>NC_138862.1:42980232-45380232 GCF_965194805.1 Balaenoptera borealis
CTTGAATCAGTCAGATTAGCAAATCCTCAACACCTGGGCAGGGGATTGGCTCAGTGGTGGGCAGAGCAGCAGAAGCATGGAGGAGGGCTGGTTCCTATTATTCTACACCACCCCCCACCCCATACACACACATTATAATGCTGGCAAATTTATCTTCCCTGGGAGAGAACTAGAAAAGTTTCTGGAAAACTATTTGGCAATAAATAGGAACTTTAAAGATGATTATGTCGTTTGATCTAACAATTTCACTTCTGGAATATGGAGGATATAAACAGATCTTGTGAGAAAACTTTACATATAGAAATGCTCATCACAACACTATTGGTAATAGTTTAAAAAGGGGGTCAGGGAACCCTTACAATTTAGCAAATATTTACTAAACACCTGCTCTGTAACAGGTATTCTTCTAGGTGCTTGGGATATATCAGTGAGCAAAATAATTTCCCTACTCTCAAGGAGTTTATGGTCCAATAGGGAAGACAAAAGTAAATATAAATATAATAAATAAACATTTATATAATACAGTATGGTAGAAGGGAACAAGGGCTGTGGAGGAACACAGTGTAGAGCCAAGTAATGAGGGTTGGGGTTGGTAGCTGCCGAGTGGCCAGGGTGGGTCTCACTGAGAAGGCAATATGAGTAAAGACTTACTGATGATGGTGTCAGCCTTGCAGATATCTGGAGGGAAATAGCAGTATGTTAACTGGGAAGAAGGATTCAGTAGAAAGTGAAAATTCGATGAAATAAGCTTTCTTTTGCTAACATAGGAAATGCTAACAATATAATATTCAATGAAACAAGCAGGGTATAAATTGTATATTCAGTATTACAGTTTTAAATTATGTTCACACATATATATTCATTTATTCCGTAAATATATATTGAGCACTTATTTATTTTTAAATATTTATATAGCACGTATTATATTCCAGGCACTATGCTAATCATTCCCAAATATTAATGTCATCGAATCTTTATAACTTTGTTGTGAAGTAGGAGCTGTTTTGACCTCATGACTGGGAAAGATGCTAATTAATTACCTAAGGCCACTGGTGAGTACGAGCATGGCATGGTTTTGCTCTGACTCTGTGTTCTTAATTGTGTGGGTTCTGCCTCTTCTTTGCTAGGCCCTGATTGGGCACTGTGGAGGGAGAGAAACGCATAAGTGGATGCCTAGTAAAAAGTCCTGGTAAGACATGTGTCAGATATTAATGGTGATTTTTCTCTGTGGGTAGAAACAGATCATATTATTCTGAGTACATTTGTGTATTCTCCAAATTTCCTATAATAAAGACATATTTAAAATTATAACTTTAATATTATGTATTTGTAAGTAGTACAGTGTCTTTTACTATAATAAAAAAAGCATAAATAGTTAAAGCTTGAAGGAAGAGCTAGAACAAGACTTTTGTCTCCCTTATTTTAGGTCAGTGTTTTTTTTTTTTCCTTAGCTGTGTTTCTGGTATATAGTGTATTCAGCATAGTATGATAGAAAGACATCTCTAGTGGAAGCCAGGCTCAGGTCCTACTTCTGATACTAACAGGCTCTGCACCTTCAAATGAGTCGCTTAGCCAGTTTGGGTTTTGGTTTTCTTTCTTGTAAAATTAAAGAATTGGATTAACTGATAATCTGGTCCCTTCCATTTCTGACTTTCCATGATTCTATGGCAGTTTTACTGTCTTACCCTAACTAAAAGGCAATTGATTCTGAGGTACTGGAGTACCAGTTTATTAGCTTGCAAAGTAAGTGACATGTGGACAAAAATCCTCGAAATCTGTTATTAATTCATTTTCTTAATGTAGCCAAGCTATGAAAGTATTGTTTTATAGATCGAAAAATAGTCAAATATTAGCACATTTGTAATGTTTAATACATGGAAAGACAATAATAATCAGTAACCGCTTTACTGATTAATTTTGAAATTACTATCACATGCGTAGAAATATCAATACTTGAGGTTCAAATAATTAGAAAATTCTACCTTATTGCCTGACCAGCTTTGGAGTCAGAAATTTGCTTGTTGAGTATGGAATCAGAATAAGAGGTATCAGAAAAATCAAGCTGTCTAATGATATCAGAATAAGATAGCCTGAATTATCTATGTACCTACCTGGAGATTCAAAATCTGTTGCTTATAACCTCCATATGCCACCTCCACCCTCACCAGTGGGACTAGGACTCCCTGAAATGTTGAAGTGTTGAAGGCTCCCTTTTATTGCATATTGCCAAAGTTAGGTTCTGTCAAGATTGAAAGCCCTGTGCCTTTCCTTTCTCTTTGCTCCCCGACTGGACCCAAATTCCTTTCTCTAGAGCATTGGCTCATTTGAGTGTCTTTGCATATCTATATCCTCATCCGGGTTAACAGTTAACACTCTAAAGACTTTTCATTTTACTAATTTCCTGGTTTTAAGAAGGGAAAAAGTCACAATAACCCCCAAGTATCAGTGACACTGTTTGCTCCTTTAGTGCAGCATAAGATCCTGTTGGTCTAGAAGAAGCTGCTTTTTTAAAAAAAAAATCCAGGCTGAGAATAAACTAATGTTACCTATGAAGCCACTAGAGCACCCAGGCACCTCTACAAAGTTGCTACTAGCAACTTTGCTGCCCAAGAAATGAAGCACCAAATGCACCGCAAATCAGCTTTGTAATTCACAGATGGGCGTTATTAACGATGTGTGCCATCTGGCAGCTTCCTTTTTTTGACTAATTTGTCTTGCTAACTAGGCTCAGTTATGGTTTATGCTGCTGAGGAAGTGCATGTGCTGTCAACATGTATATATAACAAATTTTAAGATTGCACAACCTTAAAATCATTATTTTAAAAGTTTTCTTTCTCTAAGTTTTGGCTACTCAGCCCTAGATATTGCTTTGCTTTTATGTATATAGCCTCTGTTTTTATATATCCTATATTAACAGGGACCTTCTAAAGGATTTTCCTCTTAATCAATATGGAGAAATATCTATTAGGAACTGAAACGGTAAACACTGGAAAGTTATAAAAGCCCCAAATTCTGAAAATCCAGCAAAATTATTATACCAGTTACTGTCTGTTTTATAGTTTCAAACTCATCTTCTATGAATTCTGTAGACTCGTAAGGTGGTCCGTACATCTAACATTATTCTGTGGTGCTTCTATTCTGAAGATAGCTATCATTAATCTTCCATTTCTTCTTGCTCAATATCCTTTTTATTTTAACTAGGAAAGGACACATTATACCATTCCCTGGTATACAGTTGCTGTGGAATTGATTAAATACAATTTCAATAACTTTCTCATTATAGCTAGACCTTGCACTCTTTGTGAGAGAATATCTTACCTATTGATCTTAAGAGACAGAAACCAACTCAAACCAGCCCAAGCAGAACAGTGGACATTACTGATTCACCACCTGGTAGAAAAATAAAAAGGAAGATATCATTTGCGTCCTGGATCTGGTCATACCTGGCGCCAGGTATGACCAGATCCAGGACGCAAATGATATCTTCAGATCTCTCTCTCTCTCTCTACTACTCAGCTCTTCCTCTGTCTCTCTGTGAGCCTCAATCTCTCCTTTTGCTTTCCAGTTTTCTTCTGCTGGCACCCCCAGTTCTGTAGGATACCAGATTAGCATCCTCAAAGAAAAGAGAGTTAACCCTTTCCCCCCAGTTTCCACATTGCAATCCCAGGAATGGACTCTGTTGGGATTTGCTTAGTCACTTACCCACCAGTGAATGAATCACAGAGGCCAAATGGTATGGTGTGCTCCCATGACAGATCCTCGGCCATTCTTTTGGTTAGGGAATGAGAGATGAGGCAATATTTATCAATAGAAAAGGAGGAAGGAAAGGATGCTTGCATATTAAGCAGACAAATATGGTGGCTACCATGGTTTACTACACTATCTAAGAATAAAGGAACTTGCAGTATTATATTTAACTTTTCATTTTGGCAACCAAACATCCTGGATTTTCTGGAACAATCCTGATTTCAAATATTCTATCTCATGGAGTAACCCTATGTTCAAAGTTTTGGATTGGAAAATTATATCATTCTACTCTGAGGCATATAGTGATTGGCTGTCAGAAAAGAACATTTTGATAGCTCTAACATGACAATCTAGGTGTTTTTAAAAAAGCTTTAATTAAAATGTGCTAGAATATAAATTCAAGGGGAACATGATCAATGATAGGTGGTAAAGAATATAGCAAAGGGACTTCCCTGGTGGTGCAGTGGTAAAGAATCTGCCTTCCAATGAAGGGGATGCGGATTTGATCCCTGGTCAGGGAACTAAGATTCCACATGCCGTGGGGCAGCTAAGCCCACGCACCACAACTACTGAGCTCGCATGCCTCAGCTAGAGAGCCTGCATGCCACAAACTACAGAGCCCATGTGCTCTGGAACCTGTGCGCCACAACTACAGAGCCCAGGCACCCTGGAGCCTGCATGCCACAACTAGAGAGAAGCCCGTGCGCCACAGTGAAGAGCCCCTGCTCTGCAACAAAAGATCCTGCGTGCCTCAACGAAGATCCCACATGTGGCAACTAAGACCTGGTGCAGCCAAAAATAAATAAATAATGTAAATAAATAAATAATAAATCTTAAAAAAAAAAGAATATAGCAAAATACTTTCATAAAAGAAAAAATAGCTTGAAGTTTTGGGTAAGCCTTCAAACCTTGCCAGCCAATATCTCTTGCCACATATAAACTTGTATAACTCTCAGCACTGACATTTAGGCTCCTGTTTTCCTGGCACTCTTCACAAGCTCATTAACTATGCTTTGAAATTTTGCTTTACAAACTATTACTTTTTAATGAGAGAGCTCATTATTTTTTATTGGAAGTACTTCACTGCCAAATGCTACCGTTTTGTAGGAGGTAGGCAGACTTCAATTTAAGTGGCAGCACAAGGCTCCATTATGCTTTTCTGTTCATGTTGGCCCCAGTCCTCTGTCCTTTCCCCTCCCTGCCAAAATAAACATTTATCCCCACCAGGCATACATTTTCAACCCTTGGAACCTGAAGCAGCTATCAGGAGTCTAAAAATTAATCTGTTCTGCTTTTGCTAACAGATGCCACACTGGCACTGGGCACGCAGGCTGAACTCAGGGGATTTGCAACATTAAGAGTAAGTGTGAAAACTACAAGCATTCAAAAGGCACTCATTTTATTTAATTCACCAGACCGTGGCATTTTGTTAAAAAAAACGGAAGCACAACCCCCTTCCTTGTTACCCCTCTCTAGTAATTTCTCCTTTATTGAAATACAGTGTTCTTTTTAATAAGCCCCCAAATGAACACAACAACCAGATGTGACCAGAAAAACTGCAAGAGGTCATAAAAACCAGTTATCATAAAGTGCCACCAAAAGCTTGTGGACCTAAGGGACTTTTCTTAAGGTCACTGCCCACGATACTGCTACAATATGTGCATTGTGTGACAAGTGGGAGAACCCACAGTCAGATGAGAATAAGACGCAGATAATTGTGTGCCTTTCAGTCCAAGTTACTCAAGAGGCACTGCCAGTGTGGCTGTTTGAAAGTGACAACATGTTTTGGAAAGTGAATTTAAAGCACAAGAATACTTTTGCCATCTTAACACCGTAAAAGGGAGAAAGTACACCACAGGCTTTTAGGAGTCATGAGAGAGTTGGGGCATGCAGTGTTCTGATTTAAAATCCTTTTAAAGCCTGCCCATTTTTTCTTACTCTTTTTCATTTCCTGACTATAGAACAGAAAGCACTCCATGGTATGCAAGTGACACATCATTTTATGCATCCAAGTGCTTTATTCGCTTAACCATTTTTTTCCAGCAATTTAAATAAATCACAGAGGTGGAATTAGATTTTCCTGAAGAGCTAGAGAAAAGCAGTGAGAGGCTGAGTCACAGTTAATTTCTACTGAGCTGATAGGAATTTTACTCCCTCCATTTAGGTGATACTCATGTAGTTTGGAGAGTAATGTCTGGTATCTTATCAGCCTACTATAAAGGCTGTTTAAGCTCCAAACTAATGAGTCTCTGAAATGTTTTTAATGAATGATGGGGGGAAGAGTATGAAATACCCTCATATTTATTCATTTCCTCCTTCTAATGCTGGCAGATAGACGGACTAAAAGATTGAGCACTTAAATAATTAACTCATTTAAAATGTGAATTATATGCATGATTTGCCTGACATGCTGCTTGTGTGAAGCGGAACACACACTAAAGCCTCTCCACACAACAGTAGAGGTAGGGAGGAGAGCAAGTTTTTTTTTAGGTCTGGTTAATCTGGGAAGGAACATTTAGGAAAAGGATGAGACATTAATGGGAATGGAGAAACAGAGGATCAGATACTCAGTTTTCTTCCTCCAGAACAGAGATTGGCAATATTTTTTGGTAAAGAGCCAAGTAGTAAATATTTTAGGCTCTGCAAGCCATATGGTCTCTGTTGCACCTACTCAGCTCTGCCGGTGTGGCACCAAAAGCAGCCATAGACATCAAGTAAATGAATGGACGTGGTTGTACTACACTAGAGCATAATATATTGGCATTAAATTTTGAATTTCATATAATTCTGAAGTACAGCAAAATATTATTCTTTTTTGACTTTTGCAACCACTAAAAATGTAGAAAACATTCTTAGCTCACAGGCAGGACAAAAACAGTCAGTGGACCCACGGATGGTAGTTTGTGATCCACCTCTAGAAGGCTGAATATAAGTTTCTCTATTTAGTTATGGGATGATTGTGTCCAGGGTTTGAGGTAGGACAGAGAGTTATAAAATTGTAGAATGCTAGATTGAAATGGCCTTTAGAGATTGTCCAGTCCAGCACTCTCACTTTAACAATCATCCCTAGCATTTCTATTTCACTATTAAGTATGGTAGGACATATATGTAATAGTACAGTACAAAGAGTGGCATATCCTTGATGATTTCACTTGGCTTAGGATCTGCTTTATCACTTATCAATGCTTTTGATTTTATTAGACTAGATGAAGCTGGCCCATGTTAACTCAGGATATTACCATTTTTAAAGCCCTTTTTTACCTTTGCAATCTTATCAAGCCTAAGGATCTCTTTTCAGAATAATTGTTTAAAGGCATAAAATAAAATACACTTTCCAGTGATTGTCTATAATGAAAAAATATGTTACAATATATTGAGTTTTGTTAACTCAATAAATAACAAGGTCTAGTGAAGTAGTGATGAACATAAATGCTATATTGTAAACAATACTTCATGTCACAATGTGATATGAAGAGATGTGTGATTGGTTTTGGAAACAAAGCCAGCCTTAGATACTGATAAAGTCTCACAGGATACTGAAGTATATAAGCCAGAATGCTAATGTAGTAATTTTCAAAGAGGAATATAAGTATTCAGCAGACCAAGTCTTCATATTGTCTTTACTGTATCGTTCTTTCTATGGGCCAAATACATAAGAAGTTAAAGTGCAGGGAGTTTGCTTTATGAGCAGGAAAGTTGAGCAAAGATAGTTATGATTCAAATAACCTGATACCTCCACCTCCACAGGTGGAGATATATGGCAACAAGAGAGTCTGCTTGGATTTTCTTGGTGACCCCTCCTCTGGGCAGTACTTAAATGGATAAATCTGGCACTTACCAAGATGGCAGCTTTTCTGTTTCCTTTTTTTTTTTTTTCTGTTTCCTTTTGAAGCAACTACTCTTAATAGCACACTTGCGTTTTCCTCTGGTTCATCTACATCTATAGCAAGCTTCCCAACAATTCCTGGAATCCTTCAGTAGGTACCTTGCAGATGCTTCCAAACAAGAACGCTTTCTGTGTTGTACTGCAAAGATGGCCATAAATATCCATGCACTCACCCTTCTAGTTATGCCCTATTAGTGTCCCACACCTCCCCCAACACCGGTTCTCAGCTTGGCAGTGTGATTGCTTTGACCAATGGGACATGAGCAAAATGACACAAGAAGGGACGTGAAAAGCTCTTGCACTTGGGAGTTTGCTCCCATGCTCTTCTAGAAACCTGGAAAAACCCTCATGAGAAAGTCAGGGCTCACCTGTTGGATGATGAAAGACACATGGCCCATGATGGTAAGGCCATTCTAGACCATGCAGCCCCTGTCTAAGCCACACATGAATGAACCAAGAGGATAGCCATTGAATCTGTCCCAAATCAGCAGAACCTCCCCCACTGATGCATAGATTCCAGAGTAATGATAAATGTTTATTGTTTTAAGCCTCTGTGTTGTACGATGGTTAGTTCTGCAGCAAAACTAATTGGTTACAGTACCATTCCCTTTACTTTCCTACTTCATCCCTTTGATACTGTCCTCAAAATGTGTGGAGATTACCATGGTGCTCTGAAGGCACTCTGCTGAAGTACAACATTTCTTCCCAACCTTTGCCCAGCATCTCTCAGTATTACATTCTCTCACTGAGATGTAGAGAAGTTGCCTCAAGCATCCCAAGTCTAACATAGATCTTGAGTGCAAATAACATACTGATTTGATTCCAAATCTCATCTCTTCTGTTACAAGGAAGGAATGTGATAGTATAATAAACTCCCTCTTTAGGGGCATTTGAATACAGAAAAGTATACCACAGAGGAAGCCAAGGCTTTACACAAAGAAATAAACTGCTAGTGATAGAATTTCAGGAATCAGTTGAGATATTTATGGGCAAAATGGGTTTCCTAACACACCTTACAATTAAATAAATGTATTTGTTGAGCTTATACCATGTCCACAGCCAGTGCCAGGCCAGGGTGAAACCAGCAAAGTTCCTAGGACACAAAATTTAAGAAGGCATCTACTCTCAGGGCCATGCCAGTATAGAGAGTGAAAGCCATCTTAAATTTTGTGCCCCACACCTATATACGATGGACTATTACTCAGCCATAAAAAGAAACAAAATTGAGTTATCTGTAGTGAGGTGGATGGACCTAGAGTCTGTCATACAGAGTGAAATAAGTCAGAAAAAGAAAAACAAGTACCATATGCTAACACATATATATGGAATCTAAAAAGAAAAATGGTTCTGAAGAACCTAGGGGCAGGACAGGAATAAAGACGCAGATGTAGAGAATGAACTTGAGGACGTGGGGTGGGGGAAGGGTAAGCTGGGACGAAGTGAAAGAATGGCATGGACATATATACACTACCAAATATAAAATAGATAGCTAGTGGGAGGCAGCCGCATAGTACAGGGAGATCAGCTCGGTGCTTTGTGACCACCTAGAGGGGTGGGATGGGGAGGGTGAGAGGGAGAAGAAAGAGTGAGGGGATATGGGGATATATGTATACGTATAGTTGATTCACATACAGCAGCAACTAACACAACAACGTAAAGCAATTATACTCCAATAAAGATGTTAAGAAAAAAAAATTGTGTGCCCCAGGCACCCTGATTTCAGCCCTTGTTTGCAGCATTATGCAGACCATAGTACTTACTGATATTTGCTATGACTGTGGCAAGATGCTGTTGGTTGCAACGTGAACAGCCATTTCTTTCCTTTTGGTCATGCTGATACACACCGAGTTCTGTTCAGTTGCCTCCACAGAGCTCTGTGTTCACAAATGGGTCCCTGCCCTCCTTTACAGAGTGAGTCATTATCTTTCTGAGGCAGGGTAAGTCTAAGGCAAACATGCTGCCCATGCCTCTTGCCAATGATTGGTTCCCATGAGCATGTGATCTAATCCTGGAGAGTGGGACCTGGAGGAATTATGCTGGTGTACTCCAGGAAAGGTACCCTCCCTAATCAAAAGGAATACACAGGAGGAAAGCCTTTGTTCTTTGCTAAACACAGTCTTGTTGGTAAATGATGCCTAGCCCTGCTACAACCATTTGCAACCGGGAGGAGTAGATTGTGGACATGCTAGAGATGGCAGATCAGAGCAATGTCAAGCACCTGAGTCCTTAATGGCAAGGCTGACCTGTTGAATTATTAACCACAAGTGAGCTATACCTCTGGACTTCGAAAATATGAGATAAAGTTTTAAGCCACTTTTAGTCAAGTTTCTGTTAATTGAAGCTGAAAGTATATTTGATGCAACCGAATACTGTGAATTTGCAGAAAGAGTGTTTTTCCTGTGGGGGAGACTGCCACTGCTTTAATGCTTTAATTAAACAGCATACAGAATATCTCCTTTCATTTCAAGCATGGTTAAAGAGACAGCAAACAACTTACG
This sequence comes from Balaenoptera borealis, assembly GCF_965194805.1. Taxonomy (NCBI): domain Eukaryota; kingdom Metazoa; phylum Chordata; class Mammalia; order Artiodactyla; family Balaenopteridae; genus Balaenoptera; species Balaenoptera borealis. The sequence goes on from NC_138862.1 coordinate 42,990,364, forward strand.
AGATCTGAGATCTTATGAATCTATGTAATTTAATTTGTGAGGTGAGCTGCATAGCCACAGGCTTGATATTAATAAATGCAGAAAGGAACCTGCAATCTTTTGTTATAGAGATGGTATCTCAGGACACTGGGGTGAGAAACACAGGTACTAATAAGCAGAGTAACTCTGTTCTATATATGGGCACAAGAGGAGCAACATAGAAAATTGGTGGAGAAAAACGAGCCTCATATTTAATCTACTGAGATACACATCAGCAATGATTTAGAAAAGCTTACTAAGTACTCACTTGATGGCCACTTTGCTATAGAAATAAGTCAAGAAGAGACATGTTCTGCTCATGGAGAGTTTATTTTTAAAAGAAATCAGAGATATAAGAAGACCAGATCTCTGCATTGGGAGTATGAAATCAGGGAGGAGTTACTAAAGGGAGAGCAGGGAAGCTAGAGAACTGGATAAGGAAAATACAACTCTAGAAACTATGAAAGCAGAAGAACAAAAATAGAATGCATTATGAAGGAGAGATGAGAGAGAATTAAAAAGACAGGGCAGCTGAGTGCCTGGAATGTGATCCAGGGAGAGCTGTGGAGCCCATTGTCAGTGTGGGCACTGTGGCTGCAGGTCTTACTGTGGCAGACATAGCCTGTGCACCAGGTGGTGCCACAGGAACACGCAGCAGCTAGATGCTGAGTCTTGGCAGTTAGGTCCTGGGCAGGAGTGTGCAGTGACTTTTTTCCCCAGCAGAAGTGCCCTAGCTCTGCCCACTCCACACTTAAGCTTAGCATCAGATCTGGGGCAGACAGGTCCTGGGAGAAATCTTCCACAGAGGCAGTCCAGGGCCCAGGCAGCAGCACAGCCACCTAGATTCCTGCAGCCACAATGCCCTGAGCTCCAGCCTACTCCACGCCACAGCTTTGCACTAGATCTGGGACAAACACAAGAGAAAGGGACATGACCTTGGATTGCTTCTGAGGAGAACCATAAACGCATACACAGGTGGCTCATAGGTTTGCTGTGACTTCATGGGCCTCACTTGCTTCAACAGTCACCACCCTTGGGGCAGGACATGTACTCAAGGGCAGTGGAACCTGATCAACCTGATCCTCAGGGCTTCTACTCCAACAACTGGGAAGAAGACCCTGCCTCCAACAGTTCATTGATAGCCACAGAGCAAAGAGGAGGCCCTGCCTCACATCCAGCACAGGCTCTGGACACCACAATGCCAATTACACCCCCTATCCAGGGGGGTAATGGCCAACGCACTCTGAAGAAAGATGTAGCTGGCATCCATACTAAAAACAGCCCTTGCACCAAAGATACTGGACACACATAATCTGCACAGGGACACTCCCACATAAAAACACCCCTTTAAGACTACAGTAGATAACTATTTCTCCTAAATTCATAGACACAGAGAAAGTTAAGTAAAATGAAAAAGGAGAGGAACTACTCCCGATTAAAAGAACAAAAGAAATGCCCTGAAAGAACAAATAATAAAACAGACCTCTGCTAGACCGCGAGTTTAAAAAGGTTATAAAAATGCTAAAGGAATTAGGAAAGATTGTTGATAGAAATGCAGATCACTGTAACAAGAAACTAGAAACCATAGAGATGAACCAATCAAAATTAGACAACTCAGTTACTGAGGAAAAAACCAATAAATAGCTGACTAAATGACACAGAAGAACAAATAAGATAGAATAATGGAAATCACCCAATCAGAATAGCAGACAGAAAGACAAATGAAAAAAAATAAAAAAGAAAGCAACATAAGAGATCTATGGGATAATATAAAGCATGCCAACCTATATATAATAGGTGTTCCAGAAGCAGAAGAGGGAGAAAAGGGGATCAAAAATGTATTTGAAGAAATTATAGCTGAAAACTTCCCAAACCTAAAAAAGAAAACAGATATTCAGGTACAGAAAGCACAGAGGGTCCCATACCAGATGAACCCAAACACACCCACACCAATACATATCATAATTAAAATGGCAAAAGTTAAAGAGTAGATTCTAAAGGCAGCAAGAGAAAAACAAAGAGTCAGTTACAAGGGAACCCTTATAAGGCTATCAACTGATTTCTCTGCAGAAAATTTGCAGGCCAGAAGAGAGTGGCATGATATAGTCAAAGTCCTGAACGGGAAAACCCTGCAACTTAGGATACTACACAGCAAGATTATCATTTTGAATAGAAGGAGAGAGAAAGAACTTCTTAGACAAGGAAAAACTAAAAGAATTTAGCAATACTAAACCTACCCAAAAAGGAATATTGAAAGGTCTTTTCTAAATAGAAAAGAAGCAAGAATCTATAGGAAAGAGAAAATCATAAAAGGAAAGGCAAATATATAAAAGGATTGAACATCACTTAAGTAAGCCAATACATAGATTACAAAACAATGAAAAAAATTTTGTGAAAGGGGTTACAGCTACAATTAACAGCAAAAGAATAAACATGAAGATGTAAAATAGGACATCAAAATCACAAAATGTGGGGAAGGGGAGTATAAATATATAGATCTTTTAGAATGTGTTTGAACTTGTATTACTATCAGTTTATAGCAAGTAGGTATAGTTATGGATCAACATACTTGAACTCCATGGTAACCACAAATCAAAAACATACAATAGATTCACAAAAACCAAAAAGAAAGGAACTCCAGTGTACTATAAAAGAAAATCATTTAACTACAAAAGGACAAACAAAATAAGATATGAACAAAGAAGAACTACAAAAACAACTGGAAAACAAGGTTTAAAATGGCAATATACATACCTATCAACAATTACATTAAATGTCAATGGACTAAATACTCCAATCAAAGGATGCAGAGTGGCAAATTGAATAAAAAAAAAACATGAACTTACAATATGCTGCCTACAACAGACTTATTTTAGGGTGAAAGAAACACACAGACTGAAAGTGAGGGGATGGAAAATGATATGTCATGCAAATGTCAGTGACAAAAAAGTGGGAGTAGCACTACTCATATCAGACAAAATAGACTTTAAAACAAAGGCTGAAAAGAAAAAGAAGGACATTATATAATGATAAAGGGATCAGTACAAGAAGAGGATATTACACTCTTTAACAGAATACAAGAGCACCTAAATATATAAAACAAATACAGACATAAAGGGAGAAACTGACAGGAATACAATAATAGTAGGAGACTTTAACACCACACTGACATCAATGGACAGACCATCCAGACAGAAAATCAGTAAGGCAATAGAGGTCCTAAATGACACAATAAACCAGTTGGACTTAATTGACACTACATCAAAAAAATGTACAATACACATTCTTTTCAAGTGCACACGGAATATTCTCTAGGATAGACCACATACTAGGTCACAAGACAAACCTCAACAAATTTAAGAGGATGGAAATTATTTCAAGCCTCTGTTCTGACCACAAACTTGGCATGAAACTAGAAATAACAGAAAGAAAAACAGGAAACGAATGAACACATAGATTCTAAACAGCATGTACTAAAAAACCAATGGGTCAACAATGAAATCAAAGCATAAATCAGAAAATATCTCAAGACAAATGAAAATGAAAACACAACCTTACAAAATCTATGGAATGCAGCAAAAGCAGTTATAAGAGGGAAGCTCTTAGTGATAAAGACCTTCCTCAAGAAAGAAGAAAAATCTCAAATAAACAACCTAGCCTATCACCTAAAAGAATTAGAAAAAGAAGAATAAAACCCACAGTAAGCAGAGGAAGGAAATAATAAAGATCTGAGAGGGAATAAATAAAATAGAAATAAAAAAAATAGAAAAGATCAGTAAAACCAAGAGCTGATTTTTTTAAAAGATGAACAAAATCTTGGTGAGCCAGGCTCACCAAGAGGAGAGAGAGGACCCAAAGTAAGAAATGAAAGAGGAGAAATAATGACCAATACCACAGAAATACACAAAATCATAACAGAATACTGTTAACAGTTATATGCCAACAAATTGGACAACGTAGAAGAAATGGTGAAGTTTCTAGAGACATACAGGCTGCCAAAACTGAGTCAAGAGGAAACAGATAATTTGAACAGACTGATCACTAGAAGTGAAATAGAATCTGTAATAATAAGAATAATAATTAAAACTCTCTGCAAACAAAAGTCCCTGCAGATGGCTTCACTGGGGAATTCTACCAAATATGCAAAGAACTTATACCTATCTTTATCAGCTATTCCAAAACATTGAAGAGGAGGGAACACTCCCAAAAGCATTCTATGAATCAAATATCATCCTGATATCAAAACCAGACAGTGACACTACAAAAAAAAAAATTACAGGCCAATATCTTTGATGAATATACATGCAAAAATCCTCAACAAAGTATTAGCAAAATGAATCCAGCAGTACGTAAAGTTGATCATACACCATGATCATGTTAAATTCATTCCAGGGTGGCAAGGATGGTTCAACATACATAAATCAACCAATGTGATACACTGCATGATCATCTCAGTAGTGGCAGAAAAAAAGCATTTGACAAAATTCAACATCCATTCATAATAAAAACTCTCACCAAAGTGGGTATAGAGGGAACATATCTCAACATAATAAAAGCCATTTACAAGAAACCCACTGCCAACATAATGCTCAACAGTAAAAAGCTGAAAGCCTTCCTGCTAAATTCAGGAACAAGACAAGGATGCCCACTCTCACCACTTAAATTCAGCAGAGTATTGGGAGTCCTAGCCACAGCAATCAGACAATAAAAAGAAATAAAATGTATCCAAATTTGCAGGGAAGAGGTAAAAGTGTCACTATCTGCAGATGACATGATACAATATAGAGAACCCTAAAGTTGCCACACAAATACTATTAGAACTAATAAATGAATTCAGCAAGGTAGCAGGATACAAGATTAACATACAGAAATCTGTTTCATTTCTTTATACTAACAATGAACTATCAGAAAGTAAAAATCCTATTTAAAATCACATCAAAAAAAACCCAAAAACAAAAACTAGGAATAAACTTAACCAAGGAAGTGAAAAACTTATAATCTAGAAACTATAAAACATTGATAAAGGAAATTGAAGCTGATTCAAAGAAATGGAAAGAAATCCCATGCTCTTGGATTGGAAGAATTAATATCATTAAAATGACCATACTACCCAAAGCAATCTATAGATTTAAAGCAATCCCTATCAAAATACCCATGACATTTTTTGACAGAACTAAAACAAATAATCCTAAAATGTATATGGAAGAACAAAAGACACAGAATTACCAAAACAATCCTGAGGAAAAAAAAAAAAAAAGCTGGAGGCATAACCCATCTGGACTTCAGACTATACTACAAAGCTACAGTAATCAAAACAGCATGGTATTGGGGGGGTGGACAGACATAGAAAGCCCAGTAATAAACCTACACACTTATGGTCAATTAATCCACCACAAAGGAGGCAAGAAAATACAATGGAGAAAAGACATTCTCTTCAATGAGTGGTGTTGGAAAAGGTGGACAGTTACATGTAAATCAATGAAATTAAAACATTCTCTAACACCATATACAAAAATAAACCCAAAATGGATTAAAGACCTAAATGGAAGACTGGATACTATAAAACTCCTAGAGGAAAACATAGAGGAACACTCTTTGACATAAATCGCAGCAATATTTTTTGGATCTGTCTCCTGGAGTAATGAAAATAAAAACAAAAATAAACAAATGGAGCCAAATTAAACTTAAAAGCTTTTGCACAGCAAAGGAAACCATAAACAAAACAAAAAGGCAACCTACCAACTGGAAGACAATATTTGCCAACAATGCTACTGACAAGGGATTAATTTTGAAAATATACAAACAGCTCATACAGCTTAATATTAAAAAAAAAAAAAAGTGAAAAAATTGGCACAAGACCTAAGTAGACATTTCTCCAAAGAAGACATACAGATGGCCGACAGGTACATGAAAAGATGCTCAATATCGCTAATTATTAGAGAAATGCAAATCACAGTCAGAATGGCTGTCATCAAAAAGTATAAATAATGAATGCTGGAGAGGGTATGGAGAAAAGAGAACCCTCCTACACTGTTGATGGGAATATAAATTGGTGCAGTCACTATGGAGAACAGTATGAAGGTTCCTTAACAAAAAATAGAGCTACCATATAATCTAGCAATCCCACTCCTGGGTATGTAACCAGAAAACACAAAAAGTCTAATCTGAAAAGATACATGCATCCCAATATCTGTAGCAGCACTGTTTACAATAGCAAAGACGTGGAAACAATCCAAGTGCCCATTAACAGACAATTGGCTTTAGAAGAAGTGGTATATATACGCAATAGAATATTACTCAGCCATAGAAAGAATGAAATATTGCCGTTTGTAGCAACATGGATCCATTTAGAGATTATCATACTAAGTGAAGTAAAATCAGAGAGAAAAAGACAACATATGGTCTCACTTACATGTGGAATCTAAAAAATGATACAAAGGAACTTATTTACAAAACAGAAAGACTCACAGACATAGAAAACAAACTTACAGTTACCAAATGGGAAAGGGAGGGGGAGGGATAAATTAGAGTATGGGATTAACAGATACAAGCTACTACACATAAAATAGGTGAGCAGCAAAGATTTAGTGTATAGCACAGGCAACTGCATTCAATATCTTGTAGTAACCTAGAATGGAAAATAATCTGAAAAAATACATATAACTGAATCACTTTGCTGTACATCTATACTTCAATTTTTAAAAAATAGAGCAAGAAGGGAAAGAATGTTTATTGTCTACCTACCACATGCCAGGCCCTTTAACATGCTTCCTCATTTAATTTTCATAGCAATCTTGAAGGTATTTTAACCTCCATTTTACAGATAAAGAAACTAAGATTCAGTAAGCTTATGTGACTTGCCCATCTGGGTGATAGTATTGACAGTCAAATCCAGGTCCACTGTGTCACTTTGCCACAAATAAAAAGTCTTTGAGTTTATAAAGTGGGCTGCAAAGTCTGGGAGATAGGAGGAGAAAAATTAAATCTGCTACTAAATAAAACCTATATCTAGAATCCTTCATGTTGTGAGTGAAATGCAAGACCAAACAAACTGACTGATCTGGGGCAGTGGGACAGGCAGAGTTGGGAGAGGGAAGTTTATGGCATGAAGTGAGGGGAGAAAGAAAGGTGGGTTTCTCGGAGATGCAGATTCGACATGAATGTGGTCTTGAGTATTTCAATTCCATTTGAAGGGATTCTGCTATGAGGTAGGGAGACAGGAAAACAGGAGAGACCATAAGATGTGCTGAGATTGAGAGTATGGTTGGTCACCACATTGAGTCAATACCTGAAGCTGTCCCTCATGCAGTAGAAACAGGGAGACAGAAGTCATTGGGTGTGGTTCTGGGAGGCACCACATTTTATCTGCAACACAATCCTATTGTCCTCTCTTTGTCCCCCATCTGGAGCCCAGCTTTCTATCAAAGGTGGCAGAGGCTTCCTAGGAGGAAACCCATCAACTGCAAAGGGGTTATGTTTCTTCTTGGATTCTCTGGGTTAGTGCTTCCAGGGGCAGGTAGCCAGGAAGAGTTGCCACAAGCTATCAAAACAGGAGGAAGATGGTCGTCAAGAGAAACCCCAGAACATCAGTCTCATATAACCTCTATCTGCCAAACCATTTATCTTGGATGTTTCATAGGCACCTTACTTTCAACATGTCCCCAGCTGACCTCATTTTCTTCCCCTTTGCCCTGCTCTTTCTTGTCTTCATAATCATAGGCAATCATATCAAGGCATGCAATGCCCAAAACCATGGCATCATCCTGAACTCTTCCCTCTCCTTGTCTGAAATGTCACAGGTCCCTCCAGGCTTATCTCTTCAATCACTGGCTCACCTATTAACTCCTTTCATGCACACTGCCATTGCCCTGCATCATGTCCTCACCATATTTCATCTGGACCCTTCTAGCTGGTCCCATCCTTCTCATCCAGTTCCTTTTCAGTTCATCCCCCACATTACCCAGAGTGAACTTTCTACCACACATTCCTGTTTTTTTTTTGTTTTTTTTTTTTTTATAGCTAACATTTTTTGTTTTTTTTTTTTTTAGTACATTTATTTTTATTTATTTATTTATTTTTGGCTGTGTTGGGTCTTCGTTTCTGTGCGAGGGCTTTCTCCAGTTGTGGCAAGCGGGGGCCACTCTTCATCGCGGTGCGCGGGCCTCTCACTGTCGCGGCCTCTCTTGTTGCGGAGCACAGGCTCCAGACGCGCGCAGGCTCAGTAATTGTGGCTCACGGGTCTAGCTGCTCCGCGGCATGTGGGATCTTCCCAGACCAGGGCTCGAACCCGTGTCCCCTGCATTGGCAGGCAGATTCTCAACCACTGCGCCACCAGGGAAGCCCCACATTCCTGTTTTGATTAGCTCCTTGTGACCTACAGAATCAAACCCAAGCTCTTTAGCTACTCAGCATAGCACATAAGTCTCTCCAATATCTGGCCTTAGGTACTTCTTAATCCTTATCTTTTCCTACTCTCTGCTTTGAACTTTACTATTTAGCTATATGTAGCAGCTTGTGGTTCTCAGAACACACCGTACTGGCTAATGCCTTAGGTCTATGTTCATACCTGGATGCTTTTTCATGATTTACTGCCTTGCTAATTTAGTCATCCTCTCCAGTACATTAGTCATCTTCTTCTGCAGGAATCTTGAAGCAAAGATGAAGCTAAGTGCTGCCAACTCCTCCTTCACGTCTGTGCTCCAAATACAGACCTCATTATATCTCTAATTTAACACATTGAAATTATCTTTTTATGTGTCTGCTTTCCTCAGAAGATTATAGATTAGATTGCAGGGCCTGGGACTTGCTTAGTTTTGTATCCTCAGGTGCCTAAAATAACCCGGCACATGGTAGGCAGATAATAAGTGTTTATTAAACCAAATGAAAATTCTCTTATACTTGTCAAAGTTCACTCTTTGCATTCACCATACACACAGTACACACACTCCATAAACATACTTTGAGCTGGAAGGATATTTCTAGGCTAGAGGCCTGGGCAATACTTGTTACACCATCTAATTAGTAATCCTCAACTTCTTATTGTTTAAAAAGAAGCAGACGGAGGTGTTCTTTTTAGAAATACCTTTTTTAAAGTGTGCAAACAAAATTTGGGGGACTAATGTCTAAATCACTATAAGAGGATATGCTGAAGTTATTTCTTTGTTAAATTATCACCTGCAAATTATCTCAACAGTGGACCTCCAGGGAACATCATTTTGAGGTCACTCCATATTTCCTTGTTTCTTTTTCCTTGTTCACCTCAAAAAGCTAATTTGAGCCATACCACATTGCAGACTAAATGTCAAGTCTGTGGGCTAGGCTTGAGGTCTTTAACAATCTGGGAAAATGTTTTTTCTGAACTTTCAGTGGACTAATTTACATCATTTAGGCCTGTTGATAAGGCCCAAGAGCCTTTTGGACTGAGTTTTAAGAGCTTACAAAGTGGATGACTTACAGCCATCATGCTTTCCTTGATATCAAGTGTAGTTGAAAAATGGATGTTTTCTCTTGCAAAAATAGACTGTTTGCACACTATGATACTGGAGGAAATGAATTTTGTACAGTTTATGCTGCAGGCACAGGTATAAGGTGTTTTTTTCCATTTTATTTAGAAAGATTGTCTTTTTGCCAATCTACATGTAGGCTTTCAATTGGTTTCTTAATAGGTGTGAAATTATATCAAATAATGATTATACACCCAGAGAGCAGTGAGTGCCCTGAGTATATGTGGACCCAATAAATGTTGGTTGTTGACAGTGCAATGTTTTTAACCCTCTCATTACAGTGAGTGGAAAGTCACTGGAGTTGGAAGACCTCATTTCTAGCCTTGGCTCTATAGCTAATAAGCTTTGTACCCTTAGAAAAGCCAGCTCTATTCTCTGGGCCTCAGTTTTTTCATCTGTAAAATGCAAGGTTTGAACTTTATGGCCTAAAACTGTCTCTCTGGTTATAAAATTTTATATTTGATAATAAAATATTAAAAGTTTTAATGCTTGGATGATGGATTTTTTTTTTATCATTTTTATTTTTCTACTTTTCTGTATTTTCCAATTTTTCTCAGTATTTTTTACTGGCTTGTTCTAGAAAGCAAAAATAATTATGGAATTACATTTCTTCTATGAAAAAATTTAAATAACATTATTTAAAAATCATTATATATGCCATGGTACCAATACATAAATTATCCCATTTAATTATCACATCTACACTGAGAGTTAGAGATTATCATCCCCACTTATGATAAGGAACTTAAGGCACAGAGAGATGAAATAACTTTCCCATCACAACTAGTTAAGTTACAGAATCAGGATGCTAAGCTCTACATAAAAATTCCTAGTAGACTATGCTGCTTCTGTTTAAAACATTTTAAGAAAATGACAATTCCTTATACATATTTTAAAATAAAATATACACAGAACTGGAGAATAAGGACTGGTCTAAGGAAGTTAGCTGGACTATTAAGGACAGTGCTAAAATAGGCTTTGATTAAAACACTCTAGGGTATTTTCTGTTTTCTAGTGGTCGAATTTGAAAAAATTAGCAATATCATAGCTGGCTGAAAGTACATTTGCCATCTGTTGTTAAAATCTCCATCTTCTGGCTGTCCTTTTCGAATCAAGTAGTGTATGCAGGTCTCATCCTTAGTGATGTATGCTGTGCTTTCTATGAGCCACCGATCTGCCATCAATCCAGCTTCTCTACTAGCTGTTACCCAGCATCAGTGACAGATTTCAAGCAAAATTCTACAGACTTGGCCTACTACCAGTTCACGCTGTCTAACTTTAATTGCTTCTTAATCCTTTCATTAATCTCCTGTTGATTCTCTAACACAGTCTGCAAAAGAGCTATTCCAAACCTTCACTCACTTCCAATGCAGGGTCCAATTCTTCCCTCTCATTCTGAAGTGGACAGCTTCCCTTCTTTAATCAAGAAGTTAAGAGACAATCCTGTGTGAGCTTTTTAAAATCTCCTCTCCACATTACATGTCCTTTTATCCTATTTTTTTTTTTTTTTTTTTTTTTTACAGTCTGAGAATAAAAATTGCCTTTCTTTAGGACTGACACTTCCACTTGAGCCCCAGGTGTCATGCCTTAAGCACCTATCCCTAGAGCATCATTAGTCTTTTTCTCTCTACTTCATCCTTACTTCCACCATGTTGAAATATACATTCCTTAACCCTGCACTCTGCATCACCCAATTTCCGTTAAATATCTCTTCTGTCTTTAACTTCCAAAAATTGTTCTATTTATCTGTATTTGTTATCTCCAAATTTGCACCATTCATCCCCTCTCCAATTCCTAACAATATTGATTTTGAAGTTCCATATTGTAGTGAAGCTACTCTCTCAAAAGGCCCCAGTGACTATTTTCCATTTTCTTATGAGATATAATGACCTTTAATAGTTCTTCTTTTTGACATTTCTTAAGCATTTGACTTGGTTTTTAATTCTTTTTTTTTTTTAATTTTATTTATTTATTTATTTATTTATTTATGGCTATGTTGGGTCTTCGTTTCTGTGCGAGGGCTTTCTCTAGTTGCGGCAAGCGGGGGCCACTCTTCATCGCGGTGCGCGGGCCTCTCACAATCGCGGCCTCCCTTGTTGCGGAGCACAGGCTCCAGACGCGCAGGCTCAGCAATTGTGGCTCACGGGCCTAGTTGCTCTGTGGCATGTGGGATCTTCCCAGACCAGGGCTCGAACCCATGTCCCCTGCATTGGCAGGCAGATTCTCAACCACTGCGCCACCAGGGAAGCCCCTTAATTCTTTTTTTTATGAGTTTTTTCCTCATTTCCAAGACTTTTTCATTCCATCCAAAAATAATTTTTATTCCTTCACTATTTTTCATTTTCCTCATGTCTTGAGTGATAGAAATAGCACCACCAGTGCCCCATTTACCCAAGTTTCTCTTCATTTGAATGCAAGCAACTATCAAACACCTATCTAATTGCACTGGTTTTCTATGCCTCATAACAAATTACCACACATTTAGCAGCTTAAAACAACATACATTTATCATTTCACATCTTCTCTTGGTTAGGACTCCAGGCCTGGCTTAACTGGGTCCTCTGCTTGGAGGTCTCATAAGTCTACAGTAAAGATACTGGCTGAGAGTGAGGTCTCATCTGAAGACTCAACTGGGAAATGATCCACGTCTGTGGTCCCACAGTTTGTTTTTATAATTCAGTTTTTTTTGGTAGTTTTAGAATTTATGGTGGCTTAGTTCTTCAGTGTCAGTGTGAAAGTGAATTTGCTAGGAGATCTTTTATCTATCTACCTATCTTAATCAAGAAAGTAGCATCCAGTCACTCTTAGCATATTCTTTTGGCTAGAGGCAAGTCATAGGTCCTGCCCACATGCAAAGAATAGGGATTACACAGGGCATAACACCAGAGGACTACTTAGAATTTAGTCTACCATATTGTTCTTTCTATAGCACTCAGGGGAGGGAAAGAAATATCTTTTATCCATGCTATAGGAGCAATTTTGGAGCCAAATTGGATAAACATACGAAATACACAAAAGAGGCTTTAGTTTACTGTTGTGATCCTAGGAAGGGAATAAAACTGGGTTTAGAAAAACAGGTAAGAAGGAATAGTAGGAGGTGAGAATGAGCCAAAGAGGAACTGCCATAAACACTGTCTCCAAATGGTCTAATTCCGTGTTTAAGCTACCCGTAGGATTTTTGTTTTTTTGTTTGCTTTTAACACATCCAATCTATTACAGACCAAAACTTTTGTAAAAGTAAAAAACCGAAACAAAACCCAAAAAACTAAAAAAAAGAAATGAAAAATAAAACAAAAGCATATAAAATGAGTCCAATTTCTTTATATTTGATAAAAACAGATGTAAAATTACTGTTGCATTGCTATAAAACTTTCCAAATGCTTACTTTTAATATCTGTACTTATTCCATTGAGGACAGGTGACAGTTTGAGCAGTACACAGTGTGTGCAGTAAACACTCTGAGCAGAACTGTTCTAATGTATTCCCACAGCATATATTCTCCTGGGTATATAGTATTAATTCCCTTTTCTAGATCTAAGTCCGGATCTCTTTTCTTTTTTTTTTTGCTGGTTATGGAATTCTGGGTAGACAGTGGTTTTAAAAATTTTTTAAATTTATTTATTTTTGGCTGCATTGGGTCTTCGTTGCTGTGCGTGGGCTTTCTCTAGTTGAGGTGAGCGGGGACTACTCTTCGTTGAGGTGCGTGGGCTTCTCATTGCGGGGGCTTCTCCTGTTGTGGAGCACAGGCTCTAGGCGTGTGACTTCAGTAGTTGTAGCACGCAGGCTCAGTAGTTGTGGATCATGGGCTCTAGGGCGCAGGCTCAGTAGTTGGGGGCGCACAGGCTTAGTTGCTCCACGGCATGTGGGATCTTCCCGGACCAGGGCTCGAACCCATGTCCCCTGCATTGGCAGGCGGGTTCTTAACCACTGCGCCACCAGGGAAGCCCCCAGATCTCTTTTCTGAGCTGCTTTTGTTCATTCATTCATGAATGAATTATTGAGCAATTACTGTGGGTCAGGCACCACATAGGACTAGACAAAATGCTAAATAAATTGACGGCTTCTCTTTGCACACCTTTATCTCAGGATTCAAATGATCTCACACACAGCATGTCAAAGAATGAACTTACTATCCTACCTCTAGCCTACTACCCCTCCTGTATCTTTTAGTTTTACATTTGTCACTTCCACCCACAAGTTGCCAAAGTCAGAATGTTACTTATCTACTCCTTACTCCCTCATATTTTCTTTCCAAAATATCAAATCCATTTACATACATCTCCAGTGCTCCCACATTTGTTCACCCACCATTTCTCATTGGGACCTCTATATCAGTCTCCTGAGTGTTCTCCTTGACATCATTCTTGCTCCTCTCCATTTAATCACCACAGTACATTTAGGAGGATCTTTCTAAACTCTAAACCTCACTGTGTCACTGCTTTGCTTAAAACTCTCAGAGGTTCCTCATAGCTTAACAATGAACCTGAAAATTTATCAAGGTCTACATGTCCTTTATGGACTGATTATGTCTTCTTCTTTTGTCTCACTTCCTCTTTGAAGCTTTACTCAAGCCCGAGTGAATTATTTACAATTCTTAGGACTTGCCATACTGTCTCTTGCCTCAGGTCTTGGTGTTTGCTGCTTCTCCTCCCTTGACACGTCTTTCACATGTTCTTTTATCTGGGTATTTCTTTTGGCTTCAGCAATGAATCACCTTTTTCCAGAAAAACTTCCCTGCTGCATCCCCATTCCCTGTCTGTATCTACCTTTATCGGAGTGCTGTCAAATAGGGTTGTAATACAGAGAGGAGATGGCTGAAATATTTTCTCATTAGACTGAATACTTGAAGTTAGAAACTCTATCACATTTTCATTGATATTTTGAAATGGATAAATGGAAAGGATTCTAGAGAATGAGTAATTACACATATTTTGGGGACAAGCCCAACCCATATAATGGGGCCAAATTGGCCTGTCCTTCCTCTTCTGTTCTTTCTGTCACCGCCCCCCCCCCCCCCCCCCAGTTTAAGATCTTGTCATAGCATTTCTGGAGTAATACTACAATGGTCTAATTTCCTCCTGGACTCTACTCACTTCCTTGGAATCCATTTAAATGCCTTTTCTGAGGCTTTAACTCTGGATTCAGAGATAATCAAATAAATGTTTGGTTAAATACATTTATTTTTTCAACAACAACAAAAAATTTGAGCATCTACTCTGTGCCAGTCACTCTTCTTGATGCTTGGGCCACATCAGTGAACAAAATAGAAAAAAAAAACAGTAACTCATACTCTTGTGGAACTTACATTTCCTTTATTACGCTTCTTTTCATGAAATTTCACTTATTCTCTACAGCTCAAGTTATATAGATGCGGTAGCATGATACTAGTAGAGAAAGCCATGGTTCCCCATGCATTTGCAAATGTTATGTCCACTATCTTATATCAGTTATGTATCACCACAGCAATACACTGTAACTGTGAATAAACCGTCTCAAGCTTAGTGGCACAAAAGAATAAACTAGTATTATTGCTCATGAGTCTGAGTCTGAGTCACCTGGACAATTCGATCTGGCACATGGACTCTTTTGGCATTTCCTATTGACCAAAGCAAATTATAAGGCTAGTCCATATTCGTGGGGTAGAGAAATTGGTTCTACCATTGGAAGGGAGGAGGTGGTCACATTGCAAAAGGCATGAATAGGTGGTAAGGAATTGGGAACATTTTGGCAATCAATCTACCACTGTTTCTTTCTCTGCAGATTCAGCATCTGATAGAATGAATGCTTATACAGAGGTTTTTGCTTGCCAGTTATTTTACACAATTATCTTATTTCTGTATATATTTCCTAACTTTCTGTGATGCATAAAACTAAAAGATAAAACTAGGTTTCTGTGAGCTCCTTGAGGACAAGGAACATACCTAATCTGCCTCCTCATCTCCATGGCACATAGCACAGCACATTGTACAGAACAGACTATCAAAAACATTTGCTGAATCAGTTATTCACTGAATCACTTATATGAATCTGCAATAAAGAACAGAGGAGTGTCATGTTGAGATGTCCTTTCACATCTACTTGGCTTAAAAGGAACATGAAAACATTGTAACTTAAAGTGCTTTCCCCATATTATTTGGATAGCTGATATACTTCCCTATTTGATGGGGAAAAGAGCTGAAATACATTAAACTTGACTCACTAACAGTAATCTGGTGATTCTGAGAAGAAATAAGGATTGATTTCTTCAGATAGTTAAAATGCTGGCTAAAGAATAGCAACAAAACAAAACCAAAACTACCAGGAAGGGAAGCAGAGAGGCCAGAGGTCTTGTCCTATGCCACAGTCGAGTTAAACTAAGTAGAGCTAACCCATATAACCCTGTGCTTGGGGGAAGAGTGAAGGGGTGGTAAAAAAAATTTATCAAACACTTGCCTTAGGTGAACTAAGCTAAGGACGTTAATAAAGGTGAAACAAACCTTTCAGGAAAAGCATCTAAAATACTCTCACGAGGCCCTAACTATCTGGAGATAAGGTCCAGATTAAAAGATAAAATACAGGTAAATTAGAATTTGAGGGAATGTTATTACTAGAAAACTCTGATATTAATAAAAGAGGTTTTTTTTCTCATTTTTTCCAAGGATATTTTATTTAAATATATTCACTGAGAGAAAATGGAAAAAAAAAAAAAAAGAGGAAAGCTTTTTAGCTGTATTTGCTTTTTGCATTTGTAAATGTAACTGTCAACTTTGAAGAGTTGGAAGGAAATGAGATAGATATGTATGTTTTAAAAAAAGTAACTTTAGAAGAATTGGGGAGATGAATAATTTTTAGTTAGATTTTCGTTTATTAAAGAATATTCTATTTTTAAAGGATAGCCTATATTTTCTCATATTACTTTACAAGGGAAGATTGGGATTATTTAAATTAAATTTGAATTTTAAGACTTTTTTTAAAGCAATTCTTATTTATTTATTTACTTATTTTTGGCTGTGTTGCTGCATGCGGGCTTTCTCTAGTTGTGGTGAGCGAGGGCTGCTTTTTGTTGTGGTGCATGGGCTCCTCACTGAGGTGGCTTCCCTTGTTGCGGAGCATGGGCTCTAGTTGCTCAGGCTTCAGTAGTTGTGGCACATGGGCTCAGTAGTTGTGGCTTGCGGGCTGTACAGTGCAGTCTCAGTAGTTGTGGCTCATGGGCTTAGTTGCTCTGCGGCATGTGGGATCTTCCCCGACCAGGGCTTGAACCCATGTCTCCTGCATTGGCAGGTGGATTCTTAACCACTGCACCACCAGGGAAGTCCCTAAGACTTTGTTTTAAATGAAACCAACACCTAGGTATATTAAAAAAGGAGGTTAGAATCTCTTTCATGGGTAGTATAGTATAGTTATTACAGAGTATTAATTTAATCACAATAATCTGTAACATAGATGGAGTAAAGTGATAATATTGATGTAAACTATTGTATTCAAAGAAGTTCATCTTCCTTTTTTAATAGCATGGGCAGTCAGGTTTAGGTCTTACAATTCCAAATTTGTATTTTGCTCAAGCAATCCAGATCTTATTACATTAGGCAAACACTATTCAGGAGAACAGTGGATCATGTAAATACCTTTAATATTATTCATGAATTTTTACTCCCACAGTTGGTTGGAAATATGCTACAGATATTCTCTTATGAATGACCTTATTTAACTTCTGATATTGCATTTCTGCATTTTTTCATTACAATTTAAAGAGGCTCTGATATACTTCCCTGCTACAGATTTAGTGTTATTATGTTACCACTTTTTGCTCCAGTTTTCTTAACTATGTTCCTCCTCTGTATTTACCTTCCTGCTCTTTTTTCTCCATCCTTACAGGCCTCTTGGCACCAATTCATATCAGCATTCAGGGATGCAGGCTAAAGTTAATAAGTTTAGTGTTAGATAACACACAGACTTTAATGTGTGTGTGTGTGTGTGTGTGTGTGTGTGTGTGTGTTTATTTTTTAATCAGCCTGTAATTTATGACTACTTCACAGTGTGTCATCCCCTGGCAGAAATGAGACCAGTAATGAGGCCACACAGCTTTGCTAAGCACTACTGCTCATATGATATTTGTAGGTATATTATTATCTCAGAAGAATGAAAAAAGAATATACAACATCAAAAACTAGACAAAACTACTTTTGTACTTCACATATTAACATATTTCCTAATCCTTATAAATAAGTTTTCCACTTTAGTAAAATAATATTCAGTTAAGCTGAGCATACTTAGGCAATAGGGTTAGGAATTAGAGTAAAGATCTAAAAAACATGTAATGAGATGGATTTCCCTTTATAGTTCAGTTATCCACAATCACATTCACTCATGCCATTCATTCATTCATTTATTCAATAAATATTTATTGAGTAGCCACAATGTTCCAAGTACTGTTCTAAGCACTGGGGATGGAACAGTGAACATAAAACCTTTTTTTTTTTTTTTTATCTCTTGCAATTTATAATTTTAGTTGGGAGAAAAGAAATAGCAAATTGATCAGATGCTGATAAATGCTAAATGAAAGTAAATCAGGAGAGAGGCACACAATGACAGGTATGATTTTAGATAGTTTGGTCCTATCATTCCTGACAGATGATATTTGATCAGAGACCTGCATGAAATATAGGAGTGAACAATGTGATGTTCTGGAGGGAAGAGTGTGCTTCACAAAGCCATGTCCTTGGTGTGTTGAGAATGCCAGTTTGGCTGGAGAGAATGAGTGAGGGAAGAGTGGGAGGTGAGGTAGGATGGTGGGTGTGGAGGTTGGTGTAGACCTTGTAGAGGGTAGTGGGGGTCGGTCATGCTTAGCCCTCTGGGCCATGGAAAAGGTTCAGGATTTTAGAGAGTACATTTGAAGTCATGGGATAATTTTTGAGTAGAGGAATTTCCACCATGATTTTTTTATTTTAATTTTTTTTTTTTTTACCACTGCTAAGTGTGTAACTTAGTAACTTCAGTAGTATCAACTATATTCACATTGTTGTGCAACACATCTCTTGCAAAACTGAAATTGTATACCCATGGAATGAACAAAAACTCCCCATTTTCCTCTCCTATCAGCCCCTGGAAACCACTATTCTACTTCTTTTTTCTATGAGTTTGATTACTTTAGAACCTCATCTAAGTGGAATTATAGAGTATTTGCCATTTTGTGACATTTATTTCACTTTAAGATGATTTATATATACATATATATATTTTATGTTTTTGTATTTTTTCTTTCCTTTTTAAAGTATAGTTAATTTACAATGTTGTATTAGTTTCAAGTGTACAGCAAAGTGATTCAGTTATATATATATTCTTTTTCAGACTCTTTCCATTGTAGGTTATAACAAGATATTGAGTATAGTTTCCTGTGCTATACAGTAGGTCCTTGTTTACTTATTTTATATATAGTATTGTGTATCTCTTAATCCCAAACTCCTAATTTATCCACTCCCCCCCATCCCCTTTGGTAACCATAAGTTTGTTTTCTGTGTCTGTGAGTTTATTTCTGTTTTATAAATAACTTCATTTGTATCACTTTTTAACATTCCACATATAAGCGATATCATATGGTATTTGTCTTTCTACTTCACTTAATGTGATAATCTCTAGGTCCATCCATGTTGCTGCAAATGGCATTATTTTATTCTTTTTTTATAGCTGAGGAATATTCCATTGTATATATCTTCTTTATCCATTCATTTGTCAGTGGACATTTAGGTTGCTTCCATGTCTTGACTATTGTAAATAGTGCCACTGTGAACATTGGGGTGCATGTATCTTTTCAAATTAGAATTTTCTCTGAATATAGGCCCTGGAGTGCTAGATCATACGGCAGTGCTATTTTTAGTTTTTTAAGGAACCTCCATACTGTTCCCCATAGTGACTCTACCAATATACATTACCACCAACAGTGTAGGAGAGTTTCTTTTCCTCCACACCCTCTCCAGCATTTATTATTTGTAGACTTTTTAATGATGGCCATTCTGACTGGTGTGAATTGATACCTCATTGTAATTTTGATTTGCATTTCTCTAATAATTAGCGATTTTGAGCATCTTTTCATGTGCCCGCTGGCCATCTGTATGTCTTCTTTAGAGAGATGTTTATTTAGGTCTTCTGCCCATTTTTTGATTGGGTTGTATTTTTTTTGATGTTAAGCTGTCTGAGCTGTTTGTATATTTTGGAAATTAACCCCTTGTTGGTCACATCGTTTGCAAATATTTTCTCGCATTCTGAAGGTTGTCTTTTTGTTTGTTTATGGTTTCCTTTGCTGTGCAAAAACTTTTAAATTTAATTAGGTTCCATTTGTTTATTTTTGTTTTTATTTCCATTACTCTAGGAGATGGATCCAAAACAGTATTCTGCCTATGTTTTCCTCTAGGAGTTTTATAGTATCCGGTATCCCATTTAGGTCTTTAATTTATTTTGAATTTATTTTTGTATATGGTGTTAGAGGATGTTCTAATTTCATTCTTTTACATGTAGCTGTCCAGTTTTCCCAGCACCTTTTATTGAAGAGACTATCTTTTCTCCATTGTGTATTCTTGCCTCCTTTGTTGTAGATTAATTGACCATAAATGCATGGGTTTATTTCTGGGCTTTCTATCCTGTTCCGTTGATCTATATGTCTGTTTTGTGCTGTACCATACTGTTTTCATTACTGTAGCTTTGTAGTATTGTCTGAAGTCAAGGAGCATGATTCCTCCAGCTCTGTGCTTCTTTCTCAAGATTGTTTAGGGTATGCAGGGTCTTTTGTGTTTCCATAGAAATTAAAAATTTTTTTGTTACAGTTCTGTGACAAATGCCATTGATAATTTGATAGGGATTGCATTGAATCTGTAGATTGCCTTGGGTAGTATAGTCATTTTAACAATATTGATTCTTCCAATCCAAGAACACAGTATATCTTTCAATTTGTGTCATCTTCAATTTCTTTGAGATGATTTTTATATTTTTACTTAATTATTACATTATTTTTATGTTATGGCTTCTGTGTGAAAGGGATATAGACTAAGAGAGGGGCAGAGGTGGAAGCAGAGGTACAAATTTTGAGGCTATTGCGGTTCTATAGGCTTGAGATGACCATACCTTGAACATGGCTGTAGCAGTAGTGATGGTAACAAGTAGATAGACTCTGAATAGATTTTTAAGGTAAAGCCAATGGGATTTGCTGATATTTACACACATGTGACATGAGAGAAAGAGGAATAGGATATGATCATTATATAGTGAATTTTTGAATAACTTAATCATCAATCCTTTATCCATCATTGAGAGTAATAGTTGTAAAATCCCCTTAAATGCTACATGCCTTCTATAATATTGTGCTGGTGCTAAATCAGCCTATTTGATGGCTCAGGATTATTGTTTTGAGCTTGAGTTTTTATATAGGTGTGGATAGTATAAAACTTAAGGTGTGGGTATGTCAGAAAGATATGGAAATCTGCCAATAGCGAACATATCCATGTAGAAGAAAAGAATGTCTGATTTTGACAGCAAGTTGGCTCCACCCCACAAAATATTTTGGAATTTGTCTAGGTGCTATATTGTAAACTGCTTCCTCTGTCCTCCTTATAAGGTCTATGCATCATTATCTGAGTGTGATGAGTTTTTAGAAACTTGAGACCCAGTGAAGCTAGAGAAAGTGGGGAAAACAGAGGGAAGAATCCTACTTTCCTCTTGACTTTTAGGTTAATATAAGAGGCAAAAGGAAAAGAAGAATTCTATAGCCAGATTTTTTTTTGTTAAAATGTATAAGAATATTAAACATAACCATTGAGGAATATCTCTAAGTGCTTAAAAGCTATTGTTTATTATTTGAAACTATGCAATGAAAAACCAATTATATGAGGTTTGAGATTTTTAAAAAATCTGGTTATTTGTGGCATGCCACATTCTTTATGGGACCATAAGAGATGTAATGAAAGAGCACATGGCCTCAGGCTGTGCCTCTCTTCCTATATCATCATGTCCTGTATTTTCTTGATTGACAAGAAGAGACTCAGTGTGTGTTGGGGAGCTGTACGCTGGTCATGTGTACTTTTTTTTTTTTTTGTAATTTAAATAAATTTTTTTGCCGGAGAAAAACATCTGAACCTCAGGTACAGTTCACAATGATCCAACAATAGTCATAACTCATTCTGGGAGTACTCTTACACAGTTTGCAGGAGAAAGTCCACATGGAGCATCAGCTGAACGTTTATCAGAATTCACAAAGCCATCTAACCTGAGTATTACACAATACATAATGACCATGATATAATAAGAAAAATACAATATCAAATACTCACTACTTTGTGAGCTACAGCTAAAATGTAAAGAATTTAGGCTCTTTTTTAAAAAATGAAAAAAAACCATTTCTATTATAGCTTTATTTCAAGCATTTTCAGCTAGATACAGCTTTATATATTTTCACTCACAATAGACAGCAAAAGAATGCCTTCTTAAGTATCTGTAGATAAAGTATATTACTCGTTTAAATGTTTGCACTATGAAGCATACTTTGCCAGGTATGAGTTCAGATAAGAGTATGAAACTGTGCTGTGGCAAAATCCTGGCTGATGATCAAGACTTGGATAGTTTTCATATTTGTTTAAAAAAACTTACATCAGGGAAAAAAGAAGTGAGGACATAAAGAGAACCAACATTATTCTTTTTCAGTGAAGCAGTCTAATTCCAGAGAATGGGCTTTCCATTTTGAATTCAAAGTGTGTTGTCCCAAAGTTGAATTCTTTGCAGCTCAAGGAGCTGCCTACGGCTGAGGCAGCATGCAATGATGAAGCGAGTTGAGAGGAAAACGTTAACTGAACTACAGAGATGGTCACTGATAAAACAAATTCCTAGAGGTCCTCGGGCCCACACAGAGGCAAAGAGCAGCCAGAACTATCAATACAGAAGAAAAATGCGCTTACTGAACTGCACGCATAGAGCTTCTAGGAGGGTTAACAGTTCTTGGCATAGGTTCCTGGTTGTAGTTTACAATATCTTCCTTCACCACCCTCTGTGACTGTTCTATTTCTGCTTTGTTTAACTTAATTCCAAGGATTTCAGCAGCAACTTGCTGAAAACACAGGAAGACAGAGTCTCCTGTCTTTGCTGAGACAAAGTGGCTACTAAAACCATTTTCCTGGCAAAACCTTAAGTGTTTTTCAGGTTTTACCGTTTGCATATGCTCCAAATCAATTTTATTGCCCACCAAGGCAGCCATTGGCTGATTTTCTGATTCCTCCCTCACTTCTTCACCACAGAATACCAATCTTCTAAATTCTCAAAGCTTTGATAATTTGTAATATTATATACCAAGAGGATTCCCTGTGCTCCATACATAAATTTATCCAACAGCCTGCCTCCCATTGTCTGCCCTCCTACGTCCCAAACTTAAAGAGTAACATTCAAGTTTTCTGGCAACGTTATTCTTCTCAAAAAGAAATCCAGTCCTATAGTTTGTTTGTACTGTTTCCCAAAAGTTTCCTGAGCAAAACACGTAGCTAAGGAGGTCTGCCCTGAGGTGCCGCCCCACAGCACGACGATTCTCAGTTGCTGGTCCGTGCTCTCCTCTTCAGAGTCCGACATGGTGTCCCAGGAACCAGGCCCGCAGGAACTAGGCGTGCCTCCCCTCCCCTCCCTTCCCTTCCCACCCACCCCTACCCGAGGTAGGAGGAAGGGAATGGGGGGGTCTCTGGGGGCAGGGGAGAGGAGGAAGGGCGGCAGGGCGGGCAGCACCCCCTGCCCTGGTGGCTCAGCGGTCGCTGGAGGTATCCGGGGAGAATGGCTCGCCGAGTGTCATCTTGCCCACCTCCCTTCCCCCTGCGCCCATGTGTACTTTTTTTTGACCATTCTTAAAGCATGTCAGACAGAGTTTTGCAATTAGCTGAAAAGGCAAGCAATTCAGTTTCACTTTGCTGAACCCAATCTGTAGGATTGACAGCATGCCTTTAATAGATTCCTTCAGTAGATAATTAGCCCAGTTTAATGCAAGTACTGCATGAATTAACATTTGCACTTGAGTATGAACATTCAGGGCTACAGTGTTTTCTGCAGTGAGTTGTTTCCCTAGAATTTGCAGGCGTGCCTATTAGGTGCTTGTAACGTATTGATTAGTACGGAATGGCACCAATTAGAGGGTGTGGGAACATCCCTGGAGTCAGAGATGATATGCTTGTTGGTGATACTTAATGCTTTTTCCTGTAAACTCTAACCCAGACAACAGATAACCTGCTTCAGTTTCGATGTGAATTTTACTTTAAATTGCCA
This sequence comes from Balaenoptera borealis, assembly GCF_965194805.1. Classification (NCBI taxonomy): domain Eukaryota; kingdom Metazoa; phylum Chordata; class Mammalia; order Artiodactyla; family Balaenopteridae; genus Balaenoptera; species Balaenoptera borealis. The sequence goes on from NC_138862.1 coordinate 43,014,144, forward strand.
GGCAGAAAAGTACTAAGATTCCTGGCCTTTCCTGGAATTATGCCGTCTGTTCGCTTTTCCACTCTTTATGAGACTTTTCATTTGTAAGATTAACTCAAAAGATCATATGCTCTAGGTGTTATAAATAAATAATGGAACAAATAAAAGAATCATCAGGCCATTGAAACTTGCCTTTTGTAGTGATAAAAATTGCTTTGGCACAGCTTGCTAGTATATCAAATATTGATTCAAAATTTTATTTGCATTTATTGGGGAATTTCAAAGAACTTTACGCTATATTCAAAATCAGCTCTGAAAAAATAAAAGTTTAAATGTATGTACCATTAGGATAAACCTTGTCAGGGAACTTGGAGGTGGAGGGAGGGAGGGATTGGGTAACTTAGAATAAATCAAGTTAATGTCTCTGTATGTGGATTTAAAAGAAAAATTAAATTTTAATTGTTTTCTGAAAACTGAAAGAGGTTGTATAATATGGTGGTTAAGAGCATGAACTCTGAATCCAGAATGCCTGGGTATGGAGCAAGCTTTACCACTCGTTTACTAGCTGTGTGACCTTGGGTCAGTTACCTAACCTCTCAGTTCAGTCTGTCAATAGTATGATAACAGTAGTACCCACTTTATAAGGTTGTGAGGATTAAGGGAGTTTCATATATGTGAAGCACTTAGAGCAGTGCCTAGTACTATGTAAGCCCTATGTGTTTGCTCTTTATATTTGCTCATTTATATATATATACACACACACACGTATGTATGTGTATATATATATTTATACAGTATAGATATTTTGAAATGATCTTTTCTAAAGTATATAAAACATTGAATGTAAACTTTAAATATTTCAAATAGTTCTTACTTATAAGAGGTGACAACTATTCACAGTGGAGTAAACCTTGGATCTCCTTCCCTTCCAGGATTAGCAAGTTCCTGAGCCTTGTCCTCTGCTCCTGTGCCCTGTGCAAGATTGAAAATGCATTTTTTTGAAGTATAGTTGACTCACAATATTGCATTAGTTTCAGGTGTACAACATAGTGATTCTGAAGGTTAATGTTAGGTCTAGCTCACAGGTAGTATGTTCATGGTCTGGAAGGCAACCAGATGATTTGAAGTGTACCCTCTCCATGATTTTCAACGTTCCAACCATTCATTTTCGTAATGCAGCAAAGGTGCACATATAGATTGTGTATGAGTACCAGCTTCCAATCTGTGTGTTGTCCTATCCAGGGTTTAGGGATTTGGATCAAGAATTGGAAAGACTGTTGAAAACTTTCTGTCTGCTGTAATTGAAAATGCCCCCAGGCCTGCATCTCAGTAAGAGAAGACCCATGCTGCTGTCAATAAAAGTGAGAGGGAAAGTAGAACCCCTCTGTGGAAAAATAAGTGGATTCCCTACACAGCAGAAATGAAGAGTTGTGTTATTGCTGAGGTAATTTAGGAATAGCCTGAAGGCCACCTATTCTTTCTTTATGGAATTTTCTTTATGGGTTTTCTAAGTGTTACATAAATAAAAGTTGCTCAAATTGAGTTGGTGAGAGACCTCAGTTCTCAGAGTTCTAATGAACACTGTCTGCCAGTGAGAGCACAGGTGTCCTTCTTCTTATATGTTCTTCTAATTAAAGAATTCTCACTTTTTGAAACACTGCTTTTGCAGACATGAGAGCTGGGTGAGGCTGTGTTCCCAATACATCTAAGAGAATTGAAGGGTGCTTTCTGACCAATACAAATTACATTAAACGGAGTTTATCTGTGGCTTTTTAAATTGGGATTCATCAGATATAGTATAATTATACCTTTTTTTTCTTTAATAGTGCACAACGAATGCCAGTGTCTTGTATCTGTAGTGAAGTCATTCATTTTAACCAGCATACTGCACATTGTTAAATCTAAAACTCCTGCTCTTCAGTAAAAATAGTGCCATGTTATTCAAGTATTTGTTTATTTGGGGAGATTTCTTTTAGGGGGTTGAAACAATTGATTTTATACAGGAAGTGCTTCAGTTGAGATGAGTGCTGTGATAATAATACAGGATGAGTGCCATGGGGTATTCCAGAGGTTTTCTGTGAGAAAGGCACAGAAGGTACCCTCTGTGTGTGGTGGGGAGGGACAGGAAGGGGGACACTTTTAACTTGGTCTCAGATTGAAAATAACCACCCTATATGCATCAGTGTCAGGATTCTGGAGGATGCCTTTTGTCAGAGCCTGGTTAAAACTGATTTCCCACAGCATAGATAAGTAAGAATGAAGATTTGCTTTTCAAATATCTGTCAGATGAGATGAGAATGTCAGCATCACTTCTGCTCTTAAATTTTTCTCTTTAGTCTTATATGTGCAAACAGAAAGAGAAAACTTTCTGTCTCCCAAGTGTAAATCAGCTAGGATTTTTCTAGTTTCTTTCTCTTCTGACTTTAATTTTGCCATTTTGTAAATTGAATTTGTGAAATATAAAAACGACTAGCATTCTGTGAATTTCAAGAATTTCCTATAAGAATTAGGGCACTGCATATATTTTAAGAGCATGTTGTGATGTTGGAGGAAAAGTAGGAAATATATTATTAAAATAAAGAAAGATAGGGGATTCATAATCAGCTGATTTAAGATTTGGAATTTGTCAATGCTGCCTTATTGTGGGGGGAAAAAGACTGGGGAAAACTTGCAAAATTTTTATGTTGCTCTGCCTACTTCATTCAAATGCCAAGTTAAAGAGTAACCATATTTATAGGAAACTTAACTATAGCTGTACACTTCAGCATGATACTGCATTGAGTATTATAAGGGGATAATTCTCTTTTAAAAATGATGACTTTATGATTAAATTCCAACATGAAAAAATCCGAAAGTGTGATCAACAAAGGGAATCTAGAAAGTTGGAACAAATGAAGCCATCCGTTTATTTCTAACAAAAAGTATGTGCATTCTCCTCCTGCTGCTCCAGTTTCATTAACACTACGTGTGAGAACAGATACTATAACTGACAGCTAAATCTATTACTTAAGATTTTGTCTTTCATATGGGCGTGTGGGATGCGAGTTATGTGTTAGAAATTGTCATTATTGTTCTTAAGTGCATATTCCCCGATGTACAGCATTGCTTTCTAAGCTCTCATTTTCCCTTTTATTTTTCTCTCCCATTTATTTCTCAAGGTACATACTCATTAGTAAGTTAAAGTTGTTTTTCTTTTTTTTTTTTTTAATTTAAGGCAGAATGTGTACCTGAAAATATCTTTTCCCTAAGCCTATTTGAAAAGTTTTATGTATGAAACTTTGAGAAGTTTTACAAAGTATGAATGGCCCCTGAGTTGAAAATTATGTGAAAATGTTACAAAACAATATCCTCATTTCCTTCCTGATTGCTTCATGTGTTTCCCTGTAAAAGATGTAAATTTTGAACCAGGTATTTCTTCCAGACCTGAGACTAGGAGTACCTTGCATTATAGGGAACCTAGCAAGGTCATGTGTCACTAACATGTGGAAATCTGGTGGAGAACCTCAAACCTGAATGAGAAAAAACATGATGTCAAACAAATCAGCCTGCACATTTCAGGGTCAGAACTTATTATCTAGGTAACCTTGGTCAAGATACTCAACTTTTATGAAACACGGCTTTTTCTGTGATGTGGAGATGTTATACTACCCCTATTTCCTAAGATCGTTATTGCAGATTGAATGAAATGCCTTTGGCTAAGCGCTTTGCATAGTGACTGATCCATTACAGGTACTCAGCAAATGGTAGTTAGTCCCTTCTTTCCTCCCAAGGGAAAGAATTTGAACAAGGTTGCTGCTGGTGTCAGTACTCTTGTGTTTTCTAGCTTCTATTTTTCTTAATTAAAATTAAAAAAATTTTTCTTTTGTTTTTATGGGGAAACCGGAGAACCATTTTAAGTGAATGGCAACTTGACTATATTGTGGGTAGGAATACATACTGGTTCAACGTTTGGAATGATACTCTGGCAATATGTAGTAAGAGACTTAAAATCTATATCTTCTTCAAACTCCTTAAACTAAGGAATTAATCAGAGAAGTAAATAAATGTTCATATAGCATTGTTTATAATATTGAGGAGTTGGAAGCAAACTAACTATATTATTAGGGAATTAGTTAAAAATATTTAATGCATGTCCATAATGAAATATTTTGTGGCCATTAAAAATAATGTTGCGACATTCATAAAGTTATATGGAAAGATGATCATTATGTATTATTAAAAGAAAGAAATATATAACAAAACAATATTAGCCAAGTTAAAAGTATTTTCACAATTTAAATAAATATGTACGTACTAATGTTCTCAACTGACATCTCTAGATGGTGGACTTTGTTTCTATTTTGTATCTGTTGGTATTGTCTGAATTTTAAAAAACAGTAAGCAGGTGTGGCTTGTGTTTACTTAATTGAAATGATGTTCATTATTTAAAAAATTCTTTCATGAATGTATAAAATTACTAAGGTAGCACATGCTATTTGGAAATTCAAACTATAAAATATATAAAGTAAGAAATGAGAGTTAATGCCACCTCCCCTATATATTTAATTTATAAGCAGTAAAAAACACTAAAAATTTTCCCATTAATAAAAATAATCAGATCCTTACTAATCTAAATTGCTATCATGAGAGCAAGCAGCAGAAATAGAGCACAGTATAGCAAGTTTCCTCCTTAAATGGTTTGGTGGACAAAGCCAAGATATTCTGAGGAACCGTGACTGTCATTGTTAACTTTTTCCTGTGATATTTACCATTGTAACCTCATTTGATGCTTTAAATGAATTCAGAATAAAAAACCTGTTGCATTGGCAAACAAGAGCCTTTCCTAATATGTAGAACACACATGCCCGCCCATTGTGTGAAATTGCACTGACAAGATTCTATTGGAAGCTTGCTGTGCCACAGTAAGCTGAAATGTATGCCAATCTACCTAGACCAGACTGAACTCAGTGGTGCTATATGGAAAGGGTCTGCAGGAGATTTGGCTAAACACAGCCAGGAAATCACACCTGGTTTAAACATCCATAATCACAGTTAAGGTTGCTTTCTCTTAATTGACACAGAACCATCTGAAAGGTGTCTGTTATATAATCCTCCTGAAGAGCAAATTCTTCAAAGTACACATGGTAGGGAGCAACCTTAAAATAAAAAATAAAAATAAAAAACAAACCATGTTTATTTTTGTTCTTAGATTACAAAAATGGATCTCAAGGGATTTTAATCATGAAGGAACAGAAAATTACACTTTTTAGCAGCTTTGAGAAGTAAGATAATAGAAATTTCATCACTAGTTTCTTTGAGCAGGATGCAATCACTGTCAGTAAATGGTATTTTACCACATTATCCTAATAATTAGGTTTCACTCTCTTTGAGCCACCTTCACTTGAGGAGCATGAAAAATCTGTAGTATTCATAGGAAGCTGCCTAACAGGAGAATGGGGTCTTAGGGGCCCTCCATATCTTAACAAGGGAGATGGCAAGGGAACTGCTGAAGTCACCGAGCTTGGGATTTGCCTTTCCACCTTGCACAAGCTCCTCCACCTCTCTATTTGGAAAAGCGGGTTGACTTGTACCAGAAGTGGGGTTTGAACCCAAGAGGATGTAATTCATTGGATCTTAAGTCCAACACCTTAACCACTCAGGCATTCTGGTACCTGCTGCTCCTCCACCTCTCTAAACCTTGGCTTTCACGTCTGTGAAATGTGGATACGTTGTTGCTATAATATTTATTGAGCTCCTACTATATATCAGGCACTCCACTAAGTGTAAGAAAAGAAAGCAAATGCAACAACCATAGTCTTTATCCTCAAGGAATGTAACTGTGTCAAAAGGCAGCATTAGGCAGAGGTTATGGGGATCCTAAGTATAACTCCTTAGTTCATCACTCAGAGTTGTGAATGGGAAGAACTCAAGTACTTAAAGCATCAGTGTTTTATTTATCCTCTTTCGATGGAAGCTGTAAAATAACCAACAGTATAAGACAGCATGCTATCAGTGCTCCATTGTTTTGAATATAAGGACTTCTCATAAATTTTGTGATGCACCCAGCATGGTTTGGAATTGTAATAGAAATCTCAAGAAATGGGTTGTTGGGAAAATTAACTGCCCATAATCTCATTAAGTACTTAGTAACTTGCTCTCTGCCATGTTCTCTATTTTCTCATTGCAAAAATCTATTATATAGGTTAAGGTCAAAGAATCTCAAACATAGGAACTAAAAATAAATCCACCTACTTATGTAGAAGACCTCCCTAATATATAACATTTTTCATGATTAAAGTGTATAATATCTAGTTGAGCTAATATTTGTGAAGGATGTAAGGTCTGTCCCTAGTTTCTTTCTTTTTTTTTTTTTTTTTGGCATGTAAGTGTCCAGTTGTTTCAACACTATATGTTGAAAATACTATCTTTGTTCTATTGTACTTCCTCTGCTCCTTTATCAAAGATCAGTTGACTGTATTTATTTTCATCTATTTCTGGGCTCTCTATTCTCTTCCACTGATCTATTTGTTTATGCTTTCAGCTATACCACACTGTCTTGATTACTGTAGCTTTATAGTAAGTCTTGATGTCCAGTAGTGTAAATCCTCCAACTTTGTTCCTCTTTTTTCAATAATGAGTTGGCTATTCTGGGTCTTTTGCTACTCCATATAAACTTTAGAATTGTTTTGTTGATATTCATAAAATAGCTTGTTGAGATTTTGATTTGGAGTGTGTTGAATCTATAGATCAAGCTGGGAAGAACTGACATCTTGACAATATTGAGTCTTCCTGTCAATAAACATGGGATATCTCTCCATTTATTTAGTTCTCCATTGATAGCTTTCATCAGAGTTTTGTAGTTTTCCTCAAAGATTTTGTACACATTTTTTATAAGATTCATACCTACCTAAGTATTTCTTTTTTGTGGGAGAGGGTGCTAATGTAAATGATAATGTGTTTTTGATTTCAAATTCCACTTGTTCATTGCTAGTATATAGGAAAGGGATTGACTTTTGCACATTAACCTTGTATCCTGAAAACCTGTGATAATTGCTTATTCTGGAAATTTTTTGTTCAGTTCTCTCAGGTTTTCTACGTAGACCATCATGTCATCTGTGAATAAGGACAGTTTTATTTCTTCATTCTCAATATGTATACCTTTTATTTCCTTTTACTGCCTTATCACATTAACTAGGATTTCCAGTATGATGGTAAAGGCAGTGGTGAGAAGGGACATTCTTGCCTTGTTCCTGATCTTAGCTGGAAAACTTTGAGTTTCTCATCGTTAAGTGTGATGTTAGTTGCAGGTTTTTTTGTAGATGTTTTTTGTCAAGTCAAGGAAGTTCCCCTCTATTCCTAGTTTGCTGAGACTTTTTAAAAAAATCATGAATGGGTGTTAGATTTTGTTAAATGCTTTTTCTGCATCTATTGATATAATTGTGTGATTTCTCTTCTTTAGCCTGTTGATGTGATGATATACATTAATAGACTTTCAGATGTTGAACCAACCTTGCATACCTCAGATAAATCCCGCTTGGGTATAATGTATAATTCTTTTTATGCATTGTTGCACTTGATTTGTTAATATTTTGTTGAGGACTTTACACCTGTGTTCATGAGAGATATTGATTTATAGTTTCTTTTCCTGTAAAGTCTTTGTCTAGTTTTGCTATTAGGATAATGCTTGCCTCATAGAATGAGTTAAGAAGTATTCCCTCTGCTTTTATCTTCTGAACAAGATTGTAGACAAATTACACCAATTCCTTCCTTAAATATTTCATAGAATTCACCAGTGAACCCATATAGTCTGGATGCGTTCTGATTTAAAGGTTATTATTTATCAACTCAAATTTCTTTAATAGTAATAGGCCTATTCTGATTGTCTACTTCTACTTCTGAGCTTTGGCAGATTGCATCTTTCAAGGTATTGGCTGATTTTTAACGATATTGCATTTAATTTAAAGCTCAGTTGGAGCATAATTGACATAATTATAAGAGTGAGTGTCTTTATCCATCAATATGGTGTATCTTTCCATTTATTTAGGTCTTTTAAAAAGCCTATAGCAATATATTATAACATTTTTATGGTGATCCTTTCTACTTTTGTTACATTTAGTCCTAGAGACTTTATTGTTTTTCATGAGATTGTTTAACATTTTTAAAAATCTATTTTGTTATTACTGAATTATGAAATGCTGTTGATTCTATATGTTATGCCGACATCCAGAAAATTGATTGAACTTATTATTTCTAAGGGTATACCTGTTTATGCTATTTCCTTTTTGTATGCTGACAGTTATGTTGTATCCAAGAAAAAAAAATGGTCTCTCTCTTTTAGTTATTATTTTCTTTATTTACTTTTATTACACTGATTAAGATTTTTTAGACAGTTAACAAGTTGCATTGTACCTGGCTTTAATGTATCAAAAGTTTTGTAATTATTATGTTTGTTACAGGGTTTTGTTGTTTTTGTTGTTAGATAAATGCCTTTTTTTAAAGTATGCTAAGGTTTTTTAAAAAAAATCATGAATAACTTTTAAAAATCATGAATTAAATTCAATTTTATTTAATGTTTTTGGTGTAGTTTTCTGATTTAAGTATTAGTAATAAGGAAAAAGCAAATATTCCATGTGAAGAATGTTTTAAAAACCCATGAAAAGAGTGTAACTGTTAGAGAGAGAACAATGATTATAGCAAAGAACAGACATAATCAAGAATGCTCATGTTGAAGAAAGTTCAGGTAGATTAGTGTTTTCTAAAATGTAGCAGGAATGGTGATTGAAGCCTTCAGATGACTCCAGCTCCTGTAACTGTTTGATCTTAGCCACATGAAAGACTGAGTGTGAGAACCACCTAGTCTAGTCCAATATCCCCAGAAGCCTGAGACATAATAATAGTATTATTGTATCAATGTTTATTTTTTGAGGTCATTAATTGTACCATGGTTACATAAGATATCAGCATTAGGAGATGTTCAGTGAATGGTATATAAAAGCTCTCTTTGCTATTTTTGCAACTTTTTGTAAGTTAAAGGTAACTTCAAATTAAATCCCCAGAACCATGACGCATAATAATAAATATTGTTGCTTTATGCCACTAAGATTGGAATGGTTTATCCACAGCAAAATGTATAACACAAAAGTAAAGTATTATCAACTGAAGCTCATGGAGATAGGGATGAAGATGGATTTATTATAAATTAGCTTTTAATTTGAAATCATCTTACACTTACTGAAATTTGCAAAAATAGTGCAGAGAGCTCTTATATGCCATTAACCCAACTTCTCGTAATGTTAACACCTTGTATAATCACAATAAAATTAATGACATCAAGTAATGAACATTTATACGGTGATGTTATTAATTAATCTAGCAACTTTGAATTTTGCCAGTTGTACCACTAATGCTGCTTTTCTAGTTCAAGGTTCAATGCAGAATCCCATTTTGCCTTTTGTTGTTATATTCTGTTAGCCTTCTCAATTCTATTATAATGCCTCTTTGTTTGTCTTTCATGACCTTGACATTTTGGAGAGCATGGACCAGCTATTTTGTAGAATGTCACTCAGTTTGGGTTTAGCTGATATTTCCTCATGTTTAAATTTAATTTATTCATTTTTTAGCAATAATATCATAGAAGTAATGTTGTAACCTTCTCAGTGTATCATATCAGGAGGTACAGCACTGACATGTCTTAACTCATGATATCTTATTATGCAGTTTTAACTTTTATCACTTGGTTAAGGTGATGTCTGCCAGGTTTCTCCACTATAAGATTATATTTTCATTTGTAATTAATAAGTATCTTGTGAGGAGATATTTTGAAACTATGCAAATGTCTTGTTTCTTATCATATTTTTATCTACTAATTTTAGCATCCATCTGTGACTCTTGCCTGATATAATTATTACTGTGGTGTTTGCCTAATGGTGATTTTCTATTTTCATAATTACTTCCACATTTATTAATTAGAATTTGACTGTAACAAAAGCTGTCCCATCTCACTCATTTATTTATTCACTTATTTATTTATATCACTATGGACTATGGATTATAATCCAATATATCATTTATTTCATTGTTCAGGTTGACATAGATTTGGCCATTGAAATTCTCTAAATTGTTCTTCAGTTTGCTCCCATTTTCTTCCAGCATTTTCTTTCTTTATGCCACCACAGTATAATCCAGGATTATCTGGTATTTTCCCTGCCTCAGCCCTGGAGTCCACCATTCCTCCGGGAACCCTGGTTCCTTTTAATGGAGGACAGTATTTAGAAACTAAGATCTGGGAACTAGGTGTTCTCATTACTACTAGAACAGTATTGCTACTAGGGTCTCTAAGTGGCCAGAGCTGTGAAATATACATATTTAAACTATGGTCTTCATATAGACATTTCTGTATTTGTTTCTATATCTACCTATGTTAAAACTGATACGTATATCTCTGATTCCAATCCACCACCACAGATTTCATCCTAGACTTCTTTATTTCTTTATTTGTAAACTCATTTTTCTAACAATGATAAAATTCACTCTCATTTCCACAGCATCCTTACGTATGAAAATTGATTTTTGTTGGCACTCTCTTCTTTTGCCTCCCTATTCCCTACTTATAACTTGACTACTTTCCTTGCATTTCTGATCTCATAAAGGTAATTTTGTCAATAGAGACAAATGGAGACTATCAGTTCTGTAGAGTTACGCAGTTAAACAGTGCATAAGGATCAGGGCTGATAAGCAAACATAGACATTTAATTAATGTTTTTAGCTAACTCCATTTTACTAGGCTAATTTCATACTGGTTTAAGAAAATCAATCATTTGATGGATTTTGTTGAGTGCAATGCTAACACGCTTCATCAGGATTTACAATAAAAATAGCAAATTGAGACTGAATATATTCAGTAATATATGTCAGACATGTCCTAGAAACTGAAAACACACAAAATTAATATTATACATTATTTTAATTTTGTAAGGGACGTTGGAACACTATTTCTGTGAATGATGCCATACAAAACCAGTTTGTACTGTTCTGGTTATATAGTGACAAGAATAAATAAATATCAATTAGACATGTTTTTCTTTTAAGCTTAAAAAGTTAGGTATAAAATTTGAATAATGTATGTACCTATTTTAACTAATAGTCTTATTTTTTTCTGCTACTTAGTTTAGAAATGATAATTTTAACTTTAGAGCATGTCTTGATTTGCAGATTTGTTATCCAGTCTCTTTTCTTTATAAATAGATTTCTAAATATCCATAACTTTAGAAGTAAAGTACTTCTGTTATGTTCATGACAGTCCTCATCAGTGAGTTGGATATCTTGCATGATTTTTTTTTTTAAATATAGAAACAATAGTTGCCATGGCAAGTGTGAGTTTTAGACTCAATATTCCTGTGAAGATCATCTTAGGAACTGTCTTCAAATACATAAAGGGTGAATGCTGGACAAATTGTACAGGCTTTTTGCAGATGGTTAAAGTATGCACAAGAGAGCCTGAGACTTAAATTAGAGTAAGGAATTTAAATTTAATTCTTAGGAGCAATTTTCTAATAGTGAGGGATGTTAAACCTCAGATATGCTCTTAAAGGTGAGGATTTAGAATTTTTTCTCTCAAGGTCTTTATAAACTAATAAATTTGTAATTCCAGGATAATTTAGGTGTGATCTCACCTTAATATAGAGACATAGACTTAACAAGTCCCCCAAAGGCCCCATCGTAGCCTTAAGATTCTAAGAATGCCATCTGCACTGAGAGTTTACATCGGAATGGGACCAAGGAGCCCATCTGATTCTACCTGTCCACAGAGAAGTGACACCTACAGAAATGATGTGAGAGAGCTCCCGTGTACACACCCACACGTCAGTAGGTTTGGGACCAGAACTCCCTCTGGTATGCTGTAATAACAATAGCAGTAAGATCTTTTGTGTAGTATGCTACATAATTCTTAGGATTATTTTTTGAGAGGTGTATATTTCATTAACCATTATAACAACTATGTGAAGCACAGAATATACTATCTCTACTATGCCTTCAGGGAAACAGGAGCAGAGATTTTAGAGTCCTTGTCTAAGGTCAAGAAGCAGAGTTGGGATATGAATGTTTATTTTTTGACAAAAGCCATTGCTCTTTCCAGTTTCCTGATGCCTTTCGTTTGAAAATATTTGGAATGAAATGTGAATACCAGACATCAATGAAGAGTCCATGTGTTTGGACTCAAAGATATAGCTGGGTGGGGGAAGAGGCATGACATTTCAGTGGCTGAATTTAGACCAGCGCTTTTCAAAGTGTCCTCTGAAGAACACTATTCTATGAGATGATGGTAGGTATTTACAGTGTATTAGTTAGGGGTTTGATTTAGCTTTGAGTAATAGAAAAAAACCCCTAAAATCTCTGTGCTGTATATGAGATTGAAGATTATTTCTCTCTCACTTAACAAAGTCTGGAGGTAAGGCAGAGTGCGGCCACTGTGGTGGTTCCACAGTGGTCAAGAAGCCAGATTCCTGCTGTCTTGCAACTTTCTTGTCTTGACTGAGTCTCCTGCTGTTTCAACTGCTAAGGCTGTAGCCATCAGTCTACATTCTGGCCTGCTGAAAGGAGGAAGAGGTGTGGCGCAAAGAAAGGAGTGCTTCTTGCCTTTAAGGCTATTTCTAGGTTGTCACACATAACATTTCCACTTACATCTCATTGATCAGAACTTAGTTATAAGGCCAGGGCCCACAGCAAGGGGAGCTAGGAAATAAACCTATTGGCTAAGCAGCAGTGTGCCCAGATAAAACTGGAATTCCTATCAAGGAAGAAGGGATGAGTGGATATGGGAATGGACCCTATCAATGACTGCTACATACACCTATAAAATAGGCTGTGTTTAAAAAAAGAATTCTGTGGTCAAATAACCCTCAGAAATGCTAGGTTAAATAAGTTAAGCAGATCTCTTTAACACCAAGCTTCTCAAAGATGCTAATGCATATTGTGACAGTTTTAGAGTGGGATATACCATGTACAGTTCCCACTATTTTCTGACCTTAGAACTCTTGACTCATGGAGCACCTGTTGGGATGAATGGTCCACAAATATATATTCCTCAAATATACTTTGATGAAATGTTGCTGTAAACTGTAGAATCCAGGGTAGGTAATTCTTATCTGTTCCCTGCTGCCAAGTACTGATGGCACAAAGTATTGTGCCTCCTCTGATTTACTTAACCTGATTTTATTCTATGTGTAAGTCAGGGATGGTGAAGCATACATAATGAGCATGACTGTGGAACAGTTTGCAAATATAAAGGATTATGGACATGGCAAGTAATTGGACATTAAAGAGGAAATTCTTAAATTTCTGCCTAAAATATGTCAAGCAATTTTCCTGTAGATAATTCAGTGTTCTCTAATGCCTCAATTAAGGGAGGGGGTGCTTTCAAATAGCACAACAATAATATCTACAGTGAACCTTGGGTGCAGCTGGGCAACCCACCCTGGACTGTGGACACTTCCATGGTCCTGACCAGGCACATCCAGTATGTCTTTAAATTTACCCTGACAATCGCGCTCTCTTTGTCTAGTCCATTTATTCTCTCAATCTTTTACATGACTGTTTTACAACATCTTCTCTCACCTCTATGTTCCAACTCCTCCTTCCTCATCTTCTCTTTCTGCATATGGATCTGTTTCCTACCTCACTGCACACTCAGGAGCACTCAGAGGGAACTTCCACACACTTCCTCTCATCTACCTGCCTAGCCGCCTTTGTATCTGCATACTTTATTTTCTCACCTCTTACACGGAAGAACTACACACATCTCATTCTAACGTCAATCCCTCCCCTTGGGCACTAGATTTCATCCCTCTTGCCCACTCAAGGGCATTACCTCTGCGATTATTACCAGTGTCTCCTACATTGCTAATTCTTTTCTCTTTCATGCAAACCTGCTTTTCCCCACATCTTAAAAAAAGGGAAGGAGAAAAAGAAATATTTGCTCTTGAGACTTCCCTGGTCGTCCAGTGGTTAAGACTGTGCGCTCCCAGCGCAGGGGGCCCGGTTTTGATCCCTGGCTGGGGAACTAGATCCCGCATGCCGCAACTAAGAGACAGCGTGCTGCAACTAAAAGAGCCTGCGTGCCGCAGCTAAGACCCAACATAGCCACATAAATCAACAAATAAATATTTTTAAAAAGAAGAAATATTTGCTCTTGACTCCATTTTTCTGCTCCAGTTTGTAATAGGCTCCTTGCTGCCTCCAAGTTTTCTCGTCTCTTCACATTTAACCTCTCCAGTCAGACTCTCCCCCCACGACCACTACTCTGAAACTGCCCTTGTCTAGGTCTCCCATGATTGTCATGTTGCTAAAACCAATGGCCGATTCAATTCTCAGGACTTATTCTTTTTACTCAGATAGCAGCGTTTGGTGCAGTAGATTGCTCCCTTCCTCATATACTTTTTTCATTTGGCTTTCAGCACATTGCTCTCTTCTGGTTTTCCTCCTTACCTCACTGGGCATTTTGCTCATTGAAAAATATAATACATTAGTCATTCAACATACCAGAATGGGATCTCAAACTAAAGTCTTTTGGGAGTTTCAAAAAGACTTCAAAACCCAAAAGGGAGTAACACAGAACAGGTTACTTGGACTCTCTGAGTTAGTTTCTTCAGGTAACATGTAGAAGGGTTTGAACTGCATGGTCTTGAAGTTATCTTGCACTGCCCTGATTCTTGGAAAGTATTATAGGGTCTAAAGTATCCCAGATAAAGAGACAAAATACCCAATGTTGTAGTGTACAATCCATTCTAACCATATTGGGGCTTTAAGTTAATCTCATAGCTTTTCTGAGCCCTGGTCATCTCATCTGTTCCATGGGAAATAATAACATCTTTTCTTTCTAAAAAATGGTTATAAGTATCAAAACAAATGAAATTCTGTGTATGAATTTACTTCAAGAACGCTGCAGTGCTATGTGACAAGGAAGGGGATGGTTACTTCCAGTCTTAGAATCAAAGAGGCAAATTCAAAACACAGTGGAATATTTCACTGTACAAATTTTATGATGTGAAGTTCATTCCCTCTACCAGTCTTCTGCATCACAGAAAATGGCAAGTTCATCCTTCCAGCTGCTCAGGCCAACCCAACATAGGGATGATGTACTTTTTTCCTGTTGCTCTTACAGCCAACTCAGTCGGAAAATACTTTCATTTCTTCCTTCAAAATCTGTCTGCAATCCAACTACTTCTCACCGCTTTCACCGAAACTTGCCCCCACCTTTCTGATACGTGCCACAATCATCTTTCACCAGGATTGTTGCAGTAGCTTCCTGGTCTCTCGCTTTTGTCCTTACCCCAGGTAGTCTATTCTCTACACATCAGCCAGACTGATCCTGTTAAGGCACATTGGAGATTATGTTACTTCTCTGCTCAAAACCCCCCATAGGCTTTCAATTTCACTGAAAGCAAAGGTGGAAATCCTCACAATGGCCTACAAGGGCACACATCACTCTTCCTTACCTCTTTGAACTCATCTCCTACTGTCGACCTCTTCCTTCATAAGGCTGCAGACACACTAACCTTTACACAATCTGTTTCTTCTGCCAGAAACACCCTTTACTCAAATTTCTACAGGATTAATTCCCTCCTCTCCATTTTTTTCCCTCAAATGTCATTTTCTCAATAAGATCTACTCTACTCTCCCTATTTAAAATTGCAAACCGTTCTACTACTGTGACTCTTCTAATCCCCTTCCCTGGTTTATATTTTTCTGTATCATTGTGACCCTCTAACATACTACGCCATGTACTTATTTATTATATTTGTAGTTTATTGTCCCTATCCCTTTACCAGTTCAGTGATGCGGGGATTTTTGTCCATTTTTTCCCCCTCACTAATGGATTCCAATCACCCAAGATCATACCTGGCATTATGTGTTCAGTATTTCTTAAATGTTAAAGAATTGAGTTATGAAGGCAATACTACTAAGTGGGTATTATATTTATCTGCAGCTACATAAACAGAGGTGTGGAAAGGCCAAATAACTTCTCTAACACCACTCAGTGAGGAAACTGCATGGCCTGGATTCAGGCGGCAATCTTTGCATTGTACCACTCCAGTCTCCTCATTTAGTATGTTTTCTGATTGCTGTGTCCAAAGCCACAGGATGAGAATGTTTCAAAAGCAGGGGATTGTCAGTGGGCTCAAAAGCTTTCAGAAATGTCATAAAGAAGGAAGAGTGAGGGGGAAAAAAAGGCTATAGTTCTTTGTAACTGGGTGATAATGACCTTTGCAAAAGCTATTTCAGTAGCAGTGGAGCCAAAGCCAGAGAGCAATGGATGAAGGAGTAAATGGACTGTAGTAACACATCTCTTTTTTAGGATGAGCAAGACAAGTATATTTATAGGAGAGGGAAAAGAGATAAAGACAGGTAAAATTATAGGCATGAATACACAGTTAAATAGAAGGAATTGCTTTCTAGGAAGAGCCAACTCAGTGGGTAAAATGATGCATCAACATCCATGGAATTTCCTGGCTGTGTTGTTTTGGCTGTATTGTAAGGCATGGGGCCTGTGGGAAAGCAGGTGTTAAATAATCCCTCAACTTCACTTCTCCTTGTCCCTTGAAAGAAACTCTTCCCATTTTTCTCAGCTAGTTACCACTTTCTTCAATTCTCCTACCTCAGTTCCAGATACCACTGTCCTCTCCCTCTTAAGCAGATGAACTAAACACATTGATTATTATTTTAGAGAGAAAAGACAGACTAGCAGGTACGAGCCCTCTCAGCTCATCTCCTGACTTCCGATCTCACTTGCATCATCACTGATTCTACCTTCTTCCCTCTTCTCTCAATAGAAGGCATCTCTGTTTTTCCCCAAGTTTCAGATGTAAGCCTAGAATCATTATATATCCTTAAAGACCATCTTCATCAATTTTTCTTTTATTCTAAAACTCTACTCACCAAGTTCTTTATAAACAAGATCTCCTATATATAGAATATTCTCTTTAGACATCCACTTTCCTGAATTTCCAACCACAATGTAAAATAATTTACTATACACGAAAAGGATATGTTTAACTTCTGCTGCACTGAGCATTGTTTTTGACATTGGGAAATCCTAAGATGAATAACTTCAGGCAAATAGACTGAGGAAGACAGACGCATAAACAGATTATAATAATAATATAAACCATGTACTAATTGTAACAATGCAGATTTTTCACGGTAAAATGGACATCTCTTCCCATGGGATGCTCTTCCTATAATTCGTTTTGGAGTAACATAGATTGTTTTTATTCTTCTAAGCTCTTTGAGTTTGGTTTCTGTGGCTTGGAGAAAAGGAATACTGATTAATAGACTCAAGTTATCTGACTGGTGACAGGGAAGGCTTCCAGGAAAGCTTTGTGGAAGAAGTAATGTGTGAAGTGAGTAAGAATTAAAAGAGTAAGAATCAGGCTCTAATCAGAGGAAGTGAGGGGACAAAGGTGAGTGTGAGGAGGCAGTCAGGGTAGGGAATGGCACCAGCAGAGCTTCTGAATGTAGACACAGCTTAGTGCCTATATAGGAAAATGTCAGTTTGTGTTTCTGGAGAGGGAGGTGCATGGCAGGGAACAGCAGGTGAAAGACTGGAGAAATGTCCAGGGATCAGAAAATGGAAGATCTCAGTAAGCCATGTGAACAACTTTGAACATTGTCTTTAGGCAGTGGGGAACTGAGCAGGAGAGTCACATGACCAAGTTTGTAGCTGTGGAGGACGGACAGGAGGAAGACAAGGCTTGAAACATAGCATCGTCAATCTCTAGCCCATTTTCTGATTGTCTGCTCCGTTAAACTTCCTTTTGCTTTAATTTCTTTCTTTTTAAATTAGCTAGCATTTGTGGCTTGCTGCGGCTTAAAGGTGGTGACCTTTCTTCTCCCTCCCCCTCAATATTTCGTATCAATATTTTAAGTCATATTCATGGAAGTTTTTATTTGTAATTGGAAGAGGAGAAAAAAAACTTGGGATGAGAGCAAAGACTGAAAAGAAGAAAAATGAAACAGGGTAGAGGGCATTTATCCCCCTCCAGTTCCCTTGGACTGAATTTGAGCCCCATTTTGAGAATGAAAGACATAACCAGAGTGCTGGACCTAGGTAGAAGACATTTTGTTCAAGATGGTTGGGACCTGTAGTGGCTTAATCAAAAAGTTTTCTAAAATAAGAATAAAAATCTTAAAAAAGTATAAACACCTTGCTTTCTATTTTAACCTAAATAAATATACTGTACACAAAAATGATTTGTCAGTCTTTTGATTTAGGACCAGTATCTAATTATTTGCACTGATTAGAATTTCTTTTTGTCTTTTTTCCCTTTAAATCACAGCCTCAATTTGTCACATTTAAGTTTCTTTAAAGTGAAGTAAAAGTTAAATTAATTGTGAAGCAACCTGAGAATAGAATTCTTCTAGATTATCTCCAGTCTTTTACAGTTGCTTCCATAGGTCTCGTTTGATAGCAATATTTGGAGCAACTTCCCTTTGGAGGGAAGTGGGTATGGCTATGAAAGGGCAACATGGGGGATCTTGGTGGTGACAGAAATGTTCTGTGTTGTGACTGCTTTAATGTCCATATACTGATTGTGATATTGCACTATAGGTTTTCAAGATGTTACCATTAGGGGAGATTGCTAAAGGGTACACAGGATCTCTCTGTATTATTTCTTACAACTGCATGTGAGGCTAAAATTATCTTAAAATAAAAATTTAATTAAAAAATATTGAGCACCTGTTATGTGCCAGGCACTATTATAGATACAGAAGATACTACAGTAAATGAAACATAAAAATCTCTTCAATGATAGAGCATACATTCTAATGGAGGAGAAATTCTAGTGGGTGAGCCCACTTTTGCCCAATGTTCAGACTTGGCATGGAACTCATTGCCATTCTGTAGGTTGTAAACATGGAAACCTTAGAGTAATTCAGACAGAGTATCTTTGATATGGTCATTGACAAGGCACATTCTCGTGGCAGATGGGGAAGTTGTTCCAAGTTACTTTGCAGGCAGCAGATGTGGGTGAGTGGGAGCCCAAGCAAGAGAGAAAGAACATGGCTGGTGGTTTGTAATGACTCTAGCCGACTTACTGGCTTTGGGAACATTAAAAAAAAAAAAAAAAAAAAAAAACTTTGAGGAGGAAGCTGAGGATTTGTTGCTATCACATGGAAGGCTATTGAAACAATTGACATTTGAGCTGTATTTTCTGCCTTGGTCAAAAGCATCATTATCTACTTTGTCCCTCAAGCAGAGAAATCTTAACATCCTACTTGTCTCTTCTGTCTCCCTAACACTCCATATCTAATCTGTCCACCCACTATCTCCACCTCCTCACTTTCTCTTCAATCACTTTTTTTCTTTCTCTATACTTCCAATACAAGTTAGATTATTATGGTCTCTTGACTGACTCCTCAGTATTTAGTCAGTAGTTTCATTGGTTATCCAAAATCTCACCATCATGATTTACATTGTTTTCCGACTTACCTTTTAAAATAAAAATTTCAACATGTCACACTTCTGCTTAACATTAGTTCCAAGTCCAAACTCTATAGATTGGCTTACAAAATACTTCAGTATTTAACCCTATCATACATTTCAAAACTGTATCCTAAGCTGTCCCCATAATACACCCTGTCCTACTCATTGCTAACTTCCTTATCATTCCTAAATACCCTTGCTTGTCTCTGCATATGCTTTTTTCACCATCTGAAGTTTCTACCCTGTCCTTCTGCCCAAACTTCAACTGATGATTTATCGTCTACTCTAACATAATCTCTTTTCTGGAACCTTCACTAAAATCCTCTCTTCTCAAAGAAGGGATTCTCTCTTTTACCACCATAACAGGTTTCTATACCCATGCAGTACAGCATTTGCCACATTGACTTGCAGTCATTTCTTGCTAATACCTCTCTACTACTAGTCCTGCTCCTAGGTAATATAGGAAGAACTGGGAAATTTTCAGCAGATAGATCCCTTCCTGTAGTTATCTTGGGAAGGAATTTTTGTCCTTGTGCATTTCTCCTTTTCTGCTTATGTATTCCCAATCCTTAGATGTTTGATGTTCCAATTTCTCTTGGAAGTGTAGAGGAGGAATAATTTTCCCCTACCCTTCTAGTTTCTTTGGCTGTTCTATTTTCTTTATCTTTTTTTTTTTGGCTGTGTCGGGTCTTAGTTGCGGCGTCTTAGTTGCGGCATGTGGGATCTCTCGTTGCGGCGTGGGCTCTTTGTTGTGGCGCACGGGTTTCTCTCTAGTTGTGGAGTGTAGGTTTTCTCTCTCTAGTTGTGGCACATGGGCTCCAGGGGCACGAGCTCAGTAGTTGTGCCACGCGGGCTTAGTTGCCCTGCGGCATGTGGGATCTTAGTTTCCTGACCAGGGATCAAACCCATATCCCCAGCATTGAAAGGCGGATTCTTTATCCCTGGACACCAGGGAAGTCCCCTCTTTGGCTGTTCTAATAATCAAATTAACATAAGACAGATTAACAGGAGAAAAATTAATTACATACATATGTGGTCCCCATAAGAATGTGAGACCCAAAAACAGTCAAGCAATTGACGCCTCTATGCTATTCTGAGCTAAGGAGAAGGACATGGGGAGCTGGGACTTCAAATGAGAGGAAGACACTTCACTCAAGGGGAGATGGGAAGAGCAAAGGTTTGCTAAACAAATGTTTGCCATACCATGTAGAGAAGTCTTTCTGATGTAAAAAGAAGTTAATTTTGGTAATAGCTCTCTTCCTGGTACAGCCTCTGTATATAAATTCTTTTAGGCAGTTAAAGGGGAGGTAAAAAGAAAAAATTTCTGAATCTTCCGTTTCTCAAAAATACCTAGTCCCAAATGATCCTCATGCCACATATACACATTTTGAGGTGGCAAATTTTGCTCCCCTACAGAAGCAAAACAAGATCAAACCCAGCAGCACCCACCTTCCCCCAGCTCCGTAACTCCTTGGTGACTGGGCCCTTCTTTAGTGCCCAAGAATGTGCCTTTGTGTCACCCAGATCCATACTGATCTGCTTGAAAAAATCATCACTGTCTTATTTGCCTCATTTGCTACTTCTATTGACCTTGTGCTAAGGACAACAACAGTTATCCCAAGCATGTCCATACTTGAACCTTTGATTCAGGGAGATTTGTGTTAATCCAGGTATCGCTGTGCTATAAATACTGTCTCAGAGATCACCAGTTTTTAAAAACTACTTGTACAAAGGACACTACTTAGTTTGAGATCTCTGTCTATAAATTTGGTTGTCATCTATACCGTGCTTTGAGTTTCTTTAACATGGGAAAATGTATAATGCTCTTATTTATCCACATCCTTTCTACATCTACCAAGTAGATGCTGCGTTGCCATGCTGATATATTCAAAGCATTTCAGAGCCATGCAGACCTTTACACTACTCTGCAAAATAATTATCAGAGCTTCTTGCATTTGCCAGTGCTTTCGTGGTGATACATGGATAGCAGTGGATATCAAGGTCCAAAGAAGGACAGTTAGAGTGCCCTGAGAAATACTTTATGTTTTTATTAACACCTTAACTCACCCATCCCACATTTATTTCAGGCCTTCTACTATATTATTGTGAATATTATTATTTTGGGTCATACACCATAGTCACATGCACGCACACACTCGCACACACACACACACACACACACACACAAAGTGATGGTACATATATTTCTATTGTGCTCCTGAAGAGCCCCAGTATTATGCATATTATTTCACGCTTAAAACACTTAACATCACTAAATTGAAAACAGAAGAAGCAGGGGAGGGAACAGAAGGTGATAAATGAAGAGGAGGAGGGAGAGTGGGAAGGCAGTGTGCAGCAGGAAGAGGCAAGGCATATGGGGAAACAGGGATATGTCAAATTCATAGAAAATAGCAAGCCAATCCCTGATTGATGACATGCATTTGCTGTGTCTCTCATGGTGCTTCAATTTAAGGGGTGCTGTTACTGAGCAAGGGGACTGTCTCACAGTGGCAGAGACCTCTGTATCTATAGCAGCCAGCCACTGATATAAAATTACAGACCTAGAAGTGTTCTTTAAAGACTGGAGCACAGTATATGACTTCCTTATCTTTTATTCTTTCTATTCATATTTGGGAGGAAATTCCATCCTTTTCGTCCCAGGTTCCCTGAAGGGCAGATTCATACACCTGCAGTTTCTAGAAGATGTCTGATTATAATCACCATATAAATCCAAAATCCCTACACTCAACCAACAGAAAAAAACAGTTCAGAGAGCAAATATTCAGAGCCTACCGAACTGCACACTCAGTGGACTTTGTGCCTCTTGGACGCCAGACCATGCAGATGTGCTCAGTGGAAAGAGGGGCTTTGAAGTGACACAGACCTGATTGCAATTCTGGCTCTGAAATAATGTGACCTTTGGAAAATTACTTAACTTTTCCAAGTCTCTGTGTCTTCAACAAGATAACTGTAAGGACTAATTGAAAAAGGGATGTGTCAGCATTAATACCTGGCATAGCAAGTCCTGTAAATGTAAGTTTCTTTTTTCTTTATATCCATCTTAGCTGACCACCATTTGAGAAGCTCAGTTTGGACAGAAACCTACTCCCTAAGATTCTGACTTGTCTAAACACCTCTGTAGACAGGGCCGCCTCTGCCAGCCATCATAGTCAGCAGCAGGAGGCATCTTGGGCAGGAAGCTGTCTTAGTGGAGGAGGTGGCTTCGTTAATATGATAACTTCAGGAGTAGCTATCACAAGGAGTTGTAGCAGGGAAGGGAGAAAACCAAAGGGTTATTGTTGAAAGAACTGTGTTGATATCCTAATATGCAGGCATTACATGTAGGCTGAAAGAGTAGTTGGAGACAGTTCTAAAGCAAGCCTGGAGGTGTAGTGTCACGGCAGAAGAAATACTATTTTGTGCTGCTTATTAGGGTCCTGAATTTACCTAAGGCTAAAACAAACCAGAAGACTTCTCCTGCATAGCAGGTTACTGGCACTGGTCAATTTTGCCCCACATACTGCCTTACTCCAGCATGATTTCATGTGGATTGCTAAAGACTTAACATCTTAACAGTACGAAAGAATCCCAAAAGGTTTTCAAGCCTCCTTTTGGAAGTATGCCATAACCTTGGTCAGAAAATATTTCCTAAATATTTGTACTGTTTGCTATCGTGTGGCTGGTGTCCTTAGGAATCACTAAGGTTTTGGAGCAAGAAATTCGAAATATGATCCTAAGAAGACATATCTGAACTCTGTCTGAAAAATGAAATCATGGGAAAGTAAACCTTGAAGGATGGGCAAATTTGAGTAGAGAAAAATGGGCAGGCCAATCTTAGTTGAAAAATGAACAAACTCATGACAGTGGGGATGATCTTGGCTTATTCAAAGTTTAAAAACCCGGTAGTGAGGCTTCAGCTGCAAGTGAAGAGGCAGGAGAAATCTCTGTGAGAAGACCTCAGTGCCCACAAACTTTTCAGCCCCTTAAAAATATGCGTTTTCAAGCACTAAACAACTTACTTTATACCTACATCCCAAGAAATCAGAAAACAGTTAAGTGTTCAGACTATTTCCAGTCAGTGCTTTAGTGGTCACTCCTCATGTGAGAAGCACAAAGACCTTAGAGGACATTGGACTTGAAGCTTCTTACTTGTTTTTTGTTAACAACAGGGTTTGTGAGTCACTGGGAACCCCTCTGAGGTTGGTGATACTGTGTCTCAGAATGTCCTGGTTGGAAAAAAGGGACTTAACAGATTTCTGCTTTCATCTAAGAATTATTTATTTGTTTTTTGTACTTGACACTACTTTGAAGGTACTGAGGAACAGCAAAAACAGCACCTTGCAAGGACAGTGAGATATCAATTACTTTTAATTACTCCCCAGCTCTCTCCCTTAATTACCTACTATGTTAGCTGGGATTTATTGCAGAGTAATAATAGTGACGCGTTGCATTTACATAGTTCCTTTCTGCAAGGAGTACAAAGCACTTTATAGATATGACTTCACTCTTAATGTAAAGAATAAAAATGTTGAAAAATACTTCTACGAATAAGGAAACTGTAAAGTAGCTATATTCTCATTTTTCAGGTAGCACATAGTCTAGTTTACAGTAACAGCCAAATTTGAGAGACCCTGATAATAAACCTCCCTCTCTACTCTATATTTTACATGTTTATTTATCTTACATGGCTCTCATGTTTGCTGATTAAAAAATACTTTCCATAATATATGAAATAAGAATATCACAAGATATTAAATAATAACAATCCTACCAGAAGTGCAATACTCTGCTCACTCTAAGATTTAAGAAATGGATATTGACTTATTTTTAGTCTAAAAAAATCTTTGTATAGTAGTAAAATATTTTGAAGATGCCAAAAAGATAGATCTTGCAATTTTTAGGCCTGTTGATTATAAAATACATAATTAGAAAATTTAGTATTAATTTTGTTGGGATATTTATTATTTCATCCATTATCCTAAAAATTATATAAGTGAGGGTAGCTCTAATTAACCTCATTCTGTAAATGCAGAATATTATTCACTCAATTGCATTTAATGTGCTTATATCCCTCTTGCTTCAGACCTTGTAACCCTATTGCTTCTCAAAGGTTTGCCTCCCAATGTTGAGAACAACTGGCCTAAGTTTTAAAACCAATGTTTTCAGGAACAGTTGCTCATACACAGAATAATTATGTTGAACTTAAAATGAAGAACTGAAGAACATCACTCAGCATGCAAGAGCTCCTCCATACTTGGTGAGCTACCCTTCAGGGTTAAAACTACTTATACGTTAAAACAATGGCATTTACATGCTTCAGAGGTTTTCTTTCCCCTTATCTTGTCTGTTAGAATTAATAGGTTAGAAGCATTCAGCTCAGAATGGAGCCTTGATTGCATGCCTTTTGCTAAGGATCTGAGACGTGAGGAGACTGCACTTTGTGATACAGAGTAAGCACCTTTTGGACCTGAAACTGCCTTGCATAGTTTCCATCTTTATATCCTATTATTTGTATTTAAATACATTCTATTGCTTATAGAGATATACTAAAAATTGTAAGGTTTTTACATCTAGGCTAGAGATGGTAATGAAAACTAAGTGCTTTGTTTTTAATTTGTCTTCTTTGAATAGTAAATTATGCCACAAAAGATCAAAAAGCATTAGTATTATCTTCTTTTAGAATTTTGTTTAGTAGTCTTCATCTCTGATTGTTGTAGATACGCCTAGAAAGCAAGTCAAGTTTGGAAAAAGGCAATGGAATTTTGATTAGGAGGCATTTATTCTTAATTCTAGTTTAGGTTTTACCTTATATTGTTTTGAGATAGAATTACTATACGTAGCAAAAAAAAAATTTGTTTAGCATCTTTCTTTTCAGGAAATTGAAAGGTTAGAAGCAACATTTTATTTATTAGGTAGGATATTGAGAAGGAAATTCTAAATCAGTGATTGCCTCTGAATCAGTTACTTGATTATATTAATTATCTCTTACGCCTTGGTTCTCTATTTACAGAACGAGGTTAATTATAGCTACCCTCACTTATCCCATAGGATTTTTTAGGAGAATGGATGGAATAATAAATATACCAGTATATCTAAAGTGAGATATTCAAAATACAAAGTATAACACTGTAGCACTTTTCTAGTACAGGAATGTATTACAAAAATAAGAATTTTTTTTTAAAGTGAGAATATTTACTATAAAAGAAAGATCCTCAGAATTGAATGAAAAGAGAGTAAGTGGATGGAGAGGGCGGAGATGAAAAAGGATAACAGGGAAGGACGGGGATTAGATGATTCCAACAAGAAAAAGAATTTAAGGTCTCTGCTGTGTCATTTAATTGGAGAGAATTCCGGTGTTGGGTTTGGGCTTTGAGAATGACAGGGCAAGTAAGTGGGGCGGGGGCCCTGGATCTCTGTGGCCCGTGGAATTCTGAAGGGCGGGGATAGGGTAAACATTATTGGGATCTAAAGTGGGTATGTCTAAAGCTGAAGTTAGTGGCTGCCCCCATACACTAGCTTCTGCTCCATTGTTTCTCTACGTTGTTCAGCGAGATGATAATTCCACTCTAAACCCAGAAGTGAAAGCTTTAGTTATTGTTCTCTTTTCACTCTTCTTTATCCTCCATATCAAAGGAGTCTTCAGATGCCATCAGATTTCCCCCTACAATGTTGCTTCCAATTCTCTCTGCCTCTTGACTCTCAGTGCTGCACTGTAGTCCTGCTGCTCTCATCTTATACCTGGTCTCCAAGTCTCCAGTCATTCCCTTTTCTGATAGAGAATACAACAAACCAATCACTCCTCTTACAGAATTACTATCATAAGGTCAGCTGTTTCTTCATGAATCTTTGGTGAATGCTCACTTGGTACTGAATGAAGTTTAGACCCTTTAGTCTACTCTACTTGAAATTGCCAAACGTCCAAATCCACTTTTCCAAACTCACTATTTATACTCTAATCACACTGACCTCACACCATCTCCCTTAATACTTCAGAGGCTTTATTCCAGCTATACCTCTGCCCTTGGAACTTCTACTCTCTAACATTTTTTTCATTTCAGTCAGTCTTTCAAAGTTCCTTTCAAATTCCGACATTGGTGTGCTGGAGCCTGAATCAAGTGTTCGCATTTCTTCTCAACTCTATGTTCAGTGACATCTCATTAGTAGTCTGAAATCAGCCATGGTGGGAATATTTACACAATAGTGATTGGCAAATAGTACCCCTCCCCAACCAGAACCAGTTTTAAGCCAGCACATCACTGCTACTACCTCTAAATCTTTGATTGTTCCCACTGACTTACTTTTTGTATCACTCATTTGAACCCTTCTTTATGTACTAAAATAAATACTTTTAAAAATTGTTTAATTTATGGCTTGACTTTCCCACCTGATTGTCTTCTGAGATTCATTGGGCAAGTCCCATGTTTTCCTTTATATCTTTGTCAGTCTGAAGAAAGATACTAAGTGAAAACAGAAGCATTAGTATACAACTCTTCTTGGCTGCTCTGTCTCTGAAGATTATTGCCTTTTATAAATTCAGAAATTATGTCTTATTAATTTTTTTCTTTCTATCCATACAATGCCTAGTGTGATGTCTCGCTTATCATATGTATCCAGAACTTTATTTGAATCACCTCTGTATGCTCACGGCGAATGCTAAATAAATACTGACTTTTACCTGACAATGAAGAGCCATATTAAGATGGTTTTTTTTTTACATTTTATTCCAAACATAAACCAAACTGAAGGTGTAATTTTATCTAAAATTCTTATAATTTTAATACTGAGCCAGTGTCTCTGATGTTGATTAGAATTTGTAAGTATTCCACAGATATAATTGGGATGTTTGGTAGGTGAATAAAGTTACCAACTAGCTAACATGTTTTGAGCATTTACTATGTGCCAAACACTATGCTAAGATTTTTTACATATATTTTCTCATTTAGTCCCAACATCATCTTTCGAGGTGAGTACCATTACTACGCTCATTTTACAAATGAGGAACCTGGCTCCAGTATAGTTATGTGACTGTACCAAATAGCACCAGCTTATTAAATGGGGTGGGTGGGGTGGCTCCAAGTTATTCTGACTCCAGAATTCTCATCTTAACCACTGTATACCTTAATTCCACATAAGAACAGCTCTTCAGTGGTGGAATTGTATTATATTTTCAATGTTTGCCCATACCAAGTCAGGAAAATTCTGAATATTGAACTGAATTTTTTGAACTAGTCTGTTAATAATACTTCTTTTGATTAGTGAAGCTTTATTTTCATCCTACTCTACTATCCCATTTTAAGGTAAAAAAATATTGTTGGTTAAGGCATCACTTAGGAGCCTCTAAAAACAATTTTTTAATGGAGGGCTTATTTTGTGCCTTAGTGCTATTCCAGGTGGTCTGGGAATTAAAAGGGGGTAGGGGAAGATATGATACCTTTCCTCAAAGACTTGATAAGCTACTTGAGAAATTGCAATTAGCACACATGGAACAATTAGAAGACAGATGGTAATCTCTATGGTACTAACTGATAGAATTTAAAAGTTAGGAGGTATCAATAAAGGCAAAAAATACAACAGCTTCAAAGAGGATGTGGAAGTGGAAGCTTGAAGGTTGATTTTGGAGAGGGGCAGATGAGAGGATATAGTAAAGAGGAGGAAAACAAGTGAATGTGCTGAGGCAGAAAATGAACATGATACATTTGGAGACTTATTGCTGAGGCTCTGAAATCTCTGAATACTACTGAGTTTTAATGCCATCAACTCTCAATATCATTTGTACAAATCATAGAACTTCAAGGTCATGACATATTTTATCCAGAAGAAGCAGTTGCCTTACTGACAAGGAAAGTCAAATTAAATGCAGTGTTTACATTTTTATTTTGTTATGCATGCAGGCTCCCAGTTACTCATAGCATTCATTTTCCTCTCCTTGCTCCTTGATCTTTTGGTGGTGTCTGGCAACTGAAAGCATTTGGGCCTTTGATAGAAGGCACTGAAGCCTTTGACTGGGAGCCTGTCCTGCAGGCTTGAGACTGTTGTTTTCGAACCAGTCATTGTCCTTTTTTTTTTTCAGTTTATTACCTTTGAGTCTGTGATCTCACACCAGAAAGACAGTCATTGTCTCCACAATGTTTTAAAGTCATTTTACCTTGTGATTCAGCAAATGCCTGACTGCCCTTCTGCTCTTCTCCTGTTTGTCTTGTTTTGCTCCTAGACCAGATTCCCGGTTCACCCTCAGATTTGGTTAAAGGTAATAAGTGCTTCTCTATCTATCCTATGTAGTCCTTTCTCTGCTTTACCCTTGTTGGGTAAACGAACGTCCTAGTGTCATTTACAGTAACAGACTTTTGTAAAAGTGTTCTTCTGTGGAGCCAGCGTAGGAGCACATTCACTGATCTGGAAGGGGTTGCTTTTCAGATCAGTGGGTTGCTTTTCTTATTCACACTCTGAGAGGTTGGGAGGAGAGTACAATGAAAATCTTCTGTCCTCCTCCTCATTCTGGAGCATTTCCCCTTTTTTTCTGGTACATTTTAATTCATATGGTAACCCAACCATAGCTATGGCCAGCACTCTTTTTTAGGTCTCAGATTTCTTCTTGTTCATTTTTAATTTGGGAGATAACTGTTTATCAACCTCTGGTTGGATTTCCTCCCAAGTTCTCAATACTGAACCTGGCTCTATAATAAATCTGGGTCAGTATTGCCTTAAAGAAATTTTATAATAGGAGATAAGTCCTTTCAAGTTGTAACACTCTCTTAAGACTTTTCACAACAGGGGTTTCACCTACATGCTAGATGTAGCAGGTTCTTTTTGTTCCAAATGGGGCTCTCCAGTTTTAGCTCATAGCAGCTAGATGTTGGGATGCATTTTCTTAGGCACTGGTGCTGAATTGAATCTCAGAGACAGAGTTTTGGGTGAAGTAGAAAAGAATAGCTTTATTGCTTTGACAGGCAGAGGGGGACACAGCAGGCTCCTGCCCTTGAAAACTGTGTGTCCCAAACCAGGAGGATTTGGTGAGGAATTTTATAGCAGTAGTTCAGGGATGGGGTTGCTGATAAGATTAGGGTGTGTGCAGGGCCTGTACTTCTTTTATCTGGCTGCAGGTAACCTCTTGATGAGCTTCTCTGGCTCCTCTTAATCTGGCCTTAGGTGGTCTTCTCTGGAATGAAGAATGCTGATATCTTCCATTTATTGGGAGGGGGTTTAGTTCTATAAAGAGCTCAAAAAATATTGTTATGTGTATCCCTTGAGGTGGAACCAGGACGCTGCTCCAAGGCTGCGCTATTGTTTCTTGGCTTCTCCTCCCTTGTCTCTGTATCCTCTCTCTTCCCTGATTGGCAGCTGTTTGAATCTGCCCTTTGTAACTCAAGAAATGTCATGGAGGCTGGAGTCTGTTCCCTACAAGCAAGGAATGGGGGACACAGAATGGCTTCTCTTGTGCCCAAGAGATCCACAGGGTCCTGCTCGATTTCAGTATGAAACCTGAATCACCCTTACCAGGCTCATGGCAAAATATGCTGTTGCTGGCTTACGCATCTCTCAAGAACTCTTCCCTACACAGCATCTTCAAAATCCCTGAGAAATTAATTACAGGAGAGTTTCAACTTTGGAAAGAGCCATGCTCTCCATTTTCCTTCATTATTTCTAAACCAACATGAGAATATAAGTAGAAACAGTGGGACCTCTTGATGACTATAAAAGTATGTTTGTGTGGGTAGAGTGTAGTTAGAGTTGATGACCATAAGAAGTGTGCTGGTGTTTTAAAATGTACCTGAGACTTGTTTTAATCAGACATATATGGTAAGACACACAGACACAGAAATGACTGTCATGAAGGAAGAAGTTTTTATACTCACAGACCCCTAGAAATATGAAGCATGGTGCTCTATGTAGGGCCACTTAGCAAAATAATAGAGCTGGTCAGGAGGCAAAGGGAAAGGAAGGCGATGTGGGCAAGAGCCTTTATTGTAGTTTCTGAGGGAGGGAAATGGTGAGGCAGGGTAAGCAGGTTTAGGATTGGCTAGTTTGAGTAATTTGGGTGTGCTCTGGGACAAAGAGGCTATCCCAGCCCTGGAGTAGATGGATAGTGGCCCTGAGTATGAGCTAGGGAGAGGAAGTAGTTGTGGGATAAGGGTTTTGGATTGCTTGGTTTGCATTTGAAAGGCACACTCCCCAGTAAATTGTTTGCTATCTCTAGGAATTAGCTAACCCTGGGAGGGGCAGTCTCTACCAGGGTCAGCAAAGCACCAAGATGTTAAAGCATAAGAATAAAAAGACACGCTTAATACAGCTGGTAAATGTTTAAAAAAAAATGGCTCTTGGAAAAACAACAAAACACAACCTGATTTGTAGCACTTACTGAATTCCATAGGAGCTTGAGCAAGGCTATGACTTAATAAAATCCATTTTAAGGACAACTTCTCTGACATGGCTATGCCAGGGGGGCTTAGATAAGGGAGAAATTAGAGTTAAGATGATATGCAGGGGGTCATGATGGCATCCCACTGTAATCAGCAGAGGCTCACCTTGGTGTTGGGGATGGATTTCAGTAATGATCAAAGTTTAGTATTTCCTCCCTATGTGTGATGACTCATGTGTATCCCCTGTGCAAACCACTAATGTATTTACAGTTGCATGTATAGTGATTAAGTATTACGTAAAATAGATTAGAGAATGAAAGAATGGAGTTAAAATTTTCCTTAAGAATTTTAGGAAGTAAAGAACGGTTTGTGGAGAATTTTACTTTTCCCAGCTATAAAGTAAGAAAACAAACCAAACATTTCACTCTGAAGTATCTTTAAACCATGCCATTTAGACCTGTTAAAATAAAATTTAAAATAATTTCACCTCTAATAATTCATTTCACATTTTTAAGTATGCTTGTAAATGGAAATCTCAATATCTTCACAAACTCTTAAGTACCTCACATAGGTATTTTTTTTTAACTAAAGAAGAAGAAAAATAGATAAGAAAGTTAATTTTCTGATAAAAATGGTATTTAACTAATGTTTGGAGACAATTTTCCGTGGGTTTCTTACATTTCTGTACATCTTTTAGACAAAGGCCCTAACTGCCTTTTTTTCTCTATGTTTTCCAGAATATTTGTGCAGAAAATAGACTTGGAAGATAGATATAGTGTTGCTACTGGAGCAAAGGTTGGTCAGGCTTATTGTCCATTATAAAAAAGTTGGGTCCCTGAGCTTTTGCATCACAGCCCACTGTATTTATAAGCATCCATCTGGCCCTCTTTGTGTCACTTTGTGGGAATTGATGTTCAGGGAACCAGTGCAAATACTGACTCTCTGGCTACTACAATTGCTGTGAGTGACACATTGCCCTTTGCTTCTGACCCAGGAATCTCATGTCTTCTACCAGCATTCATGAAATTTTGGTAGGTTGACTTGTTAGCTTGCAGGCAGGGTATAATCTCAGACCCTCCACAGTTCTTGATACCTAGAGAAACTTTTACGCATTTGTACCAGGGTACATAATAAGAATATTCAGAGCAGAATTGCTTGTGATATCCCCAAACTGGAAACAAACCAAATATCACAAAATAATACATCCTAATCAGAACAGACACAAGTAAACTATATTTTTAGAGATAAATACATTGGCAATAGTAGTATAAAGAAAAAGAAAAAAATGTATAATAAAAGTCATAGTAGTGATTATAAACAATGGATAAAGAGGAGGGGTAATTTCAAGAAAAAACTCACAGGGGACATCTACAAGGCCGTCAGCACCCCATGTCTTGACCTAGGTGGTAGATACATGGGTGTTTGCTTTGTATTTATTCACCATACTATGTATTTGTGCTTAATGTACTTTTTGTGAGAATGGTATTTCACAATAAGAATGGTTAAAAATTACTTTAGAAAGAATTCCTTAATCTATTATTCTTTGGATGAGATAACCCAACATATCTACTCACTGTGAAAAATGTAAACAAAGAAAAAAGGGAATTTTATATTAAAGATTAACTAAACCTTTACAGTCATTAACCGCCAAGTTTTTAATGCTTTGTTGAATAAGATTTCTTGAAATGCTACTCTTATAAATTTGCCAGACTATTAAGATGGAAATCAGAGTTTGTTTTGAGAATGATTTTTATGTGTTTTCTATAGTGTTTCACTTTTGAGAGTATGTACTGTGAATGTATACATAAGGAATACATCCCTTTGAAGTGCTTTACAGAAGGCAGTGGGGTATATTACCTATTTTCAAGAATATATCAGCATAATTGCCTTTTGTTTATCTACTGTTTAAGGAAAAAATGGCCCATTAACAAAGTAGGTATTTGGAATTATTGATACTGTCTCTGTGTGTTATGCTTTTGAAAGAATACAGAATATATGACCATTTGATAAAATGCATGTAGTGGTTAAGAAAAATTTTGTTTTTCAACTCCCTTATGTTCATTCCTATGTATGAAATATCAATATTTCTTTGATCTGCCAATGTATGCATCTCTAATATATCCCCTTTGCTGGTCGCAGTATTCCTTTCTGTTTATTAAAAAAATACAGAAAATATACTCTTTTCAATCTTAAATATTTTTAAAAGAAGGGCAGTTTTCCCCAATTTGTCATAAGATTTAAAAGAGAACAACAAGTAATAATTATGAGACTGATTTAGCGGTGTAGTATGTTGAATGGCTGAAACATTAGGGCTTTCTTTATGTTTTAAATAGTTTGAAATCTTTTCATCTTATAGCTGCTGAAAATTATACTACAGTTTCACTGATCAGTTATAGGAGGTGCTATGCTCTAGGGATGAGGAAATGAATGCCAAGCAAAAGAAGGCATTAACACAAGGCTACTGCATTGAGAGTAGGATTCAAAACCAAGAAGTCAAGATTCAAACCCAAGTTCAAAGCTCTTTTCTACTAAATCACAAGTTCCCACTCCCAAACCAAAGCCATCAGTACTTCAGGAAATTCTTCTATGGCACCTGCTCCATTTTTTCCTTCCTCAGGCCCCCAATTTGTCTCCTTACAGTAGTCCATTGATGTTGAATTCACAGCTCTCTAATTTTAGTCTCAGCCCCTTTCTCTAGCTTGGGTGTATGAGGAGGGGAGAAAAATGAAAGATTTCTGGAGCCCTGAGGGCTGATTTTTCATTAGTATAAATAAAAGCAACGAGGACAACAGAGGACTCAGCAGCAGATAGCTCATAAGATCTCCTCTCGTTCAGTATATTCAGAAATGAATTAATTTTTAATACCGCATATTAGCAGTCATCTAATACATAGGTAATCTCCTTCATTCCCTTCCAGGAAGCACAGATGCTGTTGATAGAGTAAATGGAAGTGTTTTTCCACCTTTTCCTGGGATAGGCATTTTGGTCTGAATTTTGCTGGCATGTACTTATAAGGCACTCAATAACTGTTAGCTCTATTAGGGTATGGCTGAGTGAATGGATCATGGTATAGTGGGGAAAGTACTGGACTGGAAGTCAGAGAAATTGAAATCTGGTTCTTGGCTTTTTTGCTAACCAGTGGTGTGAGTGTAAATAAATCACTATCTTAATTTTAGTTTATTTATTTGTGTAAACAAACAAACGAATGAATATGAGGTTTTCTAAGATACTGTTAGCTAGTTCTCTGTTTCTCAGACATTGTGAATGATGAATACTACTCATTATCTTCAACTATTCAAAGTAAAAAGATAATAACTATGTTTTTAATTCAGTGATGTAAATAGGGTATATTCTTCACAAAGGGCAGTTACCTGACATTTTTATTGTACATAAAAATAACATACAATTTATAGAGCCCTTAGTATGTTTCAGATAATATATTAAGTACTTTACAAATACTACCTCATTTAATCCTTTATGAATTAGTTATCATAATTTTATAGATGTTGGGACTCAGGCTTTGAGAGTTTGAGTAACTTGACCAAGTTCCAGAAGCTGCTCCTGATTGGTAAGACATGACTTCGACTCATTTCTGTGTTACTCCAGAGGCTGTGCTCATAACCACTGCACTTGAATGGTACCTGATAATACAGGATTATCAAGGGGAATTACTGGCTCAAGATAGGAGGGTTTAAATTTTTTTTAATTTTAAAATTTATATATAGTTATGTTCTTTGTGCAAAATTCAAATAACACATGGCAAGATGTGAAATTTCCTCTTTACCCACCCTTCCACTCCCACTCTCCTTCCCAAAAGCATAATTGCTGTCTGTAGGCTAGTTTGGGAGGTGTTGTTAGTGACCAAAAGGAAACACAAGGGACCCTTTGAAGTGATAGTTGTGTTCTGA
The DNA here is from genome assembly GCF_965194805.1 of Balaenoptera borealis. Classification (NCBI taxonomy): domain Eukaryota; kingdom Metazoa; phylum Chordata; class Mammalia; order Artiodactyla; family Balaenopteridae; genus Balaenoptera; species Balaenoptera borealis. The sequence goes on from NC_138862.1 coordinate 43,048,850, forward strand.
TTCTTAATCTGGTACTTGGTCACCCAGATGTGTCCATTTTTGTGAAAATATATCAGGCTATACATTTATGGTTTGTATACTTTGTTTATGTACATAATATTCCAGTAAAAAGCTTATCAAAGAAAATGCCATATTGCATAAACATACTGTACTACTAGTTGTCCAGGGCCTCTCTTTTGGGAAACTACAGCAAAAGCTTTATAAAAATTGAATTCTCTCTTTATTTCTTAAGGATTGATGATCCTACCCTATAATTTCTAGGATCCACTTTGGTTTTACCATTTGTTGGGAGTCTCCTACATACTCAGCAATCTCTGTACAATGTGTTTCTCCATGTGAGGCTGCCCACATTCTCAGAAGAATACCTAACTTCAAACTGTGCTTAATTTTTAATCTTAGTTGAACTCAAATCTTAGATTTTCACAGTGGACCTTGTCAGGAATAATACCTCTTCCCCATTCACCTGGTTTCCATGGGGAAGGATTTTACTTAAAGTAGCATTATCTATCTATGTGAGACTCTGAGTGGCAACTTTTGGTATATGTAGCCTAACACCTCCATTTTCATGTCTCTTAGGAGGCTGCATGCCGACACAGAGCTCTTGTCCACAGTTGGCCATAGAGGTGCTCATTGTTTCTGCTCACCAACATCCAGTACTCTTCTCTGGACATATGGGGCCATATTATCAGTTTTGGCCACTGGGTTGGGATTGACAGTCGTGTGATTCACTTTTGGAGCAGAGCATGTGATTGCCAGAAAAAGAGAGACTTTCCAGAGCCCTGTCTTATCTTTCTGCAATAGCAACCAGCAACGTATGAGATGGTAGTTGCTTCTTCAGTTTGGGCCCCAGAGAGAGGACCAGAACTTAGAGCAGAGTCTCATCTGACCTGTGATGGACATGTTAAATGAGCAAGAAATATGCCTTTGTGGCTTCAAGCCACTGACATTTTGGGGTCATTTGGTGTTGCAGGATAACGCAGGCTCTTCTGATCTGCAGATCAGGAGTTAAACTTAGCAGCTGAGGCTCTGCCCATGGGCGTGAAGAGAATTATACGGTGCTGCTCATATGGGTGGGTAAACCTAATTCTCAGGTTTAGGCTTCAGGAATTCATTTATTAAAAATTCAGAACTTGGGACTTCCCTGGTGGCACAGTGGTTAAGAATCCGCCTGCCAGTGCAGGAGACATGGGCTCGAGCCCTGGTCCAGGAAGATCCCACATGCCGCGGAGCAACTAAGCCCGTGAACCACAGCTACTGAGCCTGTGCTCTAGAGCCCGCAAGCCACAACTACGGAAACCCACGCACCTGGAGCCCGTGCTCCGCAACAAGAGAAGCCACCACAATGAGAAGCCTGCACACCGCAGCAAATAGTAGCCCCAGCTCGCTGCAACTAGAGAAGGTCTACGCACAGCAACGAAGACCCAACACAGCCAAAAATAATAAATAAATAAATAAATAAATAAATAATTCAGAACTTTGTTTTAAGGCTATATCCTTCCATACCAATGTAATATGTGATAGACATTTTTAAAAATGTCTCTCATTTACCTTGCTCTTTTGCCTAAATTGTTGGTTTAGAAATTGTATAGTGTAGAGGAACGTTGTTTACTAGACCTCTTCCTTTATAACCCCATCAGGTTCCTGAAGGGGGCCAAGTGACCTAGAAAGGAACTGAAGAGGTGGGTAGAGGCAAGATCATGCATGGTCCTCTGGGTAATGTTAACGATTTTGTCTTTAATCTAAATTCCATTAGGAAGTCACAGAAGGTTTCAGGCAGACATGTGACAAGATAGGATTTGCATTTTTATTTTTTTATTTTTTTAAAGTCTCTCTGGAAAGTAGTGAGTTTCCTTTCACCAGAGACTCTTTTTTTTTAATTTATTTATTTTTATTATTTATTTAGTTTTGGCTGTGTTGGGCCTTCGTTTCTGTGCGAGGGCTTTCTCTAGTTGCGGCAAGCGGGGGCCACTCTTCATCGCGGTGCGTGGGCCTCTCACTATCGCAGCCTCTCTTGTTGAGGAGCACAGGCTCCAGATGCGCAGGCTCAGTAGTTGTGGCTCACGGGCCTAATTGCTCTGCGGCATGTGGGATCTTCCCAGACCAGGGCTCGAACCCATGTCCCCTGCATTGGCAGGCAGATTCTCAACCACTGCGCCACCAGGGAAGCCCAGGATTTGCATTTTTAAAAAAGCAGTCTGATTGGTGTATAGAGAATGCTTTAGAAGGGTATGAAAACAGACCTGGGGACACTGGTTAAGAGCACATTGCTGGAAATCCTGATAAAGCATGGTCATTACTCAAAGGAAAAGAAATTATGTCATGGTTAAAATGATGAAATAAACATATCCTTTTTTCTTATGGTCTGGCTTGATCTGGGGGTACATTTTAGAATATTTAGAGGAATGGAAGCATGACATAGCCTTCAGGCAATCTTCCAGGAGTAGTATTCTCTTTCTCAATCTCTCTCAGTATCTCTCAGTCTCCCTCTCTCTCTCTCTCTCTCTCTCTCTCTCTCTCTCTCTCTCTCTCGCTCGCTCTCGTTCTCTTGTATGTGTGCATGCACGTGCACACGCACACACACACAAACTCACACGTAAGCTTTTGATTTGGGATTACATTTTCTGATAATAATTTTAAGTTCCCAAATTCTGTATGTGCTTTAACAATCAATTGATATGTCTTCTCTCATTTAAGCATTAAAGAGGACCATATTACCTCTATTCTTTCAAGAGTGTCTGCAGCCCCCCCTGTGTCACCTCTGGCTCACACCCCCTTTGTAACAAGGTATCTCTATCTAGAGCTCTACTGTATTGCAAGGCACCCTAATCACAATCTTCCCTGTTTTACAAGGAACCTCATACACAACACAGATTCCCCTGTTATAGGAAGCCCATGACCACAGAGAAAGGAAAAACAGTTCTTAGAGAAGGAGATCCCTAACCACAGAGGAGGCCAGTTTTCATAAAGGGATCTCTGACTGCTTGCTCAAGCTGAGAACAGGTCTATAAAATGCCAATTCAAAGGTACAAAAAAAATTAAAAAAACAAATAAATGAGGTGAGGTACTGCTGGATGTTCCTCTTATTTCTACTTGCTGCATAAAGGTTAGCAATAAAGGGAGAATCTTCTTTTCCACACAGTACATACATCTGATGCAAAGTCCACATGACCTTGGATGCATATGTGCTTGATGAAATTCTGTGCATGAGGCCAAGATTTTCCTAGCAAGACAGTTTGGGTTTACCCCAACACTCAGATAGGCGATAGATGCACTAAAGTTCTACATCATAGAACTTAGACACAGTGATTTTAACCTGGAAAGATTTCAAGGGGTAGTTTACTAATTTTCATTGCTGCAATTAAAAACAATTCTCAAAAAGATATTCCTAAAACATCTACTTTTGAGCCCTAAAAAACCAGATATAAAGTGTATACCAGGTAACTAAATTTTATTTTTTACATAGGAAGAGTTTGAAATCATCCAGTTTGATATTGGAGAGTCTGCATTCATAAAAGGTGAATTTTGTTTTGGGGTAGATTTTTAAATAGCAATAAAATAGTGAAAATTGTTGTATGTTGAAGCTGTTCCTATTATAAAAGGGAGAGAAGAGGAAAAAAACTCAGTGTATTTATATAAAGATTTTTTTTTCTCTAAGACAAACATATGGCTCACTTAGAAGTGTTACTGAATTATTAAGTTTCACATTAAAAAGAAGAAAGTGTGAACTCATCCCTGTTTGCTTCCTCAAAATTATCTGGCTGACCAATAGATGGTGCACTGATCTTAATTGTGGTGGAGATTTAATGATGCAGATTATAAACTGTGGATGTTTATAGAATTAAAGGAGGTTCACCATGACTCATTCATTCATTCATTTTACAAACAATTAATGAGTGCCCATTATGGGCTAGGACTGTATTAGGTCTCTTTCCACAGGGTCAAAGACCACTGTAAGGTAAATAAAAGCTTCAGTTTATTTCTTTACAAAGAAATAATAGTTGTTCATATTGCTATGTATTAAATGCCTTCCAAGGTTAATGGCTTACAATAATAAGGATTTATTACTTCTAACCATTTTGTCAGTTGGCTGGGTGGGTCCTCTTCTGATTTCTCCTGGGCTCACTTCTTCATGTAGTTATGTTCAGCTGGAGGTCCCCCTGGGCTAGAAGGTCTGAGATGGCCTAATTCCCATGTCTGGCAGTTGGTGCTGGCTGTCCTCGGGGGCACCTACATCTGCCTCTGTGTAGGCTAGACCTGTTTTCTTACATGGCGATTTCAGAGCAATGCTTCAAGTGGGTGAAGACAGAGCCATAAGGCCTATGAGACCTACCTAGCCTTGTAAGTTACATCATGTCACTTTTGCTGCCTTCTATTGGTCAAAGTAAGTCCATGCCAGATTCAAGAAGTGAAGAAATAGACTGACTCTCTTGATGGAAAGAGTGGTAAATCACATTGCAAAGGGGCATGCATCCTGAGATGGGAGGACTTAAATGAATAGTAGTGGAATAGGCATACATAGATCCTGCAGTCTCCTTGTAGAAACATTACTGGAGAAGCCTGGACTTGCCATTTTTAAGGAAGAAAATTGGGTATGTCTTTAAGGCAAAATGTCTTTTGGGCTAAAGAGGCCAGTGTTCTGGTGGAGAGTAAAGGATTATATGGATTTGTATTATCCGTCACACATGCTCTGTGTATCCCTTCATTATTAGTCTTTTCCATTATTCCTAGATACTTAGTTTTCTTTAGCAGTTGACTAACCTTGTAAGAGCCTGTTAACTCTTAATCTTCTGCAGAGGGTAGGATGGAGATAATGGAATGAGATAGAATGAAGTAGTGAGCTACACTGGCAAGGTGGTGTGATGTGATTCCAGTATTTGATGGTATTATACATGATCAGATAATTAACTTTTCTACAGCAATGTTCAATAAGTACACAAATATATTTTAGAAGTTACATCTTTTTTTTGGTTATTGTTTCAATTATTAAATCTCTACTGTGTGTCAAGTCTTTTACATATGTTATCTCTAAATGTTATAGCGATCCTGAAAAGTGTCAGTTCCTATTTTACACATGAGAAAACTGAGGCCTAGGGAAGATAGGTGAATTTCTTACAGCCAAATATTAACTATAGGACAGAATCTGGACATCCAGGTGCCTACTTAATATCCATTCTCCTTTCTGACCATTGGAACCCCAATTTTGCTGAAGATTTCAATGTGCCTAGCTAAAGCTACATTTCACAGGCTCCTTTGCATAGTCAATAGAAACTAACTGGCTGATGAAATGTAGCTGGAAGTTGTTTTGTAGGGCTTTGGGAAAGTGCCTTAAACAGAGGGCTGACTCGGTTAATACGTACATTCTTGTAGTTGGTCCTTCCTGCTGGAACAGGATATGATGCCTGGAGCTCCAGCAACCATAATATAAGCATAAGCACCTAGCCAGACTATTAGGATGGTATAGCAGAGACCTTGATGAAGCATGGGTCCCTGAAGAAGTCATGGAGCTGTTTTATCAGCTCTTATGTTAGAGGAAAATAAAATTCCCATCTTGCTTATTTTATTTTTCTTATATAGGCAGTTATACACAATTCTTACAGTTAGACACCAAAATACAATTCTACCCCCCTCCCCATTGCTTTATCTTAATGCTTTATTTAAAAGAAAAATTAGAGTTATAAAAGTAATAAAATAATTATTGCAGGTCCAAAAATGTCTGTGCACAATCACAAGCCTCTACCTCTGCAGAAGATTAGGAAGAATCTTATTTGCCTTGAGACATCTGAACTCCTTGATTCTCAGCCCCTGCAAACTTGTATTTCCAAGGCTTGCTTTCTTGTTCTCCAATTTCAGTCTGTGGCTTCCAAAGTAACCTTTCCATGCTTCTGCCTCTGAGAATGAGAGTCCTTGCCTTTGCTTGAGTTTTGTGGCACTAAGACTCCTGCAATCATTGCGGTTTCAAATTTCAGCTGCATGAGAATCTCATGGTATATTTGTAAATTAAAAAATCTGATTTTCAGACCTACCATAGAGATTTTTGAATCAGTTGTTCTGTGGCAGGGTCCAGGAATTTGCATTTTTAACAAGTACTCCAGGCAGTTCTTAGGTATATGATACATAAGTTGCCTTTGAGAAACCCTGCTAAATGTTTCCCCCTAACCAGTGCCTTGTACTGTGTTATCTGACACAAACTTGAAATAAGGTGGGGGGAGATATTTATATGGAGTTATGTTTTCCTCTCATGTGAGCCCTGCTGTGGTATGAATATCAAAGATGACTTCTGAAATTCAGTAAGTTGGTCAGGGTAATATAGCTTAATTTTTACTTACTATAGAAAATTTCTTGTAAGTATTAAATTAGTACTAATTGGTATGGCTGGCACAAATTGAACCAGATGGATAGGTAAGTCTCCTGCTTTTGCAGAGTTCCAGTTCCAAGTTGCCTTTCCTGTTCTTAATTATTAAAGATTAATTTTATTTTGCAGAACATTCACAGAGAATTGCCAATACCTTTCCTCAAAGGACATAATTTAAAAACTTTAAAAGATTAAAATTTTAAAAAAAGTTTGAAAATATTGCCACTGTCTTTACAGAAGCTATGAAATGGTTTCAGTTCAATGCTACTTATTAGAGGCAACAGTTATGAGAAAGTGAACCCTAGGCCACACCTTGAAAGAACACATCTCCATAGTGGCCACCCAGGTCATTTTCTGCTTCACAGAGGATGTGTTCCTAAAAAGTGCAACAAAGTGCCAGGTGTAAAATTAAAACAATCAACCTGTATGTTTTAAGACAGAGCTATACTTTTTACAAAATCTGCAATTTTACCTGACTACTTAATTATATGCTACTAGTATTTCATACATGCTCTTATGTTCATACCTGCTCTTATGTTCAATTTGTTGTTTTCCTTCACAGTTTTTCTTTCTTTCAGCCAGGTTTAAGTTAAGTTACTCTCTTTTGTAATAGGATCACTACTACTGCTGCTGCTGTTACTATTACTACCACTAACACCACCACTACTACTGCTAACTATTGCTACTACATTATCTCCAACTTTCCCCCAGCTATTTATCTTTTCAACATAATGTCAATATTGTGGGTATGCTATCAATTTCATCTTTTTAATGACATATCTCTCTGCTCCTATATAGATTGGTTGATCGCTATACTATATAGATAGGTTGATACACAGTTACCGTCTAGACATTTCTGTTCTCCATTATCCTGAGGATTCTCTTTATTTCTCTTTCATGCTGGATCCTATTTTTCTAGCTCTCTGGTCTTTCTTTTCTCATTATGATGGAACATATTTCTAGTAGCATCCTGAAAAAGGTTGTGTGGTAGGTAAACTTTCTGAGGCCTTGCATGTTTGAAGGTGTCTTTTTTATACCATCCCTCTTAATTGCTAGTTTGGCTGGGTTTAGAATTCTAGGTTGAAAATTATGTCCCTTTGTAATTCTGATCACAATGGTCCACTCTCTTGAAACTGCCATTTTAGTATTGAGAAATCCAATGCCATTGTAATTCTTGATCATTTTATGAACTGTGATTTTTTTGCTCTTAAAGCTTTTGTGATCTTTTTGTTGTCCTCAGTGACATGAAACATCATACAATATACATCTTAGTCTATTTTATCTATATGTCAGAACTTTGATGAAAATTTTCAGTCTAGTGATTCATGTTTTTCACAGTTTTGTGGACTTGTCCTGAATTGTTTATTTATTTTTTCTTCCTCTCTTTTCCCTGTATTTTTCTTTCTGGAACTTCTGTTATTTCAATGTCAGACTCTATGGATTGACTTCTGGTCTTTTTAATGTTTCTGTTCTATTTTCTATCCCTTTGCCTTTTTGCTATACTTTCTCAGTTCTATCTTCCAACTTTTACATTGATTATTTAATGACTGCTATTACACTTTTATTTTCCAAGAGTTATGTTTTTGTTTTCTGAACGGTCTTTTGATTTCTTTCTTTCTTTCTTTTTTCAATTGTGTGGTGCAGTCAGCTATCCAATATAGATTTGTATCTCTTTCCTTAAAATAGTGTTGCTGATGGAAAGTGACTGCTCAGTTAGGGACCATATTTCCAAGCTCCTCTTGCATCTTGCTAATAGAAAGTGAACAAAAATAGCATATGTTTTTCTAGGCCAAAGAGTTAAGAACTAGGTATTTCTCCTTTGCCATTTCTTTCATCGTTGGTCAGATGAATAGATAGAACTCTAAGGACCAAAGAGATGGAGAAGTCACAAATGGAAGGAGCCTGGGACCCTGAATAACTATGTGGAACAGAGCCCCTCCCTCCATCCTATTGCTAATTGAACTTTATATAGGTGAGAAATAAATATCTATGATGTCAAGCTATTGAGATGCCAAGGTGTTTCTTTTGTAGCATTTAGTATTACTTTAATTAATATATCATTCTTTTTTGATTGATTGATGTAATATCTTATTTCTCTGAAAATATTAATGCTATTTTAAAACTTCACTTTTCTTCTTCTAGTGTAGTCTTGTTTTCCCTCAGGTTGCTTTTTTGGGTATTTGGTCATTTTCTGTCATTTGGAGGCTTGCCTCAAATATCTTTATTGCCCATTCATATTTAAGAAGAAGGCACCAAAAAAATCCTGTTTGGAAGCTGTGTGCATGTGTGGGGTGTGTGGACTGTGGGCTACAGAGTAGAGTGATTTGACCAGTATGTTTCCTTGGGAAATCCTTTATGAGAATGTTTTTAAGGCTCTTCTCTTGGAATTGCAAGGCTGCCCAGAAAAGGTGCTTCTGACTTCCTGTCTGGAGGGTATAGTCCTCACAACCAGTATTCGAAGAGACAAGGTTAGAGAGAGGGGTTGCGGGGGGAGTAGAATGCTGGGGGTCTCAACATTTAGTATGGGAACTTTCATTTAATTCCATTTTTATTATGGTACCTCTGCCTGCAACTCTGCCTAGTGGCACTCTAGCAGAAATACCCTCATTTTTACTCTGTCTGCAGAGTAAATGTCTAATCTGCCAGAGTGAGAGAGGAGTAGCTGTCCAGCTTCACCACCAACTTCAAAGTTGGTGAGGGTTCAGGAGGTCTGTTTCTCAAAAAGGACTTTCAAACAATCCTGCTGTTTTTATCATCACTTTTACCCCCAGCTCTTCCAGAGATACCTGGTTCACTAAATCCTGGGTCTTTGGGGAACTCTGTTGCATATATCAGGTTGCTTCTCAGCCTTTGCTACTGCTGGGTTAGAATTCAGCTTTCTCAGATTTGCCAAGCAATTTACACATATCCAGCTGCTTTCTAGCTTTCAAAACTGTGTCGTTTTTGTCTCCTTTCCAAATATTCTTTGTCCATGTGAGTTTATGCCTTTATTAAAAAATACAGCTTATTGGGCTCTTAGGAGACAGCAGAGGCCTATAAGTGCATTAATTTGCCATCTTCATCTGGAAACTTAAAAAAAATTTAAATTAAAACCCACTCCGTTTTATAATTTCCCAAATAGTAGGACATCCAGTATTTTTACCCCTCTCTTCTGAATTGTTCAGTGACCCCAGAGGATTACTCAGAGGGGCAGATATTGCTTACAGTTGCCTCACCAAGAGAGAATTGGGGAAATGGCTGGTTTTCTAGTGGGACTCATTTTGCTGCGGCCATTGTACCTGTAGCTGGTATACAGTGTTGCTCTTGTAAACTGGTTTGGCACAGCTCACTGCTGCATTTATGCTTTGCTGGTCCAGATCCTTGCACAGGTTTTCTGATGGAGGTTAACCTCACTCCTTCAGCCAAGGGTGGTCCATATTTTCTCTTAGAGTTGCATCTTTTTAGTTCATGCTCACATGCTCAGCTACTGTTTTCAGAATGTGGCCCATATTGGCTAAAATGAGCATCCAACTTCAGTTACATATTGAGCCAGAACGAAGCCTCACTGAATAAGCCTGGGTACCCAATTCAGATTCCTTGTCCATAACAATGTGCTTCTTAAAGGACCCTAGAGTCTTTTCCTGCCAAAAGTCATTCTAGAAACTGGAAGTCTGGACACTGTTTGAGAACTTCTAGCCCCAGACATAGGAGAGAGCACAGATTTTTCTGATTAGCAGCACTTGTATGAGATTTGGAAGGTAAGAGAGAAGCGGAAATCCATTATTACTCCTCTTGGCAGTCATGGTCAGATAATGTGGGTCTCAGCTGATGTGAGATTTTGCAGGGGCCTCCGGTATTGTCCTGTGAATGACTCAGCTTGGTCCTAGTGGCAGCTCTGATTACTGCCAGCATTTCCCCATGGTTATTGCAAACTTTCAAATCTCTGAGGGGTAATGGCAAACCATGAATGCTAGTGGCCCAATTTCCTGACCTCTATTCCTCCAGCATGTCTGACAGTTTGGTAAGCACGTAACTCCTTGTATTAATTCTCTTTGTGCTTAAAACATGAGAGTGGCCTGATCATGACTACTATTGTGCCCATCTTCTCCTGTCACACATTTTTCTCAGGGCTTTGAGTGCTTGTTGTCTATACTGTGATGAACATGGTAACTTTCAAATGGAGATTCCCATAGGGGGGCCTTGTTGGTGGGTTTTGAGTTAAGTTCCACTGAACTAGGTAGGCACCCCACTCCACACAAAAGTGTGGGAGAAATCCAAGAGTCAAGTGTAAATTATTTGAGGACTGCCTTTATTCTCCAAAGGGGACATGAAATATGATTAGAGAAAAATTAATTTCTTTAGGTAAACAGGTAAATGAAAACTTTTAATATTTTCTTCAGAAATCAGTCACATTGGTAGGCACTGTACAAATGGTATAGCAACCAGAGCTATAATTCAGTGGATCCCAGCCTATCTAATTTAAATTTATTATTGTCCACACCGTCATCCTATGGAAAAATTAGAAAACATTTTTTGGTTTCTTTTTCCCAGAGAGCCTTGATTATTGGATTTCTCTATTCATTATGGAAAGATTCTCTTTTACATTAAATATACTAATTTCTTAGTGCCTCAGTCATTATTTTGAATTACAATTACTTCTGTCTCACTGGAAGTTTAGACCAAAAAATCTCTGAAAGTAGAGAATACATAATTCTAAGAGTATAACCTTGCCACATCATGTTTACGTATAAATTTATAAAGTCACTATAAATTGGAAGATATCCATCAAGGTCAGGTAATTGAACCTTTCAGAATAGTCTTTTCACAGTAGTTTAAAGTATACAGAATATTTTTTATTTTCTATTATTTTTATGGGACCTGTTGGTAGATTATAAAAGGATCCTCTGATTGACCCAAATATATTCTGATCTCAAATCATGAAAAAATTGTAGTAAAAATCTCATGCAAAAGCCAGTTGTTTGAAACTTGTAACATATTTTCCCAGAGAAATATAACTTATTTTGTTTATGTGATATTTATACCCTACCTACTCTGGAAAAGACTGGGAGAAGCTCATGTCATTAAGTATAAGACAAAATAAGAAAACTTCAAAATTGAAAGGAGCAGAGAGATAATAAATGTCTCTGGGTACCCAAGATTTTCTTAAAGGGAGACGGGTCAGTGTAAGTAAAAGAAAAATTAATAAAACATAGATCCATGTCCTAATCTTTCTGCTGGAAAAAAACCGGTTGTGTGAACTTAATCAAGCGTCTGAATCTCAGCATCCACGACTATGAAATGGATATAAAGTACAACTAACCTAGCCAGTGAATGTATTCCGTAACAGTGCCTTACTGGAAGATTCCTTCTTCCTCAGATCTCCTTTGCATTTCCTCTAGGATCCCTGGCTTGGGGAGAATGAGGAGAGTTCTGAAAAGTGCTACTACCTGCAATCTCTCTACTTCTGTTTTTGCTACATCAGCTGGACCAGTTGCACCAGCCTCTGCCTGTGCTGGTGCTGAGCTCCTTTGATGTGCTAACTCCATGTCACTCACAGGACCTCTGTGCTGCTGTCAACCACCTTCACCTCCCTGACTCTTATTTATCTTCTCTTCCAGTAGCCAGGAAATTGCCTTCACTTTCTATTTTCAACTCTAAAGATGTTACATCACTAGTGATGCTGAATTCCTCTTAATATTGCACCTTTCTGTTGCCCAGAGGACAGAACTTTTGGCAGGCTAGGGTAAGGGATGATCAAGCCTGTTCAGACCTTCATCTGGAACTCCTGGTTCCTCTGCAATCCCCACCTGGCTACTCCCTCTGGACCACTCTTAACTCACACTGGATTTTTCTCTGGGGTCCCAGGGGTTCTTTCTAGTGTAATACAATTTTGGGGAAACTTCCAGGCCTTTATACAAGATTGAATCCCAATTGGAACACAAGTTCAACTTCTCTTCCACTGATCACAGGACCCCAAACAAACGCAGGAACACAGGCTTACATCCACTATAATGTCTGCTAGTGAAGTTGCTTGTTCCAGAGCCGAGAAGACCACCAGGGGGCATTGTCGCCTAATCTTACATTCCAACCAAACACTCATGGGGAATGCAGCCCCAAACCGTTTTGTTGAAAGCAAGTTTAGATACATTGTGAAGCCTAAATAAGATAATACGTTAGTTACAATGACTGTTTCTTAAATACCTTCTAAGTGTTAGGTATTTTTTATATTATTTCATTTAACTCGCATGTATCCCAGATAACATTTATGGGTTTCTCTGCCAATGAGATTTAAATGGTACTGCTTCAAACACTAACAGTTCTGTGAAAACTCCCCACAAGTTCTGTTAATTTCTCTGTGTTAAATGCTCATGTTTCTCTATGCCTGTGGCTCCTGAAATTGTCCATACTGCCTCTGTTTGCACAAATCAATTTAGTTTTTCTGAAAACCATAGGTCATCCATTTTTGTCACACTAAATCTTTCAGGGAATCCACAGGTAGGGGTCAAGTTGTTGTCTTTTTTCTTTTTCCCTACAGACTTTTTTTATTTCCCTCCCTGTCTTCCCAAAGAACCAATCAAATTCCTTCCTTTCTCTCTCATAACAAGCAAATGAAAGTGTTGCTTGAGCTTCTTTCTCACTCAAGTTACTTATTCTCAAACAATGGGAAAGAGAAATCTGAAAGTGAAATCTTGGTGGAATCTTTGGACGTGTAAACTCTTTGGCAATGGAATGTTTATAATTTAGGAACTTTGAGCATATGCAAAAAAGGCTCTTATACTAATCAGAATTTCATAGGGTTGTTCTCCAGCAGTTACGTGTGGAGTGAGTTAATTATGAACCACTGCCTAAAAAAGTTTAGCACACTGAGAAGATATCAGCAATATCTCAAATGAATATTAATGTTTTGAAATGTCTATGTAATTGAAATCAATTTGAATGTAAAAATAATTTGAAGAATGCTAATGCAATGACAGAGTCTCCCACAGATAAATATGTCAAAACCCATTAGAATTTTTTGAGGCTATGGCAGAAACCTGAATTGTAAGCAGGCTGTTGGGTAGGTAGATTTGACTTTATTTTTGCTCCTTTAAGACTACTTTTTAGATTTTCACATTTGTATCTTTAGTCAGAAGAATTTTGCTTCGGCCTTGTTGATTTTTCTTGCAAATAATACTTCTGTTTTTATTTTGATTTTGTTTAAAGTTGACTGACTTATCTAAATGTCCAGGTGTTGGTTTGAGAGTCATAAATAAACTTTAAAATGATTAATAATTTGAAAAATATGTTGGTCAGATAAATACTGTATGAGTCCACTTATATGAGGTATCTAAAATAATCAAGCTCGTAGAAGCAGAGAATAGCATGGTGGTTTCCTGGTTCAGCAGGGGAGGGGACATGGGGGAGCTGGATAGATAGAAAGTTTTGGCTATGTGAGATGAATAAATTGTAGGGCTCTGCTGTCCAACATTGTGCCTATAGTAAAAAATTCTGTAAAATTTGTTGAGGGTAGATCTAATACTAAGTGTTCTTACCACAAAATCAACCCCCCCCGCCAAAAAAACAATAAAAGAGAGGCATGAGGAAACTTTTGGAGGTGATGGATATGTTTATTATCTTGATTGTGGTGATGGTTTGCAGGTGTATATATCCAGACTCATTAAATTATATACGTTAAATATGTCCAGTCTTTTTGAGTATCAGTTATACCTCAATAACGGTGGTTTTTTTTTGTTTGTTTTTTTTTAATAACGGTGTTTTTAAAAAGAAGTATGTATGGTAAAAAATTAAAATGTGTTGATACATTTTTTATCAAGATATAGTTGACCTATAACATTATATTAGTTTCAGGTGTACAACATACTGATTAGATACTTGTAGAAAATGCCAAATGATCACCACAGTAGGTCTAGTTAACATCTGTCATCACATATACTTAAAAACTACTTTTCCTTGTGATGAGAATTTTTAAGATCTACTCTCTTAGCAACTTACAAATATACGATATAGTAGTATTAATTATAGTCACTGTGTTGTGCATTACATCCCCAGAACTTATTTATTTTTGTAACTGGACATTTGTACCTTTTGGCCATCTTTACCCATTTCACTCACCTCCCATCCACCACGTCTGGCAACCACCAAACTGTTCTCTGTATCTCTGAGTTTGTTGTTTAAAAAAAAATTTTGTTTTTTAGAGTCCACGTATAAGTGAGGTCATACGGCACTTGTCTTTCTCTGTCTGACTTATCACACTTAGCACAGTGCCCTCACGGTCCACCCATGTTGTGGCAAATGGCAGGATTCCCTGGTCATTTTCTTATTAAGCCTCATGTGAAAAAGGCAGAGAAATTGTGACTGTTCCCATTTTGCAGTTAAAGAACCAAAGGTCAGATGCATTAAGTGACCCGGGCCACTGTATAATTCTTTATAGTTATATTGTGCTTGTCCATTTCAAAATGATTTCAGATACATTATCTCAACTGAGCTTCTTCTACATTCTTTCTATGCAATGAATCATCAAGTTCTATCCATTCTTCCTCATTTGCTTTTACACCTGTCAAAATCTTTCATTTCTTAAGATTCAGTGTATCCAGCTTTTTTCTAACTTCCAACCAGAAGGAATCTACCCCATTTTGAACCTCCAATAGCTTGCATTTGTTTCAATCATATGACCCTTGCTGCATGCTTCCTTAAGTGCACTATTGTCTGTATCTGATTTATTGACACTTCTTTATGAGAATTCTAGAAATTATTAATTTGTGTATACTTTCAAAGGCTTACCGAATGTTTTACCCATAGTAGTTACTCAAGAAATGCTTGTTAAAATAAATGAATAAGACATTTCCTTTTTCTTCCTATTGTCTAAGATTGATCCTCTCCTTTCCGCCCAAACTTAACTCCAGCTACTTATCAGTGTTTTCCTCTTCCCCAGTCAAAGCTGTGATACTATGCACATTTTTTAGTTTAAAAACAGGCAAATAAACAAACCAAAAACAAAACTAAACTAAACTTCCCATGGCTTTGCTTATATTAATTTTTTTCCCTTGAGATTCTCTTTGAAGTTTTCCCAAGCTATTCTGACCTAATTCATCTCTCCCTTCCTCAACCTGTTGTGTTTAGAGCTTGCATCTGTATAGATGTATTTCTGTTTTCTGATTTTTCGTGAGCACTTAGAGGGCAAGTTAGAAATGATATATGCCTTCCATGCTGATTACTCAGACCAAATAAGATGACTGTAGAATGCTGTATTATTTGTTGTGTTTTAAAACATCCCCCAAGTGCCTAGCACAAGATGAGGCAAATGGTAGGAACTGAAAAAAAAATGAGTTGAATTGATTCACATAACTCATTTCCTGGTGAGTCTGGTTTCAAGATTACACTGTGCTCCACAGATATTTTCTTTTATGTGTTCTTCCATCTTATAACATTGCAAAGCAGTTTGCATTCATTATCTAGAGTATTTAACACAAGAGTTTATTGACTTTGGTTTTATTTCCTGACCAAATTGGAACCCTTTGGACTATAAATTGGGTTGTAAATCTGATGTTATTAGGTTTTCTATTACAAAATTACATTATCCTCATGTTCTAAATAGGTTAGATATTTCCACTATCTCTAGTTGTCTTCTGAAAGATCGTGACTGTATATAATCTGAGAAATTTGCTTTGTAATTCCCAACAAAAATCAAGAAAATAGATTGACTTTTCAGCATTTTAATATGGTCTTAGTGTGATAGTTTGATATCAAACTTCCTTATGGAAATGAAACACTCCAATAATTTTATACCTTTATTTTGTTTCTATGGTCAATAGAAAGACATTGATTTTTGTGTAATACTCTGCTCTAATTTTCACCCTGAGTTTATATATTCAGTGCCTTCCACTGTGTCTGACACATAGTGGGTTTTCCTTAAATGCTGGTGGAATAAGTACAAGATTGTATCAATAAAAGCTTTTATGTGTACACACATTTTCTGTTTATGCTGTTTGATTTTTTGATTTATGATCTTATAACAAATTTGCAGGGAAAAGAATATTCCAATATTCTCCAAGTGAGGTTCATGGAACATCAGTCTTAAAAGAAATTGATAAATGTTACTAAAAAAAAAGGTGGAATTGTTCATGGAAAATAGAGAAATCCCAAGTTAAACAAAATTAAACAATTTTTTTTTTACAGCAGGACTTCTTATGACTTTAATATGCTAATCTATACTAGAACGCTCCAGTATAGTATGTACTATTACCCAAACTTAATTATTATTAAGTATTATTAGAGTTCTTGGTTTTTAAGTGACAGAAACACAACTCAAATTGGCCTGACTTAAAAATAGAATTAATCTGCTTATGAAATATTCAGGGGTAGATTGGCTTCAGGCATGCATCAGTATGTTTGCATCAATTTCCCTTGCCCCAAGTCCCATGTGATATGGGGCAGATGAAGGCCTCACATGCAGTTTGTTTCCCCACAATAACTTGGGGGAATTGACTATTTGTACAGCAAGCAGTAAGTAAACCTTTTCTTTGTCTGGGGAGAAATGTTACCTCGTCTCTCAAGATAGCTCAGTGCAAACACACCCCTGATAAAAGGCACTGTGTGAAGGGTAGTCATGGCCTTCATTTCTGTCATACCTGGGGAGATGCATAGAAGCAAGAGAAATACATGAAGGACTGTCTCCCAACACCTAGTTTGAAAATATTACTTTAATTGCATTTCAACCAGTTGAGAAGGTGAACAGAAAATTTTGGAGTTGGCAGGGCTTTGTAATATTTCAGAAGTCATGTCACATAGACAGTTGCCTCCTCTGTGGAGCTATGCTCACACCAGGAGCATAAATTCAAATACAGGAAAAGTGTGCATATGCTTTGCGGACATTAGGGTTTACTATAAAATGGAGACAATATTTTTACCTCTTATGATTGCAGAATGTGATTTCTTTGGTGTAAAAAAGAGGATAAATGAGATTATTTGGGTTTTTTAGAAGAACACGTAGCTATGCTTTCTTTTAATACATTTGATTTCCAATTATTAAGCAATTTCTCAGCATGCCTTGTGAAGAGTCTTCATGAAAATGAAGAGCCCAAAAGGTCTTCAGTGGGCCTTGTTCTAAATCTGACCCCTGTAGTTGTTTGGCAGTTTATCAAAAGCCACATTAATCCTCATAAATAGTGCTTGATTTTCAAAAGACAACCCCCTTGTTCCAGCCTTGCAGATTGAGCCACACTTATTATTTTCCTTGACTTCTTGTACAGAGGCTGCATGATTACCAAGTGATCATGTGTGAACAAGAGGCTTTTTTGTGCTGATAAATGGATCCCCACTGTTGCACAAGCCCCTAGGAGTCTGCATTAAAAACAAGTTGAGATGCAAAACAACGTAGCATTTGTTTAAACAGCAGGCACTTATTGGCATCATTACCTGATATGGCTGATAATCTAAAGCATTATGACTTTGGAGCAAAATTTGGTTCATGAAGACATACAAAGAGATAAACCATGGCTACTAATAGAAATTTTGAGCAGTGCTTTGAATAGAATAATCTTGTCTACATTCATCATCAAGCTAGCTCTCCCCTCCCCCTGAAATGAGACAAGGTAAATTCACAACTCCCATTAATGCTAATAGCAGCTTCAGAAGGAAATCCCTTGTTCCTCCATAGGAGAAGACAGCTACCCTCTCTTATTTCAAAATGCTACAAACCTGTGTCAGTAGAAACTAATTGGTGAGGATTCGGAATACAAGCAATTTGAAATTAATCTTTTAAAATAGTGGCTAATACGTTTGTTGATGATAGCAGCCACTGGCTAAAAAGAAATGACATTTCTCCTTGGAGTGCTGACTCTGGTAGGTTGATACTAAGCTTTTACTGTTCCTGAGCCAGGTTATCTGCTTTGAACCTGTTTCTTCTTCTGACACCAGCCTGTCAGGATGTACCTGGGTAAACTAGGAAGGAAGCCTGTGGGTAAGGCATACTAGCATGGGGTTCACTATTTTATAGCAGAATGTGCCTCTGAGACATGAAAAGTAAATTTAGCCATTTCTCTACTTTGTGAGGATGGGTGAGTAGCTTAAGATTCTCTGCATCCCAATTATATCATCTTTAATATTAACTCTTATTTCACTCACAGTGTTTTTCCTGAAGGCTAAATGAGATAATGTAGTTACAGCAATAAGGGGTAAAAAATAAGGTGCTTGTAGAGGCTCCTACTCGATGTTACTGAGAGATGACTGCTAGGAAGAAGCTGAACCTCCAGAACCCTGATGTCTGCTAGATCCAGCTTGTCTGAGGAAGAAGAAGAAAATAAATCTATAAAACAAAGGAGAGAGGGATTTGACATTCCTATGGGGGAATCTGGAGGGTTGAGGGAGGGGAAAGGAAAGTTGAATCCAGTGCTATGGAGGAATGATAAAAGATGAGGCCTGCACCTGACAGAGACTATGGAAAGGGAAATGGCTAAAAAAGGTTAGCATATGATACACGGGTATATCTGATATATGCCTGTCATCTGTCCCTGTGACATCTTCAACAAAATCTACTGTTCACTAAGGTATTTGCATAACTGGATTGTCTGGAGAACACAGGTCTTGGTGCTGGGTGTGGCAACCAGATGAACTTAAGAGGGTGCGAGATTCTCATGGTTACAGGATGTTAAAGTTCAACATTTCAGCTGAGGCACCCACAGAGACAAGAGATAGGAAATCCTTAGTGAGATGCCAGACCAAAATGCAGAAATTCAAAGAAAATGATAACAGGTAGGAATGCTTTCAACTTGTAAGAAGGAAGTGAAAGGACAAAGTGGAGTGAAGAAAGAGGACAAGGACGTTGAAGAGGTTCTTTTTGTGAAGAGGATCTTTTAGGAGAAAGTTGTCCTTTGAGCCCTGCTCTGTCCCATCACTCCTAAGGGGGGAGGGGGATGGTGGCTGTCACTTTACTTCAAGGCCTGGTGAGGAGGAATCTCAATGGAGCCAGTCAGAGAGCCTGATGTGTTCTCTATGCTTAGGGTACAGCTTGCATGGGTAGCTGAGAAAGCCAGTGTGGCCTGTAGCAGAGTAGAGAGTGTGTGCTCACAGAGAGCTGCATTCGGGAAGTTGTAACACCCCTCGCTGGCTGGCACTGGGGCAAGGAATGTGTGAGTGTTTTCCATGGCTTACATCTAGAGAGAGACTGTTGGCCTGGAACCAGTTAACAGCTGGTTAAGGACCTTTAACAGCTCCTCAAGGGAACCCCCAGGGAGCAGTTTTCATGTGAGAATCTATGAGTTGAGTGGACTGAACTGCCAGAGAAGCGGAGCTCAGAGAACAGCCACCAGTCAATGAACAGGTGTCCCTCTGCTCATAGGAGCTTTGGCAGGACAGGTTCAGGGTGGGGGGCCCCAAAGGACCCTAAAACGTGCCCCAGAAACAGAGTTAGCTTTCCACACCTGCCAGACCTAGGGTGCATGAGCCAGCTTGTCATAGCAACAGCAGCCAGTTAAGAACTTTCCAGTCTTATTTCCCGTAATTTGTTTCCTCCTCATATCCCTCCCCCAGCTAGTAGGGTGTATGCCAACAGTTTGCAAGTGGCGAGGAGATGAGTGGAGAGAGAAAGCAGAGGCTGACAATATTCCCTTTGCCAAAGGTAGACGGCCCACCGGTGTACCAGACTTGAATAAGGAACACTGGAGAGCTCTGATCCTGAATTGGAATTAATATCTTGGCTTGGATACTTTTTTTAAAAAATTTGTTTTATTGAAGTATAGTTGATGATGATATTGTGTTAATTTCTGCTGTACAGCAGAGTGATTCAGTTATACATATATATATACATTCTTTTTCATACTCTTTTCCATTGTGGTTTATCACAGGATATTAAATATAGTTCCCTGTGCTATACAGGAGGACCTGGTTGTTTATCCATTCTACATACAATAGTTTGCATCTGCTAATCCCAAACTCCCAATCCATCCCTCCTCCAACTCCCCTCCTCCTTGGCAACCACAAGTCTGTTTTCTATGTCTGTGAGTCTGTTTCTGTTTCATAGATAAGTTCATTTGTGTCACATTTTAGAATCCGCATGGAAGTAATATTATATTCGTATTTGTCTTTCTCTTTCTGACTTACTTCACTTAGTATAGTAATCTCTAGGTCCATCCATGTTGCTGCAAATAGCATTATTTCATTCTTTTTTATGGCTAAGTAGTATTCCATTGTATATATGTATCACATCTCCTTTATCCATTCATCTGTCGATGGACATTTAGGTTGCTTCCTTGATTTTGGCTATTGTAAATAGTGCTGCTGTGAACATAGGGGTGCATGTATCTTTCTGAATTATAGTTTTGTCTGGATATATGCCCAAGAGTGGGATTGCTGGATCATATGGTAATTCTATTTTTAGTTTTCTGGGGAACCTCCATACTGTTTTCCATAGTGGCTTCACCAATTTATATTCCCACCAACAATGCAGGAGGATCCCCTTTTCTCCACACCCTCTCCAGAATTTGTTTTTGTAGATCTTTTAATGATGGCCATTCTGATCAGTGTGGGGTGATACCTCATTGTAGTTTTGATTTACATTTCTCTAATACTTAGCAATGTTGAGCATCTTTTCGTGTGCCTGTTAGCCATCTGTATGTCTTCTTTGGAGAAATGTTTACTTAGGTCTTCTACCCTTTTTTTGATTGGGTTGTTTGTTTTTTTGTTGTTGAGTTGTATGAGCTGTTTGTATATTTTGGAAATTAACCCCTTGTCAGTCAGATTGTTCGCAAATTTTTTCTCCCAGTTCGTAGATTGTCTTTTCATTTTGTGTATGGTTTCCTTTGCTGTACAAAAGCTTGTAAGTTTGATTAGGTTCCATTTGTTTATTTTTGCTTTTATTTCTATTGCCTTGGGAGATGACCTACGAAAACATTGGTCCGATTTATGTCAGAGACTGTTTTGCCTGTGTTCTCTTCTAGGAGTTTTATGGTGTCATGTCTTATATTTTAGGCTTTATTGGCTTGGATACTTTTAATGTCTATACTGAGACAGCGTTTTTTACTTAAGCTGACTATAGTATTGTGTGTGATCTTAGCAAAAGCAGAAAAGTCATAGGACCGGCAGTGAACGTCTAAAGCCCGATTTCCGGCAGCAGCAGCAGCAGCATCACCTGAAAACACATGAGGATTGCAAATACTCAGGCTCCACCCCAGACCTCCCATATCAGCTAGGAGTAGGGCCGAGGCAGTCCTCCCGGTGACTCTAATGTGCACTAAAGTTTGAGAACCACTGAGCTAGAGGAGGGAGGCAGCTCTGGCTTTACAGGGCCTTCTTCTATCCTGCTAATAATAAAATATAGGAAAAGGGTGGAGAAATGCAGTCTACACTTCATGATATAACCATTGGGGGTTATATGAGGAGATGAAATAATGATTTTTCATGATAAGTGTTGGCTGACAAACCTGTTTTCTTGCCGGGGTGTCTGCTTGAACTTCACGGGCAGCAAAGATCCATGTTGGGGTGGTTTGATAACTGCATCAGCTGGGCAGGCTATATAGCTGTGCTGAAGCTGGGTCACAGAGTTGAGAGGAAGCTTCCCCATATCTGCTCTACCCTTCCTATGAGGGTTCCTTTAACTGATGTGTAATGTTTAGGCATGAGCAGGATAACCACAGGCAATATCCTAGTTTGTCAAAGACATTCTACTATGTTAATATTTCCATATTGTACATGGAGCAAAACTTAAGGAAAAAACAAACTTAAGAATAGAGTCTAAATACTTTTCTGGACTAAAAAAAGGAAGGACTAGCTGTTAGTAAGTATGTCACAAAAAAAATACAAATAAGCAATGAACAGATTTTCAAGCCTGAACATTGTGCCCGCCCCATGTCATTTGTTAAATAAAAATACATGGTACTGCACAGAGGTATTACCAGGTGACATGAATTATAATGGTTGCAGAAATGTGAAAACCAAAACCAAATAATCCCAAGCCCTTAAAAATGAGGTCTAGTATAATATTAAAAGAATTTAGAATTAAATGTAAATTAGGAGGTACAGTCACTCAGAACAATGAAAATTTTATTCAAAAGCACTAGTATTTTTAAAAAATTTTTATTGGAGTATAGTTGTTTTACAATGTTGTGTTAGCTTCTCGTGTACAGCAAATTGGATCAGCTATATGTATACATATGTCCCCACTTTTTTGGATTTCCTTCCCATTTAGGTCACTACAGAGCACTGAGTAGAGTTCCCTGTGCTATACAGTAGGTTCTCATTAGTTATCTATTTTATACATAGAATCAATAGTGTATGTATGTCAATCCCAATCTCCCAATTCATCCCCTCCCCTTCCCCCTTGGTATTCATACGTTTGTTCTCTATGTCTGTGTCTGTATTTCTGCTTTGTAAATAAGATTGTCTATACCAGTTTTTTCAGATTCCACATATATGTGTTGATATATGATGTTTGTTTTTCTCTTTCTGACTTACTTCACTCTGTATGACAGTCTTTAGGTCCATCCATGTCTACAAATGACCCAATTTCATTTCTTTTCATGGCTGAGTAATATTCCATTGCATATATTACCACATCTTCTTTACCCATTCCTCTGTTGATGGACATTTAGCTTGTTTCCATGTCCTGGCTATTGTAAATAGTGCTGCAATGAACATTGGGGTGCATGTGTCTTTTTGAATTGTGGTTTCCTCTAGGTATATGCCCAGTAGGGGGATTGCTGGGTCACATGGTAGTTCTAGTTTTAGTTTTTTAAGGAACCTCCATACTGTTCTCCATAGTGGCTGTATCAATTTACATTCCCACCAATAGTGCAAGAGGGTTCCTTTTTCTCCACACCCTCTCCAGCATTTATTGTTTGTAGATTTTGTGATGATGGCCATTCTGACTGGTGTGAGGTGATACCTCATTGTAGTTTTGATTTGCATTTCTCTAGTAATTAGTGATGTTGAGCAGTTTTTCATGTGTTTGTTAGCCATCTGTATGTCTTCTTTGGAGAAATGTCTATTTAGGTCTTCTGCCCATTTTTGGATTGGGTTGTTTGTTTTTTTGATATTGAGCTGCATGAGCTGTTTGTATAATTTGGAGATTAATCCTTTGTCAGTTGCTTCATTTGCAAGTATTTTCTCCCATTCTGAATGTTGTCTTTTCATCTTATTTATGGTTTCCTTTGCTGTGCAAAAGCTTTTAAGTTTCATTAGGTCCCATTTGTTTATTTTTTTTTAATCTCCATTATTCTAGGAGGTGGGTCAAAAAGGATCTTGCTGTGATTTATGTCATAGAGTGTACTGCCTATGTTTTCCTCTAAGAGTTTTATAGTGTCTGGCCTTAAATTTAGGTCTTTAATCCATTTTGAGTTTATTTTTGTGTATGGTGTTAGGGATTGTTCTAATTTCATTCTTTTACATGTAGCAGTCCAGTTTTCCAGCACCACTTATTTAAGAGGCTGTCTTTGCTCCATTGTATATTCTGGCCTCCTTTGTCATAGATTAGGTGACCATAGGAAGCACTAGTATTTTAAAGAATGCTTTAAATATAAACAACATGAGACAAACAACCATAATGCTGCAAACACTGCATGGTGATGGTGATATATTTTCTTATAGTTGATTACAGTATAGTATCAATCACGTTATGTAACCTCCTGGTTGTTACTATACTATGATATACTATAAGAGAACATAACACCCTGGTTATTGTTTCAATTTTCTTTAAAAACCTGAGTTTTAAAGGGTTTATTTTAGTCTTAAAATGGAATTTTGTCCAGAGGAACAATTTTTTGTATTGCTCTGTTGAATCCAAATATGATGTGTGTGTGTGTGTGCGCGTGCGCGCACGTGTATGTGTGTCTGTAAAGGGTTGAGGTAGGGATATCATTAATTAAAATTCACCTTGTATAAAACTTACCTGTGAAATATGTTTTTTAAAAATCATTCTCTCATTTCTCTTTATTATGCTCTTTCTTTCCAGCTGGGTTGTAAGCTCCATTTTGAATTTCTCATGTTATTTAGTATGGTGCAATAAACACAGTAAAGGCTCAATAAATGTTTATGCAATGGCTGGATAAGCTAGAAAAACACTTTTCACCAATACCATCATCTGTCTTGAAGTCCTTTTTGTCAGTCCCTCAGTAGACAGATGATTGAGTTAATTTGGGTTAGGATAGAAACAGCCTAATATCTGAAACAATTTCACTAGGAATAGTCAGTATAAAGGTCATTCAGAAGCAGCCAGTTGTTATTACTGCCCCTCCCTCTTTTTGTACAGCAAGACCTTTTTCTTTCAGAGAAGTGATTTTGAAAATTACTAAAAGTCTCATCTAAAAACTTTCTAATATAAAATCAACTTCCTATGAAAATAGTGTCAAAATATTATACTTTGAGCTGTATAACATTCCATTATCAATATGTGTCCAGACATATGTACTGGATTTGGATTTATCCCATGAGATAATAGGCTTATTGACAGCACAACCTTGCATATCTAGTTAACTTCTTATACTTAGTTGAACAGTTTCTAGTTCCTCAATCAGGAGAGGAGGGATAATAACATCTCCTGGGGATGTTGAGGAATTTAAGTCATGTTGGGAACAGTGGTGAAGCTCTTTGGCTTCTGCAGAGGGAAGACCCAATAATTGTGTCATGGCTGCATGTCTCTAAGCTTATGAATTGAGAGCTTGACCTAGCAACAATCTGAAAAGCAAAGAGTGTTTTTTCTTAGTGCCAGTTTTCCTGCAAAAGCATATTTTTGATTGGATTGCAGTCGAAAGCATAATTAAATGTTACAGAGACTCTCAGAACTTTAAACCATTCTCTTTTTCCTTTTTAATTTGATAACACAAACAAGTCTAATGTTTCCTTTTGCTGGCTCCAGATGTCCATTGTGAATGTAAATGATGAGGCAGTAGAGCTGATGCTTCCACAAAACTGATATTCAGAGTAAAAATGAGCCGTTGCACATCCTGCAGGTGCCTCTGCTGAGGAAATCTTTTCACGCTGAGGACATTTAACAGAATATACAGCTGGTCAAAGAAAGCCTTTAGGCTATTTCAAAGTTTCTATACAAAATAAAATGCCTCATAAAGCTTGCTTGAAAGTGGAATTTTATAAAATATGGTTATCTCTGCTCTTTCATTTTTATTCCAATAATTCCAGGCTCTTTTCAAGGCTGAAAATACTATTTTTAAGAATCAGATAAACTCCAATATTTGGAATTCTGTCAGTGAGACAAACTTTCCATTTGGCATGTAATTCGGAGGTTGTATTCAAGGTAACAAAAACAACAGAAATGGAGTGATTCTTACATCTTGTCAATAATTACCGCTTGTAGCTTGATTATTTCGAAATTTTCAAGATCTCTTCAGCCAGCCACGCATTTGTGCCAAAGCCCTTCAAATGACACCTAATGAGAACCATTTATGGAGATGGCATTGGTGTCTGACTGGGGAGAGTGCTGTTCATATACTTAGCATTTGGACTAGAACTCACCATCTGATTTTCTCAACCAGGGTCTGGGATTTGGGAAAAATCTATTGCTGAGTTTGAATTGCCTACTGAAGTACTTATGACTGCAGAATTTGGAATCAGAAAAAGTATCTGGAGAGTGTTCCTTCTCTTCTTTCCTCAGAAGCCCTGAACGATTATATACCCTGTGTCTGCTGGGCTCCCTTGTGATGACTCAAGTGGATTCCTCTTCCCTCAAAGATCATTGCATTCTAAAATAATTTTCTTCCTTTCTAACTATGCTAAAACACCAGTTCTTTCAGCACAGCTGACCACAGCAAGAGGAAAACAAACAGATGGAATTAATTCACGCTAAGATGAGAATGGCTGCTAGCCTCCATAGGGGTATTTGCTTCATAAAAGAGGTTGCTTGAGAAGCTAAATTTATCCCTAATTTGCAGAACATAGAAAATGAAGTAAAGAATTTCAATTGTGGAGAAGAGTCTTGGATTTTTAATTTTTTCAGTATTTGGGCCATAATAGATCAGAGAAGAGATTTGCAAACTTGCTTTATGCTGACCAGAAAAAAAAAAAAGATTGAACTATGATTGAATGATTAACACATATAAGGGAAAAGGTCTCATTCAGAGATTGGTTACTCTTGGAAGTATTGAAAAGAACATGCACAGAGACACATTTTGGCAAGGCCTATCCTAGCATAGTTCAGAGAAGAGAGTCTTAGATAACAGAATTTTTAGTAATCTTTCTCTACAGACAAGAAGATCCTATATTAAAACCGATCTAATTTATATTAAACATTTGATTCATCTAATTAACTCTCTGTTCTGTTTCTAGGCTTTCTAAGGAAGCTTCTGGTTATTATTTCATTGCCAATTACTTTTGTCTACAGAGAAGGAATGTGCTGGCCACATAGGCTTGAAGAATGCAGGACTCATTTTAATTTTTTTAAAAAATATATAAATCAGGGTAGGATCAGAGAAAGAGAACCACTATAATTTTTTTTTTAATAGAGATTGTACCGTATGCAATTGTGGGAGATGGTTAAACAGTCTCTGTAAAACTGCAAAAAGCCTCTTTTGGCCAACGAGGGAAGAGAATCATGGAAAATGTAGTTCCAGCTTAGCTAAATTGCCATGGTTCAAACCCATTACACAGAATAATAACACATTGGCATTCTGGTTTTGAATATCGTCTTCATAAATGTGTTGATAAGAATCTGGCCCTGAGAGACGGATCTGCTCTTGGTGTTCTGATGAAATAAGGGGCCTGGCTGAGGGCCAGAGCCTGGGGAGAATTTTATCCCACAAAGCTACTGAGTGACACTTTGTGAAGGCTCTTATTAGACAGCCTACTTCATACCCCAGGCAGCGCAGAGGCAGTCTTTCATCATTTTCCTTCTGGTCACTGGTAATCCTCTTTTTCTTTTTGAATTTCTATACCTGGAATGTCTCATATTCCCATCTCAGAGGTTACCATGGGCAGTGATTTTTCTTTGGTGTCCAGAAAACAGAAAGTGAGAATAACAGTTTTTCTGTCCCTACCTTATATTTCTGCTCTAATTATCAAGGTTCTTTCATTGTCTACCCTTACACTCCTTTTTTTGGTCAAACTTCTGTGGTAACCAAAATATCCAAATGGAGATATAGTTATGGATATACTTTGCTAGATATGTCGACCTACATAATCCTACTAGCTGCTCACAGCAACCTCACAGTCCCATATGAGGGAATTGGTTCTAACTTCTAAGAATCTACTTGGTGCTGTTGTAATTAAATTCAGATTTAGCTTGATTGTATTTACAAGTATATAATACATCCCAGTCAGTGATTCCAAGCAGGGCTTGGGGTTGGGTTGGGGAGGGAGGAGTATTGATGAACCAGTACAAGTCCATTATCATGCTTAGAAAAACTTCTTTTTCCAGGAGTAGATTATTTAGAAAAAATGTAAACAACAATTTATTAAGAAAGAAATTCTCCCATATTCTGCAGCCTTCATCCTCTGGTGGTTTCTAGTAAGGGATTAACAGTTAATAAAACGCTAGAAAGAAAATGGTTGTAAAGCAGCTTACCGTTTTTTTTTTTAAATGAGCTATAGTTGATTTATAATATTGGGTTTCAGATGTACTACAAAGTGATTCAGTTATATATATTTTTTTTTCCAGATTATTTTCCATTATGAGTTATTACAAGATATTGAATATTGTTTCTTGCATTATATTGTAAATCCTTGTTGCTTATCTATTTCATATATAGTAATGTGTATCTGTTAATCCCATACTCCTAACTTATCTCCCTCTGCCCCCATCCCCTCCTCCCCTACCCCTTTGGTAACCATAAGTTTGTTTTCTATGTCTGTGAGTCTGTTTCTGTCTTGTAAATAGATTCATTTGTATTATTTTTTAGAATTCACATATAAGTGATATCATATAATATTTGTCTTTCTCTGTCTGACTTACTTCACTTAGTATGATATTCTCTAGGTCTATCCATGTTGCTTTTAATGGCAATATGTCATTCTTTTTTTGTGGCTGGGTAATATTCCATTCTGCGTGTTTGTGTATACATGCAAACACACACACACACACACACACACACACACACACACACACACCACATCTTCTTTATCCATTCATCTGTTGATGGACACTGAAGTTGCTCCCCATGTCTTGGCTATTGTAAACAGTGAAAGCAGCTTCCTTTTGAAAGGATGAGTTGTATCAGTATAAAAATTATTTTTTCCCCCTCATATGCAATTCTTTTGGCCAACAATTGTCCCAAAGTTCAAAAGCTATGTTATCTTGTCAAATATAGTCTATTTCAGCATCACTTGCCACCTTAGATGTTGTGATGCCAGACTGTCAGTGACCGTCAGATGAAGGGTATAAGCCAGGAAAGATGACTTGAACCTGAAATCAGAGTAGGCAGAGTGAGAACCAGGTGTCAGGATGCACTTGAAAGTTAAGGGTTGGGGATGAGCAGGCCATACTTAGACACTAATGCTGGGAAAGGGACTGCAGATCTCGAAGGCAGGCTTATGGGAGATCTACGAAGAGGGAAGGAGGGAAAAGCAAATAGGTGAGAGACCTGATGCAGGGGGTCAAATTTGGCTTTTGTTCTGAGCTGCCCTTTTACCTTTGTCAGGAAAAGCTGAAACTTCCTGTTTAAATTAGGAACCCCTCCAGGGTCGCTAGACTTGGGCCTGTGGGTGGAGTTACATAGGGGAATATCTGGGTGAAATGAAAGTGGGAAGTAGGAATAAAAGGACAGCTGTTGGTAGGAAACTTCTCACACAGATTCAGACTTCTGGAAAGAGAGGTTGGAATGACACAGTGTAAATTGGTCAGTGACCACAACAAAGTCAGGTAGAGGTCCCCTCATTGTTTCCAAATTTTTGTGTAGCATTAACTGTCTCTTTAAGAATCCTCCTCCCTTTCCCACCTAGCTTCAGGTTTCTAGGATTTGGCAGCAGGACAGTCAAATCTCAGAGAGTAGGATTTGGGGGAGAGGAAATAATTGAAAAGCTTGCTTGCTTATTAGGCAATAAATTATGTCCTGGGATTGATGCCAGGGTGGTTTTGGAAGGGCCAATACATATTGACCTCTGAATAAAATTGATTTATTATCGAACAGTCTTTGTATGAAATCTTAACTAATGAGGGGCATGTCAAAGCAGCGTGGTTAGGCAGCTCCCGGGCACAGTTGCGACAAGGTTGGGAGGTTGGATTCTGCTGACAGCTGTCTGGCAGAGACACAGCTGTTTGGAACTTCCTGCTAATCAGAAGCTTGTCCAGACCATTTCTCGCTATGGTAGATCATCCTTCACTGAATTGTAATGCAGATTAGGGGAAAGAGCTGCCCAAATTTAAAAGGCTCTGTCAAATGTAGTGGCAGTTGTCTACCCCATGAGTGTTTCTAAAACTGAATATGAATTTTTGAATCAAATATCGCACTGTAATCAGAGAAATAACTGTTGAATTGAATGTCAAATGTAATCTGTTCCTGGTAAAAGAGCAGAGACCAAGACTATTTACCTTACTTTCTGAATAAAAAGATTAAATTATAACTATAAATATTGGATGAAATGCTTAGTGTCTATGGTTAGATGAGTTAGAAACCCCCTAAGCAAGTGGTTAAATAGAGGAAAAACCAATTACCTTGTCAATACAAATAAATATCTTTAGAGCAATTTAAAATGGATAATCTCATTTAATTTTCTTAACAATACTGTGACATCGTATGATCTCTTCAGTTTACAAAAGAGGAAGCAGACCTATCTCACCAACACAGATGTTCTCAATTAGGGGCAATTTGCCCCACCCCACCCCAGGAGATATTTGGCAATGTCTGGAGACATGTCTAGTTCTCACAACTGGGGGAGGGGTGCTACTGGCATCTGGTGGGTAGAGGTCAGGGGTGCTGCTAAGCCTCCTACAATGCACAGGACAGCCCCTATAACGATGAATTACCTAGACCAAAATGCCAGTATTGGCCGGGGTGAGAAGCCCTGAACTAAGGTAGCACTATTATGTGGTAGAAATAGGACTAGAGTCCGGGTTTTTTGACCCCCATATGTTGTGATCATTACAATATGCTGCATTCTCTCCCCAAATCAGATGCCTTTAGAACAGGAGAAACATTTGCAGCAGTAAAATGTTTTTTTATGATTTCCTATACTATCTAAAGAGGGTCAATCTAGATCCTGGTACTGAAGAAACTTTTGCCTGCTGGCTCTTCACAGAACTGAAGAAGCATCAGTTGAAGGGTGTGATGGCACAAGCTTTCAGGAGCAGGGATGGTGTTAAACTGCTCTGGAGAACAAAGTGGAATGTAACAAGCCTTGAAGAAACATTTTTAAATTGGAGTACAGATGTGGGAGGTGGGACAGGTAAGGGGTTGGTATTGAAAGAGGAATAACTAGTGGAAAAACTAGGGAGTTTTATGGAGTAGAACACAGTGATTAATGAGAATTATAGATACGCAATGTTGTTTGCCTGGTGAAACTCCATTTTCCCATCTCTAAAACACCGGTAAAATTTACATTGCTCATTGGTGCTTGCAGAGTGGAGATCTTACGTAGGTGTAGCCCACATTTGGTTATACATTTATTAATAATAGTCTTGTCAAGAAAAATAGTTTTCAGTTTTTGGTTCTCCAACTGGATTTTAAGGTATGTCTTAAAAAAATGGAGGATTGGAAGTTAACAGAAAGTTTGGGTATCAGTTCTACCTTTTATAACTGGTATGACCTCTGAAACTTAATTTTCTTATCTGCAAAATAGGGATCATGATACTAGTCCTGCATATTTTACAGATGTGTGACAAATTAGATAATGATTTTGTCAACAGTAAAGTAATTTACAAAGCCTTTAAATATCATCTACATGTTAATGATTCTCAGATTTCTATTTCTAGCCCAGGCCAATCTCAAAGTCACCAACTAGCCTCTCTAGTGCTAGTGCAGTACAAGTTGGAGCTTGCTATGAAATCTGGGGAGCCAACATATCCTGTGAGATGCAAAGGGGAGCTGGTGGAGAAGTCTATGGAGGGCTATCACCTCTGCGTCTGGTGGTGGATCCAGGGTTGCTTTTGGCCAGCAGGGCCTGCTGAAGGGAAAATGAATTAGATGTTTGCAGGGAGGACAAGCTGGAATCACTCGTACCTGCATTGCTGCGTCTCACTTCATCCAATCAGAACAACCCTCAGAGAGTAGCGGCTGATATTTCACTCCCGCTGTGATGGTTAATTTTCTACTTGACTGGGCTAAGGGATGCCAGATAGCTGGTAAAACATTATGTCTGGGTGTGTCTGGAAGGGTGTTTCTGGAAGAGATCAGCATTCAAATCAGTAGACTGAGTAAAGAACATCACACTCACCAAGGTGGGTTGGCCTCATCCAATCTTTTGAGGACCTGAATAGAATTAAAAGGTGGAGGAAGGGCAAATTTGCTCTTTGCTTGAACTGGGACATCAATCTTTGCCTGCCCTTGGACTTTGGCTCTCCTGGTTCCAGGGCTTTCAGATTCAGACCATTAGCCCTCAAATTTTCAGGCCTTTTGTACTCTGATTTACACCATTGGCTTTCCTGATGCTCCGGCTTACAGACAGCAGATCATGGGCTTCTTGGCCTCCATAATCCGTGAGTTATTTCCTATAATAAATCTTTATATATATACATATATATATACATATATATACATATATATATATATATACACACACACACACACACACACACACACACACTTCCCAGTCTCCCACAAATTTAGCTTTGGGCTGACACTAACCAACATTATAATTATACATGGAAGGTGATTTCAGTTTCAACAAAGTTCCAGTTTCAACAAGTTAACACAGCACAAAACAACTTCAATGTCATGTCATTTACTTATTTAATATGCTTGTTAGCTATTGTGTCATTGAAAGTAAGTGCCTCCAAGGCAGAGGGATCTATGCTATTCAATCGTAGGTCCAAAAGAGCAGGAACAGTGACTTGCAAATAGTTGGTACCTGTTATAGACTGAATGTATATCCCCAAAATTCGTATGTTGATATCCTAACCATCATTATGATAGGAGATGGGGGCCTCTGGGAGGTGATTATGTCAAGATGGTGGAGCCCTCATGAAGGGGATTAGTGTCCTTAAATAGAAATCCCGGAGGGCTTGCTCCTTTTTTGTACCATGTGAGGACACAATGAGAATATGGTTGTCTGTGAGCCAGGAAGTGGACTCTCACCAGACACCGAATCTGCTGGCACCTTGATCTTGAACTTCCAGCCTCTAGAACTGTAAGAAAGAAATGTTTGTTGTTTGAGCAGCCTAGCATATGTATTTTTGTTATAGCAGTCCAAACTAACTGAGTGCCTAATAACTATTTGTTGAAAAAAATAAATAAATAAAGGACAGAAGGAAGAAAGGTAAGAAGGAAGAACTGAATGAAAAAAATGGGTTCATTTTTCTAAATTCTTAAATTTGGGAACTTTGGAAACTGCCTTAACTTTGCAAACGCAGCAGAAATGCATTTTTATACATAGAAAACACAGTAGATTGCATCTTAATAGCTTGAGGGCATTTCACCAGCCTTCAGATATTTCTGTTTTTACACAAAGAGATCGATGGTGAATTCAGTGGAATTCACTTTAACATTAGTAATGACTTGCTATGTGCCAAGAACTGAGCTGAATTTTGTAGATATTTGAAAGCATCAAAGCATCTTTCAAGTCAGGCTTGTTCTTGTATCTAGGAGAAAAAGTGGTTGCTATTGGCATGAATTTCTTTTTTTTTTGCCAGGTAAAATTTCATACCAGGTGAAAATTTGTGCTAATCTCTGGCCTCAGAAATTTTTATCAATATGAGACTGAAACTCTACCTGCTCTGCTAAGAAGTCAGTAGAAAATTTTATCAATAGAATTTTGCGCCTTTAGTTTAAAGTTATTTGTTTTTTGTTTGTTTTTCTCAGAGCTCTCAAAGTACAAATACATGTTATTACCACCTCTCAGTGAGCATTTTAAGGCAGTTTATCATACTCCTTTAGGTGGGATCTGGGAGGCAATAGGGAAAAGGAAGGTAGGTTGAAATGTGACTGATTTATTATATAATAAGGGATATGATAAAGTTTACAGATGAATAGTCAGATAGAGATACACAGGTGACTTCTGTCCTCATGGAGTTGGGGTGCACCATCCTCCTGGTATCTGGGTATGTTCGCCAGCCTTGAAGCTCTGAGAATTCCATACTTTGGGGATTTTTAATGGCATCATTACATAGGCATGATCTGTCATTAATTCAATCTAAAACCTCTCTTCCCTTCCTGGAGGGATGGGAGATGGGGCAGAAAGTTCCAAGCTTCTAATCGTGGCTTGGTCTTTCTGGCGGCTAGCCCTCATCCTGATGTTATCCAGGAGCCCACCAAAAGTTACCTCACTGGAACAAAAGACACTCCTCTCACCCAGGAAACTCCAAGAGATTTAGGAGCTCTGTGCCAGGAATCAGGAATCAGGAATCAGGGTCAAAGACCAAATATCAAAACAAAAGGTGTTCTTAGTCCTCTTATCACTCAGGAAAATTAGAAGAGTTTTAGGAGCACTGCACCAGGAATCAGGGGCAGAGACCAATATATTTTCTCTTATTTCACTGTGCCCCAAGCAGAGTTCACATTTGGCTTCTATGTGACCCTACCCTAATCACTTTGGGGGAAAAAAAGACATTCAGCACATTCCTATATGCAAAGCTGTATAATTTCTATAATAATATATCTCAGCATTAATTCATTCAGAAGAGTAGATCTTAAAATCTTATCTGTGAACTCCTGCAGGTCCCTAAAACATGTTTGGGATTTTTAAGGTCAAAACTATCTTCCTAACAATGCTAGAACATTATTTACCCTTTACACTAGTGTACAATACAGCTTTCCAGAAGCGAACTGATGTGTGATGACATCATCGACCTGACAGCTAATAGAATTTGTGCTTGTGTATTCTTGTGTTTTAAAAATGTATCAGCTTTAATTTCTGATAGATATATCCCACATAAATAAAAGCTCTTTGGAGTTTTCAATAATGATTTTAGGAATGTGAAATGACTCTGGGACTAATAAATTTGAGAACCATTAATTTGGGACAGCTGCTTCTAAAACTGGTTGGAATATTGGACAAGATGAGATTGCTCAGGACCTTTTGTTTTCATTTCTGCTGGTTTCCCTTTCTTATTTCAGAACTCATAGTCTTAGATCCCATAGGAAAAGGAGGGGAAAATCTTGTTAGAGTATTTTATGCCATTCAAAGACTTTTAGATCTAAAATCAAATGAAGGAAATGGAAGTTTTTTGTGGCAGAACCAGCCTTTTTCAACATTAATCTTTTGCATCTTTAATCAGCTGTAAAATAGGATGAGGAACTAGCTAAATCAGCAATAGATATTTATGCCCATCTTACAGGAAGGCAGTAGGAATTCCAATCCTCCAACCAATCAGGGCAGAATAATTCTCCTACCTCAAATTAAGAGTGGTACAAACTCGACAAAGTTGTAAAGCCTCTTTTGGGTGGGTCTGTGAACCCTTGGAAAAACAGTGGTGGCCAGGAAATATGACTCAGAATAACCCATTTTAAGATGCCACTGCTGAATGTGAGTGGCACATCTATCTTTCCCTAAGCAGTACGGCAACTGTATCCTGAATTGTACTCTTGTTCACAATAAAAAGATAAACTGACACTGAACAATCATCTTAAGACGGCATGCATGATTTATCTTGATTTAGAAAGACCCACAAAATTGAATTTTCATGAATCATAGAGGTAATTAAGGCTATCAGCTTACATTTTTTGAATAATTTAGATAATAGGTCTCTATTCTCCTTGGAAATACCTGGGACACTTTGGGAAGTGATTTCTGCACAATAAACATACATAATTGTGGAAATAGGTAATGCTCACCTCCAAGAAGTAGACTCATTTTGCATCCCTCTATTTTATCTGCATGGAACATGGAAGGCTTGCCCTTTGCAATCATAGTTTTGATTTCATTTTTGTCCAGTTTCTCACTTTTTTCAGAAGGAAAATTGAAAATATGTGGTCACATTGTATACTTTAAAAGTACATTTATTATAAAGTAACTAAAGAGAAGATGTGATAGGAAATGGGAAACAATGCCTATTTTCTCTCTCTTTTTTTCTTTTCCTTTTGTTCTTGGAATCTTAAACTCAAAGAATTAAGATAATCATATTCTGAATTTCTTGGCACACTGTTACTGTCAGTTTTTGTAAAATCTGCCTTTTGTTTGGTCTTATTATTGCTTCCCTCTCCATTCTTGATTCTCTTTTCCTCTCCCCTCCTCTCATGGTCACCCACTCTAATAGGTTTGAGATGGATATGTACAAACCCTTGTCATATAGATAGTGTTGTTTTATGTGGGAGGTATTTCTTAATTTACTTTGATGGTATTATGTTTTGGGCTCATCTTATATCTTACTCTTTTTACTCAATACTGTGTTTTAAGAAATCTGTGTTTCAAAAAAACATGTTTATTGCTTCTAACTGCTATAAAATATGCCACAGAATACATCTGCTCCATTCCTAGTTATTTATTTCCTTCATGATGACCACCAAACTCCACACCCCATTGATTAAATTTTATCCTTTTTTTCAGAATTTAAATTACATAGAGGCAGGGCTTTCTGTCTGTCTTATTTATTGCTGTATCCCCAGCACTTGGAAGAGTGCCTGGCACATAGTAGAGGTTCGGGAAAATTTTTGTTGAATCAGTGAATTAACTCATTTGCATTTTTTTCACATCTTTATTGGAGTATAATTGCTTTACAATGTTGTGTTAGTTTCTGCTGTACAACATAGTGAATCAGCTATATGTATACATATATCCCCCAATCCCCTCCCTCTTGAGCCTCCCTCCCACCCTCCCTATCCCACCCCTCTAGGTGGTCACAAAGCATCGAGCTGATCTCCCCGTGCTATGCAGCTGCTTCCCACTAGTTATCTATTTTACATTTGGTAGTGTATTTATGTCCATGCCACTCTCTCACTTCATCGCAGCTTCCCCTTCCCCCACTGTGTCCTCAAGTCCGTTCTCTACATCTGGTTCTTTATTCTAGCCCTGCCACTAGGTTCATCAGTACCGCTTTTTTAGATTCCATATATATGCTTTAGCATACGGTATTTGTTTTTCTCTTTCTGACTTATTCATTCTGTATGACAGACTCTAGGTCCATCCACCTCACTACAAATAACTAAATTTCATTACTTTTTATGGCCGAGTAATATTCCATTGTATATATGTGCCACATCTTCTTTATCCTTTCATCTGTTGATGGACATTTAGGTTGCTTCCATGTCCTGGCTATTGTAAACAGTGCTGCAATGAACATTATGGTACATGTATCTTTTGAATTATGGTTTTCTCAGGGTATATGCCCAGTAGTGGGATTGCTGGTTCATATGGTAGTTCTATTTTTAGTTTTTTAAGGAACCTCAATACTGTTCTCCATAGTGGCTGTATCACTTAACATTCCCACCAGTAGTGCAGAAGGGTTCCCTTTTCTCCACACCCTCTCCAGCATTTATTGTTTCTAGAGTTTTTGATGATGGCCATTCTGACTGGTATGAGGTGATACCTCATTGTGGTTTTGATGTGTATTTCTCTAATGATTAATGATGTTGAGCATCTTTTCATGTGTTTGTTGTCCATCTGTATGTCTTCTTTGGAGAAATGTCTATTTAGGTCTTCTGCCCATTTTTGGATTGGGTTGTTTTTTTTTTGATATTGAGCTGCTTATAAATTTTGGAGATTAATCCTTTGTAAGTGGCTTTGTTTGCAAATATTTTCTCCCATTCTGAGGGTTGTCTTTTCGTCTTGTTTATGGTTTCCTTTGCTGTGCAAAGCTTTCAAGTTTCATTAGGTCCTATTTGTTTATTTTTGTTTTTTTATTTCCATTTCTCTAGGAGGTGGGTCAAAAAGGATCTTGCTGTGATTTATGACACAGAGTTTTCTGCCTGTGTTTTCTTCGAAGAGTTTTATAATGTCTGGCCTTATGTTTAGTTTAGGTCTTTATTCCATTTTGAGTTTATTTTTGTGTATGGTGTTAGGGAATGTTCTAATTTCACTCTTTTACATGTAGCTGTCCAGTTTTCCCAGCACCACTTATTGAAGAGGCTGTCTTTTCTCCACTGTATATCCTTTGCTCCTTTGTCAAAGATAAGGTGACCATATGTGCATGGGTTTATCTCTGGGCTTTCTATCCTGTTCCATTGATCTGTATTTCTGTTTTTGTGCCAGTACCATACTGTCTTGATTACTGTAGCTTTGTAGTATAGTCTGAAGTCAGGGAGCCTGATTCCTCCAGCTCCGTTTTTCTTCCTCAAGATTGCTTTGGCTGTTTGGGGTCTTCTGTGTTTCCATACAAATTGTAAAATTTTTTGTTCTAGTTCTGTGAAAAATGCCATTGGTAATTTTATAGGGATTGCATTGAACCTGTAGATTGCTTTGGCTCATATAGTCATTTTCACAGTATTGATTCTTCCAGTCCAGGAGCATGGTATATCTCTCCATCTGTTTATGTCATCTTTGATTTCTTTCATCAGTGTTTTATAGTTTTCTAAGTACAGATC
The DNA here is from genome assembly GCF_965194805.1 of Balaenoptera borealis. NCBI lineage: Eukaryota > Metazoa > Chordata > Mammalia > Artiodactyla > Balaenopteridae > Balaenoptera > Balaenoptera borealis. The sequence goes on from NC_138862.1 coordinate 43,086,725, forward strand.
TTTTGCCTCCTTGGGTAGGTTTATTCCTAGGTATTTTATTCTTTTTGTTGCGATGGTAAATGGGATTGTTTCCTAATTTCTCTTTCCGATCTTTCGTCATTAGTGTATAGGAATGCAAGAGATTTCTGTGCATTAATTTTGTATCCTGCAACCTTACCAAATTTATTGATTAGTTCTAGTAGTTTTCTGGTGGCATCTTTAGGATTTTCTATGTATAGTATCATGTCATTTGCAAACAGTGACAGTTTGACTTCTTCTTTTCCAATTTGTATTCCGTTTATTTCTTTTTCTTCTCTGTTTGCCGTGACTAGGACTTACAATACTATGTTGAATAATAATGGAGAGAGTGGACATCCTTGTCTTGTTCCTGATCTTAGAGGAAATGCTTTCAGTTTTTCACCATTGAGAATGATGTTTGCTGTGGGTTTGTCATATATGGCTTTTATTATGTTGAGGTAGGCTCTCTCTATGCCCACTTTCTGGAGAGTTTTTGTCATAAATCGTGTTGAATTTTGTCAGAAGCTTTTTCTGCATCTATTGAGACGATCATATGGTTTTTATTTAATTTGTTAATATGGTGTATCACATTGATTGTTTTGCATATAATGAAAAATCCTTGCATCCCTGGGATAAATCCCACTTGATCCTGGTGTATGATCTTTTTAATGTGTTGTTGGATTCTGTTTGCTAGTGTTTTGTTGAGGATTTTTGCGTCTATGTTCACCAGTGATATTGGTCTGTAATTTTCTTTTTCTGTGATATCTTTGTCTGGTTTTGGTATCAGGGTGATGGTGGCCTCATAGAATGCATTTGGGAGTGTTCCTCCATCTGCAATTTTTTGTAAGAGTTTGAGAAGGATAGGTGTTAACTCTTCTCTAAATGTTTGATAGAATTCGCCTGTGAAGCCATCTGGTCCTGGACTTTTGTTTGTGGGAAGATTTTTAATTGCAGTTTCAATTTCATTTCCTGTGATTGGTCTGTTTATATTTTCTAAATTTTCCTGGTTCAATCTTGGAAAGTTGTACCTTTCCAAAAATTTGTCCATTTCTTCCAGGTTGTCCACTTTATTGGCATATAGTTGCTTGTAGTAGTCTTTCATGTTCCTTTGTATTTCTGCGGTGTTAGTTGTAATCTCTCCTTTTTTATTTCTAATTTTATTGATTGAGTCCTCTCCCTTTTTTTCTTGATGAGTCTGGCTAAAGGTGTATAAATTTTGTTTATCTTCTCAAAGAGCCAACTTTTAGGTTTATTGATCTTTGCTATTGTTTTCTTCATTTCTATTTCATTTATTTCTGCTCTGATCTTTATGATTTCTTTCCTTCTACTAACTTTGCGTTTTCTTTGTTCTTTTTCTAGTTGCTTTAGGTGTAAGGTTAGATTGTTTATTTGAGATTTTTCTTGTTTCTTGAGGTGAGCTTGAATTGCTATAAACTTCCCTCCTAGAACTGCTTTTCCTGTGTCCCATAGGTTTTGGATCGTCGTGTTTTTGTTATCATTTGTTTCTAGGTATTTTTTTATTTCTTCTTTGAATTCTTCAGTGATCTCTTGGTTATTTAGCAGTGTACTGTTTAGCCTTCATTTGTTTGTGTTTTTTCCAGTTTTTTTTTCCTGTAATTGATTTCTAATCTCATAGCATTGTGGTCAGGAAAGATGCTTGATAAAATTTCAGTTTTCTTAAATTTTCCAAGGCTTAATTTGTGACCCAAGATGTGATCTATTCTGGAGAACATTCCATGTGCACTTGAGAAGAAAGTGTATTCTTCCGCTTTCAGGTGGAATGTCTTAAAAATATCAGTTAAGTCTATCTTGTCTTTTGTGTCATTTAAAGCTTGTGTTTCCTTATTTATTTTTGTCTGGATGATCGGTCTATTTGTGTAAGTGGAGTGTTAAAGTCCCCCACTATTATTGTGTTATTGTTGATTTATCCTTTTATGACTGTTAGCATTTGCCTTATGTATTGAGGTGCTCCTATGTTTGGTGCATAAATATTTATAATTGTTATGTTTTCTTCTTGGATTGATCCCTTGATCATTATGTAGTGTCCTTCCTTATCTCTTGTAACAGTCTTTATTTTAAAGTCTATTTTATCTGATACGTGTATTGCTACTCCAGCTTTCTTGTGATTTCCATTTGCATAGAATATCTTTTTCCATCCCCTTACTTTCAGTCTGTATGTGTCCCTAGGTTTGAAGTGGGTTTCTTGTAGATGGCATATATACGGGTCTTGTTCTTGTATCCTTTCAGCCAGTCTGTGTCTTTTGGTTGGAGCATTTAATCCATTTACATTCAAGGTGATTATTCATATGTATATTCCTATTACCATTTTCTTCATTGATTTGGATTCGTTTTTGTGGGTTTTTTCCTTCTCTTGTGTTTCCCACTTAGAGAAATTCCTTTAGCATTTGTTGCAAAGCTGGTGGTGGTGCTGAATTCTCCTAGCTTTTGCTTGTCTTTGAAGCTTTTGATTTCTCCACTGAATCTGAATCTTTGCTGGGTAGAGTAATCTTGGTTATAGGTTCTTCCCTTTCATCACTTTAAATATATCCTGCCACTCCCTTCTGGCCTGTAGAGTTTCTGCTGAGAAATCAGCTGATAACCTTATGGGGATTCCCTTGTATGTTATTTTTTGCTTTTCCCTTGCTGCTTTTAATACCTTTGCTTTGAATTTAATTTTTGTTAGTTTGATTAATATGTGTCTTTGTGTGGTTCTCCTGGGGTTTATCCTGTGTGGGACTCTCTGAGCTCCCTGGACTTGAATGGCTATTTCCTTTCCGATGTTAGGAAAGTTTTCAACTATAATCTCTTCAAATATTTTCTCAGATACTTTCTCTTTCTCATCTTAGTCTGAGACCTCTATAATTTGAATGTTGGTGCGTTTAATGTTGTCCCAGACGTTTCTGAGACCGTCCTCAATTCTTTTCATTCTTTTTTCTGCTCTGCAGCGGTCATTTCCACCATTTTATCTTCCAGGTCACTTATCCGTTTTTCTGCCTCAGTTTTTCTGCTACTGATTCCTTCTAGAGTATCTTTAATTTCATTTATCGTGTTGTTCATCATGTTTGTTTGCTCTTTAGTTCTTCTAGGTCCTTGTTAAACGTTTCTTGTATTTTCTCCATTCTGTTTCTGAGATTTTGGATCATCTTTACTATTATTATTCTGAATTCTTTTTCAGGTAGGTTGCCTATTTTGTCTTCATTTATTTGGTCTTATAGGTTTTTACCTTGCTTGTTCGTCTGTAACATATTTTTTTGTCCTTTCATTTTTTTTTTGATGGGTGGGGCTGTGTTCCTGTCTTATTGGTTGTTTGGCCTGAGGCATCCAGCCCTTGAGTTTTCAGGCTGTTGGGTAGAGCTGGGTTTAGTGCTGGGATGAGGACCTCTGGGAGCCCTCACCCCAATTAATATTCCCTGATGTCTGAGGTTCTCTATAAGTCCAGTGGTTTGGACTCGGCGCTCCCACCACAGGAGCTCAGGCCCAATCCCCGGCCTGGGAACCAAGATTCCACAAGTTGTGTGGTGCAGCAAAAGAAAAGAAAGGAGCAGCACAATAAGAAAGAATAAAAAATAAAATAAAATTAGAAAGATAAAAAAATATATTAGGAAAAATAAAAATATAATTGAAACAACTGCAACAAAGTAAAACAAAATCACAACAGGAAAAAGAAAAAAGAAAAGAAAAAAAGGGGGAGGGAACAAGCCAAAAGGAGCAGAACAATAACAAAGTATAAAGAATAAAATAGAACTAGAAAAATAAAAGATTTATTAGAAAAAATAAAAATATAAATGAATCAGCAACGACAAGGTAAAACAGAACCCCAACCTAAAAGAAGAAAAAAAAAAAGGCCGGAAAAGGCCTTGGCTACTGGGGATGGAGCTTAGGCAGGGGTGGGGGGGGTGGAACTTAGGCAGGGGTGAGATTTAGGGTGGGGTGGGGCCTAGGCAGGGGTGACGTTTAAGCATGGGGTGGGGCCTAGGCTTCGGGCCTGCATGGATGGGAGAGGCAGCCTGTTCAGAGGGGGGTCCCGGAGTGTGGAGTTCCAGAGTTTGGAGTAAGGCCCTGGGTGAGGGTGTGTGGGTGGGGTTTAGGCCCAGTGCCGTTGGAGGGGGTCTCAGAGTGTGGGGTGTAGAGGTAGGGCCCTGGGTGGGGGTGTAGAGGCAGGGCTTGGGCTCTGTGCAGCAGGAGGGAGGCTCCGAGGGCAGAGGATTAGGCCTGGGAGCCCAATAGATTCCCCAGTGCCTAAGTGGGCAGGGAAAGCACTGGCCAGGCTCCCTTCCATTCCTCTGCTCCCAGAGGGTCTCCCCTGTTGCTGCTGGACCCCTAACCGTGAGTGGGTCCCGCAGGGTGTAGGAACTCCTCCCCTCCCCCAGCCACTCCTTAGGGGTGCTGGTCCTGTAGGTCCGGCCTTTACTTTTGCTCCACTTCCCTCCCCCCACTCCCTCAGGACCTGCGTGGCTGGAGGAGGCCTCGGTGGGCAGAGGATCAGGCCCGGAATCTCAGCAGGCTCCCCAGGGCCCAAGAGTGCAGTGGAAATGCTGGCCATGCTCCCTTCTGATCCTCTGCCCTCCCAGTGGTTTCCCCCTTCCCTCTCTGGGCGTGGGATCCCTTCCCCTCCCCCAGCCGCCCCTCAGGGGCACCAATCTGTCTCGCCTCCACTTCTCCTCACCCCTCACTCCGCCTCCATGTCCTACCCAGTCGCTGGGGGTTCCTCCCGTCCCCTTAGGTGTTCATGGTCTCCCACCGGTGCCTGGTATGTGTCCTAGTTGTGCGGAGATGAGAATTCCACATCCTCCTAGTCCGCCATCTTGATCCTGCCCCCAACTCGTTTGCATTTGGTTAGCATGTGGAATAGAGAGAGAAATTAAAACTACTTAAGTGTTAACTTCCTTGGAATATTCTACCCTGAATCCCCAGACTAGGTTAGGTTTTCTTGTGTACTTATTTATATCTTGGACTTTTCTATGGAAGCGACAATTACAGTTGTAATTGTGATTGTTCTGCCTTCTTGATTCACTTTCCTGCTTTGCTCATTTGCTATCTAACACAGACAGTTAACTTCACTGTGCTTTTACTCTGTCATTTGGCAATCTCTGCCATGGGTTCTCACTGGCAAGGGATTCTTGGCGATGGGAGATAATGGTGGCAGTAGCAGTGATTTTGGGAGTGAGAGAATCCTAAAATCTCCATTGGCATCAACCCCGAGTCTTGCCAAATAAGTAATTAATCACTATGTAAATATAGCCTTAATGTAAGTTCTCCAGTTCCTTTCCCACTGCCTTTTCCCCACCAGACTGCTTTCCTAAACCGATTCTTATAGAAATTTTGGAAGAGCCTCTGACTGAGGCTAATAAATATTGATCATATAGCTCCCAAATGTCATCATTGAGGCAGAGCGTTGTGCTTTTCTCTGTCCTTTTAACTATAATTTTGAGACTTCTTTATTCTGTGAAGTCTGTTTGAACAGAGGGAATGTGGGTGAGAGAGGGGAGATGTCAGGAAAAAAGTGAACATGATGTTCACAAGAAAGATTTTAGTGATATTTTCAAATATTAAAATTATTAAAATGCTTAGAAGGTTACATTTGAACATAATCAATGCCGTAATGTACTCAGCAAGGCTGAGTGTAATCTTCACTTCTCCCACTTAACTGTAATTTATCAAAAATAAATTTAAGATCCGTATTGCTGTGTATCACCCACTAGTGCAGGGTTAATTATATAAACTTCAAAACATGCTAACAGATAAATTAGTAGCTGGCATAAAATCTAATGGCAAACAATATGCTGACAGCCTGACAATTTCTGGTAGTCAGGAGTACGTAGAAAATGTAGTTTAAACATTCATTTTCTAGTTTAAACACTAATTGATTAGTAGTTTGATCACAGACATTGATATTGTTGACCTCATTAACTTCACTGTATCTCGACATGTTAAAAATGCTGGGGAAAAATAAGTGCATAAAATAGAAATTAAACTTTGAAAATGTTCTGTTATCTTGAAAGCTCAATTAGCAGTGAAATGTCAGTTTTGTAGTGTGAGCTTTTTAGGAACTAGTTTTGTAGCAAAGTGACATTCACTTTCAAGTAGAAATCATACAGTATCTGACAGTAGTTCCTTCCCTCCCTCCCTCCCTCCCTCTCTTTCTTTCTCTCCTTTTTTTTTTTGGGAGGGGAGCTAGACTTGAGGGATCAGGCAGAAATGTACTCTAGGTTTCTAATATTTAGAAAGTGTGAGTGTATGTGTGTGTGACTATTAAGATGTCTGATTTAAAATTTTAATGGCATATCTCATTTCTTCTCTTTTCCTTTCTTTCTGAGCTATTTCACCTCAGGGCATCATTTAAAACCATTCTTTTAAAAATGTTTTTTATGGAAGTTAAAGGAAGAAAAAGTTATATTCTTTGTGATCTGTGAGAAAGATTCAGAATTCTCAGGATATGGTGAATCAGAAGGATCCATCTGAGTCCAGAGTTGCTATGGTCAAGTGGAATCTATATGTTGGGCAACAGCTCTGGGCATGTGCTAATCCACCTCACTGACTCCCTCTTCCCTACCCCAGAGGACCCTCCTAGACCTTCACCTGCTTACTGTCCCCCCTCCCCAGCCACGCACGCCTCCTGATTCACAAACGTTTGTTATCTTCTAATATTCACCCCACTTCAAACCTCCATGGTTATTATAAAGGTTGGACTACCCCTTATCTTTACAATACCTACACCTCCTGCTGCACTTAAGAGTTCTTCTAAAATTGATTTTACCTATATAAAATGTTAAATGATGGGTATTTTCCTTAATCTGATAATTATGAGATAAAATTTATTATTTATTAGTGTTGCTCCTTAGGTAAGTATATTTATTTTCTAAACTTCCATTTTCCATCATGAATATGAAGATGATAATTTAAAATTTAAGACCAATTTCAGATAGATTTTCAACTAACAGGGACTATTGAAAAGGGCTATCACACAGCTCATTAAAATTTCTGATTTAGGTCTTCAAATATATTTTCAGACTCAACTTCAGAAATTTTTAAAGGAAGGAGATTTTTAACACTGTATAGTCTGCTGGTTTTCAAAATTTGGGGAGGAAAGTAGGAACAAATCCTATTTTCGAATAAATTCCTACAGAGGAGTGGAGCAGAGCTACCTTGGCAATGAATGGTACCCATGGTCCTCTCCCTTTTGTTCTCCTCTGTGGAACCAAAAGGCTTTATTAAACACCATTTTAAAGCCAGTGAATGTGTCCAGATTCATTTCTATTTTGACTCATAAATATTTCCTTTTGTTTAACATTCCATTGTCACACTGGAGTCCTCTGCAAAATAACTGAAATCTGGTCTTCCCTGGATGGGAGAGCTAGTTTTGTGGGCTCCTACCAAGGCCAGTTTTACTCCACCTTATTCTTTTCCTGCACCTGCAAGCTCTCAGCAAGTCTAACAAGATGTCCATTAGTAACGCTTAAATTTATCCTTTCTTTTCTATTTCTTCAGCTACTGTCAGTATTCTAACCAGTCTCCCTGTTTCTGGTCTCTGTCCAGTGCAAATGTTTCTGTATCAGGGATAGACTGAATTTATCACAAGTAAGTAGTAAATTTAAAGTCCTCAATTTCCTTAACAGCAAATAAAACTGTTACACACCAGCCATAAGACAAAGGAGCATTGAGTGGATGAGCCTTCATACTGCTGCTAAACATTCTGAATAGGATATTGGTCCTTCCTCTAGCAAATTTCATCAAAAAGGGGTGTTCATTTTTCCGAACATCTTCGAAAAGACATGGGCTAAGTGAGAAAAATAGTGATTGTAGAGGCGTAGATTCTGTTATGAGCTGAAGTGTTTTCCCCCAAATTCATATATTGAGGCTCTAACCCCCAGTGCACCTCAGATTATGAAAGTCTTTGGAGATAGAGCATTTAAAGAGTTAATTAAGACTAAATGAGGTCTTATGGTGGGCCCTAATACAATATGCCTGGTGTCCTTATAAGATGAGAGAAAGACCCCAGGGATCCATGCAAACAGAGAAAAGGCCATGTGAGGACACAAGAAGAAGGCACCATCTGCAAGCCAAGCAGAGAGGCCTCAGGAGAAAGCAACTCTGCCTACACCTTGATCTAAAACTTCCAGTCTCCAGAACTGTAAGAAAGTAAATTTTTGTTGTTAAGCCATTCAGTTTGTGGCATATTGTTATGGCAGCCCTGGCAAACTAGTAGTGAATCCGAATGAAGGCTGCATTTCTTTGTTATTGTAAAAAAAAGTTCATTCATTTTGAAAAGGCTATAAATAATTCTAAAATTTGATTCAGAAAATAACTAAATGCTGATGTTTAAGAGTGACTTTAACATTCATCATGCCTATCCCCTGCTTAATGCCTACCAAGTAGGGATGACAAAAACCTTGACACTTCTCCATGCATTCTCTTCCCCACCCATCATAAACACTGTTGATCAAACAATTTTCTCTTTCCAGCTGAGCCCATAACCACTTCTTAATCCTTTAAGAAATACTTAAGAATAAATTAAACATTATAAAAATAGGTAAGTCCTCTTTGTACCTCAGGTTAAGATATCAGAGCAATTCCTCAAACAGATACTTAACTCCCGAGTTTATCCCAGGTTTATAAAATATTAGCACTCAAATAGATCTTGGGCTTAACAGTACAAACCTTTAATTTTTTTTTAGCATACATGTTATAAATATTTAGAAGCATTTCCATGTTGCTTATTTGGAACATTTTAATCTTGCCTGGTTCTCAAGCTCTCCCAAGCTTTATCACCTTTCCTTTAATCTGTAATAACATATATTTATGGAGAATTTAGCCGTCTCTCTTGTTCTTCATAATCTCTATTTTTCGCTCCTACCTGGAGTGAGTCAGAAGGCATATTTCACTGTAAATTTACTCATTTTTTGCCATCAGTGTCTGAATCATAGCAGGAGATATCTTGTATAAATACATGTATGTTATGTAAATTCTTTGACTATGAAAATTCATAATTTTATTAACTTCTTATTTTTTCTCAATTCCTCTTGAGTTTGCTTTCAATGGACTTACCCTAGTAATACTGCACCATTGCAGAAAAGATATGTCCAGAGTTTGCAACAAAGACCATTGTAGGAGCATCTGAATATGTTTTAAATACAATTGTTTAATTGTCATAACATATGATGAGGACTGGCCACCAAAGGGAAACTCAGTTTCTAAAGGGCGCCTATCATTTTTGAAAACGTAAAAAAGAATAGTGTTAAACTGTCAGAAGATTAATGACTTCATCTTAATGATTTTGATAAATGGCAAATATTTCATTGATGTTATATAGACACAATACATTTTAAAGCACCTTACAGTTGCCTTGCCTTTTTCCCCCCAAGGAAATCTAGCAGGACTTCCTGTTTCAAAAAGAAATTCTTTAAGATCATTTAGCTGAAATTCCCTCATGTATGAAACATATCCATTGCATAGATAACTGATGAATTGATCTAACTTTATCAGCAAAATTAAATTTTCTCTTTTATCTAGGTGGGTGTTTTAAAGATTCCTGTGTGAAAACCTCAGCTAATGAGTAGGCTGTATAATAGTTTGTTTTTATTAGATGATTATTTTCAAGTTAATTCCTGCTTGGAGAGCCATATATTTTTTCCTTTCATAGAGAAAACCATTATGTTTAAAATAATCCAGAAAGATATGAGAGATCAACAAGTAGCAACATAGAATCTTAAATTAAACACATACCCCCAAAAGAAAAACAAAAAGCAACCCCCAGTAATATTAAAGTCTTAAATCTGAATATCACTAAGTATCACTTATTCCAACTCTTTTATTTGACAGAAAACTGGTTGGAGGTAGAGTCAAGGGTAGAAGCCAGATCTGTCATTTTTGCTTGATTTTATACCTTGCCTCTTTTTACCGTATGCCTTCTTTATGGTCAGACATTTTGGGGTTAGATATTTTCAGGATGAATGGTCTATTAACATCTTGTCCTGGTTTCATTTGCATGCAATGGAAAGTTGTGGACTTTGGAGTTTTAATCCCTAACATGTTATCCGGTGATTTAAGATTGGGTGACAAAAAATGTAGCTCATGTAACTGTGGCCTTTGAGGTTTAGCCCTTCTCAGACTGTGTTGATCTTTGGCAAGGTCCAGGGAAAATGCCATCTGGAGCCCTGTCTGGGTTCTGATTGATTGAATTTCAATTAAAAAAGGTTTTCAGACATTTCTGGGTGAAGGAAAGGAAGACTGGGAAATTTTTCTTTGAGTTGGGAAATTACTGCAATTTACTCACATGGTAGGACTAGCCAGTAATCATTTGAATATGAACAAAATTGAAAATTAATAATGTTGCTGAAACCCAGACTGTTTTTATTTCAGTTTGTGTGAGAAGTTTCAGGAGAAGGCTGACAGGGAAATGGGATCTGGAATTCAGGGGACAGGGTTGGCCACTAAGGAGCTGTCCACCTTGGAAGTCACTTCACATCTCTGATGTTATCTCATTGTAAATTAGGGGTACCAATAATAGGTAACTTTTAATGAATGGTTACTATGTGCCAGGCATCGTTCAGAACTGTTTTACATGTATTAACTCATTTAAACTTCATAAAAAGTTATTATAATTCCTCTACCACTTCCTAAATGAGGAAATTCAAGCAACAGAGAGGTCAGATAACTTGCCCAAAGTGGCACAGTGAGTTGGAGAAGAGCCAAGATGCAAGCCTAAATGATCTAGCTCCAAAGCCTATGCTGAAACCGTATATTGTACACTCTTGCTGTTTTAGTAAATAAAGTGGGGCTCTTGGAACATTCTTGTATTAGGTGCATCTCATGTTAATCAATTTTAATTTAATCAACTTAATCAACAACTTTGTTGTTCCTAACCCAGAAATTAGTTTGGATTTAAACATTTTGAATTCTGTTCATTGAACTTTTTTATGTTTCCAGTGCATATTTATGTACTGAACAGTCAAATGGCATCCTTTCAATACCCTTCATCTCCGGACAGAACTCCCTCCAAAATGGATTGATGTATCTCTCCATTTCTGAGCATTTAGGAGTCTTTTAAACACCTTTTCTGATTAAAAAAAAGTCCATCTGTCTTTCAGATGACAAATATTTCCTATACACAAAATCACCTTCTAAAAATACCCCTAAAAGAATTTTACACTGATTTTAAAAGGTTTGTTTGTTGACAGCAATTACTAGTCATGATCCCTTGGAGGATGGCAAAGAAAGCACATTTTCAATTTTTGCAAAGATTCTCACTTTTCTAATTTTTTAATGCTTTTCAGTCTGCAAGTATTTGGGTCCGGGTTTGTGGTTTGTCTGCCTTCAAGTCACGAGATACAAATTCTGTGTGCATTGCACATGATAAATTCAGCAGATATTTGTGTAAATGTCATGTTGCATGTAAAGTGACAAGAATTTCACTATAATTTGGCATGCGGTGAAGCATTAATTAAGGGATATACATACATATGAGTTGAGGGAAAACATTTTGCTGTCAGGTAGTTTGGAAAGTGACCGTAATGAACATTGTTGGCATTTTTGTGACCTATAAATGCTATATAAAGCTTTACCAAAAAAATCTACTGAGGTCAGCAGCAGCAAAGCATTAACTAATGGGTACTTAAACTACTTGCAAAATGAATCGTATTAAAGCTTCAGAAGGATAAATCACTATTTACTGATGCAGAAGAGATTACATGATTATTGCAAGCCACAGCATATGAGAATGTAATATCATTCATAAAATAGACCTATTTACTGCAAGTTGTTACTTTTGATTCACATTCTTTTTTAATTAGTAGAACAAATGTTAATGGCAAAAAGCCTGGATGCCCAGGCAGAGAAAAGTATTCATTCTACAGAGCTGAACTGGGGATTCAAAGCATTAAAAATTATTTTATATTTAGTACAACCTTTCCCCAAATAAAAGTTAGTACCCTTTAAAATGTAACACTTGTCTAATGCTCTTAGACTGTTCTTGTCAGAACTTTAGAGACTCTGATTTGAATCAAATATTTATAGGAAAACACCAGTAGGGTAATGATGAAATCGGCTGACCCCACTGGGTTGAATAATACCTTCTCAGTTAGTCTTGGCCTTGCAACTGAGAGTAAGCTGTCCTCTGAGGTGAGCCTCCTGTTTCTTGGTCACCCCTGGATCTTTAGCATCAGTAAATTCTCAAAAATAGGGACTGAAGAAATTTGAGTATCTGTTTCATCATCCATGGATCTTCTCTTCCCTCTATCATTGTCTCTGATTTTTTTTTTTTTTTTTTTTTTTTTTTAGGCCTGCTAGTGTGGTACTTTGGTTTTTGTCTCTACATCCTTCCAAACTTGGCAGGTTAACCTCCATGTACAGGTTCAGCTGTTCATAGTTTAGAACCAGTCTTGACCTTAGGATTGATGTAAGAATGTGGTGAAAAGTGGTAATAAAGTATCCTACTTAAAAACTTAGATGCCTCAAATTGAAACGAGATTATTGTGGTTCTACTCTGACTATGGTGATCCAGTCTTCTGGAACTTGAGTTCCTCCCCCTAGTTTTCATTCTTCTGGAGGGAGCCATTTTCTCTTCTGTTTCCATCACTAGGTATCAAGGCCTTGAGTCTAGTCATTCCAGCTGTCCAGATCATGGTCATAAATATCTCTTCCACAGATATTTGTTACTGGTAATGATTCCCACCCTATTTTGAGTACAGCATTTTCCTTTCCTTGCCTTATCTTTCCTGTCTAGACTGTAGACTCTCTCAGAGCAACAGATGTATGTGCTCTGTCCAACTGGAAAATATTGGTCAGAAGTTTACCAAATCCATTTCTTCTGCCTGGGTCCACAACTAAACTATTCTTCGTAGATCTTCATATTTGGGTGAGACAGCGACACTAGTTCAGCTGATAAAACTTAAGCAAAAGTGAGGTGCTATAGTCAGTTTGAGCCAATTAAGAGCAGATGTGCATTCTCTAAGCCCTCTATCTCTCTGTCTCTGTCTCCATCTCCTTCTCTCTCTCTGGCCTGTCTGCACGCACACACCTGACTAATTGATGCTATACTGATTGAAAACACGTGTTGAAGAGGGTGGAGCTAAAACAAGGTTCCTTTGCTGAATGACTACATATGGCAGAAACCCTGTTGTAAATCTGCATTGGAATATGGCATGTTAAGCCACAGAAATTTTGGCTTTTTTTCTTTTTTTAGTGACAAACCTATTTTAATTTATTCATAAGAGGGCTGTGTCCATCATAAAAATTGAAAATACATGTTAATGGCAATAATTTGGTATCAGAATTCAGAGAAATGGATATTGAAGGCTGGAAATATGGCAATTCATATAACGTACTGACAACACATGTGGTAAGACTGTATAACCTGCCATACTGGGAGGCAGACCATATGCCTGATCAGTTAGCAGTCCTAGGGGAAGTGCACTGAAATAATAAAATTGTTAGAGTATGTTGGCTAATATTAATTGTGGTTGCCAAAGATAAAGGTGACCACAGGAAAGAACTGACCAACTTGTAAGCATAAATGAATGGAAATAGAGAAAGTCCAGTAAAAAGGTCCTTGAAGAGTTGGAAAAGTTGACTGTGGCTCTAAAACAATTGGAGATAAAATTTGATGCCAAATGTGACTGAAAAAGCTTGTGAGCAGAAGAAACCTATTGAAAATAATCTTCCTAGTCAAGCCTGATAGCCTCAAGGAAGTGGCCCTTAAGGTTGGAGTCGGCTGTTAGCAAAAAAAACAAATAAAAACATCAGATTTGGGAACCATGTCCATGAAAGAACTTGGGATAAGTTTGCTGTACATATGCTAATTGGAGACAAATAATTAAGAAGCCTAAATAAGCAATAAGCCAAGACTGAAATTCTCTTACTAAATTTTAACTCAAACTAAAGTTTAACTAAAACTCAACTATTGGAACTTAAACCTACAATGAGCAGAATGTGAGTTCCCAAAGCTTTTCTGTCTCCAGAGTGGGCAGAATATCCAAACCTTATTTAAATGTGGCTATAAGGATTTTGACCTGCAAAAAACATATTACCCCAACCCAGAAGGCCCAGGATCAAAAGAACAAGCGATGAAGATGTTCTTTCCAAAGAACAGAATCAAATTTGTAATATTTATGCCATAAGATTTCAGAATTGCTGTATACCAATAACTACTTTGTGATTTCTATTCTTCTCTTTTCTGAATGTAAATGTTTATTGCAGTTATACTGTCCCAGCTCCACCATTATGCAGCGTCAGAGGGAGGCAGATAATTTCTCTTTCTGGTTCACTAGTCATAAAACCATGAGAAGTAACATGAACAAGTTAAGAAGAACCTTGCATCATCAGGAGTTCTTGAACTTTCAACTGATGACAATGAATGCTTAGGACTTTACATTTTCCTTGAGAGCGGATGAGTGTGTTCTCCATGTGGGATGAAAAGCAAAATGGATATTTCTTGACCACAAAGGAGGATTATGACAGACACTATGGTATATGTTCACCAAACCCATTTCTTTTTCCTCTTGAGTGTGTTAGCAGACTGTTTCCTAGTCAACTTGCTATAGATAAAGCTATATGACTGCGTTCTGGTGGAAAGAATGTGAGCAGAAATATTATATATAGCTTTTAGATCTAGACCATAAAAATCACCCATGAGCAATAACTCTCTTCCTCTTTTAGGGCATCCTTGGAGTTTATTTAAGATGGTGGCATCATAAAATGAAAGGAGCCAAGTTTGTGAAGCAGAGTCCTGCCAACACCCATCACCATTTCATTAGACTGTGGCATAAGCATTCGATAAGCTTTTATTAAATGACTGAAACTTTAAGTTATTATTTTTTCTAGCAGTTAGCCTATCCTGACTAGTACACCCAATATTTGCAACTTTTTTTTTTTTTATGATACTCTGCTCTTGGATTTATTTTGCATTTTTTTATACATCAAGCTTTTCTATTTTGTTTAATCTGTGCTTTAACCAGTATGATAATACATTCTGCTTTCTTTAGGTTGATTTCATAAATTACTGAATTGAATACTTGGTTTAGTTATTTTTATTCTTTCTTTAAAGTGAAAGCATTTAAATCTGTTAATTTTACTCTGAGTACATTTTACTCTGGTTTTCTGGGTACAGCTTTGGCCACATCCCATAAATTTTGACATATTATTTTATTTTATTATATTCTCTTTGTCATTATTTTCCAAAGAGCTCCCAGTGAAGTTTTCATTTCCTCACTGATAAAAGATTTTGGGGAAATTTTTTTTTTTTTTTTTTTTTTGCATGTGGTTCAGTATACTGCTCTTCTGCTTATAGCTGAGGAATTTTGGATAAGTTTTTTAACTTTCTGAACTTCTCTTACATGCTTCATGGTATTGTTGAGGGTGTTAAATGAGAAATTTCAGGTAAAATCATTAACACTATGCCTGGTTAGTCATAATCACTAATCAGTAAATATTAGTAAATGCTATGAAATTGCTTTTATTGTAATATTCTGCTAAATTCTAAAGATAGTGACTATGCCTACAGAAGGAGAGCAGTCCAATTTTCCAGTTGAAACTGGTTCTCTGAACAGCAGGACCGGCAGTGAGAGAAGGACACAGGATCTCTGATTCCAATATAAGCACAGCAGGATCTCTCTCCTTTATGTGTGTGTGTGTGTGTGTGTGTGTGTGTGTGTGTGTGTGTGTGTCAGGGTCTTTTGGTTATCTTCTTGGTGTGTAATAAACCACCCCAAAACTTAGTGGGCTAAAACAATAACATTTATTTTGCTGACAAATGTGAAATTTGGGCAAGGCCCACTAGGGTGGCTCATCTCTGCTCCATACAGTATCACCTGGGGCTTTGCAAAGTCTGAGGGCTGTAATCATCAGAAGTTTCACTCATTTGTGTAGCTAGTGGTTGGTTGTCCCGGCTGTTGGTTGAGATCTTAGCTGGTGCTGTTGGCTGGAACACTAACTCGTGGCCTCTCTGTGTGGTCTGGGCTTCCTCACAAATGTGGTAGCTGAATTCAAAGGGTGAGATACAGAAAGAGACAGAGAGCCAGGTGGAAGCAGTATTGTTTTTTCTAACTTAGCCACAGAAGTCACGCAGCATCTCCTCCTCTATATTCTATCTGTTAAAAAGCACATACTAAGGAGGTCTAAATTCAAGGGAGGGGGAATAGACCCCACCTTTTGATGAAGGACCATAAATGTTACATTGTAAGAATACATAGGATGGGATATATCAGTATGGTCATCTTTGGAACGTATCTGCCACACTGGATTTTTTTTTGCTAATTGCGATTTTTATTTCTACCTCCTACTCTGATACTAAGTGAAAATTCTAGTTAGCTTCTGGTTTGAATATTGGCTCTAAGTCTTTATTATTTGTTTTCTTCTGACTCCTCATAGGTATTTTAGTGGGAATATTAAAGAAGCTGTATATTACAGTCTTCATCACAGATGACTTAGATCATAGTGGGCGACTTCTGAACATTTTCCCTCATGCATAAACACAGATCTTGTGAGGTAATACCACAAAATTAACCTGGGTTGATCTAAATTTGGTGAAATTACTAAAATATACTTCCTGTGGATAATAATTCCTTCCCCATTTTAATTTAGCCGTGTGCCACTGCTTTGTTTATGGTTGTAACTTTTAAGGATGGTAGAATCTTGGCCCTGGGCTGGAAATGTCATGAAGATTGGAGTAGTGATCTGTGCTTTGAGCAGCCAAACCTAAATCAACCTTTGAAATATTACTTGGGTTGGCATGATGCAGCGTGGACCAAGGACATTACTGCAAGCCAAAAACTTTTGGAACAGTAGATAAAACTCTGACATTCATACCAGCTGTGACTTTGATTAAGTCACTCTTCCTGCGTTTCTGGATATCTGCCTTAGCATTCTGGCCAGACCGGCTCACTCCCTTTTCAAAACAGGATAGATAGGGAGGGCTGACAAAGTAAGCTATTACTTACTAAATTTATCAAAAACTAAGAACCATATTTGCTAATAATAATAGTTAATATTTATTGAATGCTTAGTATAGGCCAGGCACTATGCTGAACATTTTACATTTATTGTACATAATTTTCTCAAACAAGAAAACTGAGATAGGTATTACTATAACCCTTATTTTAGAGGTATAGAAGCTGAGGCTCAAAAAGTTAAATACTTATTCAAGTTCAACAGCTGAGTGGCAGGGCAGGAATTCAAATTGGAGACTTTCTGAATTCAAAGTCTATAGTTGCAAACACTTTACTATACTGCAAATATGATGGAGATCTAGTTGAACCCTGCTAATTTCATGATGAAGTCATTTAGGCCCAGAGGTTCTTTGACCTTCCCAAGGTCACAAAGCTAATTAGTTATTTAGTCAGGCCTTTAGGTAACTATGTTGAAATACTTTGTGATTCTGTACACATCATGGCACTGCACAGATTTAAAATTTTACTTAGAAGCTCTATATCCTAAATATTCACTGTCATAATCCAGATAATTAAATATCAGAATTATATTTCTGTTTTATGTTTTGGCAATACTGGAGTTCTTATACAATTTTTGCTTGGTAAAAAAGTTCTCTATAACAGATGGGGGCAACATCTCTACATTTTACGTCACAGAGATATTTTCAGGATTAATGAAATAATGTCTATAAAGTACACAGTGTAAAACACTAAACATTATTTAGATAAACTACAAGATGCCTATCACTGTTGTATTTGTGACTGAGATCATTTCTCGCTATCAGCTGACCACAGTGCAGAAATCCAGCAACCACATGACACTCCCCTCCCATCTACCTAAAGTGGTTCTTTCCTTCCTTGGTCAAGCAGTTAGGAGCATAGAGTGTTGTGGTGGTTGGATTTCTGCACTGCGGGTAGCAGAGAGCAAAGAAATGATCGTAGTCACAAATGCAGCAATAGAACAAGCCTTACTGGCATGTGTAATTATTTCCTATAAGACACTATACCAAAGTGCTATGTTGCATTTCCCCAAGGACCAACCACAAGCACATTACTGCATAATGAAAATTACCAGGATAAAGCCCAAACCAGTGCCATCTGGTGGTTTCCATCTAATAATAAAATAGATGCTATATAAATCCTTTCCCATCTCACTCTAGCTTCTTGGACTGTGGAAGGACAGCTTTGATCATGTGTTCTTGATAAAAAGTTCTCTATGTCACAGAAAATTTCAGAAGGTAGTTGGTTGTTTTATAGTGAAAAAATTCCCCAAGATTTTTTCAGACTTAAAATAATTTGTGCACTTAATGTGGGGAATGCTTTTAGATTGTGGAAGAGGGGAAAAGTTCTTTATGTTTTCAGATGAGTATCATGTGCATTAGTGTCCTCTCTTACATGATTTCCCCAAATCAGTTTCACGGACTGTCAGTCCTGGAATGTGTCCTTTTACTAGCACTCCTGAGAATTTCTTTAATACAAAGCAGGTATATTAACACTTTTCAAAGAAAATAACATTAAAGCTTATTAGTGTGAAACAACTGATAACAGTAATTCAGTGGTTGGTATATAACCACTACTTCCCCTAAGACAGCAAACTCCAGGTTTTGAGAGTGGCCAAAACACTGCCCAAGGTGGCTGGCTGGTGACATGGGGGTCATCCTTAATGTTCCTGCATCAATTTCAGGCACACTTGCTCCTAATAGGGATGGGAGCCAAGTTAAATCATCTACTTTGTTCTCATTGTCGTGACAGTTCTGAAATCTATACATTGCTTGTCAAATACCTATCTGTTTTGAGAAAAGGATAGAAAGGAATTACACCCTTTTCTTTCAGTCACATTTTCTCTTTCTGTAAAACAATTGTTTTTCTTAGTCACTTTTTTTTCTCTTTCTCTATGCAATATATGTCCTTTTCTTCTGCTTTTTCTTTACCTGAGGGTTATTTCTTGTTTTATTTGGCTATTTCTTCCCAAGGCATTTGCAAAAGGTCTCTCGTGCCTTCGCATAACTAGGTGTGGACTTGGTTGATTATATCTATTTGCAGTGAAATCAAATATACAGTTTTAAACTTTTATTTTAGCTTTGAATTATACAACATGAAATGAATTTTAACCATTTAAAACCCAGTAATAAAAATAGGCAATGCATTTTTAATCTATATTCTCCTGTGATTCAAACTACTTCTTTGAGGCCTGGAAACTTTGGAAGATTTGTTAGCCACCTCATGTCCATAAGGCTAGTCGGTGCTTCTTATGGCCAGCTGATATTTTCGAATTCGTGGCAGTTTTACATAACTACACATGAGTCAAAGTAAAGAAAGATTTAAAAAGGCAAAAGAGGAAATATTCTTTTTAATAGCTACTCTGTACTTTTGCCTAAAATGTAAATTTTTATAAAATCTCAAAATGGTGATGAGTTTATTTCAGGACAAAAGAAAAGCAGGGAGGCAGGTTAGATGTTATATTACACAGGGTCAGCTAGGACAGCAAACTTCTCAAACTCCAGTGTGAGAAGGGCCCAGGGCTATGAAAGTAAAGGTTGGAGTGTGAGGAGAGAGGATTATTTCCTACCCCCTGGTTCTAGAGGTTTTCACCTTTAGATTTCCTATCATTCCTATATTTTACCCTTTTTTTCCTTTTGGAGCTCAGACCCCTGGCCCAGGGACATGAAACTGAAGTATTTTTACTCTGATAGGAAATATATCCCTGCCATTCCAAGCTGAGATTCTGAATGCATTTTCTAACAGAAACATTGCAGCATGGCATTTAAGTTTCAGAAAATTCTCAGGACAGAACTCTGCTTCAGCTGCTATAGCTATCTGATTGTCTCTAGGGAAAATTCAAACTGAGTCCTAAATAAATAACTCGCAACCTGAACTCTTAGAACATTGTCCATGTGGAAGCTAGAGGGTGCTTTTATGTTTAGAAATATCAAAGAAATCCTTATTGGCTGCTCTCCAAACTCTCTGGAAAATCTTGAACATTCTGAGAAACCCTAGCAGAAGTCGGCAGGAAGCCAGAAGGCATACACTACTGAACTCTTGAACTCTGAAACAGCATCTATTTTCTTTGTTCTGTTTGTTGACTCCTCTTTGATCTCATCTTATTAGAAAGATAATACCCCAACATTTTAGCATATTTAAAATAAACTGCTCCTACAATCCTCCAGGGAGCTCAGCTTAACTTCAGCCTTTTCCCAGTCTCTAAAGCTCTTTACTGCAGTGTGCACTCACCTTCATGGAAATTGTTAAGTAATTCTCTCTAACTGGGAGTTTACTTTTCTGAAAACTCTCTAGGCAGGGATATTTATATTTCCTTTCATCATTTGAATGTGAATGTATTTTTAATTTTGTGACTATCTTTGAAAATTTACTAATAAAACTAAAAGGACCAAAAGGAATAGATACCCTGTCTACAGTGATGGTGGTGGTGGTGAGGGCTGCCTTTTGCCCTCCTGCCATTTGGCCAGGGCCTTACATTCAGAAAGGGTCCCAAATTTATAAGCTTTGCTATAATCTCAAAATGAGAAAATAATATTCAGCTGCATATATAAAATAAAGGATTGAAAGATGATCATCCTTATTTCAAACTTGTGTTTGTTAGCAAACCACATCAGTGTAGCATGCTATGAATTAATATTTATTTCAAAATACTAATCCTGTAATTATCTTTCAAATAGCAAAATATATTACATTGTAATTTTTGCTTTAAAAGTGTTATTTTTTGATGTAACACTGAAAAATTTAACTGTAGTAATGAACAGTATTAGTAGCATTTCTGGAACTCATTTCCTCCTTCCCCCTTCCGAACATCACCCAGATTTCTTTCAGCTCTACCCATCGCTCATCTGCTCACTCTACCTTCAATCCAGGAATGGCCTTGGATGGCTTGAACTGGGCAGCATATTTCGTTCTTGTAGCCGCAGTGACTGGTTCAGGGATGAGTATGACTTCAGAGGTCCTTCCTGGTTGACTTCCAGGGCTCTTTCTGAGAGAGCTGTTAGATTCCTTCTCCCAGTAGATTTAAAAAAGGAAATGTGTACCTTATACCATGAGAAGAATGCACCTTAAGAAGGCAGAGAGGAGAAACAAAGAAACTAGATCCGCTGTGTAGATGGTTGAGCAGAGAGAGAAAGGAGGAACAGGGCCCCTCCTTTATCCAATCATAGACATGCCAATCCTGAGGCCAGATGTATCCAAGGAGATTTCCTCTTTGTGATCAACAGTTCTCTCCACTTTTGAAAGCGGGTGTGAATTAAATATTATTGGTCATGTAAAGCATCTTAACCTTTTTTCTATAACCCTGCTATGGAATTTCTTAAATTTTTAATGTCCATAGATCCTCAAAATCTTGAAGTGGCAAAGTCCTCTCTTAGCTGTTGAGTGGCCCTGACTCAATCTGATGTTTGCCACCCACTGCAGGGTAGTCTGTCTAGTCCAGGGTTTCCAGTGAGTCAGAGGCCTGAGCTGAGAACAACTGTCCCCTGTTTAGGAATGTCTAATGGGTTTAAGAGGTTGTGACATTGAGGACCCAGTATACTTACCCTCTGCTTTACATTCTTAATTTGATTCCAAAAAACAGAATGAGATGCAGAAGGATGTTAACTGAATGGGATATGACCAAGATATAAAAATCTATCATGCATTTTATTCCTTTTGGAGAGTCCATCTTAAGTACAAGTTAATTCTAAGCCAGTGATTCTCAGCCAGTATGATTCTGTCTTCCAGGGGATATTTGACAACATCTAGAGCCCTTTGTTGGTTGTCACAACTGTGGAAAAGGTGCTACTGGCATCTAGTGGGTTGAGGCCAGGGAAGCTGTTAAGCCTCCGGCAGTGCACAAGACTGCCCCACAGCAAAGAATTACTCAGCCTACAATGTTCATGGTGCTGAGTTTGAAAAGCCCTCTTCTAACCATATAAGGTAGCAAATGAAACTGATGGTCTAGCTGTTGATCCTCTTTTCACTCTTGCTCGGTCTTTTATTTTCTGTCTCTGTGTGTGTGCTGTATGAGCTGGGTGTTTACTGTTATTACAGAGCTTCTTGATTAAGGTTTTGATTTTTCTTTGTTATTGGGGGAAATTGATAACTTTGAAAATTGACAATTTTTTCTATGATGCAATTAAACAATTTAAAGAAATATTCTGTAACTAAGGGGTAACTGCATTATCCTTAGCTGCTTCTCTCCCTCTCTTTTTACAGTAAGTTTCTAAGTAATAAATGCTTACAAGGCGCACTACTCATTTTTTTGTTTTGTTTTTTGAGAGATTCAAAGTTGTTTTCTGAAAGATTCAAAGATTAAAATTTTTCTGGCATTCCAGGAGCTCTTAATCTAATGGTGGAAACGGGAAAAAACATTCAAATTACTTTAGTACAAGGGAGTACCTGTCATATTTGATAGTGGCATCACAAGAATGCTATTCAAGTACACATGAAAGAGAATCTAGGTATAATTTACAGTTTACCTACTCCTAGGGTAAAAGCTGTTGGACAAATATGGCTACTCTAAAGGGTCCCTCCCCGCTTGTCACCTTCCTCCGGTGGCAGACTTCTTGTGTGCCTTGGGGGCTTATCGGCAGCTGCCTGGGGTGAAGACTGCCAGCTTTAATCATTCACCTTCCCCTGTGCAAAGACAGGGAGGAGAAAACGCAGCTCAGCAAGGCTGAGAGGGCATGAAATTGTGTTAAGCGACACTCATGACAATGACTGGATTTGCTATTTTAGAGTAAGTGACTAAATGTTTTTTTTGAAATTGTAATTTTCCTGTGCTGTTAAGTGTAAAGGTGACCGCGCCATGGTGGGCTCTCAGCAGTTTGTACTCGACAGCTAATCAGGTTGATTCATTTGGTTAGGTGGGCAGTAAGCTCAGTTATAAAGCCAAATTGGGTTCTTACCTCACTGAGATATAACACCACACATTTATTTTCTTTCTTCTTTTTGAAGGAAAGAAATCTCTATGCAGACGTTTCAGGAAACGTGAAGACACGAGATTTTATATTTGTAGTATGAAATATAATCATCTGTGGAACAAAACCAGTTCCCTTACTGAGTTTGCTAGCAGCCTTTCAATAAATGGTTTAGGCTGCTATCACCAGTGGGGAGTCGGAGTTTTTGGTAGGGACGATCCTGAGTTTATTTTAGCTCAATCCCAATGCTAGTGGAGTATAAAGTGCACGTTTATCTATTGCTAATTTCATCAGCGCTGACCAGAAGTGAGTTAGCAATAGCTCAGTATTACCAAGTTTCTCCACAGGATGGCATCCATCAGTTGAAAACAAAATTTACAGTATTAGCAAAACTCATAAAATTAGAGATGGAGTAAATTTTCTATTAGACTTTACAATGTTTAGGGTTTATTTTGATACACGTTTTAACTTGATCATAATGAGTGAGGGTGGTGTGGGAGTTTGCCAGGAGCTGGCACAGAAATAGAGATGGAATTTGTGGTATGTGCAAAGAGAAAAATCAACTCATGCTGAGGATGGAGTTGCTAACAAATAAAGCTTAGCATTTTAGAGGCCCTGATCACCAGAGGGCCATTTATGGAATTAATTTTTTTCCCCCCTCCATCAGAAGATTAGCAACTATCAAGAGATCAAATCAGAACAAGCAGTCTCATGGCAAATTAAAGAGCACAGAACAAGGTGATCTGGGGTTTTGGTTTGGTGATAACAGAGTGCTAATATTTTATAGCATGAAAAGAATAAAAGTATAATATTTTAGCTAAATGACCATAGAAATCACATGGACTAACTCTGAATGTTTCTGATGGGGAAAGAAAAGTTCCAAAGACAAGGAGATATTTTTCTTTGCCAGGACTAGAACAAGGACAGTGGTCACTCAGTATATCCACTTAGAGAGGACTTAGCCAGTGGGAAGAAGAATGAAGGGGTTTGTCTTGAAGCTGTGTACTATATTTTCAAAATTAGATTTACGTTGCAATCCAATAAGAATAGCAAAGTTTTCTAAAGATGATTTATTCACTGTTAAAGACTGAGAAATGTCAATTGTCCATATTAAAGGATGTCGTTATTATTAAAAACACTTGGGGCAGCTGGGAGGTTGGTAGAAATTGGGGGTAGGGGCACTAAGACACCCTCAAGACACCCTTGGTATCTCCATGGAATCTGAGTCATCCAATCCTTTGTCAGATCCCTTTCCACTGTGGGATGTTTTCTTGAATCTTTCAGAGCCCTGTACAGTGAATAACTGCTGTTTTTGCTAGAGATTATCTCCCTTTGTCCACCTTTGAGACTCCTTATGTGAGCCTGCTGTCCTTTTGTCCATTACATCTCACAGGCCTTTTATGGCTATCCCTGTCAAGCACACTTCCCCATCACCTTGGAAAGGACACTGAAGTCCTCCTGGGGGAATTATTTCCTCACTAGTGAAAAGTCAAGTCACAGTTCATTTTTTCCACTACCAACTGCCAATTTCATTTCTGTTACCAAGTGCCTTGGAGCTCAATGATTGTTTATGGGCAGCTATGCTTTTCTACATGTCATTTGCATTAGAGGTATCTACTGTAAAGCTTATAGAAGACAAGGGTGTTTTCTTCAGCCCACATAGCTCTTGCAAATGTAGGCATTTCATTAAAAAAAAAATGCAAAATAGCAAACAGAAAGGAGCTACTAATTATAACATCTTAGTGTCTGAATATGTCCCAATTGTAGGTATAGCAAACTGCACCTGATTATTAAATGTGAATTTTGGGAAGGACTGTTTAAAGTACTGTTAACTGTATGCCATCCATGAAAATGCTGATTCACTCTGAGCCTGGGACTCCGTATTCTTAACCTTTCCCTCTGACAGGTAGAGGCCAACTAAATCCTATATCAACACTCAAATCCTCTCTGCATCTGGAAACACATTGATTCTTGAAAGGCCCAATGAAATAATGGTGATAAAAATTAAATCCAACTGTCCTATTTCTCGGTTGGAAATAGTAATAATTTTCCTATGCATGTTTGTCTGTCTTATTTGTGCATTTCAGTACTGGACAAAGGAATCTGTGAATTCAATGTGTTTTAAATCACTTTGGAGTCCAGTGTCGAAAAATATAAAGAAATTATAGCATTATTATTATGTATTGCAAAAGTAGAGATACCCCATATCCTTTCATCTGCCCACATTTATTGTATTTAACGAAGAAAATTTTGTACCAGTGTTTTGAAAACGGGCCCATGTAACATCTGGACATGTCCAGGATACCTCTTAGGTGGGATTATTTGCAAAGAGTAAAATCTTCTCAGGCCATGTCAACAATGCCTTCATCTTCCAGAATTACAAGTCACGGTTCTTTGATGACATTCTGTTAGGTAAAGAAGAAAAAAAACAAAATCCCAGCTTTTTTTCTTTACTTTTTTTCCTCTGATATCAATATGTAAAACCCAAGGCATAAAGAGGGCTTTGACATCTTTGTTAGTAAACAGAGTGGTTACAATTCTTTTGACAAGAAGGTGTGGAAGAGTGTGCCCTGGAAGGCTCTTCTTCCATCTCTCCTGCCACTTCCTCTCCTCCACCTCGACAAGCTGATTGCAGAGGCCAGTGAAAACACCCGTGTCTCTTTCAGGTTGAGAGCATTTGTTTGGCCTCCGTGCGGGTGGTCTTCTTGCTGTGGGGCGTAAGTCACGCAGTGGGAGAGGAGGCATCAGTCTCAGCCATCACCTTCCTGTGAGTACAGCGCTGATGAACAAGTGGCCCAATTAGAAACTGAAGAAAACACTTCACCGTGGGGGACACCAACTTACTTTACCACTGCGGCATCGTTAGTTAGACTGACAGGGGCAGCCAGGAGAGGTTGCAGTGGCCGAGAGGACATGGAGACAGAGTTCATGTTTCCTCAAGAGGAAAGAAATCACTTGTTGATCTTGAAAATCAGAAACCTCATTCACAGCCTATTTTCCAGACTTTAATAATATTTTAAATTATTTTGAGAGATATTACCCAAATTTAATGTCTCACAATAGTTAAAGTATTACAAGTTTCGCCAGAACTTACCTTCAGCCTGTGCATTCACGTGTCGCCATTTTAATAGTTCTACTTAAGGTTTACTCACTCAGAAGCCCAGGTCCTTGGCCTTCTGCAAATGTTGCCTTTGGTTATTTCTTGGTGTTTTCAGGAGGGACTTTATACATCCTCACTAACATGTTTCCTTACACCTGGGCACCAAGATGCCCACCTTTTCTTCAGAGACTTTGTCTTCCTCAGTCAGACATCCCGGTTAGCCTTGTGCTCTGTCACTGCTCCTAGGCATTGCCACTGACTTCCTAGACCCCTTTACCTGTTGGTTCTGTGTCCAGTCCAAAATGGAGAGAATATGTCTTTTTTGTTTGTTTGTTTTCCCTTTTTTGGGACCATAGTCTGCTTTCTTTCCTCTTACACCTGGAGGCTCAGGGGCCTTCATGCCCTGGTTCTTCCACCACACCTGCCCTGTAGACCCTCTTCTCTCAGTCAGGCCTGTCATCATGCACACCGTCCTTATACCTGCGTTTCCAAACGCTTTTGGAGATTGTGACATTATTGGGCAGATTGGTATCATTGCTGGGTCTTTAACTTTGTATTAGAATCCTTTCACGTGTAATTCCCTCTCTTTTTCCCCCTATCAACAATCCCATATTCCCACCAATATCCTCATTCTCTTATCTCACCTTTCAAAGAGAACAAATGATATCAGGCAAAATGTTCTTAACTTCCTTCTCTGCACTCATAAAATACACTCAGACTCTTCTACAGTCTTTCTCCTTCCTATAAAGCAAACAACATTACTGAGTGTTTAGAGGCACAAATTATGGAGCCAGATTGCCTGTATTCAGTCGTGTCTCAGTCTCTTATGAGAGCATGACTTCACTTGAGATCTCAGCTTTCTCATCTGTAGTAGGGGCATAGTTAGGTAGAATGGTTGTGAGAATGTAATGGGACTTTCCCACTTAATGCAATGTGCTTAGCATCATACTTGACACACAGTTATCATGAGCCATCTCTATTCACAGTACTTGGGCTCTGGATTCCATCTCTCATATTTGTAGAAAATATACTCAATCAGTTGTAATGAGTGTCTTCTACATAGTCATCTTTATCTTCCTTACTGGCTTAAGTGTGCTCTATATTTTTATTTATTCTTCCTTTCATTCTTATTTTGGGACTTTAATTGACAAATTATCCCTTTGTATAATGCAAGGTCAATCGCTCACTTTTTTTAAACAATATTTTAAAATTTTTTTCCTATGTGCCCTTATCTCTTCAGGCATTTGCTTTATCTTTCTCCTTTCCTTCATAGTTGTATATGCTTGTTAGAGCTCATTGCATCTTCTTTTTCTATTTCTTTGACTAAGTCTAAACTTATAATCTTTCAGTTATATTAGTCAGCTTTGTTCCAAATGGACAGCCTCAAATATCAGTGGCTTACAATAGAACTATTTGGCCTAAGTTCATCCTTTGAGGAGGGAAGAGAGTGCTACCTTTGTTTTGAGAAGGACTGCTTTGGAGAACCTTTTGAATTATACAGATATGAAAGCTCAGGTACACTGAGATATTTGATATTAGAATACTGTAAGAAAATATAAAACAAGTTTTGTTTTTTCCCCTATGGGCAGAGGGTATTATTGAAGAAATTAATATGATATTAGTGAAGTAAGTCAGACAGAGAAAGAGAAATATTATGTGATATCCCTTATATGTGGAATCTAAAAAGAAATGGTACAAATGAACCTATTTAGAAAACAGAAACAGACTCACAGACTTAGAGAATGAACTTATGGTTACCAGGGGGGAAGGATGGGGGGAAGGGATAGTCAGGGAATTTGGGATCGACATGTACACACTGCTATATTTAAAAAGGATAACCAACAAGGACCTACTATATAGCACAGGGAACTCTACTCAATGTTATGTGGCAGCCTGGATGGGAGGGGAGTTCGAGGGAGAATGGATACATGCATATGTATGGCTGAGTTCCTTTGCTGTGCACCTGAAACTATCACAACATTGTTAATCGGCTATACTCCAATATAAAATAAAAAGTTAAAAAAATGTGATATTAACTGAATTGTTTTAAAGCTTCTTCTTGATTCCATAGATGGATTAAAGGGCCCAGGACTTAGGGGGAAAAGAAAGAAAAACAAAAATACTCTGTATTGTTTTATGTATTCATTCACTAATTCTTTCATTACCTTCATTCATTCATTAAGTAGGTATTTATAGTGCACCTACAATATGCCAGGCGCTCTGCTAGGTTCTGGGCTTATAATAATGCACAAACACCTAGATATAGTCCCTGCCTTCTTAAACCCTTCAGTTTTACCTCTATCTGTGCTTGGAGATGAAGCAGACCAGAGAGAGAGCATCACATGATAGAAGCCAGGGTACCAGTCTGGAGGGAGAGATGACTGGTGGCAGTCAGAAATTAAATGTGATGCAGACTAGAACTTACTGGAGATTTTCAAAGCAACAGCAACAACGAAAAACAACAAATTAGGATACAGGACACAGGACAGGGTAACAATTTGGACTATTATCATTTGTACATTAAAGGAAAGGGTGATGCAGAAAACTTGTAGTTACCGGTTCAGTAGTTCACCTTCCCTTTCCTCCTCCCATCTTCCCCAGCCCCACCTCAATTAGGAGACTTGAGACAATGTCTTTCATATCTTTTGTTATGATACCTTAATGGCTAACACACTGCATGGATGTAGTATGTGTTTAAAAATAGTTTTCTCTAAGAACAAATAAATAAAATCACCTGGGCCAAAGCTTCTCTCTAGCTCCTGGATATCTCTGGATATCAAAGGGGTTTTGGGAATTTAGAGAAGGACATATTGTGAATTTGAGACTTTGAAAAATGTGGCAAAAATCTGAATGTCTCAAGTGAAAGGGATGGACGTGTGGTGGAGGCCTTGAATCTGCATAGGAGCTTTTTCGGCCGTGTGGTTTTCTTGTAAGAGAATCTTCCTGCAACAGCAGTAGCTCACATTTACTGAGCATTACCCCGTGGAAGTCACTATTCTAAATACTTTACCTGAATTAACTCTTTTGATCCTCCCAACATTACAGCTTGGGTTTCGTTCTATTGTTATTCCCAGTTTATAGATGGGAAGGCAGAGGCCTGGGAAGTTATGTACCTTGTCAGATATTACGCAGTGACCATGCACCAGAGCTGAGATCAGACCAAAGAGGTCACACTTTCAAACACCACACTGTGTTACCTCCATACACAACCCAGTGTGAATCACAATGGATGAAGGTTGTGATATCACTCATAGAGCCTAAGAAGTCACAGATACTTAAGGGAGAATCAAAGGAGGTAGAGCCTCCCACCACTTTCCTTGAACATCTGTTCTGTAATTAATATAGGTTAACCAAGCAGACTTGGTTTCCCAAAGCTTGATTAGAAGGAGCCAAAATGTAAACTGATGCTACATTTAAGTAGAATGGAGTTTATATTGCCCTTGATGGAGTCCAGAAATTGAAGGAATGGAATAATCAACCTGATAGTTACAGACACTAAAAATTATACTTTTTCTTTGGCATAGAAGGAGTGAGAGGAAGGGGCATAGGAAGGGAGGTTCAGCAGTCTCTTGTTTGAAATGGGTGACTAGACTATGCTTGCTGTAGGGTTGCTCCAAGGAAAGGCAACTCTGTCCCTTTGCAGCAGATCATCTCAAATGGCTCCCATGAATGTTCTGGGAGTCTGCACTTGGGCTTTCAGGTGCATTTTAGAGTGATGGAGGTTATATTTATTTCTATTTTTATATTTATTCTTAGGAAATAGATGGTACATACTATGTTCCATCCTAGAATTTATGGATTTTGGCTGATACATCAGTTCAGATATTATCTCCTAGACATAAGCCTTGAGATGATGAAACATGGTTAGTATTAGGAGGCAGCAATTACTTGCTCAACACTTTACAATCGTTTTCTCAGGAGGTGGCCTCTTTGTCTCTCAAGGAAATGACAAAACGTCAATGAGGTTTCAGTTCAGGGGCTTGGAGGAAACTTGGAGTCTCACACTCACAAGCTGACAGGGGTATTTTAAGCTGAGATTCAAATCAGAGATTCCCCTGAGGTAGATTCTGATGCTTTGTTTAACAAAGGAAACTATGAGTCCAAATTATTCATTACCATATTCATAAGTAGTCTATTTAGTAAGACGGTATGGAGATAATAATAAAAACAAATATTGAATAAAGCTCTTTCCATGTCAACCTTTCCAGCACATATAGTATGTTGACTCATTAGTCTGGAATCAACGGTTTAAAGTTAATGAGCATATACTCTTGATTGCTAGGTGAGAGACCTAAGAAATTGGAAATATGTAGCTAGAGAGCTTTTCCTGTAGAAGAATGTGGGATTAAGAAAAAAATTGAATTAAAATTCATTTTAAATGAACTTCAACATGCAAAATGTATTGTACATGGTTCTCTTACTTAAATGTAATACTAATTTGTACTAAATGAAAGTACTGTTACTGAGCAAGGGGCTCACTGCCTGACACACACAGAAACCAATACTATGGCAATGGTTTGAGAAAAGAAAGAGCTTTATTTTGAGGTCAGTAAGTAAGGAGATGGGAGACAGGGCTCAAATCTGTCTCCTTGAGCTGGATTTTGCTCAGACTTAATGAGTTAGGGGAGGACAGGTTGGTATATGGAAGCACTGGTGGGGCAGATTTCGATTAGAGGGCTTTGGACCTTGGCCATTTATGGTTAAGATAAATGGTAATGAAGGGTAATGAAGGGTCTTCATTTATGGTAATGAAGACTTCAGCACCCATCTTCCTGGACAGCGGACCCTTTTCTTCTGAAAGGGTTCTAGCATTCAGGTTCCTGTCATGTCGCAGTCCTTTGGTTCTGTGGAGAGGGGAGAAACTTTGGTTCTGGGTGTTGTTCGAAGTCAAATTTTCTCCTCAGCACATGTTTTGGGTGCATGACTTGCAGTTTTGTTTTGTTGTCTCTGAAAAAACTCAGTATCTTATTAGAAACAGGATAGGATCAGTTTTGGGCTGGTTCTGCAGTTACAGTACCAACAATATTTACCAGTATTAATTTTTCTTGTCCTTTCTCATGTCTTTCCATTCTTTATTTTTTGTATTTCTCGTATTTCATGATATTGCAACTAAAGTCTGAAGATAAGTTGCAAGTAATAATCTGCTTGCACTTGTCTTTATAGTCTCTTGATTTTATATTCTCTTTTGTGCTTCAGATTCTTTGAATAATTTCTGTGCATAAACTACTGCTATTATAGCTAGCCAAGGAGAAAGATAAATATGTTTCATTTTTGCATCCTGTTTACTAACAGTGTTTTAACAAGGTAGTAAAATTCTAGATCCTGACATGTTAATACAGTGAAAGGCCATTTGCTTGCCTTGTAATGGTCTCAGAAATAGCTGAACTTTGTTCTCCTTGGGATGGGGGTGGGGGACTCATAGAAAAATGTGATTAAATCTTTCCTTGTGATCTTAATTTTATAAAATTGAGAGAAAGTGATGATGTGTTAAGAGGGGAATCTCTGCAGCCACATGAACATATCATTGTGAGGTAAAGTGAATTGTGAAGCTTTGTTCCCAAAATCGTGAAGCAGAAGAGATTCATTAAACCCCTTCCTAAAAGAAAGCCAGGGGGCCCCTGCTGGAAAAAAAAGTCTGGAAGGTAAATTAAGATCTGTTGGAAAAGGAAAGTACTCTCTTAGTTCTTCAGAGACAGTACAGTTGCACTCAAGTACAAGGAAACTATTCTTCCTTCATCATAAAATGAGGGAGAGGCACGTTTGCTATGCAGCTAATGATACTTGTGGGAGGGACACAGGCAATGCATTTCCATAGACGTGTGCCTTTTTATTCTTAGACAGGGCTCTCTAAATTGTGGAAGCCATACAAAACCTGAGTCCACCCCAAGAAGCAGTGTTTTAATTGCCAGTGTTCTAAATAAAAAACCAAAACTCATAGTTGAACTGGTTGGGATGAAGAGGCCAGATGAACCAGTGGCAAGTTCTCAAGTACTAAATACATTCAGAGTACAACATTTACACAATTTCAAAGATCCTGTTTCATTAACATTTTATCTATAAATGAATTATTTAAATACAGATCTTCAACCACTTACGATGGGATTACATCGCAATAAACCTATCATAAATTGAAAATACATTTAGTACACCTAAATTCCAAACATCATAGCTTAGCCTAGCGCACCTTAAATGTGCTTAGAACACTTACATTAGCCTACAGTTGGGCAAAATCATCTAACACAAAGCCTATTTTATAATAAAGTGTTGAATATCTCATGTAATTTATTGAATATTGTACTAAAAGTGAAAAACAGAAAGGTTATATGGGTACAGAATGGTTGTAAGTGTACGTGTTGGTTACTCTTACGATCATGTGGTTAACTGAGAGCTGTGGCTTGTTGCTGCTGCTGCCCGGCATTACAAAAGAGTATTGTACTCATATCTCTAGCCCCGGGAAATAGATCAAAATTCAAAGTTTAGTGTATTTACTGAATGTATATCATTTTCACACCATCATAAAGTAGAAAAATCATAAGTTTGAACCATCATAACTCAGGGACCGTCTGTACATTTACAAAGCTTTTTTCTGAAGTAATTTAAATATCTTCCTTTTAAAATAGTGTTGATTTGATTAGTCAATCAATCCTTTATTATAGAGTTGTCAAGGGAAAGTTTTTTTTCTAAATGCCAAGAATCTGAGCCTGTATTAAAGACTGTTTTAAAATACTTTTAAAAGATATCTTCATTTTAGCTTTTTCCTTTCATTTATTTTATTTTCACTTATTTATTATCTGTAGTTACAGCTTACATGCAAGTAAAATTAAATCCTAATAAAACAGGTCCTGATCAGTGATGAGCCTATTTCTTCCAACTCTTTTTTTGTTTGTTTTTTAATTATCAGAAACTCTCCATTCTTAAAAGTGAAGCTTCAGGTTGTATTTTTATCACCATCATCATCATCATCATCATCATCACTGTTGTTATTCCTATTAATTCTACAGTTTCTGCTTTTTTAGTAGTAATTATTTTTGTTCTGGTAAAATACACATAACATAAAATTTACTC
Source organism: Balaenoptera borealis (assembly GCF_965194805.1). NCBI lineage: Eukaryota > Metazoa > Chordata > Mammalia > Artiodactyla > Balaenopteridae > Balaenoptera > Balaenoptera borealis. The sequence goes on from NC_138862.1 coordinate 43,119,709, forward strand.
TCTCAACCTTTTTTTAAAATTTAAGTATAGTTGATTTACAGTGTTATTAGTTTCAGGTATACAGCAAAGTGATTCATATATATATATATATTTTTTTCTTTTTTTTCTTTCAGATTCTTTTCCCTTATAGATTATTATAGGATATTGAGTATAGTTCCCTGTGCTATACGGTCGTTCCTTGTTGGTTATCTATTTTATATATAGTAGTATGTATATGCTAATCCCAAATGCCTAATTTATCCCTCCCCTCCTTTACGCTTTGGTAATCATAAATTTGTTTTCTATATCTGTGAGTCTATTTCTGTTTTGTAAATAAGGTCATTTGTGTCATTTTTTTAGATTCTACACATAAGCGATATCCTATGATATTTGTCTTTTTCTGTCTGAGAGAAAAGAAAGATTATCATATCACTTAGTATGATAATCTCTAGGTCTATCCATGTTGCTGCAAATGACACTATTTTATTCTTTTTTATGGCTGAGTAATATTCCATTGTATATATATACCACATCTTCTTTATCCATTCATCAGTTGATGAACATTTAGATTGCTTCCATATCCTGGCTATTGTAAATAGTGCTGCTCTGAATATTGGGGTGCATGTATCTTTTCAAATTAGAGTTTTCTCCAAATATATGCCCAGGAGTGGGATTGCAGAATCATGTGGTAACTCATTTTTTAGTTTTTAAAGGGACCTCCATACTGTTCCCCATAGTGGCTGCACCAACTTACATTCCCACCAACAGTGTAGGAGGGTTCCCTTTTATCCACACCCTCTCCAGCATTTATTATTTGTAGACTTTTTGATGATGGCCAATCTGACTGGTGTGAGGTGCTACCTCATTGTAGTTTTGATTTGCATTTCTCTAATAATTAGCAATGTTGAACATTTTTTCATGTCCCTGTTGGCCATCTCTATGTCTTCTTTAGTATCTCACCCATTTTTAAGTGTACAGTTCAGTAGTATTAAGTATTTCATATAGTTGTACAACTATCACTGGGATCCATCACCAGAACTCTTTTCACTTAGCATAACTGAAACTTTGTCCCCATTAAACAATAACTCTCCGATACCATTCTCCGAGCCCCTGGCATCCACCATTCTGTTTTCTTTTCTTTTTCTTTCTTTCTTCTTTTAAAAAAATACCCCCTATATACCTCCACATCCTAGTCTTTGGTAACCACCATTCTACTCTCTGTTAATATGAGTTTGGAGTTTTATTTTTTGGATTCCACATATAAGTGAGATCATATAACATTTATCTTTCTGTGTCTGACTTATCTCACTTAGCATAATGTCCTCCATCTTCATCCATGTTGTTGCAAAGGAAGGATTTCTTTCTTTTCTTTTTTAAGGCTGCGTAATATTCTACTGTATGTGTGTGTATGCATGTGTGTGTATATCACATTTTCTTTATCCATTTTTCGGTTGATGGACCTAACATCCTAACCTAAATAGCTTGTTTCTATATCTTGGCTATTGTAAATAAACTGCAATGAACATGAGAGTGCAGATATCTCTTCGAGATAGTGATTCTATTTCTGTTGACTAAATACTCAGAAGTGGGATTGCTGGATCATATGGTAGTTCTAGTCTTAATTTTTTGAGGAACCTCCATACTCTTTTCATAGTGGCTGTGTCAATTTACATTTCTAACAGCAATGCACAAGGGTTCCTATTCTCCCCGTCCCTGACAGTACTTGTTATCTTTTGACCTTTTGATGGTCACCATCCTAACAGATTGCCTTTTCATTTTGTTGATTGTTTCCTTTGCTGTGCAGAGACATTTTAGTTTGATGTAGTCCCACTTGTTTATTTTTGCTTTTGTTGCTTGCACTTTTGGTGTCAAATCCAAAAAAATCATTGCCCAAGACCAATGTCAAGGAGCTTTTTCTCTATGTTTTCTTTTGGGAATTTTATAGTTTCAGATTTTCTGTTTAAGTCTTTAATCCACTTTGAGTAGATTTTGTGTGTGATGTAAGATAGGGGTCTAATTTCATTCTGTTGAATGTGGCTCTCCAGTTTTCCCAGTACCATTTATTGAAGAGACAATCCTTTCTCCATTGTGTATGCTTCGTGCCTTTGTTGATTTTTTTGATTACTGTAGCTTTGTAATACAGGTTGTAATCAGGACATGTGATGCTTCCATGTGATATTCTCTTGCTCAATTGCTTTAGTTATTCAGGATCTTTGGCAGTACCATATGAATTTTAGGGTTTCTTTTTTTAATTATTTCTATGAAAATGCCATTGGAACTATGATAGGGATTACAGTGAATCTGTAGATCACTTTGGGTAGTATGGACATTTTATCAATATTAATTGTTCCAATCCATAAGCATGGAATATCTTTTCATTTATTTGTGTCTTCAATTTCTTTCATCAAAGACTTTTAGATTTTTCACCTCCTTGGTTAAATTTAGTCCTAAGTATCTTGTTTTTGATGTTATGATAAATGGGATCATTTGCTTAATTTCTCTTTTGTAGTTTGTCGTTAGTGTATAGAAACAGAGCTGATTTTTGCATATTGATTTTGTATCCTACAACAAAACTCATTTATGAATTTTAAGAGTTTTTTGGTAGAGTTTTTAGGGTTTTCTATATATAGGATCATGCTATTTGCAAACAGAGACAATTTTACTTTTTTCCTTTCTGATTTGCCTGCCTTTTATTTCTTTTTCTTGACTAATTACCCTGGTTAGGACTTCCAGTACTGTGGTTGAACAGAAGTGGTGAGAGAGGGCACAACTTATCTTGATCCTGATCTTAGAGAAAAAGCTCTCAACTTTTACCATTGACTATGATATGGTTGTGGGCTTGTCATATATGGCCTTTATTACATTGATTCCTTCTGTACCTAATTTTTTGAGAGTTTTTATCATGACAAGATGTTGAATTTTGTCAAATGCTCTTTCTGCATCTGTTGAGGGGATCATGTGATTTTTATCATTTATTCTGTCATGTGGTGTATCACATTTACTGATTTGAAGATGTTGGACTATACTTGCATCCCAGGGATAAATCCCACATGATCATGGTGTTTGATCCTTTTAATGTGTTGTTGAATGTAGTTTGCTAGTATTTTGTTAAGGATTTTTGCATTTATGTTCATTGGAAATATTGGTCTGTACTTTTCTTTTTTCTTGTAGCATTCTCATCTGACTTTAGTGTCAGATAATGTTGGCTTCATAAAACAAGTTTGGAAGTGTTCTCTCCTCATCAATTTTTGGGAAGAGTTTGAAGAGAATTGGTATTAATTCTTATTTAAATGTTTGGTAGAATTCACCAGTGAAGCTATCTGTTCCTGGGTTTTTCTTTGTTGGTAGATTTTTGATTACTGACTCAATCTCCTTGGTCATTATTGGTCTGTTCAGATTTTCTCTTTCTTCATAATTAAGTTTTGGTAAGCTGTATATTTCTAGGAATTTATTCATTTCTTCTAGGTTATCCAATTTGTTAGCATATAATTGTTCATGGTAATCTGTTATGATCTTTTATATTTCTGTTATATCAGTTGTAATATCTCCTCTTTCACTTCCAATTTTACTTATTCAAATCTTTTCTCTTTTTTCAGAACTAGTCTAGCTATAGGTTTGTCAGTTGGCTTTTCTATTGGTTAGCTAATCTCTATTTCATTTATTTCTGCTCTAATCTTTATTTTCTTCCTTATACTAAGTTTGGGCCTAGGTTGTTTTTATTTTTCTAGTTCCTCGAGGTGTAAACATAGGTTGTTATTTGAGATCTTTTTCTTAATATAGATGTTTATTGCTGTAAACTTCCCTTTTGGAACTGCTTTTGCTGTATCCCATAAGTTTTGGTATGGTATGCTTTCATTTTTGTTTGTCTCAAAATTTTTTTTTATTAATAACCTTTATTTTTCAGAACAGTTTAGATTTACAGAAAAATTGAGCAGGTAGTACAGACTTCCCACTGTGGTTTCCCCTATTATTAACATTCAAGGTATTTTTTGATTTCCCTTTTGACTTCTTCTTTGACTCATTGGTTGTTCAGAAGCATGTTGTTTAATCTCCAGATATTTAAAATTTTTTCAATTTTCCTCCTGTTATACTGATTTCTAGTTTCATACCATTGAGGTTGGAAAAGGCTTGACATGATTTCAATCTCTTAAATTTGTTAAGACATATTTTGTGGCCTAACACTTGATCTATACTATTGAATCCTTGTGCATACTTGAGAAAAATGTATATTCTGCCATTATTGGGTAGAGTATTCTATGTCTGTTATATCCATTTTGTCTACAGTATAGTTGAAATCCAGTTTTTCCTTAATTGAATTTATGTCTGGATGATCTATTCATTGTTGAAAGTGGGGTACTGAAGTCCCCTACTATTAATGTATTGCTGTCTAGTTCTCCCTTCATATCTGTTAACATTTACTGTTATATTTAGGTGCTTCAATGTTGGGTCCATAAATATTTACAGTTGTTGTATCTTCTTGAAGTATTGCCCCCTTTACCATTATATAATGATCTTCTTCATCTCTTGCCACAGTTTTCTTAAAGTCTACTTTATCTGATGTAAGTATAGCTACCCCTACTCTCTTTTGGTTTCTATTTGCATGAAATATCTTTTTTCATCCCTTGGCTTTGCTTTTAGTCTATGTGTAAAATGAGTCTCTTGTAAGCAGCTTATAGTAGGGTTTTGTTGTTATTATTATTATTTTTAATCCATTCAGCCACTCAGTGTCTTTCGATTGGAGAATTTAGCCTGTTTATATTTAAAGTGAATAGTGATAGGTAAGGACTTACTATTGCCATTTATTTAATTGTTTTCTGGGTATTTTGTGGATCCTTTGTTCCTTGCTTACTCTCTTGCCATCTCCCTTTGTGATTTAATGATTTTATGCTTTAATTTCTTTCACTTTACCTTTTGTGTATTTACTATAATTTTTTGCTTTGTAGTTACCATAAGGCTTACATGTTTTATAGTTATAAAAGTCTATTTTAAGCTGATAACAATTTAACTTCATTGTATGCATATAAAAGCTTTACATTTTTATACTCCCTTCTTTTTATGTTTTTGATGTCATAATTTATATCTTTTTATATTGTGTATTCACTACAAACTTTTGTAGATATAGGTATCTTTAAAAAGTTTGTGTTTAACTTTTATACTAGAGTTAAAAGTGGTTTACACACCATGATTGCAGTATTATTTTGAATTAGACTATATATTTGCCTTTACCAGTGAGTTTTATACTTTTACATTACTAACTAGCCCTCTTTTTTTCAGCTTAAAGAACTCCAGAAGAACTATAGCATTTCTTATAAGGCAGGTCTAGTGGGGATAAACTCCTTCAGTTTTGTTTGTCTGGAAATATCTTTATCTCTCTTTCAAATCTGAGAGACAGCATAGCTGGATAAAGTATTCTTGGTTGGAACATTTTTCTTTCAGCACTTTAAATATACCTTATCAATCTGTTCTGGCTGGCAAGGTTTCTGCTGAAAAATCTGTTCATTGTAGGGGGTTCCCTTATATGCAACAAACTGCTTTTCTCTTCCTGCTTTCAAAATTCTGTTTTTGTCTTTAAACTTTGACAATTTGATAATAATGTTCTTGGTGTGGGTCTCTTTGATTTATCTTATTGATATCTCTAGGGCTTCTTGGATCTCGATATTTATTTCTTTCCCCAGATTTGGAAGTTTTTAGCCATTATTTCTCTGAATAAGCCTTTTGCCCCTTGCTCTCTCCCTCCTCCTTCTGGGACTTCCATATTGCGTATGTTGTTCCAGTGATAGTGTGCCATAAGACCCTTGTGCTATCTTCACTCTATTTCATTCTTTTTTCTTTTTGCTCCTCTGATTGGATGTTTTTCGCTGAATTGTCTTCAAGTTTGCTGATCTTTTCTTCTGTTTGTCTTGTCTGTTGTTGAGTCCTTCTATTGAATATTTCAGTTCAGTTATTGCACTCACCACCAGCTTTATGATTTTGGTTTGGTCCTTTTTTATATTTTCTATTTCTTTGTTGAAATTCTCAGTTTGTTCATGCATTGCTTTCCTGATCTCAGTGAACATCTTTATGACTTTTATTTTGAGTTTTCTCTCTTGGATAAATCACTTACCTCCTTTTCATTAGGGTTGGTTTCTGGAGATTTATCTTGTTCTTTTGTTTGGAACGTATTCTATTTCTTAATTTTCTTCAACTCTCTCTGTTGGTTTCTGTGTATTACATGAAATAGCCACCTCTTCCAGTCTTGAAAGGCTGGCCTCATGTAAAATGTAATCTTTGCCAGTCAGCCTGGCCTGAGATTCTGGGTGCTTCTTAAACCTTTCAGTTTGTTCCAACTGCCATCTTTGTTCTTAGTGTCCCCAGGAGATTAGTGTGTGCCAAGTCCTGTCAGTGGCCAGAAGGTGGAGAAAATGCTACATGCCTGTTCGCACTCCCAGAGGACTACTAATTTTCTGCCCTGTCAGCTCCCAGATGCATGCTAATTGGAAACCCAACTTTTAGGCAGCAGCTGGGAAAGTCAGAATGTTAGATTTGCAATCTAGCCTCCATCAGGGAGAAACTGGGAGCTGGGTATTTTTGCTTACTTGTTTTGTGCTAAGCCTGTAGGAATAGCCACTGGGACTGCTTGTGTAACCATATAAAACTGCTTCTCTGTTCTCTTTGGTCCTGGGGGACTTGTGAATGCCACGTCCTGTTAGCTCCCAGAATTAGGTGATTTAGGAGCTAGTCTTTCAGGTGGCAGTTGAAGAAGTTGGGGCAACAGATATATGAACTAGATCCTTCTAGGGAAAAGCTGGAAACTTGGTTTTATCTTTGGAGTGAGCCTGGGGGAGAAGGTGTGGGAAGGGTTCTTTCAGGCTCCCAGAAAAGCCCAGTGAGCTTCCAGTTGCAGGCTGATTAGAAGCACACCCTCAGGAAGCACCTGGGAAAGTACGTAGTAAAACCTTTTCCTAGGAGGAACTGGGAGTTGGGTATTTTTGCCTGCTTGGGGGAACAGCTGTGAGAAATGCTTATGAGCCCATGAAAAACCAACTCTTCATTTTCTGTGCCACTGGGGGACTTACAAATGCTGAGCCCTGTTGTCTCTGAGAGCTGGGTAATTTCTAAGCCAGTCCTCATAAATATTGGGGCACTAGATATGTGGTCCAAACCCTTTGCTTCTCAGGGAGAACATGGGTATTAGCGATTCTCAAATGATTGTAAGGTGCTGTGCTGAGGGTGGGATTTATGGTGTGAGCATGTCTCCACTTTTCCTACCCATTTCAATGTGGGTATTTTCTCAGTTGCCTGCTGTGTAGGAATCAGTAACTGTTTTCTGCATTTATTTCAGAGAGAATTAATCTTTATGTAGCTATTTATTTGGTGTGGTCCATGGGAGGAGGGAAAGATGGGAGCCTGCTATTCCACTGTCTTTCTAATGTCTTCCTCTTGCAACTCTTAATGAAAGAAATTCACTCAAACAAAAGGGGCCAAAGAGTCCTTTGGAGTTTTAAATGGATTTGTTCTGTAGTTTGCACATAAACAGGTAAACTTGAATCTTCTCTTTTACTTCCTGTTTTATTGTAATTTATCACATATTTTAATTAGGAAATGATAGTACATGTTCATTATATAAAATTTTGATCATTATAGAGATGTGGATTGAAGAAAGTAAAGATTCCCACAAACCCATCCCTACAGACAACTTTTATCAACTACTTGATGCATAGTCTTTAGTTTTTCTATATATTATTTTTGTTAGTATTATTTTATAAAAATTAAAATCATACTATAAATACTATTTTACAACTCACATTTTACTTACATTCTATTTGAACATAGCTGTTTAGATCAACTTTATTCTTTCTCATGGCTGTGTTTGTATACCTTTGTTTAACCAATTCTCTGCTGTTGGAAGTTCTTTCCTTAATCTTTGTCTATTACAAACATTTTCCTAATTAATATCTTATACATGTATCTTGATTCACTGGTGTGAATGTCTCAGTTTTATAAAATTCCCTAAGTGGAATTGATGGGTTGAATGATATAAAACATCATAATTTTAATATATATATTACAAAATTGCCCTTCAAAATAGTGGTATCCATATAATTCTAACAACAATGTATGAGTTGTACATAAGAATATCAGTTCCTCTATTTCAATGACTGACAATGGATAGATTAAAAAGTATATTTCACTATGGTTTTGTTTTGTTATTTGTATGTTCTGTTGTATATAAGTTTGAACATAATTTAATTAGGCCATTTGCTTATCTCTTTGAGTTGTCTCTTTACATCTTGACACATTTTTCTTTTACTGTGTTTGATTTGTCAGAGGTCTCTTTCTGTCTTGTCTCTCTGTGTCTGTCTCTATTTACATATGTACATGAAATTATTTATTGTATATGTTGCAATTGTTTTTTTCCCCTTTTCCATTTACTTTTTAAATTAATTTGAATTATATTTTATGGATATAAGTTTCAAATATTTATGAAACCAAATCCATCAATCTCTTTTTAAAGATCTCTTTATGGTTATAAACATTTTAAAAATCTCTTTATCCAAAAATAGATAAAATATTTTTCTATATTGAAATATAAAACTTTTTTTTATTTTACCTTTTCCATTAAGATTTCTTATTCATCCTTTTATTAAATTTTTATATGCTAAAAATAAAATGGCATATTTTTATATGCCATTTCTACTCTAGGTATTGATCTTAAGTAAAAATAATATTCGAACATTTATATTTACAAAATAAATAAACTGAGATTTAATAAAGAATTTCTTTCAATATCAAACTTTAATAGTGTATCTAAAGTATAATTTACCAATGTCCAAGTTATGCTGAACTCTTCAGAATTGCTTCTATTGCATAATTCAAGTTTTCTCGTTTCACCATTGGTTCTTATCTTTCCTTCTTGACACCAGCACTCTTCTTTCAGTGAAGTAGGGCTATTTCACATATTTAAAAATGCATTTTGCCTTTATAAGTTTCAGCAAGAAGGTGGAAATGAAAGACAATTGAGGGTGAAAGGTGTAAGAATAAAATGTAACCATAAAAAGCTCATTAACCCAAGGAAGAAGTGAGAACCAGCCAGACAGCCAACCACATTACTAGCATCTGTCACTCATTGGTACCCATGAAACAATACTATTATATACACTTTTCTGCTAAGGGCAAAAGATTTACTTTTTAAAAACAATTCTATTAATTCACTATAAATAAATAAGAGCAAATTGTCTTGCTGACAATTACCATCAAAAAGCATCTTTTTGCTGTTTAAAGAGCTTGTCTAGGTCATTTTTTTCTTCCTATATCTGGTGTAAAAAGTTAGGCAAATTAAACATGCATTGTGTTTAGGAAGTTGCAGAAAATGCTTGTCTTTACAGTATTCTATTTCAGTTCTCCTGATTGTACAGCATAATTAAAGTCAAGTCCTCAAACGCAAACAGCTTGTCAAACACTTCTGGAAGTTTCTCCTGACTCAGGCCTTCAGTGGCAAGAACACATTATAAATACTGTAGGTGCTCTCCATTTAAGGGAATATGTGCTCCAGAAAGTTAAACTTAAAGACTTTAAATAAATTGAGACATGCTTTTCCCCTTGACTTTGTATTTACATAAATAAAATATATAGGATCTCTGTGAAATAGTAATGAGGATGATGATGATAATGATGAATACGATGGTAATTATAATAATGTTACCCATATTTGAGGAGTCCCGACATAGTAATATCATATAATAATTACCATTCATCAAGTATTCTGGTTACTGTGCTATATAATAAGTAACCCTAACACTTAGTGGTATAAAACAATGATTTATTTTAGCTCATAGATTCTGTGGATTAAAAGTTTGGAAAGGGCACAATAGAGATTACTTGTCTCTGCCCTGGGATGTCTGAGGTCTCAACTGGAAGATTCCAGGCTGAGAGATGGTATGATTTAAAGGCCCCTTCACTCATATGTCTGCTGGTTAATGATGGCTGTCAACTAGGACCTTAGCTGGGACTTTCAGCTGGGACATCTACACATGACCTTTCCATGTGTCCTGGGCTTCCTTACAACATGGTTGTTGGGTTCTAAGAGTGAAGCAGAAGCCATATTATCTTTCATGATCTAGCTTCAGAAGTCAAGTAGTGCTACTTCTACTACCTTCTTTGTGTTAGGACAGTTACAAAGATCTACCCAGTTTCAAAGGGAAGTAAAATAGATCCCATCTCTTGATGGAGGAGTGCCAGTATCATACTATAAGAAGTCACTGTGAAGTAGGCGGAATGGGATATGTATATATGCCAACCATCTTCAGAAAATATAATATTCCACAATGAGAAATTATCTTTTGTTAAATACTTAACATGTAACATTTTATTTAAATGTTACAATTATGACACTGGTCTCATCTTTAACTTACAGATGAGAAATCTGTAAGATCAGAGAGGTTAAATAATTTAAGCAAAGTCATATAGGTAAGTAGGAAAGCCATAATTCACATTTCGGATATCTGTTCCAAAGACAGTGTGCCCATTTACTACACTGAAAGTGATTATTTACTGATAAGTTTTTAAAAATAATTCTCACGTAGGGATTTCTGTTAAGGGTTTAAGTGTTAAGGAATCAAGATATGCTTGGAAAACTTTGGGTGATAGTTCAGAGAAAAGAAACACTGGAAAATAAGAAAGAACAGGAACGAGCCTCTACAGTTTCAGGGCTGGGAATTCATGGATAAATAGATTATCTTTGGGTCCTCAGCAATACCTTTAGTGGCCCAATGGCAGCTCCAGAAAACTGTCTTGTTTTTGACTAGTCACTTTCTGTCCTTAGTGTCTACTGTGTGTCTGCCTCTATGTTCTTACTAACAACAGTGAACTCCTGGTGTGTGGTTTACTCTATTGTCTGAATTCCTGCCTTTGCTTCACATATAGACTCTCTGTGAGAACGTCTGATTTAGTCTACTAGTCAAAACTCCACAGAGAATACCTTCATTGGTCAGCCTCTGGAGGTCAGCACCCACTCCTAGTCCAGTTAATCCAGTTTCAGATCACATAACCACCCCTTCCCCCCAAAAAAAATTCCTAGTCCAGAGTTTCAGATCACATGACAAAATCATGAACATTAATTCCAAAGGACCAATCCTTAGTTACTTTGCTCACATGGCAACTTTTGGTGGGGTTAGCAGTCAAAATGTCATAAATTATTTAATTCAGAAACTTTAAATATAGGAACTTAAACTGTTTCAGAGCATTCTAACCTCCAAGGAAGCATAAGATTCTTTAAATGATGTATTTTTTGGACATAGCAATTTCTGGACATTTTTGCCATGAAGTTCTAGGCACTAGTCTTCTTAACTGAAGTGGTTTATAGTAGCTGCTTATGACAGGCTCTACTCATTTTTTCTGAGCACCATTGATAAGAACTTGAACCAAGACTTGTCCCAGTTGGCACTATAGTTGCCAAGATTCTCTGCTAAAGGCCCTGAAAAAGTCACCAACAAAATTACCTACTTGATCAGGTTTGAGGGGTTGCCATTCTCTGCTATCCCAGTGTTAATGACTTTAATCAGTATGAAATAGACAAGAAACATTGGTCTTTTAAGATTTTCTCACTAGAAGGTATGGCCAGCTGTCTATCAGGAAAGCTAATAAGTTAAAAAAGTTCAGAAATTTTGGGAAGTGGATCAGGCAGACATTGAAACTTTAAACTCTGTTTCATCCCTCAGAATCTCTGTGGAGTGCATAATCCTGAAAAGAGTTAGTAAAATTGTGACTAATGGAAGATATATAAACTCTAGACCAGTAAACACAGAAGCTGGAAATACTGAGAACTGGTTAGTTAACAATGAATTGGTTCATTATTTTCAAATGATTAGTCCTGGAACCTAGCTTCTTATGAATATTTCTAAAATAGAATAAAATCAATATTCTATTCACTTGTCACAAATAACTATTGCCTTTAGTTACTAATACTGTTTATTTCAAAGAGGTGAGCAGATGTCCCTAAAAGCTCCCATTTGCCGGTGACAGAAGACAGCCATAAAACTGACTTTTCTATTTGTGGTTAGATTTCAAAATGCTGAAATAGACTATAATAAAATGTGCTTTGTTCCTAGAAAACTATGCAGCTTGTGTGGCTTTTTACACTCTACATTTTTTTCTTCTCTCTTTAGGGATTTTTTTTTTCAAACTTAATTCTCAGCTAGCTTATATTGAGTAGATCTCTATAAATTATACCACCCTCTAGCTTGTTAGTGAGTCCAGAAGACTGAGATTCATATTTGACATCTTCTTTCTCATTCTCCACATTATATTTACCACTAAATCCTCATAATTTTACCTCCAAAATGTGTTTCAGGCCACACCCTTATATCCATCTCTACCGCCACCTTTCTAATACAAGTGAACATTATTTCTTTCCTGAACCACTGCAATAACCTCCAAATTCATCCTCCCATTTTCTCTTGACCCTCTCCAATCCATTTTCTACATAACAGCCAAAGAATTATTTTTAAATCTTTAAATGAATCCCATGCTATTTCTCACCTTAACATTTTTAAGTGGCTTTGCATTACCCTTAAAATGAAATCCAGACTCCTAGTTTTCAGCTACAAGATCCCCGTTGAAATATCCTCCCCATTAAGGTTATGTATGATGGATAATTTTTACTTACTTCTTCAGATTCAGATATCTGGGTGGGAGCAGAGTGACACCAGGGCATTTACACACTCAACTATCTCCCTGCAGTTGGTTGTGCCAGCTCCATTCAGATGGACAGCTAACTACTCCACATTCTCATAACTGCTCACTCCCTGCTCCTTCAGGCCCAGAGTGATAATGTTTTCTGACGGTTGGTATATGACTGATAAAACATCTGGTAGTGGAGGTGTCCTGAAAAATGGGTTCTTGGATTGAATAGCTCCATACATTTGAGAAACTCATAGATATTCTTTTGGTAGGGAGGAATAGAACACTAGTAATCTATGGCTTACCGTGTCATCATCATTACTCAATTTTTCACTTGTGCAGCACAGGCTTAAGTGCAAGTAGAAAGCATGGGAGTAGGAGATCAAGTGCTGTGGCACTTGGACATATGGTAGCAATAGTCTCTATAAAGATTGTGGATCAGTTGGCTGTTTCTGAAGTCCTGGAGATCATACAGGGTAAAAGGGACACGTTCAAGGTCATAAAAATACAACCCAGAGTATAAGATGGAAGTCAGGAACCTTCAAGGGCATCTTTGAAGGAGTCTTTCATTTCCTGTAGTCACAAGACAGATATGGCTGAGGACCAAGCCCAAGGCCTGATTGTAAGGGTTGCAGAGCTGTAGTGCCAACTCAAGGCTCAGTCCAATGGGGATAAAGGAATCTTAACCCCCTACCCTATCTGAAGGAGTAAGACTTTCCTTGAATGAAATTTTAATGACTGCTCCTGGGTGAGGTTTCTCACTAAGAAGTGCCAGTTCTCCTTGGTACTTACTGCCACTCTCCTTCATGGCTCCTCTGCCCATAATGAGTTAGATCCCAATATGGACCAGATGGAGACATACAAAGCCTGCTCTGGAAGAGCGTAGCTTACACATCCAAAGGGTTGTTGGCCACACCAGTTTGTATTAGTAGCAATCAGGAGCATGTATAAGTGTGGATTTTATGGGTGTTATTTGATGGGACAAAAATGATTGGTATGTACATACCCATGAAAGTTACAGAATTTAATGTGGTGATTTAAGCACCTAGGAGTGATTTTGATCAATTAGGTTGGCTAATTATAGGCTGGAGTCATTGGTGGCCTACCATCAAAAAAGTGTTAATGCTGGAATTTCCCTGGCATATTACAGAAGGAATCAAAAGTCCCAGGTAGATAGGAATATTGAATTCATTTAATAGCACACACTGCTCAGATACTCCTCTAACCATACCTATCAGGAGGGCCGGGAACACTTTCTCAAAAAGGCACTTGGTGAGGGGTCATTGATGTCCTTGAAAAACTGGTGGTTGTACTCTGTAGGCTGGAGATCATGGTGGAGATGATGATTAGCTCTCTCTCCTTAACTAGATAAATCCCAACTTTGGGCTTGTGGATTTCAGTAATAGCTGAGCATTGATACTCTGAATGGCACAATTAAAGAGCAGATAATGAAACCCCACTTCCAATATCTCCAACTTGGTAGTACACACTCTTGTTTGACATAAGGTTTTAAATCAAAAGCCTTGGAAATCAAAAATATTTATTCTTTATTGATATTAAACAATTTGGTGATTTTTCTCCTTGTGTCTTTTTAGTCATAGTAATTCTAAATTCTGTTTGCTGCTTGCTTTTTTAACCCTTAAACCCCTTCTCAAAAATCAGGTCCAATTTATAAAATTATGTTGTATAAATATATCATTTATATATTAATATAAAACTTACACATATGTATATTCCAATTGGAGTTAAAAGAGGAATGTAGATAAGCATGTGGGAAAGGTTAAGAAGATTTTAATAGGCTCTGCAGAGCATGGTTGGAAATCCATTGGTCAGCTAGGCAAGGTGATTTGGCTTATTGCTTTTAGAAATGTCCTTTCCCTTTCTAAAAGGAAGGTGATGAGTTATTGCTATCAGAGGCACTGTGTCCTCCAAGAACTCATAAATAATATTTAGTGGCTCAGTAATTGCTTTAGTCAATTCCTTAAGTACCTTGGGATGTGTGTTATTAGGATCTGATAATTGGATGGAATCCAGTTTTTTAATGTAATCTTTGATAGGAAACTGACCTGTTTTTACCACCCTATCACATATCTAGTTACTGACTGGTATTGAAAATTAAGGAAACATTGCTTTGCTAGTATCATTGGTGTACTTTTTTTTTTTCTTTTGCTATAGGTCTAGTAAAATAAAAGTGAATTTCAAGTTTATTTTTCAGGATTCCCATTAAGAGAGAACATGCATGTCAAGAAAAATATTTTATAATATGATACTATGAATAAGGATTAATGAAATTTATCAAATATGTCAGTGATTGTTTTCTCATGACAATAGATTTTAATTCATAGGAAAATACTCACCATCTTGCTTGAAATTGAGTATTCAGAGGTTTACATAACAGCAATAACAACAAAAATGAAGACTAATATTTGTTGAGCATTATGTTCCAGGCCCTGTGTGTTAAGAGCTTTATACAGGTGATCTCATTGAATCCTCAAGTCATATTACGATCTATGTGGTATCATACACAATTTCACAAATGAGGGAACTAGGCTGAGAGAGGTTAAGTAAATTTCTCATGGTCAGACAGGTAATAAAAGTGGCTTAGACAACATTGAAACCCAGGCAATGTCTAAATCCACGGTCTATGCTAAACTCTTCCCATTGATGTTGTTTCTCTCTAATTATGGTGTTGGGGACAGCAGAACTAGGAAAAACGGGCAGTTAATACTCTCAAAGAAGTGTAAAATTAGATGTGAAATGAAATTTAGAAGTTATCTAGTCAAATCATCTTTTACTGATAAAGAACATGAGGCCCAAATAGTACGATGTAGAATCCACATTGCCTGGGTTCACCTATTACAAATTAAGGGAATTTAGGTCTCTCAATTCCTCAGTTTTCTCATCTGCAAAACGGGGATGATAGTAATGGAACTTACCTCAAAGAGTTGCTCCAAGAGTCAATATCATCCGTGTTATTTGTATTTAGCTTTCCCTCTTCCTAAAATTTAAGAACAAGAGAATTCATGAAATGTAAAGGTTAGGAAGGATGAGTAAATACACAGTTCTCTATGTGTCATTTTATAGTATCATTCCCAGAAATATTAGAATAAAGAATAAAGAAGCATCTGGCCAGGAGCACACATAGCAAAATAAAAAATTAATTTCATATTGGTAGCATGGGTGAAGGTCATACACACACACACACACACACATATATGTATATACTTTTTTCTTTTTGGTTTCTTAGGGTAATTTGTAGACAGGAGGAGGTTTACTATCTTTATCAAGTTGCACACTTTAAAAGTAGCAGAAAACCCAACCAATATTTACCTTTCCAAACTAAACAGTCATTATCTTGATTAACAAGAAATGCTAAGTCAGCAGTTGGTGGCACTGGTTTATCTATAATCCTGTTAGGGTTGCTGTCTCTAAATTGTATTGGCCTTCCTCTCTGGGTCTCAAGATGGTTACTGCATGTCCAGAAATCATGAGCTGCGTTAACAAAAAAGAAGGAGGGAGGGAATGGAGTGAGCCTCCTCTGGCCCTTTCACTGGGAAAAACAAAAGCCTTCCAAGAAAACCCTAGCACATCTAATATCTTGTTTGCCAGAACCAGGGCTATCATGTTTCCAACTGGTTTTTCCATGTAGGCAGCCAATGGACAGTGGAGTTGGGAATGGATTTTGACTAGTCAACAGTATTATTTAGATTTATGATTATTATATATTGATCACATTTATATATTAGCTGGGATATATATTAATGGAAATGGGGAAAGAAACTGCTACTTACAGAGTAACTATTAAGTTCTAGGTTGTACATTAGGCACTTTATGGTCATTGTTTCATTTAATCCTCAGAACAACTTTGAGAACATAGATGAATAAACTGAGATTCAGGAAGGTGAAACCCATTGCAAATATCTTATATTACATAATATTCTTTGAACCTGAGTCTGACTAACTTGAAAGTCTGTGTTTATAGTTGGAACATGAAAAAATGAAGGAAGCTGTAGAATAATAGCCACAAATTAGTGAATGCTTACTAAATGCTAGGCATCACAAAAACTAACACATTTAAAAATAAATTATCACATCTATCTTCACAACAATCCTTTGAGATATTTTTATTGCTATTTTATAAGTGGGTAAATGGAGTCAGGGAAGTTGGCTAGCTTGTTCAAGTTTACTCAGCTAAAGATTTGAGGCTGGGGTTCGTATCTAGGTTTCACCTAAATCCAAATAATTTGCTCTCAAGCACTGAAACAGATTTCCATTTATCATCTATATTTAGGAGAGTGTTGTTTAACCTCCCATCTTAACACGTGATCATTCTAGAAGTATACAGAATATAACAAACAGGTAGGTGTTGAAAACTTGAGTTCTTCCCCATTTATCTGTTAGAAATGTCAGGATAAAGTCCCAGGTGAAAGGTTTCAGGAGAAGAAAAGGAAATATCTGTAAGGTAAGGGATGTCTGGCATAGCTACTCTATCTACTTGATGGTCTGGAATAGCTTTAGGTTGGAAAAGACAGTTAAATAGAAAAAGTTGCCTGGAAGCAACTTGTTCTATCCCTTGTGACTACAGTGCCATATATTCTTTATTTAAAGCTTTTTAAAATGCTCTAACCAAACAAAACAAAAACCGCAACACCCTAAGACCAACATTTCTCCACAGCTGAGTAATAGATTTAACATTCTCTTTGCGTGTTAGAACATTCCAGAACCAGCAGCTTTATGGAAGTGAGAAAAAGGCAAGTATAAGGCATTGTCTTTGTTAATGATGAGATGATAGTATATACTTAGCAGGAGGTTTAGAATGGTCACTGAGGGGTGGAGGGATGAGGACTAATTTTTCCCCATGTAACTTCTCATTAATTTAAAGATGCTCTAGAGGACTAAATCCCTTCAAAGGCAGTCATGAAGGGTTTCAGAAAGAGATGTTTCAGCACAGTTCACTGAGCAGAGTGAAAACATTTGCCCTGTGGATATCAAAAACCTAGGAAAAAAAGAGTACCTACAATAGCTGACAGCAAACACCAAAGGAAAAAAAATAAAATAAGAAACAGGTGTGAGATTTTATTGCCAGCACAACTATGAGGAGTTTATAAAGTGAATTTGTGCCTCAGGTGTCTGGTCAGAACATCTGAATAATTTTATTTCTCAAGGTGTCTGTCAGTGGATCTGTCCATTTTTCACTTGGTCCATGCCATGGGTGAACTTGTCCACCCTGATGATTAGGAAAAGTGACTTCATGATGGAACACTAATCCCAAAGAGAGGGTAATTAGGCATTTTGAATCCCTCTGGTTCTCTTCAGTTTAATAAACATTCCTTTCTGTAGTTTGAAGCTATAAATACGTGACATTATATTGTAGTTTGTAACATAGTTTTTTTTCCATTCTTGCTACAAGACAGACACATTCAAATTGAATCTTTGTATTTTTCTGAATAATTTAAATATATAAAACTTTATTCTGATCTTCTAATATTAATATGTTCAATAATGGCATGACTTTATTCTAATAATAATTACAAATAATAGTCATAACTAACATTTTTTGAGTTATTGCTAAGTGCTAGACTTGTAAATATTTTGTAAGCCTAATCTCACTTAATTTTCTCAGCAACCTTATGGAATACGTGCTCTTATTATTTTTATTTCACAGCTGAGAAAATGATCCCCAAAGTGATATGTAACTTGCCCAAGAGAGCATAGCTTATGAGTGGAAAACTTAGATCTGAGTCTGGAGCCTCAACATATAAGACAGTGCTAGAGAAATTTAGGTTTTACAGCTATCTGAATTTAAAACTTCCATTTAAGAATTGTAAAACTATACTGAATTATAACAGTTTCCTGTTGGGAAAGTAGAAATAATTACGGACACTGGTCCTTACAGTTCATAGTGATGACTTTTGCATAGCTGGTGCTCCAGTGAATGTTTGGTGAATGAATAGATGAATCAGTGATAGGATACAGAGGAAATGCTAATGCCTGCGTAATTTAGAATAATTTTATTTCTTTATTATCTTCAATCATATTCAAAATATTGAAGAGTCGATAGATGCTGGTTCTGATTTCAATGTGATGCATTGCTGACCACTTATACATGGATCATCTGTGTTCCATGTTATTTTTTTCTATTGAAAATATATAACATGTTTTGGACCACCTTTATCTGGATTCACCCTGGTCCTCTTGACAGGGACACTTGTTAAGGGGCACATGATCAAAGCTTTGAGCAGATTGAGCAGACACAAACATTCATGTGGCAGCAGGATAACTGCCCAGAGAGACAGGCTTTTCTGTTTGATTGCTGCCCAGAGAACAGCTTTATGAACCTGCTCCTCATAGCAATTTTTCTTGCTTCAGGAAATCACGTCATGGTCCCAACCCAACAAGGCGACCTTCACATGGATTTTGGGCTGTTCTTGCCAGTGTTCCCATGTTGTGCAGATAATTGAGAGTTGACTAAAATATATACATTTTCCTCTAGGGTAATCAATGGAAATAATGGCTGTCAAAGAAAAGTAAATCACTTTCTCCTTGAGGTTTGAAAAAATTGAATTCATAAAACTTTAGTGTATAATATCAAATTCTTCTCCTTCAAAAAAAAAAAAAGTACGATACTGATTTCATAGTTCCACTTTACTTCTTCCTCAATGTGTAAAGTCCAAACAACTCAGCTTGGTACTCAAATCTTCCAAGCCTCAACCCCAACATTTATTGTCAGCCTTAAATCCAACTTCTTCCATAATATGTTATATAAGGCCAAATTAGACTATAAATTATTTCCTGGAATTCACTATATATTCAATTCTTCATCTCTGTGGAAATCCTACTCATTTTTCTAGGATGCAAACTCGTTTATGAAGTACTGACTGATGCCTTCAAATAGAGATGATTTTTCCTCTTTTGAATTTCTTAATACTTTATGATTCTCTTGCAACACATACCAAGTTTTATTTTTTATTTTACTGCAGATATTTCTATATTTGTCATTTGCAAGTTCTTGTAGAGCCTGGGAAATAGCCTGTGCTTCTGGAAGGAGAGTATGTTGGGGAGTGGTAAATTGATACATTGTGGGGACTGTGGAATTAGGTATGATGTGCAAGAGTCAGAAAATAGGAGGTTCAATTAGCAGAGCATTATTGGTACTTAAGAAAGTCCATTTAAAGTCAACCCAATTTGAAAGGAGATCAAACTTATATAATAACTTGTTAAAATATCTTACTGGTATTTTATCTTGAGAAATGAAAATACTTTGTTTCTTATATTTAATTTATATCTGAATAACAAACCTTTTCTAATTATTAGACTGAACAAAGAATTATTTAAGGGATATTTTTCCCCTGGTATGATTTTGCTGACTAAATTGTCACATATTATCACTTCATTTGTGACTTTGCAGATCATCATTTAGAGTATCACTTTACAAAATTATTCATCAGTTTTCCCAAAGCCTCTCTAGGTCCTTTGATATTCAGATTATTTCCTATTAAATTTCAAATTGTGTTATCATCCGTGTTGACCTCTCTTCTTCGACTGCTAAATGTCTAGACTTGCCATTTCCTAATTTGATAATGATGGCTCTTGTGATTCAAGCAATCTCCAATGTCAGTCTCATTATCTTCATGAAATTGTGCTTATTTTACTAGAAATTCAATATCTTTTAAAAGTACTTCACATTACATTTGTATTGTAGGCCGATACTCAATGAAAGACTGTCAGGCAAAAATGTTGAATTAAAGAGCTGTGAAGTAGGAGGAATGTTTCAATTGAAAATAACCTTATAAGTGATCTGTTTATTGTGTATAATTTTATGTTATTCTCCCCACTGCAGCTTTGGACAATGAACACTCAGATGAGAATTGTCTCCTGTGGTTTTTTGAATTGACCTGCTTTCCTGCCTATTTTTTCGTTGGTGTTCTACCCAGGGTCACTGAGTTAAATTGTGCAGTTTGTGCCTGCAAAAGGTGCCTAACTGAGGGCAATTGGGCACTTGCTTTTTTTACCACTAAGTCTAGTGTAAACTGCATCTCCTTGGAGAAGAGATAACTTTATCTTTGCACAAGGTCCATGTTCACCAGTGTCATGCCTTTAAAAAAAATTAACAAAGACACCACATAGGTTAAAGCTCGCCTTGGTCCCATCATTCTTCTCTTGCTTGCTCCTCTTCAGCCATGCATGTCATCTTGCAGGTTCTGTACACTCTGTGCAAACTACCTCACCAGGGCCTTTGTACTTGCTGTTGTCTCTTCCACCTGAAGTGCTCTTGATGAAAATATTCACGTAGTTCTCTAGCTTCATTTTTCAGGTCTTGGCTCAAGGATCACATTTTCAGAAGGGCATTGTCTGGCCATCCTACCCCAAATATCATCATTTTCTTTTTTACTTATCTTCCTCACACTGCTTTCTTTTCTTCTTTTATAGCACTGAGGTTA
This sequence comes from Balaenoptera borealis, assembly GCF_965194805.1. Lineage (NCBI taxonomy): Eukaryota > Metazoa > Chordata > Mammalia > Artiodactyla > Balaenopteridae > Balaenoptera > Balaenoptera borealis. The sequence continues at coordinate 43,140,786 of NC_138862.1, forward strand.
TATTACATATTTTCAGCCTTATAGCACACTTAGAAGAGTATTCAATCAATACGTGTTGAATGAATGATTTTCTAAACCATCAGGTAATCTCACCTTCAACTCTTCAGGTTGAAGGAAAAGAACTTATTTCTAAAAAGTTTTAGAGCCATATGGTGGAACTGTTCTTAACAGGCTTAGCAGTTTAAACAAGTTTTCTTTTGGTTTTTTTTTAATTTTTTGTTTTATTCAGAAATTACTCTAGGGAAATTTACCATCAGTTTTAACCAGTTGATCACTGTTTAATCCCAAGAAGTTTTGTACAGGTTTTTGCACCTAGTAAGGATTTTTGAGTCACCTACTACCATGCCCTCAAAGAAAGCCAGATGTGACTTGAATTGGAATGAAACTCTCTGATCTGATATCATTCAACTGTAGTTTTATTTTGCCCATTGGTGGTGGCCTATGATGATCAAGTAGCATTGTGCATCAGTGGAAACTCGCAAAAGATTTGCAGATATAGCAGCCAAGAGAGTTTATATCTGTTTGGTATTTTAGTGCATAGTGTTTCCTGGACAACTGAATGAAGCCTCTTAGAGATGAGCATTATTGTTTCAAAATTAAAAAAAATTAAATCATACAAAGTTTAAAAGAATAGTACAATAAGTACACATCTATCTTTCCCTTAGATGTTCTAATTTTTATGATTTTGCCGTATTTGCTTAAAAACCTCTATCAATATATATATTTTTCATTTATACCCTTTTTTACTGAAGTGTTTGAAATTAAGTTGCAAACATAAAGATATTTTACTCCAAATAGTTCAACATGTATCTCACAAGAGCATTGACATCCTTTCACATGAACACAATATCATTTTCATATCTAAGAAATTGAATATCATCACAATAGTATCTGAGATGCAGTTCTATTCAGATTTCTCCAGTTGTCCCACTTGCCCGTTATAGTTGTGTGAATGTGGCTTTTTTTTTTAACACCTTTATTAGAGTATAATTGCTTTACAATGGTGTTTTAGTTTCTGCTTTATAACAAAGTGAATCAGCTATACATATACATATATCCCCATATCTCCTCCCTCTTGCATCTCCCTCCCACCCTCCTTATCCCACCCCTCTAGGGGGTCACAAAGCACCGAGCTGATCTCCCTGTGCTATGCGGCTGCTTCCCACTAGCTATCTATTTTACGTTTGGTAGTGTATATATGGCCATGCCACTCTCTCACTTTATCCCAGCTTACCCTTCCCCCTCCCCATGTCCTCAAGTCCATTCACTACGTCTGCATCTTTATTCCTGTCCTGCCTTCAGTTCTTCAGAACCATTTTTTTTTCTTTAGATTCTGTATATATGTGTTAGCATACAGTATTTGTTTTTCTCTTTCTGACTTATTTCACTCTGTATGATAGTCTCTAGGTTCATCCACCTCACTACAAATAACTCAATTTCGTTTCTTTTTATGGCTGAGTAATATTCCATTGTATATATGTGCCACATCTTCTTTATCCATTCATCTGATGATGGACACTTAGGTTGCTTCCATGTACTGGCTATTGTAAATAGAGCTGCAATGAACATTATGGTACATGACTCTTTTTTTTTTTTTAAACATCTTTATTGGAGTATAATTGCTTTACAATGGTGTGTTAGTTTCTGCTTTATAACAAAGTGAATCAGTTATACATATACATATGTTCCCATATCTCTTCCCTCTTGCATCTCCCTCCCTCCCACCCTCCCTATCCCACCCCTCTAGGTGGTCACAAAGCACCGAGCTGATCTCCCTGTGCTATGCGGTTGCTTCCCACTAGCTATCTATTTTACATTTGGTAGTGTATATATGTCTATGCCACTCTCTCACCCTGTCACATCTTACCTCTCCCCCTCCCCATATCCTCAAGTCCGTTCTCTAGTAGGTCTGTGTCTTTATTCCTGTCTTGCCACTAGGTTCTTCATGACCTTTATTTTCCCTTAGATTCCATATATATGTGTTAGCATACTGTATTTGTTTTTCTCTTTCTGACTTACTTCACTCTGTATGACAGACTCTAACTCCATCCACCTCACTACAAATACCTCCATTTCATTTCTTTTTATGGCTGAGTAATATTCCATTGTATATATGTGCCACATCTTCTTTATCCATTCATCTGATGATGGACGCTTAGGTTGCTTCCATGTCCTGGCTATTGTAAATAGAGCTGCAATGAACATTTTGGTACATGACTCTTTTGAATTATGGTTTTCTCAGGGTATATGCCCAGTAGTGGGATTGCTGGGTCATATGGTAGTTCTATTTGTAGTTTTTTAAGGAACCTCCATACTGTTCTCCATAGTGGCTGTATCAATTTACATTCCCACCAACAGTGCAAGAGGGTTCCCTTTTCTCCACACCCTCTCCAGCAGTTGTTGTTTGTAGATTTTTTTCTTGATGGCCATTCTGACTGGTGTGAGGTGATATCTCATTGCAGTTTTGATTTGCATTTGTCTAATGATTAGTGATGTTGAGCATCCTTTCATGTGTTTGTTGGCAATCTGTGTATCTTCTTTGGAGAAATGTCTATTTAGGTCTTCTGCCCATTTTTGGATTGGGTTGTTTGTTTTTTTGATATTGAGCTGTGTGAGCTACTTGTAAATTTTGGAGATTAATCCTTTGTCAGTTGCTTCATTTGCAAATATTTTCTCCTATTCTGAGGGTTGTCTTTTCATCTTGTTTATGGTTTCCTTTGCTGTGCAAAAGCTTTTAAGTTTCATTAGGTCCCATTTGTTTGTTTTTATTTCCATTTCTCTAGGAGGTGGGTCAAAAAGGATCTTACTGTGATTTATGTCAAAGAGTGTACCTTTGAACACTGTTTTCCTCTAAGAACTTTATAGTGTCTGGCTTTACATTTAGATCTTTAATCCATTTTGAGTTTATTTTTGTGTATGGTGTTAGGGAGTGTCCTAATTTCATTCTTTTACATGTAGCTGTCCAGTTTTCCCAGCACCACTTATTGAGAGGCTGTCTTTTCTCCATTGTATATTCTTGCCTCCTTTATCAAAAATAAGGTGACCATATGTGTGTGGGTTTATCTCTGGGCTTTCTGTCCTGTTCCATTGATCTATATATCTGTTTTTGTGCCAGTATCAAATATTTTGATTACTGTAGCTTTTTAGTATAGTCTAAAGTCCAGGAGCCTGATTCCTCCAGCTCCATTTTTCTTTCTCAGGATTGCTTTGGCTATTTGGGGTCTTTTGTGTTTCCATACAAATTGTGAAATTTTTTGTTCTAGTTCTGTGAAAAATGCCACTGGTAGTTTGCTAGGGATTGCATTGAATCTGTAGATTGCTTTGGGTAGTATAGTCATTTTCACAATGTTGATTCTTCCAATCTGAGAACATGGTATGTCTCTCCATCTGTTTGTGTTATCTTTAATTTCTTTCTTCAGTGTCTTATAGTTTTCTGCATACAGGTCTTTTGTCTCCTCAGGTAGGTTTATTCCTATGTATTTTATTCTTTTTGTTGCAATGGTAAATGGGATTGTTTCCTTAATTCCTCTTTCTGATTTTTCATTATTAGTGTATAAGAATGCAAGAGATTTCTGTGCATTAATTTTGTATCCTGCTATTTTCCCAAATTCATTGATTAGTTCTACTAGTTTTCTGGTAACATCTTTAGGATTCTCTATGTATAGTATCATGTCATCTGCAAACAGTGACAGCTTTACTTCTTCTTTTCCGATTTGGATTCCTTTTATTTCTTTTTCTTCTCTGATTGCTGTGACTAAAACTTCCAAAACTATGTTGAATAGTAGTGGTGAGAGTGGGCAACCTTGTCTTGTTCCTGATCTTAGTGGAAATGGGTTCATCTTTTCACCATTGAGAACGATGTTGCCTGTGGGTTTGTCATATATGGTCTTTATTATGTTGAGTAAAGTTCCTTCTATGCCTACTTTCTCAAGGGTTTTTATCATAAATTGGTGTTGAATTTTGTCAGAAACTTTTTCTGCATCTATTGAGATGATCATATGGTTTTTATTCTTCAATTTGTTAGTATGGTTTATCACATTGATTGATTTGCGTATATTGAAGAATCCTTGCATTTCTGGGATAAATCCCACTTGATCATGGTGTATGATCCTTTTAATGTGCTGTCGGATTCTGTTTGCTAGTATTTTGTTGAGGATTTTTGCATCTATGTTCATCAGTGATATTGGCCTGTTGTTTTATTTCTATGTGACATCTTTGTCTGGTTTTGGTATCAGGGTGATGATGGCCTCAGAGAATGGGCTGGGGAGTGTTCCTCCCTCTGCTATACTTTGGAAGAGCTTGAGAAGGATAGATGATGTTAGCTCTTCTCTAAACGTTTGGTAGAATTCACCTGTGAAGCCATCTGGTCCCAGGCTTTTGTTTGTTGGAAGATTTTTAATCACAGTCTCAATTTCAGTGCTTGTGATTGATCTGTTTATATTTTCTATTTCTTTCAGGTTCTGTCTTGGAAGCTTATGCTTTTCTAAGAATTTGTCCATTTCTTCCAGGTTGTCCATTTTATTGGCATATAGTTGCTTGTAGTGATCTCTCATGATCCTTTGTATTTCTGCAGTGTCAGTTGTTACTTCTCCTTTTTCATTTCTAATTCTCTTGATTTGAGTCTTCTCCCCTTTTTTTCTTGATGAGTCTGGCTAATGGATTATCAATTTTGTTTATCTTCTTAAAGAACCAGCTTTTAGTTTTATTGATCTTTGTTATTGTTTCCTTCATTTCTTTTTCATTTATTTCTGATCTGATCTTTATGATTTCTTTCCTTCTGCTAACTTCGGGGTTTTTTGTTGTTCTTCTTCTTTCTCTGATTGCTTTAGGTGTAAGGTTAGGTTGTTTATTTGAGATGTTTCTTGTTTCTTGAGATAGGATTGTATTGCTATAAACTTCCCTCTTAGAACTGCTTTTGCTGCATCCCATAGGTTTTGGGTCGTCATGTTTTCATTGTCATTTGTTTCTGGGTATTTTTTGATTTCTTCTTCGATTTCTTCAGTGTTCTCTTAGTCATTTAGTAGTATATTGTTTAGCCTCCATGTATTTGTATTTTTTACAGATTTTTTCCTGTAATTGATATCTAGTCTCATTGCATTGTGGTTGGAAAAGATACTTGATACAATTTCAGTTTTCTTAAATTTACCAATGCTTGATTTGTGACCCAGGATCTGTCCTGGAGAATGTTCCATGAGCCCTTGAGAAGAAAGTGTATTCTGTTTTTTTTTGGATGGAATGTCCTATAAATATCAATTAAGTCCATCTTGTTTAATGTATTATTCAAAGCTTGTATTTCCTTATTTAGTTTCATTTTGGATGATCTGTCCATTGGTGAAAGTGGGGTGTTAAAGTCCCCTACTATGATTATGTTACTGTCAATTTCCCCTTTTATGGCTGTTAGCATTTGCCTTATGTATTGAGGTGCTCCTATGTTGGGTTCATAAATATTTACAATTGTTATATCTTCTTCTTGGGTTGATCCTTTGATCATTATGTAGTGTCCTTCTTTGTCTCTTATAATAGTCTTTATTTTAAAGTCTGTTTTGTCTGATATGAGAATTGCTGCTCCAGCTTTCTTTTGATTTCCATTTGCATGGAATATCTTTTTCCATCCCCTCACTTTCAGTCTGTATGCATCCCTAGGTCTGAAGTGGGTCTCTTGTAGACAGCATATATATGGATCTTGTTTTTGTATCCATTCAGCCAGTCTATGTCTTTTGGTTGGAGCATTTAATCCATTTACATTCAAGGTGATTATTGATATGTATGTTCCTATTACCATTTCCTTAATTGTTTTGGGTTTGTTATTGTAGGGCTTTTCCTCCTCTTGTGTTTCCTGCATAGACAAGTTCCTTTAGCATTTGTTATAAAGCTGGTTTGGTGGTGCTGAATTCTCTTAGCTCTTGCTTGTCTCTAAAGGTTTTAATTTCTCCATCGAGTCTGAATGAGATCCTTGCTAGGTAGAGTAATCTTGGTTGTAGGTTTCTCCCTTTCATCACTTTAAATATGTCCCGCCACTCCCTTCTGGCTTGCAGAGTTTCTGCTGAAAGATATTTTTTAGCATCTAATCAAGGATTACAATTTGCATTTAGTTGTCATGTCTCCTTAGTCTCCTTTAATCTATAACCATCCCTTTGCTTTTTCTTTTCTTTCTTTCTTTCTTCCTTCCCTTCCCTTCCCTTTCCTTCCCCCTCTTCCTCCCTCCCTCCCTCTCTCTCTTTCTCCCCTCCTTCCTTCCTTCCTTCCTTCCTTCCTTCCTTCCTTCCTTCCCTCCCTCCCTCCTTCCTTCCCTCCCTCCCTCCTTCCTTCCTTCCTTCCTTCCTTCCTTCCTTCCTTCCTTCTTTCCTTCCTTCTTTCCTTCCTGTCTATCTGTCTGTCTGTCTTTCACAACTTGACAAGTTTGTCAAATCCAGGCAAGTTGTTTTGCAAAGTATTCTACAATTTGGACTTGTTTGCTTTCTCATGACTAGTTTCAGGTTTAAATATTTTTCACAGGAATACATCACAGCCATATGCCAGAGGTGCTAAATTATACTTTCCAGTGCATCATATCAGAAGCAACAAAATGCTAATTTGTCCCATTACTGGTGATGCTTACATTGATCCCTTGGTTCAGATGCTATCACTATTATAAAAATATCTTTTTTCTTCATAATAAATAATCTGTTGGTGAAACTTTGAGAATGTGGGAATCCTATTTTCCTATTTTTTTTAGCATCATTCAGTGATTTTTTAAAAAAAATATTTATTTATTTATTTATTTTTGGCTGCATTTGGTCTTTGTTGCTGCACCTGGGCTTTCTCTATTTGCGGCAAGTGGGGGCCACTCTTTGTTGCGGTGTGCGGGCTTGTCATCGCAGTGGCCTCTCTTGTTGCGGAGCATGGGATCTAGGCATGCAGGCTTCAACAATTGTGGCTTGCAGGCTTCAGATCACAAGCTCAGTAGTTGTGGCACACAGGCCTAGTTGCTCCATGGCATGTGGAATTGAACCCTTGTCCCCTGCATGGGCAGGCGGATTCTTAACCACTGCACCACCAGAGACACCCCATTTGGTGATTTCGCCTAAATCAGATCTTACATTTTCACTTGTGAAATTGTAATTTTCTAATTTTATTTTTCCCTCTCTGTACAATAGCTAGCATTCTTTTATTACATAGAGTTTTTCCTCCCTTCCTCCCCCCATGCATTTAATTGACTCTTCTTAAATGTAATATATTATAATTTATTATTTTCTTTTAAAAAAATTTCCAGTTTTCCCAGATTTGGCCAGTTGGATCTTTGAAGCTAGCCCCTATATTTTTCTGTTAGGTTCCCATTAATCACCGAGTACTTTTTTGCTTTCTGATACTACAAGAACTTTTAGCATTGCTAGTGAATTTTCCTTGCCTTGGCCATTTCTCCAAGGAACTCTAGTTCCTTTATGTGGAGAATGATATTTAGAAACCAAGATCTTCATGCTAGATGAGCACATTGATGTTAGGGTAGGCATAAGTAATTTTTGCTTCTGTTGTAAACAGTCCACTTCCATTCTTCTGTTCAATTTTGGATTATATACAATTACAGCATTTTTTTCCTTTGCATTTTCTTCAGCTAAGTATTTAATTTCAAATGCTGCTACCTAAAATTCTACACGATTCCTAAGAATTGGCAGAGGGTGAGAATCCCTCTATCTTCATCTGACAGTGTGAAAGCTCTAGATTTCACACTTCATTCAAATCTTCCTCAGTCACCTCTGTTTGTTTTTCATCTGATTTTTACCAATGTTCTGAAGTTCCCAAAATAAATAGGGTAATTAGTGAACCACAATATCTGGAAGATAAAGCAAGTGTTTACCTGTTCGCTTTGCCATCTGCTCCAGTGTGGATTGGATAAGTACATATTCAGTGCCCCCAAACAGCATACATGTCTCAAATGCCCGCTGTGACTGGCTCCAATTCTATCTGGTTGATTCTGATTATTTCATTACAACTGTTCAGATTTATAAACCCAGCAATTAAAAGAACTTAGACATGTTAATACCTATGTAGTCTTTAACCACCATGCCTTGAAAAAAGTGTGAGAGGTTTTACAAGACATTGTTTCACTGATGGACTATTATTATTTTAATGGAACATGTTAAACATGAAAATTATTTTAGAAGGTTTCTTTCTTCCTTTTTGGATTTGTCAAGCCCTCATTTACTAATAGAAGATTAACTATACTTTATTTTTAATTGTTCCAAATGTGATGATAGTGAAAAGCAACAATACAAATCACAACTTTTTTTTTCTACCAGTGTTTCTACATGAAGATTAAGAGTGTCTGTGACTAGTTCTAGGGTGATAATTTCAATTGGCTGAAGTCCATTCACTGCAGGGAAAAACACCTGGCAAGGCGGTTGGTAGCAGCCTGTTCTTGTTAACCTTTCAGCCTTCACAATAACTATCAGCAGGCACAGAGTCAGGGCCTCTAATTAACTGGCATTAGAGATTCTGACAGCTAATAACTTTTTATGGGTTTCCAGGACTGAGTAAAAGAAAATGTTCTGATTAATTAGAATCAAAGAATTTTCAAATTCCATAATCCTAGAATTGAATAATTTTTAGGCATATAAAATAAGGATCAATGCAGCCTCTCAGAGACATTTGCTTATAAACAAAATATAATTTCAAAGTATTTTATTTTAGCTACTTTAATCCAGTTAATTTTCAGCTACTGTGCTCTTTTATTTTTGGTAAAAAAGGAAAAATAGCTAAGAAATAGAAAACTTAAGAGTGTCAACTCTAGAAGTAAAGTTTTAACTAGGTTCTTCCCACCTGTAAAATAATTTCTACTAGTGAATTATAGAAGCTCTTCAATCCCCAATAAATGTGGGAGATTAAACCTCAGTCCTGGAGGGGAACCAGTTTAAGGAGAATATTTAAAAGCTTGACCGATGCCCTTCCTTTTGTCTTGCCTATAAGAAAATCAAACAACTTGCAGGTGACCTATATCTATAAAGAGAACCTGCTCAGCACTGGTTATATGGAAGCTAAAATGGGCTTGAGGAGAAAGCCAGAGAGGGAGAATCACTGGAACAACTATGGACTTGCAAAAACTTAGTCAGAAGACATTTTCTTTCTTGTGTCAGACAGCTGAGGCTCAGGTGCTGGACACAACTCTATTCGAAGAAGGCATGGGTAGAGATTGGAGCAAGGAGCCACTTCATGTCATTGCTGACTTAAGGCAAAGATAGTTAAGAACCATTTTTGCACCAGAGTGAGGTTTCTTAGAGGCAAGTCTCAGCTAACTATGGTGGCAGGAGTGTGTGAAGTTATATCCATACTCATGGCCCAGCCGCTCTGGATGGAAGGGATTAATATTATTTTTAAGTGTGTTGAGAGGCTCCTGAGACAGGGAGTGGAGACCTGTATTGGAAAAACTACCCAGTCCTTTGCCTCCTGTGTGTCTTCTTTATTCCTCATACTCCTCATTCAGAGTACTTTATTTCCTGTCACTGCCAGTGACAGGGAGGTTTTTTCTGTGTGGGTTTTTTTCCCCACACCAAACAATGCTGTGACACCAGCTGGGTGCCCTACCATTTAACTCAATTCTGACATTATCTCTCTGGAGATATCATCAGATCCTACAGGCCAAGGACCAATCCCAGAAGACTGCTCCCCATCTCAGATGACAATAGCAGGTAATAGGTCCCCAGGTTACCCACAACTTTTGGCTACAAATTAAGGGTTCCCATGACCTTCTCCCTCTTGGATTTGAATTATTTGCTCAAGTGGCTCACAAAACTCAGGGGAGAACTTACTTATGGTTACCAGTTTATCAAAGGATATGATAGGATACAGATGAACATCTAGATGAAGACATACATAGGGGGAGGTCTGGGAAGGTCCTGAGTGCAGGATATTTTGTCCTTGTAGAGTTGGGGTGCATCAGTCTCTCAGTGTGGACGTGTTTGCCAACCTGGAAGCTCTCTGAACTCTGTACCACTGGGATTTTTATGGAGGCATCCTCACAGAAGCATGACTGATCATTAACTTCATTTTCCCCCCTCCTTTCTAGAGAATAGGTTGTGGGGTGGGGGTGGGACTGAAAATTCCAAACATCTAAATACAGCTTGGTCTTTCTGGTGACCAGCCCCTATCCAGGAGCCATTAGGAGCCCACCCAGAGTCACCTCATTAGAACAAAAGAGGCTCCTAGTACTCTTTGACTTAGGAATTTATAAGAGTTTTAGGAGCCCTGTGTTAGGGGTGGGGTCAAAGATCAAATATTAGAACAAGAGATACTCCCAGTGTTATTATTTAGGAAATTACAAGGGTTTTAGCAGTTCTGTTTGCCAGGACCAATATATATATTTTATATATTACCTCATAAGTACCCAATAGAGTAAGCTGAAAACTTCACCCAACTTCCAATCTTACACCCAATGTTAGAGGGCCTGGTGAAAATAGTGCTTTTGGCTGTTTGCATATAGGAGGTAAGATTCTGGAGAAACAAATTAAAGTAAGGTCCCACTTTCTTAGCATGGTGGGGGCTTTGAAATAACTCTCTTTTCAAGGATGCAAATATTTCCGGCGGGAAAAATGTGGCAGGATGATACTTTGAAATGTTAACTGTAGTTCCTTATAGTTCATTGCCTTTTTTCTAGAGCAGGCAGCTATAATATTCCACATTAATGTTTCAGGGAACATTAATTGGATATAACCAATATAAGAAATGAAGAGAGAAAAGAAGAAACAACTTTTTTTTTAAACATCTTTATTGGAGTATAATTGCTTTACAATGGTGTGTTAGTTTCTGCTTTATAACACAGTGAATCAGCTACACATATACATATATCCCCGTATCTCCTCCCTCTTGTGTCTCCCTCCCACCCTCCCTATCCCACCCTTCTAGGTGGTCACAAAGCACCGAGCTGATCTCCCTGTGCTATGCAGCTGCTTCCCAGTAGCTGTCTATTTTACATTTGGTAGTGTATATATGTCAATGCCACTCTCACTTCATCTCAGCTTAACCTTCCCCCTCCCCATAGAAACAACTTTTGAAAGGACCTTTGAAATTCCTCATTAGGAGAAAGGCCTTTGGACTTTCCAAAGCTTAAGTTTTAAAAGAAAAAAAAATCAAACAATGGAATTAGAAGAATACATGATAGGAGGACCTTCAAGATGGTGGAGGACTAAGACATGGAGATCACCTTCCTCCCCACAAATATATCAGAAATACATCTACATGTGGAACAACTCCTACAGAACTACTGAATGCTGGCAGAAGCCCTCAGACTTTCCAAAAGGCAAGGAACTCCCCACTGTACCTGGGTAGGGCAAAAGAAAAAAGAAAAAACAGAGACAAAAGAATAGGGATGGTACCTTTACCTCTGGGAGGTAGCTGTGAAGGAGGAAATGTTTCCACACACTAGGAAGCCCCTTCACTGGTGGAGACCGGGGAGTGGGCGGAGTAGGGGAAGCTTCGGAGCCACAGAGGAGAGCGCAGCAGTGGTTGCAGAGGGCAAAGCAAACAGATTCCTGCACAGAGGATCAGTGCCAACCAGCACTCACTAGCCTGAGACGCTTGTCTGTTCACCTGCCGGGGCGAGTGGTGGCTGGGAACTGAGGCTCGGGCTTCAGAGGTCAGATCCCAGGGAGAGGACTGGGGTTGGCTGCATGAATACAGCCTGAAGGGGGCTAGTGCGCCACAGCTAGCCAGGAGGGAGTCTGGGAAAAAGTCTGGACCTGCCTAAGAGGCAAGAGACCATTGTTTCGGGGTGCTTGAGGAGAGGGGATTCAGAGCACCCCCTAAACGAGCTCCAGCAACAGGCACGAGCCATGGCTATCAGCACGGACACCAGAGACAGGCTTGAAACGCTAAGGCTGCTGCTGCAGCCACCAAGAAGCCTGTGTGCAAGCACAGGTCACTATCCACACCTCCCCTCCCGGGAGCCTGTGGAGCCCACCAATGCCAGGGTCCCGTGATCCAGGGACAACTTCCCTGGGAGAACACACGGCGTGCCTCAGGCTGTTGCAATGTCACGCCGGCCTCAGCCACTGGAGGCTCATCCCGCATTCCATATCCCTCCCTCCCCCTGGCCTGAGTGAGCCAGAGCCCCCTAATCAGCTGCTACTTTAACCCCATCCTGTCTGGGTGGGGAACAGGCGCCCTCAAGTGACCTACACTCAGAGGTGGGGCAAAATCCAAAGCTGAACACCAGGAGCTGTGTAAACAAAGAAGAGAAAGGGAAATTTCTCCCAGCAGCGTCAGGAGCAGTGGATTAAATCTCCACAGTCAATTTGATGTACCCTGCATCTCTGGAATACCTGAATAGACAACGAATCATCCCAAAATTGAGGTGGTGGATTTTGGGAGCAACTGTAGACTTGGGGTTTGCTTTCTGCATCTAATTTGTTTCTGGTTTTGTTTATCTTAGTTTAGTATTTAGAGTTTATTATCATTGGTAGATTTGTTTATTGATTTGGTTGCTATCTTCCTTTTTTAAAAATTTTATATATATATATATTTTTCCTTTTTCTCCTTTTGTAAGTGTGTATGTGTATGCTTCTTTGTGTGATTTTGTCTGTATAGCTTTGCTTTTACCATTTGTCCTAGGGTTCTGTCTGTCCATTTTTTTTTTTGTTTTTTTTTTTTTAGTATAGTCTTTAGCACTTGTTATCATTGATGTATTGGTTTTTTGGTTTCATTGCTCTCTTCTTTCTTTCTTTCTTTTTTTAGTTACTTTTTAATTTTTAATAATAATTTCTTAATTTTAATAACTTTATTTTATTTTATTTTTTTGTTTCTTTTTTTTTCTTCTCCCTTTTCTTCTGAGCCATGTGGCTGACAGAGTCATGGTGCTCTGGCCGGTTGTCAAGCCTGAGCCTCTGAGGTAGGAGAGCTGAGTTTAGGACATTGGTCTAACAGAGACCTCCCAGCCCCATGTGATATCAAATGGCAAAAGCTCTCAAGGAGATCTCCATCTCAACACTAAGTCCCAGCTCCACTCAATGAGCAGCAAGCTACACCCTACCCTGGACACCCTATGCCACACAACTAGCAAGACAGGAACACAACCCCAGCCATTAGCAGAGAGGCTGCATAAAATAATAATAAGTTCACACACACCCCAAAACACACCACCAGACACGGGCCTGTGCACCAGAAAGACAAGATCCAGCCTCATCTACCAGAACACAGGCACTGATCTCCTCCACCAGGAAGCCTACACAACCCACTGAACCAACCTTACCCATTGGGGGCAGACACAAAAAACAACAGGAACTATGAACCTGCAACCTGCGAAAAGAAGACTCCAAACACAGTAAGTTAAGCAAAATGAAAAGACACGGATACACAGCAGAAGAAAGAACAAGGAAAAAACCCACTAGACCAAACAAATGAAGAGGAAATAAGCAGTCTACCTGAAAAATAATTCAGACTAATGATAGTAAAGATGATCCAAAATCTTGGAAATAGAATGGAGAAAATACAGGAAACATTTAACAAGGACCTAGAAGAACTAAAGAGCAAACAAACAATGATGAACAGCACAATAAATGAAATAAAAAATTCTCTAGAAGGAATCAATAGCAGAATAACTGAGGCTGAAGAACGGATACATGACCTGGAAGATAAAATAGTGGAAATAACTACTGCAGAGCAGAATAAAGAAAAAAGAATTAAAAGAATTGAGGACACTCTCAGAGACCTCTGGGACAAAAATGCACCAACATTTGAATTATAGGGGTCCCAGAAGATGAAGAGGAAAAAAAAAAGGGACTGAGAAAATATTGGAAGAGATAATAGTTGAAAAGTTCCCTAATATGGGAAAGGAAATAGTTAATCAAGTCCAGGAAGTGCAGAGAGTCCCATATAGGATAAATCCAAGGAGAAACTCGCCAAGACACATATTAATCAAACTATCAAAAATTAAATACAAAGAAAAAATATTAAAAGCAGCAAGGGAAGAGCAACAAATAACATACAAGGGAATCCCCATAAGGTTAACAGCTGAACTTTCAGCAGAAACTCTGCAAGCCAGAAGGGAGTGGCAGGACATATTTAAAGTGATGAAAGGGAAAAACCTACAACTAAGATTACTCTACCCAGCAAGGATCTCATTCAGATTCAATGGAGAAATTAAAAGCTTTATAGACAAGCAAAAGCTGAGAAAATTCAGCACCATGAAACCAGCTTTACAACAAATGCTAAAGGAACTTGTCTATGCAGGAAACACAAGAGAAGGAAAAGCCCTACAGTAACAAACCCAAAACAATTAAGAAAATGGTAATAGGAACACACATATCGATAACTACCTTAAATGGAAATGGATTAAATGCTCCAACCAAAAGACATAGACTGGCTGAATGGATACAAAAACAAGACCCATATATATGCTGTCTACCAGAGACCCACTTCAGACCTAGGGATGCATACAGACTGAAAGTGAGGGGATGGAAAAAGATATTCCATGCGAATGAAATTAAAAGAAAGCTGGAGCAGCAATTCTCATATCAGACAAAATAGACTTTAAAATAAAGACTATTACAAGAGACAAAGAAGTACACTACATAATGATCAAAGATCAATCCAAGAAGAAGATATAATAATTGTAAATATTTATGCACCCAACATAGGAGTACTTCAATACATAAGGCAAATGCTATCAGCCATAAAAGGGGAAATCGACAGTAGCATAATCATAGTAGGGGACTTTAACACCCCACTTTCACCAATGGATAGATCATCCAAAATGAAAATAAATAAGGAAATACAAGCTTTGAATAATACATTAAACAAGATGGACTTAATTGATATTTATAGGACATTCCTTCCAAAAACAACAGAATACACATTCTTCTCAAGTGCTCATGGAACAATCTCAAGGATAGATCATATCTTGGGTCACAAATCAAGCCTTGGTAAATTTAAGAAAATTGAAATCATATCAAGTATTTTTCCAACCACACCGCTATAAGACTAGATATCAATTACAGGAAAAAATCTGTAAAAAATACAAACACATGGAGGCTAAACAGTACACTTAAATAATGAAGAGGTCACTGAAGAAATCAAAGAAGAAATCAAAAAATGCCTAGAAACAAATGACAATGAAAACATGATGACCCAAAACCTATGGGATGCAGCAAAAGCAGTTCTAAGATGGAAGTTTATAGCAATAGAGTCCTACCTCAAGAAACAAGAAACATCTCAAATAAACAGCCTAACCTTACAGCTAAAGCAATTAGAGAAAAAGAACAAAAAAGCCCCAAAGTTAGCAGAAGGAAAGGAATCATAAAGATCAGATCAGAAATAAAAAGAAATGAAGGAAATTATAGCAAAGATCAATAAAACTAAAAGCTGGTTCTTTAAGAAGATAAACAAAATTGATAATCCATTAGCCAGACTCATCAAGAAAAACGGAAGAAGACTCAAATCAATAGAATTAGAAATGAAAAAGGAGAAGTAACAACTGACATTGCAGAAATACAAAGGATCATGAGAGATCACTACAAGCAACAATATGCCAATAAAATGGACAACCTGGAAAAAATGGACTAATTCATAGAAAAGCACAACCTTCTGAGACTGAACCAGAAAGAAATAGAAAATATAAACAGACCAATCACAAGCACTGAAATTGAGACTGTGATTAAAAATCTTCCAACAAACAAAAGCCAAGGACCAGATGGCTTCACAGGCGAATTCTATCAAACGTTTAGAGAAGACCTAACACCTATCCTTCTCAAACTCTTGCAAAATATAGCAGAGGGAGGAACACTCCCCAGCTCATTCTACGAGGCCACCATCACCCTGATACCAAAACCAGACAAAGATATCACAAAGAATGAAAACTACAGGGGAATAACACTGATGAATGTAGAAGCAAAAATCCTCAACAAAATACTAGCAAACAGAATCCAAGAGCACATTAAAAGGATTATACACCATGATCAAGTGGGATTTATCCCAGGAATGCAACGATTCTTCAATATACGCAAATCAATCAATGTGATAAACCATATTAAGAAACTGAAGGAGAAAAACCATATGATCATCTCAATAGATGCAGAAAAAGCTTTCAACAGAATTCAACACCCATTTATGATAAAAACCCTCCAGAAAGTAGGCATAGAGGGAACTTACCTCAACATAATAAAGGCCATATATGACAAACCCACAGCCAACATCGTTCTCAGTGGTGAAAAAAAATCATTTCCATTAAAATCAGGGACAAGACAAGGTTGCCTACTCTCACCACTATTATTCAACATAGTTTTGGAAGTTTTAGCCCCAGCAATCAGAGAAGAAAGAGAAATAAAAAGAATGCAAATCAGGAAAGAAGTAAAGCTGTCACTGTTTGCAGATGACGTGATAGTATACATAGAGAATTGTAAAGATGCTACCAGAAAATTACTAAAGCTAATCAATGAATTTGGTAAAGTAGCAGGATACCAAATTAATGCACTGAATTGTCTCGCATTCCTATACAGGAATAATGAAAAATCTGAAAGAGAAATTAAGGAAACACTCCCATTACCATTGCAACAAAAAGAATAAAATACCTAGGAATAAACCTACTTAAGGAGATAAAAGACCTGTATGCAGAAAACTATAAGACACTGATGAAAGAAACTAAAGATGTTACAAACAGATGGAGAGATATACCATGTTCTCAGATTGGAAGAATCAACATTGTGAAAATGACTATACTACCAAAAGCAATCTACAGATTCAGTACAATCTCTAGCAAACTACCAATGGCATTTTTCACAGAACTAGAACAAAAAAATTTCCCAATTTGTATGGAAACACAAAAGACCCCAAATAGCCAAAGCAATCTCGAGAAAGAAAAACGGAGCTGGAGGAATCAGGCTCCCTGACTTTAGACTATACTACAAGGCTACAGTAATCAAGACAGTATGGTACTGGCACAAAAACAGAAATATAGATCAATGGAACAAGATAGAAAGCCCAGAGATAAACCCATGCTCATATGGTCACCTTATCTTTGATAAAGGAGGCAAGACTATACAGTGGAGAAAAGACAGCCTCTTCAATAAGTGGTGCTGCGAAAATTGGACAGCTACAAGTAAAGAATGAAATTAGAACACTTTCTAACACCATACACAAAAGTAAACTGAAAATGGAATAAAGATCTAAATGTAAGGCCAGACACTATAAAACTCTTAGAGGAAAACATAGGCAGAACACTCTATGATATAAATCACAGCAAGATCGTTTTTGACCCACCTCCTAGAGAAATGGAAATAAGAACAAAAATAAACAAATGGGACCTAATGAATCTTAAAAGCTTTTGCACAGCAAAGGAAACCATATACGAGACGAAAAGATAACCCTCAGAATGGGAGAAAATATTTGCAAACGAAGCAACTGACAGAGGATTAATCTCCAAAATATACAAGTAGCTCATGCAGCTCAATATCAAAAAGCAAACAACCCAATCCAAAAATGGGCAGAAGACCTAAATAGACATTTCTCCAAAGAAGATATACAGATTGCCAGCAAACATATGAAAGGATGCTCAACATCACTAATTATTAGAGAAATGCAATTCAAAACTACAATGAGATATCATCTCACACCAGTCAGAATGGCCATCATCAAAAAACCTGCAAACAATAAGTGCTGGAGAGGGTGTGGAGAAAAGGGAACCCTCTTGCACTGTTGGTGGGAATGTAAATTGATACAGCCACTATGGAGAACAGTATGGAGGTTCCTTAAAAAAAAACTAGAACTACCATACGACTCAGCCATCCCACTACTGGGCATATACCCCGAGAAAACCATAATTCAAAAAGAGTCATATACCACAATGTTCATTGCAGCTCCATTTACAATAGCCAGGACACGGAAGCAACCTAAGTGTCCATTGACAGATGAGTGGATAAAGAAGATGTGGCACGTATATACAATGGAATATTACTCAGCCATAAAAGGAAACGAAATTGAGTCATTTTTAGTAAGGTGGATGGACTTAGAGACTGTCATACAGTGTGAAGTAAGTCAGAAAGAGAAAAACAAATACTGTATGCTAACTCATATATATGGAATCTAAAAAAAAAATGGTTTTGAAGAATCTAGGGGCAGGACAGGAATAAAGACACAGACATAGAGAATTAACATTAGGACACGGGGTAGGGGAAGGGTAAGCTGGGATGAAGTGAGAGAGTGGAATGGACATATATACACTACCAAATGTAAAATAGATATCTATTGGGAAGCAGCCGCAGAGCACAGGGAAATCAGCTCGGTGCTTTGTGTCCACCTAGAGGGGTGGGATAGGGAGGGTGGGAGTGAGATGCAAGAGGGAGGAGATATGGGGATATATGTATATGTATACCTGATTCACTTTGTTATACAGCAGAAACTAACACACCATTGTAAAGCAATTATACTCTAATAAAGTTGTTAAAAAAAAACAACACATGATAGACAGAATCAGTATTTTCCAGGCTCAGCAATTCAATAAAATCTACTTGGACTGAGAAGAAGGAAGTAATAATCAGATGATAAGCAAGAAAGTTTATGTATGGTTGGCCCTGTGTTCTGTCCCTCTACCCTTTCTCGAAAACTGGGAAGGCATAGACAGATCCCAGATCTCAGAGCAAGATTTATTCCCTATTTCCAATGAGTACCCAAACAAGTCCCAAGAGCCACACCTCCCCCTTGTTCCCAGTGTTGTGTGGAGGCAAAGGCAGACTGGGATGGCATGTCTAGTATGAGAGAGCCTGGAGTGGCCTCACAGAATTTCTTACAACCTGCAGCAGCAAGGGAGGGCAGCTGGTTGTTTTCTCTGCCTCTGAGATTCTGTATAATTAACAGAGAACCAGACCTGGAGGGTTCCTGCAGGAGGGGGCATTAGAAAATGCAGAGGCAACCTGCATTGGTCAGTGAGTGAGGATAAGCTGGGAACATGTTCATCTCAAAGGATGCAGACAGGTAGAGCTCATGAATAAGGACCAATACCATCTTCTCATTCCTTAATACTGAGGCATTACCTAAGAACCCTAAATTTATGACAAAACCCCTGGAATAGAGGAAATGGTCGTGACTTGATTAAGATTTTGTTTTCCTCATTTGATCAAATAGAGACCCAAAATACAAAATTAAGCTGAAGTACAGAAAAATAAACAAATTTATACTTCTTGCCCACCTGAGCTGTATGGAATGGGATTTATACCCATTATATTTTAAATTTAAGTTATTTATGTGTCAGCTTTATTAAATTCCATTAGAATGTGAGTTCCTGAATGATAGTGGTTTACATCTCCTTCATCTTTCTGATTTCCAGGCATCTCAAAAATAGTAGAAACTTAATATTTATTCAGTGGTGTTGAATGGCTTAATCCAAAAACCTTCCTAGAAGCAAATTTTCTTAGTTAGCTAGCTCATTGATCCACTATTATCAAGCCTGGTGCTCAGGTACTTTTACCCTTTCAGTGAGTCTTCAGACATAACAAGCTGTAGGTGAACATCAGCTAATCCAAAGACTTTGTGAAAGGGAAGCAACCAGAAGATCCTAAAAACTTGAGCACATAGGTACCCAGTCTCGATATCTGATGTTGCTCTACTTCTTGAAGTACTGCCTTCACTTGGTTTCTAACACACTCGACTCATCTAGCCTTCCTCCTATCTTTTTATCCACTCCTACTCAAGTTGGTTTTTGTTTGTTTGTTTTTTTGTTTTTTGCTGGTTTCCTCTTCATTGATCTTATTCAGTCTCTAGGCTATAAATTCCATCTGTGTACTGATGATTCACACATTTATATATCTGACTCATATTTCTCTCCTGAGCTCCAACTGCCCTCTTGACCTGTGTATGTAGATGTTTAATAGACTTCTAAAATTTAACATGTCTAAAACTGAGCTCCTGCTATACCTCCCCAAGCCAACTCCTCCAACAGTTTGTTGTCCATCTCAGTAAATGACAATCTTCTGTTTCCAGTTTTTTAGTCCAAAATCCTGGTGCCATCCCTGACTACTCCTTTTTTCTCAAACTTCACATCCAAGCCCACAAGGAAATATACCCAGAATCTTACCGTTCTCATCATGGCTACTGCTTTCACACAAGCCACCACTGTCATTTTTTTTTTTTAATATTTATTTATTTATTTTGGCTGCGTTGGGTCTTCATTGCTGCACGCGGGCTTTCTCTAGTTGCGACTAGCGGGGGCTACTCTTTGTTGCAGTGCGCGAGCTCATTGTGATGGCTTCTTTTGTTGCGGAGCATGGCTGTAGGCTCATGGGCTTCAGTAGTTGTGGCACGTGGGCTCAGTAGTTATGGCTTGTGGGCTCTAGAGCGCAGGCTCAGTAGTTGTGGCACATGGGCTTGGTTGCTCTGCAGCATGTGGGATCTTCCCGGACCAGGGCTCAAACCCATGTCCTCTGCATAGGGAGGAGGATTCTTAACCACTGAGCCACCAGGGAAGTCCCCCACCATTGTCTTTTGTCTAGATGATTGTAACAGCCTCCCAGCTAGCCTCTCTGTTTCTAACCTTGTCCCCCTACAACCTATTATCAACACGGTGGCCAGAGTAATTCTTTTAAATTATAATCAGATTAGGTCACTTCTCTGCACCATAGTTTTCCAGGGCTAATTCAGAGTAAAACCCCAAATCCTGACTATAACTCTCCATGTGATCTGACTCCACATGAACTCTCAGCCTTCATTCCTCTCTCTTAGGACCTCCGTAACTCTGGCTGCCTTGCCCTTTCTCAAACATATCAGACATATTTTCAAGGCAAGTCCTCCGTACTTGCTGCTCTCACAGCTTAGCATGTACTTCCCTATTAGATCAACATGGGTAGCTCCCTCACTTCCTTCATATTTTTATTCAGAAGTCATCTTTTTGCTATGACTTCCCTGGTCACTCTATCTAAGATTTCAAAGCCTAATCTTTACATTTCATAGGGTTTTCCCTGTTTATAATTTCTTCTTAGAGCACATCATTTATTCACATATATATTTACTTTATTTTTCTTTATTGTGTGTCTCCTGCTTGACAGTGTTTCTTTCACTACATGATATCTGGACGTACAGTAGTGCTTAGCATATGGTAAGTACTCAGTAAATATTTATTGAATGATCATTTACTAAATAAATTAGTATATACTAAACTATCACCAGATTCTTTTTTAGTTTTATTGATTTGTGGCCATGTGAAGGAACTCTATCCTGCTAACGTTTTTCAGTGTGGGTTTTATTCTATTTCATTATAAAACCCAGTATTAAAATGCTTCTGTAACACTAGTTTGCATCTGATAAAATATTACTTTTCTCCTAGTAAATATACTTTCTGACTACAATGCTATCTGGAAAAAGCTGTGTTAGTAATTAACATAAATATTATTTTGCCTCATTGTACATTGGTTCTTTATCCTAGGATGGTTTCTGGGCCACATCATAAAATAAGCAATATACTTTTATTTTTATTATTATTTTTTAATATTTATTTATTTATTTATTTTTGGCTGTGTCGGGCCTTAGTTGTGGCACGCAGGATCTTTCACTGCAGCACATGGGCGTCTCTCTAGTTGTGGTGCTTGGGCTCAGTTGCCCGGTGGCATGTGGGATCTTACTTCCCTGCACAGGGGTTGAACATGCATCCCCTGCATTGGAAGGTGGATTCTTAACCACTGGACCACCAGGGAAGTCCCAAGCAATATACTTTTTAAAAAAAATTAATTAATTAATTAATTTTATTTTTGGCTGTGTTGGGTCTTCGTTTCTGTGCTAGGGCTTTCTCTAGTTGTGGCAAGCGGGGGCCACTCTTCATCGCGGTGCGCGGGCCTCTCACCATCGTGGCCTCCCTTGTTGCGGAGCACAGGCTCCAGACGCGCAGGCTCAGTAGTTGTGGCTCACGGGCCTAGTTGCTCCGCGGCATGTGGGATCCTCCCAGGCCAGGGCTCGAACCCGTGTCCCCTGCATTAGCAGGCAGATTCTCAACCACTGCGCCACCAGGGAAGCCCCCAAGCAATATACTTTTGAATGAAAGCTGTGTCTTTGTTGACGATCTTGTTTGCTTCCTTCTTTACCTATGTTGTTCTTTTTTATTAGAATTTTCAACCTCCTCATTTCTGTCCATGGAAACCCTATATATTAAAGGTGTAATATTTTTAATACTTGCTAAATTATTTTCCCTATTAGTAAACTGATTTTCTCTGCAAATTGTCCACTATTTTGGCATCAGTGAAGGAGAGAAGGACAATGCTGTCTCTGAAAGGAGGAACATATGAAGTTGGGGCAAAAGTGATGGGATTTTAATCTGTTTCCAATGCTTTAAAGCCCCAGAGTGGGGAGGAAGTTCACTGCATGTGTCTAAGAGCAGAAGGGCTGTAGCCTTGCTCAGCATTTGGTCCTTCAGTAGGAAACTCCAGGGCTGCTTTGGCCAACATATAGTATCTTGGCATAGTCAAAAGGGTCGGTAATTTGGTTTGGTGGAGAGAGGGTCTCATTGACATGTGCTTGCTTCCTCAAGTTGCAGAGATCATAGATACTGGTTTAAGGCATACCAAAGAACTTAGTGTGGTGGGAGCAACCTACGTCAAAGGATAAGAGGAAAGGTGTGGCAATGACTCAGCGTGGTCTGCAGAATCAGGGAGTAGAGGGGAAGCTGTGTCACGTTGGAGGGGGTAAGAGACCAGACAAAGCTGACAAATTTAGAATCACAAGGGTACAGCATAGAACAAATAGGCTAATTCTGGGAAGTGATCACTGGCTAACACACCCAAAGATTAGCTGGAGGGTAGACAACCTCACTCCCAGTGCTTAAGGTCACGTAAGCTGCCCACACTCAGTATGCAATTACCAGGCGACATCAAATTGTAGCCCACAGGACAATACTGTGTGCTGCCTAATTTTGTATGTCCCGTAAGCTAAGAATGGTTTTTACATTTTTAAATGGTTGGGAAAAAAACCCCAATATTTTATAACATGTGAATATTACGTGAAAATCAAATTTCATTTAAAGTATCCATAATTAAAGCTTGATTGGAACATAGCCATGCCCATTCATTTACATCTTGTCTATAGTTGCTTTCCTGCTACAGGGGCAGAGTTGAGTAGCTGCAATAGAGGCTATATGGCCAATAAAACCTAAAATATCCTGTGTAGCCATTTACAGATAAAGTTTGCTCGTCCTTGCAATATACCATCTTAGAAAGTGGACTAAGGAGAAAGAGAGAAATCTGAGGAACTAAGCCATAACCTGAAAGAGACTGAATTAACCCCCAAGAGACCATTTAATTATTGAATCCACTAAATTTAATAGACAAAAATTAGGATTATGAAGAAATTCTGGATGATGCCAATTCTTGTTCCTAAATGGCTCAATAGGCATCCTCAGTTATGAGGTATCTCAGACAGAGGTACCCTCGATAGACTCTCAATAGACTCAGTGCAGATTTCCTTTAGACCTTCAGTAGGTTCAGTGCCGATTCACTCACACCTTATGTGATGATACTTTATAGCAAGTATCAAACACATAAAGATTTTATTAGAACCCCATCTTATGAAATCTCTAGGCAAAACTATGAAGTAGCTTCTTTTTTTTTCCTATTCTCCTTTTTCCCTTTCCCAGTCTGTTGGCAGTCCTATTTCCCTACTTGCTAAGGTACCAACCTAACTCAAGTTGTTTTGTTGATGTCTGTGTCATTCCTGGATGTCCTCCCCTATTCTCCACAAGCCAGTGGAAACACCTCATTTGTTTACATTGAAATATGAATGTCTAATAGTTATGAATATGTCTCCCAGATATTTTGAAAACAATGTTTTATTAATGCAAAGGAATAAATTCCTAATTGGAAGAACATAAGTAGTGAAATTTGGTTATGTGCTTTTAGAATTTAAGCTATGCGTTCATACTAACACAATAGGCCAGTTTTATAAGGAATCACATGTATATATGTGCTACTTTGTTTTTAAAAATTTATATTACTTCCTGCAATTTTAAAAGAGATGAAATAGAAATAGATAAGAATTGATGTTTGTTAAAGACACATCTGGATTTATAAGCCAAGTGGAAATAAATATGTAAATAATCACCTATTTAATCTTGCATTTAAACATTACTATTGATTAGGGGTTATCATTTCTCTGATTAGTTACATAACAACCATACCATTAGTAAAAGTGCCCTGTTTGTTAAGTGTTTTTAGTGTTGAGTCTTTTGATTTCAGTTAATTCCTAAAAGCAATTCTGTGAATAGATATTTCAATTTCCCAGCTATTAGTACTAGTAAATTTAATCATTTTCCCCCCTGTGGGTTACGTAGCCTATAAGTAACAAAACCAGGCGTTAAGCTCAAGTCTGTGTAACTTCAAAGACTTTTTAGGTTAAAAATCCGAACCACTACTTGACCCTACTTTCTAATGTTTGAAATACATTTTTGTAAATAACTTATTTTTTAAAAAAATAATTGTTGAGTTTTCTTTTCATAGGTCCTTAAAGGCTTCAGCAGCCTTCTTTGTTTCTCTGACCCTGCAGGTTAAATGGCCCAGTTTAGCTGTGCTGGCATTCTGCTTGATAAAGGAGGTATGGCAAGCTAGCAACACATTTCACAGAGTTGACCTTGAAGTTATTTGATATTAAATCAGTTTTACTTAGGGATGTTTTTTCACCCCCCAAGGTCCCTTTTATTCTGTCATACAATTTGCTGTCAAACTAAATGATGCATTTAAGTAAAATGACCAAAGATAATGACTTTAACAAGGGAGAGACCAGAACAATTGCTGTTGTAATGTCATTCTGATCTGAATGACCCTGTTACGTTGGAGTCATGATACAAGGAGTGTCAAGTCATGGTAACCTGTCACTCTTTCTCAGCAAAATAATGGGTTGCCACTTAAAGAAAAGTTACCCAAAGTGTAAGGATTTGTTATAAGATAGACTCAGGAACAGTCATAACACTAATTGGAAGTAGAATGTAAGAACAATGCACTCAAGTTGATCATCAAACTGAATGACATTAAAATCTGTTTCTTACTAGACCTTATATAGCATGATAAAATAATGGGGAAGAACAGTGTGGTCACCAAATTGGCTTGGCTACCTTGTGAAACAGAAAGATAATTGACAAGATGTCTTTCAAAGACAACTGCGTTTGTGAACTTAAGAGTTGAATTTTTGTGATGGATAAAATCAACTGCAGATTTCCAGATTACCTGACAGTCTAACAGAATAATATCTTTTTCTTCTTTCCTTCTTTTCTTCTTCTCACCCTCCCTCCTTCCCTCCCTCCCTTCCTTCCTTCCTTCCTTCCTTCCTTGACTAAGGTGAGAACACCCTAGAGGCTATTATTATTTGACTCACTCTTATAATTTTATTTTTACCTTTCACTTTTCAGTGATATGAATTTAACACCTGTATATACTTGATTTAAGTTAATTAATCTCCAAAAGAAATGGACTACATTTTATAACTGCTTTCCTCTTCTTGGTATACCCTCACAAATGGAGACTTCCTTTATAAATGTGAATTTTCCTTACAAAAGGGTCACTTCTACTGTGTTTTCAGAGGTTCTCCTGTGTCTGCTGTTTCTCAAAATAAAAACATATTCTGCCACGCTTCATTCCCTTTAGTTTTGATATTTTTAACTCTTATTTTATGTTTAAAGTGAAAATAATTTTGAAGTATTTTCAACAGAACTTAAAAACAGTTTATAAAAAATCTCTCTACATAGGACATTTGAAAAAGTGGACTTAAATATTTAATAGTAACAGTGAATTGCAACTAAATATCAAGAAAACAAACAAGAAAGCATCCAACTCTTTCTTCTTATATTTGGTGACTTCTCTCATTGAATTTGATGGTATTTCCAATATTGCTTAAAGTATTACAGTAAAATTCAGCATAACTCTTTTTTTTTTTCTTTCTGGCTGTGCCCTGCGGCATGTGGGATTTTAGTCAGGTCAAATAGTCACCTGTAGCTGCAAGGGAGGCTGGGAATGAAAGTATCTTTTAAAGGGAATGAAGTATCAAGATTAGTTCAGACAGATCATGATTCATCACTCAGACTGGACAAATTGCTGTTGGGAACAAAATTGGGATTCTGTTTTCAAGAAAGAAGGGGAAATGGCCTAACGGGAAGTGTTTATCAGGCTCAGCCTACTCTTAAACCAGCCCTAGTTATTTCCCCCTCTCCTCAGAACCTCAGGGCTGTTTTCAAAGTAAGAAGCAAATGCCTCCAGGGCTCTCCTAGTCAAGGTTAATGTCTAGGCATCTTGTGTTTGCTGCCTCTTAAGGGAGCCTTTTGCTACTTTGCATGCTACTTGTTTCTGGAGCTGAAGAAACACCGCTTAAAAGGATTAATTTGGTGGGTGCCCCAGAGAATCTGGAAAGTAAACAACTGTTTCTTTTTTGTCAATATGGCAATTAAGAACTGGGAGATTAAAGAAAGAAAAGTAAATGCAGCTTTTATTTCTACAGTAGACTGATAAGCTGGTGAGTCACTGCATAGGTAATGAGTACCAGAATAGTTTTAGATGAACAAATCCAGTTCAGGGATAAAGTCTCTCTCTTCCATCAACTACTTTCACCTTAAGGTACCCAAATACAGCATAGACCAAAGCTTGCCAATTTAGAATTGGGAATATGTGATTTTTTTATTGCGTATAAAAATGTTTTTATGCCAGAGACACAGATCTGCATGAAAATTTGGTTTCAAGTAAAAGCAGATTTTTCTGTAGCCAGAGTGTTACTTTTGATTTTATTGTGGATGAGAAAATTATATAGTCATGTTATTAGAGCAAATGATCCAATAGGATTGTTAGTAGCTGATATGAAATCATAGCCTCACAGAGTGAATACTAGTTGCAGTTCTGTTATCAATTTACCTGTCAGTTACCTTGGCAAAGGTAACTGTTTCCTGATATTTTAAAGAGTGGTGATAATGCCTCCTTCACCATTGGCTTGTAGAGGGCTCTTATACTTCATTGTACCCCATAACCCTAGCTTAGTGATTGACACATGATAGAAACTCAGTAAATACTCATTAAATAGAATATAGAATAAAAATCAAATGAAATATATATATATAAGTATTGTGAATGACTATATAAATGTAACTATAATTATTTTTATTTTCTTCCATGATATATTTTGTTTCAAAACCTACTGTCAGAAATTAAGGGATAAATTAAAATCACATTATATAAACATTTAATCTGCAATACTTTCAGGATTCCATTGTCAGTCTATTGAGATTGACTTCATCTATAAACCTTAAGAATTATTTATAGGAATACATTTTATTTATAAACGATTGGAACTGGTTAAAAGGCAACTTTATAATCTTAGATTTTTTTTTCAAGTATCACTCCACTGGGTAAAGGAACAAATGGAGTAGCTTTTGATGTACTGCAATTTTTATTATCAGTCATTAACAGCTAAATTAATCAAAAGCCAAACTTGCTGAAGGGTGGCCACAAAGAAGGGAATGTATTTACTGGAAAATAATTTCAGGCCAAAATCATGATAGGGTTTCCCTTGACTATTTCAATTCCTTGAAGACTTGAGATAAAGTCGCCCTTGAGACTTGGTGGAGAGTATTGCTGAGAGGAAGGCACCACGGCAGTTGCTGTCTCTCCAGCTGCGAAGTCTACCTACAAATACCCATCTAATGCTTGCATATCAGTTATCTCACATGAAACCTGTAGGAAAAACAGAGGGGGCGGTGAACCCAAAGAGGAAAAAGGACATTTTTTCAGGGGACTTTGTGTTTTAGAAATCCCTTTGAAATATCAGGAAAGGGAGAAAACCCTGTTAAATTAATTAAACAAAGAGGCCATTAGGCTGAGGTGACTTTAATGCCTTAATAGCTTATATAAGCAAACCAGATACTAAGCTTTTAATGCCTCAAGGTTTAGAAATTGAAATCTAAAGGACAATCAATCTCAAACAGGCATCTGGGCTTTCCCAAATAAGGCAACCACTTAAGCTATAGTCAATTCAATAATTTCCTTTTTTTTTTTTTTTTGCTTGCTCCTCTTCTGTATAAAAGTCTTTTCCCTAACTTCTGTTGGTAGAGAGCTCCTAATCACTTCCAGGTTGGTGCTGCCCGATTCAAATAAATTTTTGCTCAAATAAACTCAAATAAAATATGCCTCAGTTTATCCTTAAATGCAAGCATTATTTCAGTGGTTACTGTTGCTTCTCTTATCTGCTCCTTGAGAGCAGCAACAGCCAAATTTAATTGATAATAGGTATAAATATGCTGTAATAAGGACTCTAAATTATTATGAAGAGGTCTGATGGTAAACAAATGGTGAACTAATGCTCATAAAAGGGTTAGTGTCAACATTGCAACACCTATAAACAAGGGTAACGACACTATCTAGAGACAATCACTTGTATATAGAAGTGAAAATGGATAACATTTTGAAATATTACCCACTTTGTTTTTCCTTCTTGGTTATTGTCTTTTTTTTTTTTAATACTTATTACAGTATAGTTGATTTACAATGTTGTGTTTGTTTCAGATGTACAGCAAAGTGAATCAGTTATACATATGCATATATCTACTCTTTTTAAAATTCTTTTCCCATATAGGTCATTACAGAGTATTGAGTAGAGTTCCCTGTGCTATACAGTAGGTCCTTATTGGTTATCTATTTTATATGTAGTAGTGTGTATATGTCAGTTCATGATTAAACTAGACATGAGTGTGAGCGCTGTTGCCCTAGGGAAAAAAGAACAAAAAAGAACTCAGAAAGAGAGTCAAAATCCTGACTTCATAGCTCCCAAGTAGACTTCTGTAATTTTCTGTTGGAGACATTAGGCTAAGAGCTGAAGAATGTTTGAAAAGCAAAAGCTATGCACTATTCTAACAAAAAAGGTTTGTAATGGAATAGCAGAAGTTGGGCTTGAATATATATCAAGAAGACTGGAGCATTCAAAGCATGGAATCCACACCCAAAACTGCAGGGTTGGGAAGAATAAACAGTGAACCATTTTCTGTGCCCTAAAGAACATAAATGTACACCTAGTTGAATTGAGAAACATAATTTAAAGTTTTATTTTACTTTTAAATTAAAATTTTTTTATTGAGGTATATTTGATGTGCAATATTATATAAGTTTCAGTTGTACAACATAGTGATTCATAATTTTTAAAGGTTATATTCCATTTATAGTTATTATAAAATATTGGCTATATTCCCTGTGTTGTACAATATATCCTTGTAGCTTATTTATTTTATACATAGTAGTTTGTACCTCTTAATCCCCTACCCAATGTTGCCCCTACCTTTTCCCTCTTCCCGCTTATAGCCACTAATTTGTTCTCTATATCTGTGGTCTGTTTCTTTTTTGTTATATTTACTAGTTTGTTTTATTTTTTAGATTCCACATGTATATCATACATATCATACAGTGTTTGTCTTTCTCTGTCTGAATTATTACACTTAGCATAATACCCTCCAAGTCCATCCATGTTGCTGCAAATGGCAAAATTTCATTCTTTTTTATGGCTGAGTGGTATTTCATTGTCAATATATACCATATCTATTTTGTCCATTCCTCTGTTGATGGACACTTAGATTGCTTCCATATCTTGGCAATTGTAAATAATGCTGCTATGAACATTGGGGTGCATGTATCTTTTTGAATTAGTGTTTTTGTTTTTCTCAGATATAAACCTAGGAGTGGAATTGCTGGGTCATATGTAGGTCTATTTTTAGTTTTTTGAGAAACTTCCATATTGTTTTCCACAGTGGCTGTGCCAGTTTATATTTACAAGGGTTCCCTTTTCTCCACATCCTCACCAGTGTTTGTTATTTGTGGTCTTTTTGATGATAGCCATTCTGACACGTGTGAGGTGATATCTTATGGTGGTTTTAATCTACATTTCTCTGATAATTAATGATGTTGAGCAAGCAAGAAAGATAATTGAATTTGATGTGACTGGGGTTTAGATGTTGATGGCACCTGAAAAAGGGCCGTTCCCACACACCCCTGAGCAGGTGATAGCAATTCTCTTAAACCTCTAAGTACTAGCTTTGGTTTTTGTTTTTATTATGTGACTTAAAAAAAAAGAACTGTTATCAAAACAAAGAAAAAGTCATCCATAATCTCATCAATCTGCTAATATATATTTCAGTGCTTATTCTGCTAGTCATTTTTATCTACACATATTTATATATTTTATCTATATAGCTGTATCTTTTCCTATACTGTATTTGCATCTGTATCTACATCTGTAGCTATAGCTGTACCTATATCTGTGTCTAAAAGTAGTATGTCTTGGGAAATTCTGGGAATATAGTGACAACTAGAAAGAAAAACAAAAAAACTCATAGTCAATATTTATAACAAAACTAGGTCACAAGCTATTCCCTTGAACCTTAGTATACATGGTGGGA
Source organism: Balaenoptera borealis (assembly GCF_965194805.1). Lineage (NCBI taxonomy): Eukaryota > Metazoa > Chordata > Mammalia > Artiodactyla > Balaenopteridae > Balaenoptera > Balaenoptera borealis. The sequence continues at coordinate 43,171,132 of NC_138862.1, forward strand.
ACAAATCACCAACAGCCACAAAACCTGCATAGCAACAACATATTCATCAGAAGAAGCAAAAGGAAATAACAGGGTGACTGAAGGACCTGAGATAGGAACTCACAAAATAGCCAATAAGTATCACTGGAAAGAGTGATGCATCCATTAGAGAATAACAGCTAAAAGTGGAAGGGTTTCTCCTGTTCCTGTAGTGGGTGAGTGCATTTAAGGGTCTGGGGTTGGCTAACCCCCATGAACTCTTGACACTGATTAACCAGGATTTCCTTCCAGGAGAGGGTTCCAGACTGGGGAGAAACTGCTAGGAGTAGAATCAAAATTGGTCAGGATAGGGACAATAACAAGAAGGGCACGTCCATGTAAAAGTGGAAAAGGAAAACAGAACCAGAAAATCTCAGAAAGCAAGTCACCATATTTTTTTAAATACTACACAACACTACTAGAAGAAGGAGCCTTGTGAAGTTAGAAAATGTCATTTGAACCAAGATCCCTTCTAAAAGCTCAGGAAAATAATTTCACATAAAAATGAACAACAAAAAAGTGTTGTTCTAAATCCCATTAAAAATTATGAAGATGCAAAGAGACTAAAGGTGAAAGCATGCTAAAATGATCTGCCTATAAAACAGATAAAAATTATAACCTGCTATTTCAAAGCAAGTTTAAAGACATTAAGATATAATGCAAGATATAAATGAATGACATACATCAGAATTAGAGAAAGTCAGAAATAAGGTGATAGAACTCAAGAAAGAAGTAGACATAAAAAAATTGTATTGGACGGGGCCAAAAAACCAGCAAATAATGTCTTAATAAAAATGAAATGTTAAAAGTTAAAAAAAATTAAAATCCAAAAGGAAAAAGGAACATTGGAGATAAGCAAAGAAGATATACCACACAGTTGATAGGAATATCTGAAAAAGAAAACCAAAGCAAGGAAAGACCAATACTCAAAACTGTAATTCAAGAAAGTTTATCTGGAGGTTAAAAAAGAGACGTTAAATTCTTATTGAAAGAACACACTGTATACTCAAGAATGCCAACATAGAAAGACTATCATCAAGACCTGTTTTAGAAAAACTCCTGGACTTGAAAGAAAAAAAGGAAAATCCTTTGGCCATCCGGGCAAAGAGTGTATAACTTATAAGGGAAATTATATCATCCTCATACTTTTTTTTTTTTTTTAGTTATTTCTGAGATACACATTTTAAAGTAATAACTAGAATTATGACTTATAACATTATACCAGAACATAAGATTTTTAGAACTTTCATGTAATGTCTGAAACATTTGTATTAACATATTTCCATACAAATAACCCAAAGAAAGTTTAGTATTAGTTGTTTTTTCTTTGTTTGTTTGTTTGTTTTTTTCAACTGCAGGTTCTTATTAGTCATCAATCTTATACACATCAGTGTATACATGTCACTCCCAATCGCCCAATTCAGCACACCACCATCCCCACCCCACTGCGGTTTTCCCCCCTTGGTGTCCATATGTCCCAAGAGTGGGTCTCTTGTAGACAGCATATATATGGGTCTTGTTTTTATATCCATTCAGCAAGCCTGTGTCTTTTGGTTGGAGCATTTAATCCATTCACGTTTAAGGTAATTATTGATATGTATGTCCCTATGGCCATTTTCTTAATTGTTTTGGATTTGTTTTTGTAGATCCTTTTCTTCTCTTGTGTTTCCCACTTAAAGAAGTTCCTTTAGCATTTGTTGTAGAGCTGGTTTGGTGATACTGAATTCTCTTAGCTTTTGCTTGTCTGTAAAGCTTTTTTTTTTTTTTAATGTTATATTAATTTATAATAATGTTATATTAATGTTATATTAATGTTATTTAATTTATATTAACATATTTCCATACAAATAACCCAATGAAAGTTTAGTATTAGTTGTTTTGTTTGTTGTTTTTTTTTATACTGCATGTTCTTATTAGGCATCAATTTTATACACATCAATGTATACATGTCAATCCCAATCGCCCAATTCAGCACACCACCATCCCCAGCTCACCGCAATTTTCCCCGCTTGGTGTCCATATGTCCGTTCTCTACATCTGTGTCTCAACTTCTGCCCTGCAAACCGGCTCATCTGTACCATTTTTCTAGGTTCCACATACATGCGTTAATATACAATATTTGTTTTTCTCTTTCTGACTTACTTCACTCTGTATGACAGTCTCTAGGTCCATCCACGTCTCAACAAATGACTCAATTTCGTTCCTTTTTATGGCTGAGTAATATTCCGTTGTATACATGTACCACATCTTCTTTAGCCATTCGTCTGCTGATGGGCATTTAGGTTGCTTCCATGACCTGGCTATTGTAAAGAGTGCTGCAATGAACATTGGGGTGCATGTGTCTTTTTGAATTGTGGTTTACTCTGGGTAAATGCCCAGTAGTGGGATTGCTGGGTCATATGGTAATTCTATTTTTAGTTTTTTAAGGAACCTCCATACTGTTCTCCATAGTGGCTGTATCAATTTACATTCCCACCAACAGTGCAAGAGGGTTCCCTTTTCTCCACACACTCTCCAGCAGTTGTTGTTTGTAGATTTTCTGATGATGCCCATTCTAACAGGCGTGAGGTGATACCTCATTGTAGTTTTGATTTGCATTTCTCTAATAATTAGTGATGTTGAGCATCTTTTCATGTGCTTCGTGGCTGTCTGTATGTCTTCTTTGGAGAAATGTCTATTTAGGTCTTCTGCCCATTTTTGGATTGGGGTGTTTGTTTCTTTAATATTGAGCTGAATGAGCTGTTTATATATTTTGGAGATTAATCCTTTGTCCATTGATTCGTTTGCAAATATTTTCTCGCATTCTGAGGGTTGTCTTTTCGTCTTGTTTATGGTTTCCTTTGCTGTGCAAAAGCTTTGAAGTTTCATTAGGTCCCATTTGTTTATTTTTGTTTTTATTTCCATTACTCTAGGAGGTGGATCAAAAAAGATCTTGCTGTGGTTTATGTCAAAGAGTGTTCTTCCTATGTTTTCCTCTAAGAGTTTTATAGTGTCTGGTCTTATATTTAGGTCTCTAATCCATTTTGAGTTTATTTTTGTGTATGGTGTTAGGAAGTGTTCTAATTTCATTCTTTTACATGTAGCTGTTCAGTTTTCCCAGCACCACTTATTGAAGAGACTGTCTTTTCTCCATTGTATATCTTTGCCTCCTTTGTCATAGATTAGTTGACCATAGGTGCGTGGGTTTATCTCTGGGCTTTCTCTCTTGTTCCATTGATCTATGTTTCTGTTTTTGTGCCAGTACCGTATTGTCTTGATTACTGTAGGTTTGTAGTATAGTCTGAAGTCAGTGAGTCTGATTCCTCCAGCTCCGTTTTTTTCCCTCAAGACTGCTTTGGCTATTTGGGGTCTTTTGTGTCTCCATACAAATTTTAAGATGATTTGTTCTAGCTCCGTAAAGAATGCCATTGGTAATTTGAAAGGGATTGCATTGAATCTGTAGATTGCTTTGGGTAGTATAGTCATTTTCACAATGTTGGTTCTTCCAATCCAAGAACATGGTATATCTCTCCATCTGTTGGTATCATCTTTAATTTCTTTCATCAGTGTCTTATAGTTTTCTGCATACAGGTCTTTTGTCTCCCTAGGTAGGTTTATTCCTAGGTATTTTATTCTTTTTGTTGCAATGGTAAATGGGAGTGTTTCCATAATTTCTCTTTCAGATTTTTCATCATTAGTGTATAGGAATGCAAGAGATTTCTGTGCATTAATTTTGTATCCTGCAACTTTACCAGCTCTAGCAGTTTTCTGGTGGCAGTTTTAGGATTCTCTATGTATAGTATCATGTTATCTGCAAACAGTGACAGCTTTACTTCTTCTTTTCCAATTTGGATTCCTTTTATTTATTTTTTTTCTCTGATTGCTGTGGCTAACACTTCCAAAACTGTGTTGAATAATAGTGGTGAGACTGGGCAACCTTGTCTTGTTCCTGATCTTAGTGGAAATAGTTTCAGTTTTTCACCATTGAGGACGATGTTGGCTGTGGGTTTGTCATATATGGCCTTTATTATGTTGAGGAAAGTTCCCTCTATGCCCACTTTCTGGAGAGTTTTTATCATAAATGGGTGTTGAATTTTGTCAGAAGCTTTTTCTGCATCTACTGAGATGATCATATGGTTTTTATTCTTCAATTTGTTAATATGGTGTGTCACATTGATTGATTTGCGTATATTGAAGAATCCTTGCATCCCTGGGATCAATCCCACTTGATCGTGGTGTATGATCCTTTTCATGTGTTGTTGGATTCTGTTTGCTAGTATTTTGTTGAGGATTTTTGCATCTATGTTCATCAGTGATATTGGTCTGTCATTTTTTTTCTTGTAGTTTCTTTGTCTGGTTTTGGTATCAGGGTGATGGTGGCCTCATAGAATGAGTTTGGGAGTGTTCCTTCCTCTGCAATTTTTTGGAAGAGTTTGAGAAGGATAGGTGTTAGCTCTTCTCTAAATGTTTGATAGAATTCACCTGTGAAGCCATCTGGTCCTGGACTTTTGTTTGTTGGAAGATTTTTAATCACAGTTTCAATTTCATTACTTGTGATTGGTCTGTTCATATTTTCTGTTTCTTCCTGGTTCAGTCTTGGAAGGTTATACCTTTCTGAGAATTTGTCCATTTCTTCCAGGTTGTCCATTTTATTGGCATAGAGTTGCTTGTAGTAGTCTCTTAGGATGCCTTGTATTTCTGTGGTGTCTGTTGTAACGTCTCCTTTTTCATTTCTGATTTTATTGATTTGAGTCCTCTCCCTCTTTTTCTTGATGAGTCTGGCTAATGGCTTATCAATTTTATCTTCTCAAAGAACCAGCTTTTAGTTTTATTGATCTTTGCTATTATTTTCTTTGTTTCTATTTCATTTATTTCTGCTCTGATCTTTATGATTTCTTTCCTTCTGCTAACTTTGGGTTTTGTTTGTTCTTCTTTCTCTAGTTTCTTTAGGTGTAAGGTTAGATTGTTTACTTGAGATTTTTCTTGTTTCTTTAGGTAGGCTTGTATAGCTATAAACTTCCCTCTTAGAACTGCTTTTGCTGAATCTCATAGGTTTTGGGTCATCGTGTTTTCATTGTCATTTGTCTCTAGGTATTTTTTGATTTCCTCTTTGATTTCTTCAGTGATCTCTTGGTTATTTAGTAACGTATCGTTTAGCCTCCATGTGTTTGTCTTTTTTATGTTTTTTTTCCCTGTAATTCATTTCTAATCTCATAGCGTTGTGGTCAGAAAAGATGCTTGATATGATTTCAATTTTCTTAAATTTACTGAGGCTTGATTTGTGACCCAAGATGTGATCTATCCTGGAGAATGTTCCATGCGCACTTGAGAAGAACGTGTAATCTGCTGTTTTTGGATGGAATGTCCTATAAATATCAATTAAATCTATCTGGTCTGTTGTGTCATTTAAAACTTCTGTTTCCTTATTTATTTTCATTTTGGATGATCTGTCCATTGGTGTAAGTGAGGTGTTAAAGTCCCCCACTATTATTGTGTTACTGTCGATTTCCTCTTTTATAGCTGTTAGCAGTTGCCTTATGTATTGAGGTGCTCCTGTGTTGGGTGCATATATATTTATAATTGTTATATCTTCTTCTTGGATTGATCCCTTGATCATTATGTAGTGTCCTTCCTTGTCTCTTGTAACCTTCTTTATTTTAAAGTCTATTTTATCTGATATGAGTATAGCTACTCCAGCTTTCTTTTGATTTCCATTTGCATGGAATATCTTTTTCCATCCCCTCACTTTCAGTCTGTATGTGTCCCTAGGTCTAAAGTGGGTCTCTTGTAGACAGCATATATATGGGTCTTGTTTTTGTATCCATTCAGCAAACCTGTGTCTTTTGGTGGGAGCATTTAATCCATTCACGTTTAAGGTAATTATCGATATGTATGTTCCTATGACCATTTTCTCAATTGTTCTGGGTTTGTTTTTGTAGGTCTTTTTCTTCTCTTGTGTTTCCCACTTAGAGAAGTTCCTTTAGCATTTGTTGTAGAGCTGGTTTGGTGGTGCTGAATTCTCTTAGCTTTTGCTTGTCTGTAAAGCTTTTGATTTCTCCATTGAATCTGAATGAGATCCTTGCCTGGTAGAGTAATCTTGGTTGTAATTTCTTCCCTTTCATCACTTTAAGTATATCATGCCACTCCCTTCTGGCTTGTAGAGTTTCTGCTGAGAAATCAGCTGTTAACCTTATGGGAGTTCCCTTGTATGTTATTTGTCATTTTTCCCTTGCTGCTTTCAATAATTTTTGTTTGTCTTTAATTTTTGCCAATTTGATTACTGTATGTCTCGGTGTGTTTCTCCTTGGGTTTATCCTGTATGGGACTCACTGCGCTTCCTGGACTTGGGTGGCTATTTCCTTTCCCATGTTAGGGAAGTTTTCGACTATAATCTCTTCAAATATTTTCTCTGGTCCTTTCTCTCTCTCTTCTCCTTCTGAGACCCCTATAATGCGAATGTTGTTGCATTTAATGTTGTCCCAGAGGTCTCTTAGGCTTTCTGCATTTCTTTTCATTCTTTTTTCTTTAGTCTGTTCCACAGCAGTGAATTCCACCATTCTGTCTTCCAGGTCACTTATCCGTTCTTCTGCCTCAGTTATTCTGCTACTGATTCCTTCTAGTGTAGTTTTCATTTAAGTTATTGTATTGTTCATCTCTGCTGTTTGTTCTTTAATTCTTGTAGGTCTTTGTTAAATATTTCTTGCATCTTCTCGATCTTTGCCTCCTTTGTTTTTCCGAGGTCCTGGATCATCTTCACTATCATTATTCTGAATTATTTTTCTGGAAGGTTGCTTATCTCCACTTCATTTAGTTGTTTTTCTGGGATTTTATCTTGTTCCTTCATCTGGTACATAGCCCTCTGCCTTTTCATCTTGTCTATCTTTCTGTGAATGTGGTTTTTGTTCCACAGGCTGCAGGATTGTAGTTCTTCTTGCTTCTGCTGTCTGCCCTCTGGTGGATGAGGCTATCTAAGAGGCTTGTGTAAGTTTCCTGATGGGAGGGACTGGTGGTGGGTAGAGCTGACTGTTGCTCTGGTGAGCAGAGCTCAGTAAAACTTTAATCTGCTTGACTGTTGATGGGTGGGGCTGGGTTCCCTCCCTATTGGTTGTTTTTCCTGAGGCATCCCAACACTGGAGCCTACCTGGGCTCTTTGGTGGGGCTAATGACAGACTCTGGGAGGGCTCATGCCAAGGAGTACTTCCCAGAACTTCTGCTGCCAGTGTCCTTGTCCCCACGGTGAGCCACAGCCCCCCCCCCCCACCCGCCTCTGCAGGAGACCCTCCAACAGAAGCAGGTAGGTCTGGTTCAGTCTCCCCTGGGGTCACTGCTCCTTCCCCGGGTCCTGATGCTCACACTACTTTGTGTGTGCCCTCCAAGAGTGGAGTCTCTGTTTCCCCCAGTCCTGTTGAAGTCCTGCAGTCAGTTCTCACTAGGCTTCAAAGTCTGATTCTCTAGGAATTCCTCCTCCTGTTTTTGGACCCCCAGCTTGGGAAGCCTGTCATGGGGCTCAGAACCTTCACTCCAGTGGGTGGACTTCTGTGGTATAAGTGTTCTCCAGTCTGTGAGTCACCCACCCAGCAGTTATGGGATTTGATTTTACTATTATTGCACCCCTCCTACCTTCTCATTGTGGCTTCTCCTTTGTCTTTGGATGTGGGGTATCTTGTTTGGTGAGTTCCAGTGTCTTCCTATTGATGATTGTCCAGCAATTAGTTGTGATTCTGGTGTTCTCGCAAGAGGGAGTGAGAGCACATCCTTCTACTCCACCATCTTGGTTCCTCCTCTCTCCCATCTTCATACTTTTTGACAGCAGTGCTTCACACCAGAAAATAATGAAGATATATATTAAATGTAACCAAGAGAGGAAATGTAGAAATAAGAACTTTATATCCAGCAAAATTATACATAAATCAGGTACAACATTTTGTCAGTATTCAGGAACTCAGGGATATTGGGAATTTCTTATGAGAACATCTCAGAGGAATCTGCTGGAGAGTGAACTTCAGATGACCAGAATGACTAGGGTGACATTGACATATGTAATAGTGATAAGAATATATAAAACTAGGAATAAAGGAGGGTTAAAAAGGAGAGGGTATGGTATGTAATATCTATATGCTCTGAAAATATACCTGTCATACAAAAATAAAAATGGGGACGGAGAAGGGAATAGCTTATATAAAATTAAATTGTTTTTTATAATTATTATTGGTGGTGTTTTATTGGTATTACTATTCTGAGAATAATCTGTGTATAATGTGGGATAAAACAAGGGCATCTCCTTCGTGCTTGAGAACCAAGATTCTTAGCATGAGAGAAGATACAAATGTAATGTAGACGAGATTAAACAAAACCAATGTACTTGTGACTGTATTTATGTATATATGTATGTGTATATATACATAGATAATTGCAATATATATTTTTATATATTATTTTTTATGTATAGTTGCTATATATTTCCTATATATATTTGCTATGTATATATATGTATTTGCTATATCTTTGCTATATATATATATATTTCCACTGAAAAGGCCTGGAAACAGTGACTAACCCAGTCACAACACGTATTTTTGCTGACCAAATTGTGTCTTGAAATACCTTATAACTTATAAGAGAAATGGGGAAATAGCTGATTCTACATGTAGGACTAGAAATGTATGAGTTTGAAAAATCTTGTTATACCAGGTAGCAAGGGAGCTATCAGACACTTTTTAGGATCACATCAAAAGGAATTAGGCATTACCTTGAAGGGTTTCTCACTGGCTAAATATTGGACAGTATGAGCTTGAGTAAACGTAAGACATACATGTATTCAAGTCTATACAGTTTGTTTAAATTCATGGGTTTATAATGATGTAAAAATTAGTCACCCTTTTGGAGATGTAAGGGAATTAATACATATCTTGAGAAATGATATACAAAAGGAAAGAATAAGGCATTTATGTTGCCTTCTTATATGAACTGTACCAGTGGCTGACCAAATGGTAGAAAAGGGGAGTATCTCTTTATAAAATTATTTCAGTTAATTAAAAATGTGATAGAATTACCATATCAGTATTTTTCACAATAAAATGCTCCAGGATGAATTATTTCCACCCACAGTATGAAGTGACTGATAGTGTCTCTCATAAAACCTTTCTAAACTAGACTCTCAGTGCATATATGAAATATATAAATATTATTTTAAAAAATGGAATAATACTGAATATAAAATATATGCAAATATATAAACTAAAATGTATAATATATAAATATATAATGTATAAAACTGTAATAGTACTGTTGTCTTATCTTTTAAAGTAATTTAAAAGTATACATAAATATTTTCCCTCTTTTAGCATACTATTTTCCCTCTTTTAGCATCATTATACAATCATGTTGAAATGATTCAACATTTTAATGATTTCATAAAAGTCCAGTATATGGGCATATAACATCAGGCTCATTATTTAAGTAATATGCTATTTTTATTGGACATTGAGTTTGCTGTCTTATTTATTTTCTATTACGAATATGGCCTCAAAAAACCTTTCTGTAGTAGAATGTTTTCTATAGCCACGATTATTTTCTTAGGAAAGTAGAATTATTAATCAACTATATATTTAATGATTTTGATGCCAAGTTTCAAATTGTACTCCAGAAAAATTTACTAGTTTACACATCCACCAGCAGAGCATAGTACCCCTATCCCCGCCTTATCTCTTTACATATATGTTTGTAAAAGTTTGCAGCAGTAGCAAGGTTAAATAACATTATTTTTCAGGGACAGTATTATTCTTATTTGAACACAATTTGGGGAAAAAAGATTGAATTTACAGACATTCAATTAATCTGCAACTTTTATGTAAGGTTTAAAGTCTAAAGTATGTTTTATGCATCTAAATTAAACCTTAAATAACCCTTTTCACTGTTTTAAATACTATGAAAGCTGGTAAAACAAAAATTTAAAAAGTAAATATGTAGTTAGTAAAATAAAGTGTCTTATCTGGTCTTCTTTATTTGCTAAAAATAATTCATTAGTAACTAAGGCCAATCACCTTTTTCAAATTTTTCTATAAATTGAACAGGTACTGTGTTTAACAGAAGCTATGAGGTTAACCAGCAATGCATTTACTTATCATTTATTATTTATTCTGATGAATTAGTCCAGTTAGCCTCTTTATCTTCTTCTGCTATTAAGAATTAGAAGCTAAGGAAAAAATCCAGCTTTGGTTTAACATTTTTCCGTAAGTCACTGAGCACATTTGAGAATAGATGGTAGATTCCCCCCTTGAAACAATCTTTCACATGTGCTCAAAGTGAGCTTCGTAATGTGCTGTGGAATGAGAGATTTCTAAAATGCAGGCCGTGATGTCGAGGCCTCCTACGGTATGTGGTGGTGCTGGGATTGGACAAGCGTCCATCTTTCTGGCAGAGATTCTTTTAAGTGACTCCTAAGTACTTGAGTGTTGAATTTAGCCGAGCCTCTTTGGAATGAGAGAATCTCCTTGAAGGACCTAGGTGTGTGTTACCTATTTTTTAAAAGGATGAAATGCTGATTTTTAACAGTGGCAGAGTTCTGATATACTCTTTGTTAATATTTGCAGGATATTCCCCAGTAGAAGATCTCTGTTTTTGCCTAATATTTTTCTTAAAACAATGTTGTTTTAAGAATAATGTTGCTATTCCAATCTGTCACTCCCTGGGGCAAAAGAGCATGGCTGATAAATTTCCTGTCTCATATATCTGGAGCTTCTCTACAATAACGTATTTTGAACTTAATGCACCCTTCTTGCTATGTATGTGAGACGCATAGTTTGTCATATTGTTCTTCATCTTGTAGGTTTCACTCCTTTAATCAGACCCACTTCTGTATATTAAGGAAGTTAATTGGTTAAAACACTATTTCAGGAATATATTAGAATATGTATCAAGTTAGGAAGGTTCCTTAGAGATTTCGCCAGCCCCTGCAGTGTATAACAGTGGAAAGAGCAGAGACCAGAGAAATTAAGACTTTCCAGTGTTCAAAAAGCAAGTTCACAGCTGATACTTTTTGTAACTGTACTCAGGATGTGAGTTTATTTACATTGTAATCCATGTAACGACAATGAAAAAAAAATTTCCTGGACTGTTAATGGTTTCAGAAAGGCTGAGTTACCAATATGGATCCTCTAAAGTTATATGCAGAAAATACATATTACTGTTTGTATAAGTGATTTTTTAGAGTCATGGATACAATACCAAATAAAATGAAATATGTTAATATTGTTGCATTATTTGTTCCATAATACATTCATGTTGCTTTGCATTACATTTACTCTATGGACTTTAGAAATACTGAGAAAAACATGATACCAGTTTATGAGAGCTTTAATTAAAATAGTAATGAGTGTTTTATTACCAAAATTGATTTAAGTTGTGATAAAATATTATCCTTTTTCCTGACCCTTTGGCAGCCTTGCCATGCTGGCTGATTCTTAGAAATGCGAACTTTTCCTTGTCTTAGTGGCATAGGCTACTCTGGTTTTCTTTACACAACCTGTGGGCTTTTTACTGTTTTTTACTCCTATCTCTTAAAACTAGCAATCTCTAAGTTTCTTTCCTTGATTCTTTTAATTTATATCCCCATGCTTTTTGTATTTTCAAGCATTTCCACATATTCAACAATCATCCCAGCATACATGATTTCTAGCATTTTCAGCTTTTTTCCAACTACTGAAACTGCATTTTTAACTGCCTGTTAAATAGGTTCATTTTGATGTTTGCTGGTATACCAGGTTTAATATGTCCAAATCTGAATTCATTATTTCCTCAACATCCTAAACCAGCTTGCCCTCCTTATTTTCTTCTTTCTGTTAATGTCACATCTTTCTCCTAGTTAATTAGGCTCAAAGTCTAGGAATAATTTTTCCTTATTATATATCATTCCCTTATCCTTGACATTAATAGAGTTGTCAAGACTTGCAGATTTTACTTCTGAAATGTTCTCTCATCCATCCTCAATTTTGCATTTCTCTCCTGCAATCCTAATTCATCTCTTTCCAGACCATTGTAAGAATGAACTGTTGGTCTCTTTACCTCTGAAAGTCTTTGTAAATTACCCTGCAAATATGTTATGCTAAAGCATAGCTCTGGCTCACGTGGTCAAGGGCTGACAATGGTCCCACTAGCTAACAGTGTTTTGTTTTCTTTCGTTGTTTTTTTTTTTTTTTTCTTTTGGTCAAAGCATAATAATTTCTCTAGGAAATGGCTCCAGACTACCTTGCTATAGTCTTTTCTTTCACTTTGCTACAGGGCCCCTATCCAAGTGTTTGTCAAATTTAACATGCATGCAAATCAAATGTAGATCATGCACTGTTCTCAGAAAGTGCTTTCTTGGTTCTGTGCTATTCACTGTCTCTAATACCTTGTCCCCCATCTCCGTCTATTATAATCCTATTCCTCCTTCAAAACACATCTCAAAAGCCAACATATCCATGAGATCTTATTTGCATGAATTTTATGTCCTTTCTCAAATTCTCAAACATCTATATGTATATTGTTCATAACACTTAAACTATGTTACCTCACATGATAGTTTCTCAAGTAGAAGGTAAGAATTGTGAAGCTGGGCTATGCTCTATTTCACTCTAAATCCCCTATAGACCTTGCTGAACACTTCACGTGAAGTAGGTGCTCAGTAACTTTTGTTTAAATGGAATTATTCTATGTGACGGAACGACGCTGGTAGAATAAACTACTAGCAAACAGACTTGAGTTCGTAATTAATGTTTCTGATATTTCCTGTAAACTGGAAAAGCTTAGATTCTCTTTAGCTCTGGCCTTTTCAGAAATGTTTGTATAAATTCCAAATATCAAACTCTGCCCTATTGTTAAAACAACAGCAGATTTCAAGTCAACTTGAAGTCTGAAATTAAAAAGGAAAATGCTAAGTCACAATGAATATGAAGAAGGTTAAAGCTTTTAATTTTTTTTTTTAAGGAAAACTTAAATTGGTACAATTAAGTAGGAACAGGGTGTTCCTGTGGCTGAACTGGATTCTTTTACCTAGTTGTTCAACATATTGTTTGAGAAATGCTGTACGTTCTCAGTGCTTGTCTTAGTTTGTCACCACCCAAGCAGAGGGAGAATTGTGTCCATTATAAAGTGAGAATTGCTGGAGCTTTGGACTTAAAGGAAAAATGTCCCTGAGGTGCTCATTCAGCCATTCATATTTCTTGTGCTATTAATAGGTGCCAAGCAACGTGTAATAGATGGAGAACTGAAAGTCATAATCATTTTATAATCTGCTGAAAATCTAGTGGGAGAGATGGAAAAATAAACAATCACTAACAAAACAATGTGACAAGTTGTTAAAAATTGGGGAAGCTATGGCGCGTAAAAGAATAAGTAGGATTCGTTTGATAGAACAGGCAGGAGAGGACATTTCAGAGTGAGCAGTGTTCCTCAATCTTTTTTTTTTCATTATCACCCTCCTAAGGAGCAATTTTAGACCCTTTTTTCCTAAATGCTAGCCCCACCCCCATGAAATGTTAATACCACAGATATATTGTATGTCCCTTTATGTATATGGCATGTTGGAGAGCCATAAACCATTGTAATATCTAACATTTTTTTGTCCCCCCCAAGAGCCAATTTTCATTCCCTTGGGGTGATATCACCCCATTATAGAATGCTTGGCATGGAGGGATTAACTGCCTAGATCTAGTCAGTTAATTTGAATGCCCTAGGGTCAATCTTGGCAACCAAGTAGTGTCCTACTGCCCTTAGATTGTTGTCTCTACCTTGCTGTCAGCGATTTTCAACTGATTATGGCTTAAGTATTATAGTCAACTGGCTTTTGGGGTAACCTTCTCTGTATTTAGTAGGTTAAGATTCTTCTGTGAGTAATAGAAAAGTGAAAACTAACAGTGGTTTATGCAGGATAGTTTATTACTCACTCTCTTTTATGTACAGAAAGGCCAGAGATGGGCAAACCAGGGCTGGAGTACGACTCTGCTCTGCGTTGTCTTGAAGGACCCAGGCTCCTTCAGTTCACCCTGCTTTGTCACTCTAGACTGGCCCTTGTCCAAGTTGGCATCTGTAACCTAGTAGCAGGAGGAAGGAACATGTGACAGCTGTCTGTTAAGGTAGGATTCAGGAAGCTGCCACAGAGGACCCCTACTACAGGGTATTGGCCAGGACTTAGGCACATGCCCAGACCTGGCTACAAAGGAGATTGGGACATGTTGCCTTATGCCCAGATAAAATTTTTATGAAAAATGAGAATGGACAGTGAGAAACCACTAGGGTTTTTGTTACTCCCTGCCAGGAAATTTTACTTTGAAGAAATTACTTTTGCCAGATAAATAATATGTAATGATTGGATCAAAATACAATGCGTTAAAATGACCCACAGTCAGAGATTTAACAAGTCAAACTCCTTTAAGTATTCTTTTTTCCCATATAGTTACCATCTGGGCACGACTTTTATATATTTATAATTAAATAGACAGATATAATTGTTTCTTTTTCATTTAATGTTTTAATAAGCATTTTTCTGTGTTATAGAATCCTCATAATTTTAATGGCTTTATATTTGTTATAATAAATATTTTCATGTGTATTAACTTCTCATTTTTTCTTTTTTTTTTCTTTTTTCACACACACACACTGTATTTTATTTTTACAAGCGATAAATAGACTGACACCAAGCATTGTAAATGGATGACCACAACAAAAGCAACAATGATTGCAATTACCAAACTCATTTTTTCTTATTATTTTCTTTATTTCCTTTATCTTCTTACCAAAAGTGAGATAATTGGGTTAAAGGATACAGTCATTTTATATGTCTTGAAATATACTGAAAAATCATTTTTCCAAAATGAATCTGCCAGTTTATTATTTTTACGTTATGTATGAGAGTGCCAGCTTGATTACCAAATTCTCTCATTGTATTGGTTTTAAAAAGGCACATTGCTCTTATTTCAATGTGTTCTTTTGCGAACTAGCAGAGTTGAACAGTTTTATATAGATATGTTACTTTATTAACTTTAACTCAAATTGTTCGTATCATTTTTTATTTTAGTGTTACTTTTCATACTAATTTCCATATGCTTTTTATATAGTATATATTATTATTTTTAAAAAATTTTTTTTAATTTTTGAATTTTATTTTATTTATTTTTTTATACAGCAGGTTCTTATTAGTTATCCATTTTATACATATTAGTGTATACATGTCAATCCCAATCTCCCGATTCATCACACCACCACCACAACCCCCGCCACTTTCCCCCTTGGTGTCCATACATTATATATTATTTTTTATATATAAAATTTGCTGCAGATGTTTATCTGGATCTGTCTTCTCTCTTATAAAATCATTATTTTTATCATTTTATATATTTTTACATAATATAAATAAATTTTTATATAATATAAAATAGCTCTTTTATGCATATGGAATTTACATATTATATATATAATTGTATACATTGTGAGGTTATATTTGGTTTATATTTGTTTCTCCAAATTCCTCAGCAGTTATCACACTCCATTTTAAAATAACTCCTTCTTTTATATCTATGATGTAGCATTTTTAATACATAAATATATAACATATATACATATGCATATATGTATGTACATAGGTGTAATTTGAATTATTATGCTATTTCATTTCTGTTTTTGCAGTAATTTCCACTGATAAAATGATGTTTTAAAAAACACGTGGCAATGATGAATAATGTTAGCTCTTATTTTACCCGTTGTAACCTTTCTTTTAAATAATATATTTTGAGAGATTTATCCATTTTTTAAGGATATTTATTTTTTAATGGAATTTTGTTAAATAGGACAAAAACCCACTGTTAAAACTGGCTTTGAAAAAAAAAAAAAAAAACTGGCTTTGGACACAGGGGTTAAATTTTGAGAATCATAAATGTGTACTGAGGAGTAGAGCAGCCCCTTTCAACCCCCAACTCCCACCCCCAAGCAGTAGTACCTGTGGAGAATATGTGGAGAGTATTTCTGCTCACAGGTGTTGGAGGGAGGCTGAAGCTCAAATATCTGTCCATTATTCTGAGGCTAAGTTCTAGGTTATCTGATTACCTCTCATCAATCATCTTTTGGGGGAAGTGACCTATAAGAAATAACATTTTTCTCCATCTCCCCAAACAAACTTTATCTTCTTTGTGTTGGCATATGACCTGGCAAACAACAACTAGTATCTTTCCAATCCCTGTTCTAGAGCCTGAGAGAAGATCAAGGAGAAAGAAAAAGCAGGAGGGATCTTTAGCGGAGAACCTGACCTAGAAAGAGGCATGGCAGAGAGAGGGGGAAACAAATTAGGAAAGAATGACTGAGATGATTCAGATATGTGGCAGTTCTCTTTGGTTTCTCTTCACATTTAAATGCATATAAGCATTTAATGTGTGTTCCTTTAAGTTGTGCTAGTTTTTCTAACATCTCATGGCCTATACCAAACCAAGACACTATTGTCTGACCTAAAATTATATTCAAGTTTAACTCCATCACATGCAAGTTTTTCCTCTTTGTTATAAGAACAAATATAAAATAACAAGTAGGGACCAATTTACATAAATTTACTCACTTTAGGCAGTCATAGCTTGAGATGAGTTTCTTTGAAGTTGCAAGTTGAAGTTTTATTCATTGAATCATCCAGGTTTGCAGCTTACATCAAATAATTCTTGAGCTCCACAATTCCCTTTGTACATATATGGGTTCAATATAAGGAATGACACTATATTGCTATTTATCTTGTTTTCTTATATAATTTTTACAGGAAAATATAAGTAGAAGGAAGGGTTCATTATTTTGGCCACTTGATTCCTAAAACTGTCCAAGAGGAAGAATAAATAAAGACCTGATTTATTATAAAATTTTGCAAAATTCCACCAACCTTTCTTTCCCCAAACTCTCCGTCAAAATGAATTCTGTAGAAAAATCAAAATATAAAACAATAGAATACATGTCAAGCATCAATTAAAGCTGTTAGAGCAGACCTCTGTTAGCCAAAGAAACATTCATTTAAAAAAATATCCTTCTCTGATTAATCTTTCCCTTGCATACCGCTAAAATAAATACACACACAAAATCAACCTTCAGGGTTTTCTTACTGTTTGCTGTGATTGTGTGGTTCAATCCATTAGAAAACTAGCAGTACAGTGCTTCCCACACTCCACTCAAGGAATCACAATTTCACAGTTTGGTTCCCAGCACTGCCTTGCAGGGCTGCTATCATAATGAGTTTCTGGCTCTGGACACGCAGGCAGTAGTCTCTTATGTTGGCTTCTCAAAAAGGAAGGAGAGAAACACTAGAGGGAACAGCAGTCATAGCGACATATAATAACACAAAAGCTATAGAGTCGTTCCCAATACTCATAAGTATGTTGCTGAAGTAGTGTGTCTCTTTCTCCCTCAGATAATGATTGTTTTCAAGAAGACGGGTGCAGATTTGTACAAGCTAAAATCTAGGAAGAAGCCTGAGAAACTAAGGTATTATGCATTATTTATTCAGAGCATTGTTTAACTGGGGTCTTTTTTACTTATTTATTTTTAACCAGAAGAAAAGAAATGACCAAATCCAAGAATTTAATCAGCTATAAAATTTCTGATACAGAAATCTTTTATGGATAAGTTGTTTATTTTTTAAAATCTGTGTTATTAAAACTATTATGAAAATAAACCAGTTTGAGGACATACTCTCATCGTATGCCGGGCAAGAGGGCATAATCATTTTATGTTTTGTGGCATTTTTCTAAAAAACAAGGTCGATGAGCAATCAGAAGAATCTAAAGTTATTTTAGCATGTGCTACTCCAGTGCTCTAGAGACATATGGCATCAGACTCCTCACTGGCACTCCTTCTCACCAGAGGCAATGTGATATATGAGCAATTGCACTGGCCTTGAAGCTAAACTTGGGGACACATTACAACCTCTCCCTCCTTCTGTGTCCCTGGATAAGTTTCTTAACCTTTTTGTCTCTCTCTATTGCAAGATTTTAAAAAGTGATGCAAATCTACCTTGCAAGGTCATTGCAAACACCTGTGATAATGCAGATACAGTATCCACTTTGATGGCTATAACAACACGGGGATTCAATGACTAGTAGCTATTATTATTTTTCCTTCTCTTGTCTATCTTACATTATTTTCCTAGATCATGTGGGGCAAAAGTGTCTTAATTGTACTTGCATTTCCACCCTCATCCTCTTTCCACACCCCTGAAAAACACTGTTAATTGGTAATGGCACTGTGTTTAGACAGTCTTAGAATCTAATTATCTTACAAATTTGCTGAGGGAGATGCTGTGTATGTACTTTTTTTTTTTTTGGTAGGTGTTAAAATTTCCAGTACAAATTGCATGCAAGAAAAGATACATTTGTTGCATCATTTCTCAATTTTGTCATTTGAATTTTATTATAGTTTAGTTTTGTACAAAACTGGAAGAATAAAGTAAGTGGGAACTAGTTTGTGCCATCCATGTTTTGAAAGTAATTTTTTTTTTGAGGACTGATACTGAGTAGAATCAGATCCCATTATGAATAGGTACCTAACTCCCACCTGATTAGTCTCCACTCATTTATGAAGAGATCCAGAATTCAAAAGGCAAAGAGTCCCCAACACTCTGTTCTTTTCCTGAGAAAGTCCAGAACTGAGTATGCTTATGGAAACTAAACCTTTAGGGAATAGGGAAAGCCAGTGCTGCCTCATGCACTGGGCCCGTGCTGCCCCAAAGAGGGACATCAGTTAGTGTCAGCCTAAAGCAAAATTTCCCAAGGGCAATTTCATCAAGACAGGTGGGCAGAGTTGTGATAGAGAGTTGTAAGAATTGCCATTATTTTCCCATTATCTGTTTTTTTTCAGTTTTATTGAATACCATGATTTAGATCTCTGTGTAGTCTAATGAGATCTCTCTGTAATTCTACTCTTCCCCTAACTCTGCATTAGGAGGGTCTCACCAGTTTTCAATGGTTTTGCTTTTTTCAATAAGCATTAAACTTCTAGTTGTTTTTCTTTTAGATTTTGTTCTTTTAAAAAGTCCTTTGGGAAGGACTTCAATAAAAGATGTAAAACAATGTACATATGTATGTATGTATATGTATGTATTTAGAGATGAGAACACACTTATTAAGTGAAGAGTGAACAAATCTCCATTTCAGAAAGAAAAGAAAAATATTTAAATTTAGGGTGATGGCTTTCTTGATATGTTACGCAGGATTCTGAGATGACCCTCAAAATTCCTACCTCCTGGAGTATATAGTCTGTATTATCCCCACCCATGGGTATGGAAACAACCCGTGAATAGAATGTATGTCACTCCTGTGATCAGATTACATTATATGATAAAGGTGAAGACATTTCTCAGATGGAATTAAGGTTGCAAGTCAGTTGACTTTGAGTTAATCTCAGGGGAAATAACCCTGGGTGGGCCTGATCTAATCAGGTGAGCCATTAAAAGAGACTGGACCCTTCCTGATGTTGGAGAGATTTGAAGTAGCAGTGATTATTTTCTCACTGGCTCTGAGGAAGCAAACTGTGGAGCAGGCAACATGAAAGGGACAGCAGGTGGTTTGCTAGCACAACACCTGGCTGACAACCAGCAATAAAGCAGGGACCTCAATTTCACAGCTGTAAGGAACTGAATTCTGCCAACAAGAGTGGGACCCTGAGCCTCAGATGAGAACAGAGCCCCAGCCAACACCTTGATTTCACTCCGTCAGGCCCTGGGATGACCCAGGTAACCAGTGTCCAGCCCATGAAAACTGTGAGATAAGAAATTTGTGTAGTTATAAACAGCTAAGTTTGTAGTGATAGAATAGAAAACTAATACACTTGGATAAGAAAAAGTTTGAAAAAAAAAAAAAAGAAAGAAAAAGTTTGAGTCCATCATTTTCTTTTTCATATAAAGAAAAAAATACTTCCTCCCTTAAATTTAATTATTTCACTTGGGGGTGTTTTGATTCCATCCTGTATCTTCAAAGTCATTCTTTACTCATACTTCTAATGAGCATTTACCATACCAGGTCTCTTCTTCCTTAAGACAGTCTTTTATCTATTCTATATCCCTCTCTAAATATCTTCCCAACTCTATCTAAAAGAGCTGTCTATCATTACGTTCTGGAATTTACCTTCTCTCGTTCACTGCAGACTAACTTGCCCCCATTAATCCACAAATACATTCTTTCTGTGTTTGGTCATAATATCCTTGCTAATCAGTCCAGTAGACACTTTTCAGTTCTTACCATCCTTGACCATTCAGCAGCATTAATATATTCTCTCTTCAAAACACTTCTTCTGGTTTTCATCACATTTCACTCTTCTCAGTTTCCTGTTTTATCCGTGATATTTTTTTGCTTTAAATTTTAGTATTATCCAAGGCTCCATCCTCTGTCTTCTCTTTTTGTCGATCTAAATAGTATCACTGAGCAATCTTATCCACTTACTTTATTTCAGTTGCCATATATAGTGCTGATGATTAACCTCTAGACCAGCTCTTTCTTTTCTGCTTCAGACCTGTGTGTCCAGTTGCCTACAGGATGTCTCCATTTGGATAGCTTAGATATCTTGAGTTCAATATACATAAAGTTCAATTAATCCCAGGCTTGTTCTCTTCCTACCTACCCTATTTTGTTGAATACCATCACTGTCTTCCTGGTTACTCAATCTGAGGATATTGATATTATCTTAGATCTCCTTATCTCCCACATTTATTCCTTTACCAAATTCTGCTGTGTCTTAGTATATCATATTTATATCCATTTTAACTATTTAATTGAATCTACTAGTATCTCTTTTCATATTCTGCAATATCCTAAAAGCCAATTTCTCTTTTCAATCCAGTCTATTTGCTTTTCTACATCGCACCTGGAGTAATCTTTATAACACACACATGTGATTACGCTTTTCCCTGCTTTTTTAATGACTCCTTTTCTTCTGCGTAAAATCCCACATTCTTTCACAGGGCCACACAAACCTTTCGTTATTCTCCTCTCCTTTACAGTCCTCTCCCTTATTACCATCCACAGCTCTTTGTGCTCTCCAGCTTTTGCCCACTGCCGTCTTCTGGGCTAGGAAACTCTTTCATGTCTGCCTCATTTATTTTAGGTGGTCTAGTTATCCCTTACAGTCAGGCTGAAGAAGCTTTCTTTGATCTATCAAACCTGCATTAGGTGCTCATCTTTTGTCCACGACAGCACTGTGTCCTGAGCTCTCAAACCGTGTTATAGTTAAATGGCTTTTCTTCCCTCTTAGACAATAACTTTCTTTAAAGTGGGCCTGCTTTCTTTTCACTGTTGACACCTCTAATCCCAACACAGTGCCTGACACAGCATAAATATTTTAGGAAAAAATTATTGATCAACCAAACAATAGCTAACTTTTGTTATGTCATAAAAATGCACTAATAATGGTACAATCTCAGTGAATTTTGTTGTTCAATGACAAATGTCCCATACATAAAACTATATTAAAGATTTTTACATGTGTAATATTGCCTAAAAACTGAAATTATATAAGCAAATTGAGGCAAAATTTTTTGAGGAATATTTCTTTTTTTTGTTTTTTGAATTTATTTATTTTTATTTATTTATGGCTGTGTTGGGTCTTCGTTTCTGTGTGAGGGCTTTCTCTAGTTGCGGCAAGCGGGGGCCACTCCTCATCGCGGTGCGCGGGCCTCTCACTATCGCGGCCTCTCCTGTTGCGGAGCACAGGCTCCAGACGCGCAGGCTCAGTAATTGTGGCTCACGGGCCCAGTTGCTCTGCGGCATGTGGGATCTTCCCAGACCAGGGCTCGAAACCGTGTCCCCTGCATTGGTAGGCAGATTCTCAACCACTGTGCCACCAGGGAAGCCCCGAGGAATATTTCTTATACAGTCTGTTTATATGTCAACCCAGTTCCTACTGTTTTTATCTTATTTGTTAAAGCAAGGTTAGTGAAGCAAAGCCAATAACATACGTATTTCTGGGGCTTCCCTGGTGGTGCAGTATTTGGTGGAATGTGTTTGGCTGAATTTGGCTTCCTTTTGGGTTCATATAAGAAAGAAGTGGAGAGGCAGCTAATGAAGTAGTAGGGAGCCGTGATATAGAGGCACTTGCCTAGCACGCTAAGGACCTTTTTCCTGATTCAACAATGGAAAATCTTTAAATGCATTAGAATAAATAAATGGCAAAATAAATCTTTCTATATGATGGATTTGAATATGGATGACTAGTTAGAAAGTTACTATGGAAGAGCTGTCTTCAAGACACAGAGGAAGAGAAAGCCAAGGAGGAATCAGATGGGCAGGATACATATTAAGGAGATAGAAATTACAGAACTTGGTAACAGGTTGGATGAAAAGTTTAGGCACAGAGATAAGCAGGAGGTACAGGAGAGGGAACCTAAAACTGTCTCTAGGGTTTCGAGTTTATATGACTTAAGAAAATACAACATTTTTTCCAAAAAAAAATGTAAAATTGAAAAGTTAAATGTATAAATGGAAATTTTTCCATTGTAATTCAGATTTTTAAAAGTTTGCCTCAGATTATTATTTTAATTTAACCATCTAGATAATTGCTTCAATTATCTACTTTCTATTTACTAACATACATGTAGTCTTTTTAAGATAATATAAATGGATTACAGTATGTAGCACATACATAAATTGAAAATAAAGCAATGTCATAACAGAAGGTATTTCTATAATTATTGTTTTAATAAAATCATTGATTTATACTTTTAAGGCATAGCTATGCAAATAAAATAAGGAAATATGCATGTTTTTAAAAATTTTTATTTATTTATTTTTGGCTGCATTGGGTCTTTGTTGCTGCACTCCACCTAATTCAGCCAAACACATTCTATGCTTTCCAACCTTTATATTTTTGTTGTAGTTTTTGCTAAATCTTCTTAATTTTTAAATTAATCCTTCTAAAATCTTACACAAGCATTGGGGTCCCAGTCATAAAGCATCTACTGCATGAAGCAGTCCTTGATTATCCAACCCTGTGATGTCACTATTTTGAACCACATTAACATTTTCTACCCTCTTACATCACTTATATCGGATTGTTAATATAGGTGTTTGTAAGGTTGTCTAACCCTCTCCCCACTTCCCAGGCATTAGATCGCCATAGTATTGAGAGTATAATTTCTTGTTTATAATTTCATCTCCACAGTGCCTAATTTTGCATCTTACAACTAATGTTATTTACTATTTTTGTTTCTGTGAAAGCAGAATTAAATTTTCATTTATTAACATACCTTAAAAGAAAGCATTCCATTTAAAAAATGAAGTACAGAGCTAAAATAAGGAGTAGAAGTAAAGAGCTATTATTTAGTTAGGATCAAGTACATTAAGAAAATTTAGTGCTCAACTTTTTAATTTACTAGAATTCTATTCAGTTAGATTCATTTTTCTTTTTTAACCTTTTTGCCCTTTTCTCCTTTCCTTTTATCTTTGCTATATATGTCTTCATGTAGATATAGCAATAACTATTTCTTTTCCCCAATGTCAAAGAATTCTTCCTTTTCTTGATTTTCCCTAGGGTCAGGCAGAGTGATTTAGAATAAGCTAAATTTGACTTGAATCCTTACACATTTCTGAAAATGTCAAAGTTTTAAATTGCATACCTCTTTACAGGATTTGTGAAGTCGACTTTGAGCAACAAAACACACCATGCTTAAAATCGAGCTCATTAGAACACAAAGTAATGTCTGAAAGAAATGTTACTCAGAATATCACTTCCTCTCAGAACTGTCTCAATATGTTCAACATACCTGTCTGCACAGCAGTAAACTTCTAGGCCCAGCATGTGAATTAGATTGATATTAGTCAGTGACTTCCCTTTGGGAAGAAGGGAGGCAGTATTAATGGAGAGTAAATGCTACATTAGGTCTATCTTTATATGTTTGTGGGCTACTTTCAACAGCTGTACTTTCAGGAAGTCATTTCATTTATGGTTTTTTTTGGGAGGGTGAAGTTTCTATAAAATACTAACCTGGATACATTTAATCTTTACATTTTTAGGAGAAAGCTTCTCAATTTGGAGCATGTTCACTTCTATTGAAATGTTGCTGCTTGAAGCTGCATGTAGATCTTTTGAGAGTCCACATGCTTGAGTCTCTATTCTTACATTTTCATGACAGCTTTTACACTCTCCTGAGCATGCAGGATCTAAGCTTCTATTGAAGCATGCAATTACTGGTGATGACTTAGCACACACCATGTGGTGCTAAGTAATGGCAATTGGAAGCAATGTCAATAAGAGAAAATTGGCAAGCTGGAGATAGCCAAGTGAGATAACTCAGAGACTCACATGCTCTGGCAAGCACTCCCACTACTGCTAGTAGCACAAAAGAACTTTATTTACAAGAAATTTTATGTAATCTCCAAGGTGTCTACATCAGAGGAAATAAAAGGGCAGCTTTGTTGTTTAGAATGAATACATAGCTTCATGGATGATTTGAGTGTCCTACTCTTCCAAAACGATTTTTCACCTAACCTGTCATTTTGTCTTCTGCCTCCGCTATTTGATTTGCATTTTTGGATTAGCGCAGAATCCGTAAGGAACAACTCTCAAGACACATAGCTATGACATGGAAGACCTAAGAATGGGATTGGAGATGACCCTGTAACTTAGCCTTTGAGCTGTACAGGAATCACATGGGGGAGATTATTAAAACTGCAAATTCCTGGGCTCATTCCATAGAGATTCAGATTCAGTAGGTCTGCAATTAAGCCAAGCAATCTTCATTTTTCTGAGCCACCGAATTTTTGGACTAGACAGCTCAAAATGTGATCTTTGGATCAGCAGGATCCTGGAAGCATGATAGGACTGCAAAATCACAGGTCTCATCCCACTTAATGAATTGCATTTTGACGAGATCCCCAGGTGATCCACATACATATTAGAGTGTGAGAAGCATTGCCTTAGCAAATATATTGGATTTAATTATAGCTACTTAGTTAATTAGATTAGCTGTCACCCTGAAGAAAGAAAGGAGAGTAGGTCACAGAAGAGGAGTGCTTGGGGATGGAAGGGTGGGCAACAGCAGTTTGGGCGTTAGGTTGGAAAATGGTGGTAGAAGGCTTGAATCATTTTGGTAGGAACAAGCTGTGGGTAGAACTGGCTATGAAGTAAGCAGGGCAGATGTCACCATGATTCCAGGGGCCCTTCAGCCCAGTATTAAAAAGTGGTAACCTGTATTGCTCCTCCTTTGGTTATAAATATCTTATCTATGTCATTCATTTATATTTTTCATTTTGAACAAAGCAGTTTTGAATTATTATTATAGTCTGTTCATTATGCTTTAATGTTTGATGGCTGCAACAGATAGTTTCTGAACCCTCCCTATTTTGAAATTTGTACAAATTGACGCATAGTTGTTGAATAATTCACAGGGAAAATATCAGATATTATTTAGGTACCCATGATCATTAAACCTGGCTGCAGATGCAGTTTGCCTGAGTCAAATGATCTCAATTAAGATTAAATTTTCAAGCAAAACATAGAAGCTATCTTCTCTGAATGAGTCCTAAATCTGGTGAAATGAACTCAGCTATTTTAAGCATCTATAAAGCAGAATAAATTTTATGATAATAAATCACATAACCTAATGAATGTACTTCTTGTCACTTAGCAAGATAACCATTACAAGCTAAACACTAAAGCTGTGTATTTAATTGATAAAAGCACATTTATTGCATTAGAAATACATAAAGTTACCCTGTAATGTCACTACCCCACTGAATTCTGTCTCATTAATTCCAAAGAGATACTGTGAGAGTTTCATGGTGATTTTGACAAATTAAATTTCTTGGTGTTTTAATTTGGATTTTGTAATCTTTCTTGCCAAATAATTATTTAACCTCACAAATGCTAACTTTCTAATAATTAATTGGTATTTAACTATCATATCACCAGTAAGGTTATAATCTCTAAATGAAGTTTTATTTCATTGAAAATAAATGCTCATTTTAATTTAAAATTTTTTTCAGAGTCGTAATGGGAGGTTTTATGTATGGGATGGTGAACTTGGTCATCCTTCCCAGTTGAGCAAGCAAGGTTAACCTTTCAAGGTTAGCAAGGAATTTAGGTTTCATTCTTGCTGAAAACTGCTCTGAAGTTTCATTTTCTTTCTAAAACATAAATCCAAATCACATACTTTCTTCTCTTGGGAATTTAAATAGAATAATCATTTGATTTGTGACATTATAATTAATGAGTATAGAGATAATAAAATGTAAAAACTAGGTTTCAGTGCACTGATCTAGACAGTATTCTTGTCCCTCATTTAAAAATAGCAAGAGTCATACATATTTATTTATTTATGATGTATCACTCTTTCTTAAGTTTCCATAATGAGAAGAATCACCCAGGGTACTTGTTTAAAAGATACCACTTCCTGAGGCTTTCTTGGAGATTCTGATTTACTTGGACTGGGATGGGGCCATGGAATTTGTATTTTTATCAAGGACCAAATAATTTAAATTACCAGGAAATGTTGGGAAACACTGTTCTCATATTAAGATCCAGACAAAGGAACTGCAGAATCACTTGTGCAAAAATGAGTATAGATCAATGTGTTCAACCTTGGTTACACATTAGAAACCCTGTTTTAAAAATCTCAATGTCCAAGGCACACTCCAACCACTTAAATCATAATCTCTAAAGTGGGACCCAAGGGTCAGAATGAGTACTCGGGGAACTACCTCATAGAAGGGTGTAATGGCCATACCAAGCAGTGTCAGAGAATTTGAACAGGTTTGAAAGTGAAAGATCAGAAGATAAGCATTAGAGAAAAATAATGCATAATTTTCAAGGTGATAAAGTTACAGGGTTACTGCCTGTTTATGGAGAAAACATAATTATTAAAAATTAATGAATTAGGAATCTATGGTTCTAAAAACCTGAGCTTTTATCAGAATCACATGGAAGGCTAGTTAAAACAGATGGATTCACCCCACCCTAGAGTTGTTTTTGTTTTTGTTTTTTGTTTTTTTAAAACTTTTATTGGAGTATAGTTGCTTTACAATGTTGTGTTAGTTTCTGCTGTACAGCAAAGTGAATCAGTTATATATATATATATATATATATATATATATATATATATATATATATGTGTGTGTGTGTGTATATATATATGTGTGCATGTATATATATATATTTTTCCACTCTGTTTTTGATTTCCTTCTCATTTAGGTCACCACAAAGCATTGAGTAGAGTTCCCTGTGCTATATAGTAGGTTCTCATTAGTTATCTATTTTATATACAGTAGTGTATATATGTCAAACCCAATCTCCCAATTCATCCCACACCCTCTTCCCCCCTTGGTAACCATAAGTTTGTTTTTCACATCTGTGACTCTATTTCTGCTTTGCAAATAAGTTCACTTGTACCATTTTTCTAGATTCCACATATAAGAGATATTATACGAGATTTGTCTTTCTCTTTCTGACTTAATTCACTCTGTATGACAAACTCTAGGTCCATCCATGTCTCTGCAAATGGCATTATTTCATTCCTTTTTATGGCTAAGTAATATTCCATTGTATATATGTACCACATTTTCTTTATCCATTCCTCTGCCAATGGACATTTAGGTTGCTTCCATGTCCTGGCTGTTGTAAATAGTGCTGCAATAAACATCGACCCCACACTAGAGTTTTTGATCAGTAGGCCTGGGGTGGAGCCTAAGATCTTGCATTTCTAATAAGTTCCAGGCAAAACTGATGCTGTTGAAACAAGGCATACATCTGAGAATCAATGTTCTAAGGGAGGGAAGAGAGATATCAAATGGGAGCATGGTGGGACCAAAGTAGATTGAGCCCAAGCCTGGTTAAGATGTTCATCTGGTAGAATACCTCCTGCATGGGATTGTAATAGAAATAGCTAACTGTTATAGAGTTCCTACTATGTGTGAGGTGTTATACCAAACATTTTGTAAATATTAAGTCATTTAATCATTAAAATAATCCTATATGACAGATGTGCTATTATCATTTCTATTTTATAGCTGTGGAAGTTGAGGTACAGGGAGGTTAAGTAACTTATCCAAGGCAATGCAGTTAGTAAATTGTAGAGCTGGAATTGGATTCCAGGTGGTCTGGCTCCAGGGTCCATGCAGTTAACCACTGTTATGCTTAGGGAGGTGAAGATGTACAAGATTTGTTCAAATAATAAATTATTGTAGCAGACCTAGAACTCACTCACTTTACCTATTTTACTATCCCCACAGGGAAAATCTAGAGAAATATGTTAAAAGATCTGGACCGTAAATCACAGTAAAAGGAGAAAGAGATCCAGAAACAGGCTTACATATGTAAAAGGAAGAAGACCAATTTAAGAAGGACTTTAAAATATTATAGCTCAGTTATACCTTCCTGAAAGAGTGTGGAAACAGTAAAAGGTTTATAAACCGCTAGGGGCATATCCCATCACTGGAGAAAAAAAAAGTAGCATAAAGAAATGTTATACGAGGGTTGAAACATGCATATATGGAGGAATAACCACATCTGGAGAGGTTTTGGTTTTCATTAGGTCAGTGGGGGTACAGGCTTTGGCAACACCTTTTGCAGTTTTCATTCATGAATCTATAACGGTGATTTTTCAGTTAGAAAAATTCCTGCACTTATTAATTATTTTGTTCAACTATCAAATGTTTATCTACTATATGCTAGGCATCGAGGCACTAACGATTCAGCACAAGACAGAAACACATTCCTGTTGGGATGGTGCTTACATTCTAGTGAGGGAAATGGTAATAAACAAATAAAATAAATGTAATATGTTAGGTGTTTATAAAATGTTTTTGAAGAAAGTAAAACAGGATAAAGGAGATAGAGCATGTTGGGAATGGTGGCAGTGTGTGTGAAATGGTAGATGAGAATAACATTTGCTCATACAAAGTAGTCAGAGATGTCTTTCATAAGTTGATAATTAAATAAAAATCTAAAAGAAATGAAGTATGAAGGAAAAGGATAAGTGAAGCCTTAGCCAGAGCCCTAGAACTAGCCACCTATTTTCATGAAATGAAACACAGGTGCCCATGTCATGCATGGTTGGGTCCAATGACAATACATTTCCTTTGTACCTGAAGAGACCAAATGTCCACAGGACAGAAATCACCCAAACGTGATTGTAGGCAGAATCTCCTGAAGACAAGTCCCACCTTCTCTATAGTGGGCAAGTGGACTATGTGGGTTTCTTACCAATGTAGTTCCTATGGGCTACAAATGGGGGCTAACTAGAATTGGTATATGTGCATGTATTCTGGGCTTTGCTTATCCTGAAAGAGAAGAAACTGTAGAGAAGCAGTTAAGTTTTGAACAGAAAATTCTCTATCAATTTGACTCACCAAGATGTTTCTTTTGATCAACAAAAACATTTTACTGCTACTAATGTACTAGAAAGAACAAGAATATATAACATTACATGAACATATCACATTTTTTGACTCGCTGAGCTATGTTCTCTGAAAATTGGAATGGGAAGTCAAAACACTTCATATTTAAAATAGGTAGGGGCAAATTTTGAAAGACTTGTTTAGTCAGTTAAATACATTGAATATGAGAGGGTAGAGAATGCACATATTTTTCTTTTGTTTTGTCTGCTCTGCTTATCCTGGGACCAGGATCAAATTTGTTCATGCCAGTAGAGGAAGGTACCACTGCATAAGACATGCTATCCCAACCATTAACTTTGAGCACATTCTTAAAGATATTTTGGGAGTAGGTCATAACCTTATGCCATAAAACCAAATTAGGGCTAAGTATAAATGAAGTCTATTGGTAGACTGTAAAGGTAGTCTGTGATCCTTTACCTGAAAAATTCTATGATACCTTCCTGGAAGTGGGGCATAGGAGAGACAATGGCAAGTCTATTTTTACTGTTTGCTTTATGGGTAAGCACTAGAGAACCATACCGTGGCTTGGAAGATATGGCTAAAAACAGGTACTAAATGGAAAGGTAGAGAGAGTGGCAAATGAGAAGGCCTCCCAGGAAGGGATGCAATTATACTATTCCCAAGAAAGAGATTCAGAGCAAGAAAATAATACTCTCTCCCAGAACGCATGATGACTAGTGGCTGATGTTGGGAGAAGCCACTTGAATTGTTTTCTGCAGAGGAGAGAAAAGGATGCCTGGAGAATTAAGGATTCTTCCTAAAAACTGTACTTCATAATAGAAATCCCTTTGTTGAATGGACTTACTGGAAGCTAGCTAGAGCTACAGTTTGGCTCACAACTTTGGTTTTTTTAGGTATCCTGAGAGAAATACTGCCATGAATTGAAAGGGAGAAAGATACATACCCAAGTCGAAATATATTTAAAGTGAAGGAAATCATACAGACTAAATTCTCTGACTACAATGGTATTGTTACAAATAAAGAAAAATAAAATGACCAGGAAATCCGTAATATTTGGAAATTAACATATCTAAGGTCAACAATATGTGTAATGGCTTGACCGTTATTGGCACCCATATGCCAGGAGTTCTAAGGGATTTAGGGGGATTCAGGTAACTTGGGAAGGCTGGAGTATGGAGGCCCATCATCATGATTAAAACAATCTGCTAACTTCTATTTCTGGCCAAGTTTAAGTACATACTTGCCCTCTACCATAAACAACTAGAAAAGCAGACAAAATATGTGAAACTTGTGTTTTCAGACATTGGACAAAAGGTAACACAGTGCTGTGATGCAGAAAAAGGACTATAAACAAGATGAACTGTATGTATGATTGCCCTGTCTTTCTGCCTGGATGCTCTTCTGCAAAGTGCCCAATGTGTGGGGTGTGTGTGTGTGTGTGTGTGTGTGTGTGTGTGTGTGTGCATAGGGGTATTGGGACCCAAGCAGAATACAGTGGTCTTGTTGAGTTGAGAAGACAGAGATTGTAGTTCAGGAAGACTGAGTGACTAGAATGTTTAGTACAGAGTACTGGGGAGGAAGGAGCTATGCAGAGAAGATTCTCTTTGAATCTGTCACAGAATACATACTACTCTGGGCATGTATGAGTGAAACTGCATGAGGCCAAGCAAAGACTCTTGGGGAGATTGTAATTTGAATAATTCCCAGAATTCACACAAGACTAAGAGATGTTCAAGTTCTAACCAGCCAGATTGGAGGCACCTAATTGACTATCAGGTGTGTTCAATAAAGATCCTGGAAGAGTCAAGCCTCAGTAATAGTAAAAAGTCCTAGAGCAAAGAATACACCTGACTTGTCCTGACAAAGCTTAAAGATAAGCCTCAAAAGGATAAAGCTGACCCACAAGTTACTACCTACAAAGTTCAACACTCTTTACAGAAAGACAACAAAACCCAGAATATAGATAATAATTATCACCTTCTCATCAGAAACAGTGCAAGTCAGAAAGCAATGGAATAACATTTTAAAAGTGTTGGTAAAATGAAACAAAGCACTTTGTTAACCTAAAAATCTCTATCCATTGAAAATATCCCTAACAAATGAAGGCAAAATAAAAATATTTTCAGACAAGCAATAAATTAGAAATTTTATTACCAGAAGACTTGCATGAGAAATGTTAAAGGAAATTTCTCAGGCAGAAGAAAATGATGCCAGGTGGATATTCAGATCTATCAAAAGGCATGAAGAGTGTCAGAAATTATAAATATGTGGGTAAAAATTTTAAAAACACATTTTGTACGTTAAAAATTCTTTAAAATATAATTCACTTTTTAATGAAATAGTAACAGTAACAATCAATGAAAGGAACCACATAATTGGAGAAAATATTTGCTCTACCCATGTCTGACAAAAGAAATTCTAGGGCATTTTAGGAGTTTTTAGTTTCTTTGGTACTCTACAGTTTGAACTATAATTTTGCTACAGGTATATGATCATAGGGAGGAGTTTATAATCAAATGTGGGGATCTCTATGTTATTGGGATTTTTATCATTTGAGTGTTGTTAAGTATTTACTCCAGGGTTGGCAATTTTTTTCTGTAAAGGGCAAGATAGTAGTATTTTAAGTTTTGAGGACCATGCATTTTTGGTTATATCTACAAATGATCCTGACTTATGATGTTTCGACTTACTGTTTTTCAACTTTAAGATGGTGTGAAAGCAATATACACTCACTAGAAACTATATTTCAGATTTTGAATTTTGTCTTTTTCTGGGCTAGGGATATGCCATTAGATACTCTATCATGATGATGGGCAGTGGCAGTAAGCCGCAGCTCCCAGTCAGTCACATGATCACAAGGGTAAACAACTGATACACCTACAACCATTCTGTATCCATACAATCATTATGTTTTTCACTTTTAGTACTGTATTCAATAAGTTACATTAGATATTCAACACTTCATTACAAAATAGGCTTTGTGTTAGATGATTTTGCCCAACTATAAGCTAACGTAAGTGTTCTGAGTGTGTTTAAGGCAGGCTAGGCTAAGCTATAATGTTCAGTAGATTAACTGTATTAAATGCATTTTTGACTTTTATATTTTCAAGTTACAACGGGTTTATTGGGACATATCTCCATCATAAGTCGAGGAAGATCTGTATTCAAATCTCTCATATGTAGCCATAGACAATATGTAAATGAATGGGCACAGCCAGATGTGGCCCATGCGCTATAGTTTGCCAGTCTCTGGATCTCATCATATATTCTGTGTTACATTTTATTAGGCAAAACAGTTGGACATAGTGGAACTGAGAAATCATAGAGGGAATTAATTTTCTTTAGATTTCATCAGTAGTTATTTTATATTCTGTATCTTATATTTACATCTTCTGAAGTCACTGGGAAACCTAAAATTGTTTTCAGTTGTTTCAAGTGACTTTCACTCATGGTGGCTTCTTTCCTTATTTATTTGGTAAGTTCTAATTGTGAACTGTACTTAATTTCTTTGAATTTGTGGCCCAGATTGAAGATAGATTTCCAAAGAAGATTTGCATTTGCTTCTACTGTATACCAGTGTATGTAAAGAATCTGGGACTATTTAAAATTTTTAGTTTGAGGTTTTCCTAACTATGGTGCTGGTTAACCCCAGAGTAAGAGTAGATTTATGATGGCAAATATCCAGGGGAGATTTTATTATTAGTATTTTTATTGTTATCATCATCATCATCATCATTGTCATCATCATCAATCTTTTCCATCCAGAGCCCTGGCAAATATAGGTAAATTTCCATCTTTTCTCAATACTGCTAAATGGATTTTTTCCAACCACTCCTTCACTAAGTAGACTCTGGTTCAGGAGCTCCATTTTGCACAGCTTCAAAGCCTAGTCCTTTGATCACCTTGAAGCTCTTAATCTCCACATTCTCCAAACACTTATTAGTAGTAAGTTGGGAGTGTCCATCTACCTGGTTCCTGTGTCTATTTCTCAGTTGCTTCTGAACTTAGATGTGAAATATTGGTGTAGTTTATTAGGCCTCTTGAAACTTCAACACTATTAAGATTATAAACTCCTTCACAATAAAAAATGTTCATATATCATATATATATATGTGTGTGTGTATATATATATATATACACACACACATATATATAAATACACAATTGCATAAAATCACAGATGGTGCAGAGGTCCTCTAGAGACAATCCCTGGACTCCTTAGAGTTAAGCTTTAAGGGTATCTATTAATTATTAGTTTATTTAAAGTTTGAGGGTTTTTTTGGTTAAAATTAAATTCAAAATTAAATTTTAGTAAAAAAATTGTATTTTCTAAATGTTGTTATTAGGAGACTATATTGGTTCTTTAATATAAAAACGGGATCTTGTGGGTGTGTTGGGATGGAGAAATACGAATAATGATTAGAGGTTTTCCACTTATAACTGGAAGTGGCATTATTGGCATTAAGCAAAATGCTCTGGTTGCCTTGCTAATCATGTACTCTTATTTCCTGCTTTAGATAAGTTGATGGTTTGAAAGAACAGTGATCAAGGAAAGGTTTATACAGTATGGTTCCTTTTTCCATTTTTCATTTATTGATGTCTGTGAAATTTTTGCTGTAACACTTGGTTCTTTGGATTATTCAGAAATGAAGTAAGGGTTTATATGAGCATCCTAAGTCTGAAGAGAAATCTTTCAATTGAGGCAATGGGTTCAACAAAATATTTAGGATTGTGTGTTATATGTTTAAACTATCTACAAGTATTTTTTCTGTTAAGCAGTCTCTAGAGGCCCATATGTATTTCAAGATTTTAAATGACATTAATTAAAGTAGGATTCCAAAATGTATTCATAATACGATTGAAAAGAGAGCTTTTTTTTTTAACATCTTTATTAGAGTATAATTGCTTTACAGTGGTGTGTCAGTTTTTGCTTTATAACAAAGTGAATCAGTTATACATATACATATGTCCCCATATCTCTTCCCTCTTTTTTTTTAAAATTTATTTATTTTATTTATTTATTTTTGGCTGCGTTGGGTCTTCGTTGCTGCATACGGGCTTTCTCTAGTTGCGGCGAGCAGCGGCTACTCTTCATTGCGGTGGGCGGGCTTCTCATTGCGGTGGCTTCTCTTGCTGTGGAGCACGGGCTCTAGGCGTGCAAGCTTCAGTAGTTGTGGCTCGCGGGCTGTAGAGCGCAGGCTCAGTAGTTGTGGCACACGGGCTTAGTTGCTCCGTGACATGTGGGATCTTCCTGGACCAGAGCTCGAATCCGTGTCCCCTGCATTGGCAGGTGGATTCTTAACCACTGCACCACCAGGGAAGCCCTCTCTTCCCTCTTGCATCTCCCTCCCTCCCACCCTCTCTATCCCACCCCTCTAGGTGGTCACAAAGCAGCGAGCTGATCTCCCTGTGCTATGCGGCTGCTTCCCACTAGCTAGCTATTTTACGTTTGGTAGTGTATATATGTCCATGCCACTCTCTCACTTTGTCCCAGCTTACCGTTCCCACTCCCCGTATCCTCAAGTCCATTGTCTAGTAGGTCGGCATCTTTATTCCTGTCTTGCCCCTAGGTTCTTCTGACCATTTTCTTTCTTTCTTTTTTTTTTAGATTCCATATATATGTGTTAGCATACTGTATTTGTTTTTCTCTTTCTGACTTACTTCACTCTGAATGACAGTCTCTAGGTCCATCAACCTCACTACAAATAATTCAGTTTTGTTCCTTTTTATGGCTGAGTAATATTCCATTGTATATATGTACCACTTCTTCTTTATCCATTCATCTGTCAATGGACACTTAGGTTGCTTGCATGTCCTGGCTATTGTAAATACACCTGCAATGAACATTTCGGTATATGACTCTTTTTGAATTATGGTTTTCTCAGGGTATATGCCCAGTAGTGGGATTGCTGAGTCATATGGTAGTTCTATTTTTAGTTTTTTAAGGAACCTCCACACTGTTCTCCATAGAGGTTGTATCAATTTACATTCCCACCAACAGTGCAAGAGGGTTCCCTTTTCTCCACACCCTCTCCAGCATTTATTGTTTGTAGATTTTTTGATGATGGCCATTCTGACTGGTGTGAGATGATATCTCATTGTAGTTTTGATTTGCATTTCTCTAATGATTAAAGATGTTGAGCATTCTTTCATGTGTTTGTTGGCAATCTGTATATCTTCTTTGGAGAAGTGTCTATTTAGGTCTTCTGCCCATTTTTGGATTGGGGTGTTTGTTTTTTTGATATTGAGCTGCATGTGTTGCTTGTATGTTTTGGAGATTAATCCTTTGTCAGTTGCTTCATGTGCAAATATTTTCTCCCATTCTGAGGGTTGTCTTTTCGTCTTGTTTATGGTTTCCTTTGCTGTGGAAAAGCTTTTAAGTTTCATTAGGTCCCGTTTATTTTTGTTTTTATTTCCATTTCTCTAGGAGGTGGGTCAAATAGGATCTTGCTGTGATTTATATCATAGAGTGTTCTGCCTATGTTTTCCTCTAAGAGTTTGATGGTGTCTGGCCTTACATTTTGGTCTTTAATCCATTTTGAGTTTATTTTTGTGTATGGTGTTAGGGAGTGTTCTAATTTCATTCTTTTACATGTAGCTGTCCAGTTTTCCCAGCACCACTTATTGAAGAGGCTGTCTTTTCTCCACTCTATATTCTTGTCTCCTTTATCAAAGAGAAGGTGACCATATGTGCGTGGGTCTATCTCTGGGCTTTCTATCCTGTTCCATTGATCTATATTTCTCTTTTTGGGCCAGTACCATACTGTCTTGATTACTGTAGCTTTGTAGTATAGTCTGAAGTCAGGGAGCCTGATTCCTCCAGCTCCGTTTTTCTTTCTCAAGATTGCTTTGGCTATTCGGGGTTTTTTGTGTTTCCATACAAATTGTGAAATTTTTTGTTCTAGTTCTGTGAAAAACACCAGTGGTAGTTTGATAGGGATTGCATTGAATCTGTAGATTGCTTTGGGCAGTAGAGTCATTTTCACAATGTTGATTCTTCCAATCCAAGAACATGGTATATCTCTTCATCTATTTGTATCATCTTTAATTTCTTTCATCAGTGTCTTATAATTTTCTACATACAGGTCTTTTGTCTCCTTTGGTAAGTTTATTCCTAGATATTTTATTCTTTTTCTTACAATGGTAAATGGGAGTGTTTTCTTAAATTCACTTTCAGATTTTTCATCATTAGTGTATAGGAATGCCAGAGATTTCTGTGCATTAATTTGGTATCCTGCTACTTTACCAAATTCATTGATTAGCTCTAGTAGTTTTCTGGTAGCATCCTTAGGATTCCCTATGGATAGTATCATGTCATCTGCAAACAGTGACAGCTTTACTTCTTCTTTTCCAATTTGGATTCCTTTTATTTCTTTTTCTTCTCTGATTGCTGTGGCTAACACTTCCAAAACTATGTTGAATAATAGTGGTGAGACTGGGCAACCTTGTCTTGTTCCTGATCTTAGTGGAAATAATTTCAGTTTTTCACCATTGAGGACAATGTTGGCTGTGGGTTTGTCATATATGGCCTTTATTATGTTGAGGAAAGTTCCCTCTATGCCCACTTTCTGGAGGGTTTTTATCATAAATGGGTGTTGAATTTTGTCGAAAGCTTTCTCTGCATCTATTGAGATGATCATATGGTTTTTCTCCTTCAGTTTGTTAATATGGTGTATCACGTTGATTACTTTGCGTATATTGAAGAATCCTTGCATTCCTGGGATAAACCCCACTTGATCATAGTGTATGATCCTTTTAATGTGCTGTTGGATTCTGTTTGCTAGTATTTTGTTGAGGATTTTTGCATCTGTGTTCATCAGTGATATTGGCCTGT
Source organism: Balaenoptera borealis (assembly GCF_965194805.1). Lineage (NCBI taxonomy): Eukaryota > Metazoa > Chordata > Mammalia > Artiodactyla > Balaenopteridae > Balaenoptera > Balaenoptera borealis. The sequence continues at coordinate 43,208,305 of NC_138862.1, forward strand.
AGTTTTCTTTCTTTGTGACATCTTTGTCTGGTTTTGGTATCAGAGTGATGGCCTTGTAGAATGAGTTTGGGAGTGTTCCTCCCTCTGCTATATTTTGGAAGAGTTTGAGATGGATAGGTGTTAGCTCTTCTCTAAATGTTTGATAGAATTCGCCTGTGAAGCCATTTGGTCCTGGGCTTTTGTTTGTTGGAAGATTTTTAATCACAGTTTAATTTCAGTGCTTGTGATTGGTCTGTTCATATTTTCTATTTCTTCCTGGTTCAATCTCTGAAGGTTGTGCATTTCTAATAATTTGTCCATTTCTTCCAAGTTGTTCATTTTATTGACATATAGTTGCTTGTAGTAATCTCTCATCATCGTTTGTATTTCTGCAGTGTCAGTTGTTACCTCTCCTTTTTCATTTCTAATTTTATTGATTTGAGTCTTCTCCCTTTTTTTCTTGATAAGTCTGGCTAATGGCTTATCAATTTTGTTTATCTTCTCAGAGAACCAGCTGTCAGTTTTATTGATCTTTGCTATCATTTCCTTTTCATTTATTTCTGATCTGATCTTTATGATTTCTTTCCTTCTGCTAACTTTGGGGGTTTTTTGTTCTTCTTTCTCTAATTGCTTTAGGTGTAAGGTTAGGTTGTTTGTTTGAGATGTTGCTTGTTTCTTAAGGTAGGCTTGTATAGCTATAAACTTCCCTCTTAGAACTGCTTTTGCTGCATCCCATAGGTTTTGGGTCATTGTGTTTTCATTGTCATTTGTTTCTAGGTATTTTCTGATTTCCTCTTTGATTTCTTCAGTGTTCTCTTGGTTATTAAGTAGTGTGTTGTTTAGCCTCCATGTGTTTGTATTTCTTACAGATTTTTTCCTGTAATTGATATCTAGTCTCATAGCATTGTGGTCAGAAAAGATGCTTGATATGATTTCAATTTTCTTAAATTTACCAAGGCTTGATTTGTAACCCAAGATATGATCTATCCTGGAGAGTGTTCAATGAGAACTTGAGAAGAATGTGTATTCTGCTGTTTTTGGATGGAATGTCCTATAAATATCAATTAAATCCTTCTTGTTTAATGTATCATTTAAAGCTTGTACTTTCTTATTTATTTTCATTTTGGATGATCTGTCCATTGGTGAAAGTGGGGTGTTAAAGTCCCCTACTATGATTGTGTTACTGTTGATTTCCCCTTTTATGGCTGTGTTTGCCTTATGTATTGAGGTGCTCCTATGTTGGGTGCATAAATATTTACAACTGTTATATCTTCTTCTTGGATTGATCCCTTGATCCTTATGTAGTGTCCTTCTTTGTCTCTTGTAATAGCCTTTGTTTTAAAGTCTATTTTGTCTGATATGAGAATTGCTACTCCAGCTTTCTTTTGATTTCCATTTGCATGGAATATCTTTCTCCATCCCCTCAGTTTCAGTCTGTATGTGTCTCTAGATCTGAAGTGGGTCTCTTCTAGACAGCATATATATGGGTCTTGTTTTTGTATCCCTTCAGCCAGTCTATGTCTTTTGGTTGGAGCATTTAATCCATTTACATTTAAGGTAATTATCGATATGTATGTCCCTATTACCATTTTCTTAATTGTTTTGGGTTTATTATTGTAGGTCTTTTCCTTCTCTTGTGTTTCCTGCCTAGAGAAATTCCTTTAGCATTTGTTGTAAAGCTGGTTTGGTGGTGCTGAATTCTCTTAGCTTTTGCTTCTCTGTAAAGCTTTTAATTTCTCCGTCAAATCTGAATGAGATCCTTGCTGGGTAGAGTAATCTTGGTTGTAGGTTTTTCTCTTTCCTCATTTTAAATATGTCCTGCCAGTCCCTTCTGGCTTGCAGAGTTTCTGCTGAAAGATCAGCTGTTAACCTTATGGGGATTTCCTTGTATGTTACTTGTTGTTTTTCCCTTGCTGCTTTTAATATTTGTTCTTTGTATGTAATTTTTGATAGTTTGCTTAATATGTGTCTTGGCGTGTTTCTCCTTGGATTTATCATGTATGGGTCTCTCTGTGCTTCCTGGACTTGATTAACTATTTCCTTTCCCATATTAGGGAAGTTTTGAACTATAATCTCTTCAAATATTTTCTTAGTCCCTTTCTTTTTCTCTTCTTCTTCTGGGACCCCTATAATTCGAATGTTGGTGCATTTAATTTTGTCCCAGAGGTCTCTGAGACTGTCCTCAATGCTTTTCATTCCTTTTCCTTTATTCTGCTCTGCAGTAGTTATTTCCACTATTTTATCTTCCAGATCACTTCTCCATTCTTCTGCCTCAGTTATTCTGCTATTGATCCCTTCTAGAGAATTTTTAATTTCATTTATTGTGTTGTTCATCTCTTTGTTTGCTCTTTAGTTCTTCTAGGTCCTTGTTAAACGTTTCTTGTATTTTCTCCGTTCTATTGCCAAGATTTTGGATCATGTTTACTATCATTATTCTGAATTCTTTTTCAGGTAGAATGCCTATTTCCTCTTCATTTGTTAGGAATGGTGGGTTTTTGCCTTGCTCCTTCATCTGCTGTGTGTTTCTCTGTCTTCTCATTTTGCTTAACTTACTGTGTTTGGGGTCTCCCTTTCACAGGCTGCAGGTTTGTAGTTTCCATTCTTTTTGGTGTCTGTTCCCAGTGGATAAGGTTTGCTCAGTGGGTTGTGTAGGCTTCCTGGTAGAGGGGACTAGTGCCTGTGTTCTGCTGGATGAGGCTGGATGTTGTCTTTCTGGTGGGCAGGTCCACGTCTGGTGGCGTGTTTTGGGGTGTCTGTGGCCTTATTATGATTTTAGGCAGCCTCTGTGTTAATGGATGAGGTTGTGTTCCTGTCTTGCTCGTTGTTTGGCATAGGATGTCCTGCACTGTAGCTTGCTGGTCGTTGAGTGGAGCTGGGTCTTGGTGTTGAGATGGAGATCTCTGGGAGATTTTCACCGTTTCATATTACGTGGAGCTGGGAGGTCTCTTGTGGACCAGTGTCGTGAATTTGGCTGTCCCATCTCAGAGGCACAGCCCTAATGCCTGGCTGGAGCACCAAAAGCCTTTCATCCACACGGCTCAGAATAAAAGGGAGAAAAAATAGAAAGAAAGAAAGAAAGAAGATAAAATAAAATAAATTAAAGTAAAATATAATAAAATAAAGTTATTAAAATAAAAAATAATTATTAAGAAAAAAAGTTTTTTTAAGTAATAAGAAAAGAAAACCCCCAAAAAACGGACAGACAGAACCCTAGGACAAATGATAAAAACAGAGCTATACAGACAAAATCACACACAGAAGCATACACATACACACTCACAAAAAGAGAAAAAGGGAAAAAAATATATATATCTTTGCTCCCAAAGTCCACCTCCTTAATTTGGGATGATTCGTTGTCTATTCAGGTATTCCACAGATGCAGGGTACATCAAGTTGACTGTGGAGATTTAATCCGCTGCTCCTGAGGCTGCTGGGAGAGATTTCCCTTTCTCTTCTTTGTTCCCACAGCTCCCGGGGTTCAGCTTTGGATTTGGCCCTGCCTCTGCATGTAGGTCACCTGAGGGCATCTGTTCTTTGCTCAGACAGGACGGGGTTAAAGTAGCAGCTGACTCAGGGGCTCTGGGTCACTCAGGCCGGGGGGAGGGAGGGGTACGGAGGAGGCGGGGTGAGCCTGCAGCGGCAGAGGCCAGCGTGACGTTGCAGCAGCCTGAGGCGTGCCGTGCGTTCTCCCGGGGAAGTTGTCCCTGGATCACAGGTCTCTGGCAGTGGCGGGCTGAACAGGCTCTCGGGAGGGGAGGTGTGGATAGTGTCCTGTGCTCGCACACAGGCTTCTTGGTGGCGGCAGCAGCAGCCTTAGCGTCTCATGCCCATCTCTGGGGTCCGTGCTGATAGCCGCGGCTCGCGCCCGTCTCTGGAGCTCCTTTAAGCTGCGCTCTTAATCCCCTCTCCTTGCGCACCAGGAAACAAAGAGGCAAGAAAAAGTCTCTTGCCTCTTCGGCAGGTCCAGACTTTTTCCCGGACTCCCTCCCGGCTAGCTGTGGCGCACTAACCCCCTTCAGGCTGTGTTCACGCCGCCAGCCCCAGTCCTCTCCCTGCAATCCGACCGAAGCCCGAGCCTCAGCTCCCAGCCCCCGCTCGCCCTGGCAGGTGAGCAGACAAACCTCTTGGGCTGGTGAGTCCTGGTTGGCACTGATCCTCCGTGCGGGAATCTCTCCGCTTTGCCCTCCGCACCCCTGTTGCTGCGCTCTCCTCTGTGGCTCCGAAGCTTCCCCCCTCCTCCACCCGCAGTCTCCTCCCGCGAAGGGGCTTCTTAGCGTGTGGAAAGCTTTCCTCCTTCACGGCTCCCTCCCACTGGTGCAGGTCCCGTCCCTATTCTTTTGTCTCTGTTTTTTCTTTTTTCTTTTGCCCTACCCAGGTACGTGGGGAGTTTCTTGCCTTTTGGGAAGTCTGAGGTCTTCTGCCAGCGTTCAGTAGGTGTTCTGTAGGAGTTGTTCCACATGTAGATGTATTTCTGATGTATTTGTGGGGAGGAAGGCGATATCTGCGTCTTACTCTTGCACCATCTTGAAGCTCCAGCCGAAAAAAGAGCTTTATGGTTAAACGAATTGGCAATGTTCCAGGTTAGACTTAGTGAAACATTTTTCTTTACAGCATATTTTTTCAGAAACTTTAAAATGCAAATATAGTATTGTGAATTTCTAAAATAAGGTATAACAAGCTGCATTTTGTGCTCTAATTTATATACGAAATCCTTTTCTCTTGGCGCTTGTTTTGGACAATAGATATACAACATATTTGTGTCCTTTTTATACTACTTTTCTTTCTATTTAAATATGAAAGAAAATGTATACAGATATATGTCATGAATATTTACTCTTTTTCTTCATTGGATATATAGAAATTTAAATAATTATTGCTTAAAATGGAAGTTATACGTACAGAACATAGAAAGAGTAAATTGTTTTTAATGTAAATCTAAATTATCAAGATGACTAATAAGTGGAATTTGTCATATTATACCTTCTCATTACTGTTCATCCTAAATCTCCCCAAACAAATTGATGTATGGCAGACACCAGGACCAAAATGCTCATGGCCAAATCCTCAAATGCGTAGAAATGCTACTGCCTAAAACATATATGTAAGCGTGAACAACATGTTTTCCTCTGTGGGTTGGACTGAATAGGTGAACATTGAAGTTTAAGATGCTAACTACATATGTTAGTACCATGTCTTCTTTAGTAACAATGTGTCATTTTCTGTGAAAAGCTTGTAATTAGGTTTAGTAAAGCTCAATAACTAAAAATTAAATAAAATCTCAAATATTTTAAAACACACTAACAAAATCTTTGAGAATATTTTACCCTTTATGCTGTTATACAGCCACCAGGTAGTAGATTTTTGAAGAAATTGAGTTCAATTTGTTTAGTTTATGGTATTAGTATCTGAGAAATTTCAACCAACTTCCGTCTGTTGAGAATGATTATCCAGTATCTTGTACAGGAAGTATGTTTTATTCCCACCATATCACATCTTGTAAAGAATAAATAAATTTAGTTAAAAAAAAAATAATGCATGTGGGTAGTAACTGGTATGGGGGCTGACAGTCTTCCTCTTCATGCCTTTGTATCCTGGCTGAAGAGGGCAGTGGTCTTCTGGTTTGCACCTTCCAGCACCTGCCTCCTTGCTCAAAGCCCTATTGGGCCTCTACTGGTCTCTGTTAGGACTCATGGATGTTTTCCAGCATCCCTCTGTAGTTTGCTCACCTTCTTTATTTACTAGGAAACTGCCCTACATATAAAGAAGGCATTGTAGCTTTAATGGAAGGAAAATGAAAATAATCTGGGGACATTCCTCTCTGCAGTTTTGGCTTTACTTCATTTTTGCCTTTACTTCAATTTACTATAGACTCTTGTCTATAGCTTTTTGCTAGGAAGAGGGTCACTTGTGTTTTTACCCTTGGGAGAATACCAGTCAACCAGCAATCTTCAGAACTCCGACCCCTGGTAAGGCTTGTGCCCTACTGTCAGCATCTAGCCCTAATGATAGCAGCCGTGGCTAACACTGTGCGTTCGCTATTTCACTTCTACATTGTATGTATTCTAGAATACACATATGCATATCAAATACATCTATGTAGTTTTACTTTAAACTTTTGTACATTATCTAATGAGTAACTTGTAAACTCACGAAGTTAGGACTCCAAGGTAGACAATGGCCTGGAAATCCCGCTTAAGATATTTTAACATATATGTTTTATAAATATATAAATACAAGTTATAATCATATCTCATATGATTATCTCATATCTTTTGTGGTATCCAAGTACATAGAAAGAGATGAGTGGACTATGGGTTTAAAAAATAATCATATGTTTATCTAGCATATTGAGTTAAAAATCCAAATTTGTAACCAAAAGAGCTAAGAAAGGTTACATGTACTTTTTCTGTTAAAATAATTTTTTACTTCATTAAAAATAAGACTAGAACACTTGTTTTTAGTTGTTTTTCTTTCCCTAATGCAATGGTATCCTCCAAATCTGTGAATAGCTTACTGAGTAAGAGGGGTTGCCTTCCAGTGACTTCACATTAATATACGGTGTGTATCTTTTGAAAATGAAGTCTATGTCTAGATATGAGTTATAAAAAATATATATTAACACTCTAGTGACAATAAATAGCATTATTTATAGAAAATTATTATCAATTACATCGTTCCCACCAGTGTTTTCAATCAATTTTATTTAACTAAAACTCCACCCCACTGACTAAAATCACATCACTGATAATGGAAAGGAAGAATGGCAAACTACATCATCAGCATTGACTCCAGGAAGGTCAAGATACCAACCTTGGATTAATTCAAGGAGGCCTTCATAACTTAAGAGACTCAGAAAAACATGCAAGTTGCCTGATGGTACTAACCGTGATGAAAATCATCTACTGAAGTGGGTATTATTGTAAATCTTTGTCTACATGACAGATTTACAACTCCTTACCTCCATAAAATTCACCGTTAATGGCACAACACCTATTAAGCTGAGATATTTCTAGATGTAGTACGTCATGGTATTTTCCTGTATAGTTTACATTATTCTTGGCATTTCACAGCCTGTCTCATGAGATGGCTAAGAAGGAAAATATAGTGACTTGCACTCACTTCTCAAGGGCAAAATGCCATGTCTTACCAGAGGAAACATTCAGAAAATGAAAAGCAAATATTAAGAATAATAAGGTTGAAAAATGTGGCATATGAGAAATCTGGAGACTTTAGGGAAAAACACTTCGTTTTGTGGAATACAATTTTAATACATTACCGAATTCCCAGTTTTTAGGGTTTTTCAAAAAGGGACAAATAAACATTTACAAAAGCTCATTCTTAGAGCAGGGTATGTATAGGGGAGAAAATATGATTTTTGACATAAACCCAGTCTTAGAGCTTAAGCTTCCTCAGTACTTGTATAGGGAAACCCTGGGGCCTCAAAAACATTTGGGGAAAACCACAGTAGCACTTTCTGACAATACAAGCTGAGCAGGCTTTGTGTAACAGAGGCAATTAAAATGTCCAGGCTCTCCCTTGAGATATGTCAGCACATTGAGAACCTGGGATACTGAATAACTTAATTCTTATTCACATAGAGCCTGAGAGGAAAATAATTTCAACTCTTATCATAGACTCTATTTTCTCTCTTAAAAGAAACAAACAGTTACAAGAATGTATTAAACTTTTGGCATGTTGTTATGAAGTTTTTGGCCATAATGTAGGGAAGAAAATTCTATATGCTTATGCCACTGAATTTTAGGTGGGCTAAAAATAAATTTCAAAAACCAGATTGTAGCATTCCACAACTGAAAGCAATCCATGCTACTTTCTCATTCAAAGCCCTGATTTTTGTATATGAGAGAGCTGCAAAATGACTAGCCCAAGTTTATATTGTTAACAAATGGTAGAACCAGGGCTTAAGAAACAGGTGGTCTTCAGAGAATCTTCTCTTGAACCCAGATATAAAGTATACCATGTTTGCTTCCTTTTTATTTTTATAAATTTATTTATTTATTTATTTATTTTTGGCTGCATTGGGTCTTTGTTGCTGCGTGCAGGCTTTCTCTAGTTGTGGCGAGCGGGGGCTACTCTTCGTTGCGGTGCACGGGCTTCTCATTGCAGTGGCTTCTTGTTGCAGAGCACGGGCTCTAGACGCACAGGCTTTAGTAGTTGTGACATGCGGGCTCAGTAGTTGTGGCTTGCGGACTCTAGAGCGCAGGCTCAGTAGTTGTGGTGCACGGGCTTAGTTGCTCCACGGCATGTGGGATCGTCCCGGACCAGGGCTCGAGCCCGTGTCCCCTGCATTGGCAGGCGGATTCTTAACCACTGCACCACCAGGGAAGCCCCCATGTTTGCTTCTCATGAAGCTATCTTTGGGGAAACGTTGTACAGTAGAAAGGCCTTTGTGCCTTCTCACTGTGGGAGAGGAGAAACAGAAGATGGACTTATTGAAATTTAAAGCGAACTTTTAGAAAGAGAACTTGTACTTTTGTGTGCCACGCATAACGCTGCCTGGTCCATTCCTTTCCTTGAAGCAACATCCCTTTTATTTTATATTAGAACTAAAGGGCCCAGTAGAAAAGCCTCATGTGCAACAATGTAATCATTACACAATGCTTTGGATGTATGATGTTTATTGGTGCTACAAACTATTGGAAACAGCCATGTAGATCTTGTGGAAGAGTCATTTTATAATGGCTAGTAATGGTTTCACATAATAGGGGCTCAGAAAATATTTATTTGATTTTCTTCTTTTGTGGATGTTTTTTGTTGAAATATCTAAGATAATCCAGTCTGGAACATGAATGGCCTGAAAAATTAATATACTGAGATGTTCAATGTGCATCATGTGTTTATAGGTTTTTATATAAAAGGATTTTCTTGAGACTGCATGGAACAGTTTTACTATTTCCACAAAGCAGAGTGGGAAAGGTCCCATAATCCTAAGTATCAACAAGTAGTCTGTGCTTCTTCTTGACTTACAGGGAAAGTGCAAGAATATTCAGGTTAAACTACTGTCCACTTGACAATTTCCCAGCTGCCAGTTAAGTCACATCAAACCCACTATGCAGAGACAGTTTGACTCTGGTGGGTAGAATATTACTGTTATTCTGCTAACTGTAGAACTAACTGTAATTGTGCTTCACACCCCTCCCCAAATTCATATGTTGAAATCCCCAACTCCCAATGTGACTGTATTTGGAGATGGGGCCTTTATGGAGGTAATTAAAGCTAATGAGGTCATAAGGGTGGGCCCTAATACAATAGGCTGAGTGTCCTTATATGAAGAGACACCAGAGAGTTTTCTCTCTCTCTCTCTCTCTTCTCCTTGTGAGGGCACAGTAAAAGGTGGCCTCTACAAACTACGAAGAGTCCTCACAAGAAACTGACTCCACCAGACCTTATCTCAGACAACCTCCAGAGCTGTGAGAAATATATTTCTGTGTTTAAGCCATCCAGTCTATGGTATTAAATTATGGCAGTCAGAGCTGACTAATACATTTGCCATTTACATTTGCCAGATCAACAAATAAGTATTTCTGGAAAACTATTATATGCTTAAAGCTTTCAAAAATTGAATTTTTTTTTCTTTTTTCTCCATCTCCGTATTTTATGGTTCTTTATTTATCCACTTCTTAGCTTATTAAGAGAGCAAACTATTCTTGGTAAATTAAAAACACACACACAAACTTATAAAAATAGATGCATTGCAATCTTTCTCCCAGCCCAATTCCTTTGTAGATCAACTAAAAAAGAAATGAGAAGTTTTAAATCGAGTTCAATTATTTAAGGACCTGCTGTGTCATGTGACTTCTATTCTCCTCACTCAGATTTGTTTTTCGTTTTGCCCTTTGGACCAAGCATATCATCTCCAAAGGCTTCATGGACGGCGACTGCTTCCATTAGAGCTGTTTGGAGTCAGAAATTCTGTCTTCCAAGATGAGAAATTATGTTTGCATAGCAAAAAACATAAATTTAAGTTAGAAATATGTTGGAAAATGTCATTTCCTTTGCAACACAAACAAATTAAGAGGAAGGAAAATATCACTTGGTAGAATTCAGAACCTGTGAAATTTTGAAAGCGTTCCAGAAATTTTGACAAAACCAAGCAAAAATATTGCTTGGCATTTTTACCCAGGGATGAGCATTTTAGGAGTCTAAATTAAACTTGTAGACAGATATATACTGAGAACATGTTAATGTATTGCTATTTTTGTTTCTTGCTATAAGTACTGTCCTATGAGCTGAGGATTTGTTCCACATGTAACCTATTCAAGTTATTATGTGTACTTGAATATATTTACTGCATATTTTTAAATCATGCTCATATGCCCATAGGACAGAACATTCCACAATGCTTATAAAACTAAACATAGAAAACCAAAATTAACAGATTTCAAGGATACCACTATGCTATATATCATCTACTAATTGAAGAGAAAATGGCAGATGCCATGGAAGTTAAAAATTCAAGACTACTAAAAAGCACTAACTGCTTTCATTCTGTAGATGATATGTGCATTTAGATGCTGTATCTGATTGCCTTGAGCCACGATTATAGTTAGTTGTACATCTCCATTTTACCCAGCTTGGACCACTGGGTTGCATTAGTATTTCAGTTTTACATGAGGTACTGGAAAAGTCAAGTTGCAGCTCAAGCAAAATGGAATTTTAAAATGCATCACACATACCCTGAGAAAACCATAATTCAAAAAGATACATGTACCACAGTGTTCATTGCAGCAGTATTTACAATAGCCAGGAAATGGAAGCAACCTAAATGTCCATTGAGAGATGAATGGATAAAGAAGATGTGGCATATATATACAATGGAATATTACTCAGCCATAAAAAGGAATGAAATTGATTTATTGGTAATGAGGTGGATGGACCTAGAGTCTGTCATACAGAGTGAAGTAAGTCAGAAAGAGAAAAACAAATACTGGATGCTAATGCACATATATGGAATCCAAAACTATGGTACTGATGAACCTAGTGACAGGGCAGGAATAAAGATGCAGACGTAGAGAACGGACTTGAGGTCATGGGGGGGAATGGGAAGCTAGGACAAAGTGAGAGAGTAGCATGGACATATATGCACTACCAAATGTAAAATGGATGGCTAGTAGGAAGCTGCTGCATAGCACAGGGAGATCAGCTTCGTGCGTTGTGACCACCTAGAGGGGTGGGATAGGGAGGGTGGGACGGAGGCTCAAGGGGGAGGGCATATGGGGATATATGTATACATATAGCTGATTCACTTTGTTGTACAGCAGACACTAACACAACATTGTAAAGCAATTATACTCCAATAAAGATATAAAAAAAATAAAATGCATCACAGGCTTTGTAGAGGTGTTATGGAGGTAGAGATCATTATTGTTGAGAAAGTGTAAGTCTAATTTTTAAAACTAAGTTCTAACTTTAAAACTTAAGGAAATGACTGGTATTTTGATTCTAATGCTATAGAATAATCTTAAACAATTAGAATTCAAGATTTCTCTCCTATATATTTGCTAAGTAAAATAAAGTACACACAACATCTATTATAGTCTTTGCATAAATGTTATTTCCTTTCCTTCTCCTTCTTAACAGAAGACTAGGAGTGGAAGAAAGTAATACTTTGACCTGCTTTGGCTACAGTGTGGATATTGCTTAGCTCTCCAATTTGGTGGTTATAAAGAAGGGAGAACAGTGAAAACAAGGTGGGCTACTTCCAGTGCCTGGTCTAGGAAAAGGAGCATCTGATTTCAGAATCTTTTGGAAAATGTGATGGTTAATTTTATGTGTCAACTTTACTGGGCTAAGGGGTACCCAGATAACTGGTAAAAGAGTATTTCTGTGTGTGTCTGTGATGTGTTTCAGGAAGAGATTAGTATTTGATTCAATAGACTTGGTTAAGAGATCTAGCTTCACCAATGTGGGTGGGTATCATCCAATTCTTTGAGGACCTGAGTGGAACAAAAAGGTGAAGGCGGGGTGAATTTTTTTTCTGTTTTCTTGAGCTGGGACATTCATCTTTTTCTGCACTTGGACATTGTAGGTTTTTGTTCTCGAACCTTTGAACTCTGGGGCTTACACCAGTGGCTGCCTGGTTCTCAGGCCTTTGGCCTCAAACTGAATTATACCACTGGATTTCCTGGTTGTAGATGGCAGATTGTGGGACTTCTCAGCTTCCATAATCGCAGGAGCCAATTCCTATTTTATATATACATAATAAATTTGTTCTGTTTCTCTGGAGAATCCTGACTAATACAGAGAACAAAGACATTGGAATTGAGACAATTTCTAGCATACAGTAAACAATCGATAAATATTTGTTGAATGAACAAGCTGATACATGCATAAAGATAATAAGTGCCAACATATGTGCAAGTGATGACTGAATAAGCCAGAAACAGAAGCCATGGAATGTATTAGTCTGTTCAGTTTGAACCACAGACTGGGTTGTTCAAACAATGGAAATTTATTTTCTCACAGTTCTGGAGGTTAGAAGTTCAAGATCAAAGTGTTGTCAGGGTTGGTTTCTGGTGAAGCCTCTCTTCCTGGCTTGCAGATGGTGGCCTTCTTGAAGGAGGAAGATATCTCTCTCTTCCTCTTCTTATAAAGACACAAGTCCTATTGGATTAGGGCCTTATTTTTTTTACCTCATTTAATTTTAATTATCTCCTTAAAGGCCTCTCTCCAAAAACAGTCACATTGGGAATTAAGGCTTCAACATATAAATTTGGGGACTGATGCAATTCAGTTCATAACATGGAGGAAAACTGAGATTATAAGAAACGTGAACCATATACTTTAGGCAGCTGTTGTCTAGTAACCACTTTAATTATCCGCACATCTTTCACCTTGAAGACTAGTTTTAGAACTGTGAAATCTGCTCTAATCTGGCATTTGCCGGGTGGAGATAAGAGGAATTTTAAGTGGTTCAGTGTATCTATAGTATGTTCAAAGCTTTCAAATTTGAAGATGCCAAAATAAATTCTCTTGAGAATGGCCTACAGAGTTTGCTTGAGTTAAATCTCTTCACAATATTCCCCAAACAACAACAACAAACAAGCCAAAAAACACACTTGACTAAAATCAGTGTTTGGTTCGATAGAACCCATCTCATAGATTGTTTGAACTTCACTTGAATGGGGTTGATTCAAAGGAGATGAACTGAATAACAGGGAATTTTATATTCCTAGCTATTTAGCTACATTTATTGATCAATTCATAGATTATATAATTTAATAAATACTCATTTTTATATAAGTGACCCAGCAAAATTATAAGGTACTATACAGTGTCTTTGTTATAGTATTTATAATTCTCACTGCAATTTCTTATTTTTTAATTAAAAAAAAATAGCTGCAGGGTTTTTTTTTTTAAGATTTAATTTTATTTATTTCTGGCTGCGTTGGGTCTTCGTTGCTGCTCGTGGGCTTTCTCTAGTTGTGGAGAGCGGGGGCTACTCTTCATTGCGGTGCGCGGGCTTCTCCTTGAGGTGGCTTCTCTTGTTGCAGAGCACAGGCTCTAGGCACGTGGGCTTCAGTAGTTGTGGTGTGTGGGTTCAGTAGTTGTGTCTTGTGGGCTCTAGAGTGCAGGCTCAGTAGTTTTGGCGCACAGGCTTAGTTGCTCCGTGGCACGTGGGATCTTCCCGGTCCAGGGATCGAACCCCTGTCTCCTGCATTGGCAGGTGGATTCTTATCCACTGTGCCACAAGGGAAATCCCGCTGCTGGGATTTAAGCTGTGTAATCTAGAAGATTTACAGGGCCACTTAGTTCTATTATTATTCACAAAATATATATCACTAGTTTAAAATAAAAGAATAAATATATTTTTAACAATCCACATTACATTAACTTCTAAAGCCATATCCGATAAAGATGCTCACCAGTGTTATACCAAGAATATTAAAATTAGTATTTAAGGATTTAAAGATGATATTACTTGAGGTAATTTTTGGATACATTTTGAAGAAATGGAAATGATGCATATCTGGTTTTATTTTACAATTTAATTCTGGATATGTTTTATTGAATTATGATTTTATCTATAAACGTTGCAGACTAAGGATTGTTTTTCTTAGACTAATTCAGGTTGTCAGATTATTTCTAATCTAATATTGCTTGGTTTACGTACAAGATTTGTATTTTTATAAAAACATAAGTATTTTGTCACACAACGTGTGACAAAAGCAACAGGTTATTACATATGGGATAAAAAGAAGTTTGTCTTTCTTCAACATATATATTTACATATGTGTATATATATATTTATATAATGTATTTAATTTTTTCTATTTCTCTTTTTGTTTTTTCCTGTTTCTTTCTCTCTTCCACTAACCTTGCTGATCACAATTTCTTATTTCCCATTTCTAACACAATTCTCCATCAAGATCTAAAGTGCACATATTTGCCAGAATCCTTCCCAAATCATTTACTTTTAAAAGTGTTCCCTTTTGTCTCTTTCATCTGCACACACATACAAAGGAATATATAGGAATATCTAGGTACTTTTATACCATTTCCAAGTTAATTTTAAATAGTAGCAGATGATTGACATTTGGCACTCAATACATGTGAGTTGATTTTCTTCTGTCTTTTTGAATAAGGAGGATGAAGTTAGCTGAACATGAAATCTCATAGTTTCCTGACATGCATAAATCCTTTCATCTGTAGTAAGTATAATCTCCCCCCACCAATCCTATCAATTAACCACTGAGCTATATGGTCTTTTTGCAATACTGTCTGAATTATAGTTTTTGAAACAGAAGTGCTAGGTGGGCACTACATGGAAATATAACTTTTTGAGACCAGTAAAGAGTTTCTGTTGCTTCCCCTCTCATTGTAGTTTGGTAGTTTTTCAGGAGATTAAATGAAAATATATGAGCATGTGGTTTTAGAGGAGATGCTGCATTTTATTTTATTTTAATTAAAAAAAATTTTTTTCTGTGCGTAGGTCACACTGCGAAGTGGTGATTGATCAGTGCCATGATGTTGTTTTTATAGCTGTGAACTCTGTTCTATGCTTTTGGTTACAGTGACAGAAGGCCACTGAATGCAGCTTCAGAATTTCTGGAAGATTGGAATTTGTAGGATACATGGCATGGCAGTATCCAGAATGTGTGAATACGGTCTTGGCTTCTTTTAAAATGCTTTGCTAATTCTGCTTGACGATGCTCAAAGCTAAGACAAAACTCCATGAGAGTTACATAACTTTTATACCTAGAAAAGAATTGAAAAAAAATCTCCTTCAAAATTGTTCAGTTAGTGTTCTGTGAAAAGCCATACCCATAGGATGTTGTCTTTGAGCAATAACGGGCAGAAATCTAACTTAAGGAAAAAATTTTTTTGATTGGAAAGAAAATGACATAATTCATAAAAGAAGGGAGGGCTGTTCTGCAGATCTCAGACACTGGACCTGGAGATTCAGTATTGCCAGGCTTCTTTCTCTTAGAATCTTATTATTTCTACCTTTCTGTGGGTATAGGCTCTAGTCTTTTAGATTCTTCTATATGAAAACATTTCGCTAGATCAGAGATCAGAGAGGAGAAGGGAATTTTATCCAAAATATTCATTTAGAAAAATACTAAGGAGAAACTCTTGTTGGACTAATATAGCCATATAACCATCCCTGGAATAATCTCTGCGCCAGGGGAACGAGGTACAGGTATGTGTGGATCATGTGTTCACTTCTTTGGTTAGAAAGGTAGGCCAAATTGGCAGTTCAGTTGGAAACACAATGTTCTAGCCACTAAGGGGAGGGGAATGGTTACAGGTAACAAAAATAACAAATATCTATACGGATCCACTCTGTGAATGCACAGTACCTAATCTGTCTTTCCACATGTATAATTTCTAAAGGACTCCTCTGTTATATCCAATTGTTTTATGTATAATCACAAACTCTCTTACCCCTTCCCTCAATGGGTGACAATCAAAACTACTTAATTCAGCTTTAAATCTAGACTCTTGGAAGATGGGATGTCATCTCAATCAAGCCCAGATGTGGCTTATCATAAGCCAGCAACTTATGTATTGAATGGTACATATGACCACCTGATACTCACAACCTACAATGACGATTTCCATTCAGCTAAGGTGGGGTTTCTCAACATTGCCACTATTGACATTTTGGGTTGGATAATTCTTTCCTTTTGGGAGTTGGCCTGTGCATTGTGGAATGTTTAGCAGCATTCCTGGCCTCTACCCACCAGATGTCAGTAGCACATCTCCCCCTTCTCCTCATGTCATGACGATGAAAAATATCTCCAAATATTGCCAAATGTCTCCTGAGGGGCAAAATCACTAACAGTTAAGAACCATAAAATTAAGGGGAAAATGTGAAGCAACATAAGAGTTGTCAAGTGTCCAAACCACTATACTCATTAGAGTGGAATAGTTACAATCACTGACCCTGGAGTCAAATTTTTGGGTTTAGATTTTGACACTATCACTTACAAGTTTTCTATCTTTGGGCAATGGGACTTACGTTCTGTAAGCTTGTTTTCTTTTCCTCAAAATGAACATAATGATAGAAACAATCTCATGAAGTTGTTTTGAGGATTCAGTAAGTCCTTAACACAGTGCCGCCACATAATAAGTGAATTTACCACTAGCATTAGCTGTTATCATTATTATCTGGCTAGGCTGGAATATTAAGGTGCATTCAAATATTGACTCACTTTCCAGAAAGCAGAGTGAGTTTCTTGATCAGATATTTTGTTGTCCTGATTCTGCCCTTGGGGAAAATTCCATTGTCCGAAGTTCCTTATAAACATACCTAAAGGGCTATTAATGAGGCTTCACTAGCTGCAGAATGGTCTACCACTAGAGAACAGTTCTATCATGACCATGTGGATTGCCTCCTCAGTTAAACAATCATGCACCATTGTTTACCAAGCTTGGGGTTTCTCTTTCCCTAAGTATTTTTTTTCTTTCCTTCCTTCCATCCTTCCTTCCTTTCTCCTCTATCCCATCCTTCCCTCCCTCTCTTTCTCTCCTTCTCCTGCCTTCCCTGCCCCTTCTTCCTCTCTCTCTTAAGCTCTAAGTTTAGTTGCCTATAAATTTCATTTGATGGGAATCTTTTAGAAATTGTAAAGTCAGGAACTTTGCATCTGGATCTTTGCTCTGCAGTTTCTGTTTCTTAGCAGCAGGTCTTGTACCTTCTCAGTCTCTCAGGTCTCAGCTCAATTCCTTTGGCTTAAGCCACTGCCCAAATCAGGACAAAGCAACAGGCTGGAGTGGTATGGCAGAGCTTCCCCAATGCCCAGAACCTGCATCTGCCTTGACGGTACTTTTAGGGGAAAGTTTCTATCTCCACCAACTAGGGAGTTCAGAACAAGAGATGTTTGAGGGTAGCCTGAATAGGACATTCTAGTGATTCTTTCTGGATTCCAGTCTTAGCTGCTGCAATGTTTCTCCCTTCCTAAACTTTGCAAACACAAATTTCGATATAAGGCAGAGAATCCAACTGTTGCAATTCTTTAGGATACACTGGATATGTGTTTTTGAAATTACAGCTTAATGGCCATGGGCAGAAAATCTCTCTCTTTAAAAAAGCTGTTTATACTAGCAATGGCCTTTTTGTTTCCAGGTGGAGAACTTTGGATCAAAACTTGTTTGGGAGTAGTATACTATCAGTGGCAAGTTTTGGGTCTCTCTGGATCCACCTTTCCGTAGAGTAAAACTCCTGTCTTCTACTGGGGTTGACAAGGAACAATAGCCTGTTTTTATCCCCTGCTGTAGCCCTGGAAGAGAGCTAGTGCCTCTACTTCCTAAGACTTGATCCCCCATTGTAGTCTTGGCTTTCCACTTTCTCAAGTGGTTTTCTAGCTCTCCAAATATTGTTGCCGTTGTGTTCCATCGTCTTTGTCCTTGGATATTTACGGTTTTTATTTAACTTTTTAAAAACATTTTTCTCTCATTTTATTGCAGACTCAGAGAGAGTATGTGTAAACTGTTACGTTATTTGTAAGTTTCATACAGGTGTACTTTATATGAAATCTCATTTGACCATTAGTCTTTAAAAATACCTACAACTGGTGCAGCCCCATCCAAAGTTTATGCAGTTGCTTTGATAAAATCCCATTGATTAGATTTTCACTTTATCGGTGTTCTTTAGGTCAAAAGCTTTATATTTAATTTTCAGATAAATTGATGTAATGGATGAATTCATATAAAAGACAATCATTTACTTTTAAGTTCTCAATTTTTTATAGACATCTTGATAATTTCATGTCATTATCTCTCTGCAGTGGTATGAATAGCTTGACTACTGATTTGTAATGGTATTAGCCAGGTCCTTCCCTACTTTTTTTGAGCCATCAACTTTGCAGGAAGGGAATCTTTTCACTGAAAGAACTATATTGGTTTCCACAATAAAATATTACATCTTTTAATATTGAAGAATGTTTCAAAATTTGACGATGCTAACAAAGGCTTTAGTGAGAGGAAAAGGAAGATATTTGTATTTCATGTTTTTATGCAGCGACCAAAATTCTCATCTATTAGTTTTTACTTTTGCAAACGCACATATATACTGACAAAGGTTGCTGTGTGGCTTCTGACCATAATACATCTAATGAACTATACTAACAAATAAAAAAATATCAGGTGGTACCTTTTAAAAATATCTAACACCCATTTCTCCCTCCACTCCTGATACTGCTTACTTAGCTTTTAATTATGCCTGTATCTCAGTGTTTGCATATTGGAATTACCTGTGGGGCTCTTAAAAATATTGAGGCTCTGGTCCCAACTCAGACCAATTAAAACTGAATTTATGAGAATGACATCTGGACAGCAGTACTATGTTAAGCTTTACAGGTGATCATATTATGCAGGCAGAGTTGGAAAATACTGATCTCTCTTATGTCCCATAGGAACATGAAAATGAATATGTTTTTGGCCTTTTGATGGTATGTCTGGCTTTGACTTCCCACTGTATCCTGATCTCAGGATCTGTGAGATCCCTGGGCTCTGAATATTAGTCATTATTTTGCTTAAAGAGTCCTAATGCCAGGGAGTTCTAAAATTTAAGTGTATGGAGTCCTAAAATATAAAAGGGATTTAAGAGAATTTTGCTGTAGTACAGAACTTGAAATGCAAAAGCTGTTTTGGACTTTCTCTGTAACCTGGCCAGAAGAGTGCATGAAGACTTAGTTACTCAAAGCTGAATTATTTTAATTCATTTAAATTCATGCTTAATTATTTGAATACATTTTATTAATGTATAACCATTCTTTTATGTCTTAAGTGCTTTATACTACTATATATTATACCTTGTAATTTTGTTCTCTACAATATTGGTTTTGGTCTCTCTAGATAAGAAACTAATTTTTTCTTATCTAACATGTGCCATAGGTTACTTGAGAGTGTCAGGGTATTAAAAGCATTATTATGGATACTATGAAGTCATGCAAAATTGAAGTCTTTAGAATCTGGATAACTTTTGGGGAGTACTGAACATAATGGAATGATAAAAAAAAACGTAAAGATCCCTACAAGAGGACTTTCTTGCTAAAAGCTGTTACTTATGGAATGTTAGTTGTTATGGTAATAGAAGAAACAGAAGTCATTTGTTAAATATTAATTATTTATAAAAAATATTTATTTGTGCCTATTACTTTGCAGGCAATGTATTAGACATTTTAAATGGGGAGCCAGATTGAAGGAGAGTATATAAAAACAAGTATGGAAATATGTATACACAAATTTGTATGTCAAAAATATTTTAATTATGCTTAAGAAGATATTTGGCTCTGTCTAATGATATTTCCTTATCAAATGGTTAAAAATGCCTCTTGGGATTCTTCAAGCCAGACTGGTTTCTATTTTTCCCTTGTTTTCTAGGTCTCTAAGGCAATACACAAAAAAATGTGTGGAGAGAGGATGGCCCTGGCTATTACTGAGTGTTTGATTCCTGAGAGTCACTGCTCCTCCTAATTCTTGATTTGAATTCTTTACTTACCACCACTTTTTAATTGCTCCTAAATCCTAAACTTGGACTTGTTTATCCTGATTTGGTTTGTGTTTCCCTCGTTATTTATTTATCACACTTCTTGGATAATTTAGTCCATTTTTGTGTGCAGACCATAAATCCAAGACCAGAGCGATATTTTCCTATGTTATAATCAATTTTGGCATCACTGTGAATTGATTTTATCTCTCTTGGCCCCGTATTTCTCATGACCCTTAAGCTGCTTCCCTAATTTATACAAATCTTGAAGATGTTCCATAATTTAACTTTGGAATCAGCTTGCTCATTATTTTTTACAAATGATTATTTATATGTTGAAAACTAATAACAGGTAGGAATTTAATTGTTACATATTATTTTTAAACTGTAGATTGATAGTAAAATCATTTCTCAAGACAGTGGTTCTCAACCAGGGGCAATTTTGTCCCCCAGTAGCTATTTGACAATGTCTGGAGACATTTTTTTGATTCTCACAATTAGGAGGTGCTACTGGCATCTAGTGGGTAGAGGCCAGGGATGCTGCCACACATCCTACCATGTACAGGGCAGCCCCAAGGACAAAGAACTATCCAGACCAAAATATCAATAGTGCTGTGGTTGAACCCTGTCAAAATAAGTCCAAGAAAAAGACTATATTGTTGAATCTTTAATGTATGCTTGAAAGCCAGGATGCTATAATTTTTATCTAGGGAAAAGATAATTTAAAAGCATTTATGCTTCAAGTCTTCTTTCCTTTACGCATTAATGTATTCCTTCTAAAGCTCTAAATTCAGTAGATTAAGTAATTTCCCTTCTAAAATGTTCACCTACCTATAACCACGAGTACTTCCTTTAAGTGCAAGTGCAAGCTGTCTTTTCGACAAGTTATGCCAGATTTAGTTATTAAGAAAACGAACATCCTGCAGATAAAATATGTTCCCATTTCAAAATAAATTACACATTTAAAGGATGCTGCAGCAATTTTCCAGATATGTTTCCTCTGTACAGATCAAAATTCTATTCCTGTGTTCACCATATAGTTTCAGCCCTAATACCTAGGCTTGATTTCTAGCTTTGTAAGGGAATGCAGATAAATGTGAACACTCATGCTCTTTGGGAGTGCTCAGTGTGTGAGTTTCCTATATGTATATCTCTGTATATTTGTGTATGGTTTACCACTTCTAACCTTTACTGGTACCTAACATGGTGCCTTTCAAGGAAAGTTGTGATATTGTGAAAGACACTTAGCTTATATCTATACTATTATAAAGAAAATATTTTATTGCTGGATGTGTCCTCATGTATGTTATGATAATGTGTCATACAGCCTTAATTTTTAAACTAATTTCCTTAATTAATAGAGGAGAGTGAAACCATCTCTTTTTAGAAGCCTTCTCTGACTCCTTCTGTCTGGAGTACACCCATAGCACTAGCAGTATGCCACTATTAATCCACTCCCCAGATTGTTTCAAAATGTCTATTTATGTTTTGTCTCCCACAAGTGCCTGCCAGTTTTTCTTTATAGCCTTGGTCTGCCACATTGACTGACATAAGGTAAAACCTCAGTGTTTGTTGACTTATAATGCAATGCGGTAGTTTCTAAGACAGAGATAAGCTTGATGTTAATGGCAAGCCCTGTTTCTTTTTGTTTATTTGTTGTTGTTTTAAGTCAGTCTTGTTCCAGAGCAACATAAGTATGTGATCATATGAGTTAGAGATATGTGCCTTTTATGTTCCTAAAAGAATCCCAGCTTTGTTCAGATAGACATTCATCCCACTACAGCCCACATGACTCAAGTGAAATGGTAACATTTGCAGCTGTGCAGCCATGTGATGGTTAGTCTAGTAGGCCAATCTCAGGAAATTCATCCTTCTTTCCAGAGAATGATTTTGGGAATCCATAACTAAATCCCAAACACTCGGGACTTTGGGTGGGCTATTTATTAATTTAGGGAGGTCAGCCTGATAGGATAGGAAGAAAAGATATCTCCCCCACAGTTAGCAGACAGAATTTTTTCCTGTCTTGCTTACTATACATGAACAAGGAAGCACACTGCCACAGTTGCTGCAGGCAGTCATCTTGCTACCATGGAGAAAGTTTTTCTAATAATAGAATTCACTCATAGAGGAGGGGAGAGCTGAGGCGATAGCAGAGAAACAGAGCTGGATCTGTGTATATAACACACCTGGAGACTATCCCACTTTTGACTTAGATTATGTGAAAAAATGTCTTTCTATAAAGACTGTTGGAGAAGGGCTATCTATTACTTATAGCCTAGGTAACAATGTTAAAAAATTCCCAATCTCCTCCCTTTTAAAAAAAATCGTTTATATCTGTTGATTTTTTTCCTGTAATTCAGGCTATAATCACCCATAACACATTCAGCTATTCCTTCTCTCTACTCACTCATGCTGCACCTCAAAATTTCTGTTCATATCTTTTCTCTTACCTTAAGGCCTACTGACAATTGCCTTTTGGTTCTCAACCTTCCCCAAGTGACTTATCAAGACTCCTTTAGAACAAATAAGTTCCTTCTCTGAGAGAAATTTCAGTGCCAGTTGTCAAGATGTTACAGTTTTCACATTTCCTCAGTCTTCCCATCACTGAGGATGCAAGAGACTACAGAATCCTAGAGGCAGTATAACAGTGGTTAGGTGCTCAAATCTGGAGTTAGTCTGTTTTGAAAGGTTGACCTCACTACTTAGTGACCTTGGGTGACTTATTTAACCTTGCTAAACCTCAGTTTCATCATCTGTAACAGGGGTAGGCAAACAATGGCCCACAGGCAAACTCCAGCCTGCTGCCCGCCCCACCCCACACTTTTTTTGTAAATAAAGTTTTCCTGGAATACAGGTACACTTATTTGATTATGTATTGTCTCTACAGCTTTTGCACCACAATAGCAGTTGAGTAGCTGTGATAGACTGTAAGGCTGGCAAAGTTAAAAATATTTACTATCTGCCCCTTTACCAAAAATGTTGGCTAACTCCTGATCTACAAAATTATAGTGTTGGTAATAACCTCTAGCTCATAGGATTGTTGTGAGGCTCATCCGCATAGATAGTTAGCAGGGCAGCTGGCACATATAAACCTTCAATAGATGTTAGCTGTCATTATGTTGTTGTTAATAATAGTAATGTTCAGGAAAAGGTCAGTGCCTGCAGATCAAAAGTTATTTGAACAAATAACCTCAGCATGTTTTGCAGTTGAGGGGAAAGACTGCCATGAGGACACATGATGTAGTTTCACTGAACAATATTTATTAGCAGCTGGGTGAAGAAAACAATATTTCTGGAGTCAGTCCCCCAGGTGAGGTTAAAGATAATTAGAAGCCTGCATAAATATATTTACACCACCCCAGTGAGACTGAGATACTTTAAAGCTTATTTTTCATCCAGTGGAAATAAATGTTATTTTAAAAATCATAATTAATAACTATTGTGAATTCAATAATAACAATTGTGTATGGTGCTGCTTTAGAGGAGAGTATATCGCTAGTGTTTGGCCAGACAGTGGAACAATTAATAGAATCCCCATTTCCCCTAAGAGGTTTATTTGTCATATCAAAGTTACTCTGGTCTGGTGCAACACAGATGGTGTTGTGACAGCACAAAATGATGAGTGCCACATTGTTCCTTCTAATGATCTTCTTCCACTCAATTCATCTTGTTTTGCAGGCTTGGATCTCTGCCACAGGATTGTTTTGAAAATAGGGGGAATCAAGTAGGGAGAGTCAAAGAAGATGCTAAATCCTCTTGCTATTTTTTGTTTTTTTGATTGATATGTGGGTCCAGAAAGTACTAAAACATAATGTAGCCTTGAAAAAGAAAAATCACTGTCTTTGTCCCATAAATTAAAATATACCTTAATACTTACTTTTCTCAAAAGCAGTAGAAGGTATCACAGTTGTATACAAAATAAGTTCTGCTAAACTAATCTAATCATCTCTATGACATAGTGCTGGGTACGATAGATAACAAAAAGCTTTATACATAGTAAAAAAAAGGATATATGGTTAAGTTGTTATTCTCTTTCTTAATTCACTGTTGAAAGGACACAAAACTAGTTAGAGAATCAATGAAAGGATCAATAAAAATAGTGTAAGTGTCAGTAGGGAAAACAAGTTCAAATGATGAAGAATATCAAAGCCACAAGCTGACATTATGATAATATACTATTAACATATACTTTGATTAAAGTTGATGGTGTTGACAGAGTAGAAATAAAACAAAGTTATATTCAAATTTATACTTTTCTGAAGTTTGCTGTATGGCTTTTCACTTTTTCACATTTCTGTAATTTCTGCTTATTTAGATGTTGAATTAAATGCCAAATGGAAATTTCCTTCATCCTGTGAATCTTCCCTGAATAATGGGAATAATAGTAAAAAGTTAAGGACAGTTTTTCTCAAATAAAACTCTTAGGAACATTCAGCATATATGTAAACAATCAATTTTAGATTAATGATGTTTCAGCATTTTAAAAGTAATATTTAAAATTGGTAATTATATCAACTTCATATTCATGAGCAAGATGATGACCTTTCACCAAGCTATACCTATTAAGTTTGATAATAGTTAGCTTGAGCTGCATATTAGATTCCTCATCCAGTCAATTTTTATTCTGTATTCTTAACTAAAATAGAAAATCTTATCTCACAATAAGGGCATTATGAGGCTCTAATTGTTAGATCATTCTGGATATTTAAATCAAATTTCCTCTGAGTCAATGGAGCTTTTCCATTCAGAAGTCAGATTCATTAATTCATTCTTTGTTTACTTTCGGCTCTGGAACATCTGTTCTGTTGTTGTATTTGGATGTTGTTTGTAAATTGCTCAAAAAAATTTTTTTTATCTATTTCTCCAATTAATGAAAAAAGAATTAAATGTTAAAGAGTGAGACTCTCACTGATCTCAGAAATTCTCCCATTTTGTTTTTGTCTTCATCAATAAAAATTGTGATATTTTGGTGCTAAATTGATGGCTTTACGTTCTTTAAGATATTGAAGATAGCCCTGAGATGTACCACTAAAGCAAGCCATATGTAATCATTTAAATGTTTTTCCCAGGCATTATTACGTCATGAAGTGTTTTTCATCTCATACCCTATTTTGAATTTGATAATACATTTTTCCTTGACTATCAGTATGCTTCAATGTGGAAAGTTAGTCATGTATTTTTTTGCCAGTTTCTTCACACAACATGCTGAAAGGCATATATGCTCAGTAAATGAAATGTGATTAAAATGAAAGTTTTCACAATTTTTTTCTCTGTGGATGTGACCATGTGCTGGATTGGCATTCAGGTATCACTTTTAAAAAAAATTGTTGAGTAGTGCTTTTCCTTATTAGACGCAAAAACGCTGCTCTGTCAAGATTAATCCCAGCACATATTTTCTAGTGTACACTGCAAAATAAAAATATTATCCCCTGTAGCACATTTTTCAGTAATAAACTATATATATAAAAGATATCAGTCACTTCTCCCTTATACTGCAAATAGCAAAAAGCTTATTCACATCCTTTGCATATACATGGTCTTGCCTACTGCAAAATGAAATATGCACATAATATTTTAGTAATTGCTTTTCTACATTATATGCCGTGGATTTGTGTGTACAACTTCTAGGTAATACCTTAAAAGGTAAGCACTCTCTTCTCTTTGTCTGGGCAAAGGGGGTTCTATTACACACTGCTGGGACTTAGAGATGGAATGATATGTTTAGAAGGGTAGAGGCCTCCTTCTAGCCCTGGATTCTATGATCTTGTTGATCAGTTTTATTTATGTCTCTTATAGTAGCTTAGCTGTGCTCTAATTAACATAAACACCAAATCTCCTAACTGAAAAAAATTTACATCAATATCAATGAATCTAACTGTATCTATATTCATAATCATTAGAGAAAACTTCTTAATACCTTTGAGCATCAGCTTTTTAATCTGTAAAATATGGATGCTAACCCCTACTTCACATGGTGGTTATGAGGATTAAATGGTTTAAAATACATAAAATGCTTTAGCGTGGTTTGTAGTGCTATGACTAAGTACTCAATAGATTTTAACTGTTACTATTGAATTTGCGATTTAGGTACTTCGGATCATCACTAAATTATTCCTTAATTTATTATTCTTATGAATAAATATTATATTTAATTAAATAAGTTTCAGGTAAATTTCTTGTTGCTTTAACTCATTTGATGCTGGGATATGCATTGGCCTGGTTCTTGGCCTGTCAAATAGATATATTGCCAACTAGCCAATGCACTCCTCAACCAGTGATTATGGGTCCCTTAGTTCCTTCAGCTGAGTTCTTGTAGTTCTGTGTTTTATGTGTTAAATTAAATAATGGTTGTAAATTGATTGGTATATATATAGTACTCAATAAATTATTATTTGCAGTTATTATTTACCCTTCACTTTAGTGATGAGGAAAAAATTTTCAAAGGTGTTAGGTGATATATTCAAAGTTTCTTCCCTCTTTGATATATTTTTTTTACCCTCGGTGAAAGTAGAGCAAATCAAGCTACTTTATGCAATAAGGGATTTATCAAAAGGATTTATGGTAACTAACAGAGCCAGTGGCAATACCTGACCCCTCAAGTCTGAGGAAAGATAGAAAATTGAGACTTTCTTGGGACTTGATGGCCAGCAACAAAGACCCTAATGCCATCATACTCTCTGTCTTCCTCTCTTTCAAGAAAATTACATATTCCTAGAGTTATCAAATATCCAGCTTCTTAATATTAGAAAATGTTTGCATACTTTGGGAAAACTCCAATCATGTAGATATTTTATAAACACAAATAAGCAATATTTTATAATTATCATCATGTAATATTCTGGCTTGATGTACTTTAGTATTCTTACTGATTTTCTTAGCTCTTTGCTGTATCCTACTAAACAAATTCATTGGAGAAGAGAATATGAAATGGAAATGTTAGTTTTATTGCACATAAGTTAGATCCAATATTTACAACAGCACATAGAACCAATCACACTATTGCAAAATTTTAAATTATTTACCAATTACAAGAAGTGAGTATGCTTCTTGACACCTACAGATCAGTGTTGAAGTTTTTTTAAAGCAATTAGCTTTGTCCATAAATCATTTTTAAAAGTATATTGTCATCTTTTTTTAAGACATTTGAACTTTTGGGCAGTTTTCAACTAAAGACTTGCTGAATTAATTACAGTTAAAATTAATTTGGATTTTAAATTCCTCAGGGAAGGCTTTGATCAACACTTTCATATAAAAGCATCATTCATCATACATTAACATAAGCATAGTCGTTAGGAGCTGGACTCTAGAACTAGATGCCAGGGTTTGAATCCTGATTTTGCCACATACTGGATTTGTGACCATGGGAAATGACTTAAACTCTCTGAGCCACAGTTCCTAACTGCAAATCAGAATGATAAGGATAGCTACCTTGTAGAGTTCTTGTGAACATTAAATGAGTTAGTTTGTGTAAAGTCCATAGAATAGCAGTCACTGGTATCATTGTTATTCTATAGAAGTATAATTAAAAAATAATTTTGACTTGTGAATACAAGATACTTCAAGAAAACTATTTTAATAGTAAATCTTAAATCTGAGGCTTAATGCCTTCTGCAGTTTTTTAAAATGTTTGGTCTAATATTTCTAATATGGCTCTTTGGATTCTAATTGCACATATGTTAGAGCTTTTCACCATATTTTATATTACTTTTATGATCTTCTTTGTATATTCCATCATTTTCTCTTTATACTTCAGTGTAGATATTTTCTACTGGACTGTTTTCTAGCTCACTAATCTTCATTTCAGCTATGTCTCTCTAATTTGCTATTAAATCAATTTGAGTTCTTAATTTCAGTTATTGAAATTTTATTTGGAGAATTTTCATTTGGTTCTTTAATACATATTCTAAATTTCTCCTGATTTTCCAACTTTCATTTTCTTGAATATGTTAATAACACACATTTTAAATTCCATAGTCAATAATTCCAATACAGATATTCCCGACTTTTGGAAAGTTTATGCTACTTCACTTTTATGAAAGATCTAAATTAATACCTGTTTTTGCTAACAGAAATAAATCTGAAGAGGACTTTTACTTTTACAAAAAAAAGCAAAAGGGGAAATAACGCTCAGTATTTGTTTTGCCATTATAAAGGCAGCATGCACGCCCAGCAGCGAGATTGGTATAACCAAGTTCCTTCCAGGGGAACTACACTCAGCATCTCGGCATCAAGCTGTGTCTGTGAGCTCTGTGCTTTATCTCAGTTTATTTTGTGCATCCATTAGCAAGATGTGTCCTAAGGTAACTGCTTCTTTGATTTACGCCATTGTGGCTTATGAAAGTTTTCATAGGAACGCTCTACTTTTGGACAGTGGGGGAAACCTGTATACGGATCTTCTGTGGGCATGTTTCTATTATCTCTTTTTTCTTTTTCTTTTTAGTATTTTGATCTTATTGTCTGATATGCTAGGTAATTTTTAGTTAAATGCTGGACACTGTAATCAATACATTTTGGTGCTATTTATGGCTCTGAATAATCTTATCTTCCTTCAGCGAGAACTTATTGTTGCTTCTGGCAAACTGTTAGGGAATATGCAGGTAATATTATTTCAGTTTTTCTACATGTAAGACTACTTTTACTTAGCTCTTCCTCTACAATATAGCCATTCAGGGATCACAACAGGAATCTTGGGTCCTCCTTGGTGCTTCCTGAACATTCAATCTCCCATGAGATTACTCCAAGTCTGCTTAGCTTCTTAGCCACTGCTTTCTGCTCCCCTGCAGCTGGGACATAGGTCACAGCTTATGAATCAACAAATGTTTATTGGGGAAAAGCAGGGTCAAACACCAGGTTTTCATGCTTCTATTTTTTTCCTCTGGGATTTTGGCCCCCAGATTCTTCTGCTATGGTGGCTCTCTAGTGTCTTCAAACAAATTTTGAAAATTACATTTGGCTTTTCCAAATGTTCTCAGTGGAAAGGTTGGTATAAAAATACCCATCATCACAGCCATGTGTGGAAAAGCTAGTAATCATTCTTTGTTTTTTTTTCTTGGGCTGCTTTGGGTCTTCGTTTCCGTGTGTGGGCTTTCTCAAGTTGCGGCGAGCGGGGTCTACTCTTTGCTGTGGTGCGCGGGCTTCTCATTGCAATGGCTTCTCTTGTTGTGGAGCACAGGCTCTAGGCACACAGGCTTCAGTAGATGCAGCACGTGGGTTCAGTAGTTGTGGTGCGCAGGCTGTAGGGCACACAGGCTTTAGTAGTTGTGGCGTGCAGGCTCAGTAGTTGTGGTGCACAGGCTTAGTTGCTCCATGGCATGTGGGATCCTCCCGGACCAGGAATCAAACCCGTGTCCCCTGCATTGGCAGGTGGATTCTTAACCACTGCGCCACCAGGGAAGTCCCTAATCATTCATTCTTTTTTTTTTTTTTTTTTTCATCCATTCTTGAGGAATCTGTTTGGCTGCCTTACGTACTGCCAAATTCCTCTTTTACTTGCAAAAGATTAGTGCATTTTTCCAGACATCTCTTGCTTGCATGTACACATAGACTTTCACCTTCATCTTCCTTTCTCTGACTCCTAACTTTAGGCCCTTGTTTTTGGTTACCTACTTCAGGAAAATCATGTAGTGCTAGTATTAAAAATACAATGAGAGAAAAAAGCCTGTAAATCTTAATATGCAAAGAGACATCAAAATGAATCATTATCATCAAATAAAGCCTCTGTAAAATTCTATAATGTCCCCAATCTGAATCTCCACAAATCAAAATCCTTGCTTATCTCCCCTTCTTAAATTTAAGTTCTTGTTCAAACAGCAACATTCAATATAAAAGTTAATAGTAGAATTATAAAAGCAAATATTTATTGAATAAAATGTTTAAGGTATGGAATCAGAATTTTATTACATCACTCTCTATTCCTCCCTGCCCCAATTATTTGATGCATACTTTTGGCCCTATTAGGAGACTCTATTACTGCCTTTTTGGAGATTTTCAAGTTGTCCAAACAAATGAGGTACTTATTCAGTCAAAAGAAGTCAGTGCTACTTTCAGATGTCAGGTGGCCCTTTTCTTCTAACATGGTTGAAAACTTAAACATCATAGATGAACACAACCTTGTCTACTTTGTGATGAAAAACTTGGTGGCTCACATCGCTGCACTGGCCCTGATAGTTGCACCCCATTGGGTTCTGAAGATTATGGAATTTTAAACTTAAACTCTTTTTACTAAGGCATAGTTCTCAAACATTGACCACTTTATGAGGGGAATGGAATTGACCTTTCTTTATCAACTTTATAGCCTTAGGTGTTGAGCCTGAGTCCCTGGTCCTGATTTCTTCTTTCTTCTATTGTGGTTCCTTTTGGAGCCTCTGTTTCTTTTCCCCATTAGCAGTTCTCTCTTGAGACCATCTCAATCCGTCAGAGCTAATGTTAAACTGGAAATTAGGGCCAAAGATGTGATTCCCTTTCTCAAAGTCTCCTCACCTCTATATAAATTTCCCTCAAGAACCAAATCTGAATCAAAATGTTTGCAAGAGACAGATTTTGTCAGGTCTCACAGGCTCTTGTTCTATACTTCCCTGGGGAAATAGCTGTTTTTGTAATTGACTGTTTAATATAGAGGCTAATTAGGTATTTAAGAGTTAAAAAGATCTTCTCTAAAATGATTTTGTGTTCATCTTCAGTATAACTAATTTAGCAGTTTTTCTTGTTCAAAAGTATTTTTCAGTTTTACCTGACTTAGGTCATTTTAAGACACTTCATTGTGGAAGAGAAATGACATGTACACAAATAACTGTAAGTCAGTGTGGGAAGAGTATTCTAAAAGTCATAGGACAAATATACACTGGAAATTTAGAGGATAAAGTGGTTACTCTCTACAATTCATTTTAAAAAATAACGAAGGTAATAATTAGCAAAAAGGCTTTACCTGGGAATTAAGCTTTTGTGAGCTAGTTTGGGAATGTGATCATTGTATATGCAGAATAAACATGTTAATGCATTCCAAATCACTGATGTATAGATAGACTTCAGTACCAGTCCTTTGTAAATTGGGGACTACCTGTGTTTCTGCTACCTTTTTTTTTTTTTTTTGGCCCTTTTCATGTTTTGCTTTGGAAAATGTTTAGAGTGGGGTAAATGAATGTGAGAGAATTTGGTACTTTGAAGAAGGCAAAAAGACATCTGATATGTGAATCACTGTATTTCATGGGAGTAACATTATAGGATTAAAGAGTTTGCTTAATTTACACTCAAACATTCAGGAGTTCATCCATTATGGAAGGTGTGGTATACCTGCTCCCTGTTAAGGATCAGAACTAGCTATAATACACCATGTAGATTACTGCCAGTGGTTTTTTTTCCCCCTTTTTCTTTCATGTGTTAATGAAAGTAGTTTCTGATCCCTGATGGCTATTTATCATGGATTGCATTTATTTCTCAGTGTCTTAGTTCTTATTATAGAGAACATCATTGGAAAGACATCATACTTTCATAGATGACTAATCTGTGATTAAGATAGATCACCCATTGCTTCATAAGTAACATCTGGAATCAAAGATAATTCCATTGACTTGAAATCTCATAAAATGTAACATCATTAGATTGACGAAAAGACTGTCATTCTCTGGCTATAATGAACCATTCCTACCAGAAAGTCACACAAATGTGCTTTATAATTTTCCCCAAAGATCTATAAAGTGGCAAACACATTTTTGGAGCTATCCTGGAAGTTTGCTTCCCCATGAAAGAACAATTAGAAAAAAGGTGTAATTCTGAGCACAGATCATGCTTTACCAAGTAGCTTCGAATTTGCTAGTGCTTGTTTTGCTGATCTATAACCACATATACTAACAGTGGAGACAGTTGATTTCTAATGAAAAATGTGTTCCCGTAGCCAACATAGTCCATAAACATTATCACTTTCCCTCCAGATAATAAACTTCAGTGAAAAAATTTATACAGAATTACATCATTGATAGGTTTAAATTGATGAGAAAGCTTTACAGCTTTCTTGGAAGAAATCAAGTCATTTTTTTTCTTCCAATTTCTAATGATGTCAAGTCAATGCTGGGAACTTTCCTGAGTTCATATTAGGTAATTATAGTTTTAACCAAAAAAGGTTAAGTATTACATTAATTAAAAACAATAATAATAGGTTTTAATAGAATAAAAATCAGGAATATTTTCTTTAAAGAAACTTTTCCTTGATACAGAGTTTTAATTCAAATATTAGATGTTTTCATGAGCTTAACTTGTTATAATACTGATTGCTTTATTGTCTTTGAAAATTTTTGCTCACACTGTCTTTTCTATGGCAAAATCAAAAAATTCTGTTCACAGTTTCTCTATGAAAATAATAACATTTTACAGGAATTAAAAATAATATGTACTGAAGGTGAAAATGCTAGTGTGACTTGATGTTTAACACACTCTTCTCATTTAGAATATATAAGTTTAAGAGCTCTATAAGCTGAAAAATCTGTAAGTGATATATAGTATTAATACACAACACACAACTTTTGAAAGCATGTTCTATTTTTATGTAACGTATTTTAAAATGTTGATTTATCCTTCTCTAGGGAACAGGTACAGTATCAAAAAGCAGGAGACAGTTGAATTCATGGTACATAGAAAGTCATTTCTGTAGATACTACCTTTAATTCTGATTACATTATCACGAAGAGTTTTCTATATTTTAAAATAAATAACTGCAGAAAAGATATTATTCATATTAATGTGTCTTTTTCTTTACCAAAGAATTTAGATTTCTCTAAGTTTTGGTTACTCTGCCTGTAAAAGAAAACCAAAATCAAAATGGAAAAAAAAAAAAAAATCCAAACCAGACTGGACTCTAGTGCTCAAATGATTATAAATGATAACTGTAAGAGGTTCTCTCTGACTGGTATCAAATAAATTCCTTTAAACCTTTTTTTTGGTGAATGATGTATTTAAAAATCAAAAATAAAAAACCCTTTTTTTTGGCGAATGATTTATTTAAAATACAAAAGAATTTATGGAATGTGCGTCTTGGTTTTAAATACCCAGTGGTAGTCCTTGAAGGGAAGGGAATTAGCATTTTTTAAGTACGGATTGCTTGTTGCTCTACTTACATGACATTTTTTATTCCTTTCTTTAATTCTGTGATACATTTTACCTGTTTGGACAATGGGGCTCAGAGAAGTTAAGTAAACTGTTCAAGGTTACATAGCTATTTCATGCTGAAATATATTTCAAATATATAACTATCTAACTCAAAAGACCATGCTCTTTCCATTATATCACACTAGTGACAAAATTGTTCAGAATCAATGGTTGGAGAAGTCTACTTCTTGTGAATATATAGATCAGCTGTCAGCACTAGTTAGACCTGAGGTTAGCCTTCAGTTAAGTAGGCTTTCTATGTGAGGAAAAGCTTTTTGGATTTAATATATTTCTGTTAAATAGGAGAAATGAGGCCCTTTTAAGAGTAAGAGGGGTGCCAATAACCTGTTAGTTCAGAAACTGTGGAGTGTCTGATGATCTGCCACAGTTTATACACACACACACACACACACACACACACGCAAAATAACACAGAAGAACAAAAGTTCTCTGGGTCAGAGATATCTTTTTTTTTTTTGCTTGCAGCAAAAAGCAGCAGCCAGAGCAATAACTTGCATCAGCTTCTCATGTTCCCAGGGTGAGATGATAAGTCTGATATTTATCTACATTTGCAGTGGGCTGCACCACAGGAGAAGAAATCCCAATCTAAGGAGACTCTAAGCTTTTATAAGGGCTGTTGGTGATGTTCTCATCTTCCATTCTGGGGAGAGATACTCATTTCTTCTCTGGAGAGCAAGAAAATCTCCTCTGGGGTAGCAAAGAAAGGCATTACAAGATTTATTGCCCTGAAATGTAAGCAAAAACTCCAGGAAGGAAAAGCCTTTCTCCTTACTATCCTGGGATGTCTCTAAATCTCTCTGGAGGATACATCATTTTCAGCTTCCATAGTCAATCATGCACTTTGTTCAAAGGCCTAGAATTTGCAGGAATTCAAGAAATTCAGGGGAACTTTCTTAGCCCTAAAAAAGCAGAGCATGAAACAACAGCTTAAGTGCACGTAGTCTATTTGAAAGTGTGATGTTAGGAAGCAGTAATGAGACACAGGGAATGAAACAGGAAGGAGGGGGAGCCAATAAAAGGTTATACTATGAAATGCCTCCTTGTGGCCTTTTGGAAGATGTTCCATGTTCTTCTGAAGGAGGTTGACCTTTTTGTTCTTTGTGGCTCATAGTGAAATGGTAGTTAGTATGGTGCTAAATTACATCACATCGGTTCACATCTTTTGTTGCCTCAGTTCCTTTTTTTCCCTCACCCTCACCTCCGGTGCTTGCTTACATGTCCCCAAATAAAGCATTTTTTGCTGCAGGCTCTATTTGCTAGAGGACTTAGGCTGAGACAATGTGCTTTGTGATTTAAGAAGAAACACTTCCACAAACGTCATCTTAAATATATCATTTTAAATTTAAGATTTTTAAAAATCAACGTTAGATTGTGAACATCAAAAAAACTATTATATTGTTTTAAAGTGTTTACGTGGAAAAACAGCAATCTCCTGCTCTACTGCCTCTCCAGTTCTGCATATTCAATCCGCAGAGGTAGTACTTTCCAACTCTTTATCAATAACTTTTATTATTTACTTAAATATCTCTTTCATATGTGTATGCAGTTTTAGAAAACACCAATTTTAGGCAGTATCTATTTACTACTATGATATTGAGGGGTTATCACTTTTATAGCGCTCAAGCTTATCCCTTCTGCTTATCCCATCACATATTTGTTTTTTGTTTGGTTAATAGTTGCCTCATTTTTCCATTTACTCAGTTTTATATATACCTATGATCAATTTTTTCCCAGGATTTTCCAACATGATCTAATACATACCAATGATAATACTTCCAAACTCTCCAATTTATTAAACAATCTATTTGTTCCATTTCATTTTCTTGGAAACCTCCTCTTTCAGACCTCTACCCCTCTGCTCTGATCTGAAAGAATTACTCTCTAGAATTAATGCACAAATGTCATCCTGGTATTTTCCTTAGTTTCTCTCCTCTGCTGGATATCCTACTTCTTGAATCTTATTTCTTCCTGTTTCTTGGTTTACTCCTTCATTTGGTTGGAACACATTCTCTAGATTTCTAAAAAAGGAGGTAAATATTGGAAACTTTTTGAATTAGATTGCTTCATAGAGCCCATCTAGGTTCAAGATTGGAGAGAAAGATTTGCATTTGGCTCAAATTACTTTTACTTTGATTTATACTAAACCAGTAAATGATACTGCAAAAATACACGAGTTGAAGTATCAGAGAGAGACTGTTTATGGCCCAAATTGTGCGCAAAGTTCTGCAGTCAGTGCAGCCGGCACATAGTGGGCAAACCTCAAGATCATAAATACTGCACACTGGATGTTTGCTGCTTTTTGTTCCATTGGATTGGGAAGAGGGGCTATGTCAGCATGCAAGGGTCTGCCTAATGCTTTTTTTTTTTTTTTTTCACTACTGGGACATTTGGCCATGGCTAAACACTTCTTGTGTACATGAAAATGTTTTATTTTCTCTGTATGCCTTGATTGATGGTTTGGCTGGATGGAACATTCTAGATGAAAATCATTTTTCCTCCCAATGTTGGATGCTTGGCCTCACTGCCTCTTAGCATCCAACATTGCTCTTAAGTAATCCAATGCAATTCTTACTTATCTTCATTTTTATTGTGTCATTTTCTTTTTTCTCTCTTAAAATATTTTGATCTTCTCTATAACCATTAAGTTACATCACTTGTGAAACTTCTCCAGCCCCTTGTCCACCCCCACTACTACAGTGGTAGCAGCTGCAGGGGTAGAGAGGAAGGGAACTTCCTATTTAGTAGATATTTATTATCTGCCCTTGGCTCCCTTCAGGTACTTTTCATACTTCAATAAAGAGACTCTAGGTTTCCCTTTCTCCATTGTTTCATGTCACCAGGACTGTAAATTTCAAAGCAGATCTATATTCCAGTTGATTTAAAGAACATACCTGACATGCTTGATAATGAAATCCAGAAATGACTCAAAAGTAAAGAGTTTAGGAATTACGAAGGTGACTTATAAATGGACTGTTGGTGTGCATTGAGCCTATTTAAAATAAAACTAATGCCAAGTAAAAGTGAGAATTATGGTTAAAGAACTGAATACAAATTTATAAACATTGAAAATGTGGAAATGATAAACAAAAATCAATAGACTGTGTGAAGGAAGTTTAGGAATTCCAATCTAACCACTTTTTGTATTAGGAAGTAGTAAGTGGGTAATGTCTCAGTCTAGTAAGTAAAGAAATAATGGTTTGAGTACAACAGTAATCCATTATAAGAATTCAAATCTTATAGTCTCCTGTGAAAGGAAAGATATCAAATTATTGATATTGTTACATCCTCCTCCTTTTAAGGAAGAAGTATTTATTTCTTGTCGTATTGGCTAGTATAATGTCTTTGAATAAAGAATCCAGGTTATTGATTAGAAGAAACATAGCAGGTAAGAAGGTGGCCATGGCAGTTTCTGAGTATCATTTGATATAGATAGAAGAACAGGAATTTCATGAATTTTTACCATGTAATAATTTTTTTCAGAGACCAATATATAATTGCTTTTAAATTATTCTTATTTTTATTGGTATTTCCTAGAATGACACTTGGTGCTGTGATTGGGCTACAAGGTTGTTTAACTCTATGTGTTGTACATTTGTAAGTGCTAGCCTACATACTTTGTAAGATTACACTTACCAGTTTGCATATACTCAGTATTTTAAGAGAAAGAAAAGGGGAAGTGAAATGGTTTGTTAACCTCTTCAGTTGAAAAATTAAAACACAAATCATGGCCTGAAACAAGCTAACTTTCATTCTTTTTCAGTTTTCCCACCAGCCACTCATAGGTCTTACGCATCCCTGTTATAAATACAGGTCTATTTATTTCCTGTACAATTGTAGGGTAGAATTCATAAGATCTCAGAGTTTTAAGGTACCTAGAAGCTTAAATGACTTGTTCAAATTCCCTCAGGTAGTTAATAACAGACTTTTGACTGAGATTCTTTGCACAGTAGTATACTATCTCTTTAAAGCTACGATTCTCAAATTTTAATATAAAACAATCACTAGGGAGCCACTTGACAGTCTCTCAGATCTGGCTCAGACTCAAAAATCTGTCATAAGAAGTACTCCAGTTGTCATAATCCATACTTGGGTATACATTGTTTTAAGGTTGTTTCTATTAAAGCAGCCCAGTGGTCACTTATCTTCACAAAATACTTGTATCAAATTGCTTTCAGACCTGATCAATAATAGTGGAGGAATTTTTGTTCCAGTCCTTACAGAAAGAAAACATGAAATCTGACCTCATTGTGCTTTATTGTACAGTTTTCAGAAGTTGGAACAACTAGTTATTGTCAAAATGAGTATCCAAAGTGCCTATTTCACATCATGGTTACCTTGGGTTAAACTCTTGTGCAAATCTTTAGCAGCCACTTAAATTTCAGTCTTAGAAACCAATCTCAAATTCCTTTCTTATATACAGTAACAACTTGTACATGAATTGGATTTCTGTATATTCCATCTGCAGCCTTATTTCATGTTTTTCGTCATCTGCATTATAAAACTTTATGAACCTGGGCTATAATACAACAATGTAGTTCACAGTCCATTGATGTTGCTTAAATCAGCCTTCTGAGATGCCTGTATGGACATGATTTTGCAAGTAATGGGCTGTTTCAGTTCTGCTTGAGCTTCCAGTGCCATCTCCACCCCAGCAACAGCTGCGTTTTACTGTTGTCATTTGGAATACATAAATAAAGGTGAGAGCACTGATATTCCTTTTCATATTCTTTTCAGATAAATAATTAGGGTAAGTGTAAAGAGTGTTCAGTTGCTTCAAACGAAAGATGCTATAAAATTTTTGACAATTTAGCATATTTTCATAAATTATAAATGCATTTATAAGCAGAACATTGTCTATGATGGTTCTGAATCACATTCTAAAAGTTCTCTGCCAAATTTTAGTAGGTCTTATTTTCAGCAAATTAATTTTTTTTAATGAAACAATCATATGTCTTATCAGTAACAAAATGGGAAATAACACAATACAAATAAAGTCATTGAGCTGAGGAGAGGATATAGAATTTTTCAATTCAGAGGCTGACAAACTATGACCTGTGTGCCGAATCCAGTCCACTGCATGTTTTTGTAAATAAACTTTTATTGGAACTCAACTACTACCATTAGTTTGTGTATTATCTATGACTATACGTCAGCTATAACTATAGAGTGGAGTAGTTGTAACAGATACACTATGGTCCGGGAAGCCTAAACTATTTACTATTTGATGCTTTATAGAAAAAGTTTACTGACTCCTCATTTAACCCAGCGGTTTGCAGACTTCACAGAATTCTTGGGGATCTTTTGAAAAAATACAGAAGTATAGACTCCGTACTTAAGGATTTGAATTCACTTGTCCTGGAGAGAAGTTTAGAGCTTCCTACATAATTTGAATGTGTAGCAAGGATTGAGAAACACTATCTGACCTCTACAATGAGCTTACATTCTTCCCAAAGTACATTACATTGTTCTCAGAAAGTGGGGGGCCAATAAGAAACACTCAGGTTTGTCAGATCAGTCATGATCTCAGGTAAGAACAAACTCAAGATGACTTTCTTCTGTTTTTTGGTTGACAAAATAAATGTTTCACAAATGATCTGACATGACTTGAGATGATCCTAGAGAAGTTGAACACCATGTAAAATATATTTATTGTTGCTCGGAGGAAGGAAAATTAATTTTGAGTAGAGGTGTCAGGGGAGACATCACAGTGTGTGTTTTGAACTGTGCGTAGATGCTTCAAATATGGATAGGATCCAAAACTTCAGATAGGATTGCTGTAGAGATTGCCTTGTTTAAATTATTATTATTTTTTCTTTTCTACAAGTCTACTCTAAAATTCCAGAATCAGAGTTTACCCATCTTGGCTTGCCTTTGCCCAGTTCAGTTCAACAAAATGTATTGGTCCAAGCACTGTTAAGTATTGAGCATATCACAATTAACAAGACAGACATGACCTTGCTCTACTGGAGCTTCTATACAGCAACAATACATTGTGCTAAACACTTTGATAAGGGAAGGATACCTTTTAGTCATATAGAAGAGTTCCTTACTCAGCCTTTCATGAGCTGGGAGGCCTTTTCAGACCAAGTAAATTATAATTTGGGATCTTTTGAAAGATTGGTATGGAGTAGGGTGGAGGGGGCTGGTCAAAGCAAGAAGGATAAGTTTAAGCAATGGCAATAATCTTGGATTGATTAATACAGAGTACTAATGGTAGACATGAATTTGGAGAGTAATTAGAGTTAAGATTTTAAGTGCCTTTTAAATGTTGTGTTGTAGTATCTGGACTTTTCACAAGATCATAATAAATCCTAAAAGAGTTTTGAGTTGTAGAATGACATGATCAGAAGGCAAAAATATTATTCTACTTTTATGTGGGGGAAATATTCAAGAAAGAGCAAGTCTTGAGACACAAAATCTTAATAATTGTCTGTTATAGTCTTTGAGGGCACAGAGATTGTGTCCTATGAAGCAGGGCAGTGACAACACTGAAGGAGGTAAACATGACTTTTAAAGGTAATTTGGAGGCATGAAAGATACAGGACTTGGAGATTCATTATATGTTGTATGTAAAGAGGGAGAAGAAGGAATCTAGGGTGACAGCGGGTCTAACTCTATCTTTGTTCAAGAAAAAAACATTTGGAGTGCCTGATATTGACCTATAGAATTTACTACTTCAGTTTTATATCTTTCTTGCCTCCAATTCTGCTACTGAAGTAACCATAAAAAAGCTCTGGCTCTACTGAGACCACCAATGCAAAGTCAATTTGCTTCATGACCCTTGAGGAGAGGGTTGATTTTGAGGATTTCATTTTGTAATGGCTGGGGACTCACACTGAAATGAGCTGTGACACATTCACAAGTATCTTAATATGGCAAGATGTAAAAGGCAAGGGTATTTGCACACCTTTTCTGCCAGCTTTGGACAAGAAACCCCTTCACCTTAAAGATCCATTCATCCTTCCAAATGATCCCACTTAATGTATGACTCATATTCATTCAACTGCTCTACTTGGAACATTTAAAGGATCCATGGGCCATTTACTTCTTTTAGAGTTTGTTAGCAGTGCTGTCCTGGGGATTTATGCTTCCTTTACCATGTTTCGTGAACATGAGGTGGGTCTTTACTATTCATTTATCCTAGTCCTGGAAAGCCAGATCAAGAATAAAAGAAAATTGTGAGGAAGGCAGTGTTTATATTTATTGTTTGTACATTGAGCATTGGCAAAACAGTATTCTGCATTCAAATGATAAATATTCAGCAAGGTATGTATCAGCTATAGAATTACCCAGTGAAAAGAGTAAGTTTTATCTACATTTGTATTGATTCCAGGTTTGTCATACATCATTTTTATTGAAACAGCACATGGCTTGCTATGAAAGCAACATATTCTTACATTCTCTTGTTAACCCTCTTCACTTTGCCTCTTTGCATTTTAAAGTTTTCTCTTTCACTTTAATAGCCAAACATTAAATGCAAGTAGGTATAAGGACTGAAACTGCGTAATTGATAAAATTAACTATCCTATTTTAAAAATGTAATTTCTTCTTTCCTTTGCTGTCTTTTCCTGTTAGACTGTAAAGCCCTCTGTAATATCACAAGTCACTTCCTCTCCATATGCTAATTTCTTACTAGTTTCCAATCATAGTAGATATTTGATCTGTATTTAAAATTTCATTGAATTCCCTTTTCCACCCACTCTCACACTGAACTCTCTTAAAAACTCTTTTTTTTAGTTGTCTTACAACTATGAGCCATTTCTTCTTTTTCTCTGCACAGTGTCACTTCTCTCACTTCCAAGTGTCTGAGGCTCCTGCGGAGTTAGCATTCTTTCGGTAGGTTTTGATTTACTTGAGTTCGAAGAAGTGTTGCTACCTTGAACCCATCTGTGCTTGGCATTTCCAAAAGCAGTAAAAGAGTTCCATGATTTCTGTGCAT
Organism: Balaenoptera borealis; assembly: GCF_965194805.1. NCBI lineage: Eukaryota > Metazoa > Chordata > Mammalia > Artiodactyla > Balaenopteridae > Balaenoptera > Balaenoptera borealis. The sequence goes on from NC_138862.1 coordinate 43,249,332, forward strand.
AATTACAGATAGTGAGAATACTTTTATCTTTAGGAAGTGTCAGTAAATTCTCCAATCAACATTTCTTTATTTCATCTCTGCAGGGAAAATATACAAAAGAAACAGTTTCTGTCCTAAGAAACTTTTCAGGGAGAAAATCCTAGGAGTCCCTTATTTAGAGAACAATTAAATGGCAAACATGATGGTACTGACTATAGAAATAGCAATAGGTATTCAGAAAAGGAAGATAATTCTAGGGGGTGGAGTTATTGGAAATGCTTAATATCAAAGATAGGACTTGAGCTGGGAAACGAAGGATGAATAAAACTAGAAGAGGCAGAGACATGTATAGGGTGGAGGTGGCAAGGTACTGAGGGAAGATAGTAGCTACTTCAAATAGAGAAAATGACCTAAACAAACAGGAAAGCTAACCTCAGGTTATGGCAGAAACTCCACCTAGTGAAATCAGGTGTACATGCCTCTTACCACTTTACCCATGAGTGTGTCTGCCTTTCTCGACTGGCATATGGGTTTTACTCTCACCTCTGTGTATCTTGTCTTGATTTGATAAACTAGAGCTATATTTCCTGTATTCCTGATTTTAATTTTAATTTGCCTTGCTTTCTTCATCCAATATCCTGGGCTCTTGGTAGTAAACCAGACTGAGTTTTTGTTTTCTCTCCTTGATTTACCTTGCTGCTTTTGATTGATTTGTGAACCTACACCATGCTCTGGTCCTTAACATTGTAGCAGAATAAGATGAAAACTGTGATTTATTTTGAGTTACTAAATGGCTTTCACACTTAAGTATTTATTTTCTCCAATATATATGACCTTTCTCTAACCTGCTTTTAGTCCTGTTTATCATAAATTTTCAAAAGAAAGATAATAAGGAACTACTAACAATATATTTCAAGGCTTCCAGAACCTTTAGTTATAAGACAGCAAAAAATTGAATCATCTTGCAAATGATGACTTTGCTATTCTGTCAGTCCATCACCTCATAAATATATGTCATGCATGGTTCTAGGTCCTGGTCATAGAGAAATAAATATGTAAATCTCTCAGGGAGCTTTCATGTTAGTGTCAATAAAATATACACAGAAAAATAATTGAATAATTTAATAATAATTTAATTTCATATGCTTATGGAGTTTGGAGGGGTAGGGAGAGGGTGATACTTTAGCTGAAATGTTCAATAAAAATATCTTTGAGGAAGTGATATTGAAGATGGGATGTTTCATTTGAGACAGAACAGATAAAAAGAAATTAGTCATACAAATAATTGGGGGAAGCATATATAGTGGGAAAGAGGTTGATGTAGTCAAGAGACAGAAATAAGGCCAGCATGCTTTGAATATAGTGGGAATGAAGATAAAAATAAAGGCTTGAATACAGTGAGAATAAGGATACAACTGAAAAAATGCATATGTTAATATTTTAGATTTCTAAATAAGTAGGTATTTTTGTAATGCACCATATTGGTCCAGTTTTTATAACATATTTTGATGTGTTGCAACATTTCTATTTAATTTTTTGCTTACCTTTATGGGTTAACTTTAGGTCAGATATTTTGAAAGGCTAAATCAATTTCTAATCCTGTGACATTCTGGCTTGCAGCAATTTCATCACTTAATAAAAATCAAAGTAATTTTTCTTCCTTTTTAATATTTAAAATGTGATAAAACTTCTCCTCCTTATTACATTTTCCAGCAGGCTTAAAGTTTATGATATTTCATGTAAGCAATGCTAAATGAAGAAAATGCTAATAAAATTTAACCAAGGGTTCATTTTATGTGACTACAAAGTGGATGTGTGTTTGGCTTCTCCTTTCAACATGGTTGATGAACTTTGTAGCTTATAGATGTGTTTGAATCTTAGACACTTTCATTATTAGCTCTGTCAGCTTAGACAAATTAATAAATTTTCTGGTCTTCATTTCCCTCATCTGTAAAATGGAGAATCATTTTATGAGGGTTTTATGGGGATTAAACGAAGAGATGAAGTATGAGGAAACACCTAACAGTCCATAGCACTTTGCACAATAAATGCTTGAGTTTGTAGATATGAGTGTGAGTGAGTATGTATCTCCTCATCTTTCTTTAATGTTCTTTACTTCCTCATTTGTCCACAGAAGTGTTCTGCTCTGAATAACATGGTGTTGAACAACATCAAAAGGATATGGATATTTGCATCAGAAAACTGTTTGGGGGTACACCTCTCTGGGTGATGATTAAATTACATATTTTGGGGCCCATTCCTACTCTTTTGTGGTGGTTTAGCCAGCCCTTCTCTGGGAGAAAGAGGTTGCCTATTTAATAGGAACATTAACTTTCTTCCAGAGCACCTAAGGGATTTCTTTCTGCTCTGTGTTCTCATTTGCAAACACCCTCTGAAATGCTCTTTTTACCTTGGCCTAGTGACAGAAAATACCTTAGGCCTCAGCTGTGGAATTCTCACCTGACTTCTCATTATCTTGCCTGTTCTGTGTTTCAGAGTCTGCATTTAGCATCCATTTCTACTCTTCCCTAACTTCCATGTATTTGGCCACGGAGAACCTAACTGAGTCTTAAGCTGGTCCTTACCTGCATTACTTGCTGGTGTTGTTCCTTCCAGACATGATCTGCATCCCAGGGACCTTTGCTCCTACTGAGACTTCTACCCTCCCTGTTGGTTGTTTTCAATAATTTTTTACTTTTGGATTTAGTGAGTTGCTAGTGAATTCCTTTTCTACTCACAAAATAAGTAGGGAAGGTCACGGAAATCACGAGGAAACTGAAAATGATTTGATAGGTGTTCCAAACTCCAAAATGGTACTGCTTTATTTATTTTATTAACAAAACTTATCTTACTGGGTCTACACTTTGAATTAAGTAATTTCAAATATGCTAAATTGTTTTTGGCTGAAGACATCTTTTCTCCTTTCTCTGTCTTTCTTGTGTTCAAAGCAAACAAAGAGTAGGAAGTGTTTTGATTCATATCACCATCTTCAAAGTATTTACTTCACACTTGCTCTTGAATGGTGTCTTGCTTGTTTCAGCAAGTTAAATGTTGATTACCTTGAGAGAAGTAACCATGTCCCCCACTCAATCAAGTACAAAACAAGTGCTCAGAATTTATTTATTGAACAAATAACTGGATATGTGGGAAAAAAGAAGCTTCCAATAGATACTTCATTATATTTACCCAGAAAAAAACCCAATATTTTCCAGAATATGATACTACCTCTCAGTGACACTTAAGCCCTTTATGTGATGATGATTCCCTGCATAGTTCTAGTAGTTTAGGAGTTAGATATTGTATGTATTTAACTGGCATTCGAATGATTCGGTTGCATGACTTGAATAAGATAACTAACATAGACCAAGTAGATGTTTATTTCCAGTAATTAAATTATTTTAAAATGTTTAATATGTGCTTATGCAGATTTATTCAGTATTTCTAGAATTATTTGATTATGGCTATCAAAATTGGTAGCTTTGAAATTCATCTTTTTCATCATAAAGTACAAACTAATTTAAAAATTGTAAGAAATCTATGGTGGGAAAAATATTTTCTGAACTCAGGGTGTATGCTAATTAGTTATGAATATAGATTGAATATATGTTCTAGAAAATTTTATGAAGGAATGTATGTGATTTAAAAATGTGCATTATCTAAAACTTCTCTAAATTATAGGTGAATTGTGAGAGAAGTGTTTCAATAAATAGAATAACCTACAGTTGACGCTGAACATAAAGTAAAAAGATGTTCTGATAACTATATGGGTAATTGGGGCAAAATGGGCTATAAAAGAGTAAGCTAGGAATGCTTATTATTCTGTTTCAGTATTTTGGTATTGCTGTAATGAATAAAAAGGATACTTACCTGTAGATTATCTGTGATCACTGCTAAAGATAGAATTTGGAATGCAATGGATTGCCCTGTCTGTTTGAAGCAATATTTCTCCATTAAAAATTTTTTAAAGAAATTTTTATTAAGCCCTTTCCTTGTACCTGGTGACATGCATTTAGGGAAATGGAAATGAATATTACATTGGATCTGACTTCTAGATGCCTATAATACAGATGAAACTAGTACAAAGATTTTTTTTTTAGAAGATAATCGAGGTTCACAATTTTTACCAATGCCCCTACTTTGCTTTTCCATTTCATGTACTATTATATAGGAAAATCACTTTAAAAGTGATGAATCTATATTTCAAGCTTATAAGAACACAGAATTTCTCACAAATGTACATGCTATATATTTGACTCCCCGCCCCCCCCGTCAGTGGGCACCACATAGTATCCAAATAATTAGGCACTAGAAGAAATGCTTATAAGGTTATGGGTACTAGTTCTCTCTTTCCTTTTCCTTTTTCTTTCTTTCATTCTTTTTTCTTTTTTTAAGTGACTGAAAAGTCTGACATAGCAAGGCATTGTAAGTACATGTCCCATAGGGAATTTGTAGAGTCACAGTGAGGGGTGATGTTCAGATGTTGACTGATTGATGTTAATGAAGAGCATGATCCTTTTGGAATAAATTTCTCCCCAACCCCTGGATGTGCCTCCCAGGAGTTCAACACTTGCCTGACAGACAGGTGTCAGCTGTGAATACTCAGCTGAAAACTCAGTAAGGAAGGAAGCTGTCTGCAGTTCTGACTCAGAGGATAGGAAAAAGAAGAGAGGACTGCAAGTTTCACCATATCTTCCACCAGGAGCAGGTGGATAGAAAATGTTGTTTCTGAAAGGATTCCCTGAAAAGATCTTTTCCACTGCTTGTCATTTAGAATCCTTACCTGTATGTCAAGCCTTTCAACATGTTATTCGTGATGAGCTTAGGTTGTTAATTATCCTGAGATATGATTTTTCTTAATTAGACTCAAAAGAGGTATAAATGACTAATAACTGACTCTCTTCTGGGAGAAACTTTTGGCCAAAGGGAGAGTAGACAAGATATAACAGAAACGAGGAATTTGAGAGTAGAGAGAACCGCACAGAACAGTAGGAAGGCAGAAAACGAACTATGGTGTATACAAGGACGAGCCCTGCCTACTCAAATTTTCTCAGGGCCACAGAGCTCTATTTGCATACATCATCATGAAATTGCAGGAGATGAATCAAAGAAACTGAGGGGATTGTGTGACTCAAATGTTATGAGTGAGCTCTTGGAGTGGAGTGGTATTTTGCTTGTACATTCTTGGGATAAGCAACTGAGTAAACGAGAGAACAATTGGAGAATTGCTTAAGGAAATGAAAGAAAGAAAAGATGGAAGTGGTGTGGGGAAAATCTAAAGCAGATTTCCAAATGGAGATTTGGGGATTTTTGAGAATGAACCAGTATGATGTAAGCACTTGATAGGATTAATTGGCAACAGATTAGCACATAAGACTCCTGACTCCTGCTTTGGGGTCAGAAGATATCCTGACTCTTCCTCTTTTTTTTTTTGATTGTTAGTGAAATATCTGTCATAATGCTAGGACTCCAGTCTACATCTGGAGACAATTCTAGAGCTAGCTAGATCCTTGGTGAAAGTCAAATAAGCAACTAGTTATATATATTTTTTCTATCGCAACTACATTTGTCCTTTATAAGAAACTATTTTATAATTTTTCTCCTCTCACATATTCTCTGTGCACATTTTTTGCAATATAAAAAATCATATTATTTTATTCTTAGTCACTAGTCATTTATGACTCTTCTCAACAAGGGCTGACTATAAAAAGCTCTCTCTTCAGTTAGCTTGTAGTATCTTGTCCATGGAGCTTCCCAGGCATGTGTGTAGATATTATTAGTCTACCTCTAGGAAGTATTAAGCTTTTGCAGGAATATCAACTCTAATGCATAATTCTCCATTTAATTTTTGTAATAAATTTTTTCCTTAAAATTTGTTCTTATTCTAGTGCTTGCAAGTGAACAAGTTAATGTACTCAAAAATTTCCCACTAAGGGTATCGTAGCTTCTCATATGGACTTTCTATGAAATGGTACTGAAGTGCAGTACCCCCAAACAGTCTCCCTTGACCCTTTGGCAGGGTCTTGGCATTAAGAGAGGTGTGCCTAAGTCTCTGTGTCTCAGGTAACAAAGAGCTGAGTTATTGAGTTATTGTGTGAGCTGTTAGCCTAATGGGTCGGTAGCTGGGTGGGAGTGCCTGGAAGGCTGCATTTGAACTATCTGCCAGGCAGGGTTCCTTACTGTTCTCTAAATGTACCATGCTCATTACTGTGGCTAATGATAAGAAAATGAGTGTGGAGAGTAGGGAGAGACCACAGATCTTTCAAGACTCCTGTTAAAGTTCCTCCTCCATTGTTAAACTTTCTGATCATTCCAACCCCCGATCTCTCCATACTGTTCATGTCTATAACACTTATTATCATATTCTCTCATTATGGCTTTTAATCGTGAGCTGTCTCTATCATTTTCTAAGTGTTTCTAGGGTCCTGTGTTATACTGCTCACTCTAAGTAGGAGAAGATTGCCCCTTTAACTTCTCTTGTCTTCTTTATGGGTTTTACCAAGGAGCCACTCCATTAAATTCTATCCCTGTTGAATAAATGAGTTGTAATCATTATTAAAGATTTAAACCGTTTAAAATTAATATTTTGTTTGAATAAGCAAAGTGGCAAAATGAGCTGATTATTATTAAATATCTGATGGAATAGATAGACAGTGAATTATAACAGGCAGCACTTTTCAAACTTCAAGAGTGTATGAAAGACTACATATTGTTAAAATACAGTGAATTCTGTGTGGATCAATAAGAAGAGATGGTGTTAAATGATACTTTTCTTCTTTAGTTCTTTTTCTTTGAAATATTTGAAACCAATGTCTGCCTGTCTACTCAGTGTGTTTAGGAACACTGTAAATTGAGAGAGCCGATCCCTTGAGAAGTGGTAGACTACTTGTACTTATTTGCACAGAAGACCTAAACCAATTTAGAAGCATGGAGAAGTTGGATCGAACTTTAGTTAATTGAAGAAAAGTGAAACATAAAATATGAGGTCAACAGGAACATATCACATGTTAGCCATCCTTTAGTCTCAGGATACAGCAGTAAGTACAGAGGGATTCTCTATGTCACAGGCATCTTATCATAGGATCTTTGTATGGATACTTCAACTTTTTCAGCTTCAAAATGGAGTCAATACTTCCTATTTTTCATTTATTCACTCACTAAAAATATTTTTCTGACCTCAATATGTACCAGAACCCTTTCTAGGGACTAGGGGATCCAGCAGGAGACAAAAGACATAAAGTCTTTGCTGTCACACATCTTACATTCTAGTGTATTTTTGTGCATATGTGTGCTGGAGGAGTGATTATGTAGGTGAAGGTGTGCAATGCATCTAGAATACAGACATTCATTAACAATAGCTATCATTTATTGAGGCACTACTATGCACTAAGAAGTTAACATACAATTTCTTATAACACAATAGTCCATATCTTAAACATGGGAATATTGACTTCACAAAAAATTGATTTGGTAAGAATTAAATGATTTTCAAGAACTCTTAAGTGATACAACCTAGATTAAATATTCACCTTCCCTTATTTACCTTCTCTTTCTCCTGGCATTACCTCTTAGGACATACCAGATTGTCAGGTTTATAGCATGTGTAGGTGTTTTAGGAATTATAATCCAACATATACCAAATATGAATTTTTGTAACAGTGAGCTGCAATGATATCTCCATTTTGGCAGAGACCATGCATATCCTGCATCATTCTGTCCCCTGCCTCTAAAGCTCAAAATTATCTGATGAGTGAATAAATGAATGAATGGATGAATATGCTGGGTTATATGAAGGTCCTTTTGTTTTACTGTTTATTTTTAATTATCCAAGGTATTTTATTGTCAGTTCACATTTCCTTTGCTGAATTAGTCTTTTAGGGACTGGATTTAAGCCTCAGCAGAAATGAGTTCTCTGCCACACAAGTCTTGTAAAAGTCATGTTTTACTGCTGTAAACTCAAGTGATACATTTTCAGCAGGGATAACAGAGGACTTCAAGCCGGCAGCAGTGCAGTGGGCATACCTTGTAAAATTCCCATTTCCCAAGGGAGATGTACTCTCGTGGGTAATAGTGTTCAGCCTGGCCTGGATGAAGTTCTACTAAGTCTCCAGTGCCTCTAAACAGAAGCTACCCAGATTTTTCTCTTCAACCATATCATTCTGAAATTGCCTGCATAACTACAAAAAGTATTGGGTTGGCCAAAAAGTTTGTTCGGGACTTTCTATACCATCTTAGAAAAACTCAAACGAAATTTTTGGCCAACACAATACTTCCAGTTTCTCTGATGATTTAACTCCAGGTATAATTTGTTTCTAACACCAGCACTTTCTTGCTACATTATCCGTGGCTCCTGTGATAAAGATAAGGCATTCTACAGGCATCTCAGGCACAAAAGTATGACCAGTCTATATGAATGTGCTGTCAGCAAAATTTTCCTACTGTATAAAACCCGGCAGGAACTGAGTTCAGCAGGCCTGGAGAGGGCCTCTAACACAGTAGCTTTTATTTACTGCTCAGATAATCCCTACTGATAGTTATCAGTTGCCTAATTGACAATCTGATGAATGACAGGGAAAATCATGGGTTCAAATAAAAATGATGTATTAAGCTCCTACTATGTACAAGGCATTTAGTTAGGCCCTTTATTGCATAGATGCAGGATTAAGGTGCAAACACTTGAAAAGTTAAAAAAGAGTTCAGATCCAACGCTCTATGCTCTATGTGGCAGGAGGTTGCTCTTAGAATATGGCACAGGGTAGGGTTTTGATATTTTTTAATGAAATGAATAAAGCATAGCGTTAGAATTCAAATCTGTAAATTTCAAATGAATGACTGGTAATGATCAGTTCTCTAGAAGTTTAGGTGAAGGAGTGATACATTTCAGGCCTAGAAAAACCTTAAATGTAAAGATACTGTCTGCCTATCTATCTATCTATCCATCTATCTATCTGGCATCTATCTAGCATCTATCTGTCTATCTTTGAAGTTTGCCAAGTGTTTATATTTATACTTTTATTTTGATCCTATTAACATTCCTGGGAGATAAGTGTTGGGACAGATATTATTATTCATTTTGGAGATTAAATGGCAACAAGACTTCAATATAAATGTAAGGATGGAAAACTTTTCCCTTCTATGTTCTTTCGCTGGCCTAATAATTAAATTGACATAAGATACATTAATAGGAGAAAAACAAATTTCATATATATGGAAGCCACATAAAAATATGAGACTTTCCAGCAGTCAGATAATTGAGGCTTATATACCATCCTGAGCTAAGGAGTAGAGGGTAGGGGCCTGAGGTTTCAAAGGGAAGGAAGACAATTCACAGGAAGGTGGGAAGAGCAAATGTTGGGTAAACAAATGTTGCCATGTCATACAGTTAAATCTTTCTGTATAAAATGTTACTCAGGATAATAGCTCTCTTCCTGATACAGGTCCCCTATCTAAAGCTTTTCTTGAGTCTGCTGAGCCCCAATTGTCTTCAGCTCGAAATAATCCACATGCCAAAGTGGCATATTCTGGAGTGGTGTATTCTGCTCTCCCTCATAACTTTTCCAAATGTCATAGCTAGTACATGACAAAGTTGGACTTTGTTCATGTTATACCCAGTCCAGTGCTCCTTCTAGCATAGTACAGTGTCATCTTCCACTTTAGTAGAAACACTACTACAAGTAATAGAGTTTCACTAAGTTGGTATATATGCTCTACATGAAAGTTACCTTCTGTTGCTCTCCTAGAATCTGGAGGAACATACTTGCAGTCGTTCGTCCAGTCTTTCAGATGAGTACCTCCACTGAATGTTTATGCCTCAAAAGAAAATCAGTACTTATCAATGACAGTGGTTGAAGAATCCAAATGGGTCTTTCTAGACACTATTGCCGAGTATGTGGCTGTATGTGGAATCAGTGAGTAGGGAACTAGGTGAGGGTTGAAAGGAAGACCATGGGTAAGAATACAAAAACAGACAGATCATGAAAATGACACAGTCATTCACTCACAAATGATTCTTGGGCAGTGATTGCATAAAGCACGCAGAGGGACATCAAGCCTTCCCTAGTTTGCTTGCCAATAAAAACTGTCTCCTAAGTGTGTTTTAGTCCATCTGGCAGAGCACATTTCTGGCAAGAGTGCTTTCTAAATAGCAGGCTTCTTTTTTGGGGACTGGCACAGATTTTACAGGTGATAACCTGCCTGTGCCCCAGGGCAGATACATTACTCTGCAACAAGAAGTTGATGCTTAACCTCTGCTTGGCCTCAGAATCCATTCAGTGGTAGAAGCCAAGCGATTTCACATATTTCAACCTAATGTACCTTCAAGCCTCAAGGCTGCCTTGCTCTATCTCTTGAATATCATCTCTTTTGTGTAAAATCAAGCCCCATAATGGTCTGGCAAGGATGCTCTAAGGAAGTGGGACAGTAGAACTCTGATGTTTCTTTTGGGGAATCACTGCTCCGCAGCAAGCTTCCCAGGTGAGACTGAGGGAGTTGTAATCTTGTCAGCTCAGACTAGCCCTGGAATAATTATCTTTATTGCCTGTTGTGCATGCAAGTAGTTCCTGCTCATGTGACAAAACAAAAGGAATATAAGCCAAATTTGCATATATATGGTTTGGTCCTGCAGACCTGGCATTTTCAATAAGAAAGACAGTGATTTGGAAATGATGCCAGGTGCCTCTTTTTTTTTTTTTTGCATTTGATTCAAAGGTCTGTTTAAGGAAAATGAGCAAGATCCCCTAAAATGTCTTTTTCTTTCCTACTTTTGCCCCATATTTTTATTCAAATCATTTCAAACAAGAATTATGAAAATAATTCATCTTCTTTGGTTTCAAAGATATACCCCAACATTTCTGATATGATTACTCTGGAACCTCTGAAGTTCATCAAGAAGTTGCATTATTAGTCTATTAGTATTTTTTTTAATTAATTAATTTATTTATATTTTACTTTTGGCTGTGTTGGGTCTTCGTTTCTGTGTGAGGGCTTTCTCCAGTTGCGGCGAGCGGGGGCCACTCTTCTTCGCGGTGCGCGGGCCTCTCACTGTCGCGGCCTCTCCCGTTGCGGAGCACAGGCTCCAGACGCGCAGGCTCAGTAGTTGTGGCTCACGGGCTTAGTCGCTCCGCGGCATGTGGGATCTTCCCAGACCAGGGCTCGAACCCGTGTCCCCTGCATTAGTAGGCAGATTCTTAACCACTGCGCCACCAGGGAAGCCCAGTCTATTAGTATTTTTAAAGTATTATCCCTTGAGGCAGTGAAGCCTGTAACTCCCCTTCCCATCAGAAAAGCTGACAGGAAAGCTTTTCTGTTTATCACACCTATTGGAATATCACTTGCATTTTCTACACAGCTTTTCCTGACATTTCAGGTCCTCACTATTCTCACACTGTGTCATCCAGATTAGTATTTTATAAACATTATTGTTTTTCATTTCATATGAGTTCAGTCTACTTTTCAAGCTACAACATCAGCTATGTTAGCTGTGCTTTTGTTCACAGGAGAGGCACAGGTCCATGTTACACTAGAGCTAGTTGTCTGGCCCAGGCCTCTCCCTTCATAGTTGAGGAAACTGAAACCCAGTGAAGGTTAAGGTCCTGTTCAAGATGTTTTAGTGAGCTGGTGGCAGAATCAAGACTATAGAACTAGTTATGGAACCTTCTGACTATCGGTTCACTGCCTTAAATACCATAGGTGTTAAATAATTGCATGATGTGGATGAATTGACTTATCCAGTACTTATCAGCTGTTGGAGGGAGCCATTTTTGGTTTGTCATCACGTTTATAAATACATATGTACATAAATATATATGTAAATAAATATATATCTTAAATAGAACATTAACCTTCACTGGGCTTCAGCTTCCTCAAATATATATATATATATATATATATATATATATATATATATATACACACACACACACACACACACACACACACACACACATATATTCCCCCCCTTCCCTCCCCCCATGCCCCCCATCAAGGCACATGGGGTGAGAACAGAACACTAAAGTCTGATGTACAAGAAAGTACAGGCTTCATTGCCCCAAGGGATGATATTTTAAAACAAAATACTAACAGACTGGTGAGAACACTAAAATCACAACTAACTCCTGAACAGTCATCGACAGGAGGACACTGGAACTCACCAAAAATGATACACCACATCCAAAGACAAAGGAGAAACTGCAGTGAGATGGTAGGAGGGGTGCAATCACAATAAAATCAAATCCCAGAACCACTGGGTGGAAGAACACTTATACTACAGAAGTCTACCCACTGGAATGAAGGTTCTGAGCCCAAGACAGGCTTCCCAACCTGGGGTCTGGCAACAGGAGGAGGAATTTCTAGAGAATCAGACTTTGGAGTCTAGTGGGATTTGATTGCAGTACTTCGACAGGACTGGAGGAAACAGAGACTCCATTCTTGGAGGGCACACACAAAGTAGTGTGCACATCAGGACGCAGGGGAAGGAGCAGTGACCCCACAGGAGACTGAACCAGACCTACCTGCTAGTGTTGGAGGGTCTCCTGTAGAGGCAGGGTGTGGCTGTGGCTCACCATGAGGACAAGGGCACTGGCAGGAGAAGTTCTGGGAAGTACTCCTTGGCATGAACCCTCCCAGAGTCCACCATTAGCCCCACCAAAGAGCCTGTAGGCTCCAGTGCTGGGTCACCTCAAGCCAAACAACCAACAGGGAGGGAACTCAGCCCCACCCATCAGCAGACAAGTGGATGAAAGTTTTACTGAGCTCTGCCCAGCAGAGCAACAGCCAGCTCTACCCACCACCAGTCCCTCCCATCAGGAAACTTGCACAAGCCTCTTAGATAGCCTCATCCACCAGAGGGCAGAGAGCAGAAGCAAGAAGAACTATAATCCTGCAGCCTGTGGAACAAAAACCACATTCACAGAAAGATAAACAAGATGAAAAGGCAGAGTTTTTTCTGGATAAAACCCCAGAAAAACAACTAAATGAAGTGGAGATAGGCAACCTTCCAGAAAAAGAATTCAGAATAATGATAGTGAAGATGATCCAGGACCTCGGAAAAAGAATGTAGGCAAAGATCGAGAAGATGCAAGAAGTGTTTAACAAACACCTAGAAGAATTAAAGAACAAACATCTAGAAGAATTAAAGAACAGACAAACAGAGATGAACAATACAATAACTGAAACGAAAAATACACTAGAAGGAATCAATAGCAGAATAACTGAGTCAGAAGAACAGATAAGTGATCTGTAAGACAAATGGTGAAGTTCACTGCCGTGGAACAGAGTAAAGAAAAAAGAATGAAAAGAAATGAAGAGAGCCTAAGAGACCTCTGGGACAACATTAAACGCACCAACATTCACATTATAGGGGTCCCAGAAGGAGAAGAGAGAGAGAAAGGACCCGAGAAAATATCTGAAGAGATTATAGTCAAAAACTGCCCTAACATGGGAAAGGAAATGACCACCCAAGTCCAGGAAGTGCAGAGAGTCACAGGCAGGATAAACCCAAGGAGAAACACACCGAGACACACAGTAATCAAATTGACAGAAAGTAAAGACAAAGAAAAATTATTATAAGCAGCAAGAGAAAAACGACAACATACAAAGGAACTCCCGTAAGTTTAACAGCTGATTTCTCAGCAGAAACTACAAATCAGAAGGGAGTGGCACAATATATTTAAAGTGATGAAAGGGAAGAACCTACAACCAAGATTACTCTACCCAACAAGGATCTCATTCAGATTTGACAGAGAAATCAAAAGCTTTACAGACAAACAAAAGCTAAGAGAATTCTCAAGCTAAGCTAAGAGCCCACCAAACCAGCTCTACAACAAATGCTAAAGGAACTTCTCTAAGTGGGAAACACAAGAGAAGAAAAGGACCTACAAAAACAAACCCAAAACAATTAAGAAAATGGTAATAGGAACATACATATCGATAATTACCTTAAATGTGAATGGATTAAATTCTCCAACCAGAAGACACATACAAAACAAGACGCATATTTATGCTTTCTACAAGAGACCCACTTCAGACCTAGGGACACATACACACTGAAAGTGAGGAGATGTAAAAGATATTCCATGCAAATGGAAATCAAAAGAGAGCTAGAGTAGCAATACTCATATCAGATAAAATAGACTTTAAAATAAAGAATGTTACAAGAGATAGCGTATGTCCTACATAATGTTAAATTATGTAGGACACTACATAACGATCAAGGGATCAATCCAAGAAGAAGATATAACAATTATAAATATATATGCACCCAACATAGGAGCACCTCAATACACAGGCAACTGCTAACGCTATAAAAGAGGAAATCAACAGTAACACAATAATAGTGGGGGACTTTAACGCCTCACTTACACCAATGGACAGATCATCCAGACAGAAAATTAATAGGGAAACACAAGCTTTAAATGACACAATAGACCAGATAGATTTAATTGATATTTATAGGACATTCCATCTGAAAACAGCAGATTACACTTTCTTCTCAAGTGTACATGGGACATTCTCCAGGATAGATCACATATTGGGTCACAAATCAATCCTCAGAAAATTTAAGAAAATTGAAATCATATCAAGCATCTTTTCCAACCCCAACGCTATGAGATTAGAAATTAATTACGAGGAAAAAAACGTATAAAACACAAACACATGGAGGCTAAACAATACATTACTGTATAACCAAGAGATCACTGAAGAAATCAAAGAGGAAATCAGAAAATACCTAGAGACAAATGACAATGAAAACATGATGATCCAAAACCTATGGGATGCAGCAAAAGCAGTTCTAAGAGGGTAGTTTATAGCAATACAATCCTACCTCAATAAACAAGAAAAATCTCAAGTAAACAATCTAACCTTACACCTAAAGAAACTAGAGAAAGAAGAAAAAACAAAACCCAAAGTTAGTAGAAGGAAAGAAATCATAAAGTTCAGAGCAGAAATAAATGAAATAGAAACAAAGAAAACAATAGCAAAGATCAATAAAACTAAAAGCTGATTCTTTGAGAATATAAACAAAATTGATAAACCTTTAGCCAGACTCATCAAGAAAAAAATGGAGAGGACTCTAATCTATAAAATAAGGAATGAAAAAGAAGTTACAACACACACCGCAGAAATACAAAGCATCCTAAGAGACTACTACAAGCAACTCTATGCCAATAAAATGGACAACCTGGAAGAAATAGACAAATTCTTAGAAAGTATAACCTTCCAAGCCTGAACCAGGAATAAATAGAAAATATGAATAGACCAATCACAAGCAATGAAATTGAAACTGTGATTAAAAATCTTCCAACAAACAAAAGTCCAAGACCAGATGGCTTCACAGGTGAATTCTATGAAACATTTAGAGAAGAGCAAACACCCATCCTTCTCAAACTCTTCCAAAAAATTGCAGAGGAAGGAACACTCCCAAACTCATTCTACAAGGTCACCATCACCCCAATACCAAAACTAGACAGAGATACTACAAAAAAAGAAAATTAGAGACCAATATCACTGATGAATATAGATGCAAAAATCCTCAACAAAATACTAGCAAACAGAATCCAACTACACATTAAACGGATCATACATCATGATCAAGTGGGGTTTATCCCAGGGATGCAAGGATTCTTCAATATACACCAATCAATCAATGTGATACACCATATTAACAAATTGAAGAATAAAAACCATATGATCATCTCAATAGATGCAGAAAAAGCTTTTGACAAAATTCAACACCCATTTATGATAAAAACTCTCCAGAAAGTGGGCATAGAGGGAACCTACCTCAACATAATAAAGGCCATATATGACAAACCCACAGCAAACATCATTCTCAATGGTGAAAAACTGAAAGCATTTCCTCTAAGATCAGGAACGAGACAAGGATGTCCACTCTCACCACTATTATTCAACATAGTTCTGGAAGTCCTAGCCACGGCAATCAGAGAAGAAAAAGAAATAAAAGGAATACAAATTGGAAAAGAAGAAGTAAAACTGTCACTGTTTGCAGGTGACATGATACTATACATAGAGAATCCTAAAACTGCCACCAGAAAACTGCTAGAGCTAATTAATGAATATGGTAAACTTGCAGGATACAAAATTAATGCACAGAAATCTCTTGCATTCCTATACACTAATGGTGAAAAATCTGAAAGAGAAATTATGGAAACACTCCCATTTACCCTTGCAACAAAAAGAATAAAATACCTAGGAATAAACCTACCTAGGGAGACAAAAGACCTGTATGCAGAAAACTATAAGACACTGATGAAAGAAATTAAAGATGATACCAACAGATGGAGAGATATACCATGTTCTTGTATTGGAAGAATCAACATTGTGAAAATGACTATACTACCCAAAGCAATCTACAGATTCAATGCAGTCCCTTTCAAATTACCAATGACATTTTTTATGGAGCTAGAACAAATCATCTTAAAATTTGTATGGAGACACAAAAGACCCCGAATAGCCAAAGCAGTCTTGAGGGAAAAAAACGGAGCTGGAGGAATCAGACTCCCTGACTTCTGACTATACTGCAAAGCTACAGTAATCAAGACAATATGGCAATGGCACAAAAACAGAAATATAGATCAATGGAACAGGACAGAAAGCCCAGAGATAAACCCATGTACCTATGGTCAACTAATCTATGACAAAGGAGGCAAGGATATACAATGGAGAAAAGACAGTCTCTTCAATAAATGGTGCTGGGAAAACTAGACAGCCACATGTAAAAGAATGAAATTAGAGCACTCCCTAACAGCATACACAAAAATAGACTCATAATGGATTAAGGACCTAAATGTAAGACCGGATACTATAAAACTCTTAGAGGAAAACATAGGAAGAACACTCTTTGACATAAATCACAGCAAGATCTTTTTTGACCTTCCTCCTAGAGTAATGGAAATAAAAACAAAAATAAACAAATGGGAGCTAATGAAACTTAGAAGCTTTTGCACAAGAAAGGAAACTATAAACAAGATGAAAAGATAACCCTCAGAATGAGAGAAAATATTTGCCAACGAATCAACGGACAAAGGATTAATCTCCAAAATATATAAACAGCTCATTCAGCTCAATATTAAAGAAACAAACACCCCAATCCAAAAATGGGCAGAAGACCTAAATAGACATTTCTCCAAAGAAGACATACAGACGGCCAATAAGAACAAGAAAAGATGCTCAACGTCAGTAATTATTAGAAAAATGCAAATCAAAACTACAATGAGGTATCACCTCACACCAGTTAGAATGGGCATCATCAGAAAATCTACAAACATCAAATACTGGAGAGGGTGTGGAGAAAAGGGACCCCTCTTGCACTGTTGGTGGGAATGTAAACTGATATAACCACTATGGAGAGCAGTATGGAGGTTCCTTAAAAAACTAAAAATAGCATTACCATATGACCCAGCAATCCCACTCCTGGGCATATACCCAGAGAAAACCATAACTCAAAAAGACACATGCACCCCAATGTTTATTGCAGCACTATTTACAATAGTCAGGTCATGCAAGCAACATAAATTCCCATTGACAGATGAATGGATAAAGAAGATGTGGTACATATATATAATGGAATATTACTCAGCCATAAAAAAGAACAGAAATGGGTCATTTGTAGAGCTGTGGATGGACTTAGAGACTGTTATACAGAGTGAAGTATGTCAGAAAGAGAAGAACAAATATCGTGTATTAACGCATATATGTGGAATCTAGAAAAATGATACAGATGAATGGGTTTGCAAGGCAGAAATAGAGACACAGTTGTAGAGAACAAATGTATGGACACTAAGAGGGGAAAGTGTTGGGGTGGTGGTGGTGGTGGGATGAATTGGGAGGTTGGGATTGACATGTATACACTGATGTGTATAAAATAGATAAGTAATAAGAACCTGCTGTATAAAAAGTAAATTAATTAAATTTTAAAAAAAAAGCTAATGGACTAATAATGCAACTTCTTGGTGAATTTCAGAGGTTCCAGAGCAATTGTTTCAGGATCACTGGGCTATATCCTTGAAACCAGGAAAGGCAATTACTTTCAAAAATCTTTGTTTGAGGTGATTTGAATAGAAATATGGGGCAAAAGTAGGAGAGAAAAAGAAAGTATCTACGTAAAATCTGAAGCTTCATCACACTTGGAATATGGCATTCAGTTATCTGGCCCTAATGCATTTTAGCATAGTATCACTTTTCCTTATGTTAAAATTCTGAGTAATTACAGAAATATCAAGGTTTGCTAGGAAAACATCTTGGATGGTGGCCTCATTAAACATTAACATTAAATGTTATTATAACATTAAATGTTATTAAAATCAAGATTTAGACTGAGGGTTTGAAGTAGTAATAAATTCCTTATCTCAGATAATTCCTGTTTCAGTTGATAAACTTCAATTAAAACAGTTCAAGGGGAGGAATTTCTTGGGATATATGGGTAACAGTCCTCAGTCGTTAACCAAACACCATGGACCTTAAACCAGCAAGATTGATTTGGGTTTAGAGTTGAAGTTCTGATTCTATTCTTTTTTGTTATACCAAGAGCAAGGACTCTCTGGTGGGGTTTTTTGTTTGTTGTTGTTTTTAATCTTTAAACTATTTTTATTTAGAATAGCATAACACTTCTATACTGGTGAGAGATTTTGGAGTTAGCTTTTACAGTTTTCTGTTTAGTTATATCACACTTGGTAACAAAAATTTGAGAAACAGAGCGCTGATTGAAATAAAAAGTTGTTTATTTGGGGTCTGTTAGGACTGCAGCTTAGGAGAGACAGATTCAAGAAGCATTTGAATTGTGTTCTGCTAGACTACAAAATGGGGGAGGACTATAAAGGCAAAAACCACGAGATTACAGTTAGTTGCATGAGTTGTTTATCAAGAATTATAATTGGAGCTGGCAAGGAGTAACGGTGCTTGTTAAGTAAAGATTGGTTGGGGTCTGAAATGGTTGCATAGTTACAGGAGGTAATAACCCTGAGACACAAAGTTGCAGCTAGCAGATGTATTAAAAATGGCTGCTGTCCTTGGGTTAGGTACAGTTCACAGAAAGTTCAGCTTCTCAGTGGTGCCAGGATATGCCCGAAACCAGGTCCTCAGTGGCAGTCGGACTCTTTTTCTATGCCTGAGCTGTGATTACTCCATTATAATTTCAATTTGTCATCACACTATAAAGTGGATAATTTAGAACTGATTATCCCTGTATTTAACAATTCTATTCACAAGACTATCACTCACAGTAAAATATTTTTCTGACCTCTATTATACAGATTTATAAGGTGATCCTGAGAAAAATGCCTGAAGATCCATATTTTAGGAATCATTTTCTTATCGGCTAATATGGGTAACTTTCCACAATTCTCATCACTCTAGATTTTGAGAATGTGTATGCATACAATGCCTCTGTAAAGGCACAAACCCATGCCTACTTAAGGTAGGTGCTGAATATTCTGTAATCAAGACAAAATATTTCAGAATTTTCACATAACTCAAGTTGTTCGTATTAATCAGTCAACTTAGTACTTCGAAAGAAAGGATCACACTTCATTTACTTTTATCAAAATAGCTGGACCCCTGTCTTTGCTTTTAGGATTGGACTAGTTCTGGTATGTAGGGCATGAAGAAGTACTCTTTCTGGTAAGTTGCTACACCTAGAGTTTTCCTCAAGGCCTAGAACCTATTCTGATTTATTCAGAGAAGCTTTGGGGAATTTGCATTAAACTCAGGTTCTTCCTTATCTCTCTAACATAGGTGAATCATGCAATTTGATTTCCACTTAGGAAGGTAATCCAATACTAAAATATAGTCTGAATATTTATGACAAAAGTAGGCCCTTTGAACTTTACTCCTGTTGAGTTCTTACCCTCGGGCTCTGGAATTGACATGGACTTCTGAAGACATAGGATATTGTACTAAGAGTACAACCCACCATTTATGGATGGACTGGTACAGAGGGTAGTCCCAAGTTAAGTTCTTTGGAAGTAGATGCTAAGATGGAATTTGTGGTACAAGTGTTTATTAGGGAACAAAAGAGTAGAAGAATGGCACAGAATGGAAAAGAGGAAGATGAACTTCGAGGTAGGACTAACAAAGTTGCAGCCTACCCAGTGAAAAGTTCTGGAGGGTGTGTAGCCCATCAGAGTGTTCCATGTTGGGCCACCACCTCCCCCAGTAGCTGAATGTAGGCTGCCTTAGGGAGGATTTGACCTTGAGCCAGATGGCTCTCTGTAGCTGAGATAGACACAGGTTCTGGGACCTGGAATGAGCTGTCAGCTGGGGGCTGTCTGCTGACTCCATTCCCGCAGTTGAACAAAGAGTCACATCTCTAAATCTACCATTCTTTCTTTTATCTAAACTTCCATAAATGAAATGTACTTATTACTGGAAATTCTACTAATCCTTTGCTGTACCTTTTGGAAGTCAGAGGGGTTTATTGCTTGGAGGTTGAGGAGCTGACACTTTAGACCATTTATGGTAGTACTTTAGAAGCAGAGTACAGATTATGGTCTTAGTATAACCTGCTAATATTACAGAGATAACAGCAAGGTTCAGAGTGATTGCATGGCTTGATCAACATTAAACATCTTGTTAGACTCAGGATAAGGAATAGATCCAAGAATTCTTAGATTATGATCCAAACTGTACTCTGCCTCTAATATCACTGTATATTAAAACTATCCACCCTTAAAAGTATTTATTTATTTTTCTTGACATTTTGATCATAATTGTGAGCAAGAATTAGTGTACTATGATGTGCTGCCCTTGGGTATTACCCAAGTTACTGTTTACTTCAGTGATGGAAGGAATGGTGACCTCTAGAAAAGTAACAAAGAGCTGTACAGGCTTGAAATATTCAGTTAAGGTGTTTCTCATCTGAAAATATCCTCTTAAATAAAACACCATTTCAATAATTTGCACTCCAATGTACAAAAGGGCACCATTAACAAAAGGAACTTAGAAAACATATTAAATTAACATATCAAAAGATCACAAATTGTCCCTTAAAAAGCATAGCCCCTAAAGGCAGGCATAAACAATTAGCAATGAGGTCACACTTAGGTTAATAGAGTATTTGGATTACAGTTTGGGACTTTAAAAAAAGATACATTTCCCAGGACTAGGTTAACCAATTTTACTCAAATAGGGAGGAAATAGAGTTTCTGCTTTTCAGCCCCAGACAGTCTCCTTTTTCCACATGAATCAAGCCCTAAGGAAAAGCTAGTTCTGATAAAATGCCCTTGTCAGTTTCAGTGCATGTAGTGCTATGTGATTTATTTGGGGGCACTCTACCTTTTAGATAAAATAATCCTCTTTGTTATTAAAAGTCTGTTAGAATTTCAATCTCACATCTCAGGATCTGAGTGAAGAGTGGTCTAGGGCTCACAGCAGTTCAGAGTTTAGGGTTAGAGTAACTGGAAGACTAAAGTTTCTGGTTTTAAAGGAGCTCAGGCTTAGGCTCTAGGATTCTAGGTCAACTTGGGTTTTGGGAGGATTAAAGAGGTTTTGTGGACTGAAACTGGAAGAATTTAGCCCTGAATTATGTGATCAAATATGTTTTAACACATTTGGTTTTTGGAGCATACTCTTCATGATAATTGGAAATACAAATGGTATTTGTCGTATTTATTTGTTTTATTTATTTTTACTTTTGGCATTAACTAAACAGAATATAGCTTTAAATGTAACTTGAAGTTTGATCTAGTTTTGTAAATTAAATTAATTGTACATTTGAACAATCCTTTTGTAAATTCATACTTTGTGTTATTAAAATCATTCTTTTAAGTGTGAATTCACTATACTTCTAGGTCATTTTCCACCAGGAATTCCGGTTATTTCCTAAGTTCTCCTCCTGGGTATTTATGGTAAACATTCTATACTGTTTATAAACATGAATATTCTGTGAACATTTTAGAATGCTTGCCTGTTCCACAAAGTTTTCTTGGTAGTTTCTCCTTACCTAAGCCATCCATTGGACTCTGTACCATGCCTCAACCCTACCAGAATCCAAAGGTTGGGGAGTAGCTCACTCAGCTATCAATGTACTTTGATGATTAAAACCCAATCTAAAATTCTGTTTGTGACTCTACTTCTAGTAAAGCACAGGAAAACCCTATATCTGCACTCCCATAGACATATTCAACTCTTTGTTATTGTGTTTTCAACTCAGAAACTGGAAATTGGATGGCTAAAAAAAAAGCAGTACCTTAAAATGAATGTTTACCCACTATGTTGGCAAGAAAGAGCAGCTGGAGAGAATTCTGCTCCATGCTGATAATGGTAATTTCAAAGTGTATAACCTTCTAATAAAACTATTTGATAGTTAACATCTTTGTATTTCTTCCTTTGCAGAGTTGCCAACAGTTGTCATGAACATTCTTTGAACACAAACATTTCCCATCCCAATATTTTTGTTATGTCATTTATATTCTTTTTCCAAATTAGTGATGATTTCTTAGTCTTGGAGGTTATTTGGAAGTAAAATGTGATGATATGTTTCTAGGGAGATTTAATCATCACATAAAAGAGAAAAATAATAACCTCACTCATGAAAGTGATTTCCAGATATTTTGATAATTAAAGAAATTACAGCTGTCATGTAAAAGTTTCAGTAAGAAGAAACTTGATTCCTGTGACAAGATGACTTTATATTGCTGTTTAAATACATGTTAAATTCTGCTTATATGTAAATGTGCTATACTTTTATTCACTTTGATTTCAATCTGCAAAAGCTGACACAAAGTAAAAGTAAGTTTTATCTTAGCTTTTGTTAAAAGTAGTTCTTAATATTCCTTAATTAAACAAACTGAATTTAAAGGTGAAATTTATGTATATATATGCATGTGCATATGTATATCTGTGTATATATGTCTATCATCTATCTATCTATCTATCTATCTATCTATCTATCTATCTATCTATCTATCTACCTATCTATCTTTAGCCAAATTGCTAGGAAAGGCACATTGAACACTTTCTCAGTTTATCCTCTGTTTTCAGATGGACTGTATTCAAGTGAGGGGGCTATTTATAGGCTATAATCTGCTGAAGATTCATCCTATTTGTAAACAGCATGTCCATGAAACCTGTATGTGTAAAATAATTGGGAATATCAAAGTTCCAAGCTTGGTTATACTAGAACTGTGATCTAACACATTTATTTGTTCACTCATTTATTAAATATTGATACTGTGTGCCAGGTACTATACTAAGTATGGAGAAATCACACTGCTTGCCCAGGTAAAATGAGTCACATACTTAAGATGAGGTAGGGCCTCCAAACCACATTGCCTGCTTCCTTTAGAAAGGAAATCAGGACCATGTAATAATCAACAGAGCTGGTTCCTAACAAAGTGAGATTTTCAAAGAGACTTACATATGTCTATTTCCTAGACTTAAACATGTTATAATTTTAGGGATACATATTGTATATATTGACATATGTAACACTAAAGAATTATAAAGCCAAAGAGGAAAATGAGGTATTAGATTTTTTTATATGTCCTTTTGCAATTCAGGTAAGTTTCTTCCTCAATTATGGATTGAGGTATATTTTCTCACTCTTAAAACTTACAATGGCTTCCCCTTGCCTTGGAATAAAGTCTTAAACACTTAAGTCAGTAAGGATTTTTCTCTGATCTAATTTCAAACTTTCCATTTTCTTCTTCTTCTGCTACATCATTTTACAAACCCTAAACAAATCCATATTTACATTTTTCCTACATATTATATACTTTTATCACTCTGTAATTTTATCTGTGTTCTGCCCTCTGCATGGAATCTCTTTCTCCTAATTTTCCAACAGTCAATCTCTGTTTTCTGATTAAAAGCATAGTTCAAATATCACCTGCTTAAAAATGCTTTGCTAGGTTCACCTGTCATAAAAGCTTCACTCATATAGTAGATATTTACTAAATATTTGTTGAATGATTTAATTATATCAAATATTTTACTTAGTACTTATTTAATTTTGGGTTATATTATATATAACTATTGTATATTTCTCTCACCCATTAGATTATAAATTCTCTGAGAGATAGGACCATGTATTAATCATTTGTAACACCTATTACAATATCCTCCTCGTAATACCCAGTTAAGAACTAAATCAAAATCAGGGCAGTTTCTAAATTTAGAGTGTCGGTAAGTGTTATCACATGACTAGATAAAGGGAAAGGAATTTTGGATGTCAGTGATAATGCCATAGGCAGAAAGCATTCCACTCTATTAAGATTACCATTTCTTCGGTATGGAATACATTTCTGAGATGGCCTAAATTTACTTCTACTTTGGGTCTCTGTTGAATTATCCTCATCATCTGTGAAGTCTTCTTTTTCAAGTTGAACTGTGTTGCCACAATTTTCCTCTTCTGCAAATGAGGATGATAATATTTGCTTTGATGACCTCACAGGCTTTCTATGAGGATCAAATATAATAGAATATTCATAGACATTTATAGACACAAAGCTGTATTATCCCAAATCTCCTTAGAACTGACTTTAAGTTTTCCAAGACCTTAGCAAGGAACCAGGGTTTGACATATTACAGAAAATTGTTATTTTTTTCTAGGGGAGAAGAGGTCTTTTCACAGAGAGCTCTCCTCATCTACCTGCTTAACTGGTTTCCTGCCTTCCCCTATTTACTCTTTGTGATACATCCTTTTTTTCTTCATAGAGATGATCCAGATTTGTAATAATAGATTTGCTTTTTTACTTATTTATGTTTTACAAGGCTATAGGTTTGATGAAAGTATAAATTATCTGTGATCTTTACTATTAGATAAACAATATCTATGAGTCTAAAGGGTAAGTGCTCAATACATTCTTATGAAAGGAAAAAAAACTAACCTAGGATCAGTAGGTCTCCAATTTTAATGTGAATAAGAATCATAAAACTTGCTAAAAAATATGGATTCTGAATTTCAACCTGGAAGATTTTGATTTTGTGGTTTGGTCTGGGGTCCCCTTCCTCTTCCCTCCATGGTTCTGATGTGAATGATCAACAGATTTTCCTTGATAAATAATGACAAGTGGTGCATGCCATGCATTTTGTGTGGGAATCACTGCTGCCCTCAGTGATTTGGGAAGAATTAGACCTGGCTTCTTGACACACCCAGAGAGGAGCCCCTCTGGAAATGTACACTGTGAGGATGCAGATGATTCTTTCATTTTGTCTTGGAGCATAACACTTACAATTCAGACTTTTGAAGGGATGGAAAATGAGGTTTCCTAAGGACACAGTTTGGCAGACCATAGCAATACTGTGTCTTTGGGCGCTGGGTGCCTTGCCAGAGCACTTGCCCAGCACTAATTGCAGAGCACCTGAACTTTTATCCATAATCTGTTCTGCTGCACAAAAGCTTGAACACTCCAATGAATGGTTGCATTCTTCCCAGCCGCTCCAGGACAGGAGGAAAATCCTTTCATTTTATTAGGCTATTATTTTCCATTTTAAGCCTCAATAGAGATTCAGAAACAGGTGCCAGTTTCTCTTCTGGCTCTAGGCCTAGAAATCAGAATAACTGCAACTGGGAAGAGAAAGCAGATAAGGCCTCGGCAGCAATGCTATTAACTTGCCTCTACCTATGCAATCTGGAAACAGATGTTAATTACCAAACAGTACAGCCCCAAACTGAAAACAGCTTAATCACTGCTTGGGCTTTTGTTGATTGCCTATTAATGCTCTCTGTTGGTTCTTCTATGGAAATCTCTATATATTTATAGATCTGTATCTATATATCTCATATCCATATCTCTATCTATCGACATCTACATCTACATCTATTTTAATAGCAGGGTTTGTTTACTTCTTTAAAATTACTGACATTGCCTCATTATAGATGACACTTCTCAGGGCATTCTACTTTCCTAAGACCATAGTCAGCAGCAGAGGCACTTGTAACCATTTACATTGGAATTGTGAGGTTTGATCATTTCCTGATACAAGACACAGCTCTATATTCCCACCTCCATCCAAGGTTTACAAGAGTAATTTTACCAAGCAAGGCAAAACAAATGAAAAATTCAGGCATTTACCTGAATAATCCATTTTAAAATCAATTTTATTAAACGACAGTAAGATTTTTGTTTTTAGAGCATTAATTGGATTGCTGCCTTTGAATAAGGAGGCTATTAGAGGGAATTGGAACCTGCAGTTGGAAGCAGGTATATCTTGTGAGTTAGAAACATCACTGTCTCCCTCTTGCTTTGATGGTGATACTTGGGAATGGCTGAATGAGTTAACGGGCCGTAAGACAGCAGACTGCTAAAGGCAGTGAAATCTGAATCTGGGGGTATTTAAAATACGTGAGAAGTATAGAGATGAGACTGACGTCTTTGTCGAGAGGGTAAAGCAGGTATAAAACCATAAGTGACCATTTTGTGAGGTGGCTTAAAGGTGAATGAAAGGATGGGTGGATTGACTCTCTCAGTGAGCAGATTCTCTGAGAGAGAATAAAATGGAAATTGATATATTGTCAAGTTCCTTCAGGCCTGGGGAACGGAGTCATCAGTTTTCTTTTGTCTCAAATAATTTACTCTGTCTAAAATCAGGGGAATCAGGGGAAGTAAACTCAAATTCCTATGGAGGGTCAGGAATATAAAATATAAATGAGCAGAGTGGCCTGGATATAAGAAATATTTTGGAGGTATTTGTCCTTTTTGACTAAATTTTATTTTCTTACTTTTGCTAGAAATCTGGATATAAAAATATTTCACTTTCTCATAATTTTATGATTAGAAAACCTTCTAGGTGAGATGATAGATGAGAATGCTGCCTTAGGGCAGGGAGTCCCAGCAAAGAAAGGTGGGACCTGGAGCTCCCATGCCCCCTCTAAAATGGGTAGTCATCCTGCCACGTAGCTAGAGGTTGCTGTGTGGGAATGTGGGCCCAGACCTGCCAGGTATTCTATTTTCAAGAGAAGCTAGAGCATCGAATTTTTAGATAGAAACTCTTGATTTTTAAATTGTGGCTGCTAATTCAATTTTTTATTCAGTCTTTTCCCAGTACAGATATTCCTTAATTCAACAGTTTCATAACTATCTCAGCATCCTCTGTTCTTAGCCCAGAGCAAACTTCCCAGAGGCAGAGTGGGGTGTGATTTATGTCATCCTAAACCCTGGAAGATAGTTTCTTAGTGAGGTGATAAACAATTCTCTCTCTCTCTCTTTTTTTTTAGCCTAGGGCTTAACTGATCATTTTTCCTTTGCCATTGGTTTTGAAAATTCCCCTTAAATGCATCATCAGAGGAATATAGGAAACATAACAATAAGGCTTATTTAAAGTAGATTTCAATACCTACATGTCAAATCACCATTCTCAAAATATAAAATGTATATGACAATAAATGATCACTAAACATACCCAGCAACACTATTTAGAAAAGTGTTCTGCTCTGGTGACATATTTCAGGAATATTTGTAACAATTTCAACACTATAATTATGGAGAAAATAGGAATTATAAGGATGATAATCTCCTACCAAACTACCATTTATAGATGTGAAGGGACCTTGAATAAACAAAACGCAAAACAAACCAACAAAAAACCAAGCCATTCACAAGTCTTCTCAAAAAAAAGGTTAGATAGCAGTGGGGCAAACCAAGGTGTTATAGTTCTAAAGGCTATTCAGGTCTTTTAATCAAGGGTTATAAATCATAATAAAAATAGTGGGTTCTTCGGGAACTCAGAATTTAAAACAATCATATATGATAGATATTTCAGGAAGCTCTCAAACAGCTTTAGCGTCTATTCTGAGATTTAAAGATACTTTCAAATTTTAATAGCCTCTTTGAGGAACAGTAATTTTCATATTTTAGGGTCACCCTCCTGTGTTTAGGGTCACTTTCCTGTGTTTTTTCTGTCATTATGATAGGAATATTCAATGATGGCAAAGCATTTTTAGAGTATGAACCTTATTTCATGGCACATCCTCCACTTAGGTAAATATGGAGCTTTCCTAAAATGCGGATGTTCTCAGGAATCATTAAAATCCATGCTTTATCTTCTGGGCTCAAAAATATGATTGTCACAACGTGAGAGAGTGGCATGGGCATATATACACTACTAAATGTAAAACAGACAGCTAGTGGGAAGCAGCCGCACAGCACAGGGAGATCAGCTCTGTGCTTTGTGACCACCTAGAGGGGTGGGATAGGGAGGGTGGGAGGGAGACACAAGAGGGAAGAGATATGGGGATGTCTGTATATGTATAACTGATTCACTTTGTTATAAAGCAGAAACTAACACACCATTGTAAAGCAATTATACTCCAATAAAGATAGTAAAAAAAAAATATATGATTGTCATTTGATTTAGTGGAACATTTAATCCTTTTTTCCCTCTGCCCTATCATCTCCTCATCTAATCAAATGAAGTAGCCAGTCCATCCAACACACATCTGAATCCTTTCTATAAGTCTGATCATGAATCCCCTGTATCCCAATGATCTCTGGCTGCATAAAATCACCCCAAACCTAGTGGCTTAACAACAGTTATTTATTTTCCCCATGAGTCTGCAAGTGTTTATTGCTTCAAAGAGCTAGCTCATGTCTGCTCCATTCAGGATCACTGGGAGGCTTACATGGGGGCTGAGAGTCTACTTTCAAGTGGCTTTCAAGTGGCTTACAGAATTGGGAATTTGGTGCCGGCTGTTGGCTGGAACCCAGCCTGGGCTTTTCTCCACAGGACTGTGAGTTTCCTTACAGCATAGTGCCTGTCTTCTGGGAGCAAGTAGAGACAGGAGGTACAAGCTGCCAGCCTCTTAAGGACCAGGCCTGAAGTCTGTGAAGCATTACTTGCATTATATTCTATTGGTCATGCAGTCATGGAATCTATCCAGATTCAAGGGGAGGGCACATAGGCTCCATCCATCACCATCTCTACTTCTCTGCCCCCAGTTCCAGCCATTTCACATGCCTGGATTCCAATCACATCAAACAATGATTATCAATCACCTTTTAAATTTTTGTCCTTAAATGTTATCTTTCTAGATTGCTCATATCTAGCCATGTACCAAGAATACCATCTACTGGGTAAAAGTGTAATCATCTTTCAGGAGTTAGCTGAAGCATGCCTTCCTCCTTGAAGTCTTTCCTAACTCCCCTTAGGAAGTAACTAATGTTAAGGACATTTTTCTCACTGTTTACACACTATATTGTCTTAGAATACAGTTTTTCTTGGTCACTTTTAGCATAGTGCCTAATACACAGTGACAATTTAATAATTCAGCATAATGCCTAAATGCAGAGTGAGAATTTAATAATTATTAATGCATTAATTATGGGGAATTAGAGAGTAATTTATTTAGAGATTAATTCTATAGTAAACCTAGAATCTAGTTCTCTTGCCTCCATTCATGAATGTGTCTGTGTCAATTTGGTCAAGTCACCTAAGCTCTTATAGCTTCTCTTAGCCTGAGTGTCTTCATTGCTCAAAAGAAGTAATGGTGTCTGTTCTACAGCCTCACAGGGGCATATGAGGATAAATAAAAATTGCATGTAAAATCACTTTAAATATATAGAACGTACAAAAATACACATTTTTAAAATCAGGCAAGTATTATCAAATGCTTACAGGTAATATGTGGAAGAACTGAGCCCAAGAGATAAAGATAACTTCAGCATTCCACTTTGCCCATGTAGTTATTAATTTGAGTGATTTTTTTGCAAAGACCTGTGCTGCTGAGTGACTTTTTATTCCCCCCCGCCCGAGATTTATTGAGAAATTATTGACATATAACATTTTGTAAGTTTAAGGTGTAGAGCATGATTATTTGGTACATGTACATGTTGTGAAATGATGACCATGATAAGGTTAACACATCCTTCACCTAACATAATTACTATTTTTTTGTGTATATGGTGGTAACATTTAAGATCTACTCTTGGCAACTTTCAAGTATATGATACAGTTTTGTTAACAATAGTCACCATGCTGTACATTAGACCTCCAGAACTTATTCATTTATAGCCAAAAGTTTGTACCCTTTGACCAACATGTCCCTAACCCCCCACCCCCTAGCCACTGGAAACTACCATTCTACTCTCTGTTTCTATGAGTTCAGCTTTTTTAGGTTCCATATGTAAGAACATACAGTATTTGTTTTTTTCTGACTTACAAAATGCACACTTTGGAAGTTATAATCTATAAAAAGCTAATTCTCTTCTTATAGAATGCTTCATCAGAAGAAAGTGTCAAGTGTTCACCTGACCAGAAATGTTATTCAAGGAGAGAAATCTTTATATTGTTTCAATCCCTGTTTTACTGAGGTTGTGACATTTTTAAAAACCTCCTTAAGGAAGCAAACCTTTGGACATGTGATAAAAATCCAGATCCTCTGAAGTGCACCTTGTTGTACATTAGAAAGCAGGACATGCTGTGCTTTTGTAAGTCACTCGTAGTGGGTTGCAAACATTTATAAGAAAAAGTCAGTTTTGCCAGTTCTGAAGGATTCAGAGAAAGAATTTTATTTTAAGTTTGTCATGTAGTTGGAAAAAATATACTTGAAAATATCTCTTCCTTAAGTGATGGCTCTTCTGGTAACAGCGAACATAAAAGCCAGTTTTCTTAGTCTAAAATGATGTTGCTTCATTTAAAAGTAAGTAGCACTTTTCCTTTTGTGGAGAAAGAATGGGAAAATATTTTCAGAGAAATGAATGACCTGAATGGCCATGTTGGTAGGGTTGAGGATAGGGGGAAGTGCCAGCGTAGCTATGGTAGCCTGACACAGACTGAAAGATGCTGTCTTGGGGCAAAGGCAGGCACAGTTCATAAGGAAAAAGCTGTGAGCTCAGAATGCATAAGTGCAACATAAGGGGACAAAATTTAATTCTGTGAAAGTGGATCTATGTAAGAGAGAGTGTGGTTCCAGTGAGTACAGCGGGGACCTTCAGTAACAGAGCCAGGCAGCTGCAGAGAACATTATGTGTTGGCTTGCAGTATAGACAGGAGGAGAAGAGTGTGCAGGAGCATCTCAAAAAAGGAAAAACTGGGGGGTAACATTGCTGGAAAAAGGAAAGGTGATTCTGTAAGAAGCTGCAATCAGGGCTGTAGAGCCCTGGTTATTTAACAAAGGGACATTTCATAAAACCAAGAGGCATGAAAGAATTTTCAGCAACACACATGCAAAAAAGAGAGTCAAGGAAAGAATATATAAAGGATAAAGACTATGGTCCTTTGACAAGGTTATCTTTTTTTTTGCTATACCTTTTACTAACTCCTCCTTAATGAGAGGATATTTATATAAATTGTTTTGAGTATCCTTTATATGCCTGGCAATTAACACATGCCAAAGATGTTTTTTATATTGGCGTCTGATTTAAACTCACAATATTATTGTGTTTGAGGAATTTATTATTATTCTTAAGTCAAGCATTTACTACTTCAGTAGATACATAGTGTACAATGAACATTCTCAAAGAAATTTTACATGTCTTAACAACTTTAAGTTATGTTTATGTGTATCCAAATCTTGTTGGTTCCATAAAATGTCTAGTTACTTGCAAGGCAGGGAAAGACAGTGCCTCCATTGACTTTTCTGTAATCCTACACAGCTGATAAAGAGAAGGGGTAAACCCAGAATTGGCAATCCTAAAGTGGATTGTTGCTCCTATGGACTAACATTTGCCATTCCTTCAATTACAGATTTGAGAAGAGAAAATATATTTAAAGTTCGAGTCCTGGCAGAGTTCAGAAATCAATTTGTCCCTTCTCACTTTAATCCAGAGTTGTTTAATCCCTAAATCAACTAAGGTAGGGCAGAGACTCTCATTGAACATTTACTTATTTCTTCCCAGCCAAAAAGCACCCTTAAATTCCATAGGTGAAGATGAAGAGGAAGAAAGCAAAGATGATATGACTGACAGCAATGAGAAATCACCTGCTCTCAATTCGCTTATGATAGCCAAGGCTCTTGCTCAACTTGATCACTCTGGGTGGCACAAGGAAAGAACAAAAGGCAGAGCTATATAGGAAAATGCAGGGCTTCTCACAAGCCCTACCTATTGCCCATCACAGTTTTACAGGACTGGTGGCATTTAGCCAGGTCCTTCTAGAAGCTTATTTTGTATTTCCCTTGTACCTCAGATTCCTTAGCACCAAACTATTCTAAGATATTCTTGAAATGAAAGACTACCTGAAGATGAGTGCAGTCCTCAACAAACTTAAATAATTTTTCAAAAAGAGTTCCATAAAGAAATAGAGACAATAAGGTTCTCCAAAACTGCTTCAACCATTCCTTGAGATAATTAAGAGGAGACTTTCAGGGTGGTTGTTGTTTTTTCCCCTTATGAATTTCTTACACATTTTATACTTCTGATTTGACTCTAAGATCTCCTGATTTTGCTCTTGTGGCAAGTGATAATTCAAATCCATTTATGAATGCTTATGGAGCATCTTATGAAGTACACAGTATTTTGAAAATTTTAAAAGGGAAATGTTATATTTAAGTTCTCTTGAACCAGACTCCTTATTTCAGTTTGATACTATTCATTGGAAAGTTTTATTTTATTTTTACAAATGTGTATTCTATAAAAAAAAAAACTTTGGTATAAGAGAGACAAATTTAGCAAGTCATCATTAATGTCAAGTAAAGAGTAATCAGAAATTTGTTTATTTCATCCATTACCTAACTCATTCTTTGTATACTTTTTCTGTTATTGATTGAATTAATTTCTATATTAATTGACTCATGCAGATACACTTAGAATTCCTACGTCCTTGAGAAGTAAACTGAACTGAATCTCTACAACACTGGTCTGCTAAGTCATGTGCACTCATGCATGATGCACTGGGATGTGAGTGAAGCCATTAGAACTTATATTTAATCATTCTGTAATATGCCTATTATATCACTACAATGATAACTTATATAGAATATATGAACAAAGATATTCCACATTTATATACAATTTTTGAATAAATATATTCTATATTTAGTATATATACATATATAAAGAAAGCATATGTTCTATGCCTTTACCTATACTGACCATAAAATTTAGAGCTACACTATCCAATAGAGTAACCATTAACCAGAGATGCTGTTGAATACTTGAAATGTAGCTAATGCCACATATTTAAACAATAATATTTTGGATATATTTGCTTAAATATGCTATTAAAATTAATTTTACCTGTTTATTTTTACTTTTTAAAAATGTGTGCCACATAATTTAAAATTAAATATGTGGCTCACATGTTTATATTGAATAGAGCTCTTCTAAAAATATATATTTTCTAGATAATAAAGGTATTCTACATATTACAAATATATAAAGTACACACTGGGGGGTGGTTTTCAAAAATGTCTAGGAATATACCTATATGATCAAGTCATTATTATACAGTACTATAAAGTGTAGTTCATTTAGAATATTAATTGAAATAATACAATTAGAAATAGTTTATTTATTTATGTATTTATGGTTATTGTACTGGACATACTGTAATCTCTACAACTTCCCATTTCTGAGAATTGCCTTCTCTGACTCTTTTAGCTCTATAAATGAGGTCTTCTGGAAACTTCCCTATTAATTTTCCTCTAGCCACAAATGATTGCAACTGATCCAAGCTAAATTGGTCAGACTCTTTCTGAATAGTGAAATTGAGTCAGAGAATCACATTCTGTCTAATTGGCCAATACTGTAAGATGAGATGCTCAGGAACAGATAGTGTGCATATGTTCTGTACTATGGAGAAAGCCAGGCTGCTCTAAAGGACAGTGACGAAGAATGAACAAGGTGGAGATAGGATATGTAGAGAATATCTTTTTCTGCACGATTCTGGGGGCTACCTACATTTCTCTCTCATTATCTTTAATAAGATGTTATAACACATTTTGAGTTCTATCACTTGAAATAAAATTGTTTTAATGAAGGCAGTAATCAGGAGTTCAGAGAAAACTTATTTTATTAATGGTTCATCTCTTAGGTAATTAAATATCATGGTGACAAAGCTTCAGTCTACTTTCTAATTGTAGAAAAAAACAGAACCCAGAATTGGATTTTAATCTTTAAAAAATAGTTTTTTTCTTATTTATATAAAAAATACATGTTGATTAGGGACCAGATATATAAAGTACAGGCAAACATAAAGAAATAAATAAAAATCACCTGCTATCCCATGATTCAGAGAAAACTTTACTGAGTATTTTATACTTGATTTTTATACATTTACAATCTATGTATCTAATTTTATTTTTTCTAAAATGTATACAATACTAGATATTCAATATTCTATTCAGTATTTGCTTCCTGTTTAACATTATATCACAAGCATTTTATTGTTACATTAAAATGACATATGTTTTTTAAATGACAGCATTAATTCTATGCTGATACATTATATATATATATATATTTTTACCAATCTTGTAAGTTTTAAAGCTTCTTCCAAATTTTCTACTAGTATAAATACTGCTGAAATGAGTATATATTCTTGCCCATAAGTTTTTGACTGCATCTCTAGATATTTCCATAGGATAGATAGTGAGATATATTATGGATCAATAAAGTATTACTATTTTGACATACTGATTTGTGTTCCTTATATAAAAGGGAAGTTTTCCTTTGGGAACTTTACTTCCCAAAGTTCCTTATGGGAATGTGTAGCAAATTCATATTCTCAACAACAATGTTTGAGTGCCCATCTCATTGGAATTTCACATGTATGGGATATGATAGTTTAAAAATTGCCTAAATATTACTTTATTTCTTGTTACCACTAAATATATAACTCAATAACTTTATACAGGTACCAATACAAGATTTTAAAATGAAATATATTTATAAAATCAAATAACATGATATTTCAGAAAATGTGCAAAACACAACCTTAGAAAATCTAAACACAACCTCAGAAAATCTAATAATGATAAACTAAAATATCACAGTGATATGAAAATGAAGGTATTTCAAACTGTAGAGATGAGTTTGCAAAGAATATTAGAATGATATGCAAGTCTGAAAAAGAAATATAAGTATACCCAAGCAATTTAGAATTCTATTATCAGAAAAGAAATGATGTATTAAAGAAGTAGAAAAATAATATAAAGAAGAAGAATATGAGCATCCAAATATGGTTTTGAAGTATTGATTGTAGATCAAGAGGTACATGATGGAAGAAAGAGGGATATCTGGAATTGGGCATAAGCCAGATCCTGGGAAATATGTAGATGAAAGGAAAAATAAGCACAATGCCTATTTCTCTGTGTACCATGCTACCCCACATTTCTTTGATAATTGCTTCAAACTTGTCTTTGCCTTTGTAAACACATTTAAAGAGAATTCTCCAAGGGCAAAGAGGTGATAGATAATAGGTAAAGTAATAGGCTGCCACAGAGAATAAACAGAGGGTTTTACTTCTTAGACAACTGTTCTCTTGAGAAGCAAGTTTAATTATTTGAAACCAACTTGTCTATTTTCCCCCTTTGATGTGTTGTTAAAGAAAGTTTTACAAATCATTTGATATAGTGCTTCTCTTCCAATACTCTAAAATGTTGCTGATGCAGAGAAAATGCTACAAGGTTAATAAGTTAATCTTTTATCATATAGAACTTCATATATATTCTAGCTGTGATCATGTTTCAAGATGTGCCTTAAAACATTTCATAATAATAGCTGATGTCTTTACATTTTAAGGTAGGTCTTATATTTGACATCATGGTTGAATTTCATTAAAAACTAGAAAACATTGATTTTCCAAGTTTAAGAGAAAATATTTTCTTTTTTTGCTCATAAAGGAGGACCTTTGCGAGGAGTTTGAAATGCATGAAAATGTAGCACATTTGATATAAGAGGAAATGTCTAACTCTGTTTAATATTAAGTATGCGTCCTTAGAATATAAACTTTCAAGAGTAAATGGGCAATTGCTGCCTCAACCCAGTCTCTCCAAAAGCAGTGCTAAGAGGAGGTTTTGCCTGCAGGTAGTTTATTTGGGAATAGGGTCTCATGGAGCGGGAATGACAGACAAGGGTATACAGTATGACCTTCTGAAGAGACTAAAAAATGTGTTTTAGAACTCTTTGACTAAAAGGAGGGCATATTTCCATAAGCTCCTGTCCGCCATTGGTCAAGCATGGTCCTGTGGGCAATAACTCATATTTCTAGGTTAGACGTGCCGTGCATGAGTGCTAAACAAGTTCCCATGAACGTCTCAAACACTGTACCATTAGAGAAAGCCTCATGTAGGAAGTGGGAGGTGTACACACATCATGGGTCTGTGGTTAGGTGCTTATAGGTTCCATCATTGTGAAGCTGGTTTCAGTCTCCACAGGTCTGGTTATCACAGCTGGAGTAAGGGTGACACTTGGAGGATTTGAAATTAGGCACAAGAGAAGTATCTGCAGTCCAACCCTTGTAGCACTCAGATCTATTCAGACTCTGTAAATCCTCAGGATTATTTGAACAAGGCAGTGTTCCCAGTGGCGGCTTGTCCTGAGGCCATAATTGGTATTCATTATCTACCACTTCATCCATTCTAGATTTAGCTCACCCTCAGTCAGAATTTCAACTTGTCTACGTTGCTTGCCTAGTGAAATGATCCTTCAGCCCTAAAGGATCTAAATCTTTAATTGAATTGTTTTATTGTACTATAGTTGTTGCAATTGTTTTGTTCACAGTTATTACTGAGCACAGAAGCACCAAGAGATGCTACTACAAATCGCTTGTCTTCCAGACATACTTCTTACTGGCCACCATGTAGTGGCAATCCTAGCTCCTCATTTAGAGCCATTCTTGAATGGGAGTATAGTACAGCAACAGTCAATTTGTGTCCAGTACCAAAACCAATCCATCTGTGAACCAGGTCCAAGTATTTTCCTTTATGGTCAGTCAGTTCTAGGGCACATCTCCAAAAAGGCCAAGTGTATTTCAGAGTTAGCTGAAGTAGGGTCTGGGCCTTTTCTTCTTGCAACTTGCATGTCTGGATCTGCTCAGGCACCATCCTGAATGTGTCATTTCTATCATGCAGTTGGTTGTTGCCTGTTTTGTGACATGATGGGCAACTGTAATCCACAGTCCCTTGGTATCCCGTGATCAGGTCTTAAGTCTTTACTAGGGCCATTAGCACACTAGGAGCTATTTTTCAAGGGCTGATAGTTCTGTGCCGCAGAAAACATGGCCTTGCTACGAAATCCTCAGGGCTTGTGCAGCGACTCTTCTATTGTGGCTTATCAGAGACTCTACAAAGCCTTTTTTTAATATACCATGGAAACTTCTATGATCATAAAATATGCTAGGTTATATGGCCTGAGTGTCAGGACAGTTTGCACCCAGCTGAGACTGCCATCTTAGACTTATGTTGCTCTGGAAACTATTCAAAATGGTCAGCACTGTAAGTCACTTAGTAAATAGGTCAAAACAGAATTTTCAGATTTTCTCCAAATATCAAAAAGGGCCACCAAGTGATGGCTTCTTTTCTTATCATACGTAGTGGTGCAAAATGCATCAACCTGTCCATATCTTAAATAGAATGTCTCAGTATTCTCCTGACCGCTGGACACCTATAAACTTCACAATAGAGTAGAACCCTGAATCATCATGGTATTTATCTTCTACCCTCTGGCAATTCTGTTTACCAGATTATTTACTTC
Source organism: Balaenoptera borealis (assembly GCF_965194805.1). Classification (NCBI taxonomy): domain Eukaryota; kingdom Metazoa; phylum Chordata; class Mammalia; order Artiodactyla; family Balaenopteridae; genus Balaenoptera; species Balaenoptera borealis. Next base: position 43,286,894 of record NC_138862.1, read on the forward strand.
TCTTGAGTTCCAGTTAGCATTATTTCACATTATAATCAACCGATAATGTTCTGCAGAATGTCAGGATGATCAAATTTCCTGTGAAACAGAATAGTTCCCTGAGGACAGAGAATGGGATACTTAACACAGTCTCGAGAAAAGACAGTGAATGTGTACTGCTATCTCTCCCATGTAAAAGAGAACTTCTTTCTGTCTTCTGTACTGGTAGAGATTGAGAAGAATGTGTCCAGTAGATCAAGAGCTACATATAAAGTTCCAGAGGCTATGTTGATACGTTTCAGTAAAGAAGTACTTCCAGCATAGAAGCAACTGTGAATAAGGCTACCATTTGGCTAAGTTTATAATAGTCCATCTTCATTTGCTACAGTCCATCTGCTTTTTCAGAGACAAACAAGTGAAGTGAAAAAGGTTTTGATGGGAAGTAAAAGTAATATCTAAAATTTTTCCTGGGTAGCAATATTGCTTTTTCTTTACATCTTGCTTTTAAATCTGACAGCGTTCGGTGGCAGGTTAAAGTCTTCCACTTATCCTTCCTACCATATGGCTCTTATACCATAGGTCAGAGAACTAACGTGAGAGTATGCCAACAGCTTAATATATCCAGTCAATTATACCCTTAGAGACTAAGGAATTAACAAATGAATCAATAACTCAGAATTTTGGACCATTGTGATACAGACTTGGGCCAAAATTATCTTTATTACTTAGTCTTTATAAACCCCTTTACAAATTAGAGGACCCACAATAGGCTTTCAGATCCTCTGGTATCAGTGTCTTAAAAAACTTTGAGTACTATTCTTTTCCCTGTATAAGGTCACAGGTCTCTTTAGGAAGTTATTAAAGGAATGTTTATCATATATGCTTGGTAGGCCTTTTGTCAGGGGAATCTTGCTTCCTCTTTGCTATGGGCTGAATTGGGTTTCTACCAAATTCTAAACCCCCAATATCTTAGAATATGACTGTATTTGGAGATAGGTTTTTTTTTTTTTTAATATATTTTCTAGAACTTCATAATTTAGAAACTACTTTTTTTTTTTAAAGATCGTTTTGTGATCTCAGATTAACATCTTTATTCTTTTTTTTTTTTTTTAAACTTTTGAGTTTATTTATTTATTTACTTATTTATGGCTGTGTTGGGTCTTCGTTTCTGTGCGAAGGCTTTCTCTAGTTGCGGCAAGTGGGGGCCACTCTTCATCGCGGTGCGCCGGCCTCTCATTATCGCGGCCTCTCTTGTTACGGAGCACAGGCTCCAGACGCGCAGGCTCAGTAATTGGAGATAGTTTTTTTAAAGAGACAATTAAGTTAAAATGAGGTCATTAGGGTGGGCCCTAATCCAATGACTGCTGTCTTTAGAAGAAGAGGAAATTTGGACACAGGCAGGTACAGAGGGAAGATAGTGAAGACCTAGGGAGAAGATGGCCATCTACAAGCCAAGGAGTGAGGCCTCAGAAGAAACCAACTCTGCCAACACCTTGATCTCAGGTACCTAGCCTCCAAAGTTGTAAGAAAATAAATTTGTGTTGGTTAAGCCACCTTGTCTGTAGTACTTTATTATGGAAACCCTAAGAAACTAATACATACTTCAATTAAGGCACACTGGATATGTGGACTGATTAGATTTGGAAATTGGGTGAAGGATTATAATTTTGCAATATAGCAATTCATCTCAGCCTTCTGATTTCAGACCTTGATTGTATTATTTTTAGGTTATAGAGAAAAGTAACGTCATAACATCATATCAGCTGTAAATATATATGTAGCTTTCTTGAAGCATCATAATCTATTAGCCACCCTTTACCACTAATTTCTGTGAGTTAAGATACTCTGCCATTCTGGTTTTACTCTAAAGTTTAAGTGCTGCATCTGGCTTCTGCTATTCTGTAATTCTATAATTCCTACTGATACCAGTGAGCCCAGTAGGAAGCATCTCCTACTGTCACTCCCTGTCTGCAGAGATCATACCCACTAAGCTTATCAAAGATGTTAGTGCCTCTCTCACTAGTATTTACATTTCTTATAATCTTTGTGAAGATATGTCCTCTGAGTCCTCCCAGGAAACGTAATCAGGTGGCAGGTTTTCTAGTCTCCTAGTAATTTCATTCAAATGTTTTCATTTTCCTAAGTTTTATGATCCCTTTCTCAATATCATTCCAAGGAAGTTTCATAATCTCTACTTTATTTAGTATAGAATTATCATTGGATCCAAGCTTCAAAGAGCCATTCATGTAGTGTGTTAGGATCAAAACCAAGTGTCCTTACTAAGACATTGAACTCTGAGTCACAGAATTCTAAACCAATAAATTATCTTCTGTTCAAACTTATTTTCTACTTTATCACCCTCCATTGACCACTGCCCAGTGTAGTAGCCTCAAGACCACTTACTCACACATGAATTCCTCTGGTTTCTGCTGGTGCTTATTAGCAGTCCCTGCAATTCCTTCTGTGTATAGGAAACTGAATTTCCCTGTTTGGGCTGTACTGAGATCTAACCTTGGTTTTTGGCCTGAAAGCAATGAGGAGTTACAGATATACATTGTGAAGAGGACAAGCAAAATCTGTCTAGGCATCTGCCTTAGAGTCTTTGCAGGGTAGTTAGGAATTGGAAGCCTACTTTATCAAGGGGGAGAAGGCTGCTTCTACTGCCTTGAAGGGTTCAGGGTTATCTGTGGATTCAAGGTTCTTAGAATTTTTCACCAAAAAATCTCCACCTAATTTTTTCAGAGTTATAGTTTTTCTTATTAGGGCTCTGACTCCGACTTAGCAGATCTATCAAGGCTGTGTGTTCAGTTCTTTTGCAACTCTACCACCTCACAATAAAATCTTGGGCCTGATTTTCAGTAGTGTATATCCTGTAGCTATACTAGATGTGGATTTCCTTAAACAGTCTTCTAGAGTTCTCCTTTCTTTTCAAGCATGCCTTAAGATGATAGTAGGCCAAGCGGAGCCTGTCATTTCTTTTCTCAATGCTTTCAAAGCAATCAATTAAAGCCACCTAAATTCATTCTGTAAGAGTACGTCCTATAAAATGGTATTTTGGTAGTCACAGATGCCAACACTTTAACTTTCCATTTGCATCACTAATTGTGATGCTCTTATATGCTAGGGTCCTACCACACATCCATCAACTATCTGATTGGAGCTTGATTCAGCTTCCAAAACCCGTTCCAAAGGTCTGTTATATAGAGTCAATTCAAATAACAACTGCCTTAGCGTGGGTACCCAAGAAAGCAGAGCCTGAGACAAAGGATTACATGCAGAGAATACGAGTGAGGGATGGGAAAGTAAAACAGGCAAGGAGGGAAACCTAAAATAAAGATGCATTATTAAGTTGGCATTCAGTATGAGAAACTGCAGGTTGATTCCACTGCATTTTATGAAGTGTGTTATGAAATGTATCTTAGAATGATCTGCCTGGGGGATGAAAAGAGGAAGCATTTATCCATTGGCTTTCATCTCACATTGATTAAGGATGGCTCCTGGGCATTCTCTCTCCCACACTTCCAGATTGGTCATGCTTAAATGCTGAGCAGGTATTTGCTGACATCCCACATTCTGGCATTAAAAAAATCCTGAAGACAGGAGATATGAAGCAATGGCCTAAAGTTTCACCTATGTGAAGCTTATCAAAGTTAGTAAAGATGGGTCACTGGAACAGCAGCTGGTGGGGTCAGAAACATCTGAAGTGGGGACACAGGAAGTCTCTGATTTGTAGGCCAATAACTGCCTTTATTGGTAAATGATACAGTCAAATGTTTTCTTTTTTTAAATTATTAGGTTTATGAGAAAGTCTCATTCAATTGGACTTTTGACTACAATGTAGATTTATTTTAGGTCTTGATTGTAAATGATAGAAAGAATTGATAAAAATCAAGAATTCTGCAGCTTCCCTGTGTGCGAATCATGTCATGGGTTCCCAGTTTGTTAGATAAGTCTCATCATAATTCTTTTTTTCTTCTAATTTCTGTAGTTGCATTTGCCTATCACTATATTTAACAATGATTTGTATCTAGTGGATATTACACAACAGAGTGGTGCTGCTGTGGGTAAAATATCTTGCACTATTTCACTCGTAAATATTTGCTTGAATTGGATCAAAGCTCATTAGCAACTATATAAAAAGTGAAGTGATTTTTCAGGGTTTCATTAGCTCCTTTTAGAAACACAAATATAGTTGGAGTTAAGATGAGATTTGAGCTCTTTTGCCCTTCATAGTTTTGGGGACTGGTTTTCCAAGTGATCAAGGACAATGATGATAGCTTGTGTCTTATTCATCATTATTGTTGTCAATGTCTCTGGCACATTGTAGGTATGTAATAAATGAATATTTAACTTACTTTCATTTCCATGGCTTTGTTATTCAGTTTAATATAATTTATGAGCTCTCACTAGAATACCATTTTTACAGAATGCAATGTGCAAAATGAAACTGAAATTTGAGGCATTGAAGTATGCTGCATATTGTACACAATGAGTATGAATAAATAACTAATGCATCCTCTTTCAGATGTATTATTGTTCTATTCTTTCCCTGTGCTTTGTCATTGCTAATTTAACTTTGGTTAATTTTCCTTCAACCAACTTCTTTTTCTTATGGTAAAAATTTCCTAGTTTCATTTTTATAGTTATAAGCCAATTAAGTTCCCTTTTAAAAGTCAGTTTAAATTCAGCTTTTTGTTTCTTGCAGCTAAAAACATTCTTTCACATACAGCTCCTCCTTTTTTCTCATATTTCACTTCTTTGGCTTACTATGACATTATTCTCTACTACTATTTTCCAGCAGTTTCACTGAAGTATTATTATCATAACAGTAAATGGCACACATTTGAAGTGTAGAAATTGATGTTTTGCCATATGTATATATCCATGAAACCATCACCATAATCAATATAATGGGCACACTCATCACCTCCAGTAGTCTCCTTGTGCCCCTTTATAATGCCTCTCTCCTACTCCTCTCTCACCTCCCAGATGACCACTAATCTACTTCCTGTCACTCTACGTTAGTTTGAATTTCTTAGAATTTTGTGTAAATACAATCATACATTCTGAATTGGTTTTTGTTTGGCTTCTTTTACTCAGTATAATTATTTTGAGAATCGTCCATGTAGTAACATGTACCAGTAGTTTTTCTTTTGACTGCTGAGTGGTATTCAGTTCTATGGATTTGCTGCAATGTTTATCCGATCTGTTGGTGGACATTTGGGTTGTTTCCAGCTTTTGCTTATTACAGCTAGAGTTGCTATCCATATTTGTATATAATTCTTTATATGGGCCTATGCTTTAATTTCCCTTGATAAAATTTAAGAATCGAATGGCTAGAGTAGATGGTAAGTGTATGTGCATACTTTTTAAAAATTGCCAAACCATTTCACAAAATGGTTATCACACTATTGTTTGAGATGTCTAGTTGTCCTAGCAACATAGATATCTAGTAATCCTCAAGAACAGTTGGCATGGCCATTAAAAAATGGTCAACCAAAGACATTGTCCTAATTTCAAAAGTTGTAAATGTTACCTTATTTGGAAAAAGGATCTTTGCCTATGTAATTAAATTAAGGATTTTGAGATGAGGAGCTTACCACAGATTATTTGGGTAGGCCCTAAATGCCATCACAAGTGTCTTTATAAGAGAAAGGCAAAGGGAGTTTTGAGAGACACATAGAAGAGGAGAAAGTAATGTAAAAGTGGAAACAGAAATTGCAGTGATATTGCCTCAAGCCAAGGAATGCTGGCAACCACCAGACACTGGAAGATGCAAGGAAAAGAATCTGCTCTAGAGCTTCCAGAGGGAGTGAAGCCCTGCCAATACCTTGATTTTGTATGCCTGACCTCCAGAATATGTATTTCTGTCATTTTAAACTACCAAATTTGTGGTAATTTGTTATCATAGCCTCAGGTAACTAATACAATGGCTTTCTAGTATCGGAAACATGACGTGCATTTGATCAATTATGTACTTTTTCTCAGGACTTTATTGCTTTGATGAGTGATACTAAGACAGTGAAATAGAGTAAATTCACAGAGGTAAAATGGAATGTCCACTGTGTAGCCATGTCAGTAGGTGGTGGTTGTATGTCTTGTGGTACCTTGAGTATCTTACAGTGCTGATATCTGGGCCACACTGTTCTGCTCATTGTGCTTTATATTTTTGCATGTTAGGAGCTGCCTTAGCATCTGCCTATTTCCCAAGCCTGGTTCTCTATGCTCCTAGGATTTTGTCAGATCCCATGGTTTTTTTGTTTTGCTTTGTTTTGTTTTCAAATAAATCCCTTGAAATCATAGTGGATTTTTATAAATTGCAATTCTAGATTTGTAAGGGTGTGGAGAAAAAGGAACCCTCCTACACTGTTGGTGGAAATGTAAACTGGTACAGCCACTACAGAGAACAGTATGGAGGTTCCTTAAAAAACTAAAAATAGAGCTACCATATGATCCAGCAGTCCCACTCTTGGGCATATATCTGGAGAAAACTATAATTCGAAAAGATACATTCACGCCAGTGTTCATTGAAGCACTGTTTACAATAGCCAAGACATGGAAGCAACCTAAGTGTCCACCAACAGATGAATGGATAAAGAAGATGTGGCATATATATACAATGGAATATTACTCAGCCATAAAAAAGTATGAAATAATGCCATTTGCAGCAACATGGATGGACCTAGAGATTATCATACTAAGTGAAGTAAGCTAGACAGAGAAAGACAAATATCATATGATATTGCTAATATGTGGAATCTAAAAAAAAAAAAAAAAGATACAAATGAATGTATTTACAAAATAGAAATAGACCCACAGACATAGAAAACAAACTTATGGTTACCAAAGGGGAAAGGGGAGGAAGGGATAAATTAAGAGTTTAGGATTAACATATACACACCACTATATATAAAATAGATAACCAACAAGGACCTACTGTATAGCACAGGGAACTATACTCAATATTTTATAATAACCTACAAGGGAAAAGAACCTGAAAAAGATATACATATGTATACATATATATATATTTATATATATAGAACTGAATCACTGTGCTGAACACCTGAAACTAACATGACATTGTAAATCAACTATAGTTCAATAAAAAAACAAGCAAACAAAAAAATCCCTTGAAACCATAGTGGGTTTTTATAATTTACAATCCTGGATTTGTAAGTGATTCAGGCAAAATATATTAAAATGCTTTGCAGTTTTAAAAAGAAAACAAGCAGCTTTCCTAGTACTCAAGTCTGTTTTCTTCTTTTGATTAATAACTAAACATATAAAATGCTTCAGAGTTAATAGTTCTTGGATACTTATTATTGTCTCTTACTTTTCTCAGAAGCTCAGATTTAATAGAAACAGCTTTTTAATCTTGCAACAATATTACCCCCTAACCCTCTAATAAACAAAATCAACATCAAGTTCCCTTTGGAGTAATGCTTGGAGTTCAGTACAGATGGATCTGACAGTCATACTTTACTCTTTAATATTCTTTTCTAGTCCAGTGATTTATCTTACTTTTTGGGCTACTTCCCTCTGCACTCAAAAGACTAGTCCTCTGTTGTTGTGTGTTACCAGTATAACAAGTTTTATGTCACATTCATAGATGCTACCATTACCCTCCATGTTCTCACATAGCCAAATATGTTTATTGAAGTTTAATATGCCTTAGGGGCACAATGAACTTTGCAGTTATTAATTGGAAAGGTTTTAGATTTACACAGGACTTTTTTCAAAATATTTTATACATTCAAGAAATATTTGGAAACTAAATAAACACGAGATGGATATTTGCACTACTACAATCCTAACAAACCTCGACTTGATGTTTTATTTAGTGTGTGTAGCTTCTCTTAAGCTCTGTTTACATAATGTCGTGTAAACAACCCATTCTCTGGGGGAAAATCAGTAAAAATATTAGGTAATTCATAGCAAAAATTACTGCTTGATTAATTAGTTTTGTTTTTTTTTTTTTCACTAGTTGCTTATAGTTTTATATAGAAATAGCCTTAGGGCCAAGTGTTAGTTATTTCTCTCTCCTGTCAAATGGAATTCATAGAAAGTTAATTATAATTTCCTATGCCCTTTATCCTTTACTCAAGTGGGATACACTTGAACAATAAAAGGAATTAAATAGCTATCCAGGAGACTAAACACATGCCAATCTGAGACACTGGGGCCAAAGGTTTATACTCTTTGTCTACATCTCTACACTTCTCTCTGACAGTGGATATCCAGGCTTAGTTGCTTATCAAGAGAAAAAACATTGCATTTCATGTGGCCTTAATACTTAGAATAATTAAAATCAACTTAATATTATCACTATCTCCTTGTACAAATAGGAAAATCTGTCACTCTTGGGTATTGGGCTAGACCCTCAATAGTTATTAGCTACCATCCTCAAAGGTATCTCAAAGCATAATACCTTCATAATACCATTGCTCTCTAGTGATGAGCTCATATGTTTTTAATGTAACTGTATTATTTCAATCTCAATATAACCTTTCTTGAGGTTGTTAGGGCATATCAGGAAAATGGTAGCTTTGAAAAAATTTAAAAGAATTTTGATCCTTAACTGCACAGTCTATGTACATTTGCCTCTTCCAGAGAAAGATACATAGATGACTCTCCTTTAGTGCTATTCTAAAATGAGAATATGGCGATAATACAGATAAATTATAGGTCATATTTTGCATTTGGGGAGAATTTTTATGTTTTCAGAATAATAAGGTTGAAGGGACTTGAGAGATTTTTTAAATTTAGCGTCTGTATTTTTCAGAAGAAAAATGGTGAGTCAGAGTGTGATGACATGTCAAAAGTGATACAGTTTATGGCATAAGTAATACTGGTGTGTAAGTCTTCTGATGCCTAGTTCTATACCTTACCTATGATACAAGACTTTATAAAAGACTCACAGCAGAATGTTTTTAGGCAGTATATTTATTTAGTGTATATCAGTATCAACATATATGGAAGCATTGCATTTGATAATATTTTTCTGACTCACATTTAGTTAATGTCAATAATTTCATAGAAAGAAGGCTCTGGGAGTTAGTCCTGTCCTGGCAGTTACTTAGTTATCACATATAGGTAGTAAGTCACTTTGGCCTCATATTCCTCACCTGATGATCAGATTATGTGACCTCTGAGGCCTCTTCCAGTCTTTAACCCTTATTCTACACTACAGATTTATATCATCTACTGTATCACTCTACATGTGGGAATTTCTTCTTCATGGATGAATTGACAAGGTGGAATTCTTGGGGAATGGTTTCGTTTCTTACTTCTCTTTATAGTACAGCCAGAATAAGCCCTCTGTGCTCAGTTCCTATAGGCCACCTCCTGCCAGCCCCCAACCAAGACTCTCCCTGTAACACCACCCAGCCAGGTACAGCCAGTAGTCATAGCCAGCCCTGCCAGGGAGCACACCAGGCGAAAGTGCCAAGGTGTAACTATAAGGAGCCCCAAATACTTATTTGCTTTGAATACTTTCTGAGGATTGGGTGAATCTGTATTCCATAAATGCATACAGCTATAATTTAAATATATGAAAGTGCTATTGTGAGTAAGAAAACATCTATTTTAAGATGCCAGTGAATTGTGAGTAAATTTTGTCTTTTATGTTCTCAAATACTGAAATTATCTCATACTAAATGAACATTATCATATGGGGAGTCGGCAACTTCTTTGATCTTACCAGTGTCCTCGTTTAGGAAAAGACTTGGAGCCTGGCTTCTAATTCCTCCCCATTATTTTTTGCTAAGAAATCAGGAGAGTACTTAGTGGCCTCAGGTAGGGAGAATCAAATAAACCAGTATGAGCTGAGACATTTATGGTTGTTGGTGGTTTAGTGAATAATAGTTTGTGAAAATATTTTAAATTTTTCTTAGAGGTTTGAAGTCTTCAGCAAGTCACAGTGGGGAGTTCCAGGTGTTTTGACAGGTTTCTAAAGAACAAATGTTTGAGCAAGAGGATTTTTGTTGCCTCTCCAATCACACCTCCTCTGGAGTTGAGTATTATCCACTCTGCATACTCATTTTAGTCCTCAAGTTCCTTTGATTATTAGGAATCTTCATGCTTGAAAAGCTGGCTCTGCTGCTCCTCCACAGAGTGAGGGAGGGAAATGGCACATTTTGCAAATTTCAGTGCTTTTGAAAGGAATAATGAAAAGGAGGTGGTGCTGCTTCAGAAGGTAAGCTACAGATGGAACAAAAGGTTAACTCAAATTTCTGTTGAAAATAGAAACTAAAAATAGTAATGATGATCTATACAAGAGCAGAAAACACAGCAAAGTGAAGTGATTCATTTTGAGTCAGCAGCTTCTTTTAAATCATCCTCTGGTTGTTCAAGGGTTTTATTTTACAAATTGGTATTCAGTAGGCACGTCTGACAACTGGTTCATTGTGTCTCTTTTACCAATTGTCAGCAATAGTCTTTCTTTGGATCCACCAAGGAACTTCATATTCTGATGTAGTTTCTTTGAGGACAAATGATCCAACTTTTTCTCCATGTTTGCTTAAAATGAATTCAAAGCTTAACTTTGCACTCAGTGGCTTCTCTTTATTATATTAACAGATGCTTTCCACTTCCCCCCTTCACTAGAAATGGGAGTTGCCTTGCTTTTAGACAACAGTCTTTTGTCTGTCTGGTTCCTCACCCCATAAAAAAGGTAATCTATCTTCACGGAGGTTGTATTACTGTTAAAAAGAAACTGCTTTTATTAGAGACTTCTGAGGAATGTACAAATGGTATATGTATAGGAATGTGACTGAAATACAGTAGTCCCTCCTGAGCATTCCATAGTGTGTCTTTGAATAGGTACAGAGCAATCTGACAGGATTGGCTTCAGTTACTTCTCACTTTTGAGTAGTTTCAGAGCTCCTGAGTTAGAAAAAACCCTCCTTGCTAAAGAGAAAGATAGGGAGTGATACATTCTTAGAGAGCTACAAGTGTCAGAAGAGGCATATTGAGTCTAGTGATTAACACTTGAGAGTCATTTCTGTGTTATAAACAGAATCTTTAAAACCGTATTGAAAAAGTAATGCTTTAAAAATGTGTTGACTCTTGTCCAAAGTGTTGTATCTCTATTCATAACACAACAGACTATTTGCACATTTTTTTCTATTCATGGACTCTGATGAACAAATAATGTCTTAGGTCTACATAAGACTTAAATGTAAACACACTGTTTTACAGTTGTGACAGGCACTTTTAAATAGAACATGCCACCATTATCCCATTCTGACAAAAAATATATTAAAACCCCTGGTACAGATGATGAATTTCCTGTTTAGGAAGGTAATGTCACTCGCTTAAGATCATTGTGGTAGAGACTCCTAGTTTTCTATCAATATATATCCATGAATTTTTGGTTATGTACATGGCCATGAATGAAGACTGTGTTTCCTAGCTTGCTTTGTAACTATGATGAAGTCTTGGCCAATGCGGTATAAGTATACAAGCTCTGTGCAGGGACATGACCTTGTTTGCTCTCTTTTCTCCTTTTTGCTAGTTCCAGTGGGGGGGTCTGATGGTGGGAGCTTGGCAGCCAATGTAGACACTCCTAATGGTGCAACAGAAGGATAAGATAGGAGGAACTTACTTTTGATTACCTTTCTTATACATGGGAGAATAAAAATTTGGGAGTTAATACCAGATTATTTCTTTAACAACCATAAGATATAATCAAGAAATAGAAAAAGTGGAATTTAATCCCATATTATCTAAATCTAATCCATGTGTTCTTTATGTTACAAACTGTACCACTTCAGTACACCTGCCATGCATCAATATTGTAGATCTTTGCATTCCATCTTGGGTCTAGCCTGTTTAATTAAGGTTTCTTCAACACTGTTGAAAAACCATTGTTTTACCACATTTTATGGTATAGTAGACTTTATTATGATATGGATTCATTTGAAATGCTTGAAGCACTAAGGATTTTAAAGTACTTTTCAAGCATTAATTTTTATGTAAGTAAAAATGTACACATTAAAACAGTTTATAGAGATGTAAATGAAGGTATTGAAATCCTTTACAAAAGTCACTGGAACTTGTAAGAAAGATAGGGAGTTGGGATAAGAAATGGAGCCTTTAGACTTGATTTCCTCTCCTATCAACAATCTGTCTTATTCACTTCCTTCCAATGGATTCTGAAACTCCTATTTCCTTCAAACAGCTGGTAGTAGTCCTATCTCCTAATGATATACACCACATTTAAAAAAATGCTACTAATCTAAAAATTCTACTCTGTGAAGATAAGCGTGTGGTTTAGAAGATGAAAAATGCTGACTATATGATTACATTTCTGTCTACTTGTATAATACATGATCATTAAGCCATTCATCATTCTTTCTGTGGACTTAATTTTGGGGCTGGGTAAAGGGAAGATGAGGTAAGCAGAGAATCAATTAACTTTCACTCGGCAGACAATAGTTTTGGCCCTGATGTTCTACATGCTCCTTATTTTAAAGGTGATTATAGAGAATTTTAGTGACTTGTCAGTTAGTCACGGAGTCACGGCTTATCTCTGGATTTTAAAAGACACTAGTTTGGGAATCTTTCTCCCACTTCATGCTGTTTCTTTATTCTTGATATAGCCTTTTGGGGAGGAAGAAAAACTGGTCTAAAATCCAAGCCATGCCCCTCATTACCTAGGTCATGATGAGGCAACTTGATGAACTTCTCTTTCTAGTTACTCAAAGAATCTAGTAATTGTCTCTACTGATGTTAAAATGAGATAGTGCATATAAAATACTTTGAACAGAGCCTGACACGTTATAAGTGCTTGGTAACTTATTTGTTCATAAAATTGTTTAATAAAAAATGAAAATAAAAAAATAGATAAGAGAATACTTGGTAGGGTTAAGTGATTTATTTTTCAAAACCGAAAAAATTACTTCTGATTTTTCAATCAAGGGAGAAAAACAGATTGGGAAAACGTCTAATGCAGGTAAATGAAGGAGTGTCAACTCTTCCACAGAAGCACAAACTTAACTGACAATTTAGTTTATAGAGCACAGCAAGTACACAGTTTGATCTGCCATAAAAGGCATTGTGAGCCAACAGAATTTTCAAAAGTAATACGGTTTACATTTATTTTGAAATAAATTTATAAATTCATGCTCTTGAGTGATTAAAACCTGTGAACTATCTTTGAATTCATATATATTTTTTGTATTTGTTGAAAACATGAAGAAATAAATGTTTATAATATAGTTAGAGGCAGTCATTTTCTTTGTTAATAAGAACAATTCAAAGTTTGTTTTTCAAAAACAAAGAAACAAACAAATAAAACCCCATCAACTCACCAATGACTAGTTTAAGCTAAAGACTGAAACTCATTACCAACATTAGGAGGTTATTTTCTGAAGTTCCATTGATGGAATGCTGAATTCAGTTTCATTTCTCACTTAACAATAACAGTCATTCTACTGATATTTTTCAAGGGATTATAGGATTCAGGCTGTTTAAAAAAGCACATCTTTTACAATAGTGAGGAGAACTGAACATGATTTTTCTACTTTTGCAGCTCATAGCCTAGAGAGGAAGATAGACTTTAATTAATAACAAAAGCATAAAACTGTCTCTAACCCCTAAGCACAGAGGACAGGTTCATGGTGCAATAAAATATTATACATAAAGAATTTGACCTAAAAAGGGAGGTCAGGGAAGTGGCAGTTATGCTGAGATCTGAAGTAGGAGTGAACCTGAGGAAGCAAAACCACCTTTTGCAAAGATATCATGGCTGGAAAAAGCACGACCACTGTGGCTGAAGAGAGAGAATGGGAGCCCAGTGAGAGACCAGACTGGAAGGTCTCTAGGGGAGGACTAATGAAGAGCACTAAAAACACTGGCAAGGAGTTTTGCATGTATAGCTAAGTGCACTGGAAATTCATTGAAATAGTTCATGTCTTTAGTTGGGGGTGGGGGCACAGGAGGTTGATGACATAATCAGATATGCCCTTTGTAAATATCACCCTAAATGCAGTGTGGAGAATGGATTTAACAGAGACCACGCTGCTTTTCGAGTACTTCTGGTGGGAGATGATGGTGTTTCCTTCTCTCCTCAGATGCTTGTTAACTTCTTATGGGCAAAGACTTCATTTATAATTTTCTATATTTTATAGTGTTAGACAAATTACATAATTTTTGCAGAGTAAGTGAAAGAAGGGTAATCTTATCAGTTGTTTAGATGACAGAATAATTAGGTTGATTACTTATTATCATTTAATTTAGTCATATGAAAAACTGAAGCTGATCGGATAATTAGTGATGCATAGCGTACTCTGTTTTGAATCCCTGTCCTAATAGAAAGGAATTGAACTTTAGGTTGTGGGAGTTGTCTCTTCATCTCAATCAGTTGACATGCAAATCAAACTAGGAGGTGGCTGCTGAGCTGTTCATTTCTAGTTTTTCTTACCATTGTTCTCTCAGACCTATATGTTATCATGCCTTTTTTTTTTTTTTTTAGAAAAAGAAAAATATGAGCAGTCTAATAAACAGATTGTGCCTCCTACTAGGGAATTTTTTTATTTTCATAACTTTATCAGCTCATACTGTGTCTTGAATTAAAAATGAAGCAGTTAATTTATTTTATTTCTTAGACATATTCTTGTAGGCTATGCTAAGTTCTCCAAACTGTCATTTTACAAAGAAATTTTGCATAGGAATTAACATATACAGGGAAATAATCACATATGAACACCAAAGTGACTATTCTCTGAGGGCTCTCATATCGTCCTTCAAATGATTAGACAAGATGTTAGATGTTATCCAACATGCTGATATCTGGACCCTTCCAAATAAGTACTCCAAAATGATCTTTGGGTCAGATTTTTAAAAATATACCAGAAATATTAAAAAAATAATGCTTTTCAAGTTCAACAGATGTTTATATCTTAAATTTCTCTTTCAAATTGACTTTAAACTTGAATAATTGTCATTTAAGTACTCTAAAATAGTATGCATTGAGGGTTTTTTTGTTTTTGTTTTTCTTTTCTTCCCTCTCAACCAAGTGGCTTTCTAATTCTAACAGATCTGAGCAACAGATCAATTAATCTAACCCACACACAAAATCATTTAGGAAAGTTCAAGGAAAAAAATAATTGAAATGTCAGGAACCTTGGACATATTCATGTAAATATTATACCTCTGACAAAAATCATGGGTAGATTACAGTTCATTAAAAGATATTTATAAAATAGTCCTTGAGATACTTTCTTTGTAACTTTGAAAAGTAAGCAGAGACAACTCCGCTTGTTCTCACCCCATTGGTGGTTTTTTTATTCTTCTCAACTACTTAGACAATGGCTTCAAGGGTTTCAAATATTCTAGATTGTTTTCTGAGTTTAGTGAAGATCTTCCAGGGCATTAGCTTAAAACAAACAAACAAACAAAACCAAGAATAAACAGATTCCCACACGTGGTTCTTGACAGTCTTTTGCCATGTTCCTCTTTAGTTCCGTTTGAGTCTGTCTTTAAGTTTCTCCTTTGCTATGTTAGCCCATATCTCTCCATTGCAGTCTCCTCCACCCTAATATTTCCTTTTTTGTTTTATTTTCTCTATCTTTCTTAATCTCTCTCTCCTGTCTCTCTCTTCCTGTAGCAAGCTATATTAAAATATCATAGTTCAGTGAATGCCTCCCTGTGCCATATGTAACTCATTACCACATATTCCTGAACAAATCTGATATGACTACCACTCTAGTTAGCAAGAAGAAAAGGAAATGTTTTTGTGCCAGAAAATAGAGTTTTTCTTTGAGAAGTTCTTCAAATTATTTCCAAAGTCCCTCTCTTTCCTTTCCCATCAAATGTAGAATAAAAATTGGAGTCAAAAGGTCATGGACTTCTTGTTCCTTATTTATGTTAAAAAAGTACAGTGAATTACATTTGCATTTCTCCTTGTGGAATGTAGTAAAGAAATTTAAAGTGAGTATCAGAGGGTTAAAGATTACAATGAAATAATTTAGAGTTTTAGGAGTTCTGTCTCATTTAACTTCTTGTTTTGCTAATGTCTTTGATAGAGTGCAGGTTAAGCTGGTGCAAACCAAAGACCCCAAAATATTGGCTATAAAAAGACAATCCTTTGTCTCTTTCTCATATTGCCAACCAAAGATAAGCAGTCACAGCTGGTTGGGTAACTGCTCAACTTAATATTTTGCTGCTATCTCTGTTCTCGTTTTCACTGACTCAGCCACAAAAGGGAAAGAGCCAAGACAGAAACATGTATTCTTTCTTAGGACCTAGAGTTGGCACCTGTATCTTTTGCTCACACCCTATTAGCTGGTACTTGGTCACAAGACCTGCAGGAGTTCTATTATGAGTCAATGGGGAGAAGGACATTAGAGAACCATTAACAGTTTCTGCCACAGTTTGAAAAATTTAATTGAAGACAAATTATTTCAGCAAAATTCTCTCCATCCCTGGAATGCATTTAATTTTAAAATCTGGTTTATTTCACCTTTATTATTGATCTTGGTGACAACCAAGAATTTTTTTTAAAAAGTTGGAGTTCAACCATGAGCCTTTTAGTGTACTACCAAGTGGACATGATTATAGAGTGTGTAGGAAACAGCAGATGATTAAAATATTTCTCCAGACATAATGAAGAGTTGGGTCACACCTGATTTCACTCAACTCTAATGAAAAAGACCTTACAATGGACCTTACTAGATCTGACGTCAGTAACCTCTCTGTCTCCAGCTCTCATTTCTCTCTTCTGCTCTAATGACATGCCAGCCACCTTTTCATTCTTGATTTTCCTCCTAAGTGCCAGCCACTCTATCACCTTTGAGCATTTATTCTTAATATTCCTTCTCTTAGAACCCTCTTTCCCCCAAGATTTCTGCAAGATTTGCTCCATTCTCTTGTTGGAGGAGGTAAATTGAGAGAGGACATGACGCTGGTTGATGCATGATTTGACCCAGGCAGTTGGAGGTCCCTCACTCCCTCCCCATCCTTGGAATGTGTGTTCTTCTGGCCTTCTCCTTGCTCGAGCTTGCCCAAAGACACAGCCTTGAGAGGGCAATGAGATACTGAGACTATCTGGATGGTGTATGTGACTGAGCCCAGTTAAGAACTCTATGTAAACTTTTAAGATTCTGGCACTACCTGGGTGCTGAGGTCTACTCATCTTGTGGCCGCCCAAGACAAGCCTTGTAAGGAAATTCCTTTCCTTAATAAAGTTGCCACCTAACAATCTGGAAGGACCTGCCTCTTTCTTCTGTCTCTCTCTGCCCTCTGAGTATGGGGTCCAATTTTAGATTACACACGTGAAGCTCCAAGAAAGTTGTGAACCAACATCTCTCCTTCAAGTCTTTGTTTAAACGTCACCTTCTTAGTAGAACCTACCCTGACCTTCCTCTTTAAAATTCCAAATCCATACACAGAATTTTCTATTCCCTTTTCTTGCTTTATTTATTCCATTGGATTTATCACCATCCAAGTTTCTATACATTTTGCTTATTTATTTTGTTTATTAACCATCTTCCACAACCAACTAGAATGGATGGTCTTTGAGGGCATTAATTTTTGTTTATTTTATGTTTGTTTCCTGCGGCTATAATAGTGCCTGACACATTAAATGATCATCAATAAATATTCAATGACTAACAATGATGAACAAATGAATAAGTGATTGAGTAAATGAATCACAAAACTAGAATGGTGTTAACTCTAGTAGTCATTTTGGGAAAATTTGATTCATGCATTGACATTTTTTCAGTGTCTCTGATTTTACTTAGGCAATCATGCTTTGTTTCACATTATGAAAATAACTCAATTTTTTTTTAAATTTTATTTTATGCAGCCGAAACATCTAAGGAAAATAAAGTCTTCTGTAAGAAAGAATATTTCATAAAATTATGAATGCTCATCTTATGTCAAATCTATACCTAGGGTTAAAAATGTCCAAGCATTGATTTTAATCATTCCATACACATTAAAAGCTCTTTAAAAGTAATAAAATTACATTTCTTTGCAGTATCCTTCCAATGGTAAAACTGTTATTTATAGTTTTCTTACATAATGAAGAGAATTCTTGAGGCTAGGAGTAAAGCTCTAAATTTCCTAACTCCTTATAGCCTTATTTTTAATGCAGTGAATATAGCTTCAATCATTAACATCATTCTATATTGAAACATAAGCCATAGGGGCTAGTTATTTAACAGAACTTATTTTTATAAAAAATTTTGCCATTCAGTGTTCTTTAATATATGTTATATGAATGCCAATTGATACCCAAGCAGTAGTTAAGCACCCAGATTAATGTTTCCACTCACCACATGAAGTGATTCTGAAAATCGCTGTGCTGGTAATTGCAAACTTGTTTTAGGTACAAATGCACTGATTTAGTTTTACAGCCAGCAGAGTCAAACCTGAAAGTAGCCTAAACAAGGTGTGGTTGAGCAAATTGTTCTGAGCATAATTGTCAAGAATGCTTCAAAGTGATAATTAGGATGATAACAAATGATATCACCAAGGGAGTGAATTGTCAGGCAGCATAAAATAAAACTGGAACCTTTTTGCAGAATCTAAGGAAGACCTAGCATATATTTAAAACAACTTCACAAAAAGTAAAATTTTAAGTTTTTTTGATAACCACATACTTATAAATTCCACTAAATTTATGTAAATGAGAAAGACCTATTACACACCATCAAATGACATTTTTTCAGAATAAGGATTTTTTTTTTCAATCTTGATAAATAAGTAGAGGGGCAAATGTGCTATTACAGAGAATTTTTCACAAAGAGGGGAGAGTGCTACTGCAGCATAGTTGTAAGGAATCTCCTCACTTCCCATCAACATACAGGATCTAGCTTGTAAACTTTCAGAGATGGAAACTAAAATGTCTGGTCTTACAGTGGCAGGCAACTCAAGCTAATGACAACAATGACAATAATAATTACCATGATAATATTTATCAAACACTATTTGTCAGACATTGTGGTAATCAATTTAAATACAAAATTTACTTTTCATACCAATGTTGGGAGATGAGATTGTTATATTCATTTGACAGATGAGAAAATGAGTCAGAATTAGCCAATAATAGAGCATGGATTAAAACTCAAGTCTGTCTTATTCTAGAGTTCTTAATCTTAGCCACACCATTATACTGGTATAGTTATAGACAGGGTTAACATCCTTTATTGGTATTAGTGTGCTGTACTATGTTTCCAGAAATCTCTTGATCACATACCTCACATTCCATTAGATGTTGCTTGAGTCTCTGTGCCCCATACTTACTTAAAAGGATGGCTCTACCTGTTGATACTTTTCTTTTCATCATTCTACATTTCCTGAACTTGATTTGGAGATGATGTAATACTGCTACAGTAAAGAGTCAAGCTACTGGCAATGATCTTTAAAATAGTCTTTATACAGCTTGTATCACATAATCCATGATGAGGTCTTATTGGCTTGCTATCAAGCTTGAAATGCTCATATAAATTTATATTTCGGCATTAGCATTTCTAAACATTTTGGGAAAATCATATAACTATTTTGCATTGTTTTATTCTCTGTAAAATGGGTATAACATGACACTGCTGCGCTGATGATTAAATGAGGAAGTATATTTCAAGGTCATGGCGCAGTGCTGGGGCGGCCTGGGTGGTTCAGATTACTGGGGGAAATGGAGGCAACCACGTAATCATTTTTTTTTTTTAATGTAATAGGCACTCAGTGAAAAGAATCCTACTAAAATCAAGTGTTACACATAAAGGGCAACATTTACACCGGGCCAGTACTAGGTATTTTTTTTTTTAAACATCTTTATTGGAGTATAATTGCTTTACAATGTTGTGTTAGTTTCTGCTATATAACAAAGTGAATCAGCTATACATATACATATATCCCCATATCCCCTCCCTCTTGCAGCTCCCTCCCTCCCACCCTCCCTCTAGGTGGTCACAAAGCACCGACCTGATCTCCCTGTGCCAGTACTAGGTATTGATACAGTGGTGAATAAAATAGACTTCTTTTCTGAATGTTAGTGGACAAATAAGTAGAAAATATCAAATTATGGTAAAAAAGGACCAGATCAGGGAGTGATGAGGGATAGTGATGGGCTGGGGATCTAATTTGGAGTCCACAGCTGGGGAAGGCCTCTCTTGAGAAGGGCTATGTTTATGATGAGACCCAACTGATGAAAAGGAGCCAGGCAGACAAAGAGTCTCTAAGGCAAAAGGAACAATGTATGCAAAAACCCTGATGTGAAGAGTTTGGCGAGTTGACGGAATTGAGAAGACAGTGACAGGCCTTGGCTACCATGAATGGGAATGAGAAAAGTATGTGGAGAGAGGATGTGGCTAGGAGGAGCGGTGGGGGGCACGGGATAGCAGCACAAAGGTGCCAAAGAGCAGTGGGAACAGTGCTGAAGACAGACTTGGGAAAACTAACAGCTCTTTTCCTGCACGGGGCCTGTGAGACCATGTTGAACTGTGGCCCGCGGAGCATCGGCAGGGGAGGAGCCTGGCCCAGCCTATACCTTGAAATCACCCACCACCCACCCCCTTGCTTCCCAGGCCCTCTTATTTCCAGTGAGCCCTGGGCACTTTTACAACCCAGTCACTAAAGCAGACACCAAGAAAACAGCTCTGTGAAGTGCTCTGCCGGAACACGTTTCCCTTACAGGCTGCTGCTGCTTGACAAGATTATCTGTTCTCGGCCTCACAGGCATACAGGGTTGCTTTGCTCAGTCGGTTTTGCTTTAAGTCTCTTAAAATGGATTAGGACAGTGGAAGGTTATATTTACAATCTTTGTTGTTTAAAGGTGAAAGTAAACATGCTGATAACTGGGGGAAAAGCATTTTAAGCTGTGTTTTGAACTGAGAGCACTGATTTAGAAGAACTTGGAAAATTAAGGTAATTAGGCAGAGCTAAATGAAGGCCCCTAATGAAAGGCCCACAGATTTGATTCTGTCATACTTCTGACCTCTGCTAGTGACAGAATTTAAGCTATTTGTTATTCTTTTTGCCTGAGTAAGTGCTGTGACCCAGATAAGTACTGTGGCTCCTTGTTTACTTTCTGGCAGAAGTAGGGGTGTTGGTTTGGAGATTGAGCGAGAAAGGTGGGGTGGGGAGGGCAAAGAGAGAGAAAGGGTGTGAGACTTGAGTACACTAAAACAGATCAAGCTGGTTCAATAAATTACTGATACAGTTTTGTATTTCCTAAGAGGCTGTTGTTCCTTGTTACCTGTAACCAGACTGAATGCCAGAAATTTGCTTTAAACAAATGATATTAATTAGAAAGATGTTTAGCTTCCAACCTGTTAAAAAGCAGAGGCACCAATGTAATGATGCTGACCACTCTGTTTTCAACAATGGACACTGCAAGATGCATCAGGCTGGAAGGGCTGTACCAACATGAGGAAATGTCTCTGAACTGAGGCATTGTTTCTCTGTCCTTTCCCCAGAGCTTCTAGAAATGTCATATTTGTACTCAGCCAAGTGGCAGCCTGCTTTGTGAAATCACAGACATGCCGATTGCCTCAAACACACCACACAACCCTGGGTTGTTTCATGTGCTGTTGTCCCTGGCGCACAAGAGGCATAATCTGTTCAGGAATGCCACTGGGGTATTCTGCATGAAATTCATTGTGTAGGAGGAACTGCAAAGCTTCTGTGTTTTAACACCCCAGCCAAGTGAATCAGGAAAATGAAAATTCCCACAGAAGCCTTTAACCAGACTTTTCTTTCCCTGACGTGATATTCAGATCCAACAGATGGAAAAATAGCAACGTTTTATCGGATTGTCTGAGTAGGGTAAGGTATGAGTGTTTTATAAAAGCTAGTAAAAGGCTACAGATATTCAAATGGCTGGAGAAGTTGAAGTAGCAGTGACCGAGGGAGCTGACCAAAGATAGCACCAACCCTCCTTGGAGAAAGGGCAAGCATTAAGTGCTAAGTGTCAGCATCTTAACAGACCAAGGAATCACTAGTGCGCTTCCACCTGTGGTACTTCAATGGGATTTTCAGGGTATTGCTTAACGGTGAAGATAAACAGGATTGGCTTTCTCTTTATAATTCAAGGCATCCTGTCACTATCTCTTAAGCTGCTTGCATCTATAGAACATCTATTGGCTGCAATGTGCCTCACATTTTTTAAAACAAAACCAAATAGTGTTTCCAAACTCTAGATTTTTCTTTATTTTTCTCATTTCTCCTCTGCCTACCTCAAGTCATTATTCCTCCTGCATTCTCTGCACCTGCATCTCTGGAGCTGAATGAGGCAGAAGAAAAACACAGCCATGCTGGTTATTTTGGCTTTAAATTCATGGCTGTTACCTTTGTGGGCCTTTTGTGCTGCAGCATAACATCCGACATCTCTCTGATCTCTTCACTCTCTCCTCTCCTAGTTGCTTGTTGAATACATTTTCTTTTCTCCTCCAACCTGCAACAACTTTTCCTTTCAGTTTATGACCCTGCTTGCTTATTTATTTAGCAAGGTGAAGGCATCAGGAAAGAGCTTCCACAATCTCCCACCAGCACACCCATTTGGTGGCATTTTTGCCCACTGACTCTGACTTCATAAGCTTTACTTTGGATGAATGTCCCTGGTTTCCACTTGAGCCCTATATGCTCTACATGTTCACCCAAGGACGTTGCTCCAGTAATTTCACTCTCTTCTGCACCATCAAGCTCCCCCTCTTTTACTAGATTATTTCTTCAACATATAAACATCCCTGAAATGTCTTACAATTGGTAAATGGTTAAACAAATGGTGGTACATACATACCATGTACAATAAAATGGAACAAATTATTGATACACCCAGCAACTTGGATGGATCTCAAGTGTATTATGCAGAGTGAGAAAACGACAATATCAAAAGGTCACATACTGTATGATTCCTTTAACATAACATTTTGGTAAAGGAAAATTATAGAGATGACGAACAAATTAGTGGTTGCCAGTGGTGAAGAATGGTAGCAGGGAGGAGTGAGGTCATGGCCATAAAGATATAGCACAAGAGAGATATTTGTGGTGATGGAATACTAGTTCTGTGTTTTGATTGTAGTGGTGGTTACATGAATCTACACAAGTGATAAAATGACTTAGAACTCTACCCACACATTATAACAATGTCAATTTCCTGGTTTTGATATTGTATGATAGTTATATAAGATATAAACACAGGATAAAACTGGGTAAAGAGTATAAGGACTTCTGTGTACTACCTTTGCAAATTTCTGTGAATCTATAATCATCTCAAAATAAAAAGTTAGAAAACGTACCCACAGGGAAATATCTTATATATCAAATTTTAACGTATCAAAGACCACCAAATACATTAACTTGTACTTCTAGGTTGACTAACAAAAGAACACAAAACAAAGCAAAAAAAATTTTTTTAAATCAAAACAAACAAAAATACCTCTCTTGATCCTGCATGCTTCTCCAACCACCACTTCATTTCTCTGCATTCCTTCACAGAAAATCTAAAAAGATTTGCATATACTCCATATCTCCAACGCCTCTCTCCCCATTCTACCCTAATCAGTAGTTAATGCCCATCACTCCAATGATATTGTTTTCATCAAAGCCACCGTTGGTCATGATGCTAAATTGAATGTCCAATCCTCTCTCCTCATTTTAGTAAACCTACCAGCAGCATTTGAGATGGTATATTACCCCATCCTCCTTTAAATACTTTTTGAAAAGTGGTCTCTCCTGGTTTTCCTCCTTATGCCCAGCTGTTCCTTCTCAATCTGCATGGCTTGTTCTTTCTTGTCTCTTAGACATGTTATCCATGCATAGTCCTAGGGATCAGAGTTTGGACTACATCTTTTCTATTTCTACATTCACTTCCATATTTAGATACCATCTGTTTACTAATAAATAGCACTTCAGTATTACCATATCCCGAACCAACCTGTGATCTCATCCTCCCCCAGCCTGTTCCTCCTGATGCTTTACCTATTCAGTTAATGGCAATTCCATTTTTCCAGTCACTTAGGCCAAATGTCTAGGAGACATCCTTGAGTCCTCTCCATTTCCTATACCATGCATCCAGTATATCAGGAAATACAGTAATGTCTGTCTTAAAAATTTATGTAGGATCTGCCTACTTCTCACCACTTTACCATCCCACCACACTGGTTAAGCCACGGTTATCCCAATCCATATTATTATAATAGCTTCCTAATTGGTCTTCCTCCTTCTACTCTTCACTTTTCTGGAGTCCAGTCCAAACTCAACATTCAGAAGGATCTCTTTGAAACATAAGCCATGTCATACCTCACATAAAAGGTCTATGAACATTCATGCACAAGTCTTTCTGGAGACATATGCTTCTATTTATATTGGATAAATACCTAGGAGCAAAGTGTGTAGGTCACATTGTAGCTGTATGTTTCATTTTTAAAGAAACTGCCAAAAACTTTTCCAAAGTATGTGTACCATTTTACATTCCCATCAACAGTGTATGAGAATTCTAGTTCCTCCACATCATAAACTATAGTGACAGTGAGCAGGTCAGTGGTTGTCTGATAAAAGAAAAATAGAGTTGAGATAGGAAGGGAGGGATGGATTACAGTGAGCATTAGGAAACTTTTGAGGATGATGGTTATGTCCATTATCTTGATTCTGGTGATGGTTTCACTGGTATATACATATTTTAAACTTATTAAATTGTATGCTTTAAATATATGGTTTATTGAATATAAATTATACCTCATAAAGTAGTTGTGGTTATGGGAAAGATAATGTTTCATCTAGAGATCATAAGTATTAGATGAGGTAATACACGTAGTAAGCATAAGCCTAGCTTAGTTAAGTGTTCAATAAATGGTGACTATTATAACTTTATTATTGGTAATAAAAGAATTAATCTTGCACTTACTGCTCTATAGATGTATGGCATTACTTCAAAGTTGGAGAGGAAAGTAATCTTTTTCCTAGTATAGTTGGCCTAGTTGTACTTTTGAGAAAAATGTTTGACATTTCTTAATGTATATGGACCTTTAAAACATTTCCTCCAATAGGAATGAACATGTTTAACTCATCAAAAAACCCCATGAAACTAGAATAAATTTTTTCAGACATGATGAATGTGGATATAACTCTCTTGTTCAATCCTCTAATCTGGCGCATAAGTTGGAATCATGGAACATTACCCAGGGTATGAAAAAATGGCCATAAAACAGAGTGAAAGTAAGTGTCAGCTCTGATCTTCCTTAACAGGGAGCTTTGTACTGAATCAATGTTGTTTCATTTAATAATACTACCAAAAACACCCCACTATTTTCTTCACTGATACCCTTCTCTTATTACCTTATTGCTGGAATTCATTGTCATCCCATGATTCAGAAGACTCTATTATTAAATTATCATTTGGTGCTTTGGGTTTCCATTTCTGGGAAATATATTTTTGGTCTCTGTCTCTGCCATGTTGCTCCATTTATAGAACATGTTTCGTTTAAAGAAAGAACTAAACAGAAGAAAAGCAATAGCAACAAAAAATCTGGATATGACTTTCTGACACTTTCCTCAGCAGCTGGATCAGATCATACCATTTTTAATTGAAATAAATGTGTTAAAAATAATCAAGATTGCTCTGGTGCAGTGGAGAAAAATACAATTAGACTTCACCTGATAGAAACAGAAATAGAACATCATTAAGGATGTTGATTTTCTAGAGGAAAAATATTACTTTTTTTTTCCTTTTAATTTGTCATTCCAATTTTTTATGTTCAGTTATCTAGCTAAACTTCTTTCACCTCCTTTTTGAGTTTATAAATAAAAGAAGGAAAACATACATAGCACAACATTCTTTTTTTTTCCTGTTTGCTTATTTGAATCAGGATGCAAATAAGGTCCATACATTGTAATTTGTTGCTATGTTTCTTACTTTTTTTTTTTTTTTAATTGGGGTATAGTTGTTCCACAATGTTGTGTTAGTTTCTACTGTACAACGAACTGGAGTTCCCTGTGCTAAACAGCAGGTTTCATTAGTTATATATTTTATACATATTAGTGTATATATGTCAGTCCCAATCTCCCACTTCATCCCACCTCCCCTTTCTTCCCTTGGTGTCCATATGTTTGTTCTCTATGTCTGTGTCACTATTTCTGCCTTGAAAACCGGTTCATCTGTACTATTTTTCTAGATTCCACATATATGTGTTAATATCAGTAATTACCTTAAATGTGAATGCATTAAATGCTCCAACCAAAAGACACAGACTGGCTGAATGGATACAAAAACAGGACCCGTATATATGCTGTCTACAAGAGACCTACTTCAGACCTAGGGACACATACAGACTGAAAGTGAGGGGATGGAAAAAAGATATTCCATGCAAATGGAAATCAAAAGAAAGCTAGAGTAGCAATACTCATATTAGATAGAATAGACTTTAAAATAAAGAATGTTATAAGAAACAAGGAAGGACACTACATAATGATCAAGGTATCAACCCAAGAAGAAGATATAACAATTATAAATATATATGCACCCAACATAGGAGCACCTCAATATATAAGGCACCTGCTAACAGCTATAAAAGGAGAAATCGACAATAACACAACAATAGTGGGAGACTTTAACACCTCACTTACACCAATGGACAGATCATCCAGACAGAAAATTAATAAGGGAACACAAGCTTTAAATGACACAATAGACCAGATAGATTTAATTGATATTTATAGGACATTCCATCCAAAAACAGCAGATTACACTTTCTTCTCAAGTGCATATGGAACATTCTCCAGGATAGATCACATCTTGGGTCACAAATCAAGTCTCAGAAAATTTAAGAAAATTGAAATCATATCAAGCATCTTTTCCGACCACAATGCTATGAGATAAGAAATCAGTTACAGGAAAAAAGCTGTAAAAAACACAAACACATGGAGGCCAAACAATACGCTACTAAATAACGAAGAGATCACTGAAGAAATCAAAGAGGAAATCAAAAAATACCTAGAGACAAATGACAACAAAAATACGATGACCCAAAACCTATGGGAAGTAGCATACCATTCTTAACTGACTACAATAATGACCACTGAATGTATTAAGAAACTTTGTTGTAGTGGTTTCTAAAAGAGGTTTTCTTTCTGCAACAGAAAAATATTTTGTTTTGAAGAAAACTTGACTCACAATATTAATAGTATTTTGGATACTAAATATGAGGGAAATTTTTTTGGGGTGTTCTACCTATTGTTGGAGTTGGTTTGGCTAATCTTTATGTCTAGCCAGCATCCTTTCTAATTTAACCATTCCGTGGGTATATAGTTTACCTAACAGGGTGTTTGTTGTTATTATTGTTTTTAATTCTCCAGATATTTACAGGATAATCTGTAGGTATTAACTGCAAGAGCTTTTGGCTGCTAATGCCAGAATCATAAAACTTCTGTTTTACTCTGTTTAGTTGTCAGGAGATAAATCTAGCTAACACCATGCAATGCCATAGAAAGAAGCTATTAAGAGGATGGTTATCACACACAAAACACAAATCCAAGCTTCCTCATCTGGAGCACATGAGATATTTTCTCACATATAAACTCACCTCAATAGCTGCTTGGGCCAATGAACTTGTACATTCCTGTGGTGAAATCATGAGTGCTGATTGACAGGAAACACATGGCAGGGCACTGATGGGCTATATGATGAATAGAGAGGGGACACAGTATATGAATTGCATTTCTTAAGTATGTAGTTTGCCTTTGATGCTTCAATGCTTCATCCAATTGGAAAGACGATGCCAGATGTGGCTATTAGAAAAGTGTTCTGTGCTCCCTGACATAATACACTTTCACGCTGGCTCTGCCTAAAGAAATGCCCAATGTGGTGAAAGTGGTTGACTGTATGACATAGTAAACAATCTTTATTGACATATTTGAGATAGACAGAGTGAATATAAATGATGTATTCCTATCTTACTGGTACAGTTTGCATTCAGCATAAGAGTAAGAAAGGTAAAGAGATTATAATTCAAGGACAGGTGTAATTGAACCTGCAGTAAGTCAATGTGCAAATTTTACCTCATAATTTGTAGTCAACAATATTGAGGGATCAAATTGCAAACATCTTGCAATGAATTTGCACTTACAGTATTGTTATATAAGTCATTTTTGCTTTTTGGAAAAATAGCTAAGCAATTCTTAGGTTAATCTACTTCAGTACAAGCACATTTTTAGGGGTAGCAATAGAAACAAATATAGGCTCATGGAGTCCACACATTTTTTGGTGTCTCCCTTATAGCTGTAATTTCTTTGGGAAGCAGGAAGTGTATGCAGTAAGTAGACCTTTAGTATACTTTATTACTTCTACCTCCCAGACTTTCTGTCTGCTTCTTATTTAGCTACTCTCAGTAGTAGTGATCATTCTTGGTAACATTCAAACTGTGATAGAATAGTTTCTATTTATTTGGGCAATGATGTTGATAATTTTAATGTTTTGTTGGGGCGGGGGAGAAGGTCCATAATTTTCCAAAGAGAATAAAACCAGGTTTTATTGTTTTAAAATCAGATTTTAACTTCTAGATCTCATGAATCAGAGATATTTTCTTGTACAGAGAGATGTTTTCTATATTTTCTGGACCATAAAGTACCATGAGGGAAGGAACTAGGTCATTTCATCCTTGTGTTCCTAGAGCCTGGTGTAGAAGGTGTCAATCTATGCTTATTGACTGGAAAAGAGGAAGAAAGGAAGGATGCTAGTAATTTTACTATTGGCTTCTAAAATCAGTTGGCCACATTTTCTTAAGTGATCCACAGATCATAAATTTGAGAACTGCCTTCTACTTTTTGTGAAAAGTATAAATAGTATGTCTGAAGGACAAGTCTTTGGATAACACAATTCTCTTTTCCCCAAAATTCACTGAAAAAGAACTGTGAGGTAGACCTAAGTGCTGATTCACCATGTAATTTGCTTTGGCCAGTGAAGTGTGAACAAAAGTGACATGTATCACATCTCATGAAATTGTCTGCTTCTCCCCTTTTCTTCTGTTATGGTATCCAGTGATGGAACCTAGGTCTCTGAATGAGAGTAACATTGAGATGTTACTCTATGGAACATAGGAGCAACCTATCATAGATGTTTGCAAGGAATAATTCTTTTTATTTTAGGTCCCTGAACTGTATATTTTTGCTACCGATAAAGTTAAGGTTCTAATCATCTCTCCCATTTATCTTATTATTTTCCTGCCATTAATTTTTGCAACCATATTTTTACATCTAATGCTTTAGGAGTTTTCCTGAGGCAAAGAAGAATTATTATAAAATATATTTTATGATTTTACAAAAAATGCATGCTTATTGACAAAAATTTGGGATAACGTTTTAGCACTACCCTCAAATTTATAATTCAGCTTTTCAAAGATAATCACTGTTAAAAATTTGTGCATTTATTTTTGAGCCTTATTTTTAAAAGCATTCTTAAATAAATGTTTTTATATGTATATGCCTATATGTATTCCCACATAAGGTAATTTTAAAAATACATAATGGAAATCAATGGAACAAATAGGCACATATTTTAAATTATAATTTTAGGGACATTTTTTTTTCTCCTAACAACAGTCAGGTTCCTGTGTTGAATGATAGCTATATCCTACTCTTAGGAAGATAATGTGGAATGGCATTCTGTTTTATTTTTTAGTCTATCACATTTTGTTTTTCTTACAGTGGCATATCCATTAAAACTTGTACTTATAAAGCACTTCATATTTGTCAGTCTGCTTTTGCATTTTATCTCATTTAAGCCCTATAGCATGCCTGTGCAATAGATTAGGCTGGCACTTTCTCTATGTCACATACATGAGATGTGATTTGTCAAGTCTGATAGCTGATGCTGAGGAAATCTAACTGAAAGCCCAGTGCTTTTGTACTCATTTTACTTGTCCTGACAGTGTAGGATTTCTTAGAAGAAACTAATGATTTTCACCTGTCTCAATACCGAACAAAAAACATTAAAAATGGAGTATTATCCATTCCAACACTTTTGCAAAGAAAGACGCTCATTGTATATCTCTAAGGTTCCACCTCTGCGTAAGGGGAATAGGCCTAAATCTCAGTATACCTCACAAAGTGTGCCTACCATAATTAGAGTCACATGCAAGCAATTTCATGAGTCTAAGAAAATAATTATTCTGCCTGGCTCAAAGTCTATTGGAAGAGTGCTGGATTGTTTCTTCTGGAAAGAAATG
The DNA here is from genome assembly GCF_965194805.1 of Balaenoptera borealis. Classification (NCBI taxonomy): domain Eukaryota; kingdom Metazoa; phylum Chordata; class Mammalia; order Artiodactyla; family Balaenopteridae; genus Balaenoptera; species Balaenoptera borealis. Next base: position 43,317,043 of record NC_138862.1, read on the forward strand.
TTTCTTTTCTTAATAGGTGTTTAGAGTGCATCATCTTGGAAAATTCTTTTCTAAAGCAGTTTCAGAACAGTAGTTGAGACAGAAGGTTCTGAAGTCATTCTACCTGGGCATGAATCATAGATTCCTCATGTACTAACTGTTTCACTTTGGGCAAGCTATATAACCTGTCTATATCTATAGGTAAAATAATTGAACCCATCTCATAGAGTTTTCAGAAGTGGAGACCGAAAGATGGCAGCCAGGATATGGGGACATATATTCACATCGTGTAATGAGAGAGAACTTTATGAGATTTTAAAGTTTTTTCTGACTGTCAAAATACTTTTTTTAGATGGTATTTAAGAATGAATTATCTTGGCTAGAGAAATAATAGAAGAATGTTATATTCTGATGAATTGTCCTAATGGCAGTTTTAGGTAAAGCCAATCCTTATTGCTTAAGGGTAGGGAAAAATATGCATTCATATTGTCAAGTATCCAGGGAAGAATTTAATCCAAAGGCAGAAATGTGGAACATGTGTGACAAGCCTCAGACCAGCATAATAGGGGAAATTGTTTCCTTTTTTCAGGGCTCAGGTAATTGGGGCTTGGATCCCAAGGGGAGAACGACATGCTTCTGTGCACTTACCCTAGGAAGGTGTACACGATGGCACCAGGTCATAGGGGGAGTGCCACAAAGGAAGAAATGACTATTGAAGGGGCTTAAAGCTGTGAGGATGCCACAGGTAGAGTCCAGGTTTAAATCCTCAGCTTTGTAATTCCTTTGTGCTATTACCAAGCCTCTGGAAAATCCTTTCATATGCTGTAGCCTGGTCTACTCTCATTCTGGAGAATCAAAGGAAAGTTGGTGCCACTGTGAGGGACTATGTGGTACAGGCAAAGTAGTGTTGGTTTGTGGGTCCACAGTCTCAAGAAAATAAGAGGTGGACTATGGAATGGGGAGGTGGTGATCATGAGGCTGACCCCTAGCTAAGATGACGTGTAAAAAACAGAGTGAATCTGAGAAACACGTAAGTATTCTTTACATATCCTCACAAACATTTAGGGATTGGAATCTGCTAAAATATTAAAAATCTGGTTGAAGATTAAGCAATCGTGATTCAGACATTAAAGGGAAATGTGTGCTTATAACTTGGTGAAGTCTGGAATGTTTGTTTAACACCACTATCTCCACCACCACCATCACCAACATCATCGTCATCAGTATGAACTGGACTCATGAATCTGTAATGAAAAATAGAATCTTATTTTATATTAAATTCTTTCAATACAACCACTAGAATAGTTGACAGAAATTTCATCCATCCAAGACTGTTCTAGCTTTTTGTGATTTTTTTCAGGTTTCTGATGCTCATAACATCCTCAGTTCTTCTGCTCTAGCCTCCTTGTCTGGCCCCAGTTGCTGCTTCTTCTGCCTGTACTATGGCTGCCCTGTTGGCATAGTCATCCCCCAGTGGTGAGTACCACTGACACTGCCTCTCTGGCTTCTGGAAGGAAAAACCATTTCTTCTTATCTCCCAGAGCACAAGCAAGACCAGTCTGTGACTTTTTATAAGACATTACTACATGTTACAAGTACAAATTTAAGTTGTCCCTTATTTGTGTTTATTACTCTTAGAGCCTTCAGACTCCAGAATCAAAATGTGAATCTTTGCCTTACCCCAAGTAGGCCTCCAGATAGCAGAAGCTCATCCACTTGCCCTACACCAATGGGATTCTTTAAAAATATCACCATATCTCAACTGTCCAGGTCCCATCCCTGTCCTCAGCCTCTGCACTCCTGTCCTCCCAACTCAAGAGAAAATAAGTGTCCTTTCCTGCCATACTTAGCTTGATGTCTTGTCTCAGGATTAAACATGTTCTAACATGATGGGTAATGAGAACATCCACTCCCTTCAGAGGGAAATTCTTGTTCCATCACCAGGCACACAGCTGCAGTAAAACAATCACAATAGGTGATGGTAGGTTTCCAATAGTCTGGCATATTAAATCTTAAATAGCATTATATGGAGGATACCAAGTGTCCAGTACTGGTTGCTGCATCCAGTTAAGTTCCTTCTCAAAGTCTCAAAGTCTGTGCTCCAATGTGAAATAGAGAGAGGATCAGTTCTGTCTGCCCAGTTAATCAGTAATTTGGTCTCAGGAAAAAGGCAAAGATGTGTACCAAAAACTAAATATTGTTTCTCTCATTCTTTTGTAGCTTAGTGTTGTGAAGCATTACTATGAAGTATTACTATACTTTAGTGTAACTTTTTACTGAAGAATCTTCACAACCTATCACACTCCCCAAATGGTCCTTCTTAGTACAAAGGAAAGTCTGCTCTAAAGACAAATTCCCATTTCCACCCCCCAAATAAATAAATTACTACCAATCCCTAAAATGGCAATTTCTTGTATGAAATGTTAAGAACCAGACTCTGCCAGGTGGGCTTGATTCTACTGTGTCCAAAAATAATAACTGGTTTCTACATAGAACACTGGCCAACTTCTCTTCCTATGGGATAAAAAAATGTACGAAGATTATATTCTGTGGTGTTCCACAATTAGAATAAAAATACATTCGTGAATCATTTATTTATGTATTCTTTAGTAGACCTAGATGGACTTAATTTATGTTATGTTAATATAGATTTCTGTAAGGGATACTTAAATACCGTTGGTCTCTACAAGGATTCCTTTACATAAGAGTTCAGAAATACTAAAGATAATTCATTGAGAGTGCTTTCCCCAAATCCTAGAATGGAAACTTCTATTTCTATCTCAGCAGCATCAGGTAATGACCCTAAATCTGTGTATTTAAAGGGTCAGTGTTGATTCTGGCCCAGTTTGGTTTTGTTGGATTGCCCCAGTTGCGATAGTTATGTTATGTCTTTAAAATCCTATCTCAACAATATTCTGGGCTGAGATGTCTTCTTTGAGAGCTCTTAATACTGATGGCAGATATACCTGAGTCTTTTCATTTACAAATGTTCAAAGAGTACTTTCTGAAAGTTCTGTGAATATATTTGAAAGGTCTGCTTTGTTCCATCGTGCACAGATAAATGGCTATGTAAGGGTTAAAAGTGTCTACTTTGAAGCCAAATTACCTAGATTTTTTATCCTGATCTGCCATGTATAAGCTATGTGACCTTGCAAAGTTACTTAATATTTTTATGTCTCAGTTTCCTTATCTGTAAAGTGGTGAATATAATAGCATCTACGTGATAAGGACATTATGAGAATTAAATAGGATTCTGTGTGTGTGTAAAAACATTTTATGCATTAAATAGATGTCATCATTTAAAATTTTGGTCATGAAATGGTTTTCCAGTGTAGTTGAAAAAATATTAGTTGCCTGCCCTATTTCTGCATGCCACTCCAACACTCTATTTTTTAAAAAAATTATTTATTTATTTGTTTATTTATTTATTTATGGCTGCGTTGGGTCTTGGTTGCTGTGCGCGAGCTTTCTCTAGTTGCGGCAAGTGGGGGCTACTCTTCGTTGCAGTGTGCAGGTTTCTCATTGCGGTGGTTTCTCTTGTTGCGGAGCATGGGCCCTAGGCGCGCAGGGTTCAGTAGTTGTGGCATGAGGCTCAGTAGCTGTGGCGCATGGGCTTAGTTGTTCCGCGGCATGTGGGATCTTCCGGGACCAGAGATTGAACCCGTGTCCCCTCCATTGGCAGGCAGACTCTTAACCACTGCGCCACCAGGGAAGTCCCCAACGCTCTATTTTTAATTTAGGTATTCTGTCCTGCATCTTTGCACTGTAGGCCATAACTGGTGTTCTATTCAAAGATGAAGGAAGGAACATTCTGAACTAGGAAATGTCAATTGCAACCTGGAGCCTATGTTGAAATCATATCCATTTGCATGATACTGTAATAACATCAAACATAGCTCCCTCCTCCACCCACAGGGATGTAGCAATTCCAAGGAATTATTCCTTAATCCCTTCATGTCCAATATCCTGTGAAGTACAACTACACTCCACAGCCAGGAGCGTTGCCCTTTACCAGTAAGTTCTGGCAATTCACTGATTTTGAACCTCTAATTATTTTTTGAAACACAATAAATTATAAAAATCAACATTGTGGCATAAAATATGGAAAAATTAAAGGTCTTTACATGAGAGTCTTCTATTTCAGACCACTCATGAACTCTGACATGTCTAACTTTCTGTAATTATGCTGTCAGTTCTAGACCACTGTTTCTAATTATAATATTTGGCAGCTTTTCATCTCTTTGGCATCGACTAGATTACAAAAAGATAAGAATAAAATATAATTTCTAACTGGTCTTATTTCATGGCTTATGGTTTTTGAAGCAGAATCTTGGAAGGAAGGAGTATTGTACAAATACTGTACCAATCTTAGGAGGGAACCAATTTTGTGAGTATTACACCTGATGCTAGCAAAGTGTTGTCTTTCCTATAGAAATGGTGCGAGGCAGTATATGTAGTATAAAAAGCCATTTACCTAGGAGCCAAACAGCTTGGGTTCAAATCTGGCATTGTTGCATACTGGTTGTGTGGCTTTAGTTTTTTTCACTTAACCTCCCTCTTCCCCAGGTGTTAGCTAAAAAAATGGTACAATAATCATATTTAACTTATGGTGTTATTGTGAGTACTAAATAAGTTAATGTATGTGACAACTAGAACAGTGTCTGGCACATGGTAAGTGCTGGATAAGAGCTAGCTCTTACTAATAATTTCCATCAAAGATCATTATGTCTGAGTTGACTTGTTCATATGGCCCTAAGACAGTAACAGTCATCTTTAATTTCTTTCTTTCCTTCATATCTAATAAGTCATTAAGGTTATTGATTTTTAAAAATAATCCTTCTGAAATTTTCATTCTGATGGACACTAACCTTTTTTAGTCTTTTATTATGTCTTCACTGAACTCACGCATTAGCTTTCCATCTGATTTCCATGTCTTCAGTCTTTCCCCACTTCACTGCGTCCTAAGCATCACTGCCAGATCAATCTTCCTAAAAGTCAGATTGAGTCCATCACTGTTCAGCTTTGGATCTTTAGTAGCACTCTATTTCTCACAGTATAAAATCCAGACCTTTAATCTTTATATCCAAGCCCCTTCGATGTAACTAGCCTCAACCTTGAAAATCCTTCAATAGTGTTGTTCTGCTCAGTATTCCTATAGCATGTTTTCCTTTATATCTGTTGCAAGTATGTTTTTGCTTTCTTTCCTCTGGAGTATTCTCTATTTTTTATCACTCGCATTTCAATTTTATGTGTGCATATCACAATAAATTATGCATGTTTTGAAGGAAGGGAGATATTGCTGACAACTTTCCCACACAAGGCTGTGCATAAAATAATTGCTCAATAAATATTGATCAAATGAATACTGCTCACCTTACCTTTGGTGGAGTTTTCCTTCTTGAAGAAAGGTGAATTTTCAAATTTCCTTAAATTGAATTCATTGGGGGCTATCCCTTTTGGAACTGCTCAAACTATTATTCTATAATGTTAAGTAACACCATTCTAAAGACATGCAGTTTTTACAGTATTTTTGGAAGTTACATTTTAAATATATTTCTTTATGGTAATTAATAATACTATTGTCCCTACTTTATACCAGATATTGTAGTAAATGTTCTATATACATATATCATTTAATTCTTAAAACTACCCTTTACATCAAGACAATATATTATTATAATTCTTATTTCTGTAACTGAAACTCAGAAGGTTAAGTTACTTTCCCAAGGTTTGTCAGTCTGTATACAAATTAGGATTTCTTGACTCTCAAACCATAGAGTTTCAAGCAAATGAAAATAAGCAGCGACTAAATTTCCATTAATAATTGTTTTGGGATTTACTTCCCTAAAGCTGATTATGGAATTAGCTGGGAAGAAGCATTAGTTTGGAAAGAGGAGAAACTAGTCTAGAACTATCTAGTAGCCCCATGTCTGGTTTCCCATCTTTAGGAAGTGTAGCGTATGGTCAGTTATAGAACATGATCAAGATTCAGCATTAAAATGTAAGGAATGTTTAGCAAGCATGATGTGATAAACAAATGGCAGGTAACATACAGGTGCCAGAGATATTTCAAGGGAGAACAATGTCCTCTTGTAGATAATGCTCTAAGAACTGAGGAAACAAGATGTACCAACATCTTAGGTTGATCCATGGAGTAACCTTAAACTGAGACACGTTAACAGAGTGTACTATGCAAATTCACAAAATGTTGCTTGCAAAAATAAGGTATATGCAGCTTGACATGTGCCACGGATGTGAAAGAGAGTATTTTATGTATAAACTAGAATGTCATCTCTGCTTGAAGAAAACATTTTAAGCACCTGCCCAGATCTCCCCTAAAAGTGTGTGTATGTGTGGGTAGAAAGAAGCTTTCTGACCTTCTCTTCTCCATCACTGTATGAAAATACATGAATTCCAATTTTGAAAATCCCAACTGTATGTTGTGTCAAATATCACTTTCTTATCAAAAATCTGTAGTTTAGTTGAGACAATTGGACTTAGGTTGTCCAGATCAATTTTTGTGTGTGAATGAAATATAAATTCTGGGTATAGACTTATAGATACAAAAGAATAAACAGCATTTCCTCAGAAGACAAGAAATAATAATTATATTAGCAATTTAATCTTAATTTTATGCTTTTGGGTAGATTATTTTCCTCCCCATAATTGTCAGGTTAGTACAATATTTTTTTTTCTTTTGTGAGTTTATGAAGTACATTGAGAAACAAGGTGTCTGATGTGTTAAATGGACTATAATTAAAAATTTTGAGTGGAGGAGAGGAGGTCAAGATTTCACATAGGAAGATCCTGAACTCACCTCCTCCCAAGAACACACCAAAATTACAACTACGTACAGAGCAACTATCTATGAGAATGACCTGAAGACTAACAGAAAAGATTTTCCACAACTAAAGGCGTAAAGAAGGAACCACAATGCAATGGGTAGGAGGAACGGAGATGCAGTATAGTCAGGACCAAAACCCTCCATGTTGACAACCCACAAATGGGGGTTGTAGAGGAGGTCTTCCCCAAGGAGCAAGAGGTTTAGCTCCATATTGGACTCCCCAGGCCAGGGGTCCTACACCTAGAAGATTCCCCAGAACATCTGGCTTTGAAAACCAGCAGGGCTTATGTCTAGGAAAATAGAGTGCTGTAGGAAATAGACTCCCCCCTTAAAGGGTGCATGCAAAATATCACATGATCTGAGTCCCAGTAGAGAGGCAGTAGTTTAAAAGGAGCCTGAATCAGACGCACTAGCTGACCTTAGAGCGGTTCCTGGAGAGGTAGGAGGTAACTGGGACTCCCCTGAGGTCGGAGATACCAGAGGCAACCATTTTTGGGAGCTCATTCTACCATGATAACACCAGTGCTAGCAAGCACCAGTTTGGAATCCTCCCTCCAGCCTATTAGTATCAGGGACCAACCCCACCCACCAGCGGGACAACATCAGCCCTGAGCCCACATGGGCCATGCAGACAGCCACACAGGGACCCAGCCCTGAGCCCCCCTGAGCCATGCATACAGCTGCATGGGGACCCGGCCCTGCCCTCCAGCAGACAGGCACCAGCACCAAGCCCCCTCACTGGGCCACATATACAGTCATGTGGGGAACTTGTCCCTCCCTCCAGTGAGTTGGTGCCAGTCCATAGCACCCCCAGAGTGCACAGGCAGCTATGCAGTGACCTGGTCCCACCCTCCAGCAGGCTAGCACTAGACCAAGCCGTGTCAGGCCATGCAGACAGTCACACAGGGACCCAGCTCCAACTTCCAATGGTCTGGCACCAGCCCTGTGCCCCTGGGGGCCACACACAGCTGAGCAGGGATTTGGCCCTGCCCAACAGTGGGCCAGCAATAGCCTCAAACTCCCCTGGGCAGCCTAGCCAACCATGTAGGAAGCTTACCCCACCCTTCAGTGGGCTTAGCCACCCCACAAGGCATGGCTTCACAGACAACCTGGCCAGGGCCAGCTCTGCCTACCAGTGTGCCCACAGTAGTCAGATCACCATAACAGAAGGGCTTATGCAACTCACATAAGGGGGACCCCTAGAACGTATAGCTCTGGTGACCTGAGGGGAGTGTATTGCTGAATTCTATAAGATATCTCCTACATAAAGCTATTCTTCAAGATCAAGAAATATAACCAACCTACTGTGAATGAAAAATATTGCCTGCCATATTAGTAAACAAAGGATGTTGCAGCCATCAAGCCATCACATTACAGCCACCCTGATGGTGAGCCCTCAGTGAACTCAGGATGGAGGCAGGATGCCCCCCAACCACCCCATCTAGCAGTCAGCCACTACAGTCAGCCCTGATGGTGCACCCTGAGGAGACTCTGGATGAGAAGCACAGGATACTAGCCCCAGATAGCTGAGGTACATATCAAAGGAATGATTTCAATGAGCCCAGACTTTGTATCTTCCCATTCACAGAAAAGTGCTAAGTTCCTTAACTTGAGATGTCTGGTTTTCTTTAATTAATAGTAATCTTCTGAAGTTCAGACTACTTGGTCTTTGTTGCAAAACTCCATATATCCTGACTCCCCTCCTTGCCTCTTTGGAGCAGTCTCTCAAAGTTATCTGAGATGCTGTGTCCCTGGCTTAAGTCCTCAATTTTGTCTGTGGAATAAAACATAACTCTCAACTTTTAGGTTGTGCATTTTTTTAGTCACCACTACCTAACACATATAAATAAATACAGAATCTGGCAAAATAAAGAGACAGAGGAATTTGTTCTAAATGAAGGAACAAGACATAATCTCAAAAAAAAAAAATGAAACAAAGTAGAGGTAAGCGATCTATCCAATAAGGAGTGCAATGTAATGATCATAAAGATAATCACTGAACTCAGGAGAAGAATGGATGAAGACACTAAAAATTTCAACAAACAGTTAAAAATTATTAAAAAAGAACCAAACAGAGCTGAAGAATACAATAACTAAGGGAAAAAACCCACTACAATGAATCAATAGTAGATAAAATGATACTGAGGAACAGATCAGTAAGCTGGAAGACAGAGTAGTGGAAATCACCCAAGCTGAAGAGAAAAAAGAAAAAAGAATTCAAAAAAATAAGTATAGTTCTAGTTCTGGTAATTTCATAGGGACTGCATTGAATCTGTAGATTGCCTTGTGCAGTATAGTCATTTTGACAATATTGATTCTTCCATCCAAGAACACACTGTATCTTTCCATCTGTCTGTGTGGTCTTCAGTCTCTTTCATCAGCAACTTATAGTTTTTGGAGTACCGGTCTTTTGCTTACTTAGGTAGGATTATTCCTAGATATTTTATTCTGGTTGGTGTGATAGTAACTGAGATTGTTTCCTTAATTTCTCTTTCTGATCTTTTGCTGCTAGTGTATAGAAATGCAGCAGATTTCTGTATATTAATTTTGTATCCTTCAACTTTACCAAATTCACTGATGAGCTCTAGTAGTTTTCTGGTAGCATCTTTAGGATTTTCTATGTATAATATCATGTCATCTGCAAACAGTGACAATTTTACTTCTTCTTTTCCAATTTGGATTCCCTTTATATCTTTTTCTTCTCTGATTGCTATGGCGAGAACTTCTAAAACTATGTGGAATGAATAGCAAGAGTGGACATCCTCATCTCATTCCTGACCTTAAGGGGAATGCTTTCAGTTTTTCACCATTGAGTATGATATTAGCTGTAGGTTTGTCATATATGGCCTTTATTATGTTGAGGTAGATTCCCTCTATGCCTACTTTGTTGAGAGCTTTTATCATAAATCGATGTTGAGTTTTGTCAAAAGACTTTTCTGCATCTATTGAGATGATCATATGGTTTTTATTCTTCAATTTGTTAATGTGATGCATCACATTGATTGATTTGTGAATATTAAAAAATCCTTGCATCCCTGGGATAAATCCCACTTGATCATTGTGTATGATCCTTTTATTGTATTGCTGGATTTGGTTTGTTAGTATTTTGTTGAGGATTTTTGCATCTATGTTCACCAGTGATATTGGCCTGTAATTTCCTTTTTTCTGATATCTGTCTGGTTTTGGTATCAGGGTGATGGAAGCTCATAGAATGAGATTGGGTTTGTTCCTTCCTCTGCAATTGTTTGGTATAGTTTCAGAAGGATAGGTGTTCACTGCTCTGAATGTTTGGTAGAATTCACCTATGAAGGCATCTGGTCCTGGACTTTTGTTTCTTGGAGGTTTTTAAATTACTGATTCAATTTTAGTACTTGTGATTGGTCTGTTCATATTTTCTATTTCTTCTTGGTTCAGTCTTGGGATATTACCCAAATAAGCAAAACAATCTTGAGAAAGAAGAATGGAGCTGAAGGAATCACACCGCCTGACTTCAGACTATACTACAAAGTAATCAAAACAGTAGGGTACTGGCATAAAAACAGACACATAGATCAATGCAACAGGAAAGAAATCCCAGAAATAAAGCACTTATGGTCAATTAATCTACAACAAAGGAGGCAAGAATATACACAATGGAGGAAAGACAGTCTCTTCAGTAAGAAGTACTGATGAAACTGGACAGCTACATGTAAAAGAATGAAATTAGAACATTCTCTAACATGATATATGAAAATAAACTCAAAATGGATTAAAGACCTAAATGTAAGACTGGGTAGTATAAAACTCCTAGAGGAAAACATAGGCAAAACACTCTGTGACATAAATCACAGCAATAATTTTTTGGATCCTTCTCCTAGAGTAATGAAAAGAAAAAGAAAAAAAAGTGGTACCTAATTCAACTCAAAAGCTTTTGCACAACAAAGGAAACCATAAACAAAATGAAAAGACAATCTACAGAATGCGAGAAAATATTTGTAAATGATGCAACCAACAAGGGATTAATTTCCAAAATACACAACCAGCTCATACAGCTTAATACTGGAAAAACAAACAACTCAATCAAAAAATGGGCAGAAGACCTAAATAGACATTTCACCCAAGAAGACATACAGATGGCCAAGAGGCACATGATAAGATGCTCAACATCACTAATAATTAGAGAAATGCAAATCAAAACTACAATGAGGTGTCACCTCACACTGATCAGAATGGCCATTATCAAAAAATCTACACACAATAAATGCTGGAGAGGGTGTGGAGAGAAGGAAACCCTCCTACACTGTTGGTGGGAATGTAAGTTGGTACAGCCACTATGGAGAACAGTATGGAGGTTCCTTAAGAAAAATAAAAATAGAATTACAATGTGATCCAGCAATCCCACTCCTGGGCATATATCTGGAAAAGATAAAAACTCTAATTTGAAAACATGCATGCACCCCAGTGTTCATAGAGGCACTATTTACAATAACCAAAGCATGGAGGCAACCTAAATGTCCATTGACAGATTAATGGATAAAGAAGATATGTCACATACATATACATATATATATATGGCACACACACACACACACACTGGAATACTACTCAGCCATAAAAAACAATGAAATGATGCCATTTGTAGCAACACAGATGGACCTAGAAATTATGATACTAAGTGAAGTAAGTCGGACAGTGAAAGACAAATATCATATGATATCACTTATATGTGGAATCTAAAAAAAAAAAAAAGTTACAAATGCACTTATTTACAAAACAGAAATAGACTTACAGACATAGAAAACAAACTTATGGTCACCAAAGAAGAAAGGGGAGGAGAAATTGGGAATTTGAGATTAACAGATACACACTACTATATATAAAATAGATGAAAAACAAGGACCTATGTATAGCACAGGGAACAATATTTAATATCTTGTAATTACCTGTGATGGAAAAAATCTGAAAAAGAAAAAATATATATATATATATTCGTACATATTGAATATATTAAATATATTAAATTGAATCACTCTGCTGTACACCTGAAATATTGTAAATCAACTATACTCCAGTAAAAAAGAACAAGTAAGTAAGTAAATAAATAAATAGGATTGTTTAAGAGAGCTCTAGAACAACATCAAGCATACTAACATTTGCATTATAGGGATTCCAGAAATAGAAAAGAGAGAAAGGAGCAGAGAACTTATTTGAAGAAATAATAGCTGAAAACTTCCCTAATGTGGGGAAGGAAACAGACATCCAGGTCCAGGAAGCACAGAGAGTTCCAAATAAGATGAACCCAAAAGTTTCACATCAAGACACATCATAGTTAAAATATCAAAAATGAAAAATGAATAATCTCAGAAAAAACAAGAGAAAATCAACTAGTTACATGTGAGGCAACTCCCATAGATTGCCAGATGACTTTTTAGCAGATACTTTGCAGACCAGAAGGGAGGGGCACAATATATTCAAAGTGATGAAAGGAAAACACCTACAACCAAGAATACCGAACAAGGTTATAATTCAGAGTTGAAGGAGAGATAAAGAGTTTTACAGAAATGCAAAAGTGAAAAGAGTTCAGCACCACTCATCTGGTTCTATAAGAAATATTAGAGGAATGTCTCTAAGCAGAAAGTAAAAGGCCACAACTAGAAATATAAAAATTATTAAAGGTAAAATCTCACTGGTAAAGGCACATATATAGCAAAGGTAGTGGATCAACAATTATAAAGCTAGTAGGAATGTTAAAAGACAAAGGTAGTAAAATCATTCATACCCACAAAAAGTAATTAAAGGATACACAAAACAAAGAGATGTGGAATATGATGTCAAAAGCATTAAACCTGGGGAAAGGGAGTAAACATGTAGAGTGGATAGAATGTATTCAAACCTAAGAGATAATCAGCTTAAAATAATCACTTGTATACACAGATTGTTATATATAAACTTCATGGTAACCACAAATTCAAAACCTATACTAGATACACACACAAAAAAAGAAAAAAATCCAAACATAACACTAAAGATAGTCATCAAATTACAAGGGAAGAGAACAAAAGAAGAGGAAAGGAATAAAAAGAACTACAGAATCAGCCGGAAAACAACTGACAAAATGGCAATAAGTACATACATATCAATAATTACTTTAAATGTCAATGGACTAAATGCCCTAATCAAAAGACGTAGAGTAGCTGAATGGACACAAAAACAAAACCCATATATATGCTGCCTACAAGAGACTCATTTCTTATCTAAAGACACACAAAGACTGAATGTGAGGTTATGAAAAATGGTATTTCATGCAAATGGAAACAAAAAGAAAGCTGTGGTAGCAATACTTATGTCAAACAAAATAGACTTTAAAACAAAGACTGTAACAAGAAACAAAGAAGGAATTTTCATAATGATAAAGGGATCAATCCAACAAGCAGATATAACAATTTAAAATATATATTCACCCAACATTGGAGCATCAAAAAATATACAGCAAATATTATCAAACATTAAACAGAAATTGTTGGTAGCACAATAATAGTAGAGGACTTTAGCACTCCACTTTCATCAATGGAAAAATCATTCAGACAGAAAATCAATGTATATATATTGTGTGTATATATATATATATCAATGTGTATATACATATACATTTCATTCAAAAACATCAGAGTACACATTCTTTTCAAGTGTACATGGAACATTCTCCAGGATATATCACAAGCTAGGCCACAAAACTAGTCTCAATAAATTTAACAAGATTAAAATCATATCAAGCATCTTTTCTGACACATGGTATAAGACCAGAAATCAACTACCAAAAAAAAAAAAAACTGGAAAAAACACAAACATGTGGTCTAAATTACATGCTACTAAACAACCAATGGGTCACTGAAGAAATAAAACAGGAAATTAAAAAAAAAAACCTAGTGACAAATGAAAATGGAAACACAATAATCCAAAATCTATGCGATACAGCAGAAGCAGTTCTAAGAGGGAAGTTTATAGCCATAGAAGAATAACTAAGGAAACAAAAAATCTTAAATAAACTACTTAACCTTACACAAAAAGGAACTGGAAAAAGAAGAACAAATAAAACTCAAAGTTAATAGAAGGAAACAAATAATAAAGATGAGAGCAGAAATAAGTGAAATAGAGAGTAAAAAAACAACAGAAAATATCAATGAAGCTAAGAGGTGGTTCTTTGAAAAGATAAGCAAAATTAATAAACCTTTAGCCAGACTCATCAAGAAAAAGAGAGAAAGCCCAAACAGATAAAATCAAAATGAAAGAGAAGCTATAACTAACACCACAGAAATACAGAGGATTATAAGAGATTACTGTGAACAAGTATATGTTAATAAAATGGACAACCTAGAGGAAATGGATAAATTTCCAAGATTGAAGCAGGAAGAAATAAAAAAATATAAACAGACTGATTATCAGTAATGAAATTGAAGCTGTAATTAAAATACTGCCAACAACCCAAAGCCCAGCACCAGACAGCTTCAGTGGTTAAAGAAGAGTTAACATCTATCCTTCTCAAACGATTCCAAAAATTGCAGAGGAAAGAATACTTCCAAACTCGTTCTATGAGGCCAGCATCATCCTAATAGTAAATCCAGACAAAGACTCCATACACACACAAAAATTATAGGCCAATAGCATTGATAAATGTTCATGCAAGAGTCTTCAAAAAATAGTAGCAAACCAAATTCAACAGTACATTAAAAGTGTCATAAACCATGATCAAGTGGAATTTATCCCAGGTATGTGAGGATGGTTCAATATTCACAAATCAATCAGTGTGATATATCACATTAACACAATGAAGGATGAAAAGTCCATGATCATCTCAACAGATGCAGAAAAATCTTTTGACAAAATTCAACATCAATTTATCATAAAAAACTTTCAACAAAGTGGGTTTAGAGGGACCATACCATAACATCATAAAGATCATATATGGCAAACCTACAACCAACATCATACTCAATGATGAAAAGCTGAAATCATTTTCTCTAAGATCAGGAATCAGACTAGGATGCCCACTCTCACCATAATATTGGAAGTTCTAGCCACAGCAATCAGACAAGACAAACAAATAAAAGAAATCCAAACATGAAAGGAAGAAGTAAAACTGTCCCTGTTTGCAGATAACATGGTACTATACATAGAAAATCCTAAAGATGCTACCAAAATTTTATTAGAACTAATAAATGAATTCAGTAAAGTTGCAGGATATAAAATTAATATACAGAAATATATTGTGTTTCTATTCACTAACAATGTACTATCAGAAAAAGAAATTAAGAAAACAATCACATTTCCAATTGCATCAAAAGAATAAAATACCTAAGAATTAATTTAACCAAAGAGGTAAAATATTTGTATGTTGAAAATATAAGACAATGATAAAATAAATTAGAAATGACAAAAACAAATAGAAAGTTATACCATGCTTATGGATTGAAATAATTAACATTGTTAAAATAACCATACTCCCCAAGGCAATCTACAGATTCAATGTAATCCTTATAAAAATACCAAAAGCATTTTTTACAGAACTAGGAAAAATAATTCTAAAAGTTGTAAGGAAACAGAAAATACCACAAATAGCCAAATCAATCTTGAGAAAGAACAAATCAGTAGGTATCCTGCTCCCTTATTTCAAATGGTACTACAAAGCTACAGTAATCAAAACAGTATAATAGTGACACAAAAACAGGCATATAGATCAAAGGAACAAAATAGAGAGCTCAGAAATCCAAATTTATATGGTCAATTATCTATGACAAAGGAAGCAAGAATATACAGTGAGAAAAGGATAGCTTCTTCAATAAAGTGTTGGGAAAACTGGAAAGCTACATGTAAAAGAATCAAACTGGACAACATTCTCACCCCATATACAAAAATGAAGTCAAAATGGATTAAAGACAAGGAGTTTGGGGAAGATGGAGACAGAGAGTAAGATGCGGAGATTACCTTCTTCCCCACAGATACATCAAAAATACATCTACGTGTGGAACAACTCCTACAGACACCTACTGAATGCTGGCAGAAGACCTCAGACTTCCAAAAAGGCAAGAAAATCTCCACGTAATTGGGTAGGGCAAAAGAAAAAAGGAAAAAAAGACAAAGGAATTGGGACAGGACCTGCACCTATGAGGGGGAGCTGTGAAGGAGGAAAATTTTCTGCACACTAGGAAGCCCCCTTCACTGGCAGGGATGGGGAGGTGGGAGCTTTGGAGCCTCAGAGGAGAGTGCAGCAACAGGGGTGTGGAGAGCAAAGCGGAGAGAATCCCACACAGAGGATCGGTGCCAACCAGCAGTCCCCAGCCTGAAACGCTTGCCTGCCTGCTGGGGCGGGTGGGGGATGGGTGCTGAGGCTCGGGCTTCAGAGGTCATAGCCCAAGGAAAGGACTGGGGTTGGCTGCATGAAGACAACCTGAGGGGGCTAGTGCTCCACAGCTGAGGAAGTCCAGGAAGAAACCTGGGCCTGCCAGAGAGGAAAGGGACCATTGTTGCGGGGTGCATGAGGAGAGGGGTGGGCCCGCCATAGGAGCTTCTTGCTCCGTGCACTCAAAGACAGCAGGGCACCGCCTACACAAGCTTTAGGGCCGGGCACAAGTCACAGCTGTTATCTCAGACCCCAGAGGCAGGCGCGATGGCTACAGCTGCTGCCACTGCCACCAGTGGTCCTGTGAGCAAGTGCAAGTCACTGCCCACACCTTCCCAGGAGCCTGTGCAGCCTGCCACTGCCAAGGGTCCTGTGATCCTGGGCCAACTTCCCTGGGAAAGTGAGTGGCACACCTCAGGCTGTTGCAACTTCCTACAGGCCTCTGCTGCCGAAGGCATTTCCCACACATCCCAATTGTGACTGCCATATCCCTCCATCTCCCCAGCCTGAGTGAGCAAGTGAGCCCTAATCAGCCACTGCTTTCACCCCCTCTTGCCTGGGCTGGGAACAGATGCCTGAGGGCGGCACACATGCAGAGGTGAGACCAAAACCAAAGCTGAACTCCAGGGCAGTGCGACCAAAAGAGAGGGAGGGAAATCTCTCTGCGCAGCCACAGGAGCAGCAGATTAAATCCCCGGAATCGGCTTGGTAAACCCTGAATCTGTGGAATATCTGAATAGACAACAAGTGTCCCCACAATAGAGGCTGTGGACTTTGGGGGCAACTGTGGACTTGGGGGGGCAAGTACACACAGGAGTTGGGCCAGGTCACAGTCTGAGCTGGCCCCACAGTGCCCACAGCAGGTCCAGAGACCTACGGAGGGTTTGCTTTCTGCTTTTGATTTGTTTTGGGTTTTTTGTTTTTGTTAGTTTAGCTTTTAGTGTTTGTTTTCATTTTTGGGGTTCGTTTATTTGGTTGATTTCTCTCTTCTTTTTTGTTTTCTCTCTTTTTTTAATGTGTGTAGGTGTGTGTGTGTGATTCTTTGTGTGTTTTTGTCTGTTTGGTTTTGCTTTTACCATTTGTCTTGAGGTTTTGTTTGTCTGTTTGTTTTCGTTTGTGTGTGTGTGTGTGTGTGTGTGTGTGTGTGTGCATGTTTCTCTGTGTGTGTCTGTTTTTCTTTTCTTTGTTTTTTTTCCTTTTCTTCCACACCCTGTGGCTTGCAGGGTCTTGGTGCTCCAGACAGGGATCAGGCCTGAGCCTGTGAGGTGGGAGAGCCAAGTCCAGGACGTTGGACTGCCAGAGAACTCCCAGCCCCAGGGAATATTAATTGGCAAGAGCTCTCCCAGAAATCTCCCTCTCAACACCAAGATCTGGCTCCACCCAACGGCCAGCAAGCTCCAGTGCTAGATGCCTCATGCCAAACAATTAGCTAGACAAGAACACAACCCCACCCATTAGCAGACAGACTGCCTAAAGTCATACTAAGCTCACAGACACCACAAAACACACCACTGGATGTATCCCTGCCCATAAGAAGGACAAGATCCAGCTCCACCCACCAGAAAGCAGGCAGCAGTCCCCCCTACCAGAAAGCCTACACAAGCCACTGAACCAACCTCACCCACTGTGGGCTGACACCAGAAATAAGAGGAACTACGACCCTGCAGCCTATGGAAAGGAGACCCTAAACACAGTAAGTTAAACAAAATCAGAAGACAGAGAAATCTGCTGCAGGTGAAGGAGTAAGGTAAAAGCACACAAGACCAAACGAATGAAGAGGAAATAGGCAGTCTACCTGAAAAAGATTTCAGAATAATGATACTAAAGATGGTCCAAAATCTCAGAAATAGAATAGCGAAAATACAAGAAACGTTTAACAAGGACCTAGAAGAACTAAAGAACAAACAAACAGTAATGAACAACACAATAAGTGAAATAAAAAATTCTCTTGAAGGAATCAGTAGCAGAATAAATGAGTCAGAAGAACAGATAAGTGACCTGGAAGATAGAATGGTGGAAAAAACTGCCACGGAGCAGAATAAAGAAAAAAGAATGAAAAGAATTGAGGACAGTCTCAGAGACCGCTGGGACAACATTAAGTGCACCAACATTCGAATTATAGGGGCCCCAGAAGAAGAAGAGAAAAAGAAAGGGTCTGAGAAAACATTTGAAGAGACTACAGTAGAAAACTTCCTTAACATGGGAAAGGAAATAGTCAGTCAAGTCCAGGAAGTGCTGAGAGTCCCATACAGAATAAACCCAAAGAGAAAAATGCCAAGACACATATTAATCAAACTATCAAAAATTAAATACAAAGAAAAAATACTAAAAGCAGCAAGGGAAAAGCAACAAATAACATACAAGGTAATCCCCATAAGGTTATCAGCTGATCTTTCAGAAGAAACTCTGCAGGCCAGAAAGGAGTGGCAGGATATATTTAAAGTGATGAAAGGAAAAATCCTACAACCAAGATTACTTTACCCAGCAAGGATCTCATTCAGATTCGATGGAGAAATCAAAAGCTTTACAGACAAGCCAAAGCTAGGAGAATTCAGCAACACCAAACCAGCTCTACAACAAATGCTAGAGGAACTTCTTTAAATGGGAAATACAAAAGAAGAAAAAGACCTACAAAAACAAACCCAAAACAATTTAAAAAATGGTAATAGGAACATACACATTGATGCTTCCCCTAAATGTGGATGGATTAAATGCTACAACCAAAAGACACAGGCTGGCTGAATGGATACAAAAGCAAGACCCTTACATATGCTGTCTACAAGAGAACAAGTTCAGACCTAGGGACACATACAGACTGAAAATGGGGGGATGGAAAAAGATATTCCATGCAAATGGAAATCAAAAGAAAGCTGGAGTAGCAATACTTATATCAGATAAAATAGACTGTAAAATAAAGACTGTTACAAGAGATAAGGAAGGACACTACAAAATGATCAAGGGATCAATCCAAGAAGAAAACATAACAATTATAAGTGTTTATGCACCCAACATAGGAGCACCTCAATACATAAGGCAAATGCTAAGAGCCTTAAAAGGGGAAATCAACAGTAACATAATAATAGTGAGGGACTTTAACACTGCACTTACCCAAATGGACAGATCATCCAGACAGAAAATTAATAAGGAAACACAAGCTTTAAATGACACAATAGACCAGATAGATTTAGTTGATATTTATAGGACATTCCGTCCGAAAACAGCAGGTTACACTTTCTTCTCAAGTGTACATGGAACATTCTCCAGGATAGATCACATCTTGGGTCACAAATCAAGCCTCAGAAAATTTAAGAAAATTGAAATCACATCAAGAATCTTTTCCCGCCACAAGGCTATGAGATTAGAAATCAATTACAGGAAAAAAACTGTAAAAAACACAAACACTTGGAGGCTGAACAGTACACTACTAAATAATGAAGAGATTACTGAAGAAATCAAAGAGGAAATAAAGGAATACCTAGAGACAAATGACAATGAAAACACATCAATCCATGACCTTTGAGACACAACAAAAGCAGTTCTAAGAGAGAAGTTTATAGTGATACAATCCTACCTCAAGAAACAAAAAAAATCTCAAATAAACAACCTAACCTTACACCTAAAGTAACTAGAGAAAGAAGAACAAAAAAGCCCAAAGTTACCAGAAGGAAAGAAATCATAAAGATCAGAGCAGAAATAAATGAAATAGAAACAAAGAAAACAATAGCAAAGATCAATAAAACTAAAAGCTGGTTCTTTGAGAAGATAAACAAAATTGATAAACCTTTAGCGAAACTCATCAAGAAAAAGAGGGAGAGGACTCAAATCAATAAAATTATAAATGAAAAAGGAGAAGTTACAACAGACACCACAGAAATACAAAGGATCATAAGAGACTACTAAAAATAACCATATGCCAATAAAATGGACAACCTGGAAGAAATGACAAATTCTTGGAAAGGTATAACTTTCCAAGACTGAACCAGGAAGAATATGAACAGACCAATCACAAGTAATGAAATTGAAACTGTGATTAAAAATCCAGACCAGATGGCTTCACAGGAGAATTCTATCAAACATTTAGACAAGAGCTAACACCTCTTCTTTTCAAACTCTTCCTAAAAATTGCAGAGGAAGGAACACTCCCAAACCCATTCTATGAGGCCAAAATCACCCAGATACGAAAACCAAAGATATCACAAAAAAAGAAAATTACAGACCAATATCATTGATGAATATAGATGCAAAAATCCTCAACAAAATACTAGCAAACAGAATCCAACAACACATGAAAAGGATCATACACCGTGATCAAGTGGAATTTATCCCAGGGATGGAAGGATTCTTCAATATATGCAAATCAATCAATGTGATACACCATATTAACAAATTAAAAAATAAAGCCCATATCATCTCAATAGATGAAGAAAAAGCTTTTGATATATTTCAACACCTATTTATGATAAAAACTCTCCAGTAAGTGGCATAGAGGGAACCTACCTCAACATAATAAAGGCCATATAGGACAAACCTACAGCAAACATCATTCTCAATGGTGAAAAACTGAAAGCATTTCCTCTCAGATCAGGAACAAGACAAGGATGTCCACTCTTGCCATTATTATTCAACATAGTTTTGGAAGTTCTAGCCATAGCAATCAGAGAAGAAAAAGAAATAAAGGAATACAAATTGGAAAAGGAGAAGTAAAAGTGTCACTGTTTGCAGATGACATGATACTATACATAGAAAATCCTAAAGATGCCATCAGAAAACTACCAGAGCTAATCAATGAATTTGGTAAAGTTGCAGGATACAAAATTAATGCACAGAAATCTCTTGCACTCCTATACACTAACAATGAAAGATCAGAAAGCAAAATTAGGGAAACAATCCCATTCACCATTGCAACAAAAAGAACAAAATACCTAGGAATAAATCTACCTAAGGAGGCCAAAGACCTTTACTCAGAAAACTATAAGAAACTGATGAAAGAAATCAAAGATGACACAAACAGATGGAGAGATATACCACGTTCTTGGATTGGAAGAATCAATATTGTGAAAATGACTATACTACCCAAAGCAATCTACAGGTTCAATGCAATTCCTATCAAATTACCAATGGCATTTTGATGGAACAAAAAATCTTAAAATTTGTAGGGAGCCACAAAAGATCCTGAATAGCCAAAGCACTCTTGAGGAAAAAGAAAAACAAAAAAAAAATGGAGCTGGAGGAATCAGGCTCCCTGACTTCAGACTATACTACAAAGCTACAGTAATCAAGACAGTATGGTACTGGCACAAAAACAGAAACATATATAAATGGAACAGGGGAACAGGATAGAAAGCCCAGATATAAACCCATGCACCTATGGTGAACTAATCTGTGACAAATGAGGCAAGAATATACAGTGGAGAAAAAACAACCTCTTCAATAAGTGGTGTTGGGAAAACTGGACAGTTACATGTAAAGGAATGAAATTAGAACACTCCCTAACACCATTCACAAAAATAAAGTCAAAATGGATTAAAGACCTAAATGTAAGACAGGACACTATAAAACTCTTAGAGGAAAACATAGGAAGAACACACTTTGACATAAATCACAGCAAGATCTTTTTTGACCCATCTTCTAGAGTAATGGAAATAAAAACAGAAATAAACTAATGGAATCTAATGAAACTTAAAAGCTTCTGCAGAGCAAAGGAAACCATAAACAAGATGAAAAGACAACCCTCAGAATGGGAGAAAATAATTGCAAATGAATCAACAGACAAAGGATTAATCTCCAAAATATATAAACAGCTCATGCAGCTCAATATCAAAAAAAAAAAAACAACCCAATCCAAAAATGGGCAGAAGACCTAAATAGACATTTCTCCAAAGAAGACCTACAGATGGCCAAGAGGCACATGAAAAGCTGCTCAACATCACTAATAATTAGAGAAATGCAAATCGAAACTACAATGAGGTGTCACCTCACACCAGTCGGAATGGCCATAATGAAAAAATTGACAAACAATAAATGCTGGAAAGGGTGTAGGGAAAAGGGAACCCTCCTACACTGTTGGTGGGAATGTAAATTGATACAGCCACTATGGAGAACAGTATGGAGGTTCCTTAAAAAACTAAAAATAGAATTACCATATGTCCCAATAATGTCACTAGTGGGCATATACCCAGAGAAAACCATAATTCAAAAAGACACATGCTCCCCAATGTTCATTGCAGCACTATTTACAATAGCCAGGTCATGGATGCAACCTAAATGTCCATTGACAGATGAGTGGATAAAGAAGATGTGGTACATATATACAATGGAATATTACCAGCCATAAAAAGGAATGAAATTGGGTCATCTGTAAAGATGTGGATGTACATAGAGGCTGTCATACAGAGTGAAGTAAGTCAGAAAGAGAAAAACAAGTATCATATATTAACGCATATATGTGGAATCTAGAAAAATGGTACAGATGAATGGGTTTTCAAGGCAGAAATAGAGACACAGATGTAGAGAAGAAATGTATGGACACCAAGGGGGGAAGGGGGGTAGGATGAATTGGGAACGGGGATTGACATATGTACACTAACTAATATATATAAAATAGATAGCTAATGAGAACCTGCTGTGTAGCACAGGGAACTGTACTTCACTTCGTTGTACAGTAGAAAGTAACACAACATTGTAAAACAACTATACCCCAATTTAAAAAAAAGAAAAGAAAAAAATGGAGTAAAGACAAATGTAAGAGCTGACACCATAAAACTCCTAGAAGGATAGATAGGCAGTACATCTTTAATATTGGTCTTAGCAACATTTTTTGGATGTGTCTCCTCAGTCAAGGGAAACAAAACCAATAATAAACAAATGGGACAACATCAAAGTAAAAATATTTTCACAGCAAAGGAAACTATCAGCAAAATGAAAAGGCAGACTATTGAATGGAGGAAGATATTTGCAAATAATATATCCAATAGCAGTTAATATCCAAAATATACACAGAACACATAGAGCTCAACATCAAAAAAAACCAAACAACTTTATTTAAAAATGGGCAGAGGACCTGAGTAGAAATTTTTCCAAAGAAGAAATATAGGTGACCAACAGGCACACGAAAAAGTCCTCAACATCACTAATCATCAGGGAAATGCAAATTAAAAGCACAATGAGATACCGCCTCACACATGTCAGAATCAAAAAGATATCAAATAACAAGCGTTGTCAAGGATGTGGAGAAAAGGGAATCCTTGTGCACTGTTGGTTGGAATGTAAATTGGTGCAGCCACTGTGGAAAACAGTATGGAGATTCCTCAAAAAATTAAAAATAGAACTGCCATGTGATCCAGCAATTTCTCTTCTGGGTATTCACCATAAGAAAACAAAAACACTAATCAGAAAAGATATATGCACACCAATGTTTATTATAGCCTTATTTACAATAGTCAGTACATGGAAGCAACCTAAGTGTTCATTGATAGATGAATGGATAAAGAAGTTGTGATATATAGATATAGATATTATTCAGCCATAAGAAATGAAATTTTGTCACTTGCAACAATATGAATGGATCTAGAGAGTGTTATGCTAAGTGAAATGTCAGAGAATGGCAAATACCATATGTTCTCACTTACATGTGGAATCTAACAAAACAAATAAACAAACAAACCGAAATGAAAATAGACTCATAGATACTGAGATTGTTGTGATTGCTAGAGGGGAGAGGGATGGAGTGGCAAGATAGGTGAAGGGGATTAAGAGGTACAAATTTCCAGTTATAAAATAAATAAGCCATGGGGGTATAATACACAGCATAAAGAATGTGGTCAATAATATTGTAATACATTTTTATAGGGATAGTTGGTTTCTAGACTTATTGTGGTGATCATTTCATAATGTAGGCAAATGTTAAATCTCTATGTAATAACCTGAAACTAATATAATACTGTACATGGACTATATTTCAATAACATTTTAAAAATGCTGAGTGGATTGTGTATGTAAATATACAAAATTATTTTTCTTATAAAAGGTATCTTTTATGCTGCCTTAGAGCAATTTGCAGTTGAAAATACACAATTTTTTAAAAGAACGATTCAAAAGGCACAGATGCACCAATGAGCAATGGTAATTCAGTATGGTCTTTTGGGTGGGCTAGCCTGAGCCGATGGACCTTAAGTCTGCATTAATGGTTGACTGATTTGTGCTTTTGCCAAACCAGGTTGGAAAGAAGTTTCAAATTCTGTCTCTAAAGTGACTCACCATGTATTTTCTGAAAATTCAAATTTAGTTGTAGCTGTTCCAGTTCCTCACAGAAAGTACTGGTGGCCAAACCTAATGCCTAAAAAAGTTTGAACTTCTTAGCCTGAAATTTGGCATTTACAACTCATATACTGATCCTGGTCTATCACGTCAGCCTCAACATTTATTGTGTCCCTTCACAAATCCCTCCAACCCTATAAAATAGTTCTCTCAACCAAACAGTGAATTCATTAATTTTCTGCATCTGCAATGAATTGTGCTCTTTTAGTTGTGTAACAAGAGTACTTTTCCTCACGTTCTAGTTTGAGTTTTCTCTCATATACAAGGTTTTCTTTGTTCACTCTAATAAAATTCTTTATTTTTCTAAACTCCTTTAGTCCCTGCTGTGTATTTCTTTAATTTTCAACCTTAAAAAATAATGTTAATTCTCCTTTATGCAACTCTTCTGTCTCCATATGTGATATATTAAAATTAGGACTGTAATTCCTATACTGTAACTCTTATATTAGACAGGGAAGAAAGTAACTGGCTTAGCAAGCATTATAATCGAGGCCTTTTCTGGCTAAATGAAGAAAAGACAACAAGCTTGGGGCCTTGACCTTTTACTCTCAGTTCTTACTCTTTTGGGGGTTTCTTTCACCACTAAACCTTCAGGTATGTCTTCCTAAGTAATTAGAGAGGTACTGGGAAGTTGTTCCTTGTTTTCCTATGTTTTATGATGTTTGTTTGCACACTGAGTTGGAAACCAAGGTGAACACATCCTTACTAGACTGGATCAATCTTTTTGGTCTTGCCAAACTTACAACTTCTAATACCTAATATCTCTCTATTATCATTTTTAATTATAAGTATGGAGTATAGAAGATTCATACATCAATATGAAAGTCAAGTTCTACTAAATGATTTTATTCATACTGAAAGTTTTTCTAGTGTTTTGTGTTTTACAATTGAAGATTGTGCCACACAATTAAGGTTAATTCTAAGCCCAGGTAGGAACACCTGGAGAGAGCTATGAGTTACTCTTAGAAAATGAATCACAGTGGACTCTAGTGCCTATTTAAATAGCTCAGATTTGGTTTTCTAATATACTTCTTTCTATGTTCCTGAAGTTTTAGTTGTTTCTCCTCAAGGAAGGACATGCTGGGGTGGCTTGGGAAGGAAGGAAAAAGAGGTAGTATTTGGAAAATAAACATGTGAAAAGAGGGAAGAATGTGAAGCGGGAGTCTGAAAATAAGAATTATGAGTCCCTTTTCTTGATGACCTGTGCATTCTCTAGACCATAGGTGCGAAACATTCTCTTGTAGACTGAAGTGAAGTTTCCCTCATCTGCATGTGTGTTTTGCTTAGTTCTCATAACATTGTTCTGCATAGTGTTTTGAAAATCTTGATGTCAATTCTAACATTGCAAAATTGAGAAATTTTACACAAAAATCTAAGTTGTGGCTTCTTTGGGAAAATTTCTTAATTCCTATATAGAAACAATATGCTTGATTCAGGTAGTATTTTTCTCATTAGCCAGGGCAAGAGCCCCCAGGTTTGGATAGGTCCTACCTAGCATGAGCCCACTTCCTTCCTTTACACAGCTGAATTGGCTCTGAGACACTAAGTTCCTCACCCATCTACCCCAGACTCAAATTAATGATAAGGGACTAAAACTCAGATGTTCTGGAACTGGGCCTTGAGTACTATAAATAGAAAGGTTTTTTCTTGTTTCATTGATGAATAATATTACAAATTAAAAAAATCCTTTAGATATTAGCTAAATGAACATGAAATTTAGAAATGTCCATGTTACTAGGTTGTAAAATGTATGAGTTTTTTTCTGCTTTTTGTAAAAATACTAGTTGAAAAATGTCTAAACACAACTATTTAACAATGTAATTCATCAAAAGTTTGGGTTGATTTAAAAAATAGAATCAGCATTCATTTTTATCAATTTGGGAAGTAATCTAATGTATTTAGTAGTTTAATTCCAAATATATGTCAATGCTTTGAAAGCCAAATTTAACACTTATTTGTGCTTTTCAAGGCGTAGCTCTTAAATATTTCCCCTAATTTCATAAAAGGGATAATAAAAATTTCTAGTAAATTGTTCTTGAAAAAGGAACTATTCCCTGCAAAATAGCTCATGTGAGTTTAAGGGGGCAGTTTTTCTTCTCTTTGCTTCTTAGATCAGCCCTGCTGAAAGCAGAGAGAACGTGTAATAAATGACCTTAAATAATTCACTTTTTGTAAAATGCAAAGTCTTTAAAGTTTCCTTCAAAAATTAGTAAGGTTGTTTAGAGTGACGGAGTCTACCAGTTTATTTCACATAGGCCGTTAGAAAGCTTCCAAAGAGTAATGCCTCTTAGGCATCACGCAGAAGCACAGGAAGAGGCAGTTTTAACTTTATGAAAACAATGTAACTTTGAAAAAACTTGGTTGTAGGCAGATTATGTAGTTTTATGGGAAATTCTTTCACATTGTAGACCTAAACTTTCTCCAGAATACCTTTGGTGTATTTTTAAGATCTCTTTAAAAGGTGTGAGTAGTTTGTCGATACTTTAGATAAAGGGCTTTCAGTAGATACTGCTTGGTGTAGGGAATCTGTATTATAAATTAGTTTTTGTCTGTTTATTCCAATGAGATTATTTTCCATTAATAAGAGCTTCATTTTCATTTAGTCCTGCTATCTAAATTTATGTAAGACTCTAACCTTCAGTGTTTGGTGGCTTCATCCCAGACAAAAGGAAATAAAATGCCACAAATTGATATTATGTTTTTTGTTTTTGTTTTTTTTTTTAGGGTAAAGGAGAAGAGCTGTAGAAAATTCATTGCAAATTAATTGGTCATAGTTAGAAAAGTCAAAGAGAGGCTGGTGATTTCTCAAGGTGAATGCACTGCTAATAGAAATTATCCACTGTTCTCTTGGCTTGGTTTTATCTCTCTGAGTTGTTATTCCCTGAGTGAATGCCTTTGGAGACACTCTATTCTTAAACCAATGATATGGATAGAGTTCTTTAAAAGCAGTCTGTTTTAGCCATTGTTGTCATTGCAGTTAACGATCAGAGAGTGACATTTCATGGGTCGATATTAACTTACATGAAATTGTTTCTTAATGGAAATATGACATGTTCTCTGTGTCCTTAGAAATCGTAAAATTTATGAAACCTGAGCTAGAAAAGTAGAGATTGTTTAAAGTTGACATTTTCTTTCTGTTTCTCTGAAGCTATATGGTGGAATTGCAGCATCTTTAGGGAATTAAGCTTTAAAATAGACTACTTCTACATAGTAGTGAAATCTAGCTTATTTCATATTATCCCAGAAACACTGACATTAAAGGGATTATAAAAATTATCTTGTTCAAGTATCACTGCAGGCTTGTATCCTCTCCATATCACATCTGACAAGGTAGTCTTACTTCTTCTTGAACTCACCCTGGTGATGAGAAAGCTTTCTGCCCTGAGGCATCCTCTTTCATTCATGCATATCTATAACTGTTACAAAAGCCTTCTCTGTATAGTGTTGAAATCTGTTTTTTTGTGTTTCAGTTCTTTTGTCCTAGTGATTCCCTCCAAACAAGTTGTATGTGCATGAATATACAGCATTTCAGAAGTCTGAAGACAGTTAACAAATTCTTCTTAAGCCCCTCTTTTCATGGCTAAGCATCCTCCACATTTCCTTCAACTGCTCCAAAACTGATACAGCTTCAAGTTCATTAATTTGTTCATTCTTCTTCAGATGTTCCTGATTTTTCAATATTCCTCTTAAATTGTGATTCCAGAATTTTACATAGATTCTAAGGGTGGTCTCATTTATATAGAATATCATGAGATTTTTCACTGTATCATTGGAGATTTTCTATGTCCGTTTGTGCAATTTAACATTGGCCTTATTGGATGGTCTCATCACATTGCTGACTGATTGTGTTTCCTGTTAAACTATAAACCCCTAATCTTTTACAGGAGGTACTACTAATCTTTACCTACTGGACCTGTATTTGTATAATTTTTAAAAATCCAAGTCCAGGTTCTTACTGATATCTTACATATTAGTTTTAAAATTTCTATTTAAGAAATATTTATGTTGTTAGACTTGAACCATTATTCATTATTTTGAAACTTTATTGTATTGTCAAACATAATGACTTTCTTTACAAGCTTTATGAATCCACTAAATAAGCTATTAAATCATTATGAACATTTTCAATAAGATAAGGTAAAATGATCTAAGGATATTCAAGACCTCTTTAGTATATTTCATTGCTGTTTCTCTGCAAGATCCATTCCAAGTTCCCCTTGACTTGTACCAGCTATGAGGTTGGGAGGGCTTGATTCATCATCTTCTTTAGGCTTTAGCCTTGATTTGTTGAAGCTAGTTGGCATAATTTAACTATGTCACAGTTCTTGGTTCATGGATAGCTCAATCAGAGAATAGATATTCTTTGATTGGATAGAATGTTAGGTTGAGGAAAAAGAAGTCTCTTTCTCTTGCTCTGGATGATAAGATGTGCAGATATGAGGCCTGGAACTGCTTATAGCTACTTTGCTAACATGAGGGATGCCAGCCTAAGGATGAAGCCGAAACACATAGTTGACAAAACATCTTATAAATGAAATGAAAATTCTAGTCTGGTAATGTCTAAGGCTTTATCTATCTCTAAACTTTTTAATTAAATGAGTAACTATACTCAGAGAGTAAGGAAATTAATGCTAGCTACCTTAAGATACCATGAAATATGAGTAGCTTAACACAACGAAAGGCTATATTTTATCCACATAAGGTCTGATGTGAGTTGTCATAGGTTGTCCTTTCTGTAGTCACTCAAGGAACCAGACTTCTTCCATCTTATGCTGCCACCATCTCAACTTGTGGCAGGGAAAGAGAGAGAGTGAGAGGAAGAATTTGACTTTTAACTGCCTTGGTCTGGAAATAAAATATTTTGCTTCTACTCTTAATTCATTAGCCTGAACTAGTCACATGGTCCCAAATCAAATGCCAGGGAGGCTAGGAATTGTAGAGAATATTTTGAATATTAGGTGAGCATTAATGGCCTCTGCAACCCAACATCCTCTCTTTAAGGAACGTAGGTTTTCACAAAAGACTGAAGGAGCCACTGATCATAAGCTCTGTCTGCTTTCCATCTGCAACCATCCCAGAGACATGGATGTATTAATGGACTAGCTACTGGCTTAGAGTAGTGTGAAAACACACAAATTATAATAATAAATTCTTCCAAGACACTATCTCTTCCTTTCATTTTGAAAGTCAAGACTAAATGTTTATAACTGGATTCCTGGTCACATCTCCCATTTTCCCTGGTGGCTGAAAGATAAGAAATTTCTGTTCCTGCAGTTCACTATCTCATCTGTAAGTTTTTACCATACTCTAGTATGTAATCTTTTTAGGCCTGGAGACTTGAAATCATTTAGAGAAGCTAAATGCTATCTTATCATCTCTTTACATATCCTGAGGTTCAATTGCTCTTACCCATATTATTCAGCCTTCTCTAGGCTAAAAATTATTCTTCTGGTCAGAGAATATGGAAGTAAAATAGAATTTTCCAAATCCCATTTTGTGTCACTTGTTCAATTTATAAAATCTTGCCAGACATATTACAGGTAAATTCTCTTTGTTCTTGCTCTGGATATAAATGTAACTTAAAAATGTTTTATTTTCCTTGTGCAGTTTATTCACAAACCTCAATTCATTCTCAGTTTTCTGGCACTGTTCTCACAGGCTCATGTATCTTTCATATTTGTGCTTGGTTATATGCCTCTGTACCCCTTTTCTACATATACATTTAAAACTTAAAACCATCTAAATGATCTTTGTGGAGCCACTAGGAATCTTCAGATCCTCTCCTTGATAAGTGTTCTTGTAATTTCATAGGTGGAAATTCAATTTCAAGTGATTTCCAAACTCAACTTTCCCATTTTAGAGTCTGAAACTACATGACCATTTATACCTTTCACTTACTTTCTTTGACATTTTCCTATTTGAAGTTTAGGGTAGCTTTTCCCCCTGATCATCATGGTCACCATGTGTTTGGAATATCCTTGGTGCTTAATAAGTGATTTTTGAATGAATGCATTTGAACTAAGCAAGGATAAGATTCCTTTTTCATGAGAATCCTATCTCATCTTTTTTTTTTTTTAAACTGAATCTTTCCATCAGTCTTTAGACAATGTTGATGATTCAGTCTAACTGATAGCTTTTTTTTTTAATGGGAATTTCAATTTCAATTTTTTTTTTTTAATAACTTCTGACAAGCTTTCTATTCATGGAGATTAAAATTTTTACGTAAAGTTTGCTAAACTCTTTTGAATGAGTGTAACATCCAGCGTCAAAGTTATAGTTTTAATATCCATATAGACAGTTATTACTCTACAGATAATTATATGTAATCTTGTGTTCTTATCAACAGGCTTTATCAGTCATCAGAGAAGTAGGTCAAGAGAACACAAATGTAATTCCATTATCATTACTAAGGGCAGACAAGCTTTGATATCTCTTTCATATCTGTTTCCCTAGGACTTTATGAAACAAGCTAGTCTATATTCACTATTTCATAACTTTTAAAAAGTTTTACTCAATCTTATTGAAGTTCTTAAATATTGCTTCAGAATAAAGGGAAAAATATATGCTAACTTTAAACGTAAGTTGTTAGCATTGACATTAGCATCAATAAAAGAAGCAGACATTTATGAATCATAATCAAAGAACTGTTATTTTACAATAGAAGATTTTTTTAACTTTGGAGACCACAGTTCACCTAATCTAGCCCTTCCATAGATTTCTCTACAAAACCCAAGGTAGATAGTTATTTTGACTGTTTGACTATTTCCAGGAATGAAAATCCTTTCTTTGGTAATTCCTTTTCTAATCAGTCACATTATAATTTCTCTTTATTGCTTTCCTACATTATCTTCTGTTTCTTGAATTCTGAGTCTTCTTTAATGGTTTATGTCATTGTTGGGCAGGAACATAACCTTAGGATCTTCCTTACGGAGCCTATAAGGCAGACTTTCAGAATTGTTGATATTTATGAGGAAAAATTGAAAAGTGAATGAGAGCTATTATAATTATGCTGGTACAGTAAGTACAAAATTAAGATAATGCTGAGCAAATCTGTATTAGTTATTCTTTTGTTGGAAAAAAATTTTAATTTTATTTCCAAACTTTCATGATAGCTTGACTTGGAATAGAATTTTAAATTGGAAATAATTTATCCCTCAAACTTCAAAGGCATTATAGTTTGACTTCAGGAGTTTCAAGTAAGAAGTCTGAGAACAGTCAGATTTTTATCACCTCCCCTTTGCCTCCCTACTAGAAGCATTTAGAATATTCATTTAATCTTTGGTTCAGTATACAGTATCAATGTATAAAAAACTTTTGAAATCTTATATATTTTTAACACTCAGATTGGAATTTAAGAATTCCATGTACATCAGCATCAGGAAATGTGAAACCACTGGGGATAAATCTAACGAAAACTGCAAAACCCTGCTGAGAAACATTAAAAAAGATCTAGAGAGATAAACTATGTTCATGGGTCAGAAGACTCAATAGGGTTAAAATGTCAGTTCTCCCCAAATTTATCTATAGATTCAACTAAATCCCAATAACATCCAAGCAGACTATTTTCTTTTTGGGTAGAAATTGATAAACTGATTCTAAAATTTATACAAAGATGCAAAGGACCTAGAATGGCCAACAACTTTGAAAAAGGGTAAAGTTTGACAACTAATACTACCTGATTTTAAGATATTATAAGATTTATAAAGCTACAGTAATGTTTTGATTGGTATTGGCATGAAAATAGATGTATAG
This sequence comes from Balaenoptera borealis, assembly GCF_965194805.1. Taxonomy (NCBI): domain Eukaryota; kingdom Metazoa; phylum Chordata; class Mammalia; order Artiodactyla; family Balaenopteridae; genus Balaenoptera; species Balaenoptera borealis. Next base: position 43,349,310 of record NC_138862.1, read on the forward strand.
GTCAGTGGAAAAGAATAGAGCTGAGAAATAGACTCACTCATATATTGACAATTACATTTTTACAAAGCTGCAAAGGTAATTCTGTTGAGAAAGGATAGTCTTTTCAAGGAATGGTGTTGCAACAACTGAAAACACATATGCAAAACAATGAATTTCAACCATCTCACACAATTTAACTCAAAGTGGATCATCAACCTAGATTGAAAACCTAAAACTGTAAATCTTCTAGATGACAACATAAGGGAAAAACCTGTGTGACTCTGTGTTGCAACATCAATAGCATGATCCATAAAAAAACAAATTAATAAGTTAAACTTCATCAAAATTAAAAATTTCTGTTCTTTGAAAGACTGTTAAAAGAATGAAAATACAAGCCAACGACTGGGAGAAAATATTTGCCAATCACATATCTGATAAAGGAATGATTGCCAGAATATATTAGGAACTCAAATCTGAATAATAAGATAACAAAAATCCAATTTAAAAGTAGCAAAAGAGACTCTCCTCGCCATCCGGGTTGGTGCTCGCCCTCGCTGTCCTGTCCCCGGCCCCACGGAAAAGACGGAGCTGATCCAGAAGGCCAAGCTGGCCGAGCAGGCCAAACGCTACGACGACATGGCCACCTGCATGAAAGCCGTGACGGAGCAGGGCGCGGAGCTGTCCAACGAGGATGCAACCTGCTCTCGGTGGCCTACAAGAACGTGGTCGGGGGCCACAGGTCCGCCTGGAGTGTCATCTCGAGCATCAAGCAGAAGACCAACACCTCCGACAAGAAGTTGCAGCTGATTAAGGACTATCGGGAGAAAGTGGAGTCCAAACTGAGGTCCATCTGCACCACGGTCCTGGAATTGTTGGATAAGTATTTAATAGCCAATGCAACTAATCCAGAGAGTAAGGTCTTCTATCTGAAGATGAAGGGAGATTACTTCCGGTACCTTGCTGAAGTTGCTTGTGGTGATGATCAGAAACAAACGATAGATAATTCCCAAGGAGCTTACCAAGAGACTACTGATATAAGCAAGAAAGAGATGCAACCCACACACCCAATACGCCTGGGGCTGGCTCTTAACTTTTCTGTATTTTACTATGAGATCCTTAATAACCCAGAACTTGCCTGCACACTGGCTAAAATGGCTTTTGATGAGGCCATTGCAGAACTTGATGCACTGAATGAAGACTCATACAAAGACAGCACACTCATCATGCAGTTGCTTAGAGACAACCTAACATAATGGACATCAGACAGTGCAGGAGAAGAATGTGATGTGGCAGAAGGGGCAGAGAACTAAGTGCATACAGGGTGTCATCCTTCTTCCCCTCAAGATTTTACTCATCTCCATTCCTTATTCCATTTGGATTTCCTATAGCAAAGAAACCCATTCATGTGTATGGAATCAACTGTTTATAGTCTTTTCACACTGCAGCTTTGGGAAAACTCCATTCCTTGATTTGTGTTTGTCTTGGCCTTCCTAGTGTGCAGTTACTGCTGTAGAAAAGTATTAATAGCTTCATTTTATATAAACACAAGTAACTTCCAAACACTTATGTAGAGAACTAAAAATCTATCTTGTATTTCAGTAACCTGAACCAGTTCTGCACGTGACTGTGTTTTGTATTACTGTGAAGATATGAAAATGTAGTTAATTACAATTTAAAGAGTGTTCTACATAACTTCTTAATTTCTACATTCCCTCCCTTACTCTTCTTCGGGGATTTTCTTTCAGTAAGCAAATTTTCCATCCTCTTAATATATTCCTTTTTGGTAGGAATCCAGAAGTATTAGATTGAATGGAAAAATATTTGACATTTTGAGGCTGGGGGTCACAAATTAAAATGCCTCCTGTATCATATATGATGGAGGTCTTGTGTATCTGTGACAGCAGGGAGTTTCCTCATTCACTCTTCATTTGCTGCTGTTTAAGTTGACAACTTCCCTTCCCAATAAAAATTCACTTACATCTCCTGCCTTTGTAGTTCTGGTATTCACTTTACTATGTAATAGAAGTAGCATGTTGCTGCCAAAATACAAGCATTGCTTTTGGCAAATGAAAGTGCATGTCATTTCTTAATACACTAGAAAGGGGAAATAAAGTATACAAGTCCAAGTCTAAAACTTTAGTACTTTTCCATGCAGATTTGTACACATGTGAGAGGGTGTACAATTTGTCTAGTGATTGTTATTTAGAGAGTTGGACCACTATTGTGTGTTGCTCTAATAATCATTGACTGTAGTCCCAAAAAAGCCTTGTGAAAATGTTATGCCCTATGTAACAGCAGAGTAACATAAAATAAAATTACATTTTATAAACCAAAAAAAAAAAAAAGTGGCAAAAGATTTGAACAAGTTCTTGCAAAAAAGAAAACATATGGATAGCAAATAAGCACAAAAAAGATGCTCAACTTTATTAGGGAAATGCAAATTAAAATTACAATGTGATACCACTGTAAACCTGTAAGAATGTCTAAAACTAAAAAGACTGACCATACCAAGTATTGATGAGGATATGAATAAACTGGAAGTCTCATACACTGCTGGTGAGAATGTTAAATTGTACAACAATTTTGGAAAATGTCTGACAGACAGTTTCTTAAAAAGTTTATCATTCACCTACCATGAGATCTAGGCATTTTGCTCTGCATTCCACACATAGTAATGAAAGCATAGTCCATACCAAGACTTATACACAGATGTTTATAACAACTTTATTTCTAATGTTCAAAAACTGGGAACAAACCAAATAGCCATCAACAGGTTAATGACTAAACAAACATAACGGAACACTCTTCTTCAATCAGAAGAAATGAATTACTGATACCTGTTACAAAAAGAGTGATTCTGAAAATAGCTATCCTTAGTGAATGAAATCAGGCTAAAATCAGTACATAATGTTAAATTCCATTTACATAGCATTCTGGAAGATGCAAACTAATCTCTAGTGACAGCAGAATAATAGTTGGACATGGGGCAGTACAATGAGGACAGGAGTGAACGGCGTGGGAAAGAGGTGTGATAAAGGGCATAAAAAAACTTTTGGGAGTGATGAATATAGTCAATATCTTGATTGTTTCACAGGTACATACACATGCCAAATCTTATTAATGTGCACTTTAAATATGTGCAGTTTATTTTACTTTAATTATATTTCAGTAAAGCTGTTAAAACTAATAAGATAATGTGGTAATGTAGTGTTATTAATACAACAAATAGCAATAGTTTTCTTTGATACTGGAAATAAAGATCTATAATAGAGATTGGAGACAAATGTCATTTACCCTAGTACCAAACCATTGAATCTTTGAGAATAACTTTGCCAAGAAAGCTATGGAACTCAAGGAAAACAGATTTTAAATTTAATAGACAGATATAAAATAAGATATGGCAAAAGGAAATACAGTCATGTTCTTAGATGAGAAGACAATGTATATGAGTTACATTTTCTTTGACTAATATTTTAGAATTCAAACACTGTTTGAGGAGATATAGATCAAGTAAAATAACCTCAAGATGTTCTGCAAGACTGTATGGTTTAGATTAGCCAAAAATTTTATTACCAATAAATATATTGAGTTGGAATTTACTTATCAGATTTCAGAGCATACTACAAAGTTACTGCAATCAAATCTACATATTATTAGTATAGGAATAAATCAGTAGAACTGGTCTGTAAAGACAGTCTGTAAATAGATTCTGGTATACATGATAATTTATGTATGTCTAAGATGAAATATAAATCCAGTGAGAAAGAATAGTTTATTTAATGTGAAAACAGCTAGAAGAAAATTAGGTTGGATTTCTCTCTCTTACAACATACAAAATATTGTATTTCTAACTCTTATAATACACAAATTTCAGAATCTGTGCCATCTATAACTTGAAAAAGTCAGATGTGGTGGTTCCCATAATTTCCCTGCTTATTTTATCTTTCTAGTACATGTAAAAACCAAATAGATTAGGTAGATTACATTAATCTAAGCAAGTGATAGCTTTAATGACTGCTACCTGGAATAATCTGGATACTATCAGATTCTCTGGGTCATAAATTCCACTGTGAGTACAACCACCCTTTGGCTAATAGAAATTTTATAATTGAGATTGAACCAGCTTCGATCCAGAAGGCACAAGAAAATTACTTGAATAAGTAGTCCAGATTTCCATGGTATTTACTACCCTTGCACTTCAACTCCTACCTTTAGCTTCATGGATCATTCCCCACTACTAACTGAAAGAGTGGTAAAGTGCTTAGATCTGAATCCTAAAATACCAGCACAAGATGATACAATGGGCCCATAAATACAGTAGCCATTGTGGAAGGCATAGAGGCAATGCATGGACTCTATAGCATATTCTCCCTTTACCAGGGTTTATTAGCTACTGCTTCTTTCTGAACGACTATTCGGTTGGCTGCAGAGATTGATATGGCACCAATCCTTGAGAAAACCAACTAGCTACTGATCACAGAGTGATAACATTGGGCCCCTTCTGTCTTGGATGAGATAGCAGGGTTTTTTTTAATTACAATCAATATTTACTCTAGATATGGGCTGGTTCTTCTTATCTACAATGTGTCCACCCCCACCACCATCTGAGTGCTTATAGAATGTCTGATTTATAAACATGTTATCCCAAAGGATGTTGCTTTAGACCCAGGTCCATTTGATGGTAAAGGAGGCACAAAAATAAAAAGCATAATGATAGGATCCACTGGTCTTCTGCGTGCAACTGACCTACTAGGATGATGGAATATACTGCTAAAGGCTTAGCCAAAGCACTGGCTTAGGGACAATACCCTGTAGGGGTAAGGCGCTGTTCCCTAGGAGGTCATTATGTAATCAACTAACAGTTTATTTTCTGTTGGGGCATCCCCTAAAGCTAAAATATACAGTTCCAGACACTACGTGTTGGAAATAGGATTAGTTCCTATCAACATCTATTGAGGATTGTGGTTTTCAGGGAGGTAACACTCAGTCAGCCAGAGGACAAAGAATTTCACTGAATTGGATGTTGTGAGTAGGAACAAACTGCTTTCAGCTCCTCCTCCTGACAGTGGACCAGCAAACAAACACAGGAGCTCCTGTAATATCAGAAGTAATGATAATTGCCATGAAGTATTCGGGTTGATGTCACACAATGGGAGCAGAAAGGAGTAAGTCTGGGGACCATCCAGGGGTTTCACTAGGATATCTCTTGTGCTTCTATGCACTGCGTTACTAGTAAATGGCCAATTGTATCACCTATGGCCTGTCAAGGGTAAGACAACAAAAGACTCAGAATCTCTGGGGTGGAAGACTGGAAATCTCCATTTCACTTGACTTTTAAAGTACAAAAACATGCTATCTTGAGACTTTATACAAGGCATATACTTGTTTTACATGTATTGACTTTATTAACATTCCTTTGCTTCCTTCTGTTCCCATTCCTACTCTTATGACACCTTAAGTATATGTTTACATTTCTTTCTTTCCAATAAATTTATTTATTTATGTGTTTTTATTTTTTTTTTGCTGTGTTAGGTCTTTGTTGCTGTGCGGGGGCTTTCTCTAGTTGTGGCGAGCGGAGGCCACTCCTCGTTGTGGTGTGCAGGCCTCTCACTGCCGTGGCTTCTCTTGTTGTGGAGCATGGGCTCCAGGCACGCAGGCCTCAGCAGACGTAACATGTGGGCTCAGTAGCTGTGACTCAAGGACTCCAGAGTGCAGGCCCAGCAGCTGTGGTGCATGGGCTCAGCATATCCATGGCATGTGGGATCCTCCCGGGCTAGGAATTGAACCTGTGTCCCCGGCATTGGCAGGTGGACTCAACCACTGCACCACCAGGGAAGCCCTACATTTCTTAATAATAGTGATTTTTAAACTTTTAATTTAAAATCACCTGAGGTGGTTTTATTTTTTTTCTTTCTATCAAAGGCATGGTAAGTTTACCTTTTATTCCTAAATTCACCAGGTCAGGATCATTAAACAGTAAAAGTATATTCTTTTTATATATTTTAATTTCTTTAAAATATTTTCTACACATTTTCCTAAGAAATGGGTCCTTTATACTGTTGCTGTGTATTTCTTATCATCTCTATTTAGAAGCTCCAGAAGTAAAAATGTTCTATAGTTAAGTGAACGAATCCTTTTCTCCTCAACATCCATTCCTTCTAAATAAGAATAATAACCATAGAACATTATGGAGGAAGCCTTGTGAAATCTTACAAATAATTTGGGAACATATCTTTTTTTTTTAACACCTTTATTAGAGTATAATTGCTTTACAATGGTGTGTTAGTTTCTGCATTATAAAAAAGTGAATCAGCTATACATATACATATATCCCCATATCTCCTCCCTCTTGTGTCTCACTTCCACCCTCCCTATCCCACCCCTCTAGGTGGTCACAAAGCACTGAGCTGATCTCCCTGTGCTATGTGGGTGCTTCCCACTAGCTATCTATTTTACATTTGGTAGTGTATATATGTCCATGCCACTCTCTCACTTCGTCCCAGCTTACCCTTCCCCCTCCCTGTGTCCTCAAGTCCATTCTCTATGTCTGCATCTTTATTCCTGTCCTGCCCCTAGGTTCTTCGGAACCATTTTTTTCTTTTTTTTTAGATTCCATATATATGTGTTAGCATATAGTATTTGTTTTTCTCTTTCTGACTTACTTCACTCTGTATGACACTCTAGGTCCATCCACCTCACTACAAATAACTCAATTTCATTTCTTTTTATGGCTGAGTAATATTCCATTGTATATATGTGCCACATCTTCTTTATCCATTCATCTGTTGACGGACACTTAGGTTGCTTCCATGTCCTGGCTATTGTAAATAGAGCTGCAATGAACATTGTGGTACACGACTCTTTTTGAATTATGGCTTTCTCAGGGTATATGCCCAGTAGTGGGATTGCTAGGTCATATGGTAGTTCTATTTTTAGTTTTTTAAGGAACCTCCATACTGTTCTCCATGGTGGCTGTATCAATTTACATTCCCACCAACAGTGCAAGAGGGTTCCCTTTTCTCCACACCCTCTCCAGCATTTATGGTTTGTAGATTTATTGATGATGGCCATTCTGACTGGTGTGAGGTGATACCTCATTGTAGTTTTGATTTGCATTTCTCTAGCAATTAGTGATGTTGAGCACTTTTTCATGTGTTTGTTGCCCATCTGTATGTCTTCTTTGGAGAAATGTCTATTTAGGTCTTCTGCCCATTTTTGGATTGGGTTGTTTGTTTTTTTGATATTGAGCTGCATGAGCTCTTTGTATATTTTGGAGATTAACCCTTTGTCAGTTGCTTCATTTGCAAGTATTTTCTCCCATTCTGAGTGTTGTCTTTTCATCTTGTTTATGGTTTCCTTTGCTGTGCAAAAGCTTTTAAGTTTCATTAGGTCCCATTTGTTTATATATTTTTTTATTTCCATTACTCTAGGAGGTGGGTCAGAAAGGATCTTGCTGTGATTTATGTCATAGAGTGTTCTGCCTATGTTTTCCTCTAAGAGTTTTATAGTGTCTGACCTTACATTTAGGTCTTTGGTCCATTTTGATTTTATTTTTTTATACGGTGTTAGGGAGTATTCTAATTTCATTCCTTTACATGTAGCTGTCCAGTTTTCCCAGCACCACTTACTGAAGAGACTGTCTTTTCTCTATTATATATTCTTGTCTCCTTTATCAAAGATAAGGTGACCATATGTGCGTGGGTTTATCTCTGGGCTTTCTATCTTGTTCCATTGATCTATATTTCTGTTTTTGTGCCAGTACCATACTGTCTTGATTACTGTAACTTTGTAGTATAGTCTGAAGTCAGGGAGCCTGATTCCTCCAGCTCCGTTTTTCTTTCTCAAGATTGCTTTGGCTATTTGGGGTCTTTTGTGTTTCCACACAAATTGTGAAATTTTTTGTTCTACTTCTGTGAAAAATGCCATTGGTAGTTTGATGGGAACATATCTTTATATTTGTTGAACATAGAGATATACAGAAGACTATACGAGAAAGAAGAAAAGGTGTTATATCTACTTTCATAGCCATCAAAATCACAGCTGGTTCTGTTTACTAAGCATCTAAAAAATGAGTGACAGTTTCAAGGATGGCCTAGATCCGTTTTTACAAATTTTAGAATTTATGAACATGGATTCGTAGTAATATATTGGGAGATTTTTCAAAAAACTGTTTCTAATAATCACTAATGTGTTTTACATTGTACAATGTAGCCATTTACTACATTGTATCCATATGCAAGTTGTCTATGCAATTTAAAATATAAAGAATACTTTTTTTTAAATTTTTATTTATTTATTTTTATTTATGGCTGTGTTGGGTCTTCATTTCTGTGCGAGGGCTTTCTGTAGTTGCAGCAAGTGGAGCCCACTCTTCATTGCGGTGCGTGGGCCTCTCACTATCGTGGCCTCTCTTGTTGCGGAGCACAGGCTCCAGACACGCAGGCTCAGTAATTGTGGCTCACGGGCCTAGTTGCTCCACGGCATGTGGGATCTTCCCAGACCAGGGCTCGAACCCATGTCCCTTGCATTGGCAGGCAGATTCTCAACCACTGTGCCACCAGGAAAGCCCAAGAATACTTTATTATTCAGGGAGGACATAATTTACGGGTGCAGAAAAAAATACATAAGAATTCCAAGTTAATAATTTCAATAGTTCTATTGTATTTTCAGTTTATTCTCTGCATCTGACCAACCAAATAAAATCTTAGGATTTAAATCCTTATAGCATTTTATTCTAGTCCTTGGAAACAAAATGATCTGAGGTCTTGTTTTCACCATGTACCCACCACTGTGAACTTCATGTTCTACATTAAATGGCCTAAGGATATCACTTACACTGTTATGAATAATCTGATACAATTAAAAATTTTTTTTCGGCTGCACAGTATGTGGGATCTTAGTTCCCTGACCAGGGATTGAACCCATGCCCCCTGCAGTGGAAGCATGGAGTCTTAACCACTGGACCACCAGGGAGGTCCCAGATATAAATTTCGGATGCATGTATCAGTTTGATGACTTTCAGAAGAACCACATTCTAAAACTAAACCACTTATTAAAGCCTTTAGGTCCAGTTTTTTTTTTTTTAATAAATTTATTTATTTTATTTATTTATTTTTGGCTGTGTTGGGTCTTTGTTGCTGTGCGCGGGCTTTCTCTAGTTGCAGCGAGCGACAGCTACTCTTCGCTGTGGTGCATGGGCTTCTCATTGCAATGGCTTCTCTTGTTGCAGAGCACAGCTCTAGGCAAGTGGGCTTCAGTAGTTGTGGCACACGGGTTCAGTAGTTGTGGCTCGCAGACTGTAGAGCACAGGCTCAGTAGTTGTGGTGCATGGGCTTAGTTGCTCCACGGCATGTGGGATCTTCCTGGACTAGGGCTCGAATCCATGTCCCCTGCATTGGCAGGTGATTCTTAACCACTGCGCCACCAGGGAAGCCCTAGGTCCAGTTTTTGGTGATAAAAATGTGTTAAATAAAAATATTTTCTTAGGGAAATTTGTAGGACCTGATGCTAGTCAGTGAAGAACTGTTAGGAATCTGATTAGATGACCTTGAAATCTGAGATGTTCCCAAGAATATACTTTCATTCAAATTCTAATCACAGAGTTAGACCAATCAAATTCAATACCATTTTTTAGCTGCAAATTTATTAAACACTTTTACAAGTTCTCATTCATTTTCCCACTTATTATTTTAAATTTATTTATTTTGAGTGGTAGTTACGATTTTCTAAAAGTACAATGCTGGATAACAGTCAGAGAGTTCCAAAGCGTGCTCCCGTGTAGGTGAAAGGGCCAGGGAAATCACATAAAAATGATCTCTAACATTGCAGGTAAAAATTATCTACTGCTTTATTTACAACTCCTAGCGATTTGTGTTGGACTCTTGGACTAGAGAATACTTTGGCTGTTCTCATCTGAGGGAGAACAGAGCCTGGACATAACAATTGAGAGTTAAGTGCTGCCTGTGTACCTGTGAATGCATGTACTTGAGGGAGTTATGAGTTTAACTGTTTGTGGGGCTGGAGATTTACCTCAGAGCAGGCATCCAATCAGTCTTTACTAGGTTCTAGGAGGTTCAAAGGCAGGAACAGACTTTGTATAGCCTCTCTAATGGGTATTCCTGCCTCAAACAATTGCATGTCCTATACTATATGCACATTCAAGCCAAATAATTTTTATAAATGAATGAAGGAATTCTAACTTCCATGTAGCAGAGAGTAAGAATATTCTTTTTGTTCTTTATTTAAGAGTATGTTGAAAGTGAATTTAAAAAGGCACAATGACAGCTTCCCCCTATGCTCAACTTGTGCTTTTTTATGAAACAAAGAGAGGACTTCTCTGTTGGATTCCTAAGTAAAAAGGAAATTTTTTTAAAGAATTTGTGTATGGACATACATATTCCTCTTTAATGGTCTTGATAATATTTCTTAATATTTTTTTACTTTTAGTTGGTTAAATAATATGTTTTCTAATCATAATAAATGAATGCAGACTTTTGATCAATGTTGTTGTGACCTCTGACAGAGAGGTCTTTGAGTCTTTTAATAATCAGAGAAAGAATCTAAGCTACTTAATTATACATTTATTAATTATAGGAGATAAATGCTAAGATGGACTGAAGTTGGCATAGGCTTTGGTAAAACTTGGGTCATTTAAGTCACCAGATAATTGGGCTGTCCTAATTGTAGGCCCTTGAAATGATCCTGAGCTCAAGAGCCTTGGTATGACCCTGCAACTGGCCCTAAGTAATCATTTACCTGGATCCATTAAGTAGCAAGACTCAGAATGTTAAGGTGGGCTTATTCAGACCATGAATTCCTGCTTCTGTATGATAATGATCCATGGCCTATTCAGTAACTTAACATTTAAGACAGGTTTCTAGCATTTCTAAAAAGGGCAGAAATAATTATTGATCACTATGCTCCTATATGATCAAGAATGCAGTTCAGTGTATTGTTGCACTGATCTAAATTTAAGCAAGTGTTGGCAATTGCTCCCTTCAAATCAAGGAAACTGAAAACAATTATAATGGGAAATTTAGCTGATTCACAGAGTGACTATAATTGACAGCAGATTTTTTAAAAGAAATTATTTCATTTTTTTCATGGTGCTCATTTTCTCTATATTTTTAGAAACATTTGCTTTTTGTTTTATTTAAGAATAGGAGAATGAGTCTTTTTTTCTTACACACTAATTCCTTTTAAATTATTAATCTTTTCATGATTCCAGTAATCTTTCTCATTTATCTTTTACTAGACCACTTTTTCATTAACTTTCTGACTTTTTTCTAGATTCTGTTCCAGCAGATCCATGCGAGGTTATTCTCCTTTCCCATAATGTGGAGAGCCACTTCCATACAGGAAGGTTTGCCTTTCCACTGCTTTTGAGGCCCATTTCTGAGGGGGATTGTAGAGCACTAGTCATATACTTCCATCTGGTTCTAGTTTACTGTAGATCCATCCATGAATAAGGCCCACACCTTTTCCCCTTTTATTAACTTGTCATAGGGAGCTTTCCATGAGACTACAAATGTGGGTTGAGAGAGAGAGGAAGTGAAACAGTAGGAACAGGTGCCATGGATCTTAGTTATGTGCTTGTGCAGTTCACGCATGTCTTCAGGGCCTCATAGAGCTTTGCTTTGTATATCTTACATTTACTTTATAAGGGAATGCTGCCTGTTGACCTCCAATGCTAAGGTTTGTTGGATTATTGTCATAATGGGCAGTTTGGTTCATGTGATCATTAGGTATCTCATGTTCAGTCATTTAGTCTGTACAAGGGTCCAGCTACAAGCCTGGAGCTGCTTTTCTAATGTAGAACATTTGCCAAAAGAGGAGGACATGGTCTTACCCTAGGGATTTTTCTGATTTTCTTTCTGGGGTTACCAGAAACATCATACAGCATCTGTATGCCAAAGACAATTCCAGAACCATTTGAACTACTGAGTCATTATGCCTAGTAGAAGCACAATTATATTACAACCTAAATCTGATAAAGTGAAATTTCTCTCTCCAGATCACACTGAAAACAGGCACATTAGGTGCCTGGTGTCTGGGTACAAGCAGCTTACGCAAATACAGGATATTTTGCCTCTAAAATCCCTACACACCCATGAAACACTGTGCTTATTCTTTTTTTAAAAAAATAAATCTATTTGTTTGTTTGTTTATTTATTTATTTTTGGCTGTGTTGGGTCTTCGTTGCTGCACGCGGGCTTTCTCTAGTTGCGGCGAGCGGGGGCTACTCTTCGCTGTGGTGCGTGACCTTCTCGTTGCGGTGGCTTCTCTTATCGCGGAGCACGGGCTCTAGGCGTGTGGGCTTCAGCAGTTGTGGCATGCGGGCTCAGTAGTTGTTGCTCACGGACTCTAGAGTGCAGGCTCAGTAGTTGTGGTGCACAGGCTTAGTTGCTCCACAGAATGTGAGATCTTCCCGGACCACGGCTCAAACCCATGTCCCCTGCACTGGCAGGCGGCTTCTTAACCACTGCGCCACCAGGGAAGTCCCATGTGCTTATTCTTTTGAAGCTGGTCATACCTTTTACTTTAGAAAGAGTATTCTGACAGATCCAAGCTACTAGACTTCTGGAAACTACACCAACAAGGCAGATTCATGAACATTTGTAGTTTATCCCATACCTTCTGGCACAAATTTGTCTTAATAAGTTATCTAGAGTGCTAGCTAATTAGTGAACTAAAAACTCTCTATATATTATGAAAGGAAGCTAAAGAGTTGACAAAGCCCTGTAGCAAGACAGTAACGTTACCTATTTTTCTCTGGCATGAAAATGCAAACCATTTATGATTTTGCATACTAACTTTATTCGAAAATTAATTATTTACTACATAGCAAGTGCTAAAATCTTTGTTGAGTTGTGCCTATAGAGATATCTGATCTAGAACCGTAGCTGCAATGGGCATCAGTACTTGATTAAGTTTTTGATGGTCTACTGTTATTCTCCATGACCCACCATGTATTTGCACTGACCAGACAGGCTAGTTCATTGGTGCTGTGCTAGGAATGACAACCCTTGCGTATCTCAAGTCCTTGATGGTAGCACTAATATCTGTAATTCCCCTAGGGATGGTAGTTTGGTTTGCTATTTTAAGGAAGAGAAAAGATACAGGGTTCTCTTTGGTTCTTCCTACAAAAATAGCCTTTATTCCATATACTAGGGAAAAATATGAGAATTCTTCTTGTTAATTAAATATATTCTATTTTTACTACATGTTCTGAAACTGCTGCTAGGACAACTCAAGATTTACTCTGACTAGTAAAATATGACAGTATTTTGGGTCTCTGAGGATAAGCATGAGTTCAGAGCCAGTAACTGAAAAATTCTGAATTATGGATATTTCCCTTTCTAAAATCATTCTGGAAAATGGTAATGGGTCCATTTGAGGAACCTGATGCAGGTTTACTTTTCAAACTGAACAGCCTCAACATTTTTCATGGGGAAAGGTCTGACTTGAACTGACTTTGGTGTAATAACTAAGCTGTGAATCTCCAAATGGCAATTTGGGTCAGATTTTTCTCAGCAAGTCTAGAATTTATCATCCTATATATGTCAAGAAGCATTTAAGTAGACTTCTGGGAATCAATTTATTTCATATCTGAGGCTATGAGTAATTAGCAATAGATTCCCATGGATCAAAACACTATTGTAGCCATTTTCTCCCTATAGCTTCTGTGTAATGGTGCTTACATTTTCTACCACTCTAGAATCCCATTCTTACCACTGAGGTCACAGAGCCAATTTTCATTGTAGCATCTCACACTGGCATCTGTGGCCTAAAGAGTATAAACACCAGAGAGATCAAGAATGCTCATGCCTCCCTCATGAAAGCATTTCTTAATGTCCTGTTGAGGGAATGTCCTCCCAGATATCCCAGGAGGATGTGGCTAGGCAATTGCTGAGAAGATTCCACTTAATAGATTCATTCCAACAAGTCTATTTCCTTAAGAATTAAGACTTCCCTTTAGAGTGTAACAAGGAAGTTTTTTGCCTTTCAATTTCATTAACTATAGCTCTTTGTTGAGAGAAGACTTAGATTAGCCAGCCTAGTAGAATATTATTGTAATGCACAGGTGCTCAAGCCTACACAACAAATTCTGAAACGAATGTGAAAGGGTCCATGCCATTGATTAGAACCTAGTGAATCTTAAATTTTGTGTGTGGTCTAACACATGTAGAACCAAGTACTACACAGATCCAAAAATTTAAATTTGTGAAAGATTTTAACTTGCTTGGTATATACACTGTTCTCCTCCTAGGATAGGCCTTGTACCTCACTGTCTGGACAGTGCTGGGGTATAAATCTTGTTGTAGATCTGAAAGGAAGGGGAGGTAGAGAAAATAGTTCTAAAAAATTTTATTATCTTGTGAAGCTAATTGTCCCAGGTGCAACCAGGAGTTGAGGATGGACTGATTTTTTCAGATGGAGGAAGGCTTGGGGGGAAGTTAAAGTTTCAAGGTCTCATCCATACCTGTTTAATTGTCCCCACTCCACATTTCAGGGTCCTGCTCTTTCCCCACTAGTGGAGGAGCTGGGCATTTAATTGGTGCTGAAACTCTAACCCTTACTATAAATTCCTATGCATGGTCCTCAGCCATGTGTGCCTTGTGACTAGAAGAAATAAAAGTCTTCATGAAAGCTGTCACAGGCACATTTTGTTTTTTCATATATATTCTTAGCTTTACATTCATAGTTTCAAATTTCTCTTTGCCTTATGTTAATTCTCTAGGGGCATTAGAAGAAACCAGGTGAACATCTGAACTTTAAAATCACTGTTTTTGTCACAGCATAGTGTCAAAGCAGTCAATCTCACAATGCCATTTCCTCCAACTGTATTTTTTCCAGTGTTACTAGCGGTAATAATTTGAGTAATTATGATGCCACAGCATGCCACAGGTTACTTGTATCCTACTTTTCCCTGGAATAGTGGTTATCTGTGAGCTCCTGGAATACATGACCAACCAAATCCCATAGTCCCATTTTAAGGCTAAGTTTCTTAGGACACTCCTGATATCAATGGCTGCATCAGAAAATAGCACATTCATAGTAGGATGATTTGAAGATGGTTTATTTGTAAAGTGCCAAATTAAAAAGAAATGGCTGGAGTCTTGGAAAAACACAAAGATTGGTGCAAAATCCCAGAACCTTGCTAACAGAAGCAAATGTTACTCTCCCTAGGTATAATGGTGATGTGGGGTAGGAGAGGTTTTCAGAACCAAAAGGAATTGTGTAGAATAGGCCATTTTGAGTGCAGTACAGTAGTGCCATCTTTTCAAGGGGGACAGCAAGGCTGAAGTGACTTCAAAGGAAGGGAATCAGGGTCAAAGCCTTGACCATGTTCTCATCTCTTTCTCCAAAATTCCCCGGGCCTCCCCAGCTGGAAGAGCACAGGAGATCTGATGATATATTTCAACATGTCAGTGTCCTGGAGCATGGCATAAAATGGAACAGAGTGGAGAATGGATCTGGAAGGGCAAACGGAGTTGCTAAGCACACCTTTTTCGTTGATTTTTTTCCTGAAATTCTGATTATAGCCAGGCATTTCATTCTTTTCTGATTGGGCATATCCACAATTTATTAGAAGGCTAATGGGAAAATATCCAAATATCCTCAGAATCTTATACACACACACAAGAAAGCTGGTAGTACATGTTCTTCACAGTCACTGTGTATTTGATATAGTAATTACATAATTCAGAAAAATACCATGAATAAGAGATTCAGTCCTGAGGACTGTATTTGGGTTTATGTGGCTTACATTTACCAATTGATTCATCTTTGCTAGTATAAACATGAAATTCAAATATTAAGATGCTATGATTCAGTCTTGTAAGTGAAGACTGCATCTCTGTTATAGTCTGTAGGTACTTTCCTGAGATTAAAGGGTAAGTTGATCTTTATAGTCATCCTTTATTTCTTCTTTGAAAATATCACTGTAGACCGAGATCATATATTTCAGTAAAGTTACACATTTAAATTTGATATGAAATATACTGATGTGATATTAAATTAAACTTACTGTCTACAAGCAATTCATTTTATTTTGACCTTAACTATCACCGTAACTTCCGAACAGAAGCAATATTTTAAAATACTAATCAACAATTTCTTATTGATTGATTGGAGAAAAAAGTGGATAAAGTAAATACCCGAGAGTAATCATACTCTTTTCATAGGTAGACTATAAAAATTCAGATTCATTTCAAGTTTTAAAACTCTGGTTAATTATTCTACCAGAAAACCAGAGAAATAAGAAAGGTATAATAGTGATGACAGAATTTGAATGAGTCCAGACTTATTATAAAATTCTTGAAAAGGCAGAAATTACAGATTAGATAGTGTGTTCTAACAATATTATAAATTGCTCAAAGGGTAAAACTTTAATAAAAATGACTCAGGCTTTCATTTAATTTTGTTACTGCAATCATTCATATTCATTAATTCACCAAAAATGTATGCATCTCTAAAAGTTAGAGACTAACTGGTTTCTGGAGATTTTATAACAATAAAAAAGTACTTCCTTTCTAAAAACCTGATATTTAGTTTTTAAAAATTCAACACATTATAGGGGAGCAAAAATTCCCACCCCAAAATGTCTTTTTGGCATGCAGATTATTTTGAGCTGAAAACAGTCCAGGCCCAAATGATTCAGGAGGAAACTGTGGCCTTCTAGAACTGCCTAAAGAATGTAGATAGAGGACCTGTTCCAGGAAAAGAGCTATCACCATAGACAACTATAGTATAAACTAGGTGTGTAGACAGGGAGGAACCTAGCAAGGGCTATTTGTTAAAATTCCTCTCTTTGTACCATTGTTTCTGTATGGCCAGCTTAGCAAACATTTGTTTACCAAACATTTGCTTTTCCATCTCCATGTCAATTGCCTTCCTCCCCTTTGAAGTCCCAAACCACTACTCCCCAGCATCCTCTTTTGTCTTTAGCTGCAGTATGTAAGGTAAAGATTGCAGTCATTTTGGTGAGTTACTCAGTTTTCCTGGGTCTCTTCCATGTACACATGTTATTAAACTTTTGTCTTATTTTTCTCCTGTTAATCTATCTCATGTCGATTTAATTCTTAGACCAGCCAGAAGAACCTAGAAGTGTAGAGGAAAATTTCTTCCTCCCCAAAAACGTGAGTTTATTAAATCTATGTTGTATTTAAGAAAGTTGCTTTGTGCTTTCAGAATATTTTTAAGCATACTTTATTTGCAGTGCTTGTTGTAATAATTTGTTTGCACTTCCTTTAGAAGATGATGATTGATTAAGGAGTTGAAGGACTGAACTTTATTTTTTGCACTCTATGTTTTTAGTGTGTACTAACGCAATGCTGAGCTCAGAGACTACAACCTCTCGGTCTTCCTTCAATAGATGAATCAGTTAAAGTTGTATAGTCAGATAGCAGCCCTACTAAACTTTGAAAATGAAAAAAAGAAAACAAATAAATATATATTAGTAATCATCAATAAGAAAAAAAAATGTTTTAGATTTGACTAAATCTACCCATACCACCTTACACTAAAACAAAATAAACAAATAAAAATAAATACAGCAAGGAAACTGGAAGCTAAAAGCCTCACAATTTCAGGATAGTCAAATTACTGTTCCTTACCAGAAGTTCAGTTCTTTGAGAGCTGTAAATAGAAATGCTTTGCCAATGATTTTGGAAAGACAGTTATCAAAATGCAATCAGTGGCTTGGATATAATTCAATTGTGCAAAGCATTTGTCATCATAAGGGCAGAATACTCAGTTCTTTGTAAAGAACAGTGTTAAAATATAGCTTTTAAATATAGTTGATTATTTGAAAGAAACAGTGAGTACTCTGTAACCATATCAACAAAGTACCATTTTTATGCGAAACCTGAAAAGCAAATTAGATTCGCATTTCTGGATATTTTATGATACTGGTCTCTTTTTTTTAGTGGGTTTTAATTATACTTTATGAATCTACAAAATAATTTTTAACTGATTTATTTAATTTTGACCAGCATTCTTTTAAGCACCCATTTTGTGTACAATACTGGGGACACAAAAGTAATATGAAAATGCTGTCTTCTCTCAGGAAACTTATCATATGAGAAAGAATGAATGATATAGATTCTATAGTCCTCTGTATTGTAGCACTATAATGGTTGATACTTTAAGTAACAGTACACCATTCTATCTCTCCTTAAGGTCAGCCACTTTTGTGTGATGTAGTACGTGGTGAGAGCTTGGGCATAAAAGAATCACTTAACTTCTTGCTGCTAATTAAGCAACTCTCCAGTTGCTTAATTAGAATCAACATTGTATGTAGTACTATAATTGTATATAAGGCATTTAGTTGGTCTAGTATTAGTAGTGATAAAGGAAGAATGACAGATAAGAAATGCATTTCCACAACTAGAATGTGTCTGTTTTACTGAAGAAAAAATTGTTGATCTGATCTTTATGGGTGGGGTTCCAATGTAATCAACCTGCCATCAAGTAACTATAGGGCTTTTCCAGCTCTACAATTTTAGGAACTCTAAAGGGGTTACATTGTTGACAGCTGCTAAGGAAGACTCTTGCACTGTTAATGATTGATTGGTTTAATGAGGGCAAGCCCACTGTGCAGACCCATGCATAGACCGCCACTATTGCTAGGGATGCTTTTCCATGAGCTCATTGAGCAGGCACTCTAGTGACTGAGAAAGTATGTTGATGAACATGCGCAAAGTGGTTTATCTTTCCATTTTATTATTAAGTTCCATTTAGAAAATGGCAACCTATTGAATGTGAACACAACCATATGATCTAAATATATTTTTTTAATGGGCTTATTTTGAGAGGTCCACACACATTCTCCTTTTCCAGGCTACCATGTCAACAGTCTTCTAATATCCTTTCTTAAAAATGCCTGAATATCTAGTCAAAACACTTGCAGACCAGTGAAGATCATAACAACAGGTTTTCTTCTTTTATAAGCGAAGTAGATAATGATAATAGATGTCCAGCTTGAAGCACTTTCTAATGGGATTTATTACTTTTTCCACCATTAGAAGAGCTATAATGTTCTAGAAGTCTGCATCTAGGTGATGCCAGCACTTTGTGCAGTCATCAGGTTTAATGTATTTCATTTATGTTTTCTTTGGATAACTAATGACAGAAAATCCTCATGGGTCTGTGTTGCTAGTTTGTATCGATGGAGAGTTGAATTATATCTGGAATACATGTTTTGGAAATATGAGGAAATTTCCAATGCTAACTATATATACTTTCTGCATAAGACTGGGCTCTACTTTCACTTTGTAATGAAGTGATATTTTGTTCTACTAAAATATATGTCTTCATGGATATGATAACATCCAATTCATGATTAGAGGCTTGGGTTAAATGGTCACCTTTTATGCCATGGTAATTTGCTCAGGCTCTATCATTGTTCCTCAGCAAATCAAACAGAGTTTTGCCAACATGGAGAGTTAGTTAATAAAGAAGGCATACAACAAAAACTTCAGAGTTTCTGCTGGCATACCAAACAACTTTCTTATACACCAGAGATCTATGAGCACCACTGACTTCTGTTAAGTCTTAAAGGGCCTAGAGGCAGAGCTGCTTACATGGTAGCCTGTATCATACAAGAGAGCCTTCTTGGGTGGGGTAGGGATTCAATTCAAAGACTACACGTTTTGAGGACATCTGTAAATAGATCTCAGTTGGTCACCAAATGTAGTGTATGGTCTTTAAAACCACAAAGATATTCTCTAAATATTGTCTTTCTTAATTGTATAGAGTGAGGGTGGAGCAACTAACCTTTCATTTTGGAGAAGATGTCCTAATATGCCTAAGATCTAAAACATATATGTTTTTGTGGGGTTCATTTCTACCTCTTTCTCATTTTTCACATGTCTTTCTACAACATGCAAGAGTTTCATGAATTGAATTAAATTGTTCTGGTAATGGGACCACATCTGGAACAGTAATTATAATTTGGAATCACTCCCTGATTTAAGCTTATAAATATTTATTCCCCTTTTCAAAGACCCATCCCGCTAATTTGGTAAAACAGTCAAGATATATTCATCTTTCAAGTTTCAGTGGTGGTACTCATCTCTGTCATTCTCCCAGTTATGTGGTGTACCATTTGATTTATTATTTTTGTGAAAAGAGAGAGTTCTAGGGACTTTATCTTTGTTATTTTCACCATAATAATTCTTCACAGGGCAAGTAGACATGTGGGAAATTTTCCAGTTGGTAAGCATCTTCCTCAAGAACTAGGAATGTAAACAGCATGAGTTCAGAATCCCCTGATGCTGAAATAAGGGCTCCAGAGAACAGTCAATAAATCCTTTCCAAATATGCTGCTGGGGCATCTCTTTATTTCTCATATCACTCACAAATTTCTTGGCAAAACTAACAAATTCTGAGATTACTTTAGTGCATAGTCATTTATTCTTGGTGAGATCTTAATATTTTACTGAATCCTATCCTAGTCATGCTGGCATCTGATTCTCATTATACCTCTGGAGTTAATGAGAGATGGGAGCGGTGGGGGGAGCATTAAGATTTTTTTTCTGATAAGATTTTAAAATAAGAGAAGAAAAGATTTTCAGACAAGGGGTTTCTTTCCTTCTTTCACTTCTGGAGAAATATCAGAAGTATTCCATGCCATCCAGATGTTCAAATATATTCTTTCAAGTTTTTATGATCCTAGTTTTTCCAAAACAATACTATAGCTTATATAAAATAATAGCGCTTGTCTTCAAATTCAACTCTCATTATAAATCAGCAACTTATAGGATTAATGTTTGCATTTGGTTTTCAGCTGTCTGTGACTATTTTAACACCATCATAGGAAGCCCCTAGATTTAAATCCATCACTTGAACTAAAACTTAGGAATTTGATTTTGTGCACTTTTTAATCTGTCAAACAGTGTTGAGAGCAACCACAATGCTCCACAGCTTTTGAGTTTCTCATTTTTTAAAAATGTTCTGTATTAGTTTCTTAGGGCTACCTTAACAAACTACCACACATCCGAAGTGGATTAAAAAAGGCAGAAATTTATTGTATCACAGTTCTGGAGACTAGAAGTCCTAAATCAAGATGTTGGTGGGGCATGCTCCCTCTGAAATCTATAGAAGAATTCTCCCTTGCCTCTTCTTAGATTCTGATGGTTTGAAGGCATTCTTCAGTATTCTTTGGCTTACAACTGCACATATCCAATCTCTGCATTCATCATCACATGGCATTCTCCCTATGTATGTGTCTCTGCTTTTACATGGCTGTCTTCTTATAAGGACCTCAGCCAGGGGCCGGATCAAGGTGGCAGGGTAGGAGGTTGCTGAATTTACCTTCTCTCGTGAACACATTAAAAATACAACTACATATAGAACAACTATTGCTGAAATCAACCAGAAGATTAGCAGAATGGCTTTTCTACAACCAAGGCTGTAAAGAAAGATACACACGGAGTCTGGTAGGCAGGGAGGGGAAGCAATTTAGTCTGGATCAACACCCCTCTTGGGGGATCCAGAAGAAGACAGGGATATCACAGGCTTAGGGATCCTCCCTGGGGAGCAAGGTGTTTGAGCCACATATTAGGAACCCCAGCCCTGGGGTCTGATAACAGGAAGATTAGTCCCTTAGCTAGTTTGGAAACTAGTGGGGCTTACTGGAGGGCTGTAAGAACCTGAGACTCCACTCTTGAAGAGCACATGCACAGATTTGTTTGCCCTCAGTTGCAGCACAGAGCAAAAGATTAAAAATTGCCTGGGGCTCTGGCCAGCTTGCCAGGACAGGCCCAGCACATGCCACAACCTGTGCCAGGCTCCTGCTCCCACCCCTCTTGATCCAATACTTCTTCTCACTAAGGCAATGGCTGCCATTGCTAATGAGAGTGTGCACACTTAGAGGAAAAGGAGCCAGCTCAGGCCCTGGCCCTACTTCTGACCAGGACAGAGGCAGTCATTGCCAGTGCATATGCCCCTGTGCACACTTGAGAGGGATCAAAAGCAGCCCAGTAGTGTGACTCCAACACCTCTGATCCCAAGCCAGCCTCCAACCAAGGTACACTCACCAGGGAAAAAGTGACACCAGCACAAAACTGCAGCCCCAAGCCCTCAGGCCTCAGGCATGCCCCTAACCAAGGCAGAGATTGCCATCACACCCAGGAGAAACCTAACTTCCTGACATCCTGCTCCAGCCCCTCAGGCCCTAGTCTTGTTCCCTAATAGGGCAGCGATGGCCATTGAGCATAGGAGAAGTCCGAGCTTGCACCTGGCTCTGGCTTTAGCCCCTCCAACTCCAGGCTTACCTCCCATTAATGTGGTGGCTGCAAACGCACCCCAGGGAAGATGTAGCCTGTGCTCACTTCCAATCCAGCTCTCTCACCAAAGCCACTGGTTATACTCAGACTGTATAGGGACACTCCCACGCAAGGATATACCTTCAAGAGCAGGGTAGGTAACTGTTTCACCTAATTTCATAGAGACAGAGAAAGTTAAACAAGATGAGAAGACAAAGGAATATGTTTCAAATGAAAGAACAATTAAAAATTCCTGAAAAAACCCTAATGAAACAGTGATAAATCATTTACCTGATGAAGAGTTCAAAGCAATAGTAATAAGAATGCTAACTTAACTTGGGTAAAGAATAGATGAACACAGTGAGAATTTCAACAAAGAACTAGAAAAAAATTTTAAAAAACAGAAGTGAATAATATGATAACTGAAAAGATAAAAAACATGAGAAGGAATTAACAGCAGATTAGGTGATACAGAAGAATGCATAGTGACCTGGAAAATAGAATAATGGAAATCACCCAATCAAAACAGCAAAAATAAAAACAAATTTTAAAAAATGAGGATAGTTTAAGGGACCTCTGGGACAACATCAAGTGTACAAATATTCACATTTTAGGGGGCCCAGGAGGAGAAGAGAGAGAGAGAAAGGGGTAGAAAATGTATTTGATGAAATTATGGCCAAAAACTTCCCAAACCTGAAGAAGGAAACATATATCCAGGTACAGGAAGCATAAAGAGTCCCAAACAAGGTAAATCCAAACAGACCCACAACAAGTTATAGCATAATTGAAATGGCAAAATTTTAAGATAGAGAATTTTAAAGGCAGCAAGAGAAAAACAAAGAGTCACATACAAAGGAACTTCCATAAGGCTATCAACTGATTTTTCAGCAGAAACTTTGCAGAACAGAAGAGAGTGGCAGGATGTATTTAAAGTACTGAAAGGAAAAATCTTACAACCTAGGATTCTGTACCCAGCAAGCTTATCATTCAGAATTGAAAGAGAAATAAAGAGATTCTCAAACAAGCAAAAATGAAAAGAGTTCATTAACACTAAATCAAACTTACAAGAAGTGTTAAAGGGTCTTTAAATGAAAAAGAAAAGGCTACAACAATAAATAAGAGATTATAGAATGGGAAAAATCACACTGGTAAAGGCACATACATAGTAAAGGCACATACATAGTAAAGGCAATGGATCAACCAGTTAAATAAGCTAGTACAACAGATAAAATTTTAAAATCAACTCTAACTCCAATAAACAGTTAAGGAATAGGCATGAAGATATAAAATATCACATTGAAAACACAAAACATGGGGGTGGGGAGTAAAAAATGTAGATCTTTTAGAATGTGTTTAACTTAAATGACTATCAATTTAAAATAAGTAGATATAGTTATAAGTCAACATATATGAACTCTATAGTAACCACAAAACAAAAACCTACAATAGATACACAAAAATTAGAGAGAAAGGAGCCCAAACATAACACCAAAGAAAATGATCAAACCACAAGGGAAGAGACTAAAAGAAGAAAAGAACAGAGAGGAACTACAAAAATAACCAGAAAACAGGTAACAGAATGGCAATAAGTTCGTACCTATCAATAATCACTTTAAACGTCAATAGACTAAATTCTCCAATCAAAAGACATAAGGTGACTGATTGGATAAAAAATAGGACCCTTCTATACATTGCCCACAAGAGACTCACTTCAGAGCTAAAGACACACACAGGTTGGAAGTGAGGGAATGGAAAAAGATATTGCCTGTAAACAGAAACAAAAAGAAAGCTGGGTACTAATACTCATCAGACAAAGTAGATTTTAAAAAACAAAGTCTATAATAAAAAACAAAGAGGGAATTCTCCAATGGTCCAGTGGTTAAGACTCTGCACTTTTGTTGCCAAGAGCACAGGTTCAATTCCTGACTGAGGAACTAAAATCCCACAAGCTGGGTGAGGCCAAAAAAAAAAAAAAAAAAAAGGTAAAGAAGGGCATTATTTAATGATAAAGGGATCAACACATGAAGAGGATATAACATGTATAAACATAGGCATCTAATATAGGAGCATCTAAACATATACAGCAAATATTAACAGACACAAGAGAGAAATTGACAATAATAGTAGGGGACTTTAACAACCCCCTTACTTCAATGAATAGATCATCCAGACAGAAAATCAATAAGGAAACAGTGGCCTTAAATGGCACATTAGACGAATTGGACTTGATAGATGTCTATAGGACATTCCAACCCAAAATAGCAGAATACACATTCTTTTCAAGTACACATGGAACATTCTCCAGGATAGATCACATGGTAGGCTACAAAAAAAGTCTCAACAAATTTAAGAGAATAGAAATTATATCAAGCGTCTTTACTGACCACAGTGATATGAAACTAGAAATCAATTATAGGAAGAAAAATGGAAAAATCACAAAAATACATGGAGATTAAACAACATGCTACTGAAAACCAATAGGTCAATGAAGAAATCAAAGCAGAAATCAGAAAATACCCTGAGACAAATAAGGACATCTGGCATATTTGACTAGAGCCCCACCCTCTTCCAGTATGACCTCATCCTGACTTAACTAATTCCACGTGCAATGACCCTATTAACAAAAAAGTTCACAGTGTGAGATACTGGAGGTTAGGACTTCAATGTATCTTTTTTAGGGTCACACAATTCAACCCATAACATATTCTATCCAGTTACAACTACAGTCCCATAGGTCTTGCTTTCATGTAAGTCTAAGTTATAATTCAATTTTTTTCCTTTGCATGCATGACATTCTGATTTCTGAATACTCATAGAGTTTTACTGATTTTAGACTCATCTATAATAGGTAATGCAATCTAGTTTAGTTTTCTTCCATTTCTCTAAAGTTCTGGGTACGGGATCCCACTTCTGATACCAGCTTTGGTGACAGTCAGATTTCTTTGTTAAAAATAAATGGTGCCAACTTAGTTTTGTTTTTGTTTCTTTTTTTTTAAATTTTTAATTAATTAATTAATTTATTATTTTTGGCTGTGTTAGATCTTCGTTTCTGTGCGAGGGCTTTCTCTAGTTGCGGTGAGCGGGGGCCACTCTTCATCGCGGTGCGCCGGCCTCTCACTATCGTGGCCTCTCTTGTTGCCGAGCACAGGCTCCAGATGTGCAGGCTCGGTAGTTGTGGCTCACGGGCCCAGTTGCTCCGTGGCATGTGGGATCTTCCCAAACCAGGGCTCGAACCTGTGTTCCCTGCATTGACAAGCAGATTCTCAACCACTGCGCCACCAGGGAAGCCCCTTTTTTTGTTTCTTTTTTAAGGAAAGAGATTTATGGTTAAGATACCTGGAAACCCATAGAATAAGTAGGAAGGCTGGATAACAATGCTTGATAACAGATCAGAGCCAAAAAGATGACTAAGAATCTGGCTAAGTTTACATAAGAGAAACAATCACTTAGGATGTTGCTAAAGTTGTCTCTGCCATTGAAACTTTGTCTCCACTAATGATTCCATGAATATATTCTAACTGCTTAGCAACTTTAGTCACTTTCTTAAGATTCAAGTCCTAGTCAAGAGTTCAACTGGGTGAATCTGGTTTTTGTGTTATGCTTCAGCTGCTTGGGAGCAGAGAGAAGGAATACCTGCCTATCCCTTTTGGCTATCTTCAATCTCTTTCTCTGCTTCTTTCTTCCTCCCTTCCTCCCTTTCTTTTCTTCCCTTCTTCCTTCCTTCCTTCCTTTCTCTTTCCTCCCTTCTTTCTTTCTTTCTTTCTTTATTCCTTCCTTCCTTCCTCCCTCCCTCTGCCTGCCTTCCTTCCTTCTTCTTTCTTTCTTTCTTTCTTTCTTTCTTTCTTTCTTTCTTTCTTTCTTTCTTTCTTTCTTTCTTTCTTTCTTTCATTCTTTCTTTCCTCTTTCTTTCATTCTTTCTCTCTATTTGCCCTATCTCTCTCTTTCTTCTTTCTTTTCACTTTCTACCTCACTTTTACCACTGAGTCCAATGCACACTCTCAACCAGGGAAATTGATTTTTCCTTAATGTTGTTGGCTTGACAGTACATTCAGTACCCAAATTCTTTTTTCCAGGTTCCTGTAGTGGCTTATAATGTGGAAAACATAAACCAAAAGCTGAGAGGTTTCTTTCTTTTTTATTTACTTTTTCCTTTCTCAGAGGCAATGAAAAAAAGAGCCAATAAAATACTTGAGTGGAGTGGAGGATGAAAGCGTGTGAAAAAAAGTAGAAAAAAACAGTATTGGTTAATATCCTCTGTCCCAGATATTTTACAGATAAGGAAAACAAAGGTTCAAAGAGGATAAGTTATGTGCTCAAAATCATACTAATTAAAGTGGTGAATCTAGAGCATAATTCCAAATTTTCTGACTATAATATTTTGGCTTTTCTACTATACTATGGTCTTCCTCAGTGGTTTACAGAGTGGATTTGATAATTGAAGTGATGCAATGATAAATTATGTATTGATATCCTTAAGATGTTGGTTCTTCCCAACTTGATCTATAGATTGAATGCAATTCCAATCAAAATTGTGCAAACTATTTTGTGGACGTTGCCAAAGTGATTCTAAAGTTTATAGGGAAAGGCAAAAGACCAGAATAACCAATAAAACATTAAAGGAGAAGAACCAAGTCAGAAGACTGATGTTACTTGACTTGAACTTACTATAAAGCCAGGAGAGTGTATTATTAATTAAAGACATATAGATCAGTGGAATAGAACACAGAGCCCATACAGATATAGTCAACTGATCTTTGACAAAGGAGCAGAAGTGATTCAATGAAGAAAGAATAGTCTTTTCAACAAAGGGTACTTGAAAAAACAGGATACCTACATGCAAAAATAAATTAATGAATAAACCTAGACACAGGCTTTATGTCTTTCACAAAAATCAATTAAAAATGGAACATAGACCTAAGTGTAAAATGCAAAGCCATAAAACTCCTAGAAAATAACATAAGAGAAAATCTAGGTGACCTTGGGTTTGGCAATGACTTTCTAAATTCAATACCAAAAGCACTATCCATGAAAGAAAAGAAAATTGAGAGTTGGGCTTCATGAAAATTAAAATTGCTTTGAGAAATACACCATTAAAGGAATGAAAAGACAAGTCACAAATTGGGAGAAATATCTTTGCAAAATACATATCTGTTAAAGGACTGGTGTTCAAAACATACAAAGAACATTTAAAACTCAACAATAAGAAAACAAACAACCCAATTTAAAAATAGGCAAAAGATCTGAACAGACACCCCACCAAAGAAGATATACAGATGGCAAATAAGCATATTAAGTGATGCTCAGCATCATGTATCATCAGGGAAATGCAAATTAAAAGAACAATGAGATACCACTACAAACCTATTAGAACGACCAAATTCCAAAACACTGACACACCAAATGTTGCTGAGAATGTGGAGAACAGGAACACTCATTCATTGCTGATTGGAATACAAAATGATATAGCCACCTTAGAAGACAGTTTGGCAGTTTCTTACAAAGCTAAATATACCTTACCACACTATCTAGCAATTGTGATCCTTGGTATATACCCAAATGAGTTGGAAACACTGTACACACAAAAACTTTCACACAAATGTTTAAAGCAGCTTTATTCATAATTGCCAAAATTTGGAAACAACAAAGATGTGCTTCAATAGGTAAGTGGATAAAAGTGTGGTACATCCAGACAATGGAATATTATTCAATTCTAAAACAAATGAGCTATCAAGCCATGAAAAGATATAGAGGAACCTTAAGTGCATATTGATAAGTGAATGAAGCCAATATGAAAAGGCTACATATTGTATGACTCCAAATATATGACATCCTGAAAAAGGCAAAACTATGGAGAAAGTATAAAACTCAGTGATTTTTCAGGAGTTCAGAGGAAGGGAAGAAGTGATGAATATGTGGAGCACAGGAGATGTTTATGGTGGTGCTATTATTCTACAAGATACTCTAACTGTGTATACATGTCACAAAGCCCGTAGAGTATACAGCACAAAGAGCAAACTATAATGTAAAACTATGAATTTCAGTTAATAATAATGTATCAATATTGACTCATCAATTGCAAAAAAATTGTGCCACACTAATATAAGATGTTAACGCTAGGAGTAACTGTACATAGGGTGTTGGGGTATATATCGGAACCCTATGCACTTTTCACTCAATTTTTCTGTACACCTAAAACTGGTCTAAAAATGAAGTCTATAAAATAAATATATACAGATATATATGAAAAATGAGCAAGAGCATGTTGAGATGGTAAAATAGCATGGGAGTACACATGCAGGGACATTTCTGTGACTGCTCTGGCTAAAATACTAGGCTGTGTTGGATCCAAGTGAAAGGTAAGTTTTGGGAGCAGAGCTTAACATGAGGCTAAAGAATCTTTGAGCAGAGAAGTGAAATGCTACAGCTAGACTTTAGGAATATGAGGTTTAGAACAGCCTGAGGGATTTCTGGAACATGCAGAAACTTGATACTTTAAGATAACAAGTACATATTCAGAGGACCTGGATTAGAGTATATTGATATATGAATAAGAAGCAATCTCTATCAAGAAGGCTCCTGTGGAAATGTGTTAAAAAAATTGGTGCCAGAACTCATACTTTCTCTCTGTCCATCTCCACTGGCTTCTTCTCCTCAGTTTATAGATTTGCTTCAACTATCTTTATCCACAAACAAGAGATTTTCTTAATTTTTTTTTTCCTACTCAAGCTACTATCTCATCTCTTTCCTTTTACGACTGTGTACTTCTTAAAACAGTAATTACCCTCACTGTGTTCACATTCTCATAGACCATTCTCTTCTTGGCAAACTCTTTTTTTTTTTCCTGTTTCTTAAACTTGGATTTTTTTTCTTAATTCTTCACCTGTTTTGCTGAGTATTCTTCTTCAGCTCACTTGTTAATGTTGGCACTCTCTAGAGTAGTGTTTGATCTTTTTAGTGGAAGTTTAAGGAGAGCTCTGCACTCAGACCTCTTTTCTTCACAATATACAACTCCCATGGGAGCAATCTCATTAGCACCCAGGATTTTAATTGTTGCATACACATTGAGTTCTTGCACCTCACATGCTCTATCCCAGATGCCATTTCTCAATTCTAGAGATGTATTTTCATTTTTTACCTTCAAGTTCCACAGTCAACTCAAACTCGAAATGTCTTAAATCAAACATTTTTCTTCCCTATGAACCTTCTGCTAACCATCTTTTAATATGGAAATCTTATAATTATATTTAACACTTCCATCTGGCAAATCATCCCTCCTTTCCCATGTATTTGTCAAGTTCAATAAATTCTACCTCTAAAATGATTTTCAAATCTGCCTTTTTCTATCTGCACTTCCCCAGGTTTTCATTATTACTTACCCAAATCACTGAATCACTTTCTAACAGGTTTTTCTGCTACCACTATCTCTTTCTTTTGATATCACTTTGTATAGCTGCCAAAATTCTCCATGATGTGAATGTGACTACTATGATTTAAAAGACCTTCATATAAAGTAAAATTCAAATTATTTAGCGTGCCATCCAACCCCCTTTACAATCTAGCTTCAACTTTACTGTTTAGGCCAGTGCTTCTTAAACTGTCTGTAGAGAAGTCCAGGCCAGTTTTCCTTTCCTTCTTTCTTCCTTTTTTTTTTTTAATTGGAGTGTAGTTGCTTTACATCTTTTCCTTCTTTTAATCCATTGTGGGCAACAGTTTTATAAAATTCAACAAAAATTCTTTATCAGAAAAATTAACACTTGCTGGGGCATTGTAGCAATGTCAAATTACCATAGAAGTGTTTAAATAATCAGTCACATTTTCTCTAGTGTCTCGGACACTTCATAGTTTATAGTTCAGCAACAGTAGCATTGATCTAGGTTAGTATTTTGTCTTTCCCCATAATACTTTTTAAAACAAATTTATTTATTATTTTTGGCTGTGTTGGGTCTTCACTTCTGTGCGAGGGCTTTCTCTAGTTGTGGCAAGCGGGGGCCACTCTTCATCACGGTGCGCGGGCCTCTCACTATCGCGGCCTCTCTTGTTGCGGAGCACAGGCTCCAGACGCGCAGACTCAGTAATTGTGGCTCACGGGCCTAGTTGCTCAGCGGCATGCAGGATCTTCCCAGACCAGGGCTCGAACCCGTGTCCCCTGCATTGGCAGGCAGACTCTCAACCACTGCGCCACCAGGGAAGCCTGCCCCATAATACTTTTGTGTAACTTTTGTAGTAATCACACCAACTATTTGAGTAGTCTGATAAAAGTTAAAAAATGTTTGCTGAATAACTCATAGATGACATACATATAAAGAAATTAAACATAACTTTGGGTTTCCAAATTTGTAATTTTAGAATTTCGGTGTTATTGATAGTAATGCAAGAGTGGAAAAGTGAATATTTTAAAAATATTAGCTCCACAAATATAACACACAATTGGATCAAATTGTAAACTATTTCAACCATTTTGGAATGGTATTTGGTAATATTTATTAAAATGGAACATATATATCCTCTGTGACCCAGCAGTTCTACTACTAGGTGTAGTGAAATGGCAGGAGTGTTGTATGCTTCCCAGACATGTATAAGAATCTTTATATCAGCAGTATCCATAGTAGTCCCAAGCTGGAAACTGTCCAAATGTTCACCTACCATAAAATGCATTTTAAAAGTTGGTATATTCTCACTGTGGAATGTTACTTAGCAATGAATATAAACAAATTGCAACTATACTCAACCACATAATGGATATCTTAAACATAAAGGTGAATGAAAGGAGCCAGTTGCATAAAAGTATATACTTTATGATTCCATTTAAATCAAATACAAATAAAGGCAAAATTATTCTACCATGTTAGAAGCCAGGATAATAATTACTCTTAAAGGGATAGTAGCTAATAGTGAGCAAAACAGGTGCTTCTTAGATGATATTAATATACTATTTCTTGACATGTGTGCTGCACAGATACTCAGGCTCCCTTTATAAAAATTCATTAAACCATGCAGTTATGTTTTTTTTTTGTTTTTTGTGATGTATGTTGTACTTGAGTAAAAATTTTATTTTAAAATACTTCTAGACTGAGTTTGTGCTAATTACATGATATCTAAGAGGGAATTATCTATGGGCAGGTAATAATAAAGGACTAAAACATGAGAACTTACATACTGGAGTCAAAAGGAAACAGGTGACTGCTAAAACCATCCATATGGAGCAACTGTCATCTTGGATGAGTATGTGGAAAGCTCGAAAATGAAGTCAAATTGTCAACTATAAGATACCCAACATTTTCATGTCAGGAGGAAAAAACTGTAACAAAAAAAAGAGTCAAAGAAAGAGAGTAGAGGAAATATTAGATAAAATTTTCATGGGAGTTGAAGAAGCTAAGAATTTATTTTGAAGCTGTAGCAATTGTTCAGTGATAGCAGGAAAAAACAGGGCAAAATCAGTAAAACAATAGTGGAAAATCTTGTAAGGAATCACTGGTCTGTTTGGAGAAATGTCAGTGTTTTGGCAGCACTAAAGCAGCACTGGATAGTACCAACCAAAGGTGAAGTTCAAATGAGCTAAGCGAGCATCGTCCTGCAAATGCCTCCTCCGTGTAATTGGGCTGATGCATAAAGACATGTGCACGGTTTCCACTTAGTTCTCCAGCACGACAGGAGGACTCAGGTGGTTTATACAGTGGTGTGGCGCTACTCCTCGGGGGTCACAGGCCTGTGAGGACCGTCCAATTGTCCGTGGGGCGTGCTCTGGGGAATGGGATTGGCTGAGGCCAGGGAGAGGTAGGGTGGACACTCCTTTGGGACTTGGTGTTTCTGAGACACAGAGAGAAAACCCCACTGCAAAGTCCTATGGCCCTTGGTGGGTGAGCACCCCCAGGACGGCCTGTCTGCCTGGTGGGCAGGTGCGGCTGCCCAGAGGCCAAACGTGGGTGCGCTTGTGCCGGTCTGCACCTCTGCAGGGGGGTGGCCATGAAACATACCTTCTGTCTTGGAGCAATAGTTTTCTTTTCTCACTGTTGGTGTGACTTGCCTAGGAAATCATGTGGAACTGTTTATATTTACTTACAAAAATAAATCAGAGTTGGGATTAGTGATAAAATACATAGTGAAGAATGGAGGCAGGAGTCATTGCACACATTTTTAAATAGTTTTACTGGTAAATATGGGGAAAAAATAATGACTTGGCAACGAGCACTTACAAGGTTTTCTACAGTAAAAAATACATCTCCTTTGTAGTATAGTCTGAAGTCAGCCTGATTTCTCCAACTGCATTTTTCTTTCTCAAGATTGCTTTAGCTATTCGGGGTCTTTTGTGTTTCTAGACAAATTGTAAAAATTTTTGTTCTATTTCTGTGAAAAATGCCATTGGTAATTTGATAGGGATTGCATTGAATCTGTAGATTGCTTTGGGTAGTATAGTCATTTTCACAGTAATCAAGACAGTATGGTACTGGCACTGAAACAGAAATATAGATCAATGGAACAGGATAGAAAGCCCAGAGATAAACCCACGCACATATGGTCACCTTATTTTTGATAAAGGAGGCAAGAATATACAATGGAGAAAAGACAGCCTCTTAAATAAGTGGTGCTGGGAAAACTGGACAGCTACATGTAAAAGAATGAAATTAGAACACTTCCTAACACCATACACAAAAATAAACTCAAAGTGGATTAAAGACCCAAATGTAAGGCCAGACACTATAAAACTCTTAGAGGAAAACATAGACAGAACACTCTATGACATAAATCACAGCAAGATCCTTTCTGACCCATCTCCTAGAGAAATGGAAATAAAAACAAAAATAAACAAATGGGACCTAATGAAACTTAAAAGCTTTTACATAGCAAAGGAAGCCATAAACAAGACGAAAAGACAACCCTCAGAATGGGAGAAAATATTTCCAAGTGAAGCAACTTACAAAGGATTAATCTCCAAAATATACAAGCAGCTCATGTAGCTCAGTATCAAAAAAACAAACAACCCAATCCAAAAATGGGTGGAAGACCTAAATAGACATTTCTCCAAAGAAGATATACAGATTGCCAATGAACACATGAAAGGATGCTCAACATCACTAACCATTAGAGAAATGCAAATCAAAACCACAATGAGGTATCACCTCACACCAGTCAGAATGGCCATCATCAAAAAAGCTACAAACAATAAATGCTGGACAGGGTGTGGAGGAAAGGGCACTGTCTTGCACTGTTGGTGGGACTGTAAATTGATGCAGCCACTATGGAGAACAGTATGGAGGTTCCTTAAAAAACTAAAAATAGAACTACCATATGACCCAGCAATCCCACTACCGGGCATATACCCTGAGAAAACCATAATTCAAAAAAGTCATGTACCACAATGTTCATTGCAGCTCTATTTACAATAGCCTGGACATGGAAGCAACCTAAGTGTTCATCGACAGGTGAATGGAGAAGATGTGGCACATATATACAATGGAATATTATTCAGCCATAAAAAGAAACGAAATTGAGTTATTTGTAGTTGAGGTGGATGGACCTAGAGTGTCATACAGAGTGAAGTAAGTCAGAAAGAGAAAAACAAATACCGTATGCTAACATATATATATGGAATGAAAAAAAAAAAAAAAGGTTCTGAAGAACCTAGGGGCAGGACTGGAATAAAGACGCAGACGTAGAGAATGGACTTGAGGGCATAGGGAGGGGGAAGAGTAAGCTGGGACGAAGTGAGAGAGTAGCACTGACATATATACACTACCAAATGTAAAATAGATAGCTAGTGGGAAGCAGCTGTATAGCACAGGGAGATCAGCTTGGTGCTTTGTGACCCCCTAGAGGGGTGGGATAGGGAGGGTGGGAGGGAGGTGCAACAGGGAGGGGATATGGGGATATATGTATACATATAGCTGATTCACTTTGTTATACAGCAGAAACTAACACAACATTGTAAAGCAATTGTACTCCAATAAAGATGTTTTAAAAAAAAAGCTACACGGTATTTTCAAAAAAAAAAATAATCTAAGTTGACATTTACTACTAAAGTTGGCTTGTTCCAATTATGTGGAAACTTTGTTATAACAAAAATTTTCAATAAAGTACTCATTCTTGGAAGAAATCAGTCATTTCTGTATTAAATCATGATGAAAATAGAAGTGGGTTAAAGAGAACTAAACCATTATTATTATTATTTTGTTAAAATTATGTATTGTTCACTGCCCCTTCTTTGCATGAACTTTTTTTTTAAATTTAGGTGATAAGAAAAGGATTAACACACTGTTGGTAACTAGTGTTGATAGTCTTTTGTCTATCCTGGAATAAAAGTATTATTGGTTTGGGAAGATGTCAGAACTGAAAAGGTGTTCTGAAGAGTGCCCATATTGAGTAGTTTGGGATTAATTATTTTAAAAAAAAAAACCTATTTACTTAGTTACCTGCTGAAGAAATCTCTTCTGAACCCTTAGGACACCATTCCTGAAAAAATATGGATTTAGATAATAGCGTTATCTATGAATTAATTCTGAGATTAAGAGTATTACTATAGAGTTTCAATTTCCAATATGGAAGAGAATACTGAAGTCTCCTGTAATTAACAATTTTAAACTCTGAATAAAATACAAAAAAAAAAAAAAGAAAAAACCAACCCCACACAACAACAAAAACAAACAAAAGGTGAAAACTTCAAAACATAAAAACTACATAAAGACTTTGGAGAGAGAAAAAAAACAAGCAATTTTGGAGGAAAATTAAGATGTTGAAGAAGGGAAAAGTATGGAATGAGTTTTCATTTTTGAAGCTTTGGTATGAAGAGAGGGCCAGAGTTTTGAGATGATCACAGTAAGTCTGTGTACCAACAGTCACCGTATAAAGTTAATACAAAATTATTGACTATATTAGCTAGTCTGTGTATTATATCACCATGACTTAATTATTTTATAACTGGAAGTTTGTGCCTCTTAATTGCCTTTACCTATTTCACTCATTCCCCCACCCTCCTCCTCTCTGACAACCACTGGTGTATTCTACGTATCTATGACTGTTTCTGTTTTGTTATGTTTGTTCATTTGTTTTCTTTTTTAGATTTCACATATATGTGAAATCATATGGTATTTGTCTTTCTCCACCTAATTTATTTCACTTAGCATAATACCCTCTCGGTCCATTCATGTTGTTGCAAATGGCAAGACTTCATTCTTTTTTATGGCTGAGTAATATTCCATTGTGCCTATATGTGTGTATGTGTGTGTGTTTATCACTTCTTCTAATCATTTATCTATCAATGGACACTTCAGTTTCATCCCTAGCTTGTCTGTTGTAAATAACAGTAATAAACATAGAGGTGCATATATCTTTTCAAATTATTGCTTTTGTTTTCTTCAGATAAATACCCAAAAGAGGAATTGCTGGATCATATGGTAGTTTATGGTAATTCTATTTTTAATTTTTTAAAGAACCTCCATATTGTTTTCTATAGTGGCTGCAACAACTTACATTCCCACCAACAGTGCATGAGGGTTCCCTTTTCTCTACATCTTCACTGGCACTTGCTTTTTTGTGTCCTTTTGACCATAGCCATTCTGAGGATGTGAGGTGATATCTCATTGTGGTTTTGACTTGTATTTCTCTGATGATTAGTGATGTTGAGCATTTTTTTCATTTGCCTATTGGTTATCCATATATCTTCTTCAGAAAAATGTCTTTTCATGTCTTCTGCCCATTTTTAATTGGATTGTTTGGTTTTTTGATATTCAGTTGTATGACTTCTTTACATATTCTAGATATTAACCACTAATTGGATACATGATTTGCCAATATCTTCTCCCCTTCAGTACGTTGCCTTTTTGTTTTGTTGCTGGTTTTCTATGCTGTGAAAAGGCTTTTTAGTTTGATGTAGTCTCATTTGCTTATTTTTGCTTTTGTTGCTTTTGACTGAGGAGACAGATCTAAAAAATATCACTAAGACCAATATCAAAGAGTGTACAGCCTATGCTTTCTTGTTGGAGTTTTATTGTTTCAGGTCTGACATTTAAGTCTTTAATGCATTTTGAGTTTATTTTTGTATATATGTAAAATAGTGGTCCACATTCATTCTTCTGGATGTAGCTGTCCAGTTTTCCCAACACCATTTATTAAAGACACTGTCTTTTCCTCATTGTATATTCTTGCCTCTTTTATCATAGATTAATTGACCATACGTATGTGGGTTATTTCTGGGCTTTCTGTTCTGTTGATCTATATGTCTATTTTTTTGTGCCAGTACCATACTGTTTTGATTGCTATAGCTTTGTACTGGAGTTTGAAGTCCAGGAGTGTGATAACTCCAGTTTTGTTTTGTTCTTTTATTTCTCAAGATTGCTTTGGCTATTTGGGGTCTTTTATGGTTTCATACAAATTTTAGGATTATCTGTTCCAGTTCTGTAAAAAATGCCATTGGTTTTTTTGATAGGGATTGCTTTGAATCTGTAGATTGCTTTGGGTGGTATGGCTATTTTAACAACATTAATCCTTACAATCCATGAACATGGCATATTTCTCCATTTATTTGTTTTGTCTTTCCCTTCATCAGTATCATAGTTTTCAGAATACAGGTCCTTGGTTAAATTTATTTTTGATGTGATTGTAAATGGGATTGTTTTCTTAACTTCTCTTTTTGAAAGTTTGTTATTAGTGTACAGAAACACAACAGATTTTTATATATTAATTTTGTATCCTGCAGCTTTACTGAATTTATTTATTAGTTCTAATAGTTTCTTTGGCATCTTTAGGGTTTCCTATACATAGTATCGTATCATCTGCAAATAGTGACAGTCTTACTTCTCTTCTAATTTGAATGCCTTATATTTCTTTTTCTTGTTTAATTGCTTTGGTTATCACTTCCAGTACTATGTTCAATAAAATTGTCAGTGAGAGTGGATATCCTTGGCTTATTCCTGATCTTAGAGGAAAAGCTTTCAGCTTTTCACTGTTAAGTATGATGTTAGCTGTGGGTTTGTTATGTATGACCTTTATTATGTTGAGGTACATTCCCTCTATACCCACTCTGTTGAGATATTTTTTATCATAAATGGATGTTAGATTTTGTCAAAAGCTTTCTTTGCATCTACTGAGATGATAATGTGATTTTTATCCTTCATTTTGTTAATGTGGTATATCACATTGATTCATTTGTGGACGTGGAACCATCCTTGCACCACTGGAATAAATCCCATTTGATCATGTTGTGTGATCTTTCTAATGTATTGTTGGATTTATTTTGCTAATATTTTGTTGAGGATTTTTGCATCTACATTGATCAGTGATATTGGCCCATAATTTTATTTTTTTGTAGTATCTTTGTCTTGTTTTAGTATCAGGGTATTGCTGGCTTCATAGAATGAGTTTGGAAGTTTTCCTTCCATTTCAGTTTTTTGGAATATAATTGTTTGTAGTAGTCTCTTATGATCCTTGGTGTTTCCATGGTATTCATTGTAACTTCTCTTTCCTTTTTTATTTGTGCTCTTCCTCTTCTTTTTTTTTTTAATGAGTCTGGTTAAAGTTTGTCAATTTTGTTTATGTTTTCAAAGAACCAGCTCTTAGTTATGCTGATCTTTTCTGTTTTTTTAGTCTCTGTTTCATTTATTTCCACTCTGATCTTTATTATTTTTTTTCCTTCTGCTAAATTTTGGCTTTGATTGTTGTTCTTTTTCCAATTTTTTTTTAGGTAGAAAGTTAAGTTTTTTAATTTGGGATTTTTCTTGTTTATTCAAGTAAGCTTGTATAGCTATAAACTTCCCTTTAGAACTGCTTTTGTTGTATCCCATGGATTTTGGAAAGTTGTGTTTCCATTTTCATTTGTTTCAAGGTATTTTAAAATTTCTTCTTTAATTTCTTCATTGACCCAATGGTTTTTTAGTAGCATGTGTTTAGTTTCCATGTGTTCGTGTTTTTTTCCAGTTTTCTTGAAAATGATTTCTAGTTTTATAGGGTTGTGGTCAGAAAAGATGCTTGATATGATTTCAGTCTTTTTAAAATTATTGAGACTTATTTTGTGGCTTAATGTGTGATCTATCCTGGAGAATGTTTCATGTGCACTTAAAAAAATGTGTATTCTTCTGTTTTTGTATGGAATGTTCTTAACTTATCTATTAAATACATCTGATCAAATGTGTCACATAAGGCCAGCGTTTCATTATTGATATTCTGTCTAGATAATCTAGCCATTGCTGTAGTGGGGTATTAAAGTCCTCTACTATTATTAAATACTGTGCATTTTTCCTTTTATTTCTGTTAATATTGTTTTATATATTTAGGTGCTACTATTTTGGGTACATAAACATTTACAACTGTTATATCTTCTTGTTGGATTGATCCCTTTATCATTATGTAATGCCTTTCTTTGTTTCTTGTTAACAGCCTTTATTTTAAAGTCGGATATAAGCATTTTTTTCTGGTATAAGTGCTGCCACCCCAGTTTTCTTTCTGTTTCCATTTGCATGGAATATCTTTTTCTATCCTTTCAATTTTAGTCTGTGTGTATCTTTAGAGCTGAAGTGAGTCTCTTGTAGGCAGCACAGATGGTTCTTGTCTTTTTATTCATTAAGCCCACCCTATGTCTTTTGCTTGGAGCTTTTAGTTCATTTCATGTAAGTAATTATTGACTGGTGTGTACTTATCGCAATTTTGTTCATTGTTTTCTGGTTGTTTTTGTATTTTCTGCTCTATTCCTTTCTTCTTCTCTTGCTCTCTTCCTTTGTGGTTTGATAACTTTCTGTGTGTTATGTATGGATTCCTTTCTCTTTATTTTTTTGTGTATCTACTATAGGTTTTTGCTTTGTAGTTACCATGAGGTCGTGTATAATAAGCTATGTATACAGCAGTCTATTTTAAGTTAATGGTCACTTAAGTTCAAATGCATTCTGAAAACACTACATTTTTACTCCTCCTTCCCACCATTTACATTTTTGATGTCATATTTCACATCTTTTTATTCTGTGTGTCCCTTAACTAATTACTGTAGTTATAGTTGATCTTACTACTTTTGTCTTTTAACCTTCATCATACTAGCTTTGTAAGTGACTGATTCACTACCTTTACTATATGTTTGCTTTTATTAGTGAGCATTTTTCTTTCATATATTTTCTTAGTTCTAGTTATGACCTTTTCTTTTCCACTTATAGAAGTCCCTTAACATTTCTTGTATGGCTGGTTTAGTGGTGATAAACTCTTTTAATTTTGCTTATCTGGAAAGCTACTTATTTCTCCTACAATTCTGAATGATAAACTTTCTCAGTGGAGTATTCTTGGTTATAAGTTTTGTTTCTTTTAGAACTTTGAATATATTGTGCCATTTCCTTCTGGTCTGTAAAATTTCTGCTGGAAAATCATTTCATACTTTTATGGGGGTTCCCTTGCAAGTTGTTTTCTTTCTTTTTTTGCTGCCTTTAAGATTATTTATTTATTTAAAAATTTTGACATTTTAACTATAATGTGTCTTGGTGTGGATCTCTTTAGGTTCATCTTTTTTGAGACTCTCCATGCTTCCTGGACTTGAATTTCTGTTTCCTTCATCATATGATGGAATTTTTCAGCCAGTATTTCTTCAAATAAGTTTTCTTTTTCTCCCTCTGATTTCCTTCTGGAACACCTATAAAGCAAATGTTAGTACACTTGATGATGTTCCAATGATCTCTTAACCTATCCTCATTTTAAAAATTCCTTTTTTTTTTTTTGCTGTTCCAATTGGGTGATTTCCACTACCCTGTCTTCCAGATTGCTGATCTGTTCTTCTGCCTCATATAATCTGCTATTGATTCCATTTAGGGTATTTTTCTTTTCAGTTATTGTATTCTTAACTCTGATTGGTTCTTTTTATATTTCCTGTCTCCTTGTTGAAATTCTCATTGTGTTCATCCATTTTTCTGCAAAGTTCAGTGAGCAACTTTATAACCATTATTTTGAACTCTGTATCAGGTAGATTACTTATCCCTGTTTTATTTAGTTTGTGTGTGTGTGTGTGAGGTTTTGTCTTGATCTTTCATTTGGAACACACTTCTTTATCTCCTCACTTTGCCTAACTCTCTGTATTTGTTTCCATGTATAATATTGGGTAGATCAGCTACATCTCCAGTCTTAAAGAAGTGGCCTTATGTAGAAAATTTCCTGCTTATAAGAGAAATACCCTCTGTTCACTAGAGTCAACTGGTCCTGGGGTATCCTGTGCATAGGCTGAATATGCCTTCCTGTTGTGCCAATGCCACAGTTGCTGCAGGTGCTCTAGTGGGTGGGACTGGCCCCCAGGACAGCTGGGTGTGAGGACTGTTGGTGCTTTAATGGGTGCATATAGTCCCCAGTGGGCCTGGCTCTGAGGCTTGGCCATGGTTACTGCCCTTATGGGCAGTGTCGGCCCTGGTGTGGATGGTTGTGGGGGTCAGTTGTAATATTTGAGAGTGCACTGGTGAGTGGTGCTGATCCTCTGAGGTGGGAGCTGCTTTAGGTGGGTGCTGGTTTTAACTGAGGCTGCCTGCCAGGAGTGGTGGGGAGCAGCTTTGGAGCTGCTTTGGAGGGGGCAGGCAGATTCGATGGGGTTGGTCCTCAGGAAACTGCTATGGTGGGGAACATGGCGTTAGCTAGGTTGGTGTAGAGTGACAGAAATGGCATCCACCAGCACTGTGCCAACTATATGGAAGGAGAGTAAAAAAAAAAAAAAAAAAAATTGGCATCTGCCAATGCTTCTGTCCCTGGAGAATGTTCCACCAGATCACTGTCCCTCCACACACACCCTGAAAGTAATCAATATCTTCTTGTATGACCCAGGTGCTCTCCAACCTACTGCCTCTGCACTGGGAATGAATATGTGAGTTTGTGTGTGAGCTCTTCAAGAGCAAAATCCTGATTTCCTATAGCCCTTGGGCTCTTCTGGACATAAGCCCCACTGGTCTTCAAAGCCAGACATTATGGGGTCTTTTCCTTCCAGCGTTAAGTCCCCAGGTCTGGGGAACTCATATGAGGCCCGAACCCCTCTCTTCATAAAGAGGACCTCTGTGTTTATGATATCTCCTTCCATCTGTGTGTCATGCACTGAGAGTGTGGGTCCTGACTAGACTGCATCCTACCAATCTCAATGTGTTTTTTCTTTACACCCTTGTAGAAGAGTTGTTTGGTTAATCTTCAGGCTGTTTTCAGAGAGAATTATATTATGTGTAGCTGTAGTTTTTGTGTGTCTGTGGGAGGAGGTGAGCTCAGGATTTCCCTACCCCACCATTTTGATCCTGCCTCCTAAAACAACAGATTTTGAAAGCACCAGAGAATAACACATTGCATAGAAGGAAATAAAATTTAAAATTCTGTAGGGTTTTCATCAGAGACTATAATAACCAGAAGTAGTGAAACAAGATCTTTAATGTAGTGACAAAATTAGAAGTTGTGCTGTGTGCTGTTTTCTCTGAGACCACATTTCCCATGGGATGCTTGCAGCTAATGACTGAGTACAGAATGGACACTAAGGCAGGCCCAATACTATAATATATGGGATTTTTCTGCGTGCTGACTTTGGGTCCAGAACTCCTCATCAGCCTGGCCAAAACTTTGTTAGAACTATGCTATATTCTGAGACTCTTCCCTCGCAGTCCCTCTTTCTTCCCTCTCTCTCCTTCGCAAAGGTTAGACCTGCATCATAATCTGATAGTTCTCCTTACTTTTCTGACTCTCTGTTTTCTCTGGCATAGTCATTTATACCCCAAACCTCTGGTGCATCTAATTCCATTCTGACATTTACTTCTTGGAGGATCAGAACTAATGCAATAGGCAGCTTTCTTCTCCTTTTTCTAGAGCTGATGAAAGAGGAGTCTGTTTTATAGAGCACACCTCTAGGAAAATACTAAAAGGAAGAAAAATATTAGAAAACTTCTTACTTTGGTCTTTATCATTTTGTAGGTTAAGGGAGTTAAAAGCCCTTTAAATATTCTGCCCCTCTATTTTTCTGTTTCTGAATGATAAGAATATATTTTATGCCCCTGGAACTTCTGTTCTGAAGCCTCTGTCCTAGAAATGCATTACTGCACAACCAATGGTATTGAAAAGGCTGAATGAGAGAGTTGAATTAGGTAATAACATTAGAAAAATATTGAGCTGCTGGTACATAAAATTCTTCTATATTATTGTTTGAGAAATTATAGGTATTGTGTTAAGAAGTTAAATAGATTTTTACAAAAAACCCTCATTAAGAATTTTAGTGTTACTATGTATTAATACTTTGAAAATAAAATTAAGTATTGAGCATCTAAAAAGTTTTAATTAACTGATCAATTTTAAAGTTATTAAGAATAATTTTACTTTCTGAAAATAGCTTCATGTTATTTTAAAAACTTATTCTCCACCTTCATTGCTTATAACCCGTCACTTAAAACTTTTAACTTTATCCTGTTATAGTTTTCCATTTTCACTGTCATCACCCTAACATAGATCTTCAGCTTTTCATATCTAGAGTGCTGAAATAACCTTTGAACTTCTTTCTCTGACCCAGCTGTGGTAAGTAACAGTCTTTGGAGTCAGAAACCTGAGTTCCAACCCCTTTGTTGTATCATGCTAACTTTGTGATTATAGAAGTATAAACTTAAAGTTTGTATGTCTCCATTTCTCATCTGTTCAAAAGTTTAAATGGAAATATATACACAAAGCATAAGTGACAGGTCTTGTACTTGTCTGCACCAAGTCAATGATGAATATTGTCATAAAAGTACCTATTTCTAGCATCACACTGCTTGAAATCCTTCAATGTTTTCCCATTTGCTTTGGAATCAGCCTTAATTTTTCTTTTGATCTTAACTACTTATAATTGCTCTTTCCTAGTTTTCCACTTGACAGATATTTATTGAGCACCTACTATGTGCCAGGTATGGCAATTTATTTCTGTTCCCAACATATACAACCAGCTCCAAACTCTGGAGAGGGCTGGCTTCTCACTGTACCATCAGAATGTTTGGTTTGTGTCTGCTTCAGAATCTTCCCTTCTCTATTATACCCTTTACTTTAATTTTATTTCCCCCAAAAGTATTTATTAAATACCTAATATGTGCCATACATTGTGCAAGAGACTGACAGCACACACAGCAAAGACAGTTTTACTCTCAAGTTACTTACAGATTAGTGAGGAAAACATACAACTAAATTGGAAGTTAAAAGTCCCTGTGTTAAGTTCTATTATAATAGAAAGTACCATGTGCTTTTGGACAGCAAAAAGAAGGAAATACCCAATATTAGCCTGAATCTGAAATCTGAAGAATGAAAATGGATTAAGTATGGTTGTGGGAGGGAGTTTAGAATGGGGCATGTAGGTAATGTGGCCAGTGATGGGAGAAATGTGAGCAAGAACTTTCAGGGAGAGGGTGCAAGTTGCGAGGTGCCCATTGGCCAAGAGAAGATGTGGTATTTTCCATGAACTAAAATAACTTTATTATAATTAGACCATAGTGTGAGTGAAAGAGTGCTTAAAAAATGAGGCCAAAGAGGTAATCAAAAACAAGATCATATAGAACGATGTAAGAACTTGTTAAATAATTTAATATTTTCCTAAGGACAGTGGGAAGGGATTTAAGCAGGGGAATGGCAAACGTAGATTTGAGT
Source organism: Balaenoptera borealis (assembly GCF_965194805.1). Lineage (NCBI taxonomy): Eukaryota > Metazoa > Chordata > Mammalia > Artiodactyla > Balaenopteridae > Balaenoptera > Balaenoptera borealis. Next base: position 43,393,133 of record NC_138862.1, read on the forward strand.
TTTAGGAAGATCATCTGATTAGAACTGACTGAATGGGGCAAGAATGAAGAAATTGAGAAGATTAGGGACCCATGGAAAATACTCAAGGTAAAAGGTAATAATGGCCTGAATTAGGTAGTTCAATAAGACTAGAGGACTAGAGAGATATGGATATGATTTTACATTTATTTGTGATATCATTTTAATTTTATTTTTCATTTTAATCTAAGCTCCACAGAGTGCTGTTTTTGCTTGTCATGTATTTTTCCATGCATAGAAAAGTGCCAAGAATACATAATATTTCAAGATATATTTTTGAAATATAAGATATTGAAAGATAGATTAGAAAAAAAATTAATATTTGAAAGTTGGCAAGAAATGTGACTGTTTCAACATGGGAGCCAAAAAAATCTAGTAACATGTCTTGGTCTGGCTTGACCAAATAGGTACATGATGGCACAAATAACTAAGAAAGATAATACAGGAGATGGAATACAGGTTTAGTGAAGAAGAAAATAAGAGCAGTTTTGGATATATTGAGTTCCAAATGACTGGAGAATTAGCGTTTGCAGATTTCTAGTAAACATCATTTGAATATTGAGATCTTGAGCTTAAAAGCTAGATCTGAGCTGGAGACAGAGCTCTAATAGTTAAGAACAATACATGTCACTCGTACAGTAATTAAATGTTGCAGGCCTGGTTCCAATTTATATATATTTATATATATATATAAATTTAATACAACAATGTTATAAAATAGGTATGATGTTATTAGCCCCATTTCACAAATGGTAAATTTGAGGTTTATTGAAATTAAGTGTTTTTCCCAAGTTTACACAGCTCACAATTGGTGGAGCTGTGATTTGAACCCAAACAGTCTATATCCAGCATCACATGGTTTTAACTGCAATGACGCACTGCCTCTCCTTTAATAACTTGTTAATATAGATGATAGCTAAAGCTGAGGAACTTAACACAATAAGTCAGGGAGATGCTATTGTCAAAAATGAGGTGATGATAAGAAACACAACCTTAGGGCTGAGAATAGAAATATTGTCAATAAATGTGACTATAATATGATCAGAAAGAAAGTGGGGTTGGAGGGACCAGAAACCACAGTGTCACAAAGACAAAAGGAGAGAAAGTTTCAAGTATTGAGCCTACAGAGAGTGTCAAAAGCTACTGGAAACTCATGAAGATAAGTATTACCAAGTTTTCTTGGCAAAAAAGAAATCATTGGTGATCATGGAAGAAGTAGCTTCAGCACTGTGGTAGAAAGGGAAACCTGTCTTTAGAACTGTGTGGTTGGAGATGAAGTAGAAACACAAATGTAAAAAATGTATTTTAAAGTCTTAAATGGAGGAGAGAGAAAGGATAGAAGTTGAGCATTAAATGGAATTTAGGAAGTGTTTATGTGGTTGGTGTTGTTTGTATAAAAGAAAAATTTACTCATGCTTAGGGTATGATAGAAAGAAACCATGTGAAGGGACCAGGCTTAAATCATATGCATGAGGAGGTTGGGGCGGTGCGGGGGGTAGGCTTTCCCTAATGAAAATGGCATAGAGCCCACAATGGGTACAAATGTAGGATGTTGTGGTGAGAAATAGAAAGTGTCATTTTTGAAAGCTGATACTTTGTGGAGTAGAAGGTAAGCTCATCTGTTGCATAAAAGGCAGTTGTTTGCCAAGAAGAAAGATGAGACAGAGAGAGAGAGAAAGGGAATTGAGACATAGGATCACCTGCCTTGTTTTCTAATCGGTGCCTACTAGCCCTTAGATACCTTTTGGAAAAATTTTCATAGCTGATAAATTCAGGTAAAAGAAATCACTGTTTATTACTATATTGTGTTATTCTCAAATTCAAATGCAGAACTTTAGTGATGTAGGATGGACTTGCAGTTAAATTCTTTTGCCTAACAGCCTAAGGCTTCAATAAAATTACAAACAAATGGCTTACTTAGTCCCTTTTCTTTAAAGATATATCCAAAATCTCAGATTTTAAGATTCCGATGGAAAAGAAAAGCAAGTTAAGACTAATCATACCAGTTAATGTGCTAAACAAACAACAATTTAAAAATGTAATTCCTACTAACAGCCCAATCAATATGTTGAATAATTCATAAAAACTTCCCACCTTCTTGGACTGGAATAAAGACAACAAGGAGTGGAGCACAGGAGAAATAGAGAACATTAAATTTTTCTTGGTAAATTATGGATTCAAAATTTAAGATGTCAACTTTTGACACAGACTTCGGGAAAATGTAGAAAAAACTTATCCTAGCAGATTATATGGACTCCTGGAAGTGTTGAGGATACAGGAAACATTAGAATATACAAGAGACATAACCCATGCCACTGCATGATTTTTATCTTGCTCAATCAGTAGCCTGATATAGTTATGGAGAAATCAGGCAATTAAACTGATTCTGGGTTGAGGCTTGTCTAGTTGCTGGTAAGGAAAGACTGTAGAACAAGAAAATTGATACTAAAAGAAGTTAAGTTAAAAAATAAAGATATAAAACAGAAGATGACTTGGGAAATATTAGAGATTTTAAGATATTGGAAATTTCTACATAGTAAAGATGTACTGGGAAGCACCTGATTTTGAAAGTATGAAAGACAATAGGTCTTGATTACAAGAGGATGTTTCCTATATTTTTTTAAATGGAGTATTTCCATATGATGACACATTAAAAAATTTATCTGTGAAAGATGTAATGGTTTGGATTATTGTTCAACAAATATTCGCTCTCACCTCCTCTGACACTGTGGATAGAATATACTTTTGTGCTCCATTTATGTTGTGTTTGAATTGGCTGATGGCATGTAAGCAGAAATGTCTATATGCCGGTGATTAGCTTAGGTCTTGGAAAGTGTCACATATTTCAGTTTCCTTTTTTATACTTCTCATGTGCCATTGATACAATAAACTGAGTAACTTTATGGTTCCAAAAGAGTCAGAGACCTGAGAAGCAGAGCTGCCCAAGTTAAATTTCAGCCCTGCCTCTGGAAACAGAGTCACCCTGACCAACTTGTAAACCCATAGTCTGAAGAAAAGGCTTTCCATGTGATCTGAGGACCTGGGAGTGTGATCATTGATGCTTATTTCTTAATGTCATGGAGTTATGGGATGATTTCTTATGAAACAAATGTCTGTTGAGAGTGTCGACTGAAAAAAATCCACAAGGTGAGAGTTGTGAGTTAAATTTTATTTTGGGGCAAAATGAGGACCAGAGCCCAGGAGACAGCATTTCAGATACCTCTGAGAAACTGCTCCAAAGAGGTAGCGGGCAGGTCAGTATATATGTGATTTTGGTGCAGGGGGAGTACATGCAATCAAGCACACATTTTTGCAGAAGGTTGCTGCTGGTCATGAGGAGCAAATGTCAACATGAAGGATTTTAGTGCTTTTCTAGTTATGAGGAGATGCAAGAATTGGGCTCATAAAATCTTCTTCTGAAAATATCTGTCTTAAGGCCTGTTCTGGCAGTTTTCCCCAGAGCATAGAATGCCTCATTCCTGGTCTCCACCCTGAACTCTTTTCAGTGTGTGTTGAGGGTCAGTGGTCACAGCAGCTTGTGATTTAATCCTTGTAGAGGCAGATGGCAAGTGCCAAGTTTTAGTTGGCAAGGGAAAAGTACAATGATGGAGTAAAATGGAAGGGAAAAAAATCTCTGATGATAAGAAAGTCAGAAAATTGAATGCTGAAGTGTTTGAAAGAACCTGAATGTTAATAGTATTCGGGGTGCCGAGGAAGACAGAACAAGATCTTAAAGTCTTCAGTGAATTAGTATGAGGAAGGGAGTTTGGAAAATGAAAATATTTAAGAGAGAAAAAGAAAGAGAGGATATTACAATAGAATGGCAATAACTTCAAAAAGCAGGCATTTTTAACATGAGGATGAAGTAATGATCTGGAAGTAGTACTAGAAGGCATAAGGAAACCAACTCCACTTTTTTTCTTTCAGTTTTATTGAGATCTAATTGACATATAACACTGTGTAAGTTTAAGGTGTATTGACTTATATACACTGAAAAATGATTACCACTTTAAGTTTAGTTAATATTCATTATCCCATGTAGGTAAAAAATAAAATAGAAAAAAAAAATTTTTTTTCATTGAGATGAGAATTTTTAGGCTCTACTGTCTTAGCAACTTTTCTATTCTTAAGTGTGTGGGGTGTCAAAGAAAGTGAAGCTTTAAATTGAAAAGTATATTAGTCAAGGTTCTGCAGAGGAACAGAACCAATAGGTTCTTCCTCCTTCCCTCCCTCCCTCCCTCTCTCTCTTTCTCTCTCTCTTTCTTTCTCTCTTTCTTTCTTTCTTTTTCTTTCTTTCTTTTTTCTTTCTTTTTCTTTCTTTCTTTCTTTCTTTCTTTCTTTCTTTCTTTCTTTCTTTCTTTCTTTCTTTCTTTCTCTTTCCTTCCTTCCTTCTTTGCTTCCTTCCTTCCTTCCTTCCTTCCTTCCTTCCTTCCTTCCTTCTCTCTCTCTCTCTCTCTCTCTTTCTTTTTTGGAATTGGCTCAAACATTTATGGAGGCTGAGAGGTTGCAAGATCTGCAGTCAGAAAGCTGGAAAACCAGGGGAGTCAATGGTGTGGTTTCAGCCTACATCTAAAGGTCTGACAACCAGAAAGACCAATGGCATAAGTTCCAATCTAAGTGCAAGAGGAGACAGATGTCCAAGCTCAACAGTCAGATAAAGAACAAATTCTCCTTCATCAGCCTTGTTGTTCTACTCAGTGGATTAGATTGAGCCCACCCACATTGGGCAGGACAATCTGCTTTAGTCTACTGATTCAAATGTTAATCTTATTCAGAAAAGCCCTCACAGATACACCCTGAATAATGTTTAACCAAATACCTTGGCTCCCTTGGACCCAGTCAAGTTGACACAAAAAATTAACCATCGCAAGAGTATCAGGGAAGTATATCTCAGAGGAAAGTAATATTTCATCAAGACAAATGGATTAAGGAAGTTTCAATGAAGAAATTGAGGATGTAGGAAAACTTTTGTTTTATTTTTCTAGTTTTTGAATCTTGAAAATTGTATTCTCTGGAAAATATGAAAACTGAGTGCTAATTGGGCTTGTAAAATTAAGGGAGCTGCAGTCTCTATGCTCAGAATAAAATGCTGCAGAGGAGAGAACAGCAGCCTGGAAAGATGTTATAAAACACAGCTAGAGACCAATAGAGCAACAAGAAAGTATCTGAAAGAGCACCAACATAAAGGGGAGAAAAGACCACCAAATTTAATTTGTAAAAAACCTTAAGGACTGTCCTGGTCACTTTCAGTGATTATAATAACAGAGAACCCTATAAAAGATATGACATGTCTGCAGCCATTCAGGATTAAAATTCAAACTGGATTAAGTTATCTGATCTTCAGTTATTTGAGTAAATTCCTCATCTTCCCTCTAAGTCAAATGCATTTCTTTCTTAGATATCACAAGTGACTGCCACAAACAAAACTTACAGTTAATAAAAGTGGTTTCATTTTTTTAAGGACTTGTTTATGGTTATTCTTTTTGCATAAACCTCTAGGAGAAATTTGAATAATGCCATATCAAAGAAACTTTGAATCTGTCTCTTTTAGAGAGAAATTTTATCACTGTCTTGTCATAAGGTTTTATCATGGAAATTGTTTTCTGCTGTAAAAAAGTCAGCTATGATTTTTTCAATAAACATTTATGGAGCACCAGGGGCTAGTAGGGCATTGTGCTAGTTATTGTGTCAGTTGTAGAGTTGTTTAAAATACTATTCCTGCCCTTGAGAAGCTAACACTCGTTGTAGAGATGCATAAGTTGAATTTATATAATTGCAGCATCATGTACTAAGTATTATTCAATTGTTATAAACTAAGGTTTACAAGAATAGAGAGAAGAGTAATTTGACTTAGAAAAACTTATTAAGATCTTAATGGACAAGAATAGTGTATTAAATTAGTTTTGCTGCTGCAATAATTTACCACAAAATTTGTGGCTTAAAACAGCACAAATTTATTTTCTTACAGTTTTGGAGTTCAGAAGCCAAAAAATGGGTCTCTCTGGCCTAAAATCAATTTGTCAGCAAGATTTTTTTCTTTTTGGAGGCTCTAGAGTGAGAATTACTTCCATTGAAGTAATCCCCTCTCCTTGAGTGAAGATAGAACATGTGACTTGCTTCTAAACAGAGAAAAAGGGAAAGAATCCACTTCCAAGATCATTCTTGCGGTTGGCAGAATTCAATTCTTTGTGGTTATTGAGTTGAGGTCCCTATTTCCCTGCTATCAGACAGAGCTTGGTCTTTGCTCCTGGAGGCTGCCCTCATTCTTTCTCATGGCCTGATTCCACCAATGGCACGATGGAGTCCCTTCTTGTTCTTCCAATCTCTCTGACTTCCTCTTCTGTCAGGTAGAGAACATTCTCTGTTTTTAATAGGGCCTATGGGATTTAAATCAGGTTCACAGGAATAATCTTCCCATCTTAAGATCAATTGTGCTATGTAAAATAATCATTGAAGTGATATCTCAGCATATTCACTAGTATTGGGGATTAGGATATGGAATCTTGGGAGCCACTTTTTTAGAACTCTGGCTCTATATTTATAATTTAGACTCTATCTTAGCGGACTGATGAAAAAGAGCCTCCTTTTGGCCTCGAAGAAGCAAACAGCCATGTTGTGAACTACCTATGGAGACGGCCACATGGCAGGGAACAGTAGGCAGCCTCTAGGAACTGGGGTGGCCTCCAGTCAACAGCTATTAATAAACTGAGACTCTCAGTCCTACAACCAGAGCCTCAAGAATCTGAATTTTGTGAATAATGGTGTGAGCTTGGTAGAGGACCTTGGGCATTAGAAAGGTAGATAGCCTGACTGATGCTTTGATTTCAGCCTGTGAGACCCTGAGCAGAGGACTCAGCTAAACTGTGCCTCCACTCCTGATCCTCAGGAACTATGAGATGATATGAGGTGATGAGTATGTCTTGTTCTAAGCCGCTAAGTTGTGGTAATTTGTTACCCAGTGATAGGATACTAACACATGGAACTTCCCTTTGGAGATCTTGATTCAGAAGATCTGGGGTCAGAATCAAAACCTGTAGTTTAGCAAATAACAGAGGGGAATTTGACGCAGATAGTCTCTTAACTAGTTTGAGAAACACTGGATTATTTCTCACAATTTCCATCTTTCATCAAGATGTAGGAAAAGCTCATCATTGTGATTTTGTGCCTGGGGAAACTGCATGTACCCAGAGTTTTCATTCCTTCATTTCCTTCAGGAGGACATTACTCAGTGAAAGTAGCTTAAAATCTGTAATAACCTGAGAAAGACCCCAGAGCAAAAGAATCTACAAAATCCATGACACTTGAGACATAAAACAGCTTGTTCCTTCCAAAGATTGGGTAATTCAATCATCTTCCATAAGGCCACCAGCAGGAGAATGATAGAAATGACATATTTGCTGTTCACGGAAGAAGAAAAAATGTAATTGGAAGAAAATAAGACAAGATGTTTGGAGATAAAGGAGGAAATATCTGCTGGTTTAAAAATTTGTGTGCTAGTTTACTCATCAGCCAGCAATAAATTTCTACTTTCATCTTCACAACTGAAGCTTGGTTAGAATTAAATGTGAAACTTTTTGCATTCAGCAGAACAGTTTTTTTTTTTTTAATGCCTAGAGATGGATCTATAAAGAATAAAGGTTAGTCACTTTAGCAGAACAAGGAGCTATTTATTACTTCATAAGCCTAATAACTGATTTCCTAAGAAATAGTAGTGAGTACTAGGGCTGCAATTATAATTCCAGCACATACATTCCAGCATTTAGAAGCAAATTCAATTTTGTTATTAGCAAGCAAACCGCCTAGCCTGTGCTTATTGGACTATATATTTTTGAAGTGGCTCTGGGGCTTTGGTCTGTAAAGTCTTTTATAGGCTATATTAATCACAATTTTTTACCCAAAGCATACTTTGACATCATTGAGGAATCAATATAGCTAATTCTGAATTGAAGGCAATGCCTAGTGCCATGTTGAAACTAAACTTGTTAAATCATTGCATAATTGGGGAGGGAGGATCAAATTGTCACAATAAATGTTACTCTAAAAATAGAAAATTTTTATTTATCAGCAATATCGCTTGAAATTAGAACCTAATGTTGAAGTTTTCTTCAAAAAATAAATTTCCATAGTTGATAAAAGATAGGAAAAAGAACTTAAGGCCTTAGCAGGGCTTTTTGTGGGTAAAGAGTTGAGGGTTGATTGAAAAAAATTATTGAAACAGATTGGTAATACTTGTAACATGCACTTGAATGGCATTTTAGAATTTATTGAACAAGATCCTTGCCTGTGACATGAGACTCTGCTCCAAGTGTCTGCAGACTAAAGCCTGTGGGCTGATCAGGCTGCATCCCAGTTTTGTACAGTCAGCAAGCTAAGAATGGTTTTCACACTTTTAAAAGATTAAAACAGAGTATACAGCAGAAACGGCCTGTAGCCTAGAGAGCCTAAAGTCTGGCCTTTTACAGAAAAATTACTGATCTCTGCTCTAGAACTAGGTAGGACAATTTGCTGAGAACCACGTGGCTAGGATAAAATTTATAAAGACCTCTCTTTACCAAGACTACTGTCAGGGTTTCCAAACAAAATACCACAAACTAGGTGGCTTAAACAGCAGAAACTTATTTTCTCACAGTTCTGGAGGCTAGAGGTCCAAAATCAAGGTGTTGGTAGAGTTATTTTGGAGGGCTGTGAGGGAAGGACCTATTTCAGGCCTCTCTCCTTGGCTTATAGGCCTGTGTGTGTCTCTGTTCAAAATTTACCATTTGTATAAGGACATTGATCATCTTGGAATTAGGGCTCGTCCTCATGACCTCATTTAAACTTGATTACCTCTGTAAAAATCCTATCACCAAATAATGTCACATTCTGTGGTAGTAAGGGTTAGGATTTCAACATATAAATTTGGGAGGGACACAGTTTAATGGTGGATAACAGTAGAATTCTATAATATCCTCCCCATCACTCAAATGAAATTTTAATTTGAGAGAGAACTAGATAGATTATATGATTTGCCCAAGGTCAAGTGGCTAAATAACCACAGAAATAGGATATGAATCCAGAATTTGTTGGCCCAAGTCAAGGGTATTTTCCACTCCTTTCAGTTGCCCTGAGGAAAAAAATAATAACCATATCACACATTACTCATTCATTCAGTTATTCAATTCCACAAATATGAATATATTATATGCCTATTATGTGCTGTACATAAATAAGACAGTATCCCTGTCTATAAGCGGAGATAAAATGTATGTGCAGATACCTACAATAGAAGGTGAAAGGTGATGTGTGATACTAACAAATATCAGTAATTGAAAGAAAAGGAGACTTTCTTTCATAAGCACAGTTTTAGTTCAAGTGACCTATGTCTTATGATGTACGTCAATTAAGATTCTGTTAAGACAGAAACTTTCTTCTCGTTTCACTTTAGAACCAGAATATCAAAAGCCACTATGAGTTAGGATCTCTTTTTTTTTTTTTTTTTTGAGGATCTATCTTTTTTGGGTGTCATTTTTAAAATAACACCTGGTAGGATTCTTCAAGTTGCAGCCTTGAAAAAATAATAAGAAAGAAAAAGTTTAATAATAACTGAATCTACACCATGAAATGAGAAGTGTATAAAAAACATTAATGGGAGCTCATACAACGAAGTAAAATTAATATACAGCCTGAGATTTTTGTATTAACTTATATTCTTTTCTTATAATTAGAAAAACTAGTCACCATGTAGCCCAATTCAAAGAGAGCTTTCTATTTTAGTTTAGTTTAGTTTTGGTTTTGTTTAGTTTTGTTTGTTGCTGCCATTTTTCTTGTTATTGTCATTCTGATGTTCTGGTTCTGGGTCATTGGAGTCTCTTTTTCTCTTATCTCTCTAATTTATGCTCCAGTCCTTAATGTCAATATCAGGGAATTTGCAGCATCAAGGTGAACAATTTTTAAGGTTTATACTATCTATATTCTCTGAAACCGTCCAAGCAGGCTTACCCTCATCCAAAGCATGTTGCCTACCAAATGCTGGCTTCTGGGCTTCTGCCTTTGTTCTCTGCTCTGTGATAAGGGCTCAGCCTCCTGCTGAACTAAACCAAGCTACATGATAGGAAGATCTTTATAGCTTCTCAATCTTGGTAAGAAGAGAGTAGCTTCCAAGATGACTTTAAACTGAGAAAGTCTCTTCCACTGCACAGATGTCATTGACTTAATTCTATTTCCTGTGATAAAATATTGAATGTCTCCTCCAGCTGCTACCACCTAGAGTTTTATTGTTTAACTACAGCATGCTTATTTTTGAAACATCCAACTCTGATGTATGAGTTCATCATCCCTTTAAATGCATTATTTAACTAGAGGCCAGAAAAGAAACACACTCCAGGTGACTTGTTCCATCCAAGTTTGGCCAGCATTCTCTCTATACTATGGTTTAACCAGAATGATAAATATTAGCCTTTATACAGTTAGGCTTACAGAGTAACAGGTGTCTAAACAATTTAAACAATATATCTTCATTGAATTATATAACTTGAATTATGCACACTGTTGGTCCAAACTCTTCCAAGAAAGGACAAAGATCTATGTTACTTTGTTGACATTTGTTTGTTGACATTTTTTAGAACTTTCTTTTTTGTCTGAGTAAATGCATATTTCTCTACACATGTAAACATTCATGGCTCCTTCTCTATTCTAGCTCAATAAAAAATTACATTGATTTGTTTTTAAACCTGTTAGTTTCATATAAAACATTACTTAGTTATATTTGTATATAAAATGGATTTGTATATAATTATGATGATTTATACTAATTATTCTGAATTATTTTTTTGAAATTAGGGAATCAACAACACAATAAAAATGTGCATACAGCGCTATTTTGCTTTTACATCCTAAATCCAGGTACTCTGCTCAATAGAACTCCAGAACAGTTGAGTCCTTTGTTTCTTGAAGATTCTTGTTGAAGTTGAGAGGAGACTTAAAGTCAAAGGAGTGTAAGACTTCTCTCCCTGAACCGTCATGCCCCTCACGCTATACGGCTCTCCCCAAAAGCCCTAGAAAACCCATTTCAGGGAGTAGGATTTCAAGAATTCTCAATACCAGGTAGTTCTGAACACTGGAAATCTGTAGAAACCATGGAAGTTTAAACCTGCTTAGTTTTGAGGGTAAAGTGGTAAATTCTCTGTACTTCCAGAACCCTCAAAGTGGAGGTCAGCTTTTGAGGCTTGAGGACTACTCTGATACTGTGACTGTCTTTAATTTAGAGGTGGGGAGCAGGATTGCTTCTCCCAACATGATCAAGCATATGAATTGATACAGCAGATAAAATATATCTCTCTGTAAATACTGGTGATGCTTTACATTTCTCCCCCAAATTTTAATTTTGTGCCATGGGATAAGGCCCAGAGATTTTCATTTTAAACAAGTATTCTAGTATTTTTCTTTCAGGTAAGCTTTCCTTTTGAGAAAACAAATGGAGGTGGTAAAACCCTCTTCCATGCCTCTCTTACTTTGCATCATTATGGTACTTAGGGGCTTCTGGCTTCTTGTAGCTAAGTGCTGCCCCTGGCCCAGGGGCATCCTGGGCCATGCATACTCATCATGCATACTCACAATGCCAGACCTATGACTGCCGCTCCTTCCATCAGCTGTGGCTTGCAGAAAGGAACATATGGAACATAACTGATGCTGATCCTTTTCTCACTGAGCATTTATAATAACCTTAATGAATGATCTGGGACAGTTCCTGAGTGGGGCACATGTTGCGATTTTGGGGAGGTATACCTGAAATATCTTCTAGAATTGTGAAGATGCTAGCTAGACCGGCTCTATCAAGCCAGTATCCTCAGTGGAATTCATCCAGATGTCCCTATGTCATGTCTCAGAATCCCACACTTTTATAACCAGGGCTCTGATCTTAGCAAAATTGATCTGTCTGGGCTGGGATTCAAACATCTCTGGAGCTCTGCAACTCTATCAAGTCTTCAGTTCCTTGATTACCTATGTTAAACTTGACCATTCACTATTTGTCATGGGTCCTCAGTTTCTCATTATCTCTCTGAAGGCTATCATTACAACTAACAATAACCAGCCAACTCTACTGTCATTGTATGCATGAAACATTGGACCTACAGTGACATTCCTTTCCACTGGAACATTTGCCCAGGTCATCACCAGTTTAGCTGTTGTCTTGTGCCAGGGACTATCTGTACCTCATCTATCTCCTTTCTCCACTGTGCAGTGAGTACTAAACTCAAAATGTTATTGCTTGTTTTGTTGGGTCACTCTCACTACCAGTAGTGTTAATTTGGGTCCTCTGAGAGGCAGGGGCTAAGATAAGATTATACATCTGGGATTTATTTGGGGAAAGTGTCTATAAGAGAAATGGGAATGGAGCCAGTGGAGGTGATGGTGAACCTATGAGACTGTAATACAGGTCTGACCCCTATGAGGGAGAGAGTGAAGTGCTGTGTAGGAAGAGTCTCAGGCTACAGTACGTTTCTGAGAAAGTTTGGATTAGGCCCATGGGGGAGTCCTTAAGCCAAAGTCACTTGACAGAGGAATCCTACCTCTCATAGGAATGGACCTATTTTAGTATCCCTACCATACTCAATAATTTGCTGGGAGCAGCTATGGGAAGTGTGGCCTCAGTACAATTGCAGTGGCTTCAGAGTACAGCAGCTTAGGCTGTCTCCTCAATTACATTCCCCACAGCAGGAGATCTGAGTTGCCTATTTTCATGGCCAACACACACACTTATGAAAAAACATATCCTGGCAAAAATAAAATTCCTTTTGATATAGAGAGATGTCAAATATATAAAAACAAACTTTATATTATTTCTTTGAACATTATATTTTGTTGCACATAGCTTAAGATTTGTTATATCAATGATTCTGGAAGGCCATATTGATTTGCTAAATATGGGAAAAGAGGCTTTGAAATGGCATTGTGACTCATTTACTGAAAAACTTTGCACTGATCTTGGAAACTTAGAATGACATGTAGGTGAGGGGCAGAATTAGAGATTTTATATCAATAGGCGAAGGTCAAATGATCTTCAAAGATGAACTTTTCGTGTAGAGTGTTCAGTACTTCAAGGGACAGGGGAATGGTAAGGCAGGGCTTTATTATCTAATCTCCGTACTAATGGTTGTAAACATGTCTCAAAATGTAAAATATTATCAGCAGTAAAATCCTAATGATCCATGAAAGGACTGCTTCTTTATGAAGGTTCTGCTCTCTTGATATTTCTGGCTCTGGTTACTTTCTCTCCTCTCTCCCCTTTTCTTCATGTCTATATATTATACATCTCTATCTTTCATTAAAAAAATCTGCCTTATTCTTCTATCAGTTCTTTTTCCTTTTTATCCCCCACTTCTTAGTCTCTCCCTTCTTTTCTCCTGGTTCCTTTATTCTTTCTCTCCTTTAAGGTCATGTTAGTTGAACCATAGTATAACAATCACAATTAAATGAGAAAAGAAGGTTGACAAAGCTGACTGAAAATAAGCAATCAATAAAAATGTTAGAGGAGAACTGGTGATTATAAATTAATTTAGTCTAATAAATTTAATTACAGAGGGAAATATAAAAAGAGGGGTAGCAAGCATTAGGGAACTCTGGATATGAATCAGATTCTAATTAGTTTCCCTATATTTTCAGGGAGCTCTTAGTGCTCTCCTATCACCAAAGTCATCTGGAAGAATCATTCTGTTCAAATACTGGCAGAGGTAAAGCTTACCATTAACTGGGAATTTGTTTTTTAATTAGGAGACTAGTCCAATTTGTATAACACTATATGGAGTAATGCAAAAATGTATATGCTCTCTCATAATTATGTTGTAAACCACTGAAGAAATAAAATTTGAAATGCAAAAAAAAGACATTTTAAACAGATTCTGCAGTAGTAAGCTGATGATGTCTCAACACACAATCTGAAGAACATTGCTGGTTTATAGTCTGTACTTTCAAAATTAATTTCTGTTTTGATAGACCTTATTAATTGGATCTTCAGGTTTTGTTAAACTCTGAGATCCCATTGGTAATTTTTAATAGTTCTTATGAACTCCTCCATCCTCCATACATGACACAAAAATTGCCCCAAGTCAAATTAGTTTGTAATACTAAATCGGTTCTTGCTTAGTTTGTTATCCTTTCTGGCGTTGAGCACAGTGTCTTGGACTGAACTCACCTCCCCTAAAGCTGTGAAAAGTCTACCCAGGCAATTCACATGCAAAGAATCGTGGAAAACTGAATGCATTTAATAATATCTCATTTAAAGTAGTCAGCTATTTAGCTGACTGAAAGTAGAAATTATTTTTTTATCAACAATTGGGAATTTTTTGCCCAATATTTGCTATCTCCAGGGGCAAAGTGAAATGAATAACTGAGATCCTTATGGATTTTTTTGAGGTGAATTAAGTCCTAAGTATAGTAAAATATGAAGCCAGAACCCTCTTAGGCTAAGTATTTCTCCTAAGGGAAAGACAGTGGCTAATCTTTGCTCAAGAATAAGCTACAGATTCTTGTCTCCTTCATGTGCCAGTAGGAACACCAGCTGAGTTGTATTTTCCCATTCTGTCACCAGTCCCTCTCTTGCTGCTGTTGCTGTTGCTACAAATAGCCCTTTTGCCTTCAGAATTTTGTAGAGTTTGCTGTCAGTGTCTGTCAACCCCAAATTCAAAGTTACACTTTAGTGGATTCTTTTGTTTGCAGGTATTGTTTTGGAGGTAACTTCAGAATTTTCTTTTTTTTTTTTTTTTTAAGTATCCTGTATCAAATGAAATGTGGTTTTAGCATTTGAATATTTTTCAGTGTAGGACACAGTAGATTCGGATAACTTGTGAGGAGATCATTCAAACAAAATTTTGAAAAGTGCCCCAGATATTTAAAAATTATTTAAGTTTATTGAAAGCATTTTAGAAACTCTTCAGTCTCTACTAATGCTTTTCATTTATTGAGTATTTTGGAATTTAATATGGCATTAGTTTCTGCCTAATTAAAATTGAGTACTAAAATTGTTATATAAGGATTACAAAAATTTTAGCTAAAAGCTGGAATTTGGCATAGAAGGGCTAATGTCCTGAGACATGGAATGTAACAGACAACGTAGCTGCTTTTGTTGGCGAAGCTATTATTAGTGATGACTGTGTGCAGATCAGAATGATAATTATGGTAGTAATGTCTTTTGAGAAACTAAAAAATATACCTTGCTCAAATCCTGAAAAAAATATGAATAAGTATAAAATGCTGAACTTTGGCCATTTTTAAACTGTTAGAGAGGGAAGTTCTGATACTACCCTAAAAAAATCTAGACTAGTGGAATTATTTAAAAAAATGACTTAAAAAAATGAGGTATAATTGACGTATAACATTATATTAGTTTCAGGTGTACAACATAATGATTCAATATTTGTATGTATTGTGAAATAACCCCCACAATAAGTCTAGTTAACATCCATCATCATACATAGTTAAGAAATTCTTTTTCCTGTGATGAGAGCTTTGAAGATTTACTCTCTGAGCAGCTTTCAAATATGCAATGCAGCATTCTTAACTACAGTCACCATGCTGTACATTACATCCCCATGATGTGTTTATTTTATAACTGGAGGTTTGTACCTTTTGACCCCTTTCACCCATTTCAGCCCGATCCCAACCCCACCCCACCTCTCACAACCACCAATCAAAAAGAGTGACATTTTAGTATTTGATCATCTCTTTGAACCATCCATTTTGATGTTCTACAGCTTCACTGTGATTAGTTGTGAACTCCTGAAAGAGGCCAGCAGTGTCTTAGAAATGCCTAGTATTACTGACTGGATTGTCTCCCCATCTGCTCTCAGGCTCCAGGAGGCCCGGTGCTCTGCCTTGTCACCATTTGCATCTCCCCACCTTTGTTCTTGGCCACTTCTCACTCCTCTTCCACTGCCTTCACACTGCATGTAGCAGAGTGTTTCACCCAGAACAAGGTTATCTAATTCCTCATTTTTGTGATTATTTTAAGTATCACTTATTTTATTACAAAAGTTCGGAGGTGCTTTGAAAAGAAAACACCAAACTGGTGTCAAAGCATATTGGAACTCATGTTTTTATATTTTTTCTGCAGGCTTAGTGGGAATATTAAAAATGAGATAACTTACAAAAATAATCTGGCATGGTTTTTATCTCTTGTAGTATTCAGTAAATATTACCTTATGCAGTGGTGTGCTCGTCCATGTTTAACAACCAGCTCTCAAAAGAAAAAGAAAAAAAAAAAGATTGATTTGTAACATTTGCTGATTTCCTTGGTGTAATTCCTTCCACCACAGCTGATTTCAAGCTACCCATGTGAAGTCACTGAATGGGGACTTATGGGAAGATGTGCACCATCGGATCTTGGAAGTCAGTGCCAGCTGGCTTTAGCACACCACTGCCTCTCTGGCACAAGCTCTCATTGCCTTGTCCATATGTTTCACAACCATACCATTTCATTGCACCCTGCCCTAGTTTCCAGCTGCTAGTTTCTTCATCTCTCTGTCTGAGGGTTATCTATGGATGTGGAATTCCTTTCTGCTTAAACCAGTAGTGCGAAGAAATCATTTCCCTGGCATCAGGGGAAATAAATAGCAGTTTAACCAATGACTGACAGTGGTTGGTGCATGAATTCACCATCTTCCTCAACTATATGATGGGATAAGTCTGAAATTTTTGTTCTAAAATAGTGCTCATTGTTCCCCAGAGGTAAGTCTCAGGGTAATGCTGTATTGATTGTCTTCCCTTCCCTTTGTCACTTTCCTACTCCTTTAACAGGATCTCTTCCTAATAAAACTACTTGCATCGAATATTGCCTCAAGATCCACTTCTGCTGGAGCTCAAACGAATTCAAACTCCTTCTATTCAATATCCGTCTTTTGCAGATGTCTTTAAAATATTAATGTCTAGCCAAATTCATATATCTATTTGATATTCCCATTACATCAAACTCAACATGATCTCTAATTCTATCAGATTCCTTTCTTACCATATCATTTTTGTCACAGATGGGATGGCTGCAGGTGCTTCTTGCTCTCACTAAAAATATTAACATCTCATAGCATTAGGACTCCATGAAATACTTTGCAAAGGAGAGAATTTTGCTACCAAATGTGACCTATTTGCAAGCCTGGACAAGACAGGTTCTGTTTTTTAGTTGTGATTTTCAGGTTTTATTGGAAGAAATATGGAGAACCAAGTATGAACAAAGGATTGCACCTGGAGAAAGAGAAGCCAAAGGACAGAGCAAGAGAGATATGGAAAATAGCTTACTGATATCAACTGAACTTAAATTTCTAGAGGTGTTCTTGGATATAGTCTCTGTGTTCTTATAATTTCTTCCTCTTTTTTTCCTCTTCCACATTGGTAGTATTTTCTCTAAACTACTTCTAAACATAAATTTGTTTCATTTTGTTTTATTTTGCTGCTCAAGTATTTTGTTTTGGTTTTTTTTTTCTTTTTGACACAAAGTAGTCAAAAACACAGCTATGGTCACAAAAGAGTAATGTTAATACTTGTCTCCATTTTCAAACTGGGAGTAAACATTTACCAAGGAAATGAAAAAAAATCTGCCAGAAGGAAACATCTGAAATGTTTGACTTGTTAGAAAACAAACAAACAAAAACCACCTCTCCTTTTTATCCATAACACATCTATAATAATAATTTCCTTATTCCCAACTGGTGATGTAAACAAGGAATAGGAATAGGAACAAAAATCAAAGGGAGGATATACAAAAATTATTAATTTCCCCTTTCTCTTGTGATGTACATTCTGCTTGATTATGATAGAAGAGATGCCATCTGTGTGATGTTGTTAGACCTTTGGCTCAGAATTGCCTTGATTCTTCTTTTGTATGCTACAGGAGCCATAAATCCTATAGTGAGAATGACAAGAAATGACAAGTACAGTCCAGCTTACAAGGCTGGCTTTCAGTGCTAAATTAAGATAAGTTCTTGCATTTACCAAGGGACCTAAATGTCACCATGTATCTTGTGAAATCAGTTTACTGACACTTGAAGTGAGTCCTTTTCTAAGACACTTGGAAAAGCCAGGCAAAAGCATGTTTTTGAGGTCAAAATTAAATCCTGAAATAAAGTACTTCATGTCAATGTAAGATTTCCTCTGGCTGTCACCGCATGTTAGCTGTTCTCATTATAAGAGAAATTAGAGCAGCATTTTTCTTTCACTTAGAACTCAGGGCAGCTTTCAAGCACAGTTAGGCTGTTGTGGACTTAGGGCTGGGCCTCTGTGAGAATACATATTTAATCAGTGAATACTGAATAAAGGAGAAATTAGGGAAGAAGTATGTGAAATAGTCAGGCACCATATGAGTTAGCCAAATAGTTTTTGATATTTTGAGTTGCTGAATAAGCAAGTCATTCAATGCCATTGTTTTTATTTCTAGGGTAATAATGATTCAAAACAGGGAATGGTCAGTAGTAGATGATATTGTTGGAACCAGGGCTTTACAGTGGAATCAGGGTATTACAGATCAAATAAACTTCTTCTTAGGGAATTTTTATTGATATTTTCTACATTGTGAAAGATGCCACTTTTCATGATTATTTCAGCTGAAATGAAATATTTTATCATTATATGTTTACTGCCACAGTTTCTTATATTAAAACTTCTGATCATTGATTTATACTCTTTTTTGGTCATCAACTCTCATTTATAAACAATGAAGTGGCTCTTTGTTTCTGAGGAAATTGCTTTTTTTTCTGTGACTGCTGTTATGGCCAATTGTCAAAGAAAAGGAAGCCGCAGATAATTTATTACTGAATAAGATCAGCATAAAATAAGGAAGTTGTTTTCTGGTTATGTGGAATTGAGTAAGTGGCTCATTATAGTTTTCTAACATTTGATAGATTTTGTCCTTAATTATCTTTCAGTATCAAAATATATTTCCAAATAAATTTTTACTCTTTAGAATGGCAAAATTACAAATGCTTATAAAAAATAAAAAAATATTTATTTCAGATAAAAACCCTAGTATAGTACTGTGTCACATTTGGACACCTCAACTGAAGACACATACAGAAAACTTTGGAGATACCTCGAAGAGCAGAATTTTCATTAATGGATCAGCATATTAGGTCACAGTATTGATCAAGGCAGAATAGAATTTATGTTGGTATTTTCTTTGGTTTCTTTCCAGTTTCTGATTCCCCCTTCCTTGTGCCATGCCTAGCTCCTTACGCTTTTTTTTTCTAGATACCCATTAACTCCTATTTTGACAATTTGCTCAGGTCTCTCCTTACACAACTTTTATTTCCTCAGAGAAATTTTGTCAGTTGTAATACAGTGGCATGGATGACACGTGAGCTAAAGCTTTCTGGGCACAAATTCCATTTTCAAATGCATTAAATCACCCTCTGATTAGTCAAGTTCAGGCAGTTGTAGGGAGATCATTTGAGACTGAGAACCATATAAACAATCCCCAGCCCTCTATGTTACTTTCGTCAAACCGACATTTGCAGCTTATCCATCCATGAGGAAAGAACCCTGCAGAGCCATAGAGGAAGTTGACTGAGCTCATGGAAATTCTGAAATCTTTTACATAGAAAATGATCAAAAGCTGAGTTTTCACATCTAATGAAAGCACAAAAACACATGGCTTAAAACTAATACCTGGGAGTTTTGAGATTTGGGTTATACATAGTACATGCTTGAAAAAGCCACTTAGGTCAGTGTTTCCAAAATATATTCTGAAGAAAACTAGTCTTGCAACTTCTACCCCCACCTCCTGCCACCCTCTATACCCCCCCAAATTCATCAAAACAAGAACAAAACTTCAATGGTCTTGGGAAATTACAATGTAAATTAGTAAAGTTAAGTCCTGCAATGCCCTGCAATGGATCAGGCTGTCTAAAGCTGCTTAAAGTTCAACATCTCCAAGATCCATTTGACTCTAAGCCTTTGTTTTATATATAAATGAGCACTCTTTGGGGAAAAAAAGCAAAACATTGATTTTTCTCGGGTTTTATCTTTGTTACCTATAAAGTGAAGGAGTTGAAAATAAGTGAGTGTTCAAACATAGTCTTGACCATCTAACAAAGACATTAATATAGAGAAATCCATCCTGATGTGGGAGTACACATGAGATGACCTTTCTTTTTGATTCTAGTTTTGTGTGATTCTATGACTAAATGAACTCTGAGTTTGTTTCCAGATCTAAAATTTCTTAATTCTCAGGACTCTACATCAGTTAAATTTGTTAAGTATTCAAATGGTCCATGAGAAGAAATTTAAAAGCCCCAACCTACTCCATTAAGTATAAAGTGTAACTCCATTGTTTAAAGTTGTTTATGAGCTCACCCAAGAGTAGATAGCGTGAGTGCTTGCAGGAACAACTGGTTTTGGGGCACAATTAAGAATTATCTGCAGGTTAGTAAAGCTGTGCAAATTTTTTTTCTTTTTTATGTTAGGTGATGAATTTTTAGGCAAGTGATGATATGTGATGATGATATGCTATCCCTTTTTCTCCCCATATGCACATTTTAACTTTAAAAAACATCAAAACTTCTCCTTATGTTTCCTGCAACTTATTTTTTTTCTCCTTCCTTCAGTTTTCCTCCCTTATTAGTTTTTATTTTTTCTCCTTCCTTTATTTCTAAACCTTGTTACAAGTAATCAAGATCCAGGCAAGTGCTAATATAGCTCTTGTTCAAATATTTTCTCTCTTTAAACAGGGTGCTTACCGACTATTTTTCTATAGATTCATTTTTTTTCTTTTCTTTTGTCTGCTTTACAGCTTCAGGAATTTAGAAGGGTCACAGTTTATGCCCAATTTTTCCCTTCCATCTCCTTTTTACAAAATTTCATTTCTTTAAACTCATGCTACAGGACATTTCTGTCTTGAAAAATGAGACAGACTGTGTTAAGCACTGTTCATTACTACTGTATTCTCCTGTTTCACCATTGTAAGATATAGTGAATGCCATGTTCAATTGTGATTGTGTCAAAACAAAAAAAGATAGCAGTTTAAGGCCTCTGTTCATTTCCTTCCTATTATACTTGGAGTAGTTCATATTTTGAAATAGTTTTCAGTTTGTGAAAGAAAATTAAAAAGCTGTATCCTTTTTTTCCTTTCAGCAAAATAAGGCAGTAACTTTTCATTTAACCATCTTTTCTGTAAAAAAAAATAAAAATAAAACAAGTTTTGTGGCTTTGTGTGTTAAGGGCCAAACAAACATGATACAATGCCTGCTATTATCTTGGGAAATTAGCTGAACAGCATTCAAAGGCTTTCTTCCAAGAGCTTCAAATTCATTTCTTTGAGTTTTGAATGGAAATTTGTCTGGCCAAGCAGGTGTATGATTCAGAGAGGACTTTTTTCCCCCTCAGAAATGACCCTTGACATCTCCAGTCCTGCCGTCTATTTCTGTGTGTGTTTGTCTGTGTAACCCTGTAGAAACTGGCTTCATAAGACCACAATTTTCTGTCCCACAGAAGACTGTCTGATCCTATCTTTGAGATCCTGCCAAGAATCTTAAAGAAACCATGTGTTCAGGCAGAATGTAGTCCAGTAGGAAAGTATTGGGGGAATGTTTGCAGCAAGGAGAGTCTTATCAATAACGTCACTAGGAATTTAGATGTGACATTGTGATCTGCAATAAGTGGAGGGAAAACATCCAAACATGGCCACTTGCAGTGCATCGTAGGGTTACTTTGCACAAACTGAGTCAGAACCATGCTTGTGACTGCTTCCAAAATCACCCTAACTTTAGATAGGAACTGATAATCAGCAAACTCAAGGACTTTTTAGATTTTCAGGATGAGTGATAAGAAGAATTTGTAGAACAGGGAGAGTGAAAATTAAGGAGAACATCAGGAATACTGTATGTATCCCCTGATGGGACAGCAAATGGATGATTGAGAATCTTCTGAAAATCTCAAATGGTGTAGTGGAAGTGTGCTGACTAGACATCAGACAGACTACATTCTGATGTCTGGTGTAGAATTTTGGTCATGTTGCTTAACCTCTGTGAGCCTCAGTTTTCTCAACTGTCAGTATCAACCTGACAGTACTGTTGATACGATCATTAAAGACAAGGTATATAAAGTGCTTGACTTGGTATCTGATGCATGTGTGTTAATTATTATGTTATTATTAATATCCTTACTATTATTCTCAGCTTCTTTCATTTTTTTCAGGAACCAAGCTATATCTCTTTTCATTGCTGCAGATAGCAACATTGATGAAATCAGGGCTGTAAAGAACAAATTGTAGCTGTGGACATATTGTCCTTATCCTAGACGTTGTGAAAACATTAGGGAGCATGTAACCAGTTTGTCAAGGCTAACTCTGAGAAAAGTACATTAGTTTTTTAAATACATGTTTTGTTGTTTAGTTTATTGATGAAAATTGAGGAAAGCAAAGTCCACAAGGTTGGTTTAGAACCTTTTACTGAAAATCACAAGGGTGTAAAGATGCTGTATGAAGTATATTGGAAACTGTAATACAAAGTTAAATATATTTCAGTCATGACCAACTTCCCACTCTTTTCCCCTTTTTGTTCTGCCTCCACTTATTCATCCTCCTTTTCCTTCACAGATTTATTTTTTCCTTTTTTTGGCCATTTTCTTTCTTTTATTCATTCTCCTTTGCAGTTTAAGGTTTCTGTTTGTCTTCTTCCTTTTTTCTTCTTCAAAATCTCATGATTATGGTATTCAATTACTAAATAAATCATCTATTGGCATCATTTTGGAGGGTACGGATGGGCCTAGATATACTCACTAATACATTAGTTCATATAAGGTTTGAACTGGTTATGAAAACCATACCAACATGAGTTTTTGTTTTGACAACAGAATGATCTATCTAAAATTCTTCCCTAAGAATTAAAAAAAATTAAAAAAAATTTAGAGCCAGAAACTGGTAAAAAGTATGATTTAAAGATTTAAAGAAGCTTTGTCTCTCCAAGAAATATAACTTTGACTTTTACATTTGGAAAAAAGTTATCTTTTGAGGGGATACGCAGGGGAAAGTGTGTTATAGGGGGCCCTACTAATACTCATAAAGCAAATAATACCACCCATGATTATTGAAGAAATAGTGAAAGCATAGGAACTTGTGTTTTAGATTTAGAAGTCTAAATCCAATCATCTAGTAATGTGGAATATTGTTAATGGTTGAGCCACAGCTATGTGTCAGAGACTTTATTTGGAAAGCAGGAGTTTGTTCTTTCTCCTTTGTGTGGATGCACTATCCTTATAAACTCTGCTCATTCTGGTGTTGTGGTGTATGTGTCTGAGATGAGGAGGTGAGACAGTTGGGAAAGTAGGAAGATGCTTAGGTTGAATCATCACCTCTTACTGAAGAAGTCGCTTAAAAAGAATTGCTATTCTAGATACAGCTCAACATCAGTTAGCATATAGATACTTATGTCTGGATAACAGAAATTGTACTGCAGTTGGACTATTCAGTTCTGATGCAATTGTTCTACTTGGATCCATGGGTGAGTACACAATTCTGCTTTTAGGAAATTATAGTTTTTCTCAAAGGCAACACATATTCCCACAGAAAGTCAAACTGGGATGAGGTTATCCTTGAATAGGAAGAAATGGCTAAAAAGATGCACTAGTAGTGTTAGGATACTCGGAGTGTTCCCTGTGTTCATGATGACTAGATCTGTCAAGGGAAGGCTGCTCAGGAGGTTAATAGGCTCTGAGAACAGAGGTGCAGAGTGAAGTAATCTCAACCATGACATGGAACTGAAAGGTTGAGCCTACACCATGACTGGGAAAGTATGGCAAAGGTGAGGGCAGCGCTCTTTTACTTTCCTACAAATAAGCCAGCTCAATGTAGAATCAGACTCTTCTTGAGGAGAGGCAGTGGTTCCAAAGCTACCAGGTTGGTCAGGAATGGAGGCTGAGTGTGGAGACTGAGGGAGAGGAAACAAAGCTGGCATATTTGTTTGCAGGTAATAGAACAGTGTCCCTTGCTGGATTCTCTGATATACTTGGGAACTCTTTGAAGTGGCTTGATGCCCACAATAAAAATGTGAGCTCAGATAATACAGGCTGGTGAAGAGTGGACGCCAGAGAAAATAAGCCCAGTTCTGAAGGGTTTTGGTCTTTTTTGGGAAAATAATAAGTACAAAAAGAAAGTATTGATTAAAATTAGAAAATTCCCTTTGTTATTGAATTTTAATGGAAATACTCAAATGCAATTTTATTGAGGTATAATTTACATACAATAAAATGTAATGATTTTTAAGTTTATAGCTTGATTAAAAATCATATATGCTCTATAACCAACACTCACGTTAACATATAGAACTCTTTTGCATCTGGCTTTTTTTTTTTTATTTTTGCTCACATGCAGTTTTTAAAATTCATCTATGATGCTACATGTAGTTATATTCCTTTCTTTTTGTTGCTGGATCAGAAGCAATTTTAGTCTGTCTTCTTTGTACAACTATGAAATAAAGGGAAAAAAACTCAATTTGGTATTCTTATTTAGTTTAAGTAATAAGGAAATTGGCGTTATTTTCCTATGAATATACGGTAACTTGGATTTAAAACATTTATAATTAAAACATTTTTAATAAAAAAAATTGTTAATCAGGCTATGATTTAATCAGCAATACAAGCTTGTAGAAAGCTCTAAGAATTTTCCAAAAATTTCACTTTCATTAGAACTACAATTCAGTATGTCTTTATTAAATATATTGAATCATTACATTGTTTCATTGTTTTATGAAAGCCATATTCATAATTGAATATGTTTATTTGTATCATTCATGGACTACATCTGTTAGTCCTATCACCTATAACAATGGTGATATGAATTTTCTCATAGTAATTTAAATACATTAGTTTTCTGATTTGATTCTAAGGAGTTTGGAAGATAGAAAGGGGCAGAAGAATGGAAATATACATTGTCTGAAAATGTAAACTGGTCTATGTAAGTATGCCAAACATTTGCCTACACACTGTTTTTGGCTCCTGTTTGCTTTTTCTGGATCCTTACTCTGGAATTACTCATCTCATTTTTCAGTCATCTGCATATTTCTCCCTACTGAGTCCTTGCCATCCAGTATTCAAGCATGCTCTACCTTTTCTCATCTTAAAACACACACATTCTATAAACACACAGGCATACCCACCTCCTAATTCCCCTATTTCCCTTCACCATTTCTTTATTCATTGTCTCCTTTCCACATATAAATTTCCCAAGGGTTGTCTGTGTATTCTGTCTTCAATTCTTAATCACAGATGGATTCTTCAACTCACTCTAATCTGGATTTCACATCACCACTTCCCAACCTCCCTAACAGGCCTCTCACTGAGGTTAACATGTCACTTCGATGTAGCTACAGCCAATGTGTATTTGATCTCTCAGCAGCATTTGACAGGGCTGGGCATACTCTTTTTCTTGAAATTCTGTCTTCTTTTTAATTTTATGTCACTGTTCTGGGCTTGCTTCAAACTCCATGGCCACACTTTGCCAGTTTCTTTGCTGGCTCATGCTCTTTTATCTAGCCTTCGAATGTCAGGGTAGTCAAGGTCCCCTTCTCTTCTCATTCTGTATTCTCCTCCTAAGTGCTGTTATCCTAACCATAGCTTCATACTTCTTATAGAACAAAAATTAAATCCTTGCTGATTATACCAGCCATGTGAGACCCGGCCCCTATTTCTATAGGCCTGTCTTAAACGACTCAGTCTTCTATATGTCAGCCTGTCTCCTTTAGTTCCTTGAGTGTTCTGTGTTCTCTCCCACATTTTGGGCTTTCACATACTCTTTTCCAACCTAGAACACTAGTCAATGCCCACCCTACTCAGGTTAGGGCATGCTTACTCATCCATCAGACCTCAGATGAAAGGTCGCTTCTATAGGAAGCCTTCCTGGATACCCATATTGCTAAGCTCCTTCTTTGTTTTTCCTTTCTTTTTCCTTTGCAGCATTTTTTATGGATTATGGGTAACATCTGAATCCTAAACTGTGCTCTAAACTACATTAGGACAAGGCTATTGTTTTGCCTTGTATCCTCAGTTCCTGGAAGAGTGCTTGGTAAATAATAGGTACTTAATATTTGTTACAGGAACACTTAAATATAGACAGTGTTTGAAATATCTTGGAATCATGGAAAATTTTCTTTATATACTACCAGATGTTGGAAAAACTTAGAAGATCTATGAAATGTTTATTTTTTAAATTTTTCTTTTATTTATTTTTTAAAGTTTATTTTTATTTTTTAACTTTTATTTTATTGCAGTATAGTTGATTTACAGTGTTGTGTTAGTTTCAGGTGTACAGCAAAGTGACTCAGTTATACATATACATATATTCATTCTTTTTGAAATGTTTATTTTAATCAGGTATCAGCATGACATAATTTACTGACATATTCACTGAACACATGCATAGGGAAGGGGCTATTTACAAATATAGGGATTACTCTGACATTTTGAATAATTCCAACATAATTTGTTACAGAGAAAATAAAGAGGTCAATAAAAGGCCTATTTGAGGTTTTTTTTTTTTTTTTTTTTTGCTAGAAAAGTATGGGGTGCTGTATTTTCCATGGTATAGGTGATATGAACTAACTATTACCACTCTATTAAAAAGTGAAGGATTTAGAAACACCCAGATGTTTGGGATGTTTATATGCATATTAATTTATACTCTATGTGGTTTGCCAAATTATCTTTGTTTCTTCTCTATTAATTGCTTTGTCTTCCAGAGTAAAGGGATATAGAAACCCTTTAGGCACTGTTGAACGCATATAACTGAATCCTTTTGCAAAAAGGGATCACTAGTCCTGCTGTGTAAGCAAGGACAAGCCCTGATTACATCTGGCAGGTCATCTGTTATATTTCAGATGTCCTAGAAGCCTTATTTCCTGTTTAGATGGGTCCATAGATCCAGCATATATGTCATTCCTTTGAGACGTTGCCTTCCTTTCCAGATGACTAGAAGGAAATATTGGTGAATACTATGTTGGAAAATCATCATTGGCACTAAAATAATATCATGATCCAACTTATTATTCATGCTTGTTTCTTCTTTTCTTTCATTGGTTATCCTAGTTTCCTATTTTTACCTAACAAACCACTCTAAAACATAGTGGCATAAAGCAACAACTTTATTATATTCAAAATTCTGGGAGTCAGAAAATTGAGCAGAGCCCAGCTAGAGCAGCATGTCTCTGATCCATAATGATTGGGAGATAAAGTGTTGTGGTTTAAGTTGCTGAATATAGATGGAGATCTCTTGGTTCTGACTGTCAAATGGGTCCCTTGATTCTTCTACACATCAGTCTACTGGGGCTGGGATATCCCAAATGGCTTTCTTACTCCTATGTCTGGTGCCTGAGCTGAGAAGAGTCTAACGGCTAGGGCTAACAAGGCATCTCTCTCTCCATTCAGTCTCTCCACATGGCCAGCTTGGGGCAGGGAAGTAGGACTTCTCACAGGTGCCTGGCTTTTCCCTGAGGAAGCATTCAAAGAGACCAAAGCAGAAGACTCGAGGCTTCTTATGACCTTGCAAGTCACACTATATCACTTTTACCTTCATTCACAGGGACAGCTCATAATCTATGTGAGAAGGTCTGAATACCAGGAGGTGTGGTTTAAAAAGGGCATCCTTATAGCTCAAATGTCTTTCCATATACCAAAAGAAATAAAAGTTCAAGTTAAACAAGTAATCGAGTTAAGTGTGAACAAGGTAGTCTATGTGTGCACTTGGTAAGCATACTAAATAAATAATACTTAGCTTTGATTCAAGAATACCCACCTAGTACTGATTTAGATTTAAATTTTCATTTTCATATGAAGGTGATTGGGTATTTTAAATTTCCCAAAGAGTTGTATATAAGATTATTAATTTATGTAAAGTATATCTGCTTTTGTTTCCAAAGATAAGAAAATTCAACTACTTAATTATTTAACATGGAACTCAGTTTCTTTCTTGTTCTTTTCTTTTTTAAATGTTCAATTACTCTGCTTTATACCTAGATGGACTCTCTTTGTGGTCCTAAAAGGCTTCCAGAAGTTCCTGGTCTACTTGACTCCTCATTATCTATTTTTAGAAATGAGAGGGAATCTTTTTTCCCAGTATTCTCAAATAACGTCATGAATTTCACTTTGAGTGGACTGGATCATTTCTCATACTTACTATTGAACCAATCATGATGGCAGAGGAATGAAATGTCCAATTGGTTTAGCCTGAATTACACATGTCACTGCAGGATTTGGCATAAATTTAACTTGCAAAAATGGAAATCAGGGTTGTTAAAAGGAGAGTGTAGGGAAGCTTCTGAGGAGGCAATCAAAAATCACCCACTACACAGATAAGTATAAGGATAGATCATTCAAAAGGCTTGAGGCGGTTTTTTTTTTTAAATTCTTGATTCTAAAATGGCTAATATGGGCTTCCCTGGTGGCGCAGTGGTTAAGAATCCGCCTGCCAATGCAGGGGACACGGGTTCAAGCCCTGGTCCGGGAAGATCCCACATGCTGCGGAGCAACTAAGCCCATGTGCCACGACTACTGAGGCTGCGCTCTAGAGCCCGTGAGCCACAACTACTGAGCCCACGTGCTACAACTACTGAAGCCCGCACGCCTAGAGCCTGTGCTCTGCAACAAGAGAAGCCACCGCAATGAGAAGCCCGCGCACCGCAGCATAGTAGCCCCCGCTCGCTGCAACTAGAGAAAAGCCGGCATGAAGCAATGAAGACCCAACACAGCCAAAAATAAAATAAATAAAAATGAAAAAAAAGAGTATACATATTAAAAATAAAATAAAATAAAATGGCTAATGTAAAGAAAATATAAATATAAATTCCATTTCATGTGGACTGTTGTCCCAGTGGAATAGTGATGTAATTGATGGAAAGATACTAACATTCACAGCCAAAAGATATATGTTCACTTAAACTCAGTAAGAATAAAAAATGCCTCACTGAGATAGCTGCACAGAGCCAAAAACACAGTGACGCTTCTTGCAGTTTGGAAAGATTCCTTTGCCTTTAGGTCCCAGCAAGGTGCTACTTCTGCCAGTGACACCACCTGACAGTGATGAAGACACCATCAGATTCTTCAAGAATTTCCCTTTGCCATCCTCACAGGGTTTATATGCCCTATTGGCCCTTTTCAGGTAATCAGGAAATTGGCTCTCTACCTACTTGCTCAACAGGTAGGATATTCCTGAGTGTTTACAGGAGGTGGGTGAACCAAAGGTCAATTTTCACTCAGCTAAAAGTGACTAGAATTCCAGTGAGAATAAAAGACTCAGAGTTCCCAATCAGAGGTCACCCTTGGGTCATTTTCCCAGTGTACCATTTTTCTAAAAGACCAGAATTTTGGTCCTGCCTGAAACCTATTCTTGCAACATTGTTATTTAGGGAGATGCACAATAGTGTCCTTATTTTTGGGGAGACATTAATATACAAACTAGCTAATAATTATTAACCCATTTTTGCTTCCTTTGAAGTCTTTAGCAGATCATAAACTATGTGAAATCAAAGACTCCATATGTATTTATATATTTCAAAGCTTATAGTTTTAAAATTTAGTGATTTTCAATATTTGTAAAAACAATCACTGTAAAAACTTAGAAGTTAGAAATATATATTTAAAAAATCACCTGAAACCTCACCAATCCAAAGTCAATTATTACTGACATTTTTTTTAGGGCCAGAGGATGTGTACAGTGCTTAGTGCTCTGTAAATGTTCAATATACATTTTCTGTGTTTGAATGCTGAATGAATATAAATAGGTTATATATTCACTTATAAACGTCTGCTCATATTAATCTTTTAACATGGATAGCTTAGTTCTTTTGTAAACATTTGCTTTATCAAGCTTGATTGAAATTTAAAACAAACAAAACAAGATGCACTCTCACTCTGCAGTATTTTGCAAGTTGCTATTCTCTGATGGGAATTCACACTTTCTCATCCTATTTGTATGATACCATTTTAATTACATGTCACTGCCTAAGCAATGGGTGAGTGAGTGATTATACCTACAGGAACATTTGGCAGATGATGAGGGAAGGGCAGAAAGAGATTTTCCATTTATTATGACTCACTCAGGCACTAAACATGACATTCCTGGACAAGGACTGTGTTATCGTCAACTTGTCACCACCGCTAATCTCTGATCCATCACAGGAGTTTTCTTGACAACACTTGTAAAAAAAAAAAAAAGCACTCTCTGTTCAGGAGGTCAACAGTTTAATTCAGGGAAAGATGAAGAAATGGAGAGTAGTTCATGCTGTTCACTGAAAAGAATGACCTTGTTCTTGCATCTTGTGCTACTTACAGAAAATAGAGCTGGGGATACCTAATGATGGGAACAAGGGAGTAAGAGAAATTCAAGAACCTGTTTGGTATAAATATGCATCCATCACCAGGATATGCCTTAAGGTTACATTCTAGGAGTTTTCAGGGAAAAAAACTTTCCTAGTGATATTTGGTGGTTATATTACAATCTTCCCAATGCATTAAGAAAGTAAATACATCATTTTATTTTACTGGGCAAAAAAAAAAATTCATTGATGTGTTTTTATTATATTGACAATATCCTTGTTATTAATTTGCTTACTTTTCATGGTGAATCTATGATATTTAAGCCAAAATGAAGCAAATAGAGATTAAAGGATAATAACTCAGGCTACAAACTACACTCTTACAGTCATTTGCCTTTTGTAAGTAATGATAAGAAAGGTTTATATGGGGTGCCATGAAGTGTGTGCTAAGATAAAATTAAATTATCATGTTTCCAGAGAAATATGTTTAGAAGTCCCATGTAGTGGACTAAATGGAGGGAAGAAAAGGGAAAGAAAAGTAAAGGGGAAGAAAGTTTTAAAAGAGAAAGTAGTAAGGGTGAATTTATTGTCTAAACTGAGCTCTACTACTTACTAGTTATATGACTTGGGACAGGTTTTTGTATTTCATGTCTCTTATCTATAATATGTGGTTAATAATAGTGACTATCACATAGAGTTATTTTGGAGATCCAGTGAGTTAATATATTTAAAGTACTTAGACATTTAAAAGAGTAACTGACACACAGCAAGAGAGAATAAGTGTTAACTTTAATCATTATGTGTTAATTAGACAAGCCTAACAGGAGTTGAGACACAAATAAGGTAGGACTAGCATAAGATACCTGTAATATAAACAGATTTTCAGTATTCTAGGACATCCTTGTTAACCTCTTCAGGATAAAAGATCTTTTGCTTACCTACCACTAAGAAAGAGACGTCTGCTGGGGTCAGTGTATATCCATTTTAGTTGTTTTTCTCTGATTAATTTAATCAGGAAACTTCAAGGTTTGCTTTGATCCCAGAGCAAAATAAATCCTTCCAAATGGTTTAGAATTTAATATTACTATTTGTTCACTTGAATCCAATGACTGGCTAGATATTAGAGTTGTCAGGCGATTGAAATGCTGCTTGGAACCTGTGGTAAATAAGAGATTTTCTGAGGAGTCCTATGTGATTTCAGGAAAGACTGTGCCATCTTCAATAGATTTGTTTTGAGAAAACTATCCTTCTGCTAGACTCTGGTGAAGACCAAATGCCTAACCGCCAGTCAACAGGTGATTGAACACCTCGAGGTGTCCATATACGGCAAAATGCCCATCATAAACTAATTGTTGTATCTACCCAGTGGAAAATTTAAGTGTTCCTTTCAGCATTTCAACATTAAGTGGTATATATGGGACCAGGATTTCATAAACTCTGAAGCATACAGACTTCAAGGCTTATACCAGAATGCAAACTCTTATGCCAGATAGTAGAGGGTTTGGAATTAATAATTTTGAGAAGACATTTTTGAAAGTGTTATGGGGATAGACATTTTGGAATAGACTCAGAATTGAAAATTTTCATACCCTTGTGAATATTTACCAAAAAAAATCACCTCTATGAACAGTTTCAAATCAAGGACAGGTTGATCTATTCTGTAGAAGATCATCCATCCTCTTACTTCCGTAAACCTGGTACTTGCTCAATGGCCTAATGAACAATGAGACCTTGAAGTAATACCTTGTTAAATTAACATGCATTTCCCGTTTGGTTATAAACACTGCTGAGTTCTCAATTTATCAGAAACAACGAGTCCCTGATATGGCTTATGTATGGTGGAGAGTAGTCAGCTTCTTGGTGGTGATTCCATTATATGAGTACCCTCTGTCATGAAACTTTCATCATCATAAATTATTATTCTAAATTCAGGTTGAATTTACCTCCTTGTCATTTTTCTTCCAACTTCACCGCCTGTGGATTTGAGTCTTCAATTTCAACTATATATATATATGTATACATTTCACATTATTAAATCCATAAACTGTATTTCCAACCCAGCCACACATTCTTGGCTAAGACATTTTCCTTATTTATGGCTGAATTTATGGTAGATAGATAGATGATAGATAGGTAGGTAGATAGATAGATAGATAGAAGATGTTTCAATTTTGTCTAAAGAAATGTTAAGCCCATTATGTAGATATTCAGATGACAAGAGCGAAACTCATCTAGTCATTCATATGTTTCCATATATACAGATAGTAAGTGTTATGTCAGTAAAATGTTAATAGAATGGAATAAATTAATTTTTGATGGTACATTTGTTGTCATAGGTACATAGACTTTTTTTTTTTAACATCTTTATTAGAGTATAATTGCTTTACAAGACTTTTAACACAATTTGGGCAGTATTTGGTGTACTAATGATAAATTATACACATTCTAAATAATGCTTTACCAGAGAAATTAGTTCTTAAATGCAAGTTGCATAAAGACACCTGCTTAACTGTTCTTTTAACTCCATAGCTTGATTTGAGGATGTACTGCAATTTGTCATGCTCTGATTTCCCAAACATGCCTGTCCTTGGATGTCACTTTCTAAATCATGATTAAAGAAACAAACACACTCTTCTACAATAAAAAAAATATTGAAAAAATGGTTTTGCCCATGTTACTGCAATGCAAAATCGACCAGCTGCAGGACAATAAATATTGCTCAATAGTGGCCACCCTATTGAACATAATACATCAAAGCCAACATATTTCCTTTCAATCAGTGTCTGCCCTCCAGTATGTAATTTCTCTTATGTTTATCATTTACAGACCTATTTCAGGGGATTTATGAAGTTTGGCCATAGCTTGTCTTTGTGAGAGAGATTATTTTTAGAAAAAAATGACCATGTTTGTATAATAACATTTAGCAATCAAATGTGTGATTTCTAAGTTCACATTGATATATGAACTTCCGAGTTATTAGCTTATTTCTGATAGTTTTGAATATATAAAACTATAGAATTATAAGATTGGAAGTGAATTAATGTGTTACAGATTCCTTGTGACCAACTGCTATTTAACCCCCCATTTTTCTTTACGATGTTCTCAAGCAGTTTAACTATTTTTACTGAGGTATAGTTCGTTTACAATGTTGTGTTAGTTTCAGGTGTACGACAAAGTGATTTATATATATATATATATCTATATAGAGAGATAATAAGATATATCTCTCTATATATTCTTTTTCAGATTCTTTTCCATTATTGGTTATTACACGGTATTAAATATAGTTCCCTGTACTATACCACAGGTCCTGTGGTTTACATATTTTATATATAGTAGTGTGTCTATGTTAATCCAATACTTACAATTTATTCCACTCCACCCCTTCCTCTTTGGTAACCATAAGTTTGCTTTCTATGTCTGTAAGTCTATTTCTCTTTTGTAAATAAGTTCATTTGTAGTATTTTTTAGATTCTACATATAAGTGATATCATATGGTATTTGTCTTTCTCTGTCTGACTTACTTCACTTAGTATGATGTTCTCTAGGTCCATCCATGTTGCTGCAAATGGCATTATTTTATTCTTTTTTATGGCTGAGTAATATTCCATTGTATGTATACACCACATCTTCTTTATTCGTTCATCTGTCGATGGACATATGTTGCTTCTATGTCTTGGCTATTATAAATAGTGCTGCTATGAACATTGGGGTGTGTGTATCTTTTCTAATTAGAGTTTTCATCTTTTCTGGATATATGCCCAGGAGTGGAATTGCTGGATCATATGGTAACTCTATTTTTAGTTTTTTAAGGAACCTCCATAATGTTCTCCATAGTGGCTGTACCAATTTCCATTCCCACCAATAGAGTAGGAGAGTTTCCCTTTTCTCCACACCCTCTCCAGCATTTATTATTTGTAGACTTTTTGACGATGGCCATTCTGCCCGGTGTCAGGTGATACGTCATTTTGGCCATTTCTCTAATAATTAGCCATGTGGAGCATATTTTAATGTGCTTTTTGGCCATCTGTATGTCTTCTTTGGAGAAATGTCTATTTAGATCTTCTGCCCATTTTTTGATTGTGTTGTTTGTTTTTTTGATATTGAGCTGCACGAGCTGTTTGTATATTTTGGAGATTAATCCCTTGTCAGTTGCTTCATTTGCAAATATTTTCTCCTAGTCCGTAGGCTGTCTTATGTTTTGTTTACTGTTTCCTTTGCAGTGCAAAAGCTTTTGAGTTTAATTAGGTCCCGTTTGTTTATTTGTGCTTTTATTTCCTTAATTTAGGAGATGGATCTAAGAAAATATTGCTGCAGTTTATGTCAAATAATTTTCTGCCTATGTTTTCCTCTAGTAGTTTTACAGTATCCAGTCTGTTTGACCCCTTTTATCAAGCAATTGTCTGTGCTGTGAATATTCTAGTGAACTAATCACTTGTTAAGCAGCCTCCCACATTTTGGAATATTTTGACTTTTGATTTTCTTTTAAACTGGGTGAAAATCTGTCTTTCTATAATTTCCATTTGCTAGTCCTAATTCTTTTTCCTTCCATATGAGACTGCTTCAGATATTTTAAGATTGCTGCTGTGTTCTGGTAAGTAATATCTTCTCAAAATTAAGTTCTTGAGTTCTCCAAGTCATCTTAGTGTTATATTGAATGAGTTAATATATTGTTTCTAGATCTCCTGACATTTTTATTTCTCCTTTGGAGGTTTTGTTATATTTTGTTCTAAAGTCCACAGATAACTAGATTAAAGAACAATTTATGTTATAATGTACAGTTTTATATCTGGACGCTTGGGATCTTGTGGACCAATATTCTATGTAGTGGATAGGATTTTCACTCTTTATTATTTCATGAATATAAGAATATTATATCATGTGTTTCTTATTATGGGAATACAGCTATTTCCCTCAGTTTTTTTTCTCAGTACTTTTACCTCATGACAGAGTCATGTGAGAGAAGATCAGGGATATTTATTTTTTCCTATTGAGTAGGCTCCAAGATTTCTTCCAAAAATAGGTTTTAGAAGAGTCACATTTTGTAATTCAAAATCAACATGGAGAAGAACCCAAGCACACGTCACCCAGTAAGACTTTATCTACATGCTCCATTTGAAATGAACATTGAGGCTTAAGCGGACTTATCTTGAATGGATGCAACAAGGAGATCTAGAGGAGAAAGAGGCAGAGTTCTTATTGAATGTAACTCCATTTTGGATGTTTAAAGGAATCTCATCATGCAAGACAGACATGAATATGTATTCCAAATCTTCTGAATGTGGATAGAAATTGTCAGTATGAAAAAGAAAGACTAATGAATGTCAAGTTTAGATTTGTCCCTTAACTTCTTAACTTGATGTCCATCACCCTCAGAAATAGTTTACTACAAAACAGGACATTTTCTTTATAATAACTTTATAACTTTATAATATCAAAATTAGGATATTGATAATGACACATTCTCACTGACTAATCATCAGACTTATAGAGGTTAAACTAACAGTCTCAGTAATGCATTTTATGGCAAAGGAACCCAGCTCCAAGTCAAACATTACATATAGTGTTCATGTCTCAATATAGAAATATTTTTCTGTCTTTCCTTATGTTGTTGGTACTTTTAAAGTTATTGTAGACTGCCCTCTAGTTTGGGTTTGATATTTTCTTATGTTTAGATTCAGGTTATGCATTGCCGGCTGGAATAATTATAGAAATGATGCTGTGCTCTTCTTCTCTGCCTCCTCTAAGGTGGAACACAATTTTGATTTGTACCATTATATATGATGCTCAGGTTAATTACTGCATTAAGATAGTGTGTGTCAGGCTTTTCCAATGTAAAATTACTGTTTTCCCCATTGTAATTAAAATTTATTTTGTGGGCAATTATTCTGAATCTATGTAAATAGATTCATTAAACATTTAATTAATTAACAAACTAAATAATATCACTATGGATTTATCATTTTCTGTTTTATTCAGTGGGTCTTGATCTGTTACTATCAGCATTTGTTTTGATGTTCAGATTGTCCCGATACAACCAGTAGGAGCTCTTTCGAGCC
This sequence comes from Balaenoptera borealis, assembly GCF_965194805.1. Classification (NCBI taxonomy): domain Eukaryota; kingdom Metazoa; phylum Chordata; class Mammalia; order Artiodactyla; family Balaenopteridae; genus Balaenoptera; species Balaenoptera borealis. The sequence goes on from NC_138862.1 coordinate 43,429,467, forward strand.
ATGGTCTGTTGCTTCCTTTTAACATGTCTTTCCCATCTTTTTTTGAGCACTTCCTTGATTTTTGGCATAAGCAGACATTCCTGGCTCACATTGTATTTTCTGTGCCTCAGCCTAGAGTCAAGCATTTCTCCAAGGAACCCTTATTCCTTTTCATGGAGAATCCTGTTTAGAAGCCAACACTCAGCACCAGATGTGCTCATTGTTACTGAGGTTTTGCTTCCCTCACATCCTCTCAGTGGACAGAGTTAGGGAATAAATGCATGCATATACATATTTACCTACCTGTTTATGTCTAAACATATACTATATATATAACATACACATGCACATAACACATACCCTCTTATATTTCTATTTATTTTTTCTATCTCTCTATCCATCAAAAGTATTGAGTTCACATTGATATCTCCAATTCTAATCCAACCATTCAGGGTTCCTTCTAGTTTTCTTACTTCTAACTTCCTTTTCCAACAGTGACAAACCTGGTTTCCATTACACTTAGAACATTAATAATTTAATTATTCCTTCTGCATGCAACCAATCTCCCATCTCTACCACCACCCCCTCCCAAATTTATGCCCCTCTCACTCACTAGGACTCTGACCCTCCATGCTGTGCCTCTCCCATGCAGACACTCTCCTTACCCTGCTTGGGCTCCAGAACCTCATGTTGGCTTGTACCCACTTCATGGAAGCTGTCCTTTCCCTGCTCAGGCTCTGACACTCTGTGCTGTGCTGTGTGTGTACCTTTGTAAGAATGCTCAGGCTCTGAAAACCTGTACCATAACTCCTTTTCTTAGGGCTATCCTCCTCATTCATCTTCTTGGGTTCTAACACCTTGCAATGGACTGGCCTACCTCCACCCCTGCCATGTGGATGTGCTTTTGCTCAGACATTGACACTCCATGTCAGGTGGTGCTTCTTTGTGGGCACTTTCCTCGTCCTGCTTAGGCTGTGATTCCTGAGACCAGGCAGTCCTTACCCCTTACATGGATGCACTCCCTACCCTGCTCAGGTGTTGATGTCATACAGCAGACTGTCCATTGTAGGAATTGGTCTTCTCTTTCCACTTGCACACCAACATGCTATGCCAGGTTGCCATGGGTGCCCTTTTTGCCCCATTTAGGCTCTAATACCATATGGATTATATTCTCTCACTCATGTCTTTCTCAACTCACTTGGGCTCTCACACCCTGTGCTGGGCTACCCCTCCTATGGACACCCTCTTCTCTCTGCTCAGGCTCTGACACCTTGAGCCAGGCAACCTTGCTATACCCCTCAAGCTGTAACACATAATGCTAGATCACTGTGCCTTCTTCTCCCCACCCCCATCTGCTTGAATGTCTACTTTCCTCTGTCCACCTTATGACTTTAAAACTAAATTACAAGGAAGGAAAAAAAAAAAAAGAGGAAGAGGGAGAGGAAAGTCTAAAAGAGATTTCTTATTTAGAAGAATTTAATTAGTAGCCTATATATAAAACTGACCACATCTCTCCTTTACAGAATTGATTCATCACTCTACTTCATTCAATTCTTTTTCATTCCTAATGGACCTGAAAAATGTACCAATTTTGAAGCTCAGGAAAACTCAGTGTGAATAGGATCTTGGTAGGAAGAGTTGGAGTCTTTCTGAAATTCTGCACTTTCTGTCTTTTAAGAGCAGGACACACACATGCGAGATATATTCTCCTTTGGTATCAGGAAAAGTGTTAAATTAGACATATGCATATTTCTAAGCAAACTGACTCTGAAATTCTACTGAGAGTCCCTATGCTATCAACAGTTAACTGTTCATGCCAAGAACACAGCTAAACTAAGATGTGCTTCTGCCTTTCTGAATTTTATGCCAAAAGCAATTAGAGTTGAGAAAGTCTTGGGCTCAGAAAATTAGGAACCTGTTCATGTTGACATATATTTGCAATGTTGATATTTCCAGTCCAGCATGGATTTTCTATTTAAACCCATATGCAATCCTTTCCTACAGAATTGAAAAAAAGTATCTAAATGTAGACTGAAAAAAAAGACCTTGATGTATGAAAGCAATCATTAAAATCTACATCAAAAGAAAGCACATACAAAGGTTCAGTTTCACAGCTTAAGATTTGTTTTCCAAGCTAACTAACTGCCAGGGCCTTTAAAATTTTTTTCCTTTCTCTATTTCTTCCTCTTCTCCTTTCCTTTCCTCTCCTCTCTTCTCCTTTTCCTTCCCCTGCCTCCCCCTTCCTGCCTCCTCTCTTTCTATCCTCCCAAATACTGTTTTCTCTGTTGTGTCTTGATTTCACTTTCCATTCTCCATTAGTTGACTGATTGATCTATAGCATGAAATTAGCATTTATAGAGACTTAGCAGTAACGTTTATGGAATAAAGTTATCTGGGCCAATTTCCCCTCCTTTCCAGAAAGCTGAGAGGAAGGGAGGTAATTAATAATGTAGAAATACATCAGGCTATATTATATTCTGAAAACACATCTGGCCAGCTCAGTGTATTTACTCAAAATTGTCTTTAATCAGCCAGGTGCTTAGTTCATATGGTGCCAAATACCCAGGAAGATTGGACATTAAGTTGCTTAACTATTTTGATGCTCCATGTAGGCATAGTAATTGTAGGATATTCCACTGAGTCACTTGATTTTATTAGGAATTTTGATGATGGGCAAATAATGTTTTTCCTATATAAGACTTTTCATATATTTTATGAAGACGTCTTATATGTGTCTCAATATATAAATGAGTATCTTGGCAACATACACAATATTTATGATTAAGATCAAGAGTCAGTCTCCAAAATTTATTGTAGCCATACTTTCTAGTCCATTAAAATTTTATAACGTTGCATTTTCTTTTACATAAAACCAAGCAAGATATGACTATGGTATACAATGTCATGAATTTTAGGTTTAAGCTGCATAGTTTGTTTGTTTTTTTAAATATTTATTTATTTATTTATTTTTTGGTTGTGTTGGGTCTTCGTTTCTGTGCAAGGGCTTTCTCTAGTTGCGGCAAGCGGGGGCCACTCTTCATCGCGGTGTGCGGGCCTCTCACTATCGCGGCCTCTCTTATTGCGGAGCACAGGCTCCAGACGCGCAGGCTCAGTAGTTGTGGCTCACGGGCCTAGTTACTCCGCGGCATGTGGGATCTTCCCAGACCAGGGCTCGAACCCGTGTCCCCTGCATCGGCAGGCAGATTCTCAACCACTGCGCCACCAGGGAAGCCCAAGCTGCATAGTTTTGATTTTTACCCATCTACAAGGTAACAGTTGAAGAATGACTATTCTTATTTACATATATGCAAATAGAATAATAAGTATTAGGCCAAACTGTAAAAGTGAAAATAAGTTTAATTTATTGTTCAGGGTCTTACAACTAGTAGATGGTAGAGATGGAATCATATCCAGTTCTGTCCAGCTGAAATTGTGACATCTTAGCAAGTAAAGTAGATGAATTTTGACTAATGGGCCTCATCTTCCCATTTAACTACACATTTGGGGGGGATGTGTATGTGTGTGTCTGCATGTGTATGTGTTTGTGTGCATGTGTGTAAGTGAATCTATGTGTTAGAATGGTTTCAAAATTAAAAGAGAATTTTTTCTTGGCTATAAATATGATGTATGTTTTTTTTGTAAGTTCAAACAATACACAGAACTGTTAAAAAGAAACTAACATTTACTACCCAAACAAAAATACTATACTGATATCTTGATGGACAACTTTACAGAATTGAAATGCATTCCACACATAAAAATATTGATATATAATCTTACACCATCAGGGGCATACTATATATTTTTTTCTGTAACCATAGAAAATGTATTACGGCTAATTCTAAATAAATAGAGTTTTCATAAATTTTTCATAATGGTTGTGCAATGTTACATTTTATGGATATGTTTAATTTATTTAACTGATTACTTATTGTTATTATATAGGTTATGATTTTATAGTCCTTTTTATTTACAATAAAGTGATTTTAATTAAATATATTACTTGTGTGAAAGAATGTTTATTACATAAGTAAGATGAAAAATAAAATAAATTGAACACATACAAAGCCAGTTTTTAGCTTGAGAAGACTCTAGTCAATAAGTTGATGGTATTTTGTGTCCCTTCCTGAAGGCATATTTCTTTCTTGTGACCTGGAGAGTTTAACCTCTTTTTGCTTTATATTATAGTTTTATTACATGTATATTTATCCCTAAAAGATAAATTGTTCATTTTTATGTTTCCAATTATGTACAATGTTTTTAATATTGCATGTGTTTTTCTGAATCTTGTTTTTTTAAAAACTGTGTTTTTGAATTTATTTATGTTGATACACATAGCTCTACTTAATTCATTTTCACTGCTGTATAGTATTTCATTCTATGATTGTATTCATTCTCTTATCAATGGACACTGATTATTTCCATTATTTTGTATCACGGACAATGCTTCTATCCATATATTGGGTCATATACAGAGTATCTCTACCATTCTAGCTAATAGGTATGTTATGCTAAAAAGTAAAATGAGATAGTGTTAGAGAAAACTTTTTTGAGTACTTTGTAGGAGAGACATAATATAAGGAATACTATGATAAAATATATCTCAAATATCCTAAGAATGGGGTTGCTGAGTTTTATGGTATATCTTCAAATATACTAGATAAATTTAAATTTATTTGTAAAATGTTGTACTAATTTATACTCACAATATCAGAGTATGACTGTGCTATCACATCACATATACTTGATACTGACAGATTGTAAAAACAATTTGGTTAATCTGGTGAGCATGAAATTGTATCACCTTGTAGATTTAATTTACATGATACTAATTTCCAAAGAAATTGAGCTATTTTTTCTTTCAGTTTGTTCTTCCTTTCTGTAAAATGTTCATTCATAGTTTTTGTCCATTTTTATATTGGGATTTATCACTTTTTATTGAATTTAAGTTTCCTTTATATATTCTGAATGCCAGTACTCTATCAGTTACAGTTGTTGCAACTACATTTTCTCACTCTTCACTCTTATTTGATGATGTATAATTTCTTAAGTATAATATAGTTGAATATATAAATATTTTTCTGCCTTTTCTGTGCTTTTTGTGTCTTGTTTAAAAAAATCCTTCTTCATTCTGAGGTTACAGATATATTTTCACCTAAATGTGTTACAGTTATATTTTTCATATATAATACTTTATTCCACCTAGGATTCATTTTTGTATGTGGTATGAAGTGTATATCCATTTAAATTGTTTTAAAAATTATAACAAACTAGGCAAGCAGTATCTGTTTTCTCATTTATCTGTGTAATACCTTTTGAATCATAGATAATTTTTCTTTATATGAATATGTCCCTTTGGGGGCTCTCTTATATTATTTTATTTGTTTTCTCCTGTCCTTGGAGTTGTGAGGTAGACAATCTGCACTACCATATGTGGTCTCTTTTTCCAAAAGAAATACTTAAAATTTTACCATCAAGTACAATGTTTGTTACAGATTTTTCCCTCAATCTCTCTTATCAAGACTCTGTATTCTTGGTTTGCTTATAGTTTTATCACTATATTTATTTTACTTGAATATTTGTGTTCATATATTGAGATGATAAAATGCATTTCCTCTTTAATCTGACAATGTGATAAATTACATTAAGTGTTTTTCAATATTAAAATAACCTTTCACTTTTTGAAAAACCCAATATGGTCATTATTATTATTATTTAGACTTCAGTAAAATTTTTTTCAATATTTTTTGAATTTTTGCATCTAACAATATTTAAATTTTCATTAGTATTTATTCTTTGACTCGTACATTGCTTATGAGTATGTTTTTAAATGTCCAAATATTTGTTTTATTGTTTAGTTATGTTTTTAGTTTGTATTTCTAAATTAATTTCATCATGGACAGCAAATATAATCTATATGACACTAATTGTTTTAAATTTGTTAAAACTTGCTTTATGGCAAGTACATGGGAAATTTTTATTAAAAACTTCTATTTAGGCTGAGGAAGAATATGCATTAGTCACTTTTAGGGTGTAGGGTTCTATATATCTTCATTCAATAAAACTTGTTTAGTGCATTGTTCAAAAAATTTAACACTTTGTCAGTAGGAGTGATGTCAAAGCATTTATAAACATTGTGGCATATATGTCTAATTAGAATAGGTGTACACTATAAAGAACTGGCACATATAGGCAGATGGTCACACTCAATTAGTAATATATTGTCTACCTGACTTTTTAAGAGAGGTGTCTTGAAACTCTTACCATTATGGTTGATTTTACAATTGTTCTTTGAATTCTAAGAACATATTCTGTTTTATTACTTGCATATGCATTTAGAACTGTTATAACTTCTCAGAGAATTGAATTCTTAAAAAAAAATTATGATTCAATTACTACTTTTATCCTTAATAATGCACCTCTTTGTCTATGTAATCTTTCATCCTCAGGTTGGGAATCCAGAGCATCTTTAAAGGGAGATCTCAGGGCAGCAAGAGAGTGAGAATGCAAGTTGCAAGACCTCCAATTCCTTGCTTAGAAATAGCAGGACCTCCTATTCCCTGCTTGTCACTTCAGCTGTAAGTCACAAGGTCAGTCAGATTCAAAAAGTAGAGACTTTGTTTCTTGATGGGTGAAGCTGGAAAGAATTTGTAGATAATCCTCCATAGATGATTTCCCCTCTCTTTCAGGATTGCAAGCTATCACCGCCCAGTATTTTAGATTGACTTTAAAAAAAGGCTTTATTTGTTTAGCGCAGTTTTAGGTTTACAGCAAAATTGAAAGGAAGATACAGAGATTTTTCCCACATACCCCCTCCCACGCCCCCACACATGCATAGCCTCTCCTATTGATCAATATCCCCCACTAGAGTGGAGCATTTATTACAATTGATGAACCTATGGTTCTACTCTTGAACTCTATCAAATTAAATATTTATTTCACTATTACTTTATGTAAACAATATTTAAATGTACCACCATGTTTTTGTTCCCCCTTTTTTAAATCTCATATTTCTAACTGGATTCACGTTCAGTTTAAAGTAAGTCTTTTAGCTCTTTCTTTTCTATCTGTTGACACTCAGATTCCTTCAGTTCCTTTTTTCTCATGAAAATATCTGTATTTGCCTTGTTCTTGGAACACTATTTTGCTAGTTACTTAAATTGGGATGGCAGTTATTTTCTCTCAGCTGTCACCTGGATTTCCACGAGGAAGAAGAGATTATAGTGATTAAGAGCCTAACTATTGGAGCCAAACGTTGTTGGCTCAAATCTGGACTGCCCTTCCTAGTACCTGGGGAACTTTGGGTAAATTAAGTAAACTTTTCGTAATTCAATTTCTTCATCTGCAAAAAAATGCCGGTCTCATAGAGTTAACTAAATAAACCATAGTAGTTTTTAAATAGCTTACGTATTTTAAGCACTCAGTAAATTTTAGCATTTTTCGCTTTCCTAGTTACCCTTGGGAAGCATACTTTCATGGCCTGTCTTTCTTATACATTCAAGATTTTATCTTTGCTTTAAAATGTTTCATTACAGGGGTCTAAATGCATTTGTTTTTCTTTATACTTCTTGGAATACAATATGGTTCTTGAATACCATGATTTCTGTCTTTCACAAATTTTGGAGAATTCTCAGTATTATTTTAAAGATTCTTCTTCTTCCTTTTTCTCTCTGTTCTTTCATACTGAAACTCCAATTAAAACTTATGGTTGGTATTCTTATTTTGATCTTCAGGTCTCTTGGAATCACATGCATTTTTGTGTATTCCCTTCTTGTCTCTCTGTGCTGCGCTGCAGGTTATTTTTTAAATATATGTTTTCCAAATCACTATTTATTTCTTCAGAAATATATGTCTAACATGTGTAATATGTTTATTTCGTCTACTGAATTTTTATTTCAGTAGTGCTATTTCTTATTCTTTTCGGTTTATTTTGAAATTTGCCCAATCAGTGTTCCTTGTATACTTTTTTCAAGTGCATTTACATATCTTTAAGGTTTCAAACACAGACTTTTTTTTATTCTACGTGTGATAAATCTAATAACTGAAATTCTTGGAGGTTCTAATTCTTAAAATTTTCTGCTGACTGAAATTTATGTTCAGTTTTTTCAGATTTAGGTAGTTCTTGGTAATTAACTTATATATGACTGCACTTAATCTGTGGAACTCCAGAGGCAGGGATTAAATAAAGATACTTTTTACGGGGAAACTTGCATTTGCTTCTGCAAGGTTCTGGGTGTTGCTATGAAGCCAGGGCAAACTTAATTTAATTCAATATATGTGAATTTTTGAAATATAAAGTTTAACCCCTGAGCCAAGTGAGGGCAAGTTTATGCTTAAAAATCTTCATACCCGAGTACTTTTTCTCTGTTATTATATTATTATTATCACCATCATCATCATCATCATCTAATTGGAATCATGGGTGGGATGTGTTGGGCTGTATAAAGTAGATAAAATGTGGATATTAAGATAAAATTATAAGAAAAAATTATAATGCTCATAACACACAGGAAATTTAAAGATTATTTAAAGACAGCTCATGAAATGCTTTGGAAAAATTTTTTTTATCATGGACTGGAAAGGCAATATGCACAAAAGCAAATTTCAGAAAGACAAAAATTTATGATGATTCAATAAAATTAAAAGATGGCCATCACTGATGAAAGAGCACCTTTCCAACTGTTAAAAATTGCCCAAAAGGGTAGATGAGGAAACCCAGTAATGCATTAACTTATGCAAAAACAGCAATTAATTGCATAACAAGAAAAGAATACACTTTTCAAGTGATTTTGAAGCTTCAATAAGGAGAAATTCTTTAAGTGTATCAATGTAGATATCAATTAAGCACAATGTCAATGTACTAAGAGCTAGAAAGAGAATAGAAAACATATCACATGAAAAGAATTATGGGCTTCCCTGGTGGCACAGTGGTTAAGAATCTGCCTGCCAATACAGGGGACACAGGTTCAAGCCCTGGTCCGAAGAGATCCCACATGCCACGGAGCAACTAAGCCCGTTTGCTGCAACTACTGAGCCTGTGCTCTAGAGCCCACGAGCCACAACTGCTGAGCCTGCGCGCCACAACTACTGAAGCATATGTGCCTAGAGCCCATGCTCCGCAACAAGAGAAGCCATTGCAATGAGAAGCCTGCACGCCACAATGAAGAGTAGGCCCCGCTCGCCACAACTAAAGTCCGTGCGCAGCAACGAAGACCCAACACAGCCAAAAATAAATAAATAAAATAAATAAATTTAAAAAAAAAATAGAAAAGAATTATCTGTGTCAGTCTTCAGTGATTAATATTCCCAATTTTCTTTGGAAAATAAAACTTGATTTAGAATATCTATTTTTCTCATTTACCTCCTATAACATTGCATGTTCATTGCCTTGTCAAAATGACTCATGTTCCTCATATTCTCTCCACTACAATCCATTCTCCATATTCATGTCAGTCTCACATTTCTAAAATACAAAATTCAGTGTCTCAGGACTTCCCTGGTGGTCCAGTGGTTAAGAATCTGTGCTTCCAATGCAGGGGACATGGATTCGATCCCTGGTCTGGGAATTAAGACCCTGTATGCCACACAGTGCGGCCCAAAAAACCAACCAAACAAACAAAAAAAACAAAACTCAGTGTCTCACTCATATTGTCTATATGACAAAAAGCATGTTGCTTAACATGGCATTCACAGTTGGTCACAGCCTAATTTCACTTCCTCATGCCTCTCATTTCTGTGATACATGTAGCTCCGTGGGCAACCTGCATTTCTTTTAACTCCCCAAGTAGACATATACTGCACTGCTCTGAGTTTGTGTATCCCTCAATCACACCGCCTTTTCCTCATTTTTTCAGTGAAGTTCTACCTGTCATTCTTTCATTATACAGATTAATTATTCTCTTCTCAATGAAGAGTTCCCTTATTACTTTCCAGGCATAATTAATTGTTTCTTCTCAATTCCTTCACAGATCTTTTTATAAACAAACTATATTGTATTATATAATATTAATTTGTTTATTATAGTTAGTCACTTCTTTTAGAACTTAAGACTTTTAGTGAGTAAGGATAATACTTATTCATCTTTGCATCCTCAGAATCCATCACAACATTTGGATTCATTGGATGTTGAATGAGAGTGAATGGTGCAGAGAATAAATCATCAAATCCCAGAAGTTAGAGACAATGAATATAATATTCTATAAAGATAAGTATTAAGTATATAATTGTTAAAAGTGGAACACCCTTTGAATGCAACCTGAGTAATAGGAGAAAATAAAATTGGAAGAGTTACCCTGATGTCCATACTTTCATTCAATTGGGCCTCTACTTTCAATTAAAACACCATTAAGAAATAGTTCATTCTTTTCAATGGAATTTAATATAAGCCTTTTATAGCAAAAGAGTACAGAATACTAACTGTGACAAAGAAGCAGAATATAGTTGAGGGCAGACACTTAGATTAGAGACAGAACTGCAGTATCAGTCTGCCATTCCTTGTTAAAAGCAGAGGAGGCTGCCCTGTTTTTATAGGTTATAGGAGGAAATGGAAAGTTGTAACGATAGAATGATAAAATTGTAATAGAATAAAATCATTTTTCAAGTGCATAGACAAGACTAAAAATTTTCTACAATTTTTCTAGAAAGCTGCAGTCCCAAAGTAGATTAACTGTTGAGCATTATGGCATTACAGGGTAGAATATTAAAGTACAGAGCAGAAATTTAAAAAAAGAAAAATCCCAAAGAGATCAGGAAATATAAATTCTTTTAGCCAAATTAATGAAGATTATTACCAGTTTTTCACTGGGAGGTGCCAGTAGTTTCTAATAAAAGAACCTAGTATATCTTGGTGAATTCACAAATCTCTACAAAGGTGGTGCTATTTTTGTGAATTAAGAGATTGTCACAAGTTGGTGCCATTTTGCTCTAAAATTCTGGTTTCTTCATCTTGTTGAGTCAGCATACCTGAATCCAGTCAATTCCAACTAAATCATTAAACTACAATGCATTAAAAAAATAAAAACACATACCTGTCACAGGTTGAGACAGAGTTTATTTTTTTTTCTTCTGACAAACCAAGAATTCAGTTTCTATTCTCTACAGTTAGAGACAGAATGTTCACTTGAAATAGATTGTCTTAGGGCAAGTGCTCTCTTGGTTCTGGGGATGGGTATAAAAAGCTTTTGGGTTTGTAGGCTGGCTGCTCTTTCTGAGAATCCTTGTAATTCAGAGTCTCGTAGGTGGAGTGGAAAAATTTGCAAAGGTGGCCTAGTGCCTTTTGCAGCAGATAAGGCTAATATCATGACATGAGATTACGGAAATCTGTTTAAGTAAAACCTGAGTGACCCTTACCAAGTTCCATTGATGAGAAAGGACTTAAGAGCCTAGTGTTTGTGCAGAAGTGGCCAAAGTCATATTATGAGTGGCCAAAATAGCTGTACTGGTTACAATCAGAACCCCATCTTATTTAAAATGAGAAAAATAACTTCTAAGTAAATAAAATTCTCTGTAGAACCAAAAAATACATTCCTTCAGACAAGCTAGCAAATCATAGAAAGTAATATTATCAGAAGTTTGCTTGGTGACTATGGAAACAAAAATACAGTATATGACTCAAATATTTAATGGCATTGGATTCCAGGAATGCAGTATCTGCCACATGTTCCCATTGCTCTGAGGGGATCATCCCCACACTGGGCCAGGCAGGAAGGAGCCCCAGCAGGCAATGTTTGTAACTTTTTTATATCCATTGTTGATTACACTGTACTAATGAATGTATATCAGTACAGTGGTTCTTAAACTTTTTGGTCTTTGGACTCATTATACTTATTGTGGACCCCAAAGAGGTTTTGTTTCATATGGGTTGTATCTATCAATATTTACTGTATTAGAAATTAAAATGGGGAAGTTTCAAATATTAACCTATTTATTTAAAATAAATGATAAGAAATCCACTGAATGTTAACAAGTAACCTTTTTTTAATGAAAAAGCTGTTTCATAAAAGGCACTGTTTTATATTTTTGCAAATTTCTCTTCCATATTTAGCTAACAGAAGACAGAAGTATTTTCTTGTATTGCTTACATTCAATTTGTTACAGTATTTTGTTTTGGTTGAAGTATATGAGGAAAATCTAGCCTCACACAGATATGGAGTTGCCTTTTCAGATACTTGTCAATATTTAATTCTACGCAAAACTTGGCAAGTGATAGTTTCTTAAAGGCACTTTACAAAGTGTAATCTTAAGCTATATCATTAATTTGTACTCTGTTACACTTAAATCCATTGGTCTTTCTTGCACTAAGGGTAGTCTTTTACCCATGCAAGATTTTTTATTATCATACATTGGTAATTTAGAAAACATTGGTTCTTTAAATTATGCTTTTCTTCCTAATGTTGTTGCAAGGGTCTATTAACTATACTTAGAAGCATTGTTCTATAGAATGCACTCCTTCTATAAATACATTACTATTTAAATCAGCCTGTAGAAAAATACTGAATTTAAAAACTAAAATGTAAGCAACAAATGAAGAAGAGATGCTTTTTAAAGTATTTACAATAAAGAATTAAAGTCTAAAATATAAGAATTTTGCCCAAAAGTTTAAGCATGAGAAAAGAAATTCCAATCTATTGGTGGGAGTGTATTCCTAGACACTGGAAAGAAGTAATTTAGTTTAAAATAATTAAATGGACTAAGTTTTTTGCCAGTAGGGATTTTGTTTATTAGACACCTAATGAAACTTAGAAGAATGCTTGGTATGTGGTAGATGCTCAATAAATATTTGCTGAATGTCTAAAAAATTGGATGACTAAGGTATGAATTGAATATAAAGATACTTAAAGCTGTTTTGAGGTTTATATAGTAGATGACAGATGACTAGGTCTATTCTGAACTGATCCTTAGCAGAGACAAAATACTGTGTTAGATTAGAATCTGACCTAAAGCCATTCCTATGATCTCATGGATAGACATATTCTAACTTCTTTGTGTATCAGTTGCTTTGTTCTTCAGCTTTGGCAGGGAAGTGATGAGAAATTTTGCTGTCAATAACTTAAAAGGTAGTACTTCCTAGTTTCACTGCTATTTGGTTTGTGTTTTGTTTACTGCCTGTGACATGAAAAATATGACTTAGTTGGAGCTGACTGCTGTCATGAGTTAAGCTGCACTCTGCACTATGTATTCAGATTTTATTTACAGTGTACCAGGCAGGCGGCAGCAGCTTTTGATCAGTTCTAAATGGAACTAAAGTAAAGTGATCTACTGCAAGTAGAACAAGTAAACTTGTTCTAATGGAAAAAGTAAAGTGATCTACTGCACAGAGGTCATAGCAGGAATTTTGAAATTTTCAAGTGCTTGAGTATGGATAACATCCACAAAATAAAATTCTGGGTCTGAAGAATTGTTTTTCCTAAATTGTGTTTTGCCTGCTCATTTCCCTGTATGAGAGTTTCAACTCACACAGTGAAATTTTACTTCTGTATCTCGGACATTGTGCCAGACAAATTAATAATGCCAGGAGGAATCTATATATAAGTCAATATCCAACACCAAGTATTATGAGTTGAAATTGTGTGACCTTACAAATTCACATGTTGAAATCCTAATCCCCAATATCTCAGGAAGTGACCTTTTTAGAAACAGGATCTTTATGGTGGTAATCAGGTTAAAATGAGGCCATTAGAGTGAACACTAATCCAATATGACTGCTGTCCTTATAAAAGGGGGAAATTTGGAGACAGATATGCCAAAGACTGATAGCAAAACTACCAGAAGTTAGGTGAGAAACATGGAACAGATTCTTTCTCACAGACCCCAGAAGGAATCAACCCTGTTGACACCTTGATCTCAGATTTGGAGTCTCCAAAACTATGAGCTAATAAGTTTCTTTTGTTCTAAGCCACCCAATGTGTGATATTTTGTTACACAAACTAATATACCCATCAAACTAATACACCAAGAAACTTAATCCCTTTTTGTTGTTCTGAATTAAATTACTTCTTTTCAGCTTCCAAGGATACATTCCCATTAGCAGATGGGAAGCTCATCTAAGGCTAAATCTGTGTCTTTCTTGTTGAAAGTTTAGGAATGTTCAGTGTTTTTGATGTGAGCATTGGCATGATGAAATTAATATTTTGTAGGCTATGGATAATGAGACTTCTTGTATTCATACAGTTTATTGAGGTTTATGGATAAAAGCATTAGATGAAGTACACATTAGAGATATTATAATCAGTGTGAAACGCATTGAGAGTCAGCTAGCATTATGCTCAGTGGGAAGCTGGCTAATTGCAGTGCCTTTCTGATTAAGCCATAGTAAAGATACCTAAAATAACTGACTCCCTACTTGGCCAGTTGACTATGTTCTACCATCATTTTCCCTAAAATAGGTGAATCACATGGGATATAGTCAGTATACAGAATTGTGGCTTACACGTCCCATGCAGTGTTTTGGGATCTTCATGGAAAGAACATACACAGTTTAAAAATCATCTTAGCATTATGTCTTCAACATGAATGTAGTAGGCAGAATAATGCCCCCCCCACCACCAATATGTCCACGCCTCAGTCCCCACAACTTGTGAATTTTCTCAGCTGAGTTCAGGGTCAAAGGGAGATGTGAGTAAGGAACAAGGATCAGACAGATGCAACACTGCTGTTTTTTTGCTTTGAAGATGGATGAAGGAGCCGTGATCCAAGAAATGTGGGCAGCACCTAGTAGGTGGAAAAGGCAAGGAAACCATTCTCCCCTAGAAACTCCAGCAGGGAATGCAGCCCTGCCAACAGCATAATTTTAGCTCAGTGAGATTTGGCTTGGAATTCTAACCTACAGAACTGTAAGACAGTAGGTTTGTGTTGATATAAGCTTTTAAGTTTGTGGTAATTTGTTAAAGCAGCAATAGGAACATATTAACAATCGATACATTGTTGATACGTACTTGTTGATCATCTAATTGTGCAAGACACTTTAAAATTATATGGAACAGATTGTAAACAATAATAACAACAATTCATTGTGAAACCAAATGAAATGTGATACTCAATGTTTTTAAACACCATTTATACTCATAGCAATCTTTATGCAACAAGATTTAAATAATTTGCCCCAAACCACACAACTAGTATTACTCTAGTTTTATCTTAATTCACACCTGGGTTCTCAACTCCTCCACTCTGCTGCCTCTCAGAATTGCTGACACTGAAGAGCTAACACCTGTCAGTGAAAAAGTGTTGCCTGCCATATCAGTAAACAAATGATGTTGCAGCCATCCAGCCACTATAGCCACCCCTGATGGTGAGCTCTGAGGGAACTCAGGATGGAGACAAATGGGCTGCCCACTGCCAAGCCCTCAGTCACTGCAGCCACCCCCTAACAATGCACCCTGAGGAGACTCAAGATGAAAAGCAGAGGATACCAGCCCCAGATAGCTGAAGTGCATATCAAAGGAATGATTTCAGTGAGCCCAGACTCTTGCATCTTCCCATACATAGAAAAGCACTAAATTCCTTAACTTGAGGTATCTGGTTTTCTTTAATTAACAGTAAACTTCTGAAGTTGTGATTACCTGGCTTTGTTGCAAAATCTGGTTCCTAACTTGCCTCTTTGGAGCAATCCCTTAGAAATATCTTAGAGGCTGCGTCCCGGGCTTAAGACCTCAGTTTTGTCCGCCGAATAAAACATAATTGTCAAATTTTAGGTTGTGCATTTTTTTCGGTCGACACACCCTATATTAACTACTACCTTGTGTCACATGTTTAATTTTTTTTTTTAAACATCTTTATTGAAGTATAATTGCCTTACAATGGTGTGTCAGCTTCTGCTCCACAACAAAGTGAATCAGTTATACATATACAATATGTTCCCATTTCTCTTCCCTCTTGCATCTCCCTCCCACCCTCCCCATCCCACCCCTCTAGGTGGTCACAAAGCACCGAGCTGATCTCCCTGTGCTATGCGGCTGCTTCCCACTAGTTATCTATTTTACATTTGGTAGTGTATATATGTCCATGACACTCTCTTACCCTGTCACATCTCACCCCACCCCCTCCCCATATCCTCAAGTCCATTCTCTAGTAGGTCTGTGTCTTTATTCCCGTCTTGCCACTGGGTTCTTCATGGCCTTTTCTTTTTTTTTTTTTTTTTTCCTTAGATTCCGTATATATGTGTTAGCATACTGTATTTGTTTTTCTCTTTCTGACTTACTTCACTCTGTATGACAGACTCTAACTCCATCCACCTCATTACAAATACCTCCATTTCATTTCTTTTTATGGCTGAGTAATATTCCATTGTATATATGTGCCACATCTTCTTTATCCATTCATCTGTCGATGGACATTTAGGTTGCTTCCATGTCCTGGCTATTGTAAATAGAGCTGCAATGAACATTTTGGTACATGACTCTTTTTGACCTATGGTTTTCTCAGGGTATATGCCCAGTATTGGGATTGCTGGGTCGTATGGTAGTTCTATTTGTAGTTTTTTAAAGAACCTCCATACTGTTCTCCATAGTGGCTGTATCAATTTACATTCCCACCAACAGTGCAAGAGTGTTCCCTTTCCTCCACACCCTCTCCAGCATTTATTGTTTCTAGATTTTTTGATGATGGCCATTCTGACCGGTGTGAGATGATATCTCATTGTAGTTTTGATTTGCATTTCTCTAATGATTAATGATGTTGAGCATTCTTTCATGTGTCTGTAGGCCATCTGTATATCTTCTTTGGAGAAATGTCTATTTAGGTCTTCTGCCCATTTTTGGATTGGGTTGTTCGTTTTTTTGTTATTGAGCTGCATGAGCTGCTTGTAAATCTTGGAGATTAATCCTTTGTCAGTTGCTTCACTTGCAAATATTTTCTCCCATTCTGATGGTTGTCTTTTGGTCTTGTTTATGGTTTCCTTTGCTGTGCAAAAGCTTTTAAGTTTCATTAGGTCCCATTTGTTTATTTGTGTTCTTATTTCCATTTCTCTGGGAGCTGGGTCAAAAAGAATCTTGCTGTGATGTATGTCATAGAGTGTTCTGCCTATGTTTTCCTCTAAGAGTTTGATAGTGTCTGCCCTTACACTTAGGTCTTTAATCCATTTTGAGTTTATTTTTGTGCATGGTGTCAGGGAGTGTTCTAATTTCATACTTTTACATGTACCTGTCCAATTTTCCCAGCACCACTTATTGAAGAGGCTGTCTTTTCTCCACTGTATATGCTTGCCTCCTTTATCAAAGATAAGGTGACCATATGTGTGTGGGTTTATCTCTGGGCTTTCTATCCTGTTCCATTGATCTATATTTCTGTTTTTGTGTCAGTAGCAAACTGTCTTGATTACTGAAGCTTTGTAATATAGTCTGAAGTCAGGGAGCCTGATTCCCCCAGCTCCATTTTTCATTCTCAAGATTGCTTTGGCTATTCGGGGTCTTTTGTGTTTCCATACAAATTGTGCAATCTTTTGTTCTAGTTCTGTGAAAAATGCCAGTGGTAGTTTGATAGGGATTGCATTGAATCTGTAGATTGCTTTGGATAGTAGAGTCATTTTCACAATGTTGATTCTTCCAATCCAGGAACATGGTATATCTCTCCATCTATTTGTATCATCTTTAATTTCTTTCATCAGTGTCTTATAATTTTCTGCATACAGGTCTTTTGTCTCCTTAGGTAGGTTTATTCCTAGATATTTTATTCTTTTTGTTGCAATGGTAAACGGGAGTGTTTTCTTAATTTCACTTTCAGATTTTTCATCATTAGTGTATAGAAATGCAAGAGATTTCTGTGCATTAATTTTGTATCCTGCTACTTTACCAAATTCATTGATTAGCTCTAGGAGTTTTCTGGTAGCATCTTTAGGATTCTCTATGTATAGTATCATGTCATCTGCAAATAGTGACAGCTTTACTTCTTCTTTTCCGATTTGGATTCCTTTTATTTCTTTGTCTTCTCTGATTGCTGTGGCTAACACTTCCAAAACTATGTTGAATAATAGTGGTGAGAGTGGGCAACCTTGTCTTGTTCCTGATCTTAGTGGAAATGGTTTCAGTTTTTCACCATTGAGGACAATGTTGGCTGTGGGTTTGTCATATATGGCCTTTATTATGTTGAGGAAAGTTCCCTCTATGCCTACTTTCTGCAGGGCTTTTATCATAAATGGGTGATGAATTTTGTCGAAAGCTTTCTCTGCATCTATTGAGATGATCATATGGTTTTTCTCCTTCAATTTGTTAATATGGTGTATCACATTGATTGATTTGCGTATATTGAAGAATCCTTGCATTCCTGGGATAAACGCCACTTGATCATGGCGTATGATCCTTTTAATGTGCTGTTGGATTCTGTTTGCTAGTATTTTGTTGAGGATTTTTGCATCTATGTTCATCAGTGATATTGGCCTGTAGTTTTCTTTCTTTGTGACATCTTTGTCTGGTTTTGGTATCAGGGTGATGGTGGCCTCGTAGAATGAGTTTGGGAGTGTTCCTCCCTCTGCAATATTTTGGAAGAGTTTCAGAAGGATAGGTGTTAGCTCTTCTCTAAATGTTTGATAGAATTCGCCTGTGAAGCCATCTGGTCCTGGGCTTTTGTTTGTTGGAAGGTTTTTAATCACAGTTTCAATTTCAGTGCTTGTGATTGGTCTGTTCATATTTTCTATTTCTTCCTGGTTCAGTCTCGGCAGTTTGTGCATTTCTAAGAATCTGTCCATTTCTTCCAGGTTGTCCATTTTATTGGCATAGAGTTGCTTGTAGTAATCTCTCATGATCTTTTGTACTTCTGCAGTGTCAGTGGTTACTTCTCCTTTTTCATTTCTAATTCTATTGATTTGAGTCTTCTCCCTTTTTCTCTTGATGAGTCTGGCTAATGGTTTATCAATATTGTTTATCTTCTCAAAGAACCAGCTTTTAGTTTCATTGATTTTTGCTATTGTTTCCTTCATTTCTTTTTCATTTATTTCTGACCTAATCTTTATGATTTCTTTCCTTCTGCTGGCTTTGGGGTTTTTTTGTTCTTCTTTCTCTAATTGCTTTAGGTGCAAGGTTAGGTTGTTTATTCGAGATGTTTCCTGTTCCTTGAGGTAGGCTTGTATTGCTATAAACTTCCCTCTTAGCACTGCTTTTGCTGCATGCCATAGGTTTTGGGTCGTCGTATCTCCATTGTCATTTGTTTCTAGGTATTTTTTGATTTCCTCTTTGATTTCTTCAGTGATCACTTCGTTATTAAGTAATGTATTGTGTAGCCTCCATGTGTTTGTATTTTTTACAGATCTTTTCCTGTAATTGATATCTAGTCTTATAGCGTTGTGGTCGGAAAAGATACTTGATACGATTTCAATTTTCTTAAATTTACCAAGGCTTGATTTGTGACCCAAGATATGATCTATCCTGGAGAATGTTCCATGAGCACTTGAGAAAAATGTGTATTCTGTTGTTTTTGGGTGGAATGTCCTATAAATATCAATTAAGTCCATCTTGTTTAATGTATCATTTAAAGCTTGTGTTTCCTTATTTATTTTCATTTTGGATGATCTGTCCATTGGTGAAAGTGGGGTGTTAAAGTCCCCTACTATGATTGTGTTGCTGTCGATTTCCCTTTTTATGGCTGTTAGTATTTGCCTTATGTATTGAGGTGCTCCTATGTTGGGTGCATAAATATTTACAATTGTTATACCTTCCTCTTGAATTGATCCCTTGATCATTATATAGTGTCCTTCTTTGTCTCTTGTAATAGTCTTCATTTTAAAGTCTATTTTGTCTGATATGAGAATTGCTACTCCAGCTTTCTTTTGATTTCCATTTGCATGGAATATCTTTTTCCATCCCCTCACTTTCAGTCTGTATGTGTCTCTAGGTCTGAAGTGGGTCTCTTGTAGACAGCATATATATGGGTCTTGTTTTTGTATCCATTCAGCCAGTCTGTGTCTTTTGGTTGGAGCATTTAATCCATTTACATTCAAGGTAATTATCGATATGTATGTTCCTATTCCCATTTTCTTAAATGTTTTGGGTTTGTTATTGTAGGTGTTTTCCTTCTCTTGTGTTTCTTGCCTAGAGAAGTTCCTTTAGCATTTTTTGTAAAGCTGGTTTGGTGGTGCTGAACTCTCTCAGCTTTTGCTTGTCTGTAAAGGTTTTAATTTCTCCATCGAATCTGAATGAGATCCTTGCTGGGTAGAGTAATCTTGGTTGTAGGTTTTTCTCCTTCATCACTTTAAGTATATCCTGCCACTCCCTTCTGGCTTGCAGAGTTTCTGCTGAAAGATCAGATGTTAACCTTATGGGGATTCCCTTGTGTATTATTTGTTGTTTTTTCCTTGCTGCCTTTAATATGTTTTCCTTATATTTAATTTTTGACATTAATTTTAATTAATATGTGTTTGGCGTGTTTCTCCTTGGGTTTATCCTGTATGGGACTCTCTGTGCTTCCAGGACTTGATTAACTATTTCCTTTCCCATATTAGGGAAGTTTTCAACTATAATCTCTTCAAATATTTTCTCAGTCCCTTTCTTTTTCTCTTCTTCTTCTGGGACCCCTATAATTCGAATGTTGGTGCGTTTAATGTTGTCCCAGAGGTCTCTGAGACTGTTCTCAGTTCTTTTCATTCTTTTTTCTTTATCCTGCTCTGCAGTAGTTATTTCCACCATTTTATCTTCCAGGTCACTTATCCTTTCTTCTGCCTCAGTTATTCTGCTATTGATCCCATCTAGAGTATTTTTAATTTCATTTATTGTGTTTTTCATCATTGCTTGGTTCCTCTTTAGTTCTTCTACGTCCTTGTTAAATGTTTCTTGCATTTTGTCTATTCTATTTCCAAGATTTTGGATCATCCTTACTGTCATTATTCTGAATTCTTTTTCAGGTAGACTACCTATTTCCTCTTCATTTGTTAAGTCTGGTGTGTTTTGACCCTGCTCCTTCATCTGCTGTGTGTTTTTGTGTCTTCTCATTTTGCTTATCTTACTGTGTTTGGGGTCTCCTTTTCACAGGCTGCAGGTCCGTAGTTCCCGTTGTTTTTGGTATCTGTCCCCAGTGGCTAAGGTTGGTTCAGTGGGTTGTGTAGGCTTCCTGGTGGAGGGAACTAGTGCCTGTGTTCTGGTGGATGAGGCTGGATATTGTCTTTCTGGTGGGCACGTCCACGTCTGGTGGTGTATTTTGGGGTGTCTGTGGCCTTATTATGATTTTAGGCAGCCTGTCTGCTAATGGATGGGGCTGTGTTCCTGTCTTGCTAGTTGTTTGGCATAGGGTGTTCAGCACTGTAGCTTGCTGGTCATTGAGTGATGCTGGGTCTTGATGTTGAGATGGAGATCTCTGAGAGATTTTTGCCATTTGGTATTACGTGGAGCTGGGAGGTCTCTTGTGGACCAGTGTCCTGAAGTTGGCTCTCCCACCTCAGAGGTACGGCCCTGATGCCTGGCTGGAGCACCAAGAGCCTTTCGTCCACACGGCTCAGAGTAAAAGGGAGAAAAAATAGAAAGAAAGAAAGAAGGAGGCTATAATATAGTGAAGTAAAATAAAGCTATTATAAAGCAAAGCTATACAGACAAAATCTCACCCAGAAGCATATACATATACACTCATAAAAAAAGGAAAAGGGGAAAAATTAATATATCCTGCTCCCAAAGTCCACCTCCTGAATTTGGGATGATTCGTTGTCTATTCAGGTATTCAACAGATGCAGGCACATCAAGTTGTTTGTGGAGTTTTAATCCGCTGCTTCTGAGGCTGCTGGGAGAGATTTCCCCTTCTCTTCTCTGTTCGCACAGCTCCCGGGGTTCAGCTTTGGATTTGGACCCGCCTCTGCGTGTAGGTCGCCTGAGGGAGTCTGTTCCCCGCCCAGACAGGACGGGGTTAAAGGAGCAGCTGCTTCGGGGGCTCTGGCTCACCCAGGCCGCGGGGAGGGAGGGGTACAGAGGAGGCGTGGCGAGCCTGTGGCGTCAGAGGCCGGCGTGACGTTGCACCAGCCTGAGGCACGCCGTGCGTTCTCCCGGGGAAGTTGTCTCTGGATCACGGGCCCCTGGCAGTGGCGGGCTGCACAGGCTCCCGGGAGGGGCGGTGTGGAGAGTGACCTGTGCTCGCACACAGGATTTTTGGAGGCAGCAGCAGCAGCCCCAGCGTCTCACGCCCATCTCTGGGGTCCGCGCTGATAGCCACGGCTCGCGCCAGTCTCTGGAGTTCGTTTAGGCGGCGCTCTGAATCCCCTCTCCTCGCGCGCCGTGAGACAAAGAGGCAAGAAAAAGTCTCTTGCCTCTTCGGCAGCTGCAGACTTTTTCCCGGTCTCCCTCCCAGCCAGCTGTGGTGCGCTAACCCCTGGTCTCCCTCCCAGCCAGCTGTGGTGCGCTAACCCCTTCAGGCTGTGTTCACACCGCCAGCCCCAGTCCTCTCCCTGCGATCCGACCGAAGCCCGAGCCTCAGCTCCCAGCCCCGCCCGCCCCGGCGGATGAGCAGACAAGCCTCTCGGGCTGGTGAGTGCTGGTCGGCACTGATCCTCCGTGTGGGAATCTCTCCGCTTTGCCCTCTGCACCCCTGTGGCTGCGCTCTCCTCCGTGGCTCTGAAGCTTCCCCCCTCTGCCACCCGCAGTCTCTGCCCGCGAAGGGGCTTCCTAGTGTGTGGAAATCTTTCCTCCTTCACAGCTCCCTCCCACTGGTGCAGGTGCCGTCCCTATTCTTTTGTCTCTGTTATTTCTTTTTTCTTTTTTGCCCTACCCAAGTATGTGGGGAGTTTCTTGCCTTTTGGGAGGTCTGAGGTCTTCTGCCAGCGTTCAGTGGGTGTTCTGTAGGAGCAGTTCCACGTGTAGATGTATTTCTACTGTATCTGTGGGAAGGAAGGTGATCTCCCTGTCTTACTCTTCCGCCATCTTCTCCCTTTCCACATGTTTAATTTTAATCAAAGTAGTATTCCAGAGAAAACCTCAAAGTCTCAAAAGTGAATAAATAATATTTTGTGCATTATTTTAATTACAACTACATTTGTGATTATTATTTTAGTTAAAATGAGAAGTAAAACTCAGAATATACAATGTCTTTGGAGTACCTCTGACTATTTGGGGAGGCAAGGTGAAAGGTAGTTTTGAAGCATATAGGTTCTTTTACTAATTTGGTTTTAATTTGAGGCTCCCTCTTGGACAGAGTAAGAAATAATCCCTAAAACACCTCGCCATTGGGCAGAAAACTCTTTCTTAGATACCTGTTTGTTCTTCCTATAGTCTGACCGCAATATTCTCTTTTACTTCTGTTTGGGAAGTTAAAGTACATGTTAGCTGGCAGCCTCATCTGCTCCTTGGAGATAAAAATTATCTTCTACCTCTTAATACCATGATTTATAAAAATCTAAAACGTTCTCTAAGATTGATGCAAGTTCCCTGGGGAATTATATATTTATAGTCTTCTCTGCCTCTTAGGCTTCTGATTCTGTGTATGCTGTACCATATTGACTAATATGAGCCTCTTAAGATTTTACAACATGAACATAGGAGATTTTTCTAAAGACTTCAGTGGTAGAAAACAGCAGTGTTTGTATTACAGGCAAATTCAAATGGAACTATAGTCATCCTTATTTTTAAAGATCTCTTTCATATCCCCTCCATTGTTGACTTAAATGTTTTTGGTTGTAAAATATACATTACATAAAATTTACCATTATAACCATTTTTAACTGTGATTCAGTGGCATTAAGTACATTCACAATGCTGTGCAACAATTGCAGCCATCCATCTCCAGTACCTTTTCGTTTTCCCAAACTGAAACTTTATATCCATTAAACACTAACTCCCCATTTCCTTCTCCCTTCGTTCCCCCTGGCAACCACCATTCTCCTTTCTTAATGAATTTGACTATTCTAGGTACCTCATATAGTGGAATCATACAATATTTGTCCTTTTGTATCTGGATTATTTCACTTAGCATAATGTCTCCAATGTTGTAGCATGTGTAGAATCTTGGTCATTTTTAAGGAGGAATAATATTCCATTTTATGTGTATAACACGTTTTGTTTATCCATTCATCTGTGAGTGGTTGTTTGGGTTTGGGTTGCTATAACAGAATAACATAGACAGAATGGCTCATAAACAGCAGAAATTTATTTTTCATGGTTCTGGCAGCTGAGAAGTCCAAGATCAAGGTGACAGCAGATTTACTGTCTGGTGAGGACCTGCTTCCCAGTCCATAGACAGCCATCTTCTTGCTGAATCTTCACAAGGTGGAAAGAGCAAGGGAACTCCCTTGGATCTATTTTATAAGGACATTAATCCCATTCATGAGGGCTCCATCCTCATAACCTAATCACTTCCCCAGGGCTCCACCTCCAAATAAGATTTCAACATATGAAACAAAGGAGACACAAACATTCAGTCAATAGCAGCACTTATTCCTTCCCCCACCCCGCCACTGGATGGAAATACGTTGTATTTTCTTCTCACTGCTGTGATCTTTCATTTGCTCCTCCCTCTGTGTAACAGTAAAGACCTATAATCTCTTTATCTTAGAGCAGTTTGGCTTTCTTCTCTGAAGCCTTTGTAAGGCCCTTGCCTTTCTTGGATCTAAATTGTTACCCTAAGGGTTGCTTAAATCAGTTTTCCAAATTAAGATAGCTCCCTTCCTAAGATGAATTCCTATACCAACTACTAAACTAAAACAATTTGTTTCTACTTCTTTGTAGAATTTCCTAGCTGAAAATGCCAACTCAGCACAATTTCTACCACTACAGTTTATTATTCTGTGTGGATAAGTGGAATGAAAGATATTTCCTAATTACTCTGACTGGTCATTTTAATGTAAGAAACTATATTTACTTTTCAATAATATGAAGCATTATATAATTCTTTAGCTACAAAGAATAATTAAAAACTTCAACCTCTAGAATACATGGATATCATAGCTATTTTAGTTCAGGCCACAGTATGCATAATATTTCACAAAACATCCAAAGTGAGACAGGAAGATCTTTATTTTTTTTAAATTAATTTTTAATGGAGTATCATTGCTTTACAGTGTTGTGTTAGTTTCTTCTGTACAACAAAGTGAATCAGTTATACATATACATATATCAACTCGTTTTTAGATTCTCTTCCCATTTAGGTCACCATAGAGCACTGAGTAGAGTTCCCTGTGCTATACAGTAGGTTCTCATTAGTTATCCATTTTATATATAGTAGTGTATATATATCAATCCCAATCTCCCAATTCATCCCCCCCCTCTCTTCCCCCCTTGGTAACCATAAGTTTGTTTTCTACATTTGTGACTCTATTTCTGCTTTGCAAATAAGCTCATGTGTACCATTTTTCTAGATTCCACATGTAAGCGATATTATACAAGATTTGTCTTTCTCTTTCTGACTTACTTCACTCTGTATGACAATCTCTAGGTCCATCCATGTCACTGTAAGTGGCATTATTTTGCTCCTCTTTATGGCTGAGTAATATTCCATTGTATATGTCTACCACATCTTCTTTATCCATTCCTCTGTTGATGGACATTTAGATTGCTTCCATGTCCTGGCTATTGTAAATAGTGCTGCAGTGAATATCGGGGTGCATGCATCCTTTTGATATATGGTTTTCTCCAGATATATGCCCAGGAGTGGAATCGCTGGATCATATGGTAGCTCTATTTTTAGCTTTTTAAGGAACCTCCATACTGTTCTCCATAGTGGCTGTACCAATTGACATTCCCATGAACAGTGTATGAGGGTTCCCTTTGCTCCACACCCTCTCCAGCATTTATTGTTTGTAGGTTTTTCATGATGGCCATTCTGACCAGTGTGAGGTGATACCTCATTGTAGTTTTGATTTGCATTTCTCTAACAATTAGTGATGGTAAACATCTTTTCATGTGTTTTTTGGCCATTTGTATGTCCTCTTTGGAGAAATGTCTATTTAGATCTTCCACCCATTTTTTGATTGGTTTGTTTGTTTTTTGATATTGACCTGCATGAGCTGTTTGCATATTTTGGAGATTAATTCCTTGTCAGTTGCTTCATTTTCAAATATTTTCTCCCATTCTGAGGATTGTCTTTTGGTCTTATTTATGGTGTCCTTTTCAGTGCAAAAGCTTTTAATTAGGTCCCATTTGTTTATTTTTGTTTTTATTTTCATAACTCTAGTTGGTGGATCAAAAAAAGATCTTGCTGTGATTTATGTCAAAGAGTATTACTTTGAACACTGTTTTCCTCTAAGAGTTTATGGTATCTGGCCTTACATTTAGGTCTTTAATCCATTTTGAGTTTATTTTTATGTATGGTGTTAGGGAGTGTTCTAATTTCATTCTTTTACATGTAGCTGTCCAGTTTTTCCAGCACCACTTATTGAAGAGGCTGTCTTTCTCCACTGTATATTCCTGCCTTCTTTGTCATAGATTAGGTGACCATATGTGCATGGGTTTATCTCTGGGCTTTCTATCCTGTTGCATTGATCTATATTTCTGTTTTTGTGCCAGTACCATACTGTCTTGATTACTGTAGCTTTGTAGTATAGTCTGAAGTCAGGGAGCCTGATTCCTCCAGCTCCATTTTTCTTTCTCAAGATTGCTTGGCTATTCGGGGTCTTTAGTGTTTCCATGCAAATGGTAAAAAATTTTGTTCTAATTCTGTGAAAAATGCTATTGGTAATTTTATAGGGATTGCATTGAATCTGTAGATTACTTTGGATAGTATAGTCATTTTGACAATACTGATTCTTCCAATCCAAGAATATGGTATATCTCCATCTGTTTATGTCATGTTTGATTTCTTTCTTCAGTATCTTATAGTTTTCTGAGTACAGGTCTTTTGTCTCCTCAGGTAGGTTTATTCCTAGGTATTTTATTTTTGTTGTTGTTGTGATGGTAAATGGGATTGTTTCCTTAATTTCTCTTTCTGATCTTTCACTGTTCGTGTATACAAATGCAAGTGATTTCTGTGTATTAATTTTGTATTCTGTAACTTTACGAAATTCATTGGTGAGCTCTAGTAGTTTTCTAGTAGCATCTTTGGGATTCTTTATGCGTAGTATCATGTCATCTGCAAACAGTGACAGTTTTTCTTCTTTTCCATTTTGGATTCTTTTTGTTTCTTTTTCTTCTCTGATAGCCATGGCTAAGACTTCTAAAACTCTGTTGAATAAAAGTGGTGAGAGTGGACATCCTTGTCTTGTTCTTGATCTTTGAGGAAATGCTTTCAACTTTTCACTATCGAGTATGATGTTAGCTGTAAGTTTGTTGTATATGGCCTTTATTCTGTTGAGGTAGGTTCCCTCTAAGCCCACTTTCTGGAGAGTTTTTACATGAATCGGTGTTGAAATTTGTCAAAAGCTGTTTCTGCATCTATTGAGATGATCATATATTTTTTATTCTTCAATTTGTTAATGTAGTGTATCATATTGATTGATTTGCCTATATTGAAGAATCCTTACATCCCTGGGATAAATCCCACTTGCTCGTGGTGTATGAGCCTTTTAATGCATTGTTGGATTCAGTTTGCTAGTATTTTGTTGAGGATTTTTGTGTCTATGTTCATCAGTGATATTGGCCTCTAATTTTCTTTTTTTTCTTTGTTTTCGATATCTTTGTCTGGTTTTGGTGTCAGGGTGATGGTGGCCTCGTAGAATGAGCTTGGGTATGTTCCTTCCTCTGCAATTTTTTTGGAAGAATTTCGGAAGTGTAGGTCTTAACTCATTTCTAAATGTTTGATAGGATTCTCCTGTGAAGCCATCTGGTCCTGGACTTTTGTTTGTTGGGAGTTTTTTAATCACACTTTCAATTTCAGTAGTTGCGATTGTTCTGTTCATATTTTCTACTTCCTCCTTGTTCAGTCTTAGAAGGTTGTACCTTTCTAGAAATTTGTCCATTTCTTCTAGGTTGTCCATTTTATTGGCATACAGTTGCTGGTAGTAGTCTCTTATGATCCTTTGTATTTCTGTGGTGTCTGTTGTAACTTCTCTCTTTTCATTTCTAATTTTATTGATTTGGGTCCTCTCCCTTTTTTTCTGCATTAGTCTGGCTAAAGGTTTATCAATTTTCTTTATCTTCTCAAACAACCAGCTTTTAGTTTCATTGATCTTTGCTACTGTTTTCTTCATCTCTATTTCATTTATTTCTGCTCTCATTTTTATGATTTCTTTCCTTCTACTAAGTTTGGGTTTTTTTGTTCTTCTTTCTCTAGTTGCTTTAGGTGTAAGGTTAGGTTGTTTATTTTCAATTTTTCTTGTTTCATGAGTTAAGATTATATTGCTATAAACTTACCTCTTAGAACTTCTTTTGCTGTGTCTCATAGGTCATGGATTGATATGTTTTCATTGTCATTTGTGGTTACGTATTTTTTGATTTCCTCTTTGATTTCTTCAGTGACCCATTGGTTGTTTACTAACATTGTTTAGCCTCCATGTGTTTGTGTTTTTTAGTTTTTTTTCCTTTAATTGACTTCTAATCTCATAGCCTTGTGGTCAGAAAAGATGCTTGATATGACATCAGTTTTCTTAAATTTATCGAGGCTTGATTTTTGACCCACGATGTGATCTATCCTGGAGAACATTGCATGTGCACTTGAGAAAAAAGTATATTCTGCTGCTTTCAGATGGAAGGCCCTATAAATATCAATTAAGTCTATTTGGTCTAATGTGTCATTTAAGACTTGTCTTTCCTTATTAATTTTCTGTCTGGCTTGTGCTTCCTATAATTTTCAATCTGTCCATTGGTGTAAGTGGGTTGTTAAAGTCCCCCACTATTATTGTGTTGCTGTTGATTTCTCCTTTTAAGGCTGGTAGCATTTGCCTTATATATTGAGGTGCTCCTATGTTGGGTGCATATATATTTACAATGTTATATCTTATTCTTGTGTTGATTCCTTGATCGTTTTGCAGTGACCTTCCTTGTCTCTTATAATAGCCTTTATTTTACAGTCTATTTTGTCTGATATGAGTATTGCTACTCCAGCTATCGTTTGATTTCCATCTGCTTGGAATATCTTTTTCCATCCCCTCACTTTCAGTCTGTATATGTTCCTAGGTCCGAAGTGGGTCTCATGTAGATAGCATGTATAGGACTCTTGTTTTAATATCCATTCAACAAGTCTGTGTCTTTTCATTGGAGCATTTAAACCATTTACATTTAAGGTAATTATTGATATGTATTTTCCTATTGCTGTTTTCTTTTTTTTTAAACATCTTTATTGGAGTATAATTGCTTTAGGATGGTGTGTTAGTTTCTGCTTTATAACAAAGTGAATCAGTTATACATATACATATGTCCCCATATCTCTTCCCTCTTGCATCTCCCTCCCTCCCACCCTCCCTATCCCACCCCTCTGGATGGTCACAAAGCACCGAGCTGATCTCCCTGTGCTATGTGGCTGCTTCCCACTAGCTATCTATTTTAGGTTTGGTAGTGTATATATGTCCATGCTACTCTCTCAGTTTGTCCCAGCTTACCCTTCCCCCTCCCCGTATCCTCAACTCCAATCTCTAGTAGGTCTGTGTCTTTATTCCCTTCTTGCCCCTAGGTTCTTCATGACGATTTTTTTTTTTTTTTTTAGATTCCATATATACGTGTTAGCATACGGTATTTGTTTTTCTCTTTCTGACTTACTTCACTCTGTATGACAGACTCTAGGTCCATCCACCTCACTACAAATAACTCAATTTCGTTTCTTTTTATGGCTGAGTAATATTCCATTGTATATATGTGCCACATCTTCTTTATCCATTCATCTGCTGATGGACGCTTAGGTTGCTTCCATGTC
This sequence comes from Balaenoptera borealis, assembly GCF_965194805.1. Taxonomy (NCBI): domain Eukaryota; kingdom Metazoa; phylum Chordata; class Mammalia; order Artiodactyla; family Balaenopteridae; genus Balaenoptera; species Balaenoptera borealis. The sequence continues at coordinate 43,459,122 of NC_138862.1, forward strand.
CTGGCTATTGTAAATAGAGCTGCAGTGAACATTTTGGTACATGACTCTTTTTGAATTATGGTTTTCTCTGGGTATATGCCCAGTAGTGGGATTGCTGGGTCATATGGTAGTTCTATTTTTAGGTTTTTAAGGAACCTCCATAGTGTTCTCCATAGTGGCTGTATCAATTTAATTTCCCACCAACAGTGCAAGAGGGTTCTCTTCTCTCCACACCCTCTCCAGCATTTATTGCTTGTAGATTTTTTGATGATGGCCATTCTGACCAGTGTGAGATGATATCTCATTGTAGTTTTGATTTGCATTTCTCTAATGATTAATGATGTTCAACATTCTTTCATGTATTTGTTGGCAATCTGTATATCTTCTTTGGAGAAATGTCAGTTTAGGTCTTCTGCCCATTTCTGGATTGGGTTGTCTGTTTTTTTGATATTGAGCTGCATGAGCTGCTTATAAATTTTGGAGATTAATCCTTTGTCAGACAAAGCAACTTTGTCAGTTGCTTCATTTGGAAATATTTTCTCCCATTCTGATGGTTGTCTTTTGGTCTTGTTTATGGTTTCCTTTGCTGTGCAAAAGCTTTTAAGTTTCATTAGGTCCCATTTGTTTATTTTTGTTTTTATTTCCATTTCTCTAGGAGGTGGGTCAAAAAGGATCTTGCTGTGATTTATGTCATAGAGTGTACTGCCTATGTTTTCCTCTAAGAGTTTTCTAGTGTCTGGCCTTACATTTAGGTCTTTAATCCATTTTGAGTTTATTTTTGTGTATGGTGTTAGGGAGTGTTCTAATTTCATTCTTTTACATGTAGCAGTCCAGTTTTCCCAGCACCACTTATTGAAGAGGATGTCTTTTCTCCACTGTATATTCTTGCCTCCTTTATTAAAGATAAGGTGAGCATATTGCGTGGGTATATCTCTGGGCTTTCTATCCTGTTCCATTGATCTATATTTCTGTTTTAGTGCCAGTACCATACTGTCTTGATTACTGTAGTTTTGTACTATTGTCTGAAGTCAGGGAGCCTGATTCCTCCAGCTCCGTTTTTCCTTCTCAAGATTGCTTTAGCTATTCGGGGTCTTGTGTGTTTCCATACAAATTGTGAAATTTTTTGTTCTACTTCTGTGAAAAATGCCAGTGATAGTTTGATAAGGATTGCATTGAATCTGTAGATTGCTTTGGGTAGTATAGTCATTTTCATAATGTTGATTCTTCCAATCCAAGAATATGTATATCTCTCCATCTATTTGTATCATCTTTAATTTCTTTCATCAGTGTCTTATAATTTTCTGCATACAGGTCTTTTGTCTCCTTAGGTAGGTTTATCACTAGATATTTTATTCTTTTTGTTGCAGTGGTAAATGGCAGTATTTTCTTAATTTCACTTTCAGATTTTTCATCATTAGTGTATAGGAATGCAAGAGACTTCTGTGCATTAATTTTGTATCCTGCTACTTTCCCAAATTTATTGCTTAGCTCTAGTAGTTTTCTGGTAGCATCTTTAGGATTCTCTATGTATAGTATCATGTCATCTGCAAACAGTGACAGCTTTAATTCTTCTTTTCCGATTTGGAATCCTTTTATTTCTTTTTCTTCTCTGATTGCTATGGCTAACACTTCCAAAACTATGTTGAATAATAGTGTTGAGAGTGGGCAACCTTGTCTTGTTCCTGATCTTAGTGGAAATGGTTTCAGGTTTTCACCATTGAGGACGATGTTGACTGTGGGTTTGTCATATATGGCCTTTATTATGTTGAGGAAAGTTCCCTCTATGCCTACTTTCTGGAGGTTTTTATCATAAATAGGTGTTGAATTTTGTCGGAAGCTTTCTCTGCATCTAGTGAGATGATCCTATGGTTTTTCTCCTTCAATTTTTTAATATGGTGTATCACATTGATTGATTTGCATATATTGAAGAATCCTTGCATGATAAACCCCACTTGATCATGGCGTATGATCCTTTTAATGTGCTGTTGGATTCTGTTTGCTAGTGTTTTGTTGAGGATTTTTGCATCTATATTCATCAGTGATATTGGCCTGTAGTTTTCTTTCTTTGTGACATCTTTGTCTGGTTTTGGTATCAGAGTGATTGTGGCCTCATAGAATGAGTTTGAGAGTGTTCCTCCCTCTGCTATATTTTGGAAGAGTTTGAGAAGGATAGGTGTTAGCTCTTCTCTACATGTTTGATAGAATTCGCCTGTGAAGCCATCTGGTCCTGGGCTTTTGTTTGTTGGAAGATTTTTAATCACAGTCTCAATTTCAGTGCTTGTGATTGGTCTGTTCATATTTTCTATTTCTTCCTGGTTCAGTCTCGGAAGGTTGTGCATTTCTAAGAATTTGTCCATTTCTTCCAGGTTGACCATTTTATTGGCATATAGCTGCTTGTAGTAATCTCTCGTGATCCTTTGTATTTCTGCAGTGTCAGTTGTTACTTCTTTTTCATTTCTAATTCTATTGATTTGAGACTTCTCCCTTTTTTTCTTGATGAGTCTGGCTAATGGTTTATCAGTCTTGTTGATTTTCTCAAAGAACCAGCCATTAGTTTTATTGATCTTTGCTATTGTTTCCTTCATTTATTTCTGATCTGATCTTTATGATTTCTTTCCTTCTGCTAACTTTGAGGTTTTTTGTTCTTCTTTCTCTAATTGCTTTAGGTGTAAGTGTTAGTTGTTTGTTTGAGATATTTCTTGTTTCTTAAGGTAGGATTGTATTGCTATAAACTTCCCTCTTAGAACTGCTTTTGCTGCATCCCATAGTTTTGGGCCATTGTGTTTTCATTGTCATATGTTTCTGGGTGTTTTTTGATTTCCCCTTTGATTTCTTCAGTGACCCCTTGGATATATAGGAACGTATTATTATCCTCCATGTGTTTATATTTTTTACAGTTTTTTTCCTGTAATTGATATCTAGTCTCATAGCATTGTGGTCGGAAAAGATAGTTGATATGATTTCAATTTTCTTAAATTTACCAAGGCTTGATTTGTAACCCAAGGTATGATCTATCCTGGAGAATGTTCCTTGACCACTTGAGAAGAAAGTGTATTCTGTTGCTTTTGGATGGAATGTCCTATAAATATCAATTATGTCCATCTTGTTTAATGTATCATTTACAGCTTGTGTTTCCTTATTTATTTTCATTTTGGATGATCTGTCCCTTGGTGAAAGTGGGGTGTTAAAGTCCCCTACTATGATTGTGTTACTGTCGATTTCCCCTTTTATGGCTGTTAGTATTTGCCTTATGTATTGAGGTGCTCCTATGTTGGGTGCATAGATATTTACAATTGTTAAATCTTCTTCTTGGATTGATCCCTTGATCATTATGTAGTGTCCTTCTTTGTCTCTTGTAATAGTCTTTGTTTTAGTCTATTTTGTCTGATATGAGAATTACTTCTCCAGCTTTCTTTTGATTTCCATTTGCATGGAATATCTTTTTCCATCCCCTCACTTTCAGTCTGTATGTGTCCCTAGGTCTGAAGTGGGTCCCTTGTAGACAGCATATATATGGATCTTGTTTTTGTATCCATTCAGCCAGTCTATGTCTTTTGGTTGGAGCATGTAATCCATTTACGTTTAAGGTAATTATCGATATGTATGTTCCTATTGCCATTTTCTTAATTGTTTTGGGTTTGTTATTGTAGGTCTTTTCCTTCTCTTGTGTTTCCTTCCTAGAGAAGTTCCTTTAGCATTTGTTGTAAAGCTGGTTTGGTGGTGCTGAATTCTCTTAGCTTTTGCTTGTCTGTAAAGGTTTTAATATCTCTGTCAAATCTGAATGAGATCCTTGCTGGGTAGAGTAATCTTGGTTGTAGGTTTTTCCCCTTCATCACTTTAAGTATGTCCTGCCACTCTCTTCTGGCTTGCAGAGATTCTGCTGAAAGATCAGCTGTTAACCTTATGGGGATTCCCTTGTATATTACTTGTTGTTTTTCCCTTGCCACTTTTAACATTTTTTCTTTGTATTTAATTTTTGATAGTTTGATTAATATGTGTATTGGCATATTTCTCCTTGGATTTATCCTGTATGGGACTCTCTGTGCTTCCAGGACTTGATTAACTATTTCCTTTCCCATACTAGGGAAGTTTTCAACTATAATCTCTTCAAATATTTTCTCAATCCTTTTCTTTTTCTCTTCTTCTTCTGGGACCCCTGTAATTCGAATGTTGGTGTGTTTCATGTTGTCCCAGAGGTCTCTGAGACTGTCCTCAATTCTTTTCATTCCTTTTTCTTTATTCTGCTCTGTGGTAGTTATTTCCACTATTTTATCTTCCAGGTCACTTATCTGTTCTTCTGCCTCAGTTATTCTTCTATTGATCCCTTCTAGAGAATTTTTAATTTCATTTATTGTGTTCTTCATCACTGTTTATTTGCTCTTCAGTTCTTCTAGGTCCTTGTTAAACGTTTCTTGTATTTTCTCCATTCTATTGCCAAGATTTTGGATCATCTTTACTATCATTATTCTGAATTCTTTTTCAGGTAGACTGCCTATTTCCTCTTCATTTGTTAGGTCTGGTGGGTTTTTGCCTTGCTCCTTCATCTGCTGTGTGTTTCTCTGTCTTCTTATTTTGCTTAACTTACTATGTTTGGGGTCTCCTTTTCACAGGGTGCCAGTTCGTAGTTCCTGTTGTTTTTGGTGTCTGTCCCCAGTGGCTAAGGTTGGTTCAGTGGGTTCTGTAGGCTTCCTGGTGGAGGGGACTAGTGCCTGTTTTCTGGTGGATGAAGCTGGATCTTGTGTTTCTTGTGGGCACGTCCACGTCTGGTGGTGTGTTTTGGGGTGTTTGTGACCTTATTATGATTTTAGGCAGCCTCTCTGCTAATCGGTGGGGTTGTGTTCCTGTCTTGCTAGTTGTTTGGCATAGGGTGTCCAGCACTGTAGCTTGCTGGTCGTTGAGTGGAGCTGGGTCTTGGTGTTGAGATTGAGATCTCTGGGAGATTTTAGCTGTTTGATATTACATGGAGCTGGGAGGTCTCTTGTGAACCAGTGTCCTGAACTTGGCTCTCCCACCTTAGAAGCACAGCCCTGATGCCTGGCTGGAGCACCAAGAGCCTGTCATCCCCACGGCTCAGAATAAAAGGGAGCAAAAAAAAGAAAGAAAGAAAGAAGAAGATAAGATAAAATAAAGTTATTAAAATAAAAAATAATTATTAAAAGAAATTTAAGTAATAAAAAAAAAGAAAGAAAGAATAGAGCAACCAAACCAAAAAACAAATCCACCAATGATAACAAGTGCTAAAAATTATACTAAAAACAAAAAACAAAAAAAATGGACAGACAGAACCCTAGGACCAATGGTAAAAGCAAAGCTATACAGACAAAATCACACACAGAAGCATACACATACACACTCACAAAAAGATAAAAAGGGAAAAAAAAATATATATATATATCATTGCTCCCAAAGTCCACCTCCTCAATTTGCGATGATTCATTGTCTATTCAGGTATTCCACAGATGCAGGGTACATCAAGTTGATTGTGGAGATTTAATCCGCTGCTCCTGAGGCTGCTGGGAGAAATTTCCTTTTCTCTTCTTTGTTCACACAACTCCTGGGGTTCAGCTTTGGATTTGGCCCTGCCTCTGCATGTAGGTCGCCCGAGGGCGTCTCTTCTTTGCTCAGACAGGACGGGATTAAAGGAGCAGCTGATTCAGGGGGCTCTGGCTCACTCAGGCCAGGGGGAGGGAGGAGTACCAAGTGCGGGGCGAGCCTGTGGTGGCAGAGGCAAGCATGACGTTGCACCAGCCTGAGGCGTGCTGTGTGTTCTCTCAGGGAAGTTGTCCCTGCATCATGGCACCCTGGCAGTGGCGGGCTACACAGGAGGGGAGGTGTGGATAGTGACCTGTGCTCGCACACGGGCCTCTTGGTGGCTGCAGCAGCAGCCTTAGCGTCTCACGCCCGTCTCTGGGGTCCGCGCTGATAGCCGCGGCTCTCTTCGGTCTCTGGAGCTCCTTTAAGCAGCGCTCTTAATCCCCTCTCCTCGCCCACCAGGAAACGAAGAGGCAAGAAAAAGTCTCTTGCCTCTTCAGCAGCTCCAGACTTTTTCCCGGACACACTCTCGGCTAGCTGTGGCGCACTAACCCCTTCAGGCTGTGTTCACGCCGCCAACCCCAGTCCTCTCCCTGGGATCCGACCTCCGAAACCCCGAGCCTCAGCTCCCAGCCCCCGCCCGCCCCGGCGGGTGAGCAGACAAGCCTCTCGGACTGGTGAGTGCTGGTCGGCACCGGTCCTCTGTGCGGGAATCTCTCCGCTTTGCCCTCCGCACCCCTGTGGCTGCGCTCTCCTCCAAGGCTCCGAAGCTTTCCCCCTCTGCCACCCGCAGTCTCCGCCTGCGAAGGGGCTTCCTAGTGTGTGGAAACCTTTCCTCCACAACTCCCTCCCACTGGTGCAGGTCCCATCCCTATTCTTTGTCTCTGTTTTTTCTTTTTCCTTTTTCCCTACCCAGGTACGTGCGGGAGTTTCTTGCCTTTTGGGAGGTCTGAGGTCTTCTGCCAGGGTTCAGTAGGTGTTCTGTAGGAGTTGTTCCACATGTAGATGTATTTCTGTTGTACTTGTGGGGAGGGAGGTGATCTCCACGTCTTACTCTCCCCCCATCTTGAAGCTCCTCCTGCCATTTTCTTAATTGTTTTTTGTGGGGTTTTTTTGGTAGGTCTTTTTTCTTCCCTTCCTCTTGTTCTCTTCTCTGTTGGTCTAATAACCATCTTTAGTGTTGTGTTTGGGTTGCTTTTTCTTTTTTATATATGTATCTATTGAGTTTTTTGGTTTTCATTTTCCATGAGGTTTTGATATATCGGTCTATATATATATACAAGCTTGTTTTAAGTTGCTGGTCTCTTTGTTTCAAATGCAATTCCCATTTCCTGAATTTGTACTCTTCTCACTGTTGTTGGTTTTGACATCATATTTGTGTATGGTTGATTTCCTGCTTTTACTCCATGTTTGCCTTTACCAGTGAGCTTTCCCATTTGTGATTTTCTTGTTTCTAGTTGTGGTCTCTCTTTTTTCCCCCCATGCCTAAAGAAGTTCCTTTAGCCTTTGTTGTAGGTCTGGTTTGGTGGTGCTGATTCTCTTAGCTTTTGCTTGTCTGTAAAGCTTTTGATTTCTCCATTGAATCTGAATGAGAGCCTTGCTGGTTAGAGTATTCTTTGTTGTAGGTTCTTCCCTTTCATTACTTTAAATATATCATGCTACTTCCTTCTGGCCTGCAGAGTTTCTGCTGAAAAATCAGCTGATTACCTTATGGGGATTCCTTTTTATGTTATTTGTTACTTTTCCCTTTTTGCTTTTAATATTTTTTCTTTGTATTTAATTTTTGTTAGTTTGAGTAATATGTGTCTTGGCATGTTCCTCCTTGGATTTATCCTGTATGGGACTCTCTGCACTTCCTGCACTTGGGTGACTATTTCCTTTCCCATGTTAGGGAAGTTTTTCACTATAATCTCTTCAAATATTTTCTCAGGCCCTTTCTTTTTCTCTTCTTTGGGACACCTATAATTCGAATGTTGTTGTGTTCAATGTTGTCCCAGAAGTCTCTGAGACTGTCCTCATTTCTTTTCATTCTTGTTTCTTTATACTGTTCCATGGCAGTGATTTCCACCATTTTGTCTTCCAGCTCACTTATCTGTTCTTCTGCCTCAGTTATTCTGCTACTGATTCCCTCTAGAGTATTTTTCTTTTCAGTTATTGAATTGTTCATCTCTGTTTGTTTGTTCTTTAGTTCTTCTATGTCGTTGTTGAACATTTCTTGCGTCTTCTCAATCCTTGTCTCCAGTCCTCTTCTGAGATCTTGGATCATCTTTATTATCATTAGTCTGAATTCTTTTTCAGGTAGGTTGCCTATTTCCTCTTCATTTAGTTGGTCTTGTAGATTTTTACCTTGCTACTTTCTCTGCAATAGATTTCTCTGTCATCTCATTTTATCTAACTTATTGTGTTTGTGGTCTCCTTTCCACAGGCTGCAGGATCGTAGCTCCTCTTGCTTCTGGTGTCTGCACCCTGGTGGGTGAGGTGGATATTGAGTGGGGCCTCCCCTTTGCTCTGTGGTTGTTACTGCCCTGTCAGGGGTGTGGTGTGTTCCTTAGTTGTTGAAGAAGGGGCCCCAAGATCTGTTTCTTCGCTGTATTTCTGATCTGAGGTGTGAGGTAGGTGGGATTGGAGCACTCCCAGTGGGAGAGAAGGCTCTGAGTATTCCTTCTCTGGGGCTGTTCATCTTTGAGTGTGCTTTGTTGTGTCTCCTTTCTCATGGTGTGTGGGCTCAAGGGTACACTGTTGTTGGCCCTGCTTTTGGTCCCACCTTAACTGTGGGTATGCCAACAAATGGCCCTGGTGACTCTCAGGTGTTGTTTTCACCAGTCCACTGGCACAGATCTACTGAGGTCAGGTCTCAGGACTGCAGTAGTCATGTACCTGGACCCACTGTGGGAGCTATGGAAGTAGCTCAGACTCTGGCCTGGCCCAACCCTGTGTGTGTTTGTCCACAAAGCCCACAGCTGCTAAAGCCAGACCCATCTCAGCTGCAGGAGCACTTGTCCATTTGGATGTTTAGCAGGCACTGAATTTAGGAAGCCATCAGCGGAGGTGTAACTCCACAGTTCACATAGCTGTGAGGAGAGATTTCAGCTCTTATTCCTTAGTTGCATGGCCCCTGGGGCTCAGCTGTGGTTTCAGCTCAACCTGTGCATGTGTTTCTCTCTCCACCGTCTGCTCCCAAGGCTGCCCTGGAGCACACGTGCCCGCGCAGGCAGGCAGGGACAGAGGCATCAAAGGGCGTGGCCACCGGGGCTGTTGCGGCCTGAGGAGGCTCTAACGGGAGTGATGCTCAGGCCCACTGGGGCCTGCATAGCCGGAGGAGGCTTTGGCAGGGGCGGTGTGTGGGAGGAACATCTTTAGACATGTGAAAAATAAAATTGGCAAAGGCCAAACTGGAAAGAACTATTTTTACGGATAATAAAAAGCCAAAAATCAATCAGGTTTTTCACATTACATATTTTAAACTCCTGAAAAATCTGTTTTTCCAGAACAGTGTAATGTTTTTCACAAGCCAAACTGTTAGAAAGTTAGTGCCCTATCATTAAACTTGAGTATATAGTCTAATTTTATACGTTATTATTCTTTTTGTTGTGAACCACAGAAAATATATTTATCCATATTGACATTTATTATCTGAAAGGATTGTTGACTCACCTAATGGAAGAACCTAGAAGTAAATCTTGCTTCAGGCATTGAGACCTTTATATTTAAGCAGGAAAAAAATAAATCATGCTACAATTAATATAGATAGATACTTGAAAAGTTAGGTAAATAGACAGGTGATAGACACACAGATAGATAGAATTGCAAAACTATTCTAGGTATTTTTAAATAATTCAGACTAGAAAATTGTATTTGAAACATTGGATTGGAGGAAAGAGAAAGAGAGATTTTATCAGGGATCTCTGCTTTTGTTTGTTTTTTTCTAAGCCTGAGGTTTTATGCTTCTCTGATGATACTACATAGAATTCCTTCCAGCTTCCATGTGGTTTCCAAGAGGACACACTGTTATAAATGCTTATGGATTCCAAGACATAGATAAAATTCTTTAAATACTAAAAATATGCAGTCTGAGCAAGCTTTACAATGTATTTCAAGGGAAAACCACAGCTGTGAGGAACTCCACCTTGATGCTAAACATCTGATTATTTTGGATAATTTGAGCTTCCTTTCTGAAATATTGATAAACTCTAAACTTTATAATCAATTGAGATGTTCTTTTTCAAAATAATTACTTTTAATCATTTGGATTTCATGATCTCATAATTTTAAAAATGGTTTAGCATTCTTTAAATATCAAACATTAATTATTCTTTTTAGATAAATTTAAAGTTCTTATAATAATACTAGTAGGGAATAGTATTTACTTTTCAAGCAAACTAAATGTGACAATTAATCATTCAGGCTATTTGTCACCTGGTGCAAATATTGAAGAATAACTCCTACTTGTCTCTAGTGTGATTCAGTGATAAAGTAGTATCATCTACTTCCTAAAATGTCAAGTGGATTATTAATTAAAAACTAATTACACCACTTATGAATTCTATGTAGTTAACTTGTACTCAATAATTCTTGATACTAGGTTTAGTAGGCATTGCTTTTCTTGGCTATTGTTAATTTTATAGATATGTTCATCATAATATTTATAGAAAATGAATGTGTATAGGAATTAAAAATCCACAGATTTTTTCCAGGCTCACATTATAAACTAGCTGAAATGAATTCCTTTCAACTTACTAATGAACTAGGCACATTTACAATTAGTTGAGTTTCAATTTATGAAGGTATGTATTCTTTTATATGACTTACTCCATTTGTATTGCTCTGAATTTTAGTGTCAGTTTTCCCCACAGTATCATTTTCATGGATTTATTTTTGAGTCACTTTATGTATCTTGGTGTAATCTCTTTTTCACATACATTAATACATTATCATTTGTTTAAAGGAACATATCTGTTTTGGTTTTGGGGAGAAAAAAAATACTCATCAGTCTGCCTCACACAGAAGTCATAATATTCATGTTCTGTATCAATTCTGGTGCCTATGAGGCTGTCCATAAGGTAGATTCAGGGGAGTCATCTTATTCCGTTCTTTCTCTGAATTCTCTTCCAAATTAGGAGAGACTTTGATACACTCCATACTGTGATATCATAAATTGTGGTCAACACCTGGCCTGTATATTCTCTTGGAATATTATGATAGGTAGAACATGAGAATATAGATTTCTTCATGGGATATGATAACACTTTAGATTAATCCAGCTCCTACGTTTACAAAGCACTTAATCTTTACAATAATTCTGTGAAATAGACATTAAATTTTGACTGATTTATATAGAGTGAATCAATAATGGAAGGAGCATAGGTTTTTTTTTTTAATAGTTAGAGTAGGGCTTGGATTCTGGATTTTACTTCTCAATATTTCAAAGTTTCTTGGAATTTTATTGTTTCAGTTTCTTTATCTTGAAAACAGGAATAATACCACCCAATGACAAGATTGTCAACCAAATTTTATTGGAAGACATAATTATATGTACCATTTATCATGAGTTTATTAGCTGTCAGAGATAAGAAGTGATTTTTTTCAATTACCTCATTTGATTTTTGCAACCACCATATGGGGTGAATTATAAAATAGCTTATATTTATGTTCTGCTTACCATGCTCTAGGCACAGTTCTAAGTGTCTCTATATATTTTTCCATTTAATAATCACAAGATATTTCAAATGAGTCATATACCTCTGCTTTTATTGACATTTTACAGATGAGTCAACATTGGCATAAAGAACTTAAGAAACTAACCAGATCACATGGCTATTCAGTGTTGGAGCCAAATTTCAAACTTAGGAAGCCTGCCTCCAGACTCCGTACTCTTCACTATGTTTACTGCTCTCTAATAAATAAATCTCCCAGCAGAGCATAGTAAGCAATGTTAGTGGTGAATAAAAGCTGCTCTTCATTGTCCCTTCCCCTCCCCAGTTCACAAGTAAAGAAAGTGAAAGAAAAAATTAAGCATCCTATCAGAGATCACACTAGGAAATGTGAAGCTGGACTCAAACCAGTCCTACATTCAAGTTTAGTGTTTTGTTTTATTTTGTTGTATTCCTTTCCCTTCATCATAGCTGCCTTTTGCACATTCATGTGCAAACTGAAATAAACACTCAGGCTTTGGCAGACTAATGTCTTGATTATATACATAGTAGTTTTTGTGAAGATACTTTAGATTCAGAACATTTCCAAAACAAATTTCTTCTCCTGTTTCATATGCCCTGGACAGAAATCCTACAAAAATGCTAAGAACCCCCAATCCAGAAATTCTCAAGTCTAAATACACACACTCTTTAACAGTAATAGAATCCTTCTTGTGTATTTATGCACAATATTAAGGCAAGATATTTAAGAAGACTTAAAAGACATAAGTTTAAAAAACAGTTATTTGAGTGATAGGTCTCTTCTTAAGTATTAAAGTACCTTCATATAGAGGCTGCATCAGAAATTTGTTCTCTAGTTTTATTTATTTTCTAAAAGAAAATCAATGAACACTCGGAGATTAGAGAAAAGTCACTTTACTGGAGAACAGTTGAATTGTCAAATCTACAACTTTAGGTTCTAATCATGGTAGAGCTCAACCTTGAACCACTTAGTAATTTCATCCCCTTTCTTGCTTTTAAAAATATTAACTTTCCTGAGTTCTTATTGTCTCCTTAGCATGCATATCAGAGGCAGAAACAAATACTAACAGCTTGCAATCTCTCTCTCCAAATAAAACCATAATTGTCAAAAGGCATGAACAGTGTCACAGAAAGAAGTTGGAACACCAAAAATACTCATCACTATTTAGGTTTGATTCATTAGGGAAAACAAAGAAGCTTTTCTATGTATTTTTTTCAGTGTTGTTCTGCAATGTTGCCAAAACTTTACCTTCTTTAGGGTAAATCAGAACTAACGATTTAAACCTTCATCTAGGAAACTAAATGAATGCTCCAATGATATTCCTGTAATGGCTGATAGGTGAAGTGGCAGCTGTCACCAAAAAGATCTCTCTACCGTTTTAGCGTATTGTCTATTCAGCAGTTGAATACAAGACACAGCTTGAAGCTCATAATGGCTGCCAAAATTTCATTGCCTTGATATTGCCTTTGTCTTCAAAAAACACAGTTTTCCCCAGGCTTGGTCAGTAACAGAAACACAGTTTTTTCTTTTCCACTAGACAGAATCGGAGCTGCTCCCTGTGAAGTGGACATATTACCCTGCTCAGAGAGGAGTGCATTTCAGAAAGACATTTTTATCAAAGGGGAATTATGTTTTTTGATCAAATACATCTTCAAGGTCAAACATGTTACAGTTAAAAGAGATAGAGTAAAAGAAAATGACACATATATTGGATGCCAAAAATTCTCTTAGTAAAATTACCCTGTTTCTGAGTATTTGAAAATTTGGTGTTCTGTTGTTTAAATCAAACTGAGCATTTTTTACATGTGACAGCACAGTCTCTCTATTTTTTTCCTTCTTAGATAAGATTGTACAATTTTTTTTTCATAGAGGAGAATTATGTTGCCTATGAATACTTAATGCAAGCCAACATTCTATCTTCTAAAATATAATCATGACAATTTAACTTTCTCCTGAAAATTTTTGGCTCTGGTATGGGGGAAACTGGAGTGTGTCAGTCCTTTCATCATATATTCAGTAAAGGCAGCTCTTTGTTTTCTATCAAAAACTTTGCTTTTTGGATTAAATGCTCTGAAACTTTCTTCAGTGAAAATTTGATTTTGATATCCCTAGGATCTTATACTTAGAGGAGACAAAAGCCTTTGGAAGGAAGAGTTGAGAAGGGGCCAGAGCAATGATTGCGGTCCCATCCTTGAAAGTCATAGTGAGGACAATGTGGGTGGAGAGAGAACTAGATTGAATGAGGTTCCAGTGTCTACTTTAAAATGAAAATCTTTGGGCCTGTGTTGGGTTAAGTTATTTGGTGAGATCTTTCTTATTAAAGTTTCTTTTATTCATTTACCAGTGAAAATCATTCAATAAACTTTAATAGTTCACAGTTCTACTCAAAAGAAAGGTCTCTTTCTTTTAAAAGGTATAATGTGTAGTATTATATCATATACTATATGATACATCATATCATATTATATCATATACTATAGTATCATATACTATGATATGTAGTATTATATCACTTGAAAATTCTTTAAATCTCTGTAAGGAGCAATCATTTATCTAGATCAGGGGTCCTCAACCCCCGGGCCGTGGGCTGGTACTGGTCCACGGCCTGTTAGGAACCAGGCTGCACAGCAGGAGGTGAGCGGCGGGAAGCTTCATCTGCCGCTCCCCATAGCTCCCCATCGCTGGCATTACCGCCTGAACCATCCCCCCTCCATACCTTCAAACGTGTTCCTGAGTCTTTCTTTGGACAGAATGTTCTCAGAGGGAGACTTCTAAATTGAATTTTGATCATATAACTCTCCTGCTTAAAACCTTTAATATTTTCACACTATAACCAGGATAATGTCTAGGTTCCTTAACTTAGTTTTCCATAGACAAGCATGATTTGGCTTCCACCTGCCTCTCTAGACTTATCTTTCACAAGTCCCTAACACCTTGGCACTCTCTGCTTCAAAATACTGATCTTCTTTTAGTTTCTTGAAAACATTGTGCTGTTTCTCATCTCAGGGTCTTTGCCTGTGTTGTTCCCCTACTCAGCGTCTCCCTATACTCTTTCCCCTTCATCTGTCTAGCTATTGTCTCAGCTCAGTTTAATGGAATTTCTTCCAAGAAGTATTCCCTGATCCCATTTTAAAAATATAAATATATTACACGCCCCTGATATACATTCACCATAAGATCTTGAATTCTCTTGTCATAGTATTTATGACACTTTATTGCAAGGGCTTGCTTAACTGTCTATGTCCCTCACTAGAGAGTAAGCTCAGTGAGGGTGGGGACAATGGCCGTTTTGCTTATTTTTTCTTGTCATCTATCATAATTTCCTGCATTACAGAAGGCTCTTACAATATTACTGAGTGAATAAAGAAACCTTCTCAATGGCAGTTTCTGATTTTACAATGATTATTTTAACACCCTACGAAAGAGAACCTAAAGTTCAGCATGAGAATCTCATGTCCTTTCTATAAAAATTGGATTTCCATGATGAGTCAAATCGTAATCCAAATCTAGAGACTGAACAGTAAACATATCAAGGAAATGAAGGTATCTTTAAAGACATCCAAGTTAAATAGCCTGCTGCACCTATTTGACCATGGGTTCACCCCCACAATGGGTGCTGAACAAGTCAGATTACTGGCTAATGTGCACTTTTTCCTCATTAGTATTTAGAGGGCCTAGGGAAAGTTTACTTCTTTGATTCCCTCTCTCATATACACTTTCTATCTCAATGATTGATAAATTCACCTTCTGGCTAACATATTTTCTTTAAATATTTTGAAGTTCTGGTTCTATTCTCAGAAGCAGCATGCTTCATACCCCCAGAGAGCTTGGAAAATGCTACTTTTTGCACTTGAACTGACCAATGCATGTACAAAATAAATAATTGTTGAATAAATTAATTAAAAGAAATAGCCATTGTTGATAACAATGGACAATTTGTTTTAGATCAGTAGATCTAAAATTGTCTCAGATTCAAGATCACATGGGAGTTTTATAAAAATATAGATGCTTAGTCTTCATTCTTTGAGATTTTTATTCACTAAATAATGAAATGATCAAGGAATTTATGGAATGGTCATTTTCACTTTTATCATTGCTCCATAAGATTCTTTTCTTTAGATGGGCTAGGAAACAGCTATTTCCTTAGATGAAATATGCTAGCTTTCAATGTTTACAGTACCATGTATGTGTGTATATATTTATTCATATAAATGCATGTGAATAGATATGCTTATTCTCCTTATGTAGAATAGGCAAATTTTGTTGTGTCCCTGAAGGCTTCACTCTAATCTCATCTTTACTGGCAATACATTCTTATCAGACATTTCACAGAGTATTTAATTTACAACCCTACAAAATACACTGACATATTGCATTGATTTGAGGACTCTAAAAACTGGATTGTGCAAAATTTTCAACTTGAATGAAAACAGTTTTAATTTAACTTTACTTTAAGGTTTTAGGCCACAATTCCTATAACTTAATTTTTCCCTATAACCAGTACCTAGATATACTTATAAATCTGAAAGTTAGTAAAATTATGTCAAAAAATAAAATGTTATCTTAGTAAAAATACAAAGATACTGATGGCTCTCTGAAAGACTGGACCCTGAGAAATATTTGGGCTAGTACCTAATAAAGTAATTAAAGATAAAAAAATATTATCTTAGTAAAAATACAAATGACGACTAGGTGACTGAAGAGTTTTTCTATCAGGTACAAGCTATTATACCAATGTGCAGGGTTTTTAAAAAATATAGTTTATTCAATACATACTCATGTTTTCTCTATATATTAAGTGCTGTGTAAGAAATTGGAGATTACTGGAGTGAATAAGGCAGATATGGTACCCATCCTCATGGAACTAAGAGTCCAGCATGTAACACAGTTGTTAAGCGAATATCTGTTTATAATTATGATACATGCCGTGCAGGAAAAGATCAGAGTAACTATTCAGAAAACTTCCTAAGAAAAAATCATACAATATGTGATCTTTTGTGACTGTTTTTTCCCTTAGCATAATGTTTTCAAGGTTTATCTATATCTTAGCATGTATTAGTACTGCTTTCCTTTTTTTTTTTTTTTTTATTAATTAATTAATTAATTTATTTTGGCTGTGTTGGGTCTTCGTTTCTGTGCGAGGGCTTTCTCCAGCTGCGGCAAGTGGGGGCCACTCCCCACCGCGGTGCGCGGGCCTCTCACCATCGCGGCCTCCCCCGTTGCGGAGCACAGGCTCCAGACGCGCAAGCCCAGCAATTGTGGCTCACGGGCCCAGCCGCTCCGCGGCATGTGGGATCTTCCCAGACCAGGGCCCGAACCCGTGTCCCCTGCACTGGCAGGCAGACCCTCAACCACTGCGCCACCAGGGAAGCCCCTGCTTTCCTTTTTATCACTGAATAATATTCCATTGTATACATATGGCATACTTTGTTAATAGAATTTTTGCTGTATCCTTTGGTAGAACCATGCCCACTCTTGAATCTAAGGCATTTTGACCAAAAGAGCCTGGAGTTGCAGGGGAGAGAAATAAAAATTCTCTAAGTGGATTCACTGGGCATGAAGGAAAGAGGGTCACTTCTACTTTCACCCTGTGGTTCTTGAACTCATGTATTCTACCTATTAGACATAAAACACCATATAATTGTCATTGATTTACAGCATACACTGCATCTTGGGGGATGGTTCCCTATCCTCTCAGGGTCTTCTCTTCAGGGTTGCAACTCAAAAGGTTGTTTTCTCATTTCATAAGCTGACAGCTTCTAAGCAGTATGGTATATGAAACGACTCATGGATCCCATGGTTACGTGCCCACTGCTGAACCTCATTTTCTCTAAAGCAGATCATTGTCCCCAATTAAATATGATGGAGGATGCTATGTTGATGAATCAAACACTGAAAGCCTTGGGAAGGTGGTGCTGGCTAAGGCACTGTGGGAAGAATAAGCAAACAAGATGATCTGCTGTCCCTTGCAGGTTATATTGGTTCAATGTAATCAACCTGTCACCAAGTGGCTAGTTGTCCTTCTTAAGAGATGCTGACATTTTTGGTCTGTATCACTGAGAATTTTAGTCATTTGGTAATAGCAGTAACTAAATAGGCCTTGGTGAGTGAGAGCTTATGCTGTTATATCTATTCCTACACCCAATTCCTGCCACCGCGGGCCTTTGTACAGTACTGAGGTAGATCAGGAAAGTATTTGGCTAATATCAACTACCTATTATTATGTCTACTTGGTTGTTTGAGAAACCTTCAATGGCTGATGCTTTCTAGAGGCTGTTAGTATATGATATAAGATCTTCACATTCTGTGCTCAGCATAGTGGATCTATTTATATGCCTCTTCCCTAGGATTTTTTGTTCTCAATTTTCCAATTATTTTTTTTCCAGATCCCTGACCAACTAACCAAGGAATTTGGAACTGCCCATTAGTCTTTGTATAGTCTTGCTTCATGCCACTTTCCACACAAAGTGGATGACCAGGTGCATCTTCCAAAGCTATAGCATTTGGTAAGTTTTTTCCTCACTGTTGCTTTTCAGGTGCTGTAGTGTTGAAAACATTCTGTTGTACCCATATCTGAGTTGACTATTCTGTGAACAAAGTCAGCCTTTATTCTCCTCCATCAGTTGGTCATTAGGGATACTCCCCTTCCTGACATGTGTCCATAAGCATGAGTTGAAGATAAATGCAGGAAAAATAATGTCATGGCCTCTGGGTCATCTGCTCATGCATCTTACTTGTGCCTTCTGACTTTGTTTTTGTCTGATCCAAGATGTATCGTTCTACCTTATGACAAATTTTTGTTGGGCTGGCACAAGTTTATCACTTTGTGTAAATATAACAGAACCCAGATTGTAAAGAAAAGTTCCAGCTGCATGGTCTTTATTTGTCTTATAATCAGGCACCCCTTCTCTACCAAGATCCACTAGGAATCTAAGACCTACTATTTGAATGGCTATTCTCTGTTGGAAAGGACATGGTTATGCAGGTGACTTACAGTGAAGTACTCTTGGGATAAATTCCTGTAAAAGAATGAATAAAGCAAGATTGGGCAGAAAGAAGTTAAACTGTGGTGAAGTTACAAGAGTGACCTCAGTTAACCTCTCAGGGAAGTCTGAGGCTGAGATTTTCAGAGACATTCCAAATTAAAGCAAGGGTTTTGATCTTTGTACCTATACATCGACCGATTATTAGAAGCTGACTTCCCCTAAGGAAGAGCTTTATTCTTGGACAAAGCAGTCATGGAGAGTGACTCAGCTATGGAAATTGGGGAAAATGAGTTCCTGAATCCTGAGGGAGAGATTTGGGTGGTGTATCAAAACTTTCGCTAGACGTAGTGCTCCTAAATAGGTGAAGAATAAACATCACCATCTATATCTGGTATTTTTCTCTTCTTTCTATTGCCTTTTTAAAGTTTTGCATGCTGTTAGCCTATGTAAAGGTTTCAGTAGTTCCATCTTTCAAATATCCAAACTTTTGACCACACTTATTAAGAAATTGCTTCCAAGAGAAATTAGTGAGGGAGAATACAGGAAGCAGGAAAAGGAAGGTGAAGAAAACCAGTAAGACTGTGGTTCAGGCACAGTTCCACAGAGGGTTGTTTCTCCTTATCCTGGAGGATGACTCTGGTATGAATTACACTTCAGGTGATGGAATTACAGTTTCAAAGTTCCACACCCTTCAGTCATTGGTTAACTGGATCATAAACTCCCTGGCTTCTAGCTCTGTACTATGAAGGCAGACAGTTCTAGCAACCTCTGTAGAGCACACTAAAGAAAATCAAAGATGTGGGCCACAAAAGGCAAAAGCACACCAGAAAAGAAGAGAGCATATTAAAAAAGTCAAAAGGAGATAGAAGGTAATCTGATTTGAACACCAGCAGTGTTAGTTACAGGGAGTAATGTGGGAACAACCACGTAAAAATAATAGTTTGTAGCCTAAACTACTTATTTTAACTTTAGTTTTTTCCTGTTTTTGTTTGTTTACTCTCTAACATTTGCAACTATTAGAATATTTAATTATCCCTATCATTTTCTATTGAGCAGAGTGATGCCTTCTTTTGCTTAGAGTGTTTTAGTATTACTTTTTTCCAAGCTGATGTAGAAAATCAATGCTATTTTGGTATTGATCAGATTTATTGATTTTGGAGATTGGTGAACAACTATGAGATATTTTAGGTGTCCAGATGTCAAATAAAGGCCTGAACTATTTGGAAAGGTTTCAGTTTTTAGTGTGGAATAAATAAGATGCCAAGGGCTTACAAAAGATGAGACCTTAGAGAACAGTCACTTCTAATTAAAGGAGAATGTTACATTCATAAGCTGATTCCTTCCACATAGCTTGCTAATTTCTCATCTGCTTCACTTAGGATACCCCTTGTTATAGTACTTGGAGGGGACTGGAAGTTGGAATAAGACAGCAAAATGCCAAAATGAGAGAAAAGTTTCCATGTGTGTGTGTGTGTGTGTGTGTGTGTGTGTGTGTGTGTTATATGTTTTAGTCAAAAGGTAGTTCTTGAGCCAGGAAGGAGATTCCATAGCCTTGTTTCCATTTAGTAGCAAACATCAGGGCATAAACAAAATATTCTATGATTTTGCTAGTCAAATTAGATCCATCTTCTGTTTCTTATTGTAGAATCCTAAAGGTCCATGAAGCCTCAAAAGTATGGTAGGGTTCTGATACTTTTATCAGGATAACTAAAGCATTGCTTCTTTTTAAAGCCTTTTGACCAACCTGAAACCATATTCATAGTCATTTCTCAGAATCATTTTCCACTTTTTGCCTAGATCGTGCAATTGTCACTTAATGAATTAAGTAATAAATCACGATAAACAACCTATTTATTCACTGAACATGTACATATTCATTCAATGCATGAGTATGTTGTGTTTCTTTCTAAAGATTTTCTGAAAGGCATTCATTAACCTACAGCTCTCCCTATTAAAATCTTCAATAGCTTTTCATTGCTTTCAGGAAAAATGACAACCTTCTTCCATGACATAAACAGCTTCTTCACCACCTAGGCTTTGTCTCTTTCACCAATTTCCTTTTGTACGTTTCCCTATATGGCCCAAACTTCAGCTATATCAAGCAAATTTTCACAATTTTCTAGATGGGTCATATTTTCTTCTATATGTATTTATACTATATATACACATAAGTATAATATATAAATATAAAAATATAGAGTATAAATACATATATTATACATTATGTATATATACACAAAATATATATATATATTTTTTTTACTTTTCATTTTTCACAGTTCATCATTGTACTGACCCCTGTTTTTCAGAACTTATCTCATGTCCAAAATATTTTCTAAGTTTTCTCTAACTTGTTCCCTTCTAGGATGAGTTAAGAGTTCTCTCCCATTCTTCCACATGTACTGTCAACATTGCATATATTCCACTTTATTGCATGTGTTGGTTTACTTGTGTCTCTCCTGTCATAATTCATCAAAAGCATTTTACTGATTATTTAAAATTTTCCAGTCCAAGTGCTTGGGGTATGAAGATGAATGAAATAATGCCTGTTCTCTAGTAGCTCCAAAAGTAATACTATTATATTACAAAATAAATATTATGAGTGAGATATGAAAAAGAACCAAAAGAACATATATGACTAATTATTTGGGACAAAGGAACAGTTTGGAAAGGTGAGAGAGGAAGGATGACAGTCAAGCTAGATGTGGAATAATGAATAGGACTTTTCTAGACTGAGTTCAGGATGAAGGTGAAAAGAGTATTCCATACAAAGAAAATGGAATAATCAAAGGAAAGTATGAAATATTACAGTATTTCTAGAAGAACTAATAATTGGAGTATATGATGAGGTTAAACTGTGTGCAATGAACAAGGTTTCTTTTTGTTTAACTTCTTCCCCTTTCTTTTATAACATTAATAAATTTATTGTTTTAAAATAGTACATCATTTCTCATAAAATTATTATGTAATTAGGGAAAGCACACAAAAATGGAATGTATTAAAACAGCCACTATGCCACCATTCAAAAATAACATTGTTTACATTTAGTGAACATAATTTGAGTCTTCTAAATCTGTAGGTATGGTTTGTGTGGTGTATGCAGAGAGAGAGAGAGAGAGAGAGAGAGAAAGAAAGAGAGGGAGACTTTTATAAGAATGGGATCATAATATTTAAGATATTTAAAATATAAAAACATTAAATTTCTTTTATCTATAGAAAAGAAATCTGTTTTCTGTTTAAACAATTGCTTTTTTAAACTCTGATATGCATTAATTTCTACAGTGTCTCTTTGAGATTAAGTAAAAAATGATCAACCTTGTGAAGGGGATATATACAATACTTATTTTGAAAAGTAATTTCAGTTAATGACAGTATAGATCAACTCGCTACTACAAACTATTAGGCAATTAGCAATATCACTTTTCCTACCTCTTCCACACCACCCAGCACTCATTTTCTTTTTTTAGTTTTGCTTCTGTTATGTTTGTTTTGTCAGAGTTATTTCACTAAGATTCTATTCTAAAGTAATTGTCTCAGTTGCTGTTTTTTAAATTTTTCACAGAATTTTTAAATCACTGTTCCATTATCTCTGGGCATTTTGGCCTCTATTGCTGTAGAGGGGTCTGCTGCCAGCCAGATACATTCCCCCTACTCCGTAGACAGCTTATGTTTTAGAACTGAATGATTTAAAATGTTTCTCTTTATTTTAAAATATATAACATAAATATGAGTTTGATTTTGATCATTTTATATCATTGCTTGGAGTATATCATGCAGTACAACAGCAAAAGCTTCTCTTCTCCTGACTGTACTTTTCAAATTTTATTATACAAGGTAAAAGACTTTCCTTTGTTCAGTGCTTCAGGTGACTTATTTATCAAAACAAACAACAGAAAAAACTCCAAAAAAACAAAAATTAAAAAACAAAAACCCTCTATGTTTTCCAACTTATTGGCTGTTAGGTAAGAGTCTGTGATCATAGTTCACAATGTCATCAATATCTAAAAAGACCACCAATTTGGATAACAAAAGACTGTTTTTCTTTTTTTCCTGTCACATCTCTATCTAGAACAGAGTAAGAATTTAATAAATATTTGTTGAATAGTTAAAAAAAAAAGGTAAATAAATAATTTACCATTGCAACAAAAAGAATAAAATACCTAGGAATAAACCTACCTAAGGAGACAAAAGACCTGTATACAGAAAACTATAAGACACTGATGAAAGAAATTAAAGATGATACCAACAGATGGAGAGATATACCATGTTCTTGGATTGGAAGAATCAATATTGTGAAAATGACTATACTACCCAAAGCAATTTACAGATTCCATGCAATCCCTATCAAATTACCAATGGCGTTTTTTACAGAGCTAGAACAAAAAATCTTAAAATTTGTATGGAGACACAAAAGACCCCGAATAGCCAAAGCACTCTTGAGGGAAAAAAGTGGAGCTGGAGGAATCAGGCTCCCTGACTTCAGACTATACTACAAAGCGACAGTAATCAAGACAATATGGTACTGGCACAAAAACAGAAATATAGATCAATGGAACAGGATAGAAAGCCCAGAGATAAACCCACTCACCTATGGTCAACTAATCTATGACAAAGGAGGCAAGGATATACAGTGGAGAAAACACAGTCTCTTCAATAAGTGGTGCTGGGAAAACTGGACAGCTACATGTAAAAGAATGAAATTTGAACACTCCCTAACACCATACACAAAAATAAACTCAAAATGGATTAGAGACCTAAATGTAAGACTGTACACTATAAAACTCTTAGAGGAAAACATAGGAAGAACACTCTTTGACATAAATCACAGCAAGATCTTTTTTGATCCACCTCCTAGAGTAATGGAAATAAAACCAAAAATAAACAAATGGGACCTAATGAAACTTAAAAGCTTTTGCACAGCAAAGGAAACCATAAACAACACGAAAAGGCAACCTTCAGAATGGGAGAAAATATTTGCAAATGAATCATCGGACAAAGGATTAATCTCCAAAATATATAAACAGCTCATACAGCTCAATATTAAAAAAACAAACAACCCAATCCAAAAATGGGCAGAATACCTAAATAGACATTTCTCCAAAGAAGACATACAGATGGCCAAGAAGCACATGAAAAGCTGCTCAACATCACTAATTATTAGAGAAATGCAAATCAAAACTACAATGAGGTACCACCTCACACCAGTTAGAATGGGCAGCATCAGAAAATCTACAAACAACAAATGCTGGAGAGGGTGTGGAGAAAAGGGAACCCTCTTGCACTGTTGGAATGTAAATTGATACAGCCACTATGGAGAACAGTATGGATATTCCTTAAAAAACTAAAAATAGAATTACCATATGATCCAGCAATCCCACTACTGGGCATATACCCTGAGAAAACCATAATTCAAAAATAGTCATGTACCACAATGTTCATTGCAGCTCTATGTACAATAGCCAGGTCATGGAAGCAACCTAAATGCCCATCGACAGACGAATGGATAAAGAAGTTGTGGCACATATATACAATGGAATATTACTCAGCCATAAAAAGGAATGAAATTGGGTCATTTGTAGAGATGTGGATGCATCTAGAGACTGTCATACAGAGTGAAGTAAGTCAGAAAGAGAAAAACAAATGTCATATATTAACACATATATGTGTAACCTAGAAAATGGTACAGATGAACCAGTTTGCAGAGCAGAAACTGAGACACAGAAGTAGAGAAAAAAACGTATGGACACCACAGGGGGGCAAAGCAGTGGGGGCGGGGGGTGGGGGTGGTGGTGTGCTGAATTGGGCAATTGGGATTGACATGTATACACTGATGTGTATAAAATGGATGACTAATAAGAAAAATAAATAAATAAACATTAAAAAAAGAACTTAATAAATATTTGTTGAATAGTTAAAAAAAATAAATGAACAAGTTGAGATTAGTTTATGTGGTAACAAATTGTCTATTGTAAAATATTTTGTTGTGAAAATTTCACAGTAATATTATTTGTTCCATTTTGAATCTTCCAGATTTTATATTTCTGTGATTTCAATACTATTTTGAGGAGTTGTTGAAATAGTTTTTTTCCCTACACTTTCACCTTAAATGTGTCTATAAGTCTACAAAACTTTGTTTAATCATTCTCAAATAATCTTTTTCCTCCATTCAAAAGGGTATTTTAAAAATCACAAGATTTTTGTCTAAGTTTTGACATGTAAAGAGCTTAGAGGTCATCACTTCTATCCTTACAAAAAGAAAAAGCTGGACATACTAGAAATCAGTCACTCTTCTTGGATTCATGAAAGAACTTATGTCAGGGAAAATCATCACTGCAAAAATCTGGAAAGGCTACAAGATACAGCATCTGAGATCTGCTTACCCGCAAGAGAAGTCACTAGAGCCATAACCTAAAAGGAGCAAGAGAAAAAAAATCAAAAAGAAGAATGTTAAGAATTATGGCATGCCCGTTGTCAAAAATCATGCAAAGCACTAGAGAATGAAATGAAATATTTAAAGAAGAAGACACCAAATTAGAATTGTACATCCAATAAAGTTATTGTTTAAAAGTAAAGGAGGGAATTCCCTGGTGGCACAGTGGTTAAGAATCCACTTGCCAATGCAGGGGACACGGGTTCGATCCCTGGTCTGGGAAGATCCCACATGCCGCGGAGCAACTAAGCCCATGTACCACAACTGCTAAACCTGTGCTCTAGAGCCCGTGTGCCACCGCTACTGAGCCCGCGTGCTGCAGCTGCTGAGGCCTGTGCGCCTAGAGCCCATGCTCCACAAGAGAAGCCACCGCAATGAGAAGCCCGCACACCGCAGTGAAGAGCGGTCCCCGCTCACCGCAGCTAGAGAGAGCCCGTGCGCAGCAACAAAGACCCAACACAGCCAAGAATAAATAAATAAATATATTTATATTAAAAAAAAAAAGTAAAGGAGAAATAGACTTTCTCAGAAAAACAAAAACTGGATAAATTTGATGACTTGTCATGCAAGAAATGTTCAATCTTTAAGCAGAAGAAAAATAAGTGAAAAACTTAGATCTACATAAAGATAGGAAGATTATAGGAAAAGGAATAAATGAAGGTAAAATAATATATTTTATTTTTCTTGTTCTTAGTTGAACTAAAAGATAACTGTATCTTTAAATCAATAATAACAATGTATCAAGTGACTATAATTTATGGATAATTGTAATGAGTGACAGCGGTACCATAGGGACAGGAGGGAGGAACTGAGGGTGATCCGTTATAAGATACTTTCAGTACACATTAAGTGGTAGAGTGTTATTTCAAGGTGAACTTAGATGATCTAAAAACATATATTGTAAACTCTAGGGAAATCATTGGAAAAATGGTTGATTCTGGGATAGGAGCAGGAAATATATAAGATGTACCTTCAGCATCTTGCAGTGCCAGAAAGTAAGCAAGTGCTGAAAATAAAAAAAATTAAAAATAGACACACAATAATGGGAGTATGTAAAAGGGGCACAGGAGCCAACTGAAAGAATGCCCAGTGGCCATAAATGGAACACTTTGAGCAACAATGTAAATAAAATAGTATTGGATTAAAACAAAGTATAAAATAAATAAAGTAAATATCCACGAGTTCATTCTGATAGAAAGAAATGATTAAATAAATTTAAAAATGGGAAGAGTAGACAAATCTCTTGAACCTCCAAATTCCAAATAATTTATGTAGATACCACCTCCTCTTTAAGAAGGTAGAACATAACTCTCCAGCTCTTATCTGTAGTATGCATATAGTGCCTTCTTTTAAAGACAGCTGTGTGGAAAGGGGAAGAGAATAACTTCATGGTGGAGAAGGCTGACAAACACTAAATAATACCACCTTAGCCAGGTGATCAAGGTCAGCATCAGTAGTGATAAATCATATGGACTGCATGAATCCTTAATATGATGTGATGAGAATGGCACATAATCTCAGTCTAATCATGAGAAAAACATCTGACAAACACCATTTGAGGGACATTTTACCTAATGCCTGAGCAGTATTTCTTAAAACTGTCAAAATCAAGAACAAAGTTGGGAAAAGTGTCACAATCAAAAAAAAAAAAAAAATCGTTCTGAAGAACCTAGGGACAGGACAGGAATAAAAATGCAGATGTAGAGAATAGACTTGAGGACATGGAGAGGGGGAAGGGTAAGCTGAGATGAAGTGAGAGAGTGGCATGGACATATATACACTACCAAATGTAAAATAGATAGCTAGTGGGAAGCAGCCACATAGCACAGGGAGATCAGCTCGGTGCTTTGTGACCACCTAGAGGGGTGGGATAGGGATGGTGGGAGGGAGGGAGATGCAAGAGGGAGGAGATATGGGGATATATGTATATGTATAGCTGATTCACTTTGTTATAATGCAGAAACTAACACACCATTGTAAAGCAATTATACTCCAATAAAGTGTTAAAAAAAAAAAAGAGGAAACTAAGATGATGTGATGACTAAATGTAATGTGGCATTCTGTATGGGATCTTGGAATAGAAAGAAAAAGTACATTACATTAAAAACTCTGAAAGTCTGACTAAAGTATGGATTTAAGTTAATAATGTGTAAAAATTAGCTCATTAATTGGAGAACTATGCCATACTAATGTACGGTGTTAGCAATATGGGAAATTGGGTTTGGGATATATGGGAAGTCTATTACATTCATTTTTTTCTCTAAATATAAAATTATTATAAAATTAAAGGGTTTTTTTTTTTTAAAGTATTTATTTATTTATTTATGGCTGTGTTGGGTCTTCGTTTCTGTGCGAGGGCTTTCTGTAGTTGTGGCAAGCGGAGGCCATTCTTCATCGCGGTGCGCAGGCTTCTCACTATCGCGGCCTCTCTTGTTGCGGAGCACAGGCTCCAGACACGCAGGCTCAGTAATTGTGGCTCACGGGCCCAGCTGCTCCGTGGCATCTTCCCAGACCAGGGCTCGAACCCGTGTCCCCTGCATTGGTAGGCAAATTCTCAACCACTGCGCCACCAGGGAAACCCTAAAGGTTTATTTTTAAAAGTCACTATTTCTTCTCTTACTTACCACTTGCCCAATTGTAAGGAACCAGATATTAGTGGTTGCCCTAAATATGAATCATAAAAGGCTATTCTTATTAAAAGAGTGAACTCCTGCTCCAGGAAGCCATGAGTTTGACTAAAGTTTCAGAATTTAGACTTCCTTGCCCATTAAACCAAAGAAGAGAATCTTAAGCACTATTATTTTTAAAAAGCACTAAGCAGAGTAAATATTAGTTTTAGTAGATTATTCCTTTCCCTTGTATTTCTCAAATAATCTGTAACTGTACTGTCCATACCAGTCACAAACTTTGGATTCTCTTTATGCAATTGTATGAAATAAAAATACAGTCCCTTTCCTTATAAGTTGTAATCTAGATCTCCAGGATTCTTCTGGTATTTTATTTCTAAAATTAGATGGTTCTCAAATTCTAAAATTGTGAAGAAATTTGACTAGATAGTCGAAAACATGGGTGGATAAAGGACAATGCTTTTTTTCTGGTTGTTGCTGTTGTTATCGTTTGATTTGTAAGATATCCTTATTGATATTCACTTTCCTAATGAATTTGAAATTTTTGCTTTCAAATTCTTCCTGGGTAGGAGTTTCTTGTATTTACTGTATTGCTTCCTTTTTTTCTCCTTAAGCTCACATACAGGTGAATACCTTTTATCTCTTTTAAACTTCATATTATACGAATGTAATACATGTGGCAGAATGGGAACGTGAAATTGAAAAAAAGAATGATTCAGTAGTAGAAAAATGGAACCATTTTTTTGCATATCTGAATTTTTGCCTGAGATTCTTATTGACCAAATAGCACCTTTTATGCTATGTTCATTATTATTTCAAGAAGAGGGAATAAGGAAATGTAATAAACAGATTAGAATATTGTCCTAGGAGTTAAGATAGGGGATTCAAGTCCTGGGACTTCGATGGATCAACTATTTGACCAAGACAAGGTCTAAATGGACTCAACTGCAAAATGGAGTGATCACTTTAAATAATTTCTAGGGTCCTTCCTGGCTTTAACCTATTTTTGTAACACAATTAATAGCCAAAACTCAAGTGCAAAAGTGTTTGAAAAATTAGCCAAACTTATGTGAAATTCTGTTGGTAACTCTTTCCTATAACCAACTCATATTCACATAAGGGGCCTGGGTTCCTCCACTAGGGTTTTTGCTTTGTTTTTGTATTATATTATATTAGTGTTAATGTAACTCAGTAATTGAACAAATCGCAAAACATAATTTGGATATCAAATAAAGGGAATAGAGATCTCTTAATCACTATCTTTAAATGAGCTTCAGAAATAATTTCAAGAGAACTGTGACCTTTTTAAAAGAATTCTAGAGAATGGACTTGAGGACATGGGGAGGGGGGAAAGGTAAGTTGGGACGAAGTGAGAGAGTGGCATGGACATATATACATTACCATATGTAAAATAGATAGCTAGTGGGAAGCAGCTGTATAGCACAGGGAGATCAGCTCGGTGCTTTGTGACCACCCAGAGGGGTGGGATAGGGAGAGTGGGAGGGAGACACAAGAGGGAGGAGATATGGGGATATATGTCTATATACAGCTGATTCACTTTGTTATACAGCAGAAACTAACACACCATTGTAAAGCAATTATACTCCAATAAAGATGTTCAAAAAAAAAAAAAAAAGAATTCTACTATGTGTAAAAAATAGAGACAAAGGTTTCTTTCCCTCTCAGACTCCATCTTTCTTTAAAACTTACTTTCTCTGCTTATTTGGCCTATATGACTGCATTAGTTTCCTGAGGCTGAGGTAATGAAGTTCCACAAACTGCTGAGTTGCTTAAATTAAGATAAATTTATTTATTGTCTCACCGTTCTGGAGGCTAGATGTGCAAAAAGCAGGGCCAGCCTCCTTCTGAAACCTGTAGGGCAGAATCTTTCCTTGCTTCTGTGAAGCTTCTGGAGATGGCCATCCATCCTTGGCATTTCTTGGTTTGTAGCTGAATCCACTTCAATCTCTGCCTCTGTCATCAAATGATATTCTCCCTCTGTTTTGGTTTCTTCTCTGTTATAAGAACACTGGTTATATTGCATTAAGGGCTCACCTTATACCAGTATGACGCCTCTTAATGAGATTATTAATTACATCTGCAATGCCCCATTTCTAAATAATGTCACCTCCTGAGATGGTGGGGTTAGGATTCAGCATATCTTTTTGGGGTACACAATTCAACTCATAACAATAATAAAATACAGATTAAATATACACAGAAACTCAACCATGGAATCATTCTAAAATGATATTTTAAATATAACAAGCATAGTTCATTCAATTGATTGATGCAAGGAGATGGTAATGGCAGCTCAGCATGACTTTAAAAATCAGGTAAACTAGTAATAAGCCTGGAAAAAAAGTGAAGGGATTATTTCTAGGTAAATAAGCATCATATCACAACTTTTCCCAGGAAGCAGTTATATGTTAAACTCTCATTTGAACTTATGGAAAATAATAGGAAACTGTTTGCTGTTCTTATTTTTTCAGCACATGGTATATGCATATTGTATATTCATGGAGTTTTTTGCAACTTAATGGAATGGATAGCACCTGTGACTTTCAGACAACTAAGAGTTGGGACCTCATTAGGGCATGCTGTTTGCTGCTGCCTGTGGCTCAGTTGATGACCATGTAAATGATTCACTGACATCCTGTTACTAATTTCTGATCATCATGTGGTCCCTGACTATTTTAATACATACCACCAGAATGCATTAACCTCTAAAACAATTCCGTTTTCATTAGCTCTCAGACTGGAACCACTTAATTTAGACAATAAGATAAGGTATTGGAAGTCTTTAATAATTACTCTTTTTAATCACTGCTGTGGCCTTTATCAATATTTCAGCATAGAATTTGTTTTTTGGAGTATTTATCTTTAAAATATTTTTTAAAAAATTAACATATATTATTCAAGATATTTTGTTTCAATCTGTTTCTTTTTTATTTTAAGCTACATTATCTATCCAAATAAAACTCCTCAATAAGCAGCATTTATGAATACATTTTTTAATCCTTTTATATTTTGGTAAAAAACACATAACAGAATTTACTATCCTGACCATTTCTAAGTGTACAATTCAGTAGGTTAAGTACAATTACATTGTTTTGCAAACTGAATATTATTTTTTATAAATTCTACATTTTCTTATACTAATCTGTTTTGTGTATGTGTGTACAAATTGCTGTTTGATAATTTCTTTAGAAATCTGTATCAACAGGTACTTTGCCACATAATATTGTGTGTATTTACTTAAGGTATAATTGCACGTGGGTATTGATTTTCAAATTGAGACCCAATATAGGGTTTATTTATCCTCAAATAAACAGTGTGCATTAAATACTCCAACTTTTTGCTAGTATAAAGTAAGGTCATAGGATTTAATTGTTAGAAAAAACCTACAGAATTCAGTCCAGAATGAATTGTGTCACCATGGCTTTTGTCTTAAACAGCACTAGAAGAAGGATCTGCTTAATGGCTTGTTACAGCAGAGACCCGCAAAATATTAGCTAAGCTGAACCTGAAGGCAAATTCATGCTCTTTTTGAATGTCACTGTTACCAGTTATTTCCTTGTCCTTTTGCAATAGTACAGGATCTCTTCAACTATTTATAGTAGAGTTAAAATTCCTTTAAAATATACTTTGAATGAGAATACATTTTATAAAGCCCAGGCAACTTCTCACTTATTGCCAAATGTTTCTTTGAAACCGCCGGGCTGGGAGTGGAGGGTACAATTAGAAAACAACTAGGATCCTTGTAAGGTGTGTTGCATTATTTTTATTTAAACAGAAATTTTGTTCCTGATGGAGAACTTAATATCAACTCAGTCATAGCCATAGATCCTCATATTCTAAAGCACAAAAAAAATTTAATAATATTTATCTTAATTTACATTTGAAATTTAAAATTTAAGTTTAAATGAACATTATGTACATTTACATATGATAAATAGGAATTGATCTTACTATAAATTTGCCTCAAATTTTTGGTAAATGTTCCCTAAGTTGACCATCATGTTTATAATAAGCAATATTTAAATAAAGTAAGATTACATTCTGTCTTAGAATATTAACATTTTTTTGCCAATTATTTGAAGGACCTGTAACTCTTAAAAATAAGCAATATTTCAAAATTTGAATCAATACCATTTCTTTCTTTTTAATTTCTTTTAGCAATAAGAGATATGCAAGTTGTTTCTGTTAACTTTAGAGCTGCCTGCAGAATACTGCAGAATTACTTCAGTTATGAAACACTTTATATCCACTGGAAGGCCATAAAAATATAGTTGTGTGGTCATCTGTCAGAACTTTTAAGTAAAAGCTTCAGTGTAGCACTGTAGAAGTTACTTGGAGTTTTATGCTGATTCTACTGACTCAGTTTCTGTGTGACCTTGAGCAATTTACTCAAACTTTTGAAGTTTCCTTTGCACTTATTTGTGAAAAGGAATGACTGTGAGTCTCTGATATCCAAAGTTCTAGGCAGTTCTCACATCCTGTGAATAAGTAACAGAATTTTAAGAGCAGGCCCAATATAATGTCCTATTCATATGCTTACATTTGTGCTTTAACCTGAAGGGTTTAGAAAATTTTGAGAGTACAGAGATTTTTGGTTTGTTTGCAAGAATGGCATGCATACGTGAAATTATTCAAGATAGTTTACACCTGCCAAGATGCACAAACTTTATTTTCATGGAGTTTCTTTTCTTGATTTTAAATCCTAGTAATATTTTATTAGAGAAAAACAATACAAAAAATCCTCTTTAACAGCTAATTTCCCAAACAGTAGACTTTCATTAATAATCTTAATTTCATTAAACAAAATTTTTTAATTTATTTATTTTTGGCTGCGCTGGGTCTTCGCTGCTGCGTGCGGATTTTCTCCAGTTGCAGCGAGCAGGAGCTACTTTTCGTTGCGGTGCGCAGGCTTCTCATTGCGGTGGCTTCTCTTGTTGCGGAGCACTGGGTCTAGGCGCACGGGCTTCAGTAGTTGTGGCTCACGGGCTCTAGAGGGCAGGCTCAGTAGTTGTGGCACACGGGGTTAGTTGCTCCGCCGCGCGTGGGATCTTCCTGTACCAGGGCTCGAACCCGTGTCCCCTGCATTGGCAGGCGGATTCTTAACCACTGGCCACCAATAAAGCCCTCATTTTTTAGCTTTTGATATACACTATACAAATTAGTCAAAACTGCAGTGATGGTTGCATTTAACCGTGCTTAATATCACAAAATTTCTTGAATTTAATTTAAAATTATGGCCTACCAATGTAAAAGTCATTCTTAATATTGCTTTTAGGAGCATTAGTGAGCATTTGTTTCAGTAATATGTCTTGTTTATGCTTTGCAAATATGATAGGAAATTAGATGACTTTCTATTTGTAGTTTCTGAAAGTGTAAACACAAAATTGTGTCTGGCAGTTGTTTTCAGCTTAATAAAATCCCTCTAAAGAAGTATCATAAAAGAAGTACAGGACTTCCTTGGTGGTGCAGTGGTTAAGAATCTGCCTGCCAATGCAGGGGTCACGGGTTCGAGCCCTGGTATGGGAAGATCCCACATGCCGCAGAGCAACTAAGCCCGGGCGCCACGACTACTGAGCCTGCCTCTAGAGCCCGTGAGCCACAACTGCTGAAGCCCGTGCACCTAGAGCCCGTGCTCTGCAACAAGAGAAGCCCATGTACCACAACGAAGAGTAGCCCCTGCCTGCTGCAACTAGAGAAAGCCCACGTGCAGCAACGAAAAGCCAAGGCAGCCAAATAAATAAACAAATAAATAAATAAAATAAAATTATAAAAAATTTAAAATACGAGTATAGTATTAATCTCCTATTTCTTAGGATTATGCTTTAATATGTTTGATATAGTCAATATGCATTACTTTGAATTTTGAAATAGTAACCTGGAAAAACATATCTACATATATGTATATTATATACATAATTATATATATACATATATATATAATTCTGTACACATATGGTCAGTTTAATGCTGGCCATTTTCCTAGCAATATAGAACCCTGCCAATACAGCATCTTTGTCAATTGATTTAACTCAGTAAGTAGCTATATTTAGACAGATGTGAGAGCCTATCAAACTATAAACCTCAAAAGTAGGTATGACTTTTATTTGCAATAGTTCCTATATCAGAGCTCTATTTAGTTTGAACTATTTGGAAATAATAGAGAAAATAATGAAACTGGGACAGAGTTAAACTGATGATCCATGAGCTGAATTCTGTCCACAGATGCATTTTTTTTGCCTTCATAGTTTATCCAAAAAGTGATTTAAAAATATTTCTCAGTCAAAGGCTAACTGTAAATCATTAGCAGCATGAAGGCAGTGGTCTTTGCATTCTGCGGTTCCCACATGCAAACAATTTACTCTAGTTGCTCCCATTGCAAGGGACATGCTTTCTAGACCATCCTACTTAGTATGATTCAGCCAGTTACATTACTTTCAGTCCATGGAGGTATCTGAGTCCTTTACCCTGTGTATTACAGTTTATTCTGCCTTTGCACTGCTTCTTGAATACTGTTTATCAATGTCATGATCCCATAGTTATTGGTGCAATTGCAAAATTACCAGGTCAGAAGTTTCTTATCTTGGTTTTTTGTTTTTTGTTTTTCTCATCTTACCCCTAATCCTTTTCTCCTCACTTTCCTGAGCATTTCCCTAGATAAAATTTTTTACCAAGTCCAAGCTTGTACTTCTAGCCCCATGACAGGCCAATAAATCGAGAGATGAGGTGTTGGGGCAAGGAATAGCGACTTTATTTGGAAAGCCAGAAGACCAAGAAGATGGTGCAGTAGTGTCCCAAAGCACCATCTTACTCGAGTTAGAATTCAGGCTTTGTTGCAGACTTCTTGGTGCCAGCCAGACCCCGGAGGGGATGTGATAATCCTTTGTTCTTGCAGCTGTCCGCGTAGGTCTGGTCACAATGTTTCTGTAAACCTCCAACTAGACAATTGTTATTTTCTCTTCCTCAACTTTTTATCTCTATGGTAATAGAAGAGTGTTATACCTTTAAAGTTCAAGCCTGGAAGGTGGAACCTTGAGAATGAGCAATCATGTATATTTCAGGCTATAGGCAACATTATTTTACAGATGTGCAGAGTCAGCATGGCTAAGCATAGGCAACAGAGCACAAAGCTTAGAGCTAAAGGAATAGATCCAATATGGATTCAGGTTTGTTCTTTTCTTTTACAAAATCATGTCTAAATTTTACTAAACTTTTTAATATATCGCCTGAATTTGAGAATGGAGAAGGGAAGGAACATACTCCCATCCTCACAGGGATATTAGTTTTTATCCCTGGGAAAATCATGGCAGTGAAAAAAAAGAATAGGAAAGAGTGAAGGGAGACAAATGGAAACCCTAAAACTCCTCCCCACCAGTGTATAAAGAATACTCTTCAGACCCCTAGCAGGGAACAACAGCAACAGAAATTAGAACTAGAAACTTGGCTTAAAAAGCTATAACAAACTAAATGTGGTAGGAAATGGGTCACAAGTGCTATATTCATATATCTCTTACAGGTTCGCAAAAACAACAAAATCAAAACCAATAAAAACGTATGCACAAAGATACAGCTCAGTTTAATCATCCTTCCCCTACTTCTCCATTAGAATAACGTAGAAATTCACTATTATCTGAATCCAAGAGTGACTTCTCTTCCAGTATTTATAGAGAGCTTGACATTAGACACATTCAGCAGATAATCATGCATTCATTTTCATTTTTATTATATGATAGCATTATGGATAATGTTTAACAATTTTGAATTCAGTTCCTTCATATACAAGGATTCATTTATGAAGAAGATAACTGAACTTCTGAGAGCTTGTGTTTAAACGAACATCATTTAAAAGAAGTAAGCACATAACTAACTAGCTTACTGGGAGGTAAGTGTGATACATTAAGGAGATTAAAACTATATTCAGGTATTTTTATTTGCCATTATCAGAATAACAAATGCTTTTTTATAGAAAAGCTGGTTTTCGGATGATAAGACCTACTCTATGGTTCTTCAAAATCTGAGTTCTGAAATCTGAGTTTAATTGCCCAGCCAATGTAGAAGAATTGTCTTAAAGGAGATACTCTCAGGATTTGGGGAACTGATATAATGATTAATTTGAATCAATTTTAAAACTGAACAAAATTATTATTGCAAATTTGAAAAATTTTGTCAAATTCAGCTATCTTATGCACCACATTTAAGGCGATTAGTTTGAGAATGACTATTTAACCAATATTGATTTCATTTTCCTGAATAAATTATCAATAAAGACAATCATGTTAAAAATGCAGTCCTTCAGAAGTAGCTTATTCAATGTGTTCTAATAATTTTTAAGCTATAGATAACACAACTTTAACTCTGAAAATAGTACAATTAGGATAATTTACGGGCTTAAAAGTAGCTGACTTTTACTCTTTAACCATCCTACATACATATAAAATTGTAGGTATTTTCCATTTGGCCAAATTTTTTTCATGTTGTAGGTACATCCTCCCTTTACATGGAGCAAGCTTCCTTTCCTCCATCTACAGGAATCACAAGGGATCCCCAACCCAGCATATTCTGAGAGAAACTGCCTATTCTTCCCTATGCAAATCTGACAGTGTCACCATGTCTACCTGACTCCAGACCACCAGAACTAATCCCGTAGTGCCAGGTGTCTCTGTAAATGTCAATCACCACCTGAAACCCCAGATTTCCAGGTCATCATTTCTCTAAATCTCATCCGGTGTTTTTCAAATCCAGTGTTTCTTATGACCATGCATAAGAATCACCTGTAGACTTGTTAAAACATAAATTTTTGAGTTCATCTCTCAGAAATTCTGGTTCAGTAGGTGAAGCTGAGGTTGCCAGTCCGTAGACCACACTTTGAGTCTGCTGAATCTCCTTATCTCCTATCTCTCCCCATTTCTCACTGCTCCTCAACTTCTAAGTTGAGTCCTTTCCAATATGCTCTTTGGCCCTCATGGTCCATCAAAAAAATCTCTTATATCTTCGACATCTATGAATGTTTCCTCCACATATTTACTTTGACAATCAATAAATATTTTTGTCAATATTTTCAGAAAAGTGTTGTGCTCTTTCAGTATGTAGTTTTAAATCTTTTTCTAGTTTTATTTCAGGAAAGTTTTCCTTAATTAAAGATTTTTGTATTTGTTTGTTTTCCTTCCTTTCTTCCTCAGAGATTGCTATTATATATATGTTGAATCTTCACCTGTTAATCACTTTTTATATGCTTGTCTTATTTAAAAAAAAAAAGCTCTATTGAGATATAATTCATGTACCACACATTTTACCCATTTAAAGTGTATAAGCAAATGGTTTTTAGTATATTCACAGATATTTGAAATCACCACCACAGTAAATTTAAGACTGTTTCAATCTCCTAAAAAGGAAACCCATGTCCTTCAGTTGTTACTTCCCTGGGTGTAGTTCAGGAGAGCTTTTCTAACTTCACAAAGCTCCCTCCTCTTGATTTCAT
Organism: Balaenoptera borealis; assembly: GCF_965194805.1. Taxonomy (NCBI): domain Eukaryota; kingdom Metazoa; phylum Chordata; class Mammalia; order Artiodactyla; family Balaenopteridae; genus Balaenoptera; species Balaenoptera borealis. The sequence goes on from NC_138862.1 coordinate 43,495,845, forward strand.
AGAGTGTTCAAAGATATGATAGTTTTTTCTCTGAGTTTTCTGCTCCATCCCTATTTCTCAGCTTTATCTAAACCTTCTTTTCCTTTTGTATGTTGTCCCCTTCTTGTCAATTTTATTCTATTCCCAGCAGTTTCCTGTTGGCTTTGGGATCTGTGCGAGAAGGATTTCCAGGTGGATTAGATTCTAGAGTTTAAAGGGGCTATATGACTCCAGCTCCTTCAGACCTAACCATGGGCTTTTTGTACTTAACTATTACTAGATTTTAGTTGGGTAAAGTCACTTGCATTCTTAGTGGCTGTTCTTGATTTGGTGTGTAATGCTTTCCAGTGAATACCTGTGTCTATTGGGGAGTTTCTTGTTGGATGTCCCATTGCTTTCTTCTGCTTCCTCCTCCTACCCAGAGAATGAAAGTATATAGGACTTACGGTGGTGGTGTTTATTACTACCTGCTTATATTTTAAAATTTATGGATATACTTAATGGCCAACTTTGATGGTAGATGTTGTCCATGGATTTTGGTTTGCTACCTAGTTTCTCTCTGGTTTTTGTTTTGTTTTGTTGTTTGTTTGTTGTGAATTCTATAATCCAGTTGTTATTTTTTGATGTGGGACCAAAAATAGTACTTAAAAATAATTAGGTTAAAGAGTTGAATAAGTTCTAGAGATATTTGTTGATGATCATAGCCAGAAAGTTAATTTCCTAATACAGAAAAAATGTGCAATCAAGTTTTATAATAATTTTAATTAATTTTGGGCTCTGTGATGCTTTTCTCTTCTTTTATGCTTATAATTAATCCAGTAACTCATCAGATTCCGTCATATTACCAATTTGTTTATGTTCTTTATGGCTAATCTTGACAAAACTAAGTTAAGTAAACTCGATTATGGGTTAGTCGTTTTTGTTTGTTTGTTTTGCTTTTTATGTTAGCCACTTTTTGATTTACAATTTTGCCTAAAAAACTTTAGACCATTTTCTCTTCCTTTTTGTTACATGAAACACATTTTTATACCTTATCAAAATTTATTTTAAATTTTATTTTCAATATTTCATTGGAGAGGAAAAATTTTCCCTTCTTCTAGGTTCTTTGGCTGCCCTAGTAACTAAATTGACATAAGACAGATTAACAGAAGAAAAATGTTTAATTTCACATGTACAGGAGTCCCACAAAGATATGAGATTCCAAGGCAGTCAGGCAATTGAGGCTTATAAACCATCCTGAACTAAGGAAAAGGCTGGGGTCTTGGGCTTCAAAAGGGAAGGAGACAATTCACAGGGAGATGAGAAGAGCAAATGTTTGGTAAACATATTTGTCTTGCTATGCAGATAAGTCTTTTACATATAGAAAGTTATTTCTGGTAATATTTCTCTTCCTGATACATAATCCCTTTCTAAATTCTTTTAGGCAGTTAAGGGGGAGGTAGAAAGCTTTTCCTGAGTCTGCTTGGTTTTGATTGCCTTTAGCTCAAAATAATCCACAGGACAAAGTGGCACATTTTGGCACATTTCTGCTCCCTTTTAACTTCCAAAAAGTAAAACATTTAAACTAGATTCCTTATTTCCCTAACATCTTTTATCTTTAAAATTTATCTTTAAAATTCTATAGTTCTTTTAACATTCCTTCCCAATGCCACATATGAAGAATAAAATACCCATGAAAGACATAGTCCTTCTCTGGATGGTGTCTGAGATATTAAGTGAGAGTGATGTTATTTATGGGGATAACCTTGACCAGACTGTAATTCATAAACAGTGAATCATTCCCAAACTGTGGTACCTTAAATGTTGTTTGTAACAAGTTACCTATAACACATCCCTATGACTGATTACAACAAACCAATTTGTCACTGCTCTGTAGCTGAAAATCACTGGATTACAAAAAATTGAACTTTTCAATGGCTTTTCTAAAGGGTTTGTGCAAATCTTACGTTTTAAAGGAAGCTTCTTCTGTGTGTTATAAAATGTCATCATAATTTGTCTTCACTGCTGTAGGCGTTTTTATTTACTCAGGAGAATTACCTTGCCTTAGGAAGAAGATTTTTGTTCCTGGCATTCTTTAACTTCACCAGAGAACGATTTTTACAGAATGCCCTTCTAGTAACCATTGTAAACTTCATAAACATAAACTTATTAATACACGGTTCTCCTTTGGTACCAGAGCAGTCATATACAGCTGATGGAGTTCTGTGGCTCTGTTGTTGAGAAGTAAGGATACTATAAATAGGTGTTTTTTTTTCTGATACTGCTATTCTGTGACCTCTCTTGAACTTTTTAAAAAGAAATGCATTGAGATAAGCTTAGGACCTCCACCTACCCATTTTTTAATCAATGAAAAATATTATCCTAAGGTCAAAATAATATTTGTTTTAGAAGATATTTGAGATAGATAAAATTTTATTTTTTGGCTGGCACAAAGTTTGGTAAGACATGGAGCTTGAAGGAGAGAATACAGGCCACTGTGTTTTATTTAAACTATTGCATGGCCTCAGCTGCCAAAATGTCATTTTGTTTTGTGGTAAAACACTTTCTTCCATGCTGATATTTACCTGTTCGTCTACCTTTAAATGCTTTTCTTCACATATGATTGTGTTATCTATGTATTTCTTTTTAAGCAGTGTACCTACCCAAGTAGACTCTTACAAATACATACAACATGGCCACATGAAAATGGAAATATGACTATTATGTTATTTAATGCAAACATTATTATTTTAATTATTTGAGTTTCATATTAGAAATATCCACATGTTCCTTTTTAAGTTAATGAAGAAAATAAGGACATGAAAGACTAAATCCCCAGGTAATAATGAAGCTTCATTTTATTTAAAGCAGTGCCTACTTTTCTTACCAAGTCTTTTAATAGAACTTCTAGTCAGTAGTCATATTATGTTTAGCATCATTTTTATTAAGTGTTTGATGAAAGGATAGAGCTGGTAGAAATAGCATAACACATTACTCTTTGGAAAAAAAGAAAATTGTTTTGAATTATGAAATGAAGATTTATTTCCCAAATAATTTGTACATTTTGAAAGAAAGTAACCAGCATTTGGCCACCCTCATCCCATGACCAGTGTTTCCGGTTGCAAGCCACAGAAATGTCTTTGGCTGTACTTATTAGTGAACTTATCAAAAGGATATGATGTAGCCTAAAGAAGATTCTAAGAGACTAAGTAGGCTGATTGTATCCAAAATTAAACTGCAGATCTAGTTTAGTGAGGGCACAATTCTCTACTATAACATGCACTCTAACTTGATACACTTCTACTATCAACACTGCATAGTGTGGATAGTAGAATGAATGCTATGACAGCAGAGCTGCCAATACTTCTTTTGGAAATTTGTTGCTGTTTTCACCAGTGTAGGTGCCGTTTAGGAAGCACTAGTCATTCTTCCTAATTCACAATATGGGATAGGCATCTGGATCTTATTGGAAGGATCTAGGTCTTACGCTCACCCTCAAGCTGCAAAGGAGGCTAGGAAAGTGACTTCGGAATTTTCAGTTTCTATCATAAGTTTTGCCTCTCATGTAGACTTATAAAGTCCCCCAAACATAGAGAAGAGGATTAGATACTGATTGGCTGAACTAAAGGAAAAATATCCTGTGCAAAGTTTCTAATTTTTCTGCAGATGATTTTTTTAAACAACTGTTTATTTTTCTTTTGTGTTTTACTGGTGTGGCTCCTGCAAATATTGATGAAACTGAACAAAAGCTACTACTCGTTGGTTACCATTTAAAATCTAAAAATGTCCAAGTAATTTCCTTCAGTATTTCAAACTACTTCTGTGTGTTCCGTTTGTCAAAAGAGAACACTGTAATCATTTCAGAACACGAATTCCTCAGTCTCTCTTTTGGTTCTTTTAAGGAGATATAGAAAGCCCTTCCCAATGACAGTTGTCTATTCATGAAGTCAGTACTTTGATTGTGAAAGATTAATCATCAATCAATGTGCCTTTAAAAACTGTGAAGAAAATGCACTAACCTTTTCAAGTTTCTATCCTGAGCTTGGCCTGGGGGCTCAAGTGATTTAGTAACTTATTTGATTTTCTTTTCCTAAAGTTGATAAACGCAAAATTTCTTTGATTTAGCCTTTTATATTCTCTGTGTTGCTTCCTGGACTCTGATTTCTGACAAAATGTCAAATAACTTAGGGAGAAGTTTTATTAAATGTTGCCTTTATGTCCTGCCACCTGGAGGTGATTCTGGTTCTGGTTCAAATCCAGACTTCTGCCAGGATTTGGAAAAGTTCCTATTTGGCCTTGGGTCATACTCAAGCTGTGTATACTCAAAAGCCTCTGAAAGTTTCGAAAATGGAATAGGGGATTCAGTCAGAGATAAAGGCCCTCAGTATGGCTCATTATTGCCTGAAAGAATCCACTGTCACCATCATAATATATTACCAACATTTTCACTCTTAAGGATACATACCTAACAGAAATGTGTATATTTAATCACAAAATACATGCATTAGAATGTTCAAAGAAATACTATTTATAAGAATCAGAACTGGAAAGAGCCCAGATGTTCATCAACAGTACAATAGATAAATTATGTTGTAGTTAGTAAAATGAACACTAAAACAGCAATGAGAATAAATGAAATATTGATATAGCAGCAACATATTTGAATAACACAATAATGATTTTGAGCCAAAGAAGCAAGACGCAAAGGTATATGTACAGGATTTTATTTTTTGTTAAGTACCAAAATAAGCAAAATTAATCTCTGCTCATAGAAGTAATGATATTGGTTTCCTCTGGGTGAAAGATAGTGACCGGAGGGTAATACATGGAGGTTTTTAGTTACCAGTCACATATTTCTTCATGTGGGTGCTATTTTCACAGGGGTGTTCACTTTGTGCAAAGCTCTTGAGTTGAAAACATACCTTTGTACATTTTTGGATATATGTTATACTTCAGTAAAAGTTAAATATAAATTTCACTAAACTCCAAATAATTCATATTAATAAATTTGAATATTGCTTTTACTATTTTTTTATTCAAGTTGATTTACAATATTGTGTTAGTTTCAGATGTACAGCATAGTGACTCAGTATTTTTGCAGATTATATCCATTATAGGTTATCACAAGATGATGGCTATATTGCTTTCAGTCTTAAAGCTGTGGTATTACTCTCTAGATCAGAGTAACTTTCAGGTTTTTTTTTTTTTTAATATTGATTCTGATTGTCCTGAACATTATTACCATGCTCTATTTATGGGCAATCCACTCAACTCTATTACTGAATAGTTATCTAGTAATAAACTGCAAATAAGTCATCTGTGAGTGGTATCATTTTGAAGTAAACTAATGAAACAGTTTTATTCGACTCTCATAGAAAAGTGAAAGACATGCTGCCTGAGAAATCTTCAATGGTATAATAACACGAAAGCATCCCTCTACTGCAATTGCTCTTAATTCAAATTCAAATTTGAATTAATTCAAATTAATTTAAATTTGAATTAATTCAAATTTCTATACTTAACTACATAAATGCCTGATATTATCACCAGCCTATGTAAATGCTAAATTGCCTGTATTTTATTTTAATATGAAAACATACCAAACTCCTAATATGTGTTTTTACAACATCCAGCACCTCCCCAGTTGTATTCCTGTCATACCTCATTGCACTTTCTTGATTAACTGCTAGTCTTTCCAGCTAGAATGTAGGCTCCATCAGGGACTACACAATGTCTATCTTGTTTACTGTTTCATCTCCAACATCTTACACATTAAATGATACATATTAGATACTTTAATATTTAGAGATGACTGGGTAAAGTAATCCAACTAGAAGTATTCAAGCAGGAACATCTTCCTGGTTTTTCTTGGAAAATTTATACATTCTTCTAAATGCCAAATCCTGATAACAAGCAGCTGACAAAGTGGGAAAATTATATATATACATATACATATAATATATACATACATATATGTGTATATATATTTATTTATAATTCTCTTGTGAGAATTAAAGCATAACTGTAAATGTAAAGACTACTGATTTGAAGGAACCTGATAATAACAAGTCAACAGCAAGAGCAGGAAACATTGGTACACTTTGAAGATTAAGGTTAACATTTTCGAGAACTGGAACAGAAGCCTGTAGGAAAGAATCGGTCACCTTATAATCAGGCAGTATTACTTGTGGCTGTTATCATGTTAAAGCGTGTTTGCAATCTTTTCTGTTTCTAAAGGTGAGTCATTTGTGCAACTTAAATGATAGATAGATGATAGATAGATGGATAGATAGATATTATAATTTGCACAAATCTTAGTAATGTTGTTCCAAGAAATAACAAATAGCAAGTTTAGGATGCTAAATAAATACTTAGATTGGCTGTTTTTACACATGATTCTTTATCTTCCTGTTACTTTGCTAGAAGATCAGAATGCTAAGTTATTCAAAGACTTCCCAGTATTGTACACTGATGTTTCCCAGTGTTTGATTTTTGCTTAGGTTACAATTCTTAGTAAATATAGCTAAAATATTACTAAAATAATAAAAAAAATACTACTACAAATAGTGCTAACATACTAAGTACTCTTCCATTTCTAAATACAGTTGACCCTTGAACAACTCAGGGTTAGGGGCACCTATCCTTGGTGTAGTCAGAAATCCATAAATAACTTTATAATCAGCCCTCCACATCCACGGTTCTGCAACCTTGGATTTAACCAACAGTGGATCTTGTAGTGGTGTGGTATTTACTATTGAAAAAATTTGCATATAAGTGGACCCATGTGATTCAAACCCATGTTTTTCAAGGGCCAACAAAATGCAGAAAAAAATCAAGATTTCAGGAATTCCTAAGAATTACTGGGAATTCTAATCTCAGATTATGAAGATTATATCTGTTGGATATTTGGAAACAGTAAGTCCAACTTGGTACTTGATCTTAAGATGCTTTATCTATTTGGAAAGAAAACCCTATTTATAAAATACAAATTACCTATATGACAGAGTATACTAGGTACCTGACAGTAGAAAATTGGCTACAATGTTATTAGAGGTAGATTTCAAAAGGGTGGAGGAAGAGTTGTGATGGCTTTGTGGGGGAGGAGGATTTGGGGATTTCAAGTCTAGATTACACTGAAATAAGAGGGCAAGGAATGTAAAGAAGAAGGTATTTTAGGCAAAAAAAATTGAATAATTGAAGTATATAGCAAAGGAATTACAATGGCTAAATCATAGAACAAGTTTTTCTTTTTTCAAGCAATGAAAGTTCATTTGAGAATAAAATTATAAAACCTTGGAAAAATAAATAAAAATAACTTGTGTTAGTACTTGAACAATTGTTAAACAGTAGTACTTGAATGATGTCAAAGTTGGTTGGTGTTTACCCTAAAGGCTACTAGAGTTTTGATCGAGATGTGGGAAAATTCTGTGTGTAAGGCACTGATGGAAGCGGTGTATGAATGAATCCAATATTTATTTTAATTAAAAATAAATTCCAACCCTATATTGAGTAATTTATTGAAACACAATCAGTGCCATTATTAGTAATTAAAATCTCTAAAACAAAATCTCCCAACATAGACAAAATCTATAATAAACTTATGCCATTATTTAAATTATTGAATAAAGATATCAGGTTAGAATTATTTAAAAAAACAATGCAAAATTTATCTAATATCAAATGTATTCATTTATTTATTTGTTCATATATCCTTCAAATATTTAATGGTTCCCTGCTATTTCCCAAATAGTTGATGGTGTTGAATAACTTCTGAATGTTTTAACAGTCCTTAAATAGAATCCCTAAAGTGGGAGAAAGTCTAGAATTTTTCAGAGGTAATTTGGAGGTAGTGTGGTTAGGACAAAATGAGCATGGCTGGGGGCTGATAATATCAGAGGATATATAAGAGGTAGGGTAGGGCCAAGGATGGTGGGTTGCAGGTTCAGGAGGGCTTTGAAGGCCTTTGGGAGGACTATGATTTTTACTCTGAGTGAGATGGGATACCACTGGATAGTTTTAAAGAAAAAGTGACATGATCTGGTTTTTGTTTTTAAAACATCACTCTAACTTGTGTGGAAAGAAAATCAAAATGGAATCTGTATTGCTAAGAGAGCTGTCTAAATTGGAGCCAGGAGGCCACTGAGGAAGTGTGCCTTGTGCATGTCTCAGGCTGGATGGAATCTGACATTTTGATCACTTATTATCCTAACAAAGGCATCCAGAACATCTGCCAGAAACTCAAGATACTTAATCCAGCCCCTTATCCTAAAATAACTTGTGACAACCTATCTACTTATGGGACCCCTACCCTAAAACAACTTGTGATTCCTTAAGGACAGACATTTCCTGACTTCCATCAGAGTCTATCACAATTTTCACAGGGCAGAGAATTTTAACAACCTCATGGCTTTTTGTCTTTAACCCTTCTTTCTCTTTCCTAGAATACTCTTTTAGTTTTATGCAAATCTGTGTCTCCTGAATTGCAATTCTTAAGATCCCAAATAAATTATTTTCTTATTCACAGCCTTCTGCATTGTGTTTCGGTCAGTGCTATCTTAAGAATAGATTATGGAAAGAAAAAAGTGAAAACAGAGACCAGTTAAAATCTTTTGTGATATTGTATGATCTCACTTATATGTGGAATCTAAACAAAAACCAAAACCACCAAGCTCATAGATACAGAAAAGAGATTGGTGGTTGCCAGAGGTAGGGGGTGGGGGTAGGGGAAATGGGTGAAGGCAGACAAAAAGTACAAACTTTCAGTTATAAAATAAGTCATGGAGATGTAATATACAGCATGGTGACTATAGTTAACAATACCGCATCATATATTTGAAAGTTGCTTAGAGAGTAGATCTTAAAAGTTCTCATCACAAGAAAAAAAATGTTTTTGTAACTGTGTATGGTGATGGATGTTAACTAGACTTATCGTGGTGATAACTTTGCAATATATACAAATGTTGAATCATTATGTTCTACAACTGAAACAAATATGATGTTATAAGTCAGTTATACCTCAATTCAAAAAAAATTAGATAACCAAAAAAAGAAAAGCCCCAAAACTTTTGCAGTAATGCAGGAAAGAAATGATGATGGCTTGGTGATGGTTGCCATGAAAACTGGCAACAAATGGTCTGATTCTGGGTACATTCTTAGAGTAGAACTAATTAGATTTCCTGACACATTGAATACAGGTTATGAGAAAAATGAGCATTCAAAAATGGCTCCAAATTTTGGGGAGGATGAAGTTGCCATCCATTGTGATTTGTGATATTCTGAGTAAAGACAGAATACTGGGAGAAGATCCACAGTTTAGCTTAAAATGTAAGTTTGAGATGTCTGTTAAACAAAGTTATGTTTTTAGCTAGTGAACCATGGTTTCAAATCACTGATTTCCTTCAAACATTACATACATTCTAGCATTTACCTTTATTCTGTTGAAAAATCTGGCAGTGAAAATAATTTACAATTACAATTGCTGTTGGTAAGAATCCCTTGACACAAAAGTTGCATTTGGAAAGTTTATGAAGTCACTGTTCAATTGCTTTTTAAAAATTTCTTTTTGGACAAATTTAGCATCTACAAAATACTATGGTACCACATAATTTCCTTTCTTTAAAATTAGATCCAGATGTTTAGAATAACATCATATTTGTAGGGTTCAGAAATGACTAATTATTTGGTGGAAAGAAAGTAAATAATAGTTTAAAAATAAATATATATTTAAATAAATAAATAAACATTTTTTCTATTTTTAGAAACTTTTTTTTCATTTCCTTCTTCTCTTCAATTCTTCTAATATCCCCCTTCCTTTTTTTCCCCCTTTCCTTCTTTCCTTCCATATTTTTCCTTTAATTATAATTCATTTAATTGAACATGTACTATATTCCAGGTACTAAACTGGGCATTTTAAAAGATACAAAGGAAAATAAGTTGCAGGTGCATTTAAACACTTGAAAGCTTATTATAGGATACAAAACATTGCCCTTGGTATATATAACACAATGCTGGAGATGTTAAGTGGAATGAGAAAGGTACAGATAAATTTTTAAAAATCCACTGTTTTATTTTGTCCTGTATTCCATCTTATATAAGGAAATTTTATGTGCTAAAATAATTGTCAGTTATGTGATTTAGTGTGCCAAATTTCCTATTAGTACACCAGGATTTATCATCAAGTGGACTCATATTTAATAGGGAAAAAAATAAAATGTAAAGTTTCTACACATTTTCTATGACTATAAGCATTCAAGAATAGAGAAGAAATAAAGTGCAAGGGTAATTGAAATCTTTTTATCTATATAAATATTAAATACATATCGTGCTTACATAAGTCTTGGAAGAATTCTATAGAAAGATTCAATCTTATTTTCACAAATAACCCTTGGCAGTTATTATTCCATGAGGTCCTTGAAATTCCTACTAATAATATTGTCTGAATGTCACATGAAACTGCTGTGCTTAACTCTCAGTTTTATTTCCCGTCTACTTACTGGATTGCTAGATTCAGAATCTGAATTTAACTGTCTGACCCTGAGAAAGCAAGGTGAACAAAATGCAGAGATGTGTCATTAGTTTGAATAAAACATATCTGTCCTTAGAAGGCCCATTTATCTCCACTAAACCGAAAGGTCTCCTGGGCTGAAGAAAGAGATATAAACTAATGGATATAGGTGCTGTTTCTTACACAGTTCCTGAGGAGGTGGACCAGAATTTTGTAGATAAGGACTTTAACTAATTCACTGAAAAATTATGTGAAGAGTTTGGAATGGCTTCTTATCATGGCAACTGTATAATAGTACAATGATATACTGATATTTAGAAATGAAATATTAGCATCTACATCTTTATTAGAAGCCACATTGATAACCCTAGCATTGAGAATATAACCCTCCCCAGCCTTAACTCCAGGAAAGGATGAAACTCTAAATGACCAATTTGAGAAAATGGATTCCAGAGACACCAAGCAACATATAAGTCTACCCTATTCTCCTAAAAGAGATAATATGGCTGCAGAGCATAGTAAGATGCCTATGAACATATGAGTTGGTATCTGCTGATAGGTGTGAGATTTACTAAGGAAACACTATGGGAATAAAAAGTAAAAATTTGAACCCTTCCAGATGTTAGATCAACTCTGGTCTCTTGTTACTTCAATACACTTTATGAATAATCCTTTGAGACCTAAGTTCAATTTTAATTTCATTGATGTCTCAGAGACTTAACTTTTGGATCATAAACAAATCCTGGATCCTTCTGCCTCATCACACATATCTATTCTTGTTTAGGCTTTGGACAGGATTTCTGCAATATTGCACAAGCCCTTCTTTAAGTCACTGGGTTTTACTCAAGCTAGCAGTCTGGTTTCAGTCTACTTCAATCTATTTCTGATATAGCTACACTCCTTCCTATGATAGCTGACACATCTCCATCAGGAAACTTTTGCATGGACTTTTCCACTCTGAGTGTTTTCAGTGTTGCTTATCTTGAAACTATCTAATACAATAAAAAAGCTCTTTTTTGTGTGTGTTAGAAGCACTATGATAATAATTAACAAACACCTTCATGCTACTTTCTCTCTGAGAATAATAAACAATTTAATTTGAGTAAAATTTTGTTGGAGACATAGGATCCATGAAGTGGCTCTCTGGTAAACTCACTCCTCAATTTGACTCCAATTTTTCTCCAAATGTTGTCCAGGGTTTCCTCAAAAGCCAATGAATATTTTTGAAATCTACATCTGTGTTTGTTGAAATGGAAAATGCTAACATTTATGGGACTACTAGGACAAAGAATGCTCATCAAACTCTGTGTTTTTTCTCATCTTCCTATGTTCAGTGCTCCTCAGTGTTTCTCAGATCCTTTACATTTAGGTTAGGTATAAAGAATTGAGTCTGACCAGTGAAAGGTATACAAAATTATACACACTGCTTCAAGGCCCATAAAAGTCCTATGTGTAAAATTCCATTCTCTTTTCCCATTGCATAGCAGTTGTGGAGACAACATTGAAAACCATGGTACCTAAGATGAAAATGCCGGGGTTCCTAAGTGACTCTATGGAACATAGCAGTCTCCCCCACCTAACTGATTCTTTTTGGAAGCTTCTGTACCAAAAAGAGCCACACCTGACCCAATAGATATGACTGAGCAACACAATACCTCTAATCTAGTCTTTCAGCTGGATGCAAAGGTGAGATGGAATTTGGGGTCATCTCCTCTGGAGAGGGTTTTCTGTGTGTGAAAAGAAAAAAGTAAATAAAGATCTGATCATTAAGTAAACCATCAATGACATAGGTTCCTGAGATTTGGGGGCTGCTTGACATAACAGCATATAGATAGTACTAAAACTGAAATCTTGAAGTAGGGTACTACTTTAAAATAAAAACCCTCAAAATATAGGATATTGGCAGAATTGTCTAAAAGTGGGCAAAACACAGATATTGGAGTGGAAATACAGTGATATATATATGTTAATGAAATATCAGAATCCTTGATAAAAATGTTGCCTGTATTAACTGATGACAGATTGAAATTGTAATGGAGTAATCATAGTTCAGGAATACAAAAAAGAGTTGTGGAAATTTTACACATAGGATTTTTATAAAATAAAACCTAAATTGAGGCTCTGGGTCTCAGACACATCCCTGCACCACTGAGAACTTGAACTTTCTGTGAACTATACCTAACCCAAGGACACCAGCCATTTTTAAAACAATATCTGCTAGCTGCAATCTGTGTCTTAAGGTTGTTCTCCCTTCTAACTATGCAACCATTTGGACAAGCACCCTTACTTCTTGCCAGCTTATGTAACTGTGGCCTTGCAGTTTTTGCCTTTACGATGCTCCCCAATTTTGTAGTCCGGAGGAACACAATCCAAGTGCTTCTTGAATCTGTGTCTCCCAGGCTGCAATCCTAACAAGCCCCAAATAAATGCCTCTTTATTTCAATCAGGTCTTGGCTTCTGAAATTTCGGTTAACATAACACTGAAGACAATCTATGCACCTATTGAGCTAGCATCTCTAAGGGAATTGGCTGAGGAAAAAAGAGTTAGTGAGTATTGATATTGGCTGTATTTAGCACAGTATTTCAAAGAGTGATGAGTACAGAAGAGAATTAGAAATTGAATGGTTTGAAAGCAAAAATAAAGGAAAACGGCTTCTGAATATCATATAGTGGGCAATAGGATGGAGAACTTTTTCACCCCTAAAGGTCCATTAAGAACCATACTTGGGTCAAAGATTAGATAAAAGGTAGCTTTCTCTTGTTCACACCTGATAATCTCAATGTTACTTCCGGCAAGATGAGAGAGAGAAGCATGGGGGCAAGGAAGCAAATGTAAAGAAAATTTGAGTCTTGTGTCTAAAAAGAACTTCTAGTGTTTTTCTGGTACATGGAATAACTTAGAAATCTTAGAAGTACCAGACAAGGTATGCTCCTCAATCAAAGTTTCAGCTATGTCTAAGGGTATCTTATTCCTAACCCGTCACTGAAATTTTAGTGTGGGGTTGCAGGGTGAGCAGATAACTAGTGTTTAGACCTTAAGTTGTTGGCCCAAGAGGAGCCACATCTGATCCCAATAGAGATGACTAGATAACACATCTAAAATTTCTGGTCTTTCAGCTGAATGCAAAATGGAATTTGGAGTTATCTTCTTTGGGGAAGGGAAAGACAGTTTTCTATGTGTGGAAGGAATAGAGCAAAAGTATATTTGGTGATAGAATGATAGAATGTAGCAGAGAAAACTAGTGCTTACTAGTGTTTTCCCTCTCCTTTCTAGATATGTAAATAAAGGGCACTTCCTTTTCAGTTAGATTGGAACCGTACACCTGAGTTTCTGTCAATGGAATGTAAATAGAAGTGAGGTATGCTGCTTCTGGGCCTGACACAAAAAAATCTGTCAGATACTATCCACCATCTATCCCTCCATTCTGTAGACCCAGGGTTGGATTTGAAGATGGTGGTACCACAGAATGGAATAAACTAGGGACTCTGAATAACTGTTTAGCAATGTTCCCTTTCCTTTCCTATTCCTCACTACCCAACTCAGACTGGAATATAACATGAGAAACAATAAATCTTTGTTTATTTGTGTTAAGCCATTGATATTTGGAGTTTGTCTTTTAAATACACACACATAGACACACAAAGACACACACACATACACACTAGATTGAAACTGGGACTTTCGGAAACATCTGAGACATGTAGTTATCGTACATATTATATAAAAACTCCAAGAAATGGGTTCTAAAGCCCATATAATCTTGTCATCTGAAAAAGAAAAGTGACCAAACTTGTAGGAGGGAAACTTACTGGGAATGGATGGTGTATGATGATTTAGGAGGAAACTTAAAATATTCCCATGCTCCCTTTCCTGAAGACAATTTAAAAATAGACAAAAAAAATACAGAAAATCTCTAGGCTGAGCTTTTGAAATTTGTAGAATAGTGTGGCATACATAAACCAGTTAGAGTGCTCAATACAAAGGAATTCTTTTGAATAAAGAAAAATGGAGGGTAGAGATAGGGTATATCATGTAGGACAAACGCATCATGTAGAAACTGTGGAAATCAGGATGTCCCTAAAATGTTGGTGCCTAAGAGTTCTAGGTACCCGAGAGACATGGGTACAACTGGATAGGAAGTAGTGTAGAGAGTCCTAGAGAAATGTAGGAAGCTAGCACTCAATACAGTGTGGAAATGCCTGGATCCTGGGGAGTAGCCCAGATCTAACTATCTGCAAACCATGATAGTCCATATGACAGACTGAAAGATGGGAGTGGAGGGGGGTACAAGAGCTAGAGGACACCCAGATGCTCCCCGGGGGCTGCTGAAATAGAGTCTAGTCAAGAAAAAGGGTTTACATGTGTAGTTTTTTTTTTTTTTTGATTGGTTACTGCTTTTCTTTCACTGTTGCTCCTCCTATAAAAATAAATTTTGTGGACTTCCCTGGTGGTGCAGTGGTTAAGAATCCACCTGCCAATGCAGGGGACGTAAGTTCGAGCCCTGGTCCAGGAAGATCCCACATGCTGCAGAGCAACTAAGCCTGTGCACCACAACTACTGAGCCTGTGCTCTAAAGCCCGCAAGCCACAACTACTGATCCCACATGTCACAACTACTGAAGCCTGTGCACCTAGAGCCCATGCCCCACAACAAGAGAAGCCACCACAGTGAGAAGCCTGCTCATCGCAACAAAGAGTAGCCCCTGCTCGCAGCAACTAGAGAAAGCCTGTGCGCAGCAAT
This sequence comes from Balaenoptera borealis, assembly GCF_965194805.1. Taxonomy (NCBI): domain Eukaryota; kingdom Metazoa; phylum Chordata; class Mammalia; order Artiodactyla; family Balaenopteridae; genus Balaenoptera; species Balaenoptera borealis. The sequence continues at coordinate 43,511,048 of NC_138862.1, forward strand.
GAAGACCCAATGCAGCCAAAAATTTAAAAAAACATTTTTTTTAATTAAAAAAATAAATTTTGTGTTTGGCACATGGAATATATGCAATGAGAATTTATTCAATAAATAATAAGTATATTCTGTTGATATGACTTAGTCTGTCTGGCTGTATTCTAATACATGTGTATTCGTTGGTTTTTTTGGTAGAGAGAAGAGAGGGTTCTAAGTGTTAAGAGAAAACAGAAATAGAATAATTTTTTTCAAGATTAGAATCTGAAATAATAATCTAGATAAAACTATGATTATATTATTATAATGTGAAAAAAGCCAAACTACTGTAATTTCATCTTTGTCTTTTTACCATGCTATTTAGGTAAGAAATAAAATTAGTTTATTTCAAAATTACATTTAGAATTTCAAAGAATTAATGTTCTTATTTTAGCCTGAGTTTTTGAAATGCTTATTTATTGAACCCATCTTTAGTGTTTGGTCTTTACTAATTGTTTTTTGAAGGTCCTCATTACCAGAGCCCTATAGAGCTTCCTCTCCCTCACCACCACCCCTCCACCATGTTTGTTCTCTTCCTTTCTTAGAATAAAAAAATGACAAAAAAGCAACTACATTCACAACTGCTTGAATGTCAGAGTATTCGATGAGTCAAGGTGTTGTGGATATAGTGATACATCTGTCATTGCCTTTCTTGTTATTAATGGGATTCTAATTAGACCAATCAGTTTTAATTAGTATGCTGTGGTGTAGCAATCTAATAAGATACTGTGTCTAGGAAAATTGATCTGGCCCTGATGCTAATTACCCTCCTAGATTCTAAGCTTTATAAAAATAGGAATTGATTGCTTCTAGGCAACCTATGTTCTTTCTCCTTTCCTTTGTCTTCTCTTGCTTTCTTATACACAGAGTTTTCTACTTAAGTTGTCTCCTTAATTCGTATTGTGTTTTCATTCTCAGTTTATTTTAGCCAAACCTTGGACTTTGGTGTAACCTGAAAAGAGTAGGGCTTTGTCACTTGTCAGAGAAAACAGTCCTCAGTTAAACTTTTCCTCTGGGGAATGCAACAGGTCATAGCCTCATAATCTTAAAGGCTGGCTCAGAGTTAAGGCTGACAGAATTAGTCCCAGGTCAACCTCCGCATAAATCAGAGTCAGAGAGAGCTGGGGCTGTGGCTAGAATCAGGGAAGACAGTAACATTAACATTACAAAAGAAATATCTTAATAATTTTCACGTGGGATTTGCTACCACTGTTTTCTCAAAGCAGCATGGCATTTTTAAGGTTAAATAAATGAATATTTCCAGTAATCAAGTGACTGGTTGATATTTCCCTAGCTTCTATTTAAATTTAAAATCAGAATAATTTGAGATAATTTCTGTTTTCTTTTAGTTATGAGGTACTTGGTCTACAAATCTTGAAGACTGACAAATTTTTAGACGTGCTCATTAACTGTGCATCTGGGCTTTTTATGAAATTGCTGCTGGAAACAAAATATAAACATATCTTCCTACCTAAAAATAAATTGAATTATATTTTTTCTTCCTTCCTTTTAAACAAAATTTATTTTAATGGTGTTTTAAATCCAAGGCCAAAGAAAGAGATTTTTTGATCTTCATAAAAGTTTTTTTCTATTATGTTAGCATAACCATGGCTTCAGACATTGATGATCTTCACTAACTGTCTCAATTTGTTTTTTGGGGGGGGTGGTCCTCAAGAAGTGAGTAGCTCTAAAATTTTCTGAAATCCCCATAAAATGCCTTATAATGTTACTGGGTACATATTCATGGTTTTATGCATGTTTGCCTTTAGGAATTCATTAAATTTTACCTTGTGAGGTTAAAGGAAAGTTAAATTGAAGTGATATTGAATCCTTAGACCAGTGTCTTTCACAGTGTGATCTGGCACAGCAACCAATCCATGAACTATTTGTTACCTGTGCATAATGACATGGAAGTTTATGCCAGAATGAAAATCACGTAAACCATTAAGCACACTGTTTAGGTCAGCTGACTTTCTTTTTTTTTTTTTTTTAATAACAAGTCTTTATCAATGAAGGAAACAGCAAATTGAATTATATTCTGGCACAAGCTCCTTATTTCACTATGTGCTGTCACTTTGAGTAGCCCTGATATAGACAGTCTGGCAATATTGAAAAGATAAAAGATGTCTTCCAGTGATAAATATTTACACAGATCATATACTAATGATAGAGGATGTGAGCTCCAACCATCCTATGTTCATCTAGGAGTTTCAGTATGTTCTAAGCATATCATTTGTTATATTCTTGATTAACCTCACTGGAATTTCACTGTTGGTGTGTGGAGGAAACAATATCAGGAAGGAGTAATGTTTATTTCATTCTAACCAGCAAAAACTACCTGATTGTTAAGTTGAAAGTGATGAAGCTTTTGAAAGAATATGGCTTTTCCATGGAAGAAGTCTTCGCACAGTTATAAAGGACATTCTGATCATAGTTAGACATGTAAATGAATATTTGAGAGAAAAAATTTTTTTAAAAAAGCAGAGAAAAGGTATGCTGAATCCTGCAGTCAGAGAGTCTACAGGAGACTATAAGAAAAATTCAAGGCACTGCAGCATGATATGCCTACTCCAAACTCTTTGAGGATAAGGACTCTGCCTTGGCCACTACTGAGTCCGTAGTTGCCTGGCCTGGCCCTGCTTGTTCTTATTTCTCTTCAATTATGCATAGCAATAGGATCTTAAAAATGACCATTTGAAGAACTTTTCCTGTAACTCTTGGACTCTTTGTTGGTCAAACACTAAGTGAGACCTACACTGGAAAAGCATAATGGTGAGAAATGATAGCTAACTAGCTGTTCTGCCTAGGGAAAGGGAAAGGGAAAGAAAACAATGCCGTGAATCACCTGCCCTCCCAGAATTTGTTGAGGAAGTGAGAGTGTTTCTCATAGTCCAGATGTGGGTCATTTGGGAAAATAATCCACTTTGAGTTGTTAAAGTAGCTTTGACCAAGCGGTCTGATTAGAAGAGCAAAGGCATTTCAACAGTTAGAGATTTACAGTGTAGGTTTTAGAAAACCAGGGCTGAGGAAGGTGTTGCCCTCTCAGTCAGAGTAAATGTCTGAATTAGTGGACGACAGGGAAGAGAGCCCCCATGAAGAAGAAAGAATTCTCTGCAGAGTCATGAAAACAGACGCTGAACTCTGAATGCTCAGAAAGCCCAGGGAGAAACAGGTATAAACAATAGCCTGGCCAGAGAAAATTTGGGATCAGGCAAATATAACCTCTCCTGACCCTCAAATATGTCTTTTCCCCCTACTTTTCTCCAAATCCAGAGACACTAAAAGGCAGCCTAGTGATGATGTGATAACGGGGTTGGTGGAAGATAGAGGTGGGAATTATAGTCCATTATACCCTTCTTCCCAGTCCAGGCTTCTGAAAGATTTTGATTTTTCCAGGGAGTAGCAGATAAAATAGTGTAAACAAGGGTATTTAATTGAGGACTATTTCCACAACTAATAACATAACTTAGAGAATTCAGGTAATGAGTAGAAAACATTGTATACTTTCTCTTTACGGGTTTTTTTCCCAAAAGATTGCATTTAAGTTTTGGCTCTACCTTTTAAGATGGGTGTTACTGGCAGGCTATATAGATTCAGATCTGGATAACAAAATGGTGAAGAAATGTATGAGAGACAGTGAAAGTAATTGAGTATGTTTCACTATGAGCAAAGGGAGGCTTGAGGGAACCAAATATCTGAAAAGTTATTACTGAAAAGGAATTAGACTTACCAGGCAGAGATAAGATTAAACAGAGCTATGGAATCGTAGATGCCAGAGGAGAGAGATCATGGAACATGGGGTAATCATATGGTGGGTTGGTAGTCATCTTCCAGTCCAAGGTTTTTCTAGTATGCTGTCCTATCCTTCAGGTTCTAGAAAGCTAAAACCCACTGTTCTCAGCTTCCCTTTCAGATCAGATTCCCCCAAATAAAGTTGTTTATATAAAATTTTGAGGGCAGAATTGAAGAAGATGCCATCTTCCTGCTGCTGATATTGGATTTCTTTTTGTTTATTCTTTAAAATTGTATGTGCCAAGAAACAGATGGGTTGTCAGTGACAGCTAGACTCAAGAAGGTTTCTGTGACTGTTGCAGCAGTCAAAGGGCAGTTACAGAGGCAACAGGAATAGCTTCCTTACTCCTTTGTCACACTTTTGTTTCTCATTCATGCTGAACACCAATATTTCAGGCATTCTTCTTCCAGACACATGGTAAAACTGCACTTCTTCAACCTCTTGAAGTAGGTAGGGTCAGGTCACTTGCTTTGATCAATAGAATGTGAAGGAAGTGGTATATATCACTTCCATGTAGAAGCATATAAGAACTGGTATGTCATTTCTTATCTTTTCTCTTCCCTTGGCCAGAGCAAAGGTGGAAGTATGTGTTGCAAAGGAGTTACAATGCTCAGCCGTCACATGCATAACAGTTGCCCTGGAGAGTCTTCCAGATATGCAGTAGCTCTTGTCTGGGTAAGAAATATATCATCATTTTTGTTTGCGGTTTTTTTTTTTCATTGTTTTAAATCACCATGATTTTGGAATTATTTGTTACCATAGCAAGACCTTGACTAATCTCAATACTGCAGAAATTGACACCAGGTTTGGAATGTTGTAATAACAAAGCCTAAAATACGTAGCATTGACTTGGGCAGAATTGTTGAGGAAACTGAGTTCAAAAACTGACAGTCTGTGCTATTCATTGGGAAAATAATTTGTTAAATGGACTTCTGAGTTAACATGGAAGGATAGTCATGTACTTGATGACCCTGCAGGTCTAGAGGAAGAAGATAGCAAACTGAACATGGGTAGTGTGTATAGATTACTATTGACTGTGGTTGGAAGGTATTATATGAAAGAAGTGAGTTCAGAAAAGAATTGGACAATTTAACAAACAAGAATAAAAAGGAAGAGAAATAAACTAGAAATTTGGGGATTCCTGGGGTTGGAAGAAGCAGCTATTTCTCAGCCCCTCATAGCACATGTAAAAACTAAAGAAGGCTTTGAATCACACGATTCAAATGAAGGGGATGGCCATCACATCTGTTATTATAATCTCTGGGTGGATTAAAGTATCTCAGGTTTAAGATACAATTAAAAGTATGGCTGAGTAAATCTTTTAATTATTTAAAATGTCTCATGGAAAAGAGATTAAGGCATGTCTCAATCACAGAGCTACCAAATCAAACCACATAGAATCACAACTAGGTCAAAAGAGAGAGATGGTCATGAGACCAAAACTAAATACATACTGCAAATTTGAAAACAGTGTCCTAAGAGGAACCGTGCATTTGGCTATTATCATTCGTTATTGATTGGACTCAGTCTACTAAATTTTTCAAGAGGTTTTCTATCAAAAGAAACAAAGTCTAAACTAAAAGTAATCTCTAACTGAAGAATTAAAGTGAATCTTTTGCTTACAAACAAGTATAAGCAGAAATTAGTCTGAGAAAACTGCTCAGCCACAAGGAAAGCTTATTTCCCCAATTCCCAGTTGTGATGTAATCAAGAAGGAAAGTGGCAAAGGAAGGATTTCTCAGCTACCACAGAGAAGCCGGTCATGCACGAAGCTGATCATGCACAACATAGGACTTTTGAAAGCAAATGTGGGACTTCAAAATAAAGCAACTGTTAAGTATCAGCTTGAATAGTGAATATTTTAAAAAAAAAAGAATCTTTTGAGTATTCAGTAACGTACTTTCCGCTTCACACCATTGTGAAGGCTGTCAAGTCCAAACACTGCAGGTCAGGCAGCAGACTGGAGACACAAAGAGAAGCTGTTATTGCAGCTCCAGTCTGCAAGGCAGTCTGGAGGCAGAATTCCCTCTTTCTCAGGGAACCTCAGATTTTTTTTCTCTTAAGACCTTCAACTGATTGAGGTATACCACATTACAGAGTAACCTCCTTTACTGAAAGTCCACTGATTTAAATATTAATCCCATCTAAAAAATACTTTCACAGAAACATATAGACTGGTTTTTGACCAAATGTCTGGGCACCATGGCTTAGTCAAGTTGGCACATAAAATTAACCATTACAACTTATAAAGGAGACCAGAACTCTCCCAATCTTTTCTCTTTTCTTTCCCCTGCAATGTATATGACTGACTCTCTGGACTGAATTCCTAATAACAGCTTAACATTTCACTCCACTCTTAAAGGGATTTGTATCTTAATGAGATAAAGTTTCTAACCTAAAATTAAACTATCAATACATATTGATAATTTCAGTTTTACTTGATCAGCAGAAAATGATTATTTTGAGTAATAAAATTTGCTTTGGTTCATCAGTCCAACACCTAATCAGATTTCTGTTCTACACAAACACAGAGTTTGTCCTGGTTATAAGCATCCAGATATGCCAATTAATTCAATTTAATAACATTGATTAAGTGCCTACTCTGTGCCAGGACTCTGCTAGAAATCTGAAGGTAAAAGCAGATAACCTCATAAAAGAACTTATAGTCTGGCAAAGGAGTTGTGTACACAAATAAAACATAGCTTGACAAGTGCTGCACTAATTGTATAAACAAACTATTATAGGAGAGAAAGGAGCTAGTCACAGTTTCAATCTTGGGTCGTCAAAGGAATTTTCAAAAATATAAGATGATAAATTAGCTGTGTGTTGAAAGATGACTCACTCGATGGATTACAGACAGGGAAGAAAGGAATGAAATTTAGCAGACAGGGAAAGCAGGGGTTGTTTGTGGGAAGAACTGAAGGTGCCTAGTGCATAGCCTATATGAAAAGATTGGTGGGGACCAAGCTGAGGGAGATGGGTTGGGACAGATATGAATGTATAATAGAAAGATTGAACTTGATCCTATAGAGAATTCAGAGCCATTGAAAGTACTCAAAGTGAGAAGCAACCAGATGAGATCTTTGTTTTAGATATTTAATTCTAATAGGTAAGTAGAAGATAAATTAGAGTCTCAGAGAGACTCTAGTCAGATAAACCATTTAGGGAAAACTTGTAACTGTTCCAACGAGAGAAAATCTAAAATATGTTTGTGGAGAAGAGAAAATGGATTTGAAAATATATGTTTGGAAGAAACTTGACAGGCCATTTGACGATATGAATGTAGAAAGATGAGGATTCAAAGATTATTTTTGGGTTTATTATAACTTCGAATGTCACAATTCTAAGTATTTTAATTGAAATCTTTCTAAATGTTATTGGACACTTTCCTGTAGTTTCAAAAAAGCTACTGAACATAATTTCACTTTTGAATAGAGTCATCAGTATGAACATTCAGTATGTTACTTTACTGTAATTTATAGCATAGCTTTATTTACATTTGTGAGACTTTTTCTGTTTTTAGTCTACTTTTCTGTGGCCATTGTTAGAGATCTGTTTATTAAAGATTTTCCATAATATGTAGGTCTCATGGGTTGTCTACATACAGGTGAAAAAGCATTAATTATTAGTTAGTTCATTGTCTCTAACTCCATTGTTAATAGTAGAAATGCACTGTTATAAACATATTGTTACAGGTCAGACATTGGCAAAACTATGGCCCACAGGCCAAATCTGGTCTGCCACCTGTTTTTTTTTTTAATATCCCTAAGAATGTTTTTTATATTTTTAAAGAGATATAATAAAGAAAAAGTTGAATATAAGAAAGAGACAATATAAGGCCCATAAACCCTAAAATATTTAATATGTGGACCTTTACAGAAAACATTTGCAGACCATAGTTATGAATAAAGGTTTATTTCTTATACATGCCTTTTGTTGTCACTTTCATTTTTGTTTACATATATACCGTCTCACTAAATGAATGATCAGCTCATTGAAAGCAGGAATCAGGCCTTGGATTTGTGTAGCCCCCTGAGCATTTGGTACTATATATATCTATGATTCTGTTATTATAAAGTTTATATAGATTACAAAGCTTCCTAACATTTGTAGGCTCCAGAAAAGGCAAGAGGGAGAATGGTAAATTCTGCAGAAAAAAAAGAAACAAAAGACATTCTTATAAGAATTCCAGTTTGAGATGTCAAGAACCCTCTGATGCTCATTTTTCATTAATTTTTTTATCCTTGTACAAATAGTAATTTAAAAGATTTTTATAAATCACTATGGAGAGAGGCAGGCAGTTAACAAAATGTATGACCATCTGAGTTTTAAGCATTATATGACTAACTAATGCCCTTTTAAATAAGGGATGAATTTATGATAAGTAGAATAGATGCTTTATTGATCTTCTAAAGAGGTCCTGTGAAAAATATATGGCATAGCCAATGAGACCTGAATTCTAAGAGGAAATATTAATTTACATTTACATTTGATGTTTATATTTTCTAAGAAATGGTGTAACTTTCAGATACTTAGTTGTTTTTCTTCATGGATCCATTATATGCTATTCCAATTTGCTCCTCCTCCCCTCCCTTCCCCTCCCTTTCCCTCCCCTCCCCTCCCCTCCCCTTCCCTCCCCTCCTCTTCGCTCCCCTTCCCTTCCCTCCCCTCCCCTTCCCTCCCCTCCTCTTCGCTCCCCTTCCCTTCCCTCCCCTTCCCTTCCCTTCCCTTCCTGTCCTTGTTACCATTTGTGTGCCAAGCAGTGTTTGGCTTTATTCACTGCAGGAATGGAATGTATAGGATGCTTTGTTCAAAAGACTTTATTTTTGTCTCAAATCTCCATAATTTCTGGAAAACCCTTTCAGGAATGGGCTTGAGGGAAGAAAATATGATTTTTCCTTTCTGCAGCTATTCTATTTAACCAACTGGGATGTAAATTAACACAACAATTCTGTATTTTGTAGACTGTACTGTATTTTTAAAATGATAAAGATATCGTAACTTTAATGGTTCTAGAGTGAAACAAGTAACTTGAGTTTCTGGTCATCATGCAAATTTCCTCTTCTGGTCTCATGACCAGAGAACAACATAAAAGTATTGATTTGTTTATGTAGCCATTATAGTCATCACCTTACATCACCATCATACTAAAAAATCAGGGTACTTAAAACAATTTTTTTAAAAAAGCAACCTTAAAAATAAGTAGATACTGTATTCTACTATAGGCAGAAAACTTGAGAAAGATCATACACAATGTAGCTGACATATTAGCAATATTTTGCTTCAGGTTGTATATAAATTCAATAGAAAAAAATGCTTTCAAACAGATATTAGGTACTAAAAAAAAGTCAAAAGCAATCCTTAGCAGCTTAAATATACCAAGTAAAAATGTACACTGGCATATAAAATGCATATCTTGATGTAGGTTGTAATTCAAAATAAACTCATATTTGATCATCTAGATAGAACTTGATGCTTTTTATTATCATTATTATCCTTAATCATGTGGATAAAACCTATGAAAGGAGGTTCTTTTTTTTTTTTTTTTTTTTTTTTTTTCTACAAGAGATAAATAGACTGACACCAAGCATTGTACATGGATGACCACAACAAAAGCAACAATGATTGCAATTACCAAACATGAAACACACCCATACTATGTCATAATATTGACCTTCAGTCCAGTAATCCTCCACTGTAACAGCTCCTTTACTTTGCAGTGAAAATTGATTTGTATTTTGTATTGTCTAATACTCAACATTAAGGGCTCTTTTATAATCTTAAAAATTATTTTTATGTTAATTTGTATTTCAATTATTTGGAAATTATACATTTCTGTTTAAAATGATTCATGGAATCAAGATGAAGTTCAGAACATATTTCTTCCTCTGTCTTTGTTGTGCTTTAAATTTATACCTTTCTCAATTTTAAGGTGTTAATCATGAACACATTTTTTTTTTTTCTCTCTGTTCTAGAAGACAGCTGTTGATACAAGGTTATGAGATTATGGCTCTTTTACGTGTCAAGTTGAAAACTCATAGCTTGACTATTCAGTCATAAATCTTCCTTTTGATATTTTTTTCCCTCTGTTGACAATATAGTAATAAATCATGAGGCTGACTAAAATGTCTTGCTTTATCAGCATATAAAAAATCGTCATTCCCATATCGTGGCTTCCTATTAATCTAGTTGCAAAATGATATGATATTAGTATAAATTGCTAAAAGACCTTTCCATAATGACATCAGAGAACGTTTGGAGACTGACTAGTTGGGGCAAGCTGGGTTCTCTGGGAAGCAGGTGCCAAGATGAAGTTAGGTGTGTGAAAGATTTATCGGTGAGTAATAACTGTGGGAGGAAAGGAGAGGAAGCAGAATTGGATGGGGTAGTTATCAGACCTTGTTGCTGACCCTCCATAGTCTTCTTTAGCCCAACATGGAGCAACAGAGCACGGACTGCCATCTGAGGAGTCCTGTGTGGGGAGGGAATGACTAGGCTATCGCCCACCACCTTACACAATCATTGGTTGAAAGCCACCCTGAAACAAAAGCACTTTGCCTTGAAATCTGAGATGGACCTTGAATGAGTTAACAGCTAAAGGCTATCAGCTAGTCACACTCTTCACAAGTCGGCAGCAAGACCTCTCTCTCCCTTATTTTTTTTTAATAATTACTTATATTTGCTTTTTATTATTATTTTTAAAATTTTACTTATTTTTGGCTGTGTTGGATCTTTGTTGCTGCCCACGGGCTTTCTCTAGTTGTAACGAGCGGGGGCTACTCTTCGTTGCCGTGTATGGGCTTCTCAGTGCGGTGGCTTCTCTTGTTGCAGAGCACGGGCTCTAGGCGCGCAGGCTTCAGTGGTTGCAGCACGCAAGCTCGGTAGTTGTGGCACGCAGGCTCTAGGGCGTGCAGGCTTCAGTAGTTGTGGCTTGTGGGCTCTAGAGCTCAGGCTCAGTAGTTGTGGTGCATTGGCTTAGCTGCTCCACAGCTTGTGGGAACTTCCTGGACCAGGGATCAAACCCGTGTCCCCTGCATTGGCAGACAGATTCTTAGCCACTGCACCACCAGGGAAGTCCCAAGACCTCTCTTGAAGGGGGTTCTGAGTGGCTCATCTCTGTCTGCCACAGTCCACTCTTTGGGCCATGTAGCTTCACCTCTCCACACAGGTTCAGTGAGCAGCTCCTTCAAGAACTAGTGAGGCTTCTTCCTGAGGAGAAACTTGGAAAAAGGAGGTCAGAGACCTCCCAGCAGTTAGCCTCAAGGCTGGAACTGGTACTCATCATTATCTACAATAAATTTTTCTTGCCACAAGGTATCACCTCTGCAGATCTTTATGGCTTACCTCATAGAATGACCCAAACCTCATTCCTTAAGATTCTGAACCCCTGGCAAGCATCATTTTTTCAGGTAAGAATTGCTGTTCATTCATAATTTGTTCATTCATAGCTACAATGGTTTACCCAATTCATTCAGTTATAGACTTTCAGATGGTACTTCAGCTACACCTACACCAGGTAATTCTAATGTTCTATCAGGCTGCTATCTTGCTAATGGTGAATGTAACCTGTGGATTCCATATTCATGGGGCTCCTTCCACATATCCTTCAATGTAAAGTAGGTTCCCTATTTATTTATGGCTAAACATTCCAACTCTACCAGGGCCCAGCAGCATGCCAGTAGCTGTACTTTAAAACATATGTAATTCTCTGCTAGAGATGACATGGCTTTACTCCAGACACTCAGGGGCCCATTTGTGACTTTTCCAGTGGTGCTTTCCTTAAAGTCCACATTGAATTTTTTCCACCACTGAAATCTCCAACACAGTATGGTGTGCTGGATCACATGATCTGAGTGGCAGGACTGCTTGCATTGCAGCATGACCTGGTGCCAGACCTTTCTTGTTCCAGGTCTCATTCAAACTGGCAGACTCCCATATCACACTATAACTGGACCAGAATAGCACTTCTAGGTGTGGAATATGGTATTTGTAGAATTTAAGAGGCCTTCTGACAGTGAGCTTAATTTTTGGTAAAAAGGGATGTAAGATGCAACAATTTGTTTTTTGTTTTGAAGGGGAGGTATTGGCATGCCCCTGGCCATTGTACTTGTAAATTTTTTTTTCTGAAGTACAAGATTCCTAATTCTTCACGTAGTTTACCTCCCACCCTTAAGAGCTCATGTCATTTAAAAAGACCACATAGTCACCTCTTGCTCATCCTGCCTAATCATCATTATAATGAATCAACATGATATTTTGTGAAAATATCTCTTGGGAATATATTAAGAGGATAGAATGGTTAGCCATGGGGCAAAGCTAATAAATGCTGTGGTACATTCTAAGTGAATGTGAACTGTTCTTGATTTTCTTTCCTAATAGACTAGAAAGCCCTAAATCACTGACTGCATAGCAGGTATCTGAGGCTGTATTAGTCTGCCCTAGTAACAATGCTATGTCAGATCTGACAGTTGTGATTGAACATACTATTTAATTGATCTTGTGGTGGTCGATACTGACTCTCCAAGGTCAATTCAATTTTGGCACAGTCCAGACTTGTGAATTAAAACCATGATGAGATACCACCTCACACCTGTCAGAATGGCTATCATGAAAAAGTCTACAAATAACAAATGTTGGTGAGGATGTGGAGAAAAGGGAACTCTCGTACACTGTTGGTGGGAATGTAAATTGGTGCAGCCACTGTGGAAAACAGTCTAGAGTTCCTCAAAAAATTAAAAATAGAACTACCATATGATCCAGCAATTCCACTCCTTGGTAAATATCTGAAGAAAACAAAGGCACTATTTGAAAAGATACATGCATGCATCCCAATGGTCATAGCAGCATTATTTACAATAGACAAGATATGGAAGTAACCTAAGTGTCCATAAACAGATGAATGGATAAAGAAGGTGTGAGATATATATATATATATATATATATATATATATATCTCACACAATGGAATATTACTCAGCCTTAAAAAATGAAATTCTGCCATTTGCAACAACATGAGTGGACCTAGAGGGTATTATTCCTAGTGAAATAAATCAGAACGAGAAAGACAAATACTGTATGTTATCACTTACATGTGGAATCTAAAAAGTAAAACAAATGAATATAACAAAACAGATTCAAAGACCTAGAGATCAAACTAGTGGTCAGTGGAAAGAAAGAAAGGGGAAGGGGCAAGATAGGCATAGGGAATTGAGAGGCACAAACTATGTATGAAACAAACAAGCTACAAGAATATATTGTACAGCACAGGGAATATAGCCAATATTTTAAAATAACTTTAAATAGAGTATAATCTATAAAAATATCGAATCACTATGTTGTACACCTAAAACTAGTATAATATTGTAAGTCAACTATACTTCAATTTAAAGAAAAGAAATATGACAAAAATCAATTCCCTTACATTTTTGAAATCTTATGGAGTGTCATTCATCTCTACCTTTTCTGCCCCCCTTCACCCCAGAGGCAATACTATTCAGTCCTAACCATAGGGGCATGCAGTTTAATAGCTTTTACCCCATTGCCCAAGGATCCAATGTGAGCATTTCTAAAATGGCCAACTGTGTCAATCCCAAAAAATGCATCTGGAGACCATACAAATGACCAATGCTTGGATTTGTAGACCTAAGTCACCTACTGTAAGCTGGAACTAGGCCAAGACTTCATTTATTATTTGCCACTCGCATGCTCCCACCCTCACAGGGGCCATGATAAAGCTTGAAGTCTGCATGTATCAATGTCAACTGAACCCTGTGTCCAATGGTCTTTGAAATGTCTGTGTATTCCTCTTAACCCAGTGTATAATCACTCAAGTATGTAGCCATAGGTCCCTTTGTGGAAGATCTGGAGGAATCACAACAGTATATGTTGGATATGGTATTTCAGGGTCCTTTCTCTGGGGATCAGGTCATCTGACCCATCAACAGGTTCTGGCTTAGGTTTGAAAACCAGCTCAGATTTGGAAGCTGGGCAGAGTAATACAGTTTTTATTGGAGTGACTGCTTTCAACTTTCAGCTCATCATCTACACACACACACACACACACACACACAATTTAGTGGTACTTTTGTTAACTGCCATTTATTTGACACTTAGGGATGCCATGGTCCTTGAAACATCTCCATGGCTCTGTATGTGTCAGGTGCCCTTAGCCAAGGGGCCGCTCCAATTTGTCTGTAATTATGATGAATTACATCCCCCTGACTTCTGGTGGCTCAACACGGCCACCTGGAGCCTGCCACTTTGGGATCATATCATTGTTATCATTGCTTTCAGCAAGCCAAGCATGTGACAGCCTCTCTAACATCTGCCCTAACCTAAACAGGAGAGCCACAGCTAAAGTTCCTAACTGTGCCTGCCACTAAGCATTTTTCTCAAGAGTGTATTTCTGATAGACTTTGTGAATGGTGCGTCTTGGAGGTCATGGAACATAATTCTCTGGATGTTCTCATAATTCTGAGTGACCTCCCATAATCTTTAGGCCTCACTTAATATATCTCTTCCAGTATACCCACTTTCTTTGGCCTTTAATCCCTTTCCTATCTGCTCTAAAATGTAAGCATTTTAATCTCACTCAGTATGGGCCATTATGTTTTCTAAGCTTCTAGATCCAGTCCTAGCAGCAAATTTGCTGCATGCCCTGGGGGTCTTGCCAGGAAGTTAAGTCCTGTTTACTGAGATAGTGCCCTGAGTCAACAAACTGTTTCAGTTCCTTCTATCAGGCACCCTCAGATCCCTGTCTCACTGTTCCTAGTGATAAATGCTTTCTTGTGCCAGCAGTGGCTTTAAGATGTAGTCTATTTGCTTTCCTATTAGTCCCAGCATGGCACAGCTGGGCTATGCAGCCACTTGACTCTACTTACCAGCATGCAGGAGAAAAGGTGGGGGCATCTCCGGAAGGTAGCAACTATGGCCTTGTGAGAAATGATATCTGTATTTTCATCCTGAAGTAAGGGCCAACTCTTAACAGAGCGGGGGAGGATGGATCAATTCTTTGTTTCAAGTGGTTTAGAAAAATATAAGGGGTTACAGTCTTCAGAGACATCTACACAGATGTCCTCAAACCATGTGTCAAAGTCCCAGGTTTTCTCAACTTGGGTCCTGACTTTGGCATAAGAGACCTACCTCGGTTGAACATTCAACAATCTTTGAAATTCAGCCACTTTGACTAAAGATCTTTTGCTGGTCTTCCCCTTTTTCTATCTTTCTGCTGCACGAGATGAAGCTTCTTTGTGTTCCCAGAGACTCTGGTTCTCACACTAAGTTTCCAGTTCTTAGTACTTACCTTCAACTTTTCATTATCTGCATGTGAGGAATCAATGCAATTTAGTGACAACATCCAATTCCTCAGTCCTTATATCTGTTATTTACCTTGTATGTTTCAAATGTCTGAATAATGGCATTGACCAGGGTAGTTCTGTCCTCCATCAGGCCAAGCCAGCACACCATCAGTGAATGGTTGAAAAATGGGGCTGCCACATTGTGTCAGGGCAACAACACTTACCACGAGTCCTGTGTTGAACAGGATCTGAGTGGTGCATACTCCTGTCTGCCACAACAGAGGTTTAAGATTAAAATATCTGGATGCTTTAAAGCATCCAAATTTATTTGACTTCTTTTATTCCAAATATCCCAGATTAATTGATAACAAAATTTCTACTATCCTCCTATGATCTAAGGTCCCACTGAACACATTTTGAGAATCACTGATTGGGATGGATGTTATCTTCTGAGCCTATTCTCATCCTGTTATCGCAAAGCTTTGAATAGCTTGTAGTTTAATGGTTGTACCTGTACTAATAGAGATAAGGAAAGATTTGTGAATCCACACTTGGGCTGCAGCAATTATTCTGAACCTTAGAGTCCCAATAAAATCATCAAGTGGTGCTAAAAAGTTGGTAGTTTTAAAACTCCCTGGGCTAATATAATGTGCAGCCAGAGTTAAGTACCATGCGATAGAGCAGTAAAGCAGGAACTCAGTCCTGGGGAAATCATAAAGAATGGAAGTCTAGAGTCTATATGTTATTCTGTCAATATGATAGCTGCTAGCCACATGCTACTTTATAAATTTTAGTTTAAATTAATATAGTTAAACAAAACTTAAAACTCTATTTCTCAGTCATTCTTAGTCACATTCCACATACTCAATAGCCACATGGAGCTAGTGGCTACAGTACTGAACATCATATGTGTGTGTGTGTGTATATAATGTTTCCATCATCACAGAAAATTTTACTGGACAGTGCTTGTATGTAAGTTCCAGAGATCTCTCCTTGCATGGCCATAGCCAAATTTAGAGGTCCCAGATTTGGTTTTGTTAAGGCAGTCAGTGGTCTTTCCTAAGGGGGAGCAAAGAGGATGTGTATGGAATGTGTGCGATGTATGCACGTGTGAGGGTGTGTGAGTGTGCACGCGTGTGTGTGCATGTGCTGTGGGAATAATTGTGATAGTCTCACTCCTTTAGCCCTATGAAATGTAATATGCTCTAAAGTCGTGCTAATATAGGAAAAATTGTAATGAAAGACTTAATATCCTTAGAAGCCCAGCTTTAGGAATGTTTCCAATCAGTGCTTATTGTCTTAACATTACTTCGCTAAAGAACTTTCTCTAATGTCATTAACTATTGGTTTTCTCCCTGAGGGTCCCTGATTTCTCTAGCTCTTGTCCTGGAATCACCCCATAGCTCGAGAAGAAATCATGACCATTAGTTATGTTCACTGTTTTCTAAGACATTGCCATTAGCTGCAAAATCTAAAACTATAACCTAATTTTTAAAATTTAATATACTCAAAAGAAAGGGCTAGGAAAATATCTCAGGGAACAAATGAAAACAAGCAAAAGGAAATTATTTGGCATTATAAAAACTCCTCATTGTTTTGTTACATAGGAATTTTTAAAAACTTCTTGCAAAGATGGTTTTAATATTAAGCTATTCAGTATAAACTGTGAAGATAAAAAAGAGTCCTCTATAAAAGTTTATGATTATCAAGTATGTGTCATTTAGTGAATGACATGAAGTGTGTGAGGAATAAATAATCCTTCTTTCATGATCACTCATGTCATTTTTAAAAACAGTGCTTAGCTATAGGAAAGGGTGATTAGCTGTTTTCTTTCTATGGGAAAACTGAGAAAGGGAGAAGCCAAGAACATAATTGTCTGACTCTAATCCAGGTTTATTAGCCACAAACTTTCATCAAATAGGAAAATACAAACACTTTTGATGAATGACAAAATGTCCATTCTTAATACTCTAATACTGTGTTCATATTGCTGTCACTTTACGGAACTAAGAGAAAGGACTAAATGCTCCAGTTTTGTATCATATTTTTTGCTTGTTCTGCTTTTATTCATGGCAATTTTGCAAGGAATATGAGATTAGGGAGCAATATTGATTGAATTTAATAATTACCTCAATTACCCCCCAAAATATCCTTAAACTAGACCTTTTTGAGCAGTACAATAGAAGGAATTAAAGGATAATAAAAGAATATTATAAGTAATTCTATGCTCACCAATATGATAAGCTGGATGAAATAGACCAATTCTTTGAAAGACACAGTCTGCCAAAACCCACCCAAGAAGAAATAGATGATCTGAATGGACCTATATCTATTAATGAAATTGAATCAATAACGATTAACCTTCCCAAACAGAAAGCACCAGGCCCAGATGGGTATATTATGAATCCTACCAAACATTTAAGGGAGAAATTACACCAATTTTCTACTATGTTAGCAGAGTGAATACTCCCTACCTCATGCTATGAAGTCAGCATTACCCTAATACCGAAAACAAAAACCTTACAAGAAAACTACAGAACAGTATCTCTCATGAACATTGATGCAAAAATTCCCAACAAAACATTACCAAATCAAATTCAACAATGTATACAAAAATTATACACAATGCTCAAGTGAGACTTATCCAAGTTATGCAGGGTTGGTTCAGCATTCAAAAATCAATTAATGTAACCCATTATATCAAAAGGGTGAAGAAGAAAAATTACATGATCATATCAATAGATACAGAAAAACCATTTGAAAAAAATCTAATACTCACTCATGATAAAATCTCTCAGCAAACTAGGAATAGAGGGGAACTTCCTCAGCTTGATAAAGAACATCTATAAAATACTTAGAGCTGACATCATACTGAACAGTAAGAAACTTGAAACTTCCCTACTAAGATCAGAAACAAGGCAAGGATGTCCCTTGTCACCACTGCTTTTCTAATTCATATTGGAAGTCCTGGCTAATGCAATAAGACAGAGAAAGGATAAAATGTATGCAGATCAGGAGGAAGAAATGAAACTCTCTTTGTTCTCAGATGACCTGATTGTCTACATAGAAAATCCAAAAGAATTAACAATAGGACTCCTAGAAATAATGAGCAATTATAGCAAGATTTCAGAATATAAGGTTGATATACAACAATCATTTTCCTATGTACCAGCAATGAACAAGTGTAATTTGATATTAAAATGTAATACTATGTAAGCACCTAAAATATGAAATACTTAGGTATAAATTTAATAAAACATGTACAAGATCTATAGGAGGAAAACTACAAAACCCTGATGAAAGATATCAAAGAATAACTGAATAAATGGAGAGATAGTCAATTTTCACAGATGGAAAGACTCAAGATGTCAGTTCTTCTCAACAAGATCTATAGATTCAATGCAATCCCAATGAAAATTCTGTTAGGTTATTTTGTGGATACTGATAAACTAATTCTAAACTTTATATAGAAAAGCAAGAGACACAGAGTAGCCACCATGATCTTGAAGGAGAAGAATAAAGTCAGACCACTGATACTACTAGACTTTAAGACTTAACATAAAGCTACAGGAATCAAGACAGTGTGGTGCTGGTTAAAGAATAGACAAATAGATCTATAGAACATAATAGAAAGCACAGAAATAACCCCACATAAATAGAGTCAACTGGTTTTTGACAGAAGAGCAAAGTCAATACAATGGAACAATGATAGTTTTTTTAGCAAATAATGTCGGAACAACTGGACATCAATGTGCAAAAAAGTGAATTTGGACACAGACCTTTCACCTTTCACAAAAATTAACTCAGAATGGATCACAGACCTAAATGTAATATGTTAAACTATAAAACTCCTGGAAGAGAACATAGGAGAAACCCTAGATGATCTTGGGTATGGTGATGCCTTTTTGGATACAATACCAAAAGCACAATACATGAACGAAAGAATTGATAAGATGGACTTCATTAAAATTTAAAATACCTTCCCTGAAAAAGATACAGTCATGAGAATGAGAAGACAAGCCGAAGTTTGGGAGAAAATATTCACAAAAGATACAACTGATAAAGTGCTGTTATGCAAAATACATGAAGAACTTTTACAACTCAACAATAAGGAAGAAACAACTCAATTTAAGAATGATCTAAGATCTGAACAGAAGACACACCAAAGGAGATATACAAATGGCAAATAAGCATATGAAAAGATTATCAATATCATATGCCATCAGGGAATTAAAAATTGAGACACAACTGAGATATCACAACACATCTATTAGGATGACCAAAATCCAAAGCACTAACAACACCAAATGCTAGCAAGAGTGGGGAGCAATCTCATTCATTGCTGTTGGGAATGCAAAATGGTATAGCCACTTTGGAAGACCGTTTGGCTGTTTCTTACAAACAAAACGTACTCTTACCATACAATGCAGCAATTGTGCTCCTGGGTATTTACCCAAAGGAGTTGAAATGGGTAAATACACACAAACCATACACACAATGTATGTCCACACAAACCATACACACAATGTTTATAAAAGCTTTATTCATAATTGCCAAAACTGGGAAGCAACCAAGATATTCTCCTTCAGTAGGTGAGTAGATAAACTGTAGCACATACAATGGAATATTTTTCTGAGCTAAAATAAATGTGCTTCAAACATGAAAAGATATAGAGGATTCTTAAATACATTACTAAGTGATTCAAGCCAATCTGAAAAGGCTACATACTGTATGATTCCAAGTATATAACATTCTGGAAAAGGCAAAACTATGGAAACAGTAAAAGGATTAGTGGTAATTAGGACTTAGCCTGGAGGGAGGGATAAATAGGCAGGGCACAGAGGGTTTTTAGAGTAGTAAAACTAATTTATTTGATACTATATTGGTGTACATATGTTGTTAAACATTTGCCCAAAACTTTGGGTGATAATGTGTCAATGTAAGTTTATCAATTGTAGCAAATGTACTACTCTAGTGTGGCATTTTGATAGTGAAGGAGGCTTTGCATATGTGCGGACAGGGGGTTATATGGGGTCTCTGTAACTTCCACTTAATATGCTGTGAACCCAAAACTACTGTATAAAATAGAGTCTATTAAAAATATTTCACATATTTTTTTGTTTTCATCCTCTTTAAAACCACACAAATTCAGAAGATTCAGTTACATAGGGAATTCAGTTTTATATATATATGTATATTATAATTTTTCTAAGTATTTAGCAGACAAAATAGTATGAATTTAGTAAGTGTTAAATTAATGCCTTTTATTTGGAATACATAAAAATTACACATTTAGTACTACATAAAATAGGAAATAGAAAATGAGTTATGCTATGAGTTAAAACTACAGAACTGGCTTGCAGATTTGGCAAAATACTTTAACTATATAACATTAATATTGAAATATAGCAAACAGTATTCCAAACTTGTCCATTTTTAGGAGGTTCCAGATAAAAAGGTCCACAGCCTGAACCAGATGTAGTTGAATTAACTGTCTCTTTCAGAAGTTCACTTGTGGATACAATTTCCCAGCAAAATATCATTGCAAAGTAACCTGGTAGTGAGGGGAAATATTTTTATTAGATAGTAACTAATGCTGCGCTTCTAAGCCCAGCTTATAGTAACAATCACGGGTAAAAGATATATTTGAAAGTAAATATAGCACACGTCTGGCAAAACAATCTATCTGGTCCAGCCTATGATTTTTTTCTGGAAAGTGACTATAAACTTTGTTAATCTATATACATGCAAATATGCACTTAAAATCCCCATTAGCTCAAGTTATTGATATTCCTTACTGTAAATATTTCTGCTCTTTGTAATATATTGATCTTGTTTCCACTAAAAAAAGAGGGAGTACCTAACTCTGAAAGATTTTTGTCTCTGTTCTGTTTGTTTGTTTGTTTGTTTTTAGCTCAGGAAATGTAATTTCAAGGGTTACATTTCCTTGCTAGCTCATGTGCAATTGTAGGGATTTTGTAGGTAAACTTGCCCTTCCTCTAGTATGCTGCTGCCCTAAGTCACACCCTACTCTCATTCAGCCCCATACTCCAGAGGACCAGCATCTTCTCCAAGTCCTCCTCCAGTCCTACCTTCTTAAACAGCCCTCTCCTTTCTCAGGTCCCCCCTCTCCACCTACTTTACCACCCCCACTAAGCCGCAGTCTTCATTTTTCATAAACATGAAATTCAAAAGAGGTGCCTGTCTGTGATTTTGCTTCTGCATCAACCTTAAGCTCATACATTGAGTATGGTATAAAAAACTCAAAGTGAATTTATTTACTTTATTGTTCTTTCAAAATAGGTCTGTTGCTAACAGGTCTCCTGATATGCATACAAAATTCATATGGCTGTAAAAGGAAAGACACAAATGCCAGACACACAGCGCCAAGCTGAGAAACCAGATGTTAAGCAGGGACAATGAAGGGGCTGAGCTTGGAGGCTGGCAATGAGACTCAGTACTGACTGCTATTAGGAATATCAAACATTCTAACAAGTATGGAGCATTATAGGATTCCCAAGTAATAAAGAAGGTTGGCATCAGTGCCCACATTGTAGCCACATTACAGCCAAAAATTTAAGGATGAGATGATAGAAGGAAAAAATAATTTCATAGTCTCCATCACACAAAGGAAAAGAGTGGTAATATTTTAATTCTTTCCCCCTTCAAGGCAAATAAAGTAATAATGTAATTAATAACAACTTGTGCAAAATATAGTAAATGCAGAAGTTAGTCAACAGGAAAGATGGTGCTCCTGTTAAATGTGATCTAAGTCCACCAAGGGACTGAAATATTACTGGATACTCTGGAAAATGTTTCAGAGAAATTCTGTTCCAGGATTAAAGGCATTGTGTGTATTGCTGTGAGTAAACCCTCAGATACTTTCAGTTGCAGTGCAATTTGCTACATCTGAGGGATGTTTGGTGACTTGCCAAGAAATTTCCAATGTAGAGCAGTTTGCCATTAACTTTGAAACTAGAGGTCCAGCCTTGGAGAAAACCACCCTCTGGGTCAGCTATTGTGTACCTGTGACATCAGGAATGACAGATTATGTGCTAATGCCCCTTCCCTTTCACCAGTTGTAGTTCATAGGGAAAGCTGAGGAAAAGAGAAAGAATCAGAATTCTGGCTGTCTCATGGTCCTTAAGCCTCTGTCACAACTGCTGTATTTAGTCCTGGCAAAAGGGTTTGAAAATGAGCTTTCCAGTTATTTACCTGAAATTTCTTCCTTGTTCACAGTGTTGGCTCTCATCCCCATCCTTGTGTCTCTAAATACTTTTGTAAGAATTGTGATCATTCTGGCATTTCAAAATCAGTTTTCCTAATTTAGAGTTCAAGTAGCTTTATAAATTCCCCAGCAATTTTATTTATAGGTAGACAGGGAAATTTTGTTTTATTACAATGTTAATGGATATTTAAAGATTTAAAATAATGGGCCAGGCTGATAATACACCATTATGTACTAACCATCAGAAAAATGTCTATTTAAAAAAAAACTGCTGTATTCTTTCTCTATGATTTTCTTTCTTTATATTCATTTAATCCTAAATACAAAGATCTTAGAAAAACAAAGGGTAAAAAACAAAATCATTTTTCTTGGCTAACTCCATGGTAGTTGACAATTAAGAAATATTTCAAATCAGTTCACCCTAAATAATTTATGTATTTACAACAGAACATCCCAAACTCAGTTGTATGAATTTTCCTAAGACACTACTGCTTATTAACAGCTGAGCCTTTGCTACTTTTCCAAGGTGAATAGGCCTAAAAGTCAATGCAACAAGTATTTGTAGAGGACTTCTTAAACTTAAGTCAATGGTAAGCGTTATGGGATTCAAAGATAAAAAAAAAGGATGGATCTTATCTTCAAGTAATATGTACTATTCAGTGTAATGGAGTACAGAATGAGATAGGCAGCATAGTTGAAGTGTAAACAAAGTGCTCAGAGAAACTAGAGGAGGGAATAATCAGTGAGAAAGGAAAGATTGATTGAATAAATGCTAATTGATCTGGACTCTAAACAATGAATTGAATTTAGGTAAGCAAAGAAGAGGATAATTCACTGTAGACACAAGTTTATAGGGAGATAAGAAAGTAATCCTGATCTGGACTCTAAACAATGAACTGAACTTAGGGGATCAAAGAAGAGGATAATTCACTATAGACACAAGTTTATATGGAGATACGCAAGTAATCCCTTATGCACAAAATCAAGATCAAAACCAGCGATATGGTGAACATGGTTTTGCTCCCACTGTTAAGGGTCAAACATGGATTAGACATTCCCATCTCTCGTTTCAACTTTGTTTTTCTCCAGAGCGCATTTTACACTCTAATATACTCATATTCATTGTCTAACTCTCAGTGACAGAATTGCTAGCTATGTACACACACACATACACACTCACACACAAATATTTTCTATTCTTGCTTGACTTAGAGCTTAACTACATTTTCCATTCTCCCTTGTAATTAGGTGTGTCCATGTGAAGGAGTTCTACTCATGGCCACCCTTGGAATTTGCAGAGACCCAGGAAAATATTTTTGTGGGGCCCTCATCTATTTAAACAATTTGACTAAAAATGTGTTATTGAATTCATGGGCCTATGTGAGGTATGATAATTTATCAGTGAAAATTTAGAATAATTAGTAGAGAATAGTTACTCCTGAATTGGTTTACTGTCCAATAAATGCATGCAAAGAATCTCTACAGTGTCCAGGCACCATCTCCTCTTGTTCAGATTAAGAGGCCCCTCTGGGTTCTTTATTGTCAAATGTAACATTCCTGGCTAATTTCTTATCTCCCATTGTGAGTAAAAGGTAGCAACAGTATTATTACTAATGATGCTGTGGCTTCTTAGAACCTGTTTTTATTTAAACCTCTTTATATATATATATATATATATATATATTTAGATATATAGATATAGATTTATAGATATATATATATATCTTTATATATTCCTCTTGCATCTACATTTTCTAGTGCCATTTATTTAATGCCTATTTCATCATTACTCAAGACACTGCGTTATCCATCATGCTGTCCGAGACTACCAGCTTTCAATGATTTTCTCAGAAATTCTTATTGTGCTTCATTGGTGATGACCACAAATGCAAGTATTATCCAGAGAATTCAGAATAATGTGATAGATGATTCATTTTCTGGTCACTTTAAAGTTACCATTTGGAAAGTATAGTAGTATATCTTCTAACCATACCTTCTCTTAAACTCTTTAAACCATAATCACTACA
This sequence comes from Balaenoptera borealis, assembly GCF_965194805.1. Classification (NCBI taxonomy): domain Eukaryota; kingdom Metazoa; phylum Chordata; class Mammalia; order Artiodactyla; family Balaenopteridae; genus Balaenoptera; species Balaenoptera borealis. The sequence goes on from NC_138862.1 coordinate 43,535,420, forward strand.
TTCTTGGAATGTGATCTCTTTGAATGTTGATTACATCACTGGCTTCCACATATTATCACCAGTGGAGAGGATAGATAAGTGGAGCAAGAAGAGAAACTACATCTATCTGAGAAATGTTCATCTGTCCTCTGGTATGGCTTAAGAATGACTTGGTTGAGCACAGTGCCACCACATCTGTTGGAGGCAAGAAGACAAGAGTCAGAGGACCCTTTGTTACTGTGGAGCAAAATCTCAAAATCCTTTCACAGACATAGGTGTAATCACTTCTAAAGGATGGCCTGACATGTGGTACTAGGTACCATCAGGAGGGGGCTCACAGAATAAAAGACACCTTCTGCCACTACTTACCACTGTGGATGCTGCAGAAAGAGTCAGCACCATAGTCACAACATGAACAAGTGAGAGCTGATGGAAGGGAAAGAGCTGGTGCATGGGCTCATACATGTGGCTCAGGCCCAACTGTTGGTGCTAGTTGTAGGTGGTCTAGATATCTAAACTCAGCATATGTCCAATTTGAGTGAGAATCACCCAACATCAGCATGCCAACCAATTCAGGCACCCTAATTTTAGGCAGCCCTGCAAAGAAATACCATAATAGCTAGTGGAAGTGATTTGCTCATCAGGCTGCCTTCCTGAAACCAACACCTGGGCACAGGATCTCAGGATGAGCTCATAAAGTTAAGTCTTAGAGCTCTTTGTAGCATCTAGATGACCCTGCACATGAGGTAGAGGGTGACAGAGTAACACAGGGTGAGAAATGGAGATGAGAGTCCGCAAAAGACCTGGTCTGGGATCCAGGTATCCTACTTAGACAGGACTCCTGGCCAGTTCCAGGCCAGTCCCAGGCATCTGGGGGCCTTAGATAATTACGAAGAAGGCATCCTAGAGCATGGGGCCCCTGAGGTGCAGGGCCTGAGACTGAGGCCCTACGTGCTCATGTCTAAGGGCAGTATTTGTTCTATCCAATGGAAGTGAAGAATACTACTTCTGACTTTGGAATATAAAGACATACAAAACTTCCACATTTAGTTATTTTCTTTTGCTTACCGGATATCTGATCCCAGTGGTATCTTAAAGCCACATGTGGGACGGATGTGTGGGGCAAAGCAGCCCTACCTCCACCTTGACCCAGAGTAACACTTTTAACTATTTATCTGTATGAGAAATAATTTTCTATTTTGTTTGAGCCATTATATATTTTGGGGTTTATTTGTTTTAATAGTTGCCTACTCTAGCTAATACAATCACTCACTAAAATGTAAACTCAACAAAGGTTGGGGTTTTTGCTTACTTTGTTCCTGTTTTATTTCTAGTGTCTGAATAACTGTCAGGCATGGCAGTGATCTATAATGATTGATATTAGGCACAGCCTTCAATAAAGGATTCACTTGAGAAAATAAATCAAATATTTAGGGGAACACAGTTATAGGAGCTTTGTGATAGGAATGGGGCCACATGACAAAACAGGAGGAAGATCCAACTTATTGTATACTTGGGTGTTTAGTGCTTATTCTAAAGACATCAGTTAAGAAGGTTTAGGCTACATGTGACTTTCAGAACAAAGCTGAGGAGTATATTAATGTGCCTCATTCCATGGTCACAGGAAATGTGGTGAATTGAAGCTGCCAGTGAAAGGCCGCGGTGATTAGAACTGAGGGGAATGCGAAGTCAAGAGCTGGTGCAGGCAGCTTGTAAATGTTGTATCACAACCTGAAGGACCTTAGCTGTTCCTATAAAATGGATGCATTTCCAGATACATGGGTCTTACTATATGAGGAATCTATATTTAAGGGAATCTATATTGGATTACCATTGTGGACAAGCTGTGTAGATCATAATTGCTAATAAATAAGTAATTTTAGCAGAAATAAGACTATTGGCACATACAGGGCAAAGCAGATTGATTGGCTCTATAGAAGCAGCAGTTTTAGGAGTAACACAGACTCATTACCCAGGCCTCAGTTTTATTTTTTATTTCAAAACCAAATAAATAAATACCATTGAAAGCTACAGAGATGTTTGGAAGCACAGAAATAGTCATCTAATTGTGATCAACAAAGGCAGAATAGCTGTATTGAAACCTTAAATTAAAACAAAAACAGCAAAAATTGAGAAGTAGAAGTAATTAGTAATCCAGATTTTTGTTCTAAAATGGGGTTAGGTCAAGGTTGATCTCGCTTTGCTCATTTTCCATTCTGTCCTCTGCTTGGCCTATCCCTGTTAATCAGCCCTCTGGGTTGAATAATTGCTAGTACAACGATTGAACCCAGACTAGCCTGCACTATCTCATTTCTAATCAAGCAACTCCCAAGTGTGTTAAGGTTTAGAACATCAATAATGAGCAGGAGGTAAGAATGGTCAAATGTAAAGGAAAACAAACTTTTGATAGGTTGGTGATATGGTAGGTTCAAATTTTTCCTCACAATGCTACATGTATAATGTGAAAATTAATTTAAAGTCTAGAAGAGTAGAGTTAGCTTTTAATAGTAGCATAGCTTGGGAGTAAAGAGTTTAAACTCTGAAGCCAGATGCCTAGGTTTTAATTTCAACTTTACTACCTACTAGATGTGCATCTTTGGACAAATTGCTTAATCTTTCTGTGCTTCAGTTTCCTGATATTTAAAATTGAGACAGAGATAATACCTACTTTATGGAGACTAAATGAAATAATATTTAGAAAGTTCCCAGCCTGAAACATATACTATGTAAGAGCTCTATAAACTACTGTGTTTAAAGTTATTTTTAAAGTCCATTAAACAATTCACTTAATGTGTGTGTGTGTGTTTTTCAGACCACTTTAATTATTACCTTATGGTTAACTAAATATTACACCTGAGAATGAGAAAACTCCCTTGACAGCTGGGAACTAGCCCGGCACTTAAAGCTGCTATAAATCATGGTGTTTTCAATCCTGTTGGACGTAAATGATCTCACAGAACACCAGCATCAGACAAGGCAACTCTGAGACATGAATGAAATGACACACAAAAAAGAGACTACTTTGTGATTTTATCTAAACACCTCCCATCTCCTCCCACACACAGTACCCTCCAGTCTCAAGTAACCAGTGGCCAGTTCTTTACATATTACAACTTTAACCTCATTCCAGTATTCCCTCCTTCTAGTTAAGATTAATTAAGATATGCTATCATAGAATTATCCCTGCTTCCTGACATCAGCCATTCCAAAGCGAACTACTGCTTCCTTCAAGCTCCTCTGCAAGTCGTCATCTAACCAAAGCACAAATCCTATAATAAGCCCTCTCAAAAACCCTCTTACTGACACATCATGGTTCCCCATGGTGTGTGATCTGCCTCATTGGAACTTGTTCAGCTGCAGGTAGATTGTTGGTGGTCTTTGGCTGGAGGGCATTGACACAGTATTTACTACGTAGATATTTTTATTCGTATAGAATATCCATGCTTTTAATACTGATACAATTCAGTCTTGGCTATTTGGAGGCTTTGAAAGGGTTAAGTCTTGAATCACTTCAATTTTTACAGCTGTCTCAAACACAGTAAAATATATGGACAAAAAAACCTCTGTAGTTGAATGCAATTCTCTAAGCTAGAAACAGGTTTTTATGCACTTTTTGCATATAATATTATTGCCATCCATATTACATTTCTGTTCCAAATAAGAGAGATTATTCATTGTTTGATTTAATGGGGGCTGGTTTTTCTGAGGTGTTTTTCCCTTTTGTTTCCTCAGATTTATGAGCTTGGCAAGCTTTTCTGTCTGTTGCTGAAACGACTCTTGTGCCCATGTACACACAGTCTCAGAAAATAATTTATTTCAGACCTCCAAGAACATTCTTCTTTCACCCTCAAAACAGGGATTTTTCATTTCAGTCATCTGTCCCAATCTTAGTAGTGATTCTCTAATGTCAGTATTCATTTTCAATAAAAAGGAGAAGAAAGTTATAGTTGAGGGGGCTTTGACATAGATGAATGGAGTGGTGGTGAAAATGGTGCTGGATTTTATACCACCAAAACAAAAATTTTGGTCAGGGATAAATTCTTTTTTTTTTTTTTAATTCTTATTGGAGTATAGTTGCTTTACAATGTTGTGTTAGTTTCTGCTGTACAGCAAAGTGAATCAGTTATATATATATATCTCCACTCTTTTTTAGATTTCCTTCCCATTTAGTTCACCACAGATCATTGAGTAGAGTTCCCTTTGCTAAACAGTCGGTTCTCATTAGTTATCTATTTTATACATAGTAGTGTATATATGTCAATCCCAGTCTCCCAGTACACTCCCCCTTGCCCCCTTGGTAACCATATGTTTGTTCTCTACGTCTGTGACTCCATTTCTGCTTTGCAAATAAGATCATCTGTACTATTTTTCTAGATTCCACATATAAGCAGTATTATACAGTATTTGTTTTTCTGACTTACTTCACTCTGTATGACAGTCTCTAGGTCCATCCACGTCTCTGCAAATGGCACTATTTCATTCTTTTTTTATGGCTGAGTAATATTCCATTGTATATATGTACCACATGTATATCCATTCCTCTGTCAATGGACATTTGGGTTGCTTCCGTATCCTGGCTATTGTAAATAGTGCTGCAATGAATATCGGGGAGCATGCATCCTTTCGATTTATGGTTTTCTCTGGATATATGCCTAGGAGTGGGGTTCCTGGGTCGTACAGTGGCTCTATTTTTAGTTTTTTAAGGAACTTCCATACTATTCTCCATAGTGGGACTGTATCAATTTACATTCCCATCAACACTGTAGGAGAGTTTCCTTTTCTCCATACCCTCTCCAGTATTTATTGTTTGTAGGTTTTTTAATGATGGCTACTCTGACCGGTGTGAGGTGATATATCATTGTAATTTTGATTTGTGTTTCTCTAATAATTAGTGATGTTGAGCATTTTTTCATGTGCTTTTTGGCCATCTGTATATCTTCTTTGGAGAAATGTCTATTTAGATAAACTCTTAATTTTTAAATAATTATTCTTTTGTCTTCTGTTTCTTTCATCCTAACCTCAAATGCCATGAAAATAAGTATATTCCAGTTTTAGCAACAACACATTGGACTGGGAGATAATAATTCTATTAATTCAAAGAACAACATTTTATTTTACTTAAAAAGAATAATCTTTTGCCTTGACTTATCTGGATGTTATCTGCACTAACTTGTCTAGGGGTGTAATTTATTGACAGAATTATATTATTATTTCTCCATTTTACTTTTATGACTTTGAAAATTGTACCTTAGAATTTACAAAATTCTATCGCCTATTAATCTGTGCTTTTTTATCCATGACAAAATTTTCTGATCTTGTCACATTACATGCATATAATTACATATATTGTCACATTATATTACAGGGCTAGATGAGAGTTTGAAAATGTGTGTAACCGATTCTCTTAGGTACAGAGCAAACTTTGCTGGCATCCTTAAAAAGTAGTCTTTCCTTCAAATTCCCCAAAGAAGATGATTCTTCAACCTCTCATTCTGAAAAGAAAACTGACTTTTAAAGAAATGACCAGAGAGACCTTGACCATACCCATAACAACTTGACAAAGTACACATTTATCATTTGCTTTTGAAGGTCTCATGCTATACTTAGTGATACTGACATTTCATAGAGTCAGTGGATATTATGTTATATTCATATCATATTATCATAATATTATGGATATCTCCTCTCCTGATCATCCCTCTGTCTACTTTAACATCAACTATGTTGGGATTAAATGCCTGGATTGTTGAACAGGAAAAGATGAATCTCATTTTAGCTCCACTATTGGCAGCAGAACTATTCCCAAACCATTCTTTTTACAAACCTTATGAAAACCAGCTACAAGACTCATATAAGGGCAAAAATTAGCATGTATTCTGAAGGATTTGTATGCATATTTTCATCAGCTAAGATATGACAGTTTTGACTAGAATATATAAGCAAAACTTCTCAGGAATAGTTTTGTCAACATTTGTAAAAAATGATATAATATTACTTATCAAAAATTTTTTATTAGTGATCATGGGAAAATCACTCAGTCACTCTCTTGCTTGTTTTTTCTATCTCAAAATTGACAATATTTACTTCTGTTAAACTCACATAAAGCATGTGTTGACATTGAGCTAAACACTCCCATTCTATAAACTTTCAGGGAATAACTCAACATTTTGGAAAAAGGGAAAAAAGACTATCAGCATGTGGCAAACCAGGAAATATCTTATTTTGTAACATTTCCCAAAAACCAAAGTAGTACTTCCCATAAGCATTAGAGAAAACAAAATACACTGGCACTGATAAATTGAAATGTGACACTGTGTTGGAAGTATGAAAAGTGCAAATTTTAGGTAGAATATAGTCTCTGACATATAGACATTTAATACCTCTGCATTAAACACAATACAGCACATTTAAAATTGTATACTATTACTGTTTTATTTGGATTTTTCTACAAACCAGCGAATCCACTTTGATTACCCCCAATCAGTCAATTGTCCAGTTTTAATATTCTTGAGGATTGATTCTCCAAACCTTACTAAAATTTTCCCATATCCTTTACAGTACTCGTTACATTTTGGAATTCTCAGAACAATGTTTACTCTTTTTATTTTTAAAATCTTTGCACCAAACACCTTCCACTAATCATCATGTTAAAAAAAGGAATGTCTCATACTTCCCTTTGCCAGATATGGAGCGCTGCCTATCAAGGAATGTTTCCAGTATGCAATGATGCATATCTTCATTTTAATCTTTAGCTCCTTGTGATTTTATGAACATAGAAATGTTTGACATAATATCTAAGCTATATAATATACTAAAATGTATTTGTTGAATCTGATGATATTTATGTGTCTGTGTTTGTGTAATGTGTACCTAGAGGGAAAAGAGTACTAATTTGACTTACAGATTCACATTTATAGCTTTAGGCATTATTTATATACAATTAACAATTTTGTAGTAATTTGTAGTAGTATTTATCTGACAGTTCCTGAACTGTCCTCTTAAATTATTCTCTTAAAAATAAACCAATCACTTATGCCACTGTACTGGAGGATCTAATTTATTTTGTTACTGAATGATTTTGCTACATTAATGAGTTTTGATTAATATAATAGGTATAAATAAATACTTTCTAGCTTAAACTCAAAATATCATCAAACTATTCCTAGAAGATTCAACAAGCTTTTAGATATTTCCTTCCTTTCTGGAATGCAAACTGAAACCAGGGGATTTCAGTCTATAAATGACCTTAAATGCCTCAGACACCTATTAACATTTGGAGAGTAAAATACTTTTTCACTACCCTTGAGAAGTTATATCCAGATTATGCTGGAACATCCAGTGACAGTGAAATAACAGCTTCTCGTTCTATCTACTCTATTTTTGGGCAGCAATGACTATTAAAAATATTTTTTAACTCACATTTCTCCTCTGTTTCCTTCCTACCACTAACACACAGAACAAATCTAATCTCCCACAGAAAAGCTCTTAAATTATTTCAAGACAGCTATCCTGGATCCCAAAGTATTGTCTATGCAGGGACACTTAGCTTTATTAAGTCTATCAGAAAGTACACTGAGTACATACTCTGTGCTAGGTATTGTGCTAGGCATTTGAAATACAATCTTAAACCAGACAGATCTGGCCCTGTGCTCACGAATTCACCATCTAGTTAAGGAGGTAGACCATAAACTCATAAACAAGTAATATGAACCCTTTTTTAAGTTTTCACTCTCCTCATCTCACTTCTCTGAACATTCTCACCTTCCACTATATTCTGTTTTAATTTTTATTCCCAAACAGATGCAATATTCCAAATATGATCTGATTAGTAATGACTTTACGAATTACTCTCATTGCCTCAGTTTCCTTAAGGATAAAAGGAGTAATTGGAGTATCTACATCCTTAATTGTGAGTTTTAAATAAGACAACAGATATAAAGAATTTAGTATAGTATTTGTCACTTAGAAAGTACTTCATAAATGTTAGCAATTATTATTGCATGTGGCAGATTCATTACTATCTTCCTTCTTTTTCCTACATGGAGCCTCAATCACATTAGCTATTGTGGTGAATACATTATACCACTAGTAGGACTTTTCCATTCATCTTGCTTCTTAATTATGACTGAATTATCATGTAAATCTTGGATGTTTTACTTTTCAGATATAGTTTTTACTTAATTAAAATTTTATCTTTAGAGAAAAGATGCACCATTTCAGATGCAGTCTAAAGCTCTAGATTCTAATTATGTTACACAGTATATTTACTCCCCTCCCATGTCCTGCATTCTGCATTTAATTAACATGTCTATTATTTTAAACATTGGACAGTGCTGGTCCAAAGCTAAAATCTTGTGACAATTCTCTGACCCAGCTGGAAGTTAGATATTGTTACTTTTTCTAGTGCCTAAGAGATGAGACTTTATATATAATAATAAAAATAATAAGATAAAACCCCAAAATTTACTTTGTAAGCACAAGCATATTGTAAATTCTTCTTAAGTCCCGCCCTAATTATTTAGAAATGCTGCTGTAGCTACCCTGAACCTTGTTTGGCTCTGTGAGTGATGGCTAAGATGAGATTTACTACACAAATACAGACTATCAAATCAACAAGGTCACCAATTTACAGACCAGAGAGACAACTTCTAAGTAATCATAATCATATCCATAACAATAATAATATTCTTATGATAGGTTAATTGAGACCATGGTGATTACGAAAAAGAAAAAAAAGCAGAAAAGAAAAGAAAAGGCAGACTTAAAGCAGCAGATGCCTCTATTATGGCTGCCAAGAGACACAAGTCCTTTACATGCAGACCATCTGAAATTTATTGTAAAACTTTGGTTGGCTGAAAGCTATCCACACCTACCAGACATGCCGTTAAGGGAGATGTGCCATCTCTTTTACATAAATGATACAATGCCCAGAACAAGTCATCTGTGGGATAATGCAATCACTTTTGATATCCCTGCAAATGGTATCAAATAAGTGGCAGACAGATTCATTCTACTTGTAAATGTGTACTTGTCTAGCACCCACTCACACACTGATATTTGTTTAAAGGGTTATATCTCATTATGCTCTCCTTAAGTACTGCATAGGCATTTAATACCATCTGCAGTGAGCAGACAAGACTAGAATCACCACTATTTCACACATTTTTGAATAGCTGTCCATTTAGACCCTTGGGACCCTGTCTCCCTTGTACTACATTGTAAGCACTTGGTTATACTGCAAGCTGGTTATAATTACAGCTGCTAATTCAAAATCCATCCAAGCCCCTTAATTATCTAAATGTATTATTCTTTTAAAAAATATTTATTTTAGGTTTTCTGAGTGGTTCATCAATCGTGACAGAGGGAGAAAAGAGAGTGTTATCTGGGGGCTTTCAGCTATTCTTAAAGGACTTATTCACTGTTTTTCAGGGCAAGAGCCCTTGCTAAAAGTTTTATTGCCCTGAGGAGTAACTACAGATTACTGATTCCTAAGGACACCAGTTTACAGGGCATACAGTAGGCCAGCAAACTGATGGTATGTTCTTCTGATTCCTGGCCTCTGTGGCCATGCAGTTGAGGTAATTTAATCCCCTGAAGATTTAGCAGTGCTTTGTAAGTGCCCGTCTCTGTGTGTGTGTGTGTGTGTGTGTGTGTGTGTGTGTGTGTGTGTGTTGGGGTCGGGGGGGAGGGGTCCAAGGCTTACACATACTCTCTTCTTAACACCTACAGCATTTGACACCTTCTCTTTGACCTTTGTCACTGACTCAGTTCAACCCTTCATCCATTTAGTACTGTGCTTATTGCAGCAGACTCCCAACTGGTCTCCTGGCCTCCAATCTAGTCTAATCAGCTCTGAAGAAAATCAAGGTAAGCCTGGCAGGAATACTGCCTTTGAGGTAGGGAAGACTGGAGTCTGAGCAAGGCACCTAGAGTCAGAGAATATTGGATCCCAAGGGCAAAGAGAACCTAACAAAGAAGGTCAATGGCAACAACACTGGAGAAAACAAATTTGTTGTCAGAGCTAATCAGAAATGTTGTACAGTTTATGGTTAAAGCAGCTTATTTTCAAAAATGTGCAAAGTCAGAGTGCACACATTTTCACTGCCCCAATTCATTTTTACTCAAAAGCTGATCATCACAGCCTCCTTCTAAAAGATGCTAATTGCATTTGGATGCGAGACAATGCTGTGTGTGTGTGTGTGTGTGTGTGTGTGTGTGTGTGTGTGTATAATTTTGAGTCCCTAGGACAGTGTCCCATATTGTCTTTTTTTGGGCTACTACAACAAAATAAGATAAACTGAATGGCTTATTAACCAGCAGAAATTTATTTCTCATGGTTCGGGAGGCTGGCAGTCCAAGATCAGGTGCCAGCATGGTTGGGTGAGTGCATTCTTCTGGGTTTTAGACTTCTCATATTCTCCTGTGGTGAAGTGGCTAGGGAGCTCTGTGAGATCTCTATTATAAGGTCACTAATCTCATTCATGAGGGCTCCCGCCTGATGACTTAATCACCTCCCAAAGACTTCATCTTCTAATATTGTCACACTGGACATTAGGATTTCAATACATTCACTTTGAGAGAGCACAAACATTCAGACCATAGCACACATGTACCATGCATTTAATAAATGATTTTTGAATGACAGCTATGAGGAAATAAACAAATAAATAATTTCCTCAATTTCTTCACTTACAAAAGTGAAAAGGTCAAAGTAGGAAATTTCTGAAACCCCTAGTTTTAATAATCTATAATTATATGATCCACAGGAAAAATAGGAAATATTAATTTCATAATTTTGGAGTCAGAATTATTCATTCTTTCTCTAAATGGTTCTGTTTCCTATTTACCTAGCGTTACTTTTTTTTTTTTTTTACTTTCTAGTTTCCTATAGCTTCTTATGGTTTTCAAAGGTCTGGAGTGGAAAAGAAACTTGAGGTTTAAGGAAATCAGTATTATAAACTGGTCCTTTCTTTAATAATGTTGAATATTCCAGGAAAACAAAAGAACAGGAAGGGAGACAAGGTATTCCTTGGACATTGGATTTATTTGAGACATGTTTCAGCTAGAGTTCAAGAGTTTATTCGTTAATAAAAGAAATAGCCTAGATTCCATCCATAACTATTCCAAGTTAAAGACCTGGTAGTTAATTAACAAGTGAAAAGGTGAAAGAGAAAAATAGGAATTATGTATAGTTCTTGAAACTCTACTTAATTTTTTTCTTTCCAACACTATACTTACCAAACTTATAGGGTTAAGAGGAAGGAAAGCTATACATGCAAATGGAAATAATACTTGAATTTTGGCAAGACATGTACCTTGTAACTTCCAAGGCTCTGAAATTCCAATTTTTTTTTCTTTGCTCTTTTTTTTTTTTTAATTTTATTTATTTATTTTTGGCTGTGTTGGGTCTTCGTTTCTGTGCGAGGGCTTTCTCTAGTTGTGGCAAGTGGGGGCCACTCTTCATCGCGTGCACGGGCCTCTCACTATCGTGGCCTCTCTTGTTGCGGGGCACAGGCTCCAGACGCGCAGGCTCAGTAGTTGTGGCTCATGGGCCTAGTTGCTCCACAGCATGTGGGATCTTCCCAGACCAGGGCTCGAACCCGTGTCCCCTGCATTAGCAGGCAGATTCTCAACCACTGCACCACCAGGGAAGCCCTGAAATTCCAATTTTTTTTTTTTTTTAATTAATTTATTTATTTATTTTTGGCTGTGTTGGGTCTTCGTTTCTGTGCGAGGGCTTTCTCTAGTTGCGGCACGTGGGGGCCACTCTTCATCGCGGTGCGCGGGCCTCTCATTATCGCGGCCTCTCTTGTTGCGGAGCACAGGCTCCAGACGCGCAGGCTCAGCAATTGTGGCTCACGGGCCTAGTCGCTCCGCGGCATGTGGGATCCTCCCAGACCAGGGCTCGAACCCGTGTCCCCTGCATTGGCAGGCAGAGTCTCAACCACTGCGCCACCAGGGAAGCCCCAATTTTTAATTACTGTCTATGAAGCATACTGTTTTTAATATCCTTATAGTTTATAGTAAGTATCAATTTGATGCTGAGCTCACATTCATTAGAGCAGTTGATTAGATAGCTATGCAGTAGTCAGTAGTAAATACAGTATATGCTCCTGAGATGGGGGGTTCGGGGAAGGGGAGAATGGTGCTCTGTGAATTCTGACTGCTTGGTGCACATTTTCCCTGACTACACACAGTAAAATTTCCAGTATTATTTTCAACCATAACAAGAAGCAAAGTGGAAATTTATTTTTATAAGATAAATGGACTGGGGAGGATATATAAGCCTAAAATATTAATTAACACTCTCCATACAATCATTGCTGACAATTTTTAAAATGAAGATTAAATGCACATAATGCAATTATTATTAGCTGTGAATTAAACCTTCCTCTGTAATGAGTGGAGGTAAACTTCCTCATGTTTAAATATTACCTGAAATAGGAGTCTGCTAGCTAACTATCAAATACAGTTTTCTTGTTTGAGGCATCATTATGTTTAAGAGACATATATGGTTAATAAAGACTTTTAGTAAAGTAATAAGTCATTTCCTAAGGCTAACTTGATGAAAAGTGGTTTCTTATGAAGGTGATTCCCTAGTTTCAAACTGAATGATATTTTATAAAAAACTTTATAGATTACTTTAGACACTGAAAAGAGAAATACACATAGAAAAGGACTTATTTGACAATTTATCTTCTGCTGAAAAGCAGACTAACATGTGTATTATGTTTCCAATTATAATGGAATACCTACTCAAATCATGAGTATTTTATCTATTATTGTGTTCCTTTATTACTAAACACTGGAAGAAAAATCTAATTTCAGCTGTTCTGATTCATTTACACTTAAGCCATCAACTTTTTATGTGTGCAAAATGTTTTTAATGCACAAAACTATAATGATATCTTTAATAACATTTTTATTTCTACACCATAGAGATCATATTTTTTGATGTCTTATGAATCATTTAATAAGAAAACAAAAATGGAAATGAAGAGGAAGTGTTTTTACTTGACTTGAACTATTTCTGTTTGATATTACTAAAATCATTTTAAAATCAAAGAGTTGATGTAAGATACAACTGGATTTTGCATCTGTATAATGGCAAAGAAATGGTCAATATTTTTTCTTTCAGTTTTATTGAGAGATAATTGACATATACTATACAGGCTTAAGGTATACAGCATAATGATTTGACTTACATATATCACGAAATGATTACCACAGTAAGTTTAGTGAACATCCATCATGTCATATAGATTCAAGCTTAAAGAAATAGAAAAAAAATTTTTTTCCTTGTTATGAGAACTCTTAGGATTTATTCTCTTGACAACTTTTATATATAACATACTGCAAAGTTAATTAGGTTATCATGTTGTACATTACATCCCTAATAATACTGATTTATGTTATAACTGGAAGTTTGTACCTTTTGACTGCCTTTATCCAATCCTGCTTCCCCCCAACCCCTGCCTCTGGTGACCACAAATCTCATCTTTTTTTTCTATGTTTGTTTGTTTTTGAAGTATAATTGACCTATAACTCTGTGTTAGTTCCAGTTACACAACATAGTGATTTGATATTTCTATACATTTCAAAATGATTAGTATGATAAATGTAGTTACCATATGTCACCATAAAAGATATTACATAATTATTGACTACTCTCTCCACACTGTACATTTCATACCCATGACTCATTTATTTTGCAACTGGAAATCTGTAGCCTTTAATCTCCCTCACCTGTTTCTCTCTCCCCCCACACCCATCTCCCCTCTGGCAACCACATATTTGTTCTCTCTAATTATGATTCTGTTTCTGTTTTGTTATGTCTGTTCATTAGTCAGTGTTGTTGAAGGTTCTGCATGTACAATATAAAACCCACTTATGACTGGGAAAATTTGGTAACTTTTAAGGCTCTCAAATAAATCCATTTTAGTTTGATCACTCACAATTCTACCATATTCTCCAATTTTCTGAAGCCATGCTATATTAGCAAAATGAATTTAATTATGATTTTCTTGCTAGTTGTTTTACAGATAATACTAAACTGGTTTGTGTAAAAGGTTTGAGTTAGTTATTACTAGTATCAGGATTCAGTGGTTTCTTGAAAGAGATTTAATCTGAGTTATTTTGAAAAATAAGCTGCTTATAGCATTTATGATGTGACCCAGGAAATTATCAGCAAATATGATTAGAAATAGGCAAAGAATTCTGGTGAGGAATCATAAGTTGTGTATCATGTTTTGCACTACAGTATCTTAGTGACAAGGTATTTGCATTGATAATATAAAATAATAATGGCCAAAGGAATAAAAGCAGTAAAACTGAATATTTTGCTTTTGCTACTTTGTAACTAGACTACAAATCTTGTATCCTTGTGTCCAACAACAGTGAGGCCAAAGTTGTTAAATTTTGCAGTTAAACATAGATTCAGGATAAATTGATGAAATCTTGGAAACATTCAATGCATTAATTTATTTATTCATTTTTCATCCACTTATTTATTCAACAAATATTCATTGAGTAGTAACAAAACAGCAAATGCTCCTGTCCTCATGGAGTTCTTACTCTAGTCGGGAAAAACACAGAGTAAACAGATAATAAACATACCATATGCTACATGGTGAAAACTATTCAAGAGAAAAACAAGGCTGGATAAATATTAAGCATTTTAGAGAAGGTTACTAGGGAGGCCTCTCTGATAACGTGGTGTTTCAGTAGACACCAGCAAACCAGGTGGATATTTGGGGGAAAATTGTACTAGGCAGAGGGCAGAGTAAGGGCAGTGGCCCCAAGAGATGACCATGCTTGTCATGTACAAGAGACCGCAGGAAAGGCATTGTGGATGGAGCAGAGGGAGGAGAGGGGAGACTGATAGGACGTGAGGCCCGAGAGGCGTTACTCAGAGCTGCCTGTACACTCAGCGCACACCAATCGTGTTGGAAGCGTATAAATACAGCAAAGCTTTTATTCTGGAAGGGGCCTAAGACTAATTTGCATAGAGAACAACATAATACTTAACATAGCTAAATTATTAATTGTGTAGAGCAGATTTTATGATAGCAACCAATTGATCTAAAATTAGTTAAAATCTCCTGATTTTGCAAGAATGATGTTAACTTATAATTACCTTCAAACTATTTTTTTGTAGTACGGGAAACATCCTACAGAATAATTTGAAATGCACACACAGGTATAGTTTTCAAAAATAGACCTAATTATATTCTGTAAAATAAAAAATGACAAATTTAAAATAGGTGAGACACATTTCTCAAATATTTATTATGCTCTGGTTTATGGGCATTTGAAACAAAAACAGTAATCACCAGGAGTCAAGATTGGCTCACTTAAAGCAAGCTATTTTTTTTTTTTTTCTTTTAAGATTGTTATTCTGGTATACTGGAGAAATGTGTTAGACATTGATATTCATTAATGTTATTTGAATCTAGATCCCATAAGTTATTTTTTAAGATCTCGTGGATATATTGGACATAAGAGACAAATATAAATGTGATTATTATGCCATTTTGTGGATTAACAGCTGGTTGTAACAACTTTATGGTCGGCTTGTATGACTCTTGTCATATACACGCAATTACTTTTGAGCATTAACCATGCCACCGTGCATTGGGAATACACTGATGAATAAACAGACATATTTTTTCTCTTATGCAACTTACAGTTAGCAGAGAGGACATAATATACATAATTTCAAGGGTGCCATGTGGTTACAAAAGTATCCACTGGACCATACCAATGAAAGTGCTAAGGTAGACTAGGGTTTATGCATAGGAAACGTTCGCATGAGGTGACGATGATTTAAGATGTGTCTGGAGAATAAGTACTTTTAGCTAAGTGAATAAGGAGGTGACTGTAATGGAGAGTATTCTAGGCAGAGAGAATAGAGAATATTCCGATGCCAAGATCATTATGTCAGAAAAATTCAAGAAGAGCAGTATAAATGGAACATAAAAAGCAAAGAGTGGTGTGAAACTGGAGATATGGGCAGGTGTCAGGTGAATATGTTGATGTATTGTATTCAGTTGCAATGGGAAGCCATTAGAAGATATTATGTAATAAAGTAAAAGGAAGCTGTGAGAAACACAGTATGTTTGTTGTCTGTTATGGGTTGAATTGTGTCCCTCCAAAATTCATATGCTGAAGTCTAGTACCTCAGAAAGTGACCTTATTTGTAAGCAGAGTCATAGCAGATGTAGTTACTTAAGATGAGATTATCCTGGAGTAGGATGGTCCCTTTTTCCAATGTGACTAATCATTATAAAAAGGGAAAATTTGGACACAGACACACATAGGGGAACAACATGTGATGGTGAAGGCACAGATCAAAGTGGTGCAGCGGAAACCAAAGGTTACCAGCAAACTACCAGAAGTTACTGGGGAGGCATGGAGAAGATTCTCCCTCACGGACCTCAGAATTAACCAACCTTGCCAACACTTTGATCTAGAATGTCTAGCCTCCAAAACTGTGAGACAATACATTTTTGTTGTTTAAGACACCAGTTGTGGTACTTTGTTACATTGGTCCTAATGCAGTGTTGGAATCGGAATTCCCAATTATCAAAGAAGTTGTAATAATGGGATGAATTTTAAAAGATGAAATTATGTAGGGTTAAGTGTAAAATACTTCCCTGGGTCAAACATTTATTATACAAATAAATGATGACAGAGAAACTGTTTAGCAATTGCACGAGATTAAAAAAGACATATGTATTTAGTTCAACATATGCCTAATATGAATCGTTGGTATAGTGTGCAGATCAATCAATTCCATTTCAAGTGCATTTAAAAATATATTTAGTGTAATGAGAACATATCTGGAAATATGTGTCAGTGCTTTTTTTCCAGTACTTCCTTGTTACTTGATCCTTTTTTACTTACTCAGGAACATGTAAGTTGCATTAAGAATTAGTTTTGTTGTACTGAAATTACAAAGATCAAGAGAAATGACTTTTTCTCTTTCTTAGATCCAAAATGTGCCGTAATATCTTATTAAAATAGTAGTTTTGAAATCTAAACATTTTTATTTGTAATAACCAAAGGTGTATATTTTGATGTTTGCTTATTTTTGAGAGAAGAATAGTAGATAAGATCCCAAAGGAAGTAAAGAGCGATGTAGTCTTGTGACATAAATGTGTGATCTTGTGATCAAATTTCTTTTCAAAGAACTTCTGCTCTATATCTTTTGCATCTTTTTTTTCTTGTTTCTTAAGGTAGAAGCTTAGATAATTTATTAGATAACTTTCTTCTTCTCTAATGAAAACATTTAATGATATCTACTTCCTTATAAGCAATATTTTTGTGGTTCTTTAAATTTCACAATTCACAAATATGTGTGATCATCACCACAGTCACTTTTAGAAATTTGTGTTGCATCAGAAAGAAATGCTCTGCTCTTTCGATATCACCCCCTATTGCCTACTCCCCCCTACAGTCCCACGTAATGACTGATCTGCTTACTATCACTATAGATTGGCCTATTATGGATATTTTATGTTAATGGAATGATATAATATCAGTTTTTTGGGACTGGCTTCTTTCACTTAGCATAATGTTTTTAAGGTTCATCTATGTTTATCTTAAGGGAAAGCATCCATGCTGTACCATGTATCTCTTCATTCCCTAATGGTCAAATAATATTCCATTGTATGAATATACCACACTATATTTATCCATTCACCAGTTGATGTACATTTAGGTTAGTTCCATCTTTTGGCTATTACAAATAATACTGCTACAAATAGTCATGTATAAGTTTTTGTGTGTATATATATTAATATTTCTCCTGGATATAAACCTATGGGTATAATTGCTCTAACTCTATATTTAACTGTTTGAGGAACTCCCTTTGGAAAGGACACTTTCCAAAGTGGTCATACCACTTTACCTCCCCACCAGCAGTGTATGAGGGTTCTGATTTCTCTATACCTTCAGCAACACTTTTTTCTTATCTGACTTTTGATTCTAGTCACCCTAATATGCATGAAGTGGTATCTCATTGTAGTTTTTATTTGCATTCCCTGATGGATAATGATGTCAAACATCTTTTCATTTTCACATTGCTCATTTCTTTGGTAACATGCCTCTACAGATTCTTTGCCCATTTTTAATTGCTTATTATTATTATTATATTATTATCATCATTATCATTATTGAGTTGTATGAGATCTTTGTATAGAATAAGTGCTTTATCAGATATGTGAATTGCAATTAATTTCTCACCTTCTGGGTGTTGTCCTTTCATGTCCTTGATAGTGTCTTTTTAAGCAGAAAACTTTAATTTTTTTAAAAATGATTACACTGTTCTTTTGTAAAAAAAATAAATTTATTTATTTATTTTTGGCTGCATTGGGTCTTCATTGCTGTGCGAGGGCTTTCTCTAGTTGCGGTAAGCAGGGGCTACTCTTCGCTGCGGTGCAAAGGTTTCTCATTGCAGTGGTTTCTCTTGTTGCGGACCACGGGCTTTAGGCGCATGGGCTTCAGTAGTTAATTGTGGCTCGCGGGCTAAGAGCACAGGCTCAGTAGTTGTGGCGCACGGGCTTAGTCGCTCCGTGGCATGTGGGACCTTCCCGGACCAGGGCTCGAACCCGTGTCCCCTGCATTGGCAGGCGGATTCTTAACCACTGCACCACCAGGGAAGCCCTCTCTTCCCTCTTGCATCTCCCTCCCTCCCACCCTCATTATTATTATTAATAATGAGACTCTTAGAAGTCTATACCTTCCTTCCTTCCTTTCTTTTCTTTTTCTTTCTTTTTTCTTTCTTTCTTTCTTTCTTTCTTTCTTTCTTTCTTTCTTTCTTTCTTTCTTCCTTCCTTCCTTCCTTTCTTCCTTCCTTCCTTTCTTTCTTTCTTTTCTTTTTTCCCCCCAGTTATATTGAGATATAATTGACATAAAGCATTGTACAAATTTAAGGTATTCAGCATAGTTATTTGACTTATATACATCATGAAATGATTACCATAATAAATTTAGTGAGCATCCATCATCTCATATAGATACAATATTAAAGAAATAGAAAAAAAATTTTTTTCCTTGTGATGAGAACTCTTAGGATTTACTCTCTTAACAACTTTCATAGATAACGTACAGCAGTGTTATCACTTTAGACGTGTCCTGATTCTCCATGAGTTAAACAGATTCAATCTCAAGTTTAACGTATCATGAGATTAGATGATAAAGTTAAACAAATTTAATTTACAAATGGACTAATAGTAAAACTGCAAATGAACTCATATCTTCACTAGAGTTCACTTCAACATAAGCACTACAATGTCAAGGATATAAACTTTATTTACTAATATATTTCAAGTCCTTAGACAGAACCTGCAAAATAATAGATGTAGATAAATATTTATGGTAATGAAGCAGTGAGACCATATGGACAAAACCATATAACATTAAAAATATATGTTTTCAATTTAGTTAACAGCTTTATAATTTCACTGTGATCTATACTCCAGTCCTTGGGAAAGATATTAAAGAAATTGAATACAACTAATATTTGAGATATTTTTAAATTCCTGTCTGACATTGTCCTCTTTTATTCCACTCAAGTCAAAGTCATACATTTTTGATATAATTTTATTGAGGAACACTCCTATAACAAATAAAAGGAGGTTAGAATATCCTTGCACTAAATCCCAATTTAGTTTTGCAGGAATATCTATTTGGCATGTAATGTTAGTGCAAAAATGAGATGAAAAATAATTACATAAAAATCACTGTGGTGGGCTTCCCTGGTGGCGCAGTGGTTGAGAATCTGCCTGCTAATGCAGGGCACACGGGTTCGAGCCCTGGTCTGGGAAGATCCCACATGCCACGGAGCAGCTGGGCCCGTGAGCCACAACTACTGAGCCTGCGCGTCTGGAGCCTGTGCCCCGCAACGGGAGGGGCCGCGATAGTGAAAGGCCCGCGCACCGCGATGAAGAGCCGTCCCCGCACCGCGATGAAGAGTGGCCCCCACTTGCCGCAACTAGAGAAAGCCCTCGCACGAACCGAAGACCCAGCACAGCCAAAAATAAAATAAATAAATAAACTTTAAAAAAAAAAAAAATCACTGTGGTAATTTCCTAACCTTTATCATTAGATTAATAACTTGATTTTAAACTAGGTATCTTAATCAGGTTTCTCCAGAGAAATAGAACTAGCAGGATCAGTATATATGTGAATATATAGTGAAATTTATTGTGAGCAGTTGGCTCATGTGATTATGGAGGCTGACGAATCCAAATCTGTAGTGCAGTCTGGAAGCCTAGACATCCAGGAGATATGATGATGCAGTTCCAGTCTGAGGGAAGTCTGCTGCAGAATTTTCTCTTGCTCAGGGAGGCTGGTCTTTTGCTCTACTCAGGTCTTCAACTGATTAGATGAGATCCACTCACTTTATGGAAGGCAATCTGAAAGTTCACTAATTTAAATGTTAATCTCATTCAAAAACATCCTCCAAGTTGATACATAAAACAACCATCACACTAGGTAAATATTCTATGTCCTCTAATCTTAATTACAACCAAAAATCAACATGAAAAACAGTAATGAGGAAATGTATTTGCAGTACTCCAAAAGACTGCATTATATGACTAAGGTATACAAGTTTCCTGATAAGTATCTTTTATATGAATAACAGTTGTGAAACAGAATCTCTGGTTATAAAAAGCTGGTACTTTTCTGAAGGACTTTTGTTTTTTATTTCAATAAAGGGGTAGAGTGATTGTTATGCTTCCTGGGCCCCTTCCCACACCTTCAGGACCAAGGCATTAATTTTTCCACCTGCTAGGAGTGTTGCCTGCAGACAGCTTACTGCTGAATGTCTCCCCAGAAATTACTCTAAGCATTTAATAATATCCTTCTATGTTACTGAGAAAGAAAGGAGATGATTTATATTTGGCAGCTACTTCATACAGCATTTGGGGCATGGTGAAAATTTATGTAGATAGTCTGCATATGTAGACCAATCTGATGAAAACTGATTGTATTTTCTCTTTCAAACACCAAAATTGTGTTCTTAAGGGAAATTTAAGAGTCATGTTTTTCTCAAGAATGCTATTCCTTCTCTGCTTTTACTATGACAAGATTTTAATACCATTTAGGACACCCAACGACATGAAGTATGTTAACCGAATGATTTTAGGTATAATTTATATTTTATAATTGTATCATTTTTGTATTTAATTGTTTTGTATTCTTTTTAAAAAGAATTTAAATTGACATATATCATTTCTCAAAGGAGTAATAGCAGAATGTTCTCAATCATTTCAGTGACTGCTAACCTGGCAAAATATAATAAAATCCATTCATTTACACAGCATTTCCATTATGTTTTTAGTACCTTGGTGTAGGATTTGAAATCCTAAGTAATACTAATCAAGAAAACAATATAGCAAATTGGAGCAATTTCAATAATGAAACCAAAACATGACAGTGAAGAAGCTCTTCATAGGGTGGTGATAGTATCATAAGTGTTTTTATACAAATATTGGAGTAGATATAGATAGAGTTTTGAAACAGGCAAATACTCTCCTAAGTGACCTTCTTTTTCTTTCCCAAACCCTGATACCTTTTCTTGGTGTCTTATCTCCTAGGCAAACTATTTCTCTTTTTACTACTGGCTTCCATTACTTCAGCTGATTCTCTTCCCCATCTGATAATGCTCAGGAGAAAATGATGAACAACTGGCATTCAATCCATTCTCTCCTTTTGCAAGGGCAGATGCTCCCAACAAATAAATAAGGAAGGAGACACTTCAACCCCCCTCTGTAGACTCTCTAAAGACAGACCACCCTGAAAACTAACTAGTGATAATTGTTAGCCAAAGAGTCATTGGATGTATAATTTTTTAAGCAGGATGTTCCTACTCTGTCTAGGATTGCCTGTTTTAAATAAACCTGGAAAATGTCACAAAAGCTATGGAACTATCTTAGTATGAAATAAGGATGCTTCATGCTGAACTGGCTCCTTTCTGTGTAAATAACATAGACACATAATTACTTAGGGTTTTCTTATTTTAATCTGAGCTGGAGTGCATTCTGATTAGGAGAGGAAGGACCAGACTGCCCTGGTGGTCCTAGACCTCTCCCTGCTTTTTCTATGCCCAGTAATCACTTGTATCATTGAGGCATTAGTAAAGTTGACACTGGTTAAGACCTCCACTTCTTGTAAATCTGATTTGCCAATCTGATTCTTTATGTTACCTCAACATTCTGAACAGAGTTTCCTTCCAGGATCCATGGCAGATCATCTCCAGAGTTGTCATACAGAATCAGAACAGATTGTTATAAAGATTGACTACATGCTAACATGATAAATAAGATGGTTATTAATGCGTTATTACACTATATATTATCATCAAAGTGAAAACAGTGCTGTAATTAAAGGCATAACTCCAATAAAAAAACTTAAAGTCTCTTGGAAAACCCCAATATGTTAGAAAGCAGATCTCTTGGTATACTTCAAATCACATATATTGGAATAATGTCTATATATTTGCTTGAAGAAAATTGAACCACATTTCAAAGAAACATGTTTTATTAGTTTTTCTCTTTGTTAAAAGAACTTATTATCAACAGGATATAAAAACAGAGGAAGGAAAAATCTGCTTTGGAAAAGCTTTACCAAACCTAGTAAAATTTCTTATCTTTATTCTTAAGTAAACTATTTGATATGAATTTTTAGGAAGGGCTTAATAGGAATTTCATAAAAGAACACACATAAATAAGAATCTTGCCTACCTGCTGATGCAGGTTAGAACAAATTTTAAAAAATATTAAAACACTTCCTTTTATACCAATTTTAGAGGTTTTTTTTGTTCACTTGGAAATAGAAAGGTTGTATTGACAAAATGAAGTCAGATGTATATTTAATTATGAAGAGCTTTTTTCTACTTTGAATTTAACATACAAATGAAGGTTTGTGAAATGACCTATGTTTCATTCAGGCATTTCTTCATGTATTATAATATTTCAGGCAAATTCCCATAGAAGTAAATATGTTTTCATCTTCTGCAGGTGTAAAAAATCTTCAAAGGTGCACTATTTCCCAACGAATGAAAATATTTCCATCACCAACCAGCCTTGAAAATGTTACCCCTAGGAATTAAGAACTTTTCTATGATTCTAAGGCCCTTGTTCAGGACCCATTATGTCAAAGACAGATTAAAATATATCATTTTCCCATCTGTGAATTTTATATGTCACCACTTACGCTAACTCTCCCTTCTCTTTTCATTTTTTTTTTTTTTTTTTGGACTGTGTTGGGTCTTCGGTTCGTGCGAGGGCTTTCTCTAGTTGTGGCAAGTGGGGGCCACTCTTCATCGCGGTGCGGGGACCGCTCTTCATCGCGGTGCGCGGGCCTTTCACTATCGTGGCCCCTCCCGTTGCGGGGCACAGGCTCCAGACGCGCAGGCTCAGTAGCTGTGGCTCACGGGCCTAGTTGCTCCGCGGCATGTGGGATCTTCCCAGACCAGGGCTCGAACCCGTGTCCCCTGCATTAGCAGGCAGACTCTCAACCACTGCGCCACCAGGGAAACCCTTCTCTTTTCATTTTAATGGTGATGATGACTATAGCCTCTTATTATCCTCATGTGACTAAAAATGTAATAACAGGACTGCTGTAGTTATCATTCATAAATTATGCTCAGAATGCATCAGTGTGAGCTCATAGAAGTCAATAAAGTGCAGCACTATTGGTTGCTATAATTAATTAAGAAATTAGTTTTAATTTTTGTATATTCTAAAACCCAATTCAACAGGTTTGTTATTGCTTGAATTTATATAAACCATAAATCATATTATGTCCCTCAATGTTTCTAGTAATTATAAGCAATAAGAGTCTGAGTATCATGGCCTAGAAAATGAATGTTTATTCTGTCTGTGTATGATTGTGTATGATGCAAAAGTAATGCTAGGTTTAGGGTTAGGGTTAGTGTTTTAATTCAAAAACTATTTCTTTTAATTAGTATTTATACATCGTTTGATTTGGACAGAATTTAGATAGAAAACATATCACATTTCCTATGTGAACCACCAGTTTTCTGATGATATCAATCAACAATACACATAAGAAATCAGATAGCAAAGTACAGGGATAGAACTTAACTCAGCAATAATCTAAATATTTAGGCATGTTCTTATGCCTAAAAAATACTCTTTAGGAATACATAGAAATGCAAATAAAAATCCATAAAGAAGAAAGGTGACAGGATTCTGGATGATGAATATCTCAGCTTGTGAGAGGTAGGAAGATACGTTGGGTGAATGCCTATGATTAGATATAGGTTTGCCCAAATCCTAGCTTTCTTTATTTCCTTCAACTCTGTATTGAAGCACAAAATATTTATAGAAAAGTACACTCCTCACAAATGTATAGCTCAGCGGGTTTTTACAAACTAAACACACCCTTATAACCAACATTCAGATGGAGAAATAGAATATTAAGGGTAAATTAGAAATCCCCCTAGGCTTTCTTTCAGTCTTTATCTCTTATTCCTATCAAAGATAATCATTTATCCTGACTGCTAAAATCATGGATTAGTTTTTGCTTGTTTTTGTAATTTATATAATTGAAATCATACAATATGTACTCTAGTATCTGGTTTCTTTTGCTCAACATTAGACTCGTGAGATGAATCCGTATTTTTGAGGTGTAGTTATAAAAGGTTAATTCGTGCTGCATAATTTCTTTGTGAGAATATATCAAAATGTGTTTATTTGCTTTACTATGAATAGGCCTTTCTTAGTTTCAAATTTGAGGCTATTACAAACAGTGCCTGTACAAATAATGCTAGTACTTGTTTTTGGTGAACATTTGTACATGTGTATATAATAAACATATACCCAGAAGAGTAATGGCTGGGTCATAGGGTCTGCATATGTTCAACTTTAATAGATCCTGCCAATTAGTTTTCCAAAATTGTATCAATTTATACTATCATGCTCCACTATCATCACTATCATACTCCATATCTGTGACAACATGTGAGAGTTTTCCATTTTTTTTTGCATTTTCTCATAGATGTCTAATGGGTATCACTTTATGGTTTCAATTTTCATTCTCCTTATCACTGATGAAGTTTAACTTCTTTCCATACATTTATTGTTCATTCAATATACACTTTTGTGAAATGTGTGTGCGAGTCTTCTGCCATTTTTCTATTGGGTTTCTATCTTTTTCTTGTTCATTTGCCTTTCTATATCTAATATGACTCCTTTGTCACATATGTGTATTGCAAATACTTTTTTTCACTCCATGTGTTGCCTATTCACACTGAATGGTGTTTTTAGCAATCAAATATCTCATTTTTACTACAGACCAATTTGCAAAATTTTCTTTTATGTTTACTGATCTCTCTTTCCTATTGAAGAAATATTTTTCTCCTCCAAAGTCACATGATAATTTGCTCTGATTTCTTTGAAATATTTTCTTTCACCTTAGATGTATCTACAAGGTGAAGCTCCATGAAACTCCAACTGACATGGTACCATTAATTGAAAAAAACCAACCATTTTCTTACTTCACTGTACTACTTTTATATGGGGTAGTAGGTTATAATTGTTAATTACATTATCAAAAATAATTAAATTAAAAACTCAACTAAATGTAAGTAAACTATGAATGGACCAATAAGGAAAGTATATAAAGAAACAAAGATTACATTTAATCCAATTCTGAATATCTTGTGTATAATAAATACATTTTAAAAATAAAATTAAACATAAAGAATATAGGTGAGGGCTTCCTTGGTGGCACAGTGGTTGAGAATCTGCCTGCCAATGCAGGGGACACGGGTTCGGGCCCTGGTCTGGGAAGATCCCACATGCCGCGGAGCAACTAGGCCCGTGAGCCACAACTACTGAGCCTGCGCATCTGGAGCCTGTGCTCCGCAACAAGAGAGGCCGCGATAGTGAGAGGCCCGCGCACCACGATGAAGAGTGGCCCCCGCTTGCCGCAGCTAGAGGAAGCCCTCACACGGAAACGAAGACCCAACACAGCCAAAAATAAATAAATAAATAAAAACTTAAAAAAAAAAAGAAGTACAAATGGATTAAAGATTAAAAAAAAAGAAGAAGATAGGTGAGTCAGACAACAAAAACATTATCTTAGTGTTTAGTTAGAAGAACAGAAATCACACTAGATATATGAATAGAAGGAATTTAACATAGGGAAACATTTATATAAGTATGGAAAAGTGAAAGAACAAAAAGGCTCTTACTTTCTGGGTTTTATTATACCCAGAATTATTAACTACAGAAAGCAGCTTCTACCCATAGCCCTGGGGAGCAAAGGAGGTAGAGTTCAGTGAGCTATGACCTAGTCACCACTGGCACCTTTTGGGCCCAAGGAGGCTGGGTCGGATGGTGCCAAATGAAGCCGGAAGCTGTAAGGAACTGCTGAGACTATGGTCAAGTTGTACTTGTAGCAAGCAAACAGATATGCAGAAGTTTCTTCTCCCCTTCCCCTGCTTTCCAATCTGTCTCTGGTCCCCTTTATTGGCAGAATATAATAGAAGGCCACTGGCAAAGAAAAATTGGTATTTGGATAGTTCTCAGTTTCAGCATGAAAAAGCAACAAAAAACAGAGTACATTTGGAACTGAGAGATAATATGTTAATAATGGCATAATGATAAAACAAATTTGAACATCAAAGAATACTATATACTATGTCACTCACATTTTGATTTGGATTTAAATTTAAATTAAATATTTGATGCTATGTATTGAGGCATAAGTCAAAATAATAAGTTGCTTCATTCAGAGTGTGCTTATATTTACTTATATGGCACTAAATTTCACATATATTTTCCGAGGTTGCATCGAGTAAGTAGGTTTTCATTTTTTTTAATCTTATGGATTTCTGTAATACAAATTTATGACTTAAGTGTGATAAACTGCCTTGGTTAATGGTTATAATCTAAATGTTCCTCCATTTTCTGGGTGCATTATTTTTCATTACCTAAATATTACTCTGGCTTCATCTTCTGCTTCCAGTATTTACTATGGTTCAAATTTTCTGAAATGGTTACCAACATCATCCTTATGTGTCAAAATAATTTCAGTCACTTCCTTTAAAACTTTCTTCCTTCCTTTAAAATTATATTGTCACATGACAATATAATTTACCATTATAAATAAACAAAATACAAAACCTTGTGATAATTTGCAAATCAAAAATTGTACATCTCAGCCCATTAAGAGAATGATATGGGAAAAGATAAAAATCCTCATTTGAGTGTTATTCTTTTCATGTGTGCAACCCTAAAAAATAATTAAAAGGTTATTTAAAAATGTGTTACAAGCTTATGGAAGCTGCACAGAGCCATCTGGGAGAGGTTAAACACAGAAATGAAGAACATAATTTCAGCCTATATATACTTACTGGTTATGTTGACTCCCTATAAGAAGAATGAGGTAATACAATGAAAAAGCATCTATAAAAGAAAGTGGTTGACATCATGTAGGCCAAGAAAATATCATCAGCTTAACTATATTTCTTCCTCTACTTATTGATTTGCTATGTCATAGAAATGCATAAGCACAAATTAAACTTTAGGAAGAGAGAAAAAGAAAAAGAACAGAGAGCATAATTTAAAGAAAGAGGCTTATTTCCCACATTTCCTACCCTAAACCTGTCTCAAAAGGTGGCAGTTCCAAAATTTCCATGGAATAAAGTAAACTCTGATCATAATGTCCCAAATATTACAAAGTGGAGTAATAAAATGAGAATTAATCTGAGCCACTGCTAAAAATTAAAACTCAACATTGCTAGGAAATACTAGTTTTTTCTCTTTGTTCTTATAATTATTATATGCACAAATATTTCTTTAAAAATTAAGTTAAAAGAAAATACATTAAAATATCTAGTTGGTGATTTCTGATATAAGCAAAAAAAAAAAAGATGATTTTTCAAATATACCTTAACTTTTTGTTTGTTGCATTTGCGTTGATGCCCAGCTTATCAGATGATACAGATGACCAAAGTGCTAGTTAAGATTACAAAGTAGCATGAATCATAAATTCTAGTGTACTTTACCCAAAAAGATTTTATCAACAACACTAATAAACCAATACATAAAATTTCCTTTTCACTTTTTTATGCTTCCTGTCCTTCATTGTTGAAATGTCTGTTAACAGTCAAAGGTTGGCAGAAATGGGAAGGCGGGAAATGAAATGACTGTGGAGTTAGACTGTACCTGCCAAGCTGGCTCCCATGGGAGCTGGCCGCCAGCGAGAATTCTCAGGCACAGAACACCACAAAACTGATGTCTTGACATCCTTTCCAATTTGGGGCAGAGTAAAAAGCACAGGTGAATGAATATAATTTCCAGAAACAGATAGATCAATTCTCGAGACAAGTCAGAACTTGAAGAAATGAAAGTGGACTCCATTTTCTTCTAAAAATTTCCACTTCAATTTCTTAAACTTGACTTTGAGTAATGAAGACAGAGTTATAAGAAATTAAAGATAAATACATATACACACACATACACACACACACACATACACATAAACATAAGTGTAGGTAATTTAATATAAAATGTGTGTGGATAATAGATTAAAGGCCAACATGGATTTAAAATTCACATTTACTAAAGCTTATTTTATTTTACTGTGGCCTCTGCATCAAATCTCATCAGACTTCTCCTGAACTAGTTGAAGTAAACAGCCATTCAACAAACAGTGTAGGACATCTCTATTTAATCAAGTCCTTCCCTGCTGTTCCCTTCTTTGGTCAAGCAGCCATAACCTCAACTTGTTTAACTGTGTGTGTACCTAAATACACTCATTGACAAGAAATGATTTGGAAATTTAGGATAATGACAATAGCAAAAAATGACAGCTCAGAGACTAAAAAGAAAACTAAGATGATAATTAAAAATAAATATGGAGTTACTTTAGGAGAACTTAGGTCAGGAATTTGCAATTTTTCAGGTCTTCAAGGTTTTTAAGATATCACTTTAACATAGTATAATAATTTAACTGAATGATAAATATTTTTGAATCATCAAATTCATTTAATCCATATTATGATATTAATGATAACAATAATAATAGTAGTCTTAGTTAACATTTATTGACCAATTATAAGATGACAGACACTATTCTGAATGCTAATTGGCCTGTTAAGAGACTATGGTATTTAAAAGAACACAGAGATTCAAATAATCTTCAACCATTGTGACAATTCTTTGTGGGAAGTTTATTAACATTCCTATTTGTAGTTTAGGAAATCCATATAAATAAAAGTTAAGCAAATTGCCCAAGAACACATTGCTTGTCGGTAGCAAAACAAGGTTTTGAATCAAAAGAATGTAGCTTGAAAAACAATATTTAACCTCTACATTAAACTGGAGAATGAGATACAGTAAAATAAAATGTAGAATTTATTCCTCTTTTTGAAAACTGATTTAAATGGAAGTGCTCATATACCACAAATGATACATTACTCTATTTGCATTACTGACAGCTCAAAAAAAAAAAACCCTGCTACATTGAATTACTTTAAAAAGGAAACTTCATAAAATATAGTTATAGATACAATCTTAGAGTAGTGAGACTCATTCTAGATGTTTTCAGTCTTTAAATATAGTTAATATAAGCATTTAAAATGATATATATTATCATTTCTGCTCTTATTGTTTATTCAAGGCATTCTTTCATTCAACACTCATAATTTATCAAAGAATTATATGCACCAGGTAATGTGCAAGGAGGTAGGTGGATAGAAAAAGAAATTAATGTCATAGTCTCTATCCTCAAAGATTTCAGAGTCTAAACTGGAAAGATTAAGAGATAGATTTACCTCTGTAAGGACAATACATTAATTTTTATTGGATATTAAGGGGAACAAGAAAAGGATACATGACCAAGCCTAGAAATGTGGAGAGAAGCAATGAAAAAGCCATCCTCTAGGATTTGGTGTACCAGAGTCATAAAGGATACACCAGAGCAGCTATGGCTGGAAAGAAGAAAGGCTTTCTGGGAAGAAATACAAAGGCAGGGAGCACTATTTCCTTGGAGTAGGTGATGTGAAGTAGAGATTAGCAAGAATGATAGTGGAGTTATAAACAGGAGGCTTGATAGTCATTTTAATTTGCTTGGCTTTCATTCTGTAGGTGAGAGGGAGGTTTTGGACAGATTAGACATGGAACTGACAAGACCAATTTGAAATTTGAAAGATTTACTTTGAAAGGTATATGAAGAAAAGAATTGAGGAAGACAAACATGGAAGCAGAGGAACTGGTTAAGGGGTTTGTTGTAGAAGTCTAAGAACTAATGAGGAAATAAACTAGGGCAGTGGTAGTAGGGTTAGAAAATAATAGATTCATAATTCAGAGGATATATTATTATTCAGAATGTTAAGATTGACTAGGTATGTGTTCAAGGGGAAAAGTGTGAAGTCAAGACTTTCAGGCATGTAGCTTCAATGCCTGGGTGGAAGATGGTAATACTGAGATACAAAATACACTAGAGACAAATTGAGAGAGACTGATGTATCCAAATTTATGTGCTTTGAGTTTGATATGTGTATACCACAGGTAGATAGAAAATTCCAGCAGATGGTTTAATAGATGTGTTTGAAATACAGGTAAAAGGCTAAAGCTGGAGATAATAGATTTGGCAATTCAGAATGCAAAGGCTGTTTAATATATGAGAGTAGATTCAATTCCCCCAAAAGAACTATAAAAATTGAAATCACTGGGTCAAGACCAGACCTCTGGGGAATGGAGACACCATGGCAGGATATTGTAGATGCCAAGATATGAAGTCCTCTCAAAAAATGATCTGAGGAAGATCTTGAGGTAACTTAGAGGAAGAAAAAGATATTTCAGCTCAAAAATCATAAGGATTTGCTTTGGATTAGTGAATTTCACCATTCATGAAGTCATGTCCTGTTCCAAAAATGAATAAGGAGAGAATTTCCCTCAAGACTTTAAAAGCTATTATAACAAACTCTTACTAATTTTTTTCTTGTGTCCCATCACCATGGCAGTACACATAAAAAAATAAATGTAGAATATGTAAGATGAAATGCTTCTGATAATACCTTGTATAAGTTATATGTCTATTCTTTTATATTCTATAATTTTCAATATCCCTAACATATTCATTGTAAAACTTTTGATATTCCAAGTTGTAAATATTTTCCACCCAGATGGAGCAGGTTCCCATTTAAGGAATAAGAAAATACAATATTCTAATGTGGTTTCATATATATATATGTATGTATACACGTACAGCACACACTCACACACACACACATTTACTCAATCATTTTTTATATATCTGAAAGCAATAAGAGAATAAGATCATTTTGCACAAACATGGCATGGTTATAAAGAAGCTCAACAGAGTCAATGTATTCTGATTCCCCAAAAGTTACTTTTTTTTGTTTCATCCCATTCCACATCTCATAATTGTCTCACTGTAACTCAGTTACAATAACCTGAAATTTCTCTTATGATTTCCTGTTTTTTCAATGACTCTTTTTACTTGTCTTTGATATGTTTCTCCATTGGCCTTAGTACACTGATGAAATATGTGATTCTGCAAATTCTACTTTGGGTGGCTTGTATTTCTTCCTCTCAGTCTCCTGACCTCCTCCATCTCAATTGCTCCAACGTTTCTTTCTTCTGGATGCATCTTGCTTGTGAATTATGATACGTACCAAAGATTCTAAATCCTATTTAATCTCATTTGACCTATTTCAAATGCGTACCCTGTAAAGGGTAATGCCCAAACTAAATACAAAAGAAGAAAAGTGACCTGAATGAGGTCAAGTATGTTGAAAAATCATGTTGTTCATTCTCATCAGTATATAGGTTTTATCCCTGTCTGGAAACTTTCAAGGGTTAATGCCTTCCCTTTCATACTACCACCTCACCTTTGAGTACCAAGGATCTCACTTTCTGTTGCATAATAATTTTTAAAAAACAGTTTAATTAGAGCAAAGCAAAATCTCAGAGCAGAGAAAGGCTTTACTTCTGCTGCTGAGTAAAGTTGCAGTAAAATGTCACCATCAGAGAGCAGTGAGAAAAATAGTCAAGCAGCACCTAAACATTGGCAACATACGGCATCCTCAAAATGGTAAGAGATGATTGGCAGTCATTAGTCCACATAGCTCACTATAACTGGCAATGTACTTTTTGATTTAATCTCTAGATTTTGAGTCTGATTTTTTGTTATGTCATTCCCCTAGGAATTTTGCCCCTAGGTACATTTCCCAAGTCTTGATCCCCAGATACTTCCTCCAAAGTCTTACCCTCATCCCAGACTTTTTTATTGAAAAGATCAATAAAACAGTTAAAGAATTAGCAAAATGGATTTAGGCCAGGGGTGGGAGGGCAGGGACACAAGTTACCAATATCTGGAAGGAGAGCGGGGACATCATTACAAATCTTCCAGACATTAAAAGAATGATATGGAATATTCTTGTGCTAATAAATTCAACAAGTAGAATTAAAGAAGGTATTGAATATATTTACTAACATTAGATATTTATTTTTACTTTCAATAATTTGAAATGGATAAATTCCTTGAAAACACAACCTATCAAAATTCACTCAAGAAAATAATAGGTAATATGAATAGTTCCATATCTATTATAGAAATTAAGTTTGTAGTCAAACACCTTTTCACAAAGAGAATTTGAGGCATAGATGCCTTCACTGGTAAATTCTTTACAAACTTACAGAAAACAGAAGCGAAGCAAACACTTCTAAATAGATTTTATGAGACCAACACTACTCTGAAACCAAAGCAAGAAAAAACAAACAAACAAGAAAAGATTGCTACATATTATATACCTCTTTAACATGGTTGCAAAAGTCATAAACACGATGTTGGCAAATCAAATCAAGTAATGTATAAAAAGGATAATACATCATGATCATGTGTAGTTTATCCCAGGAATGCAAGTTTGATATTATATTAAAACCAAAAAAAATGTGATCACGTTATTAACAAACTAAAAAACAAAACAAAACAAGCCAATTATATCATAAAGTGTAAAACATCACAAAATTCAATAACCACTTAGGATTAAAAAATTCACTTTCAGCAAATGAGGAACAGAGAGTAACATTCTCAAACTGATAAAGGAAATCTACAAAAACCTTCCACTAACATCACATCTAAAAATAAATGATTGAATTCCTCCCTCCCTGCAAGATCAGGAAGAATGCAAAGATGTCTGATTTACCACTTCTATTCAGCTGTACACAGTAAGTCTTGGCCAATGGAAAGGTGCAAAAAAAAAAAAAGAGAAAGAAATGGTATACATAACATTTCTATGCCAAAAAATCATAATCTACCAAAAACTACTAGAATTAAGTAAGCTTAGCAAATTCACAGAGGCAAAGATAATTATGCAAAAATCAGATGTATTTTGGAAATGAACAATTTTAGCAATGAACAATTTCAAGTTGAAAATTTTAAATACTGTTTACAATAGCATCAAGAAATGCATAATACTCTGGGATTAATTAACAATATACCATTGAGAACTATTAAAGAAGATAAATACATAGAAAGATATAGCATATTCAAGGATCAGAAAACTCAGTAGTGTCCTGATGTCAGTTCTCACTAAATTGATCTATACATTAACTCCAAGCTTCATCAAAGTTTAAGATGGCTTCTTTGTAGGAATTGATAAGCTGATTCTAAAATGTATGTGTAAATGCAAAGGACCAGAAACATTTAAAGCAATCTTGATAAAGCACAAAATTAGAAGTTACTCTAGCTTACCTAATATAGTCTTTATCTAAACACATCATAACCAAGACAGTGTGGTATTTGTCTATATGCATAGACACACAGACCAACTGACCAAAATACAGAATCCAGAAATATACCACACATATATTTTCAATTGATTTTTGACAAAACTGCTAGATACTTAAAGGAGAAAGGATAGTCTTTCCAACAATGGTACTGGAACAATTGGATATTCTCATGGAAAAACATGAACATAGATTCTTAGTTTATGTTATACAGAAATATTAACTTGAAATGTATCACTTACCTAAAAGTATAAGGTAAAACAAAAAATTTCAGAAGAAAACATAAAGAAAATGTCTGTAAATTTGGGTTAAGCAAAATTTTCTTGGGTAGGGCACAAAACTTTGAAATCATAAAAGAAAAAATTTGATAAATTGAAATTAATCAAAAATTTTAAAATTTGCTCTTAAAAGGACACTATTAAGAAAATGAAAAAGGAAAAGAAAAACCTAGGAGAAATGTTTCAAAACACATATTTGGTAATGGATTTACATTCAGAATACATATAGAATTCTTACAACTCGATAAGAAAACAAAAATTCAATTGCAAATGGGCAAGAAAATTGTATAGATACTTCAAGAAAGAAGTTATACATATTTACATAACCACATGCAAACATACTCAACATGATTAGTCATTATAAAATACAAATTAACAAACATAATAGGATACTGTAACACACTCACTAGAATTGCTAAAATTAAAATACTGACAATACCAAGTATTGGAGAAAATGTAGAGCAACTGGAACTTTCAAATATTGCAGATGGGAATGAAAAATAATTTAGTAACGTCCATTCTGATATACTATAACATGGACCACTCTTAAGCAATATAAGGTAACTATGAAGGTATTGGGAAAACCTGAACATAATTTAAACATTCAAAAATATAAAGAAATTAAATTATTTTAGGTCTGATAATGAGAAACATAAAAAAATTTATGGATGGACCAACATGGTGCCTGAAATTTGCTTTGATATAATCATACACATTGGGGGTAGAGATGTAACAATTTGATCATGGATTGATAATTGCTGAAGCAGAGTGAGAGTATATTGGATTCATTATACAGTCTCTCTACTTTTGCAAATGGTTATTTTCCACAATGTAAAATTTTAAAAGTTCACTGCATTCTATATGAAAGTAATTATTCTAAAATATTATATGAGACTATTTGTCTCAATGTACCCTCCCTAGAATGAACTAATTAATTGCTTATTTTTTGCCAATATAATTATTTAAAATGGCATTATATTGTTGTGTTAATTTCTATTTATTTGATGGTTATATTTACTGTACATTTTTAGTTCTTATTTATAATTATCTCTTCCGGCCAATAGTCTTTGATTCTTCTTTCTTTTTTGTTTTCTGCATTTATCATCTTCCCAAGTTCTGTTGGAAAAAAAACCAATATTACTAGGTAATATCTATTGGGTACTAGCTATTAACAAGGCATTTTGTCAAAGAAATTATACATTAGCTCAAAGCAATAGAGCAATCCTATGGATTAGGCTTCATTGCTCTCTGCACTTTATAGGTAAAGAAACAGAAGTTTAGTATGATTGTATAATTTACCAAAGAACACACAGCTAAAAAGAGCCAAGGATTTACATTTTCTCTAACTCCAATCAGAAATCTTCACCATTGTGTGCTTCCTCTTTAACACTTTTGTATTTATTCCATTTTTCTCCATGCTCATTTTATACCCTAATTTAAGACCTAAGTCTTTTTCATGGAAAGACTCTTCCTCTCACTTTATGCCTTTAATTTTGCTTTCTTCTATGCCTCTCTTTCTACTCATTACAAAGTATGAAATCACAGTTCAAATGCAACCTTCTTCATAAAGTTATATAGTGTAGTGGTTAATATCATTGATTGTGTAGTCATTATCGGGGTTCGAATATTAATGCGCCATTCATAGGCCAAACGTCCTTGGACAAATTACTAAATATGTCTGTTTTAATTTTTTATGTATAAAATGAAACAATAAAGCCCTTATTTACAAAACAGGAACAGACTCACAGACTTAGAGAACTAACTTATGGTTACCAGGGCGAAGGGTAACCATTAGTTAGTTCTAAACTACTCCCATATATATCATATATTTCAATTTCCAGAGTATTTTCCATTAGCATGATGCTTCACAAGATATCTGTTATGGAGTCATACCATAAAAAATGTTTTCTCTTTACATTGGCTGAATGCGCAGTGAACAAGACACAGTGATCCAGATGGCATGCAACTTAACTTGAATCAATACACAACTTTCTCCATTAGTGTGTCTTAAATATTCATTCAATAGTAATTAAGTCCTGCTACTATTGCACAAAATCTCCCATACGCATAGGTTTTGGTAGATTAAATGTCAATTGTTATGGCATTCCTTAAAGAAAGAAAATCATAAGTTCAGCTATTCAAAATTTGCTTGACAGACATGCAATTTTTGATAAAACAATTTCACATATAATTTGAATTGCAGTTTAAAGTTTTGACATTCTTGACTCATCTGGTTCAATATCTTGATGGAAAATTATGTTCAGCTATAGCTATAGCAGTTATCATATTGTGGACACTCAGTATCTATCTGTTAAATTCAGCCAAATTGATTCATCTTCTTTCATATATTCTTTTGTAAATAATATTTCCTCATGACAGAATAAGCTACTGCACTGAAGTATTATATGTATCAAATTGTCTTAATAGAATATAAAAACATTTCTATTTTAACAACAGCAACATGTATATTTTAGTACAGATGTTAAGAAAACATTAATGAACTAGAAATAGCAATTTAAATGAAATATCTATAAATTAACAAATATAGCATCCCAAATGGGTAATGTTCTACTAAAAGAATATAATCTTACACATATAAGATTTTTGGCTTGTCAAAGATTGCAAATTTTATTTCTCTTGACAACTTTTGCCCAAGAGTCCTAGTGTGTTAAGAGCCACCATGCATGCTAGCCTTGCTTCCAGAAGTTTTGGCTTGATGTTTCTCCAAGTTCTTCATATTCCTACGTAGACTAAAATGGAATCCATCTTTAAACTACCTTCTAACCTACTAAAAAAATAGTAACATTTGGGTCAAATCCATGGAAATACTGTGCCCCACTTGACCAAATTAGACTATTAAAGAACAGGTGACTAACCCCATGCCAGACCCGTGGCCAACATATTTTAATATGTATCACTTTTCAAATTAGTGTTTTCTCTTGAATCCCTAATACTGAAGTTATTGATTACTTTCTTTCAGAGTCAGAGATTTAGCTCTTCTTATTTCTCTTCATATATTATTTGTCAATGCTATATAGAAACATACCTTTTTTGATAGATATGACCAGTTGAGCTCCCTATAGAAAAAGTATCTTTCTTTCTGATCCAAGTCCTTTCTTTTTCATTTGAATTTTGTGAAATGTTTGGTTACAGCTATGAAGGACTTTGAGATTCCTCACACAGAACAATGTCAGTAGAGAGAGTAAGACATTGGTTTCTAGTACTGTAAGAGACCAAAATTTCTCTCTCTCTCTCTCTCTCTCTATATATATATATATGTATTATACTGAATAAGATAAAACTTCATAATTCTGAACCTAATAATTTTACATTTTATTTCATCTACTATTACAGGCAAATTGTGTCACTGTGTCACTATGAAACAGTCAGGGCGAACTTGTGAAAAGTAGCAGCAAAAAATATGTATGAATACTACCTGATCCAATTTCCTAGAAACCATAGTAAATATTCTCTTCAAGACTGGATATGACTATACTTTATTAGACTTGAACTGTATTCTGGGTAATTGTCCAGTAATAACCTTTGTTAAATTATACAAAGTCTTTACTTAACAGAGAACACAGACTCCCAACCTCTAATATTATCATCATTCAAGATAATGAGCAACACAAACCATTCTATACCAATCTAAAAGCAATAAATGTCAAAGTAAAGAAGTATGCAATATTCTGGCCTGAAAGAACAAAGGACAAAAGTAATGATAATACCTCTTTACATTTGCAGTCTGTTATATCATGCATAACAAATGATGCCGTAATTGCAGACAGTGTTATTTTAACAGGTTATAAGGAGAAGGTAGTGGGGGAGGTGAGAGGGTGTTTTGACTATTGCTGTGAAAAATGCTTCAAGCTTCTTAATTTAAAATAGCCAGTAAGCGGAGGATATCATTTTTAGAGTGCATTTGATTTTAGTTCTTCTTTGAGTCATATAAGCTTAAGATTTCAGTGTTTGATTAGTCATCCAATTCACTGGATTCGTGACTTCAAGGCAGTTGGAACATAGGACCTAATACAATATATTTCTTAACTAAATCATCATCAGAATAAACAGGGAGTGGATAAATAATTTCTTAACTGGTCATTTCAAACGTTTTAGTAGAAATAAAACCCTGTTCCCCAGGTGAATGTTGAACAATAAAAATGATGTCCTACCCTACAGCATTACAGCTCATATATGTCTGTGTCTCTGTGAGAATCTCGGGTTTCAAGACTGTGTAGGGAAAGGGCACTGGGGCTACAAATGAGGAGATCTTGGCTCAAGCTCTGACCCCTCCCCTGACTAATAAATAAAACTATTTTAAAATATATTTTTTGAGTGAAAAGAGACTTGAAGATCCTGTAGGACACATAATTGCATAAAATACAAGGATAGCCAGGAAATTCTCACTCGATTGGTTTTTTCACACAACTTTTGCTCTTTAAACTTATCCTCTCAAATTTATCCAGAGACCTGGGGTGATGTATAGATCCTTTGTAGATAAAGTCTATTGATATTTGGTGGAGATATCCCCCTTTTTATTAAGGCTTTGTTGGCATTCTGTAGTGGCAATCCATCAGCCTGCCTTCTTTAACTTCCTGCCCTCCCTCTGGACAGCACACCATTGATAATTGGGACAATATAAACCTTTAATTTGGAGATCATCTGGAGAGGTTGAAATTCTTTCTTAGTGTTTTCTCTTTTTGGTCCACAAACAAAATTACCTTTGTAATCTGCACGTGTAGTGAACAACATCCACAGGCTGGTTTTGATAGCAATAAAATAAAACATATTTTTCCCCTTCAGGGTATGTACAAATAATCGCAATTTACATAAGAGTGATTAAATTTAATTTGTAAATAAATCAGAGTGTAACTGGAAAACTCACTTAGAGAATGGAAACATTTTGCTTTAGAATAATTGCATTTGCTCCACCCTCTGGGTGTGGGATGCTCTAAGGTACCCTCTGCAGCTGGATTAGTTATGAGCTCCTGCCTCACAACTTGGTAAAGGTTCTCTGTCATCAGTCAGCCGGTCCCTGTCAGCCTTGCTCCAAGAGCATCCCTGCACTGGTTGGTAGGTGATATTTTTGTACTACTCTGTGCATTAATCTCATCTCGTGCATTTCTTTAAAAAATCATGAGGGAATAATATGTCTTCATAAAGTTTGCATATAAATGAACAATACACTGAGGAATATGACCATTTCAGTCTCAATATAGTTGCTATAGGGGAATACTTTTGTCTCAGTGAATTTTGTTTCAGAATTAATGGGATGATTTATTTCTTTTCTTTCTTAAAAGGACCAGAATGATCTGTATACATCAGTAATTTATAAATTACAGTACTTGTGAAAA
This sequence comes from Balaenoptera borealis, assembly GCF_965194805.1. NCBI lineage: Eukaryota > Metazoa > Chordata > Mammalia > Artiodactyla > Balaenopteridae > Balaenoptera > Balaenoptera borealis. Next base: position 43,574,831 of record NC_138862.1, read on the forward strand.
TAATACTTAAAAAAATTTAATTCAGCCAATATTCAGTGTACTTTCTTTAGAACTAGCATATTTTAAGGGTGTCCTTGGAGGCTGTAATTATTTTCTGAGTGGACTTGTTACAAAATTCAATATCTTTGCTTTTCTCCTTTTAAGAGAATTCTTTATTTTGAAAAAATGAAAGAAATTTTTTAGGAGTGTTCATCTCTGGCAAGTACAGTCTAAATTTCAGCTGATGATGTTTACCTTTGATGCTATCAAACTCTTATTTAGTCATCTGTGGAGTCCCTTCCAGTACACTCCCTTTCATCTGTCACGAGAACAATCTGATAAACTTGCTTAGAGACTGATGATTGCAATATTGTTTAATATTTTTATTAAATTAAATTTACTAAATAATATTTTAGCAAATAATATCTCAAAGTATAAAGCTTTTATAACTCCATCTTCTCAGAAAACCATTTTTCTGGTAGAACTTTTTGGCACTAAATCAAAATCTGTAAGGTATTTTCTGTTGTACATAGGATGATTCCTTTTTTAATGCTCTAAAAGTATACCACACATATGGCCCATTGAGAGTATAATTTGTCTTTTACTAGATATTTCTCACTTGACTCTATGTTCATTAATGGCAAGTATCTGTGTCTTTTACATATCGTATCTAATACTTAGAACTTAATAAATGTTCTGTATTATTTCTCTATATAATAAAAACAAAGGAAAGTCTTTGTCATTCCAGATTAATGTGGCTACTATGGCCAGGCAAAGTGACAAATTCAGGACCAAACACAATATTTTTTATTTTAGGGATTTTGTAGTGTTTAAATCCATTTTCAAGTTGTAAAGTTGGGTCTGAAATAATTAAGAAAACCAAGTATTACAGACATACTGGCTAAAACAAAAATTTTTGAGCTGACATTTCTTTAAAACTACTAATTTATAACTCTCTAGTCACAAAGGGCCAAATTCTGCTCTCATATATTCAGATAAGATAATCTGTGTTTACTACAGAAGTTCAGAATAAGTTCTCGACAGCACAATTTAGCCCAGTGAGTTTAATTAAAATTAATAACCCATTATGGTGCAGTCATTATTTGGAAGGAAGGAGGTAAGATTACAGATCCAGACTTTAGTAAAATAGTCAAAATTAGAGGGGAATAGTTTTGGTAATAAAACGATTCACTGATGCTGCTACTTTAAGTAATTTTAAAATTCACTTTTAATGTTTCTGAAGAAAATAGAATCAATTATTGCATTCTTTCCTACCTGAAGCTACCAATTAATATGGTGCTTGCATTTTTAATTAGCATAAACCTTCTCACTCCAACTTCAAAAAGCACATTAAGGCTTAAGGCAATTTAAAACATATTTCTAACATTATCTTAAAAACTGTGCCTCTAGTACTTATTACTGACTGTCCTTTCCATTTGGCTCTAGATTTTGTTACAAAAGTAGAAAATTGGTTACATTTGAATTGTTGGATTCATTCCATAATTTTCATAGTATATCCAAAAGTTCATTTGCTTCAGGCCATTTTAAAAAAAAAGATTTAAAAAACAAACACAGGGCTTCCCTGGTGGCGCAGTGGTTGAGAATCTGCCTGCCAATGCAGGGGACACGGGTTCGAGCCCTGGTCTGGGAAGATGCCACATGCCGCGGAGCAACTAGGCCCGTGAGCCACAACTACCGAGCCTGCGCGTCTGGAGCCTGTGCTCCACAACAAGAGAGGCCGCGACAGTGACAGGCCTGCGCGCCGCGATAAAGAGTGGCCCCCGCTCACCACAACTAGAGAAAGCCCTCACACAGAAACGAAGACCCAACACAGCCAAAAGTAAAATAAATAAATAAATTTAAAAAAAACAAAAAAGCAAACACAATTTTCCGTTTATTTCCTCAAAAAATACAATGCATGTTTTGAAAAAGTGAGCAACTTGTTGGGAAAAAACATGTGTGCTATTTCTAAGACAAAACCAAACAAAATAGCTGAATATTTATTTGTTATTGTGTAGCTGAGTATTAACAGCTGTAATTTATGCAACACTTAACTTGGTGTTAGACAATTACTATACACACAACCTGAAAACTAGGAACTAATTTCCCTGTTTACAGATGAGGAAATTGAGGCAGAAAGATACTTTTAAAAATTGCTCAAGGTCAGATACTTAAAATTAAACCCAGTTTTGCCTAAAGTCAACATCCCCCTTCTAAGCATGACACTTCACTGAATCAAAGCTGTGAACAATTTTGTTTGCAGTCCTGAAGGTGTGAGTCACCATGGAGCATGGAGAGAGTACAATGGCTCAGTAATCAAAAATCATAAGGGAGAGATATCCTAACAAACTGCCCCAGATGGATGTAAGTTTGGCTTTAGAATAGAATATGAGAATCTATCCAGAGAAAGAAGAAATTGTTTTTTTCTCTCTTTCTCTGTATTTGGTAGAAGGTGGATCCAGGCTGATTTTTCTTGAAGTTAAAAGCCACTATGCAAGAAATAATGTCCTTAACAATAGTGTTTTTATTTTAAGTTAAACACTTGCATAATAAAAACCAAATAATATAGTGGTTTCTTCTGGATATTATGCAGGAGAGTGCTGATATCAACCTAGCATATTATTTCAAACTTGGTGAGCTGAAGAACTGTTTGCAAAAATGAAATTGCAAGTATTAAGAGCAATATGTACAAGTTAAAGCAGAGTCTTGTTTGGATGGTGGGAGGAGGTGAGCTGAAGCTACCAGCCAACCATCTCTCTTCAATGATTCCAGAACAGGAGTGTCTCTACAGGATCACTTGGTGCTTCACATCAGAATTGTTTTGGAATCTATAAGCCAGATTTTCAAAATGTAAATTTGCAATATCCTAAGCGTGTATCAGTTACATTTTAATTTTCTCTATATGGCAAAAATAAAAATGATTTAGATAGCCAAGCAAAACTTAATGTGTTCCATTAAAATAAATGAAGGTCAAGCCTTTAGCAGACAGATTATGTTCAATAATTAGTGAGTAGATTATGGCCATTAGTTCCAGTAATGTGAAACCTGGATAGAGTCTCAAGACTGAGAGAAGAATGGACTATGAAAGGAAGGTTTGGAAAGACAGGATGTATCTCTAAGACTAAGATGATGTATCCTACAAGAAAATAAGGAACCTAAAACAAAGTAATAGACCACTTGGTAAACTTTCTCTAATGCCTCTAATTTTCTTGCCTTTGCAGTATCTCTTTACTAGGTTTCCTTACAGTTAACATGACTTTTCTTTCCTCTTTAAAGTATTCAGCTAAATCCATTTATTTTCTATCTTAAGGAAAAAAGCTTAGGTGGTTATATTAGTTTTCTGTAGCTGCTGTAAGAAATTGCAATGAATTTATTTGGTAATTTATTTAAAAACAAGTTTATTTTCATACAGTTCTGAAGACTGGAGGTCCAAAATCAGTTTTGCTGGGCTAAAGTCAGTGTTGGCAGGGCAGGCTCCTTTTGGAGGCTTAGGGGAGAATCTTTTTTCTTTGCCTTTTCTACCTTCTGGTGGCCACCAGCATTCCTCAGTTCATGACTTCTTCCTCCAATAACTTACTTTCATAATCACATCTCCTAATTTCTCTTTTGCAGTTAAATCTCCCTCTGCTTCCCTCTTATGAGGCCTCTTATGATTACATTTAGGGCCCACCAGAATAATCTTGGATAATATGTCCCTCTCAAGATCCTTAACTAAACCACATATGCAAAGTCACTTTTGCCATATAAGGTGATACTCACAGATTCTAAGGATTTAGAACCCAGACATCTTTGGGAACTATATACAGCCTACTACAATGATTTTTACCAAAGATTGTTTATGTGTTTGTGTGTGTATCCTAATTAAACCAATTTTCATGTGAGGATAACAAATGAAGGTTGTGTCTATTTGGACAATCAGGATAACACTACAAATTTCCAATTTGTCGAATCAGATATTTTAAGTAATATTTTTTAAAGTAAATTCTCCATAATTTTTTTAGTTCCAGATTTCACCATGGGGAAACTCTCTACTCTGAGAGAGATATGACTAGTTCATATGATGTTTGGAACAGAATTGCAAATTATGTGGATTATGTTCTATTTCTTGCATTCCTTACATCCCTTTATGTTTTCCTGGTTGTTGAATTGGTACCATTCCTATAAGCAATACTTTTCTTTCCTTTTTCTCTTCATCATAAGTACTAGCTGAAAAACTGCCGCTCATACTGACAACTACAACTTACTATAAGAAATAGCATTGAAAAAGAAATAATGCATATGTGTTGGTGGGTATTACATGCAACATCAAATATAAATATTTTGTTTTATTTTTGCTGAGAATATCAGTAATTTAAATTATAATAGATTCTATTGTATTAAAATTAGCAGGGGGATATTAGCAGGGAAAATACAGATAAAAGATGCTTACAGCTACAAATATTAAACTGACAAACACATAGATGGGCTTAAATAATAACTCCGTTTAGTTACTCTAGTAACTAGAGGCTTAAGGGTAGGGGTCACTATAGAACTTTCAACTTATTCTCAAAACTCCCAAAGTAAATCTCTTTAGAGCTGGGCTGGAACCAAGATAGATGCCTGCAGGATGGCTAGGCCTCAAACCTCGTACAATAGTACAAGAAGCAGAAAATGTGGAATGCTTACAGACGGTTTCTCAGAAGAGAAAGGAAGAAATTTCCCAGAGACAACAACCAAGACTCTTTCTCACCAGTCTGAATTGTATCATGTGCCAGATCCTAAACAATCATTAAAAAGGGACTTGGCATGATTCTGAGATACAGGCTGACTATTAGAGCTAAAATCTAAATCAGCCTCCACTGCTACATGAGCTATGTTGGACAGTGATAGACATCTGAACAAAATTCAGCATCTAATATTAGTAAGAAGAGAAGGGGAAATAAATGCTACACAGTCAACCAAAAATATCCACTATGAGAGCCCCACAAATGGGAGTTATTCCAATGAAGACATTTGTCATAAAGCTTAGTTTAAAAAAGAAAAAAGAAAACCAAAACTTTGATTTAATAGTCCAGTTGTATTAGAGTTGTCTAGAGAAAGAGAATCAATAGTAATATATATATTGAAGGAATTTATTATAGGAGTTGGCTCATGCATTTATGGCAGCTTAGAAGTCCCACAGTCTGATGTCTGTAAGCTGAAGAATCAGGAAAGATGGTGGTGTAATTCTGTCCAGATTTGAAGGTCTGAGAATCAGGGCTGCTAATGGTGTATGATCCCATCCACACCTAAAGGCTTAAGAATGAAGGAGGAGGAGGAAGTGGGGAGATGGCGAAAGTCACATTCTGAGTCCAAAGTCCTGGAAAACAGTAACACAAATGTTGAAGGAGAGGGAAAAGACGGATGTTCCAGTTCAGACAGAGAGAACAAATATACCCTTTCTCCACCTTTTTATTCTATTTGGTCTCCAGTGGATTGGATTATGCCCACCGACATTAATGAGAAGGATCTTTACTTACTCTACTAATTTAAATGCTAACCTCTTCCAGAAACACCCTCACAAACATACCAATAAACATCCAGCTGTCTGGGCATCTTGACTTATCCCAAGTCAAGTTGACACATAAAATTAACTATCAAAATAGTAGAATCTGATTACTACTGCATTGCTTAATGTGCCTAATACATAACAATAGCCACAGAGAGTACCTCTGTAACCACATGTTGAAAGTTAATATTTCAAATCTATTTTGTTAATAGTAATATGAACAAGAGGGAGAAAGAATCTGAGGTAGTTAGATAATAAAAAATATGTTTATGGTAAATAACAAGGGAACTACAACTTGCTTTTCTTAATTTATTTGAAAATGCAAGCCAGACCTTTATTTCCTAAGAATAGCATATTTTAATTAACCAAAGTTTAGCGTAGTTTGAATAGCAGCACTAAATATTTCAAGATAATTTATGCAAGGATTCTATTTAAAAATTATTTTCGGTGAAAAATATTCTCCAAATCAATGAAAATTGAATATTTTTCTCTGATGTGATCAAAGAAAGAATTATGATTAAACCCACCACTCAGATTGTGTCTATGTAACATATACACAAAAAGTTAAAAAAAATAGTCAAATCCATTTTTTGGTGTGATGCCTCAAAGTGACAAGTTTTCAGACATAACTTTTCATTTTTGAAATAGTTATTTCATTTTTGTGTACATACACTCAGTTTTGATAACCAGTAGTTTAATCTTTATGAATATTATTGATTTTGCATCATCAAATATTATTTTATGATAAAAAAGATTTACATGACTATGTTGATTTATTTTCCATAAGGGAAGATTAGGCTTACCATCTCATAAGTCACTTTAGTTTATTGAAGAATAAATATTGATTAAAATAGTATTCAGATTCTTGTATTTTTAAAATTTTTAACATGTAGAGCTATCATTTATCTGGGAAAAGCAGGAAAGAAAAATAATTTTTGTCATATAAGTTCCTCAAATATGTCATATTTCTTAGAAGCCTACATAGCCAGACCTAAATTAGTGAAACTCTGCCTCAAGCCGAAAAACCTCATTAATGAATTAGTAGAAAAATCAGAGAAAGATAAACCATAATGCATCCAGAATTATTAAAAAAAAAAGTCAGATTAGCAAAATTTTGTCCTCCTGACTTAAAAATTTCTAAAATCATTACAGCTCCCCAATTTTATTGCCTATGACATAGAAGTGGTAAGATGACCATTTTAATATACAAATTACCATGATTTATTCATTGAGATCTGACCAAATTTAGTTTAGGTGTAATATAGTCATTTCTATTGCTGAGTTCAAATACATTTTTACCAGCCTACAGTAATTTATGCATTCACGTACTTTAGGAATGTAACAATAGTTTTTCTTCTCAAGTGCTTAGCCCGGAAAGAATCTTACCAGTTGAGGTGCTTTTGAACTTTAAAATTTTGATAGAAATAATTAAAACCACACTTCAAATATTTTCTGTCATGAATATAAATTATTGATATATTTGAAAATTAAGCTATCTATCTTGTGGTGGACAAACCTTAAGGTGGCCCACAATGATACCTTTGTATAATCTCCTTCTCTTGACTACAGACAGGTCTATGACTTGCTTCTAACCAATACAATATGTCAAAGGTGAGGGATGGCACTCTCTTAGTTAATTTATATTATATGTCAAAGGTAATTAGGTACAACTCCCATTAATTCATTTGGTTATATGATACTCCAGACTGGAGAAAAAGACTCTTGCTGGCCTTGAAGAAGCTAATAATCTTGTTGTAGTTGCCCATAGAGACAGCCACCTGGCAAGGAAGTGTGATCAGCCTCTAAGAGCCACAGCTGATGGCCAGGACAAAAATGTGGACCTCGGTCCTATAATCACGAAGAGGTGAATTTTGCCAATATCCTAAGGGATGTTGGAAGAAGATCATTCCTCAGTTGAGCCTATGATGAGACTGTAGCACAGGTAAACATCTGAATTACAGCCTAGTAAAACCCTGAGCAGGAGATAAAGCTAATCCATGCCTATATGTCTGACTTTCAGAAACTGAGATAAAAAATTGGATGTTGTTTCAAGCCACAACGTTGTGGGAATTTGTTATGCAGTAAGAAATATTAATACATGTCCTTATTTCTCTATTCTCCTCCTTTCAATTTCTTTGAATTTTAAATGCAGTAAGAGTTTCTTAAGCAAATTTTATTACATCTGGAATTGGCATTTTATTCACTGGTTTTTCATTTTCCTTCAATTAACACAGTCAAAGGTGATGCAATAGGAAATTCTTGGTCTATATACCAATATAAATTTAGAAGAAAATGCATATTTTTTTCTAAAAGTTTATTCCATAGTTTTCAAACTTGAAAAAGTTCTAGTCACTTTCTTTTACTTAAAATCTTTGGTTGGGGAGTGAGGTCAACGAACAAAACAGAAATTCTAGAGCTAAAGAATACAATAATTGAATTGAACAATTCACTAGAGGAGGAACAATGAGGAAAAGTGAAGAAAGCCTAAAGGACATCAGGATGTTCAAAAAACACATTATGGGAGTTCCAGAAGAAGAAGAGAGAAAGGGGCAGAAAGCTTGCTTGGAGAGATAATGGCCAAAACTTTGCAAATCCATGGATGGAAATTGACATTCAAATTGAAGATATTCAAAAGTCCCAATGAGGATGAGCCCAAAGAAGCCCAGACCAAGACACATTATAATCAAACTATCAGAAGTCAAAGAGAGAGAGAAAACCTTGAAAGTAGCAAGAGAAAAGTGACATCATGCCCAAAGGATCTCCATTATTATGAGAAGATTTCTCAGCAGAAACCTTAGAAACCTGAAGGGATTAGAATGATACATTAAAAGTGCTGAAAGAAAAAAAAATTGCAAACCAAGAATACTGTATCTGTCAAAATTGTCCTTCAAAAATGAAGAAGAAGGGATTCTGTAAAGATAGCTGAGTAAGAAACACCAAAATTCTGTCTCCCCACCTAGAAAGAAATTGAACTGGCAGAATCTGTCTGATGGTAACAATTTTGGAATTCTGGAGTCTATTGAAGGCTTGAAACTTCTAGGGGAAGACATGAATAGTAATTGGTGGTTAATTTTAGACAACTCAGCTCTTATCTCAGTAGTAGCTGTTTATCTCCCACCCCTCAGCCCCATGGCAGACAGCTTTGCATGTATTTCTGGAGCAACTTGCACACAGCTTATAGTAGACAGGGTGAGCAGACCAACTTACATATTGTGGGATTACCAGAAAGAGAAGGCAGAAGGAAAAAGGCAGCAAAAATATTTGAAGGAATAATGGCTGAAAATTTCACACATTTGATGAAGGACGTGAATATAAACACCCAAGATGCTCAACAAAGTCCAAGTAGAATGAACTCAGATACCCACACTGAGACACATTATAATCAAAAGGTTGAAAGCCAAAGATAAAAAGGGAATTTTTAAAGCTGCAAGAGAGAGGCTATTTATCACATACAAAGGATCCTTAATAATATTATGAGCAGATTTCTCATAAGAAACACTGGAGGCTGGAAGGTAGTGGGCTCATATATTCAAAGTGCTAAAATTAAAAAAAAAAAAATTGTCAACAAAGAATCTTTTATCTGGTAAAACTGCCTTCAAAAGTGAGGGGGAGGGGCCTCCCTGGTGGTGCAGTGGTTGAGAATCTGCCTGCTAATGCAGGGGACACGGGTTCGAGCCCTGGTCTGGGAAGATCCCACATGCCTCGGAGCAACTAGGCCTGTGTGCCACAACTACTGAGCCTGCACATCTGGAGCCTGTGCTCCACAACAAGAGAGACCACGATAGTGAGAGATCCGTGCACCGCGATGAAGAGTGGCCCCCGCTTGCCACAATTAGAGAAAGCCCTTGCACAGAAACGAAGACCCAACATAGCAATCAATCAATCAATCAATTAAAAAAAAAAAAGTGAGGGGGAAATTAAGACATTCCCAGATAAACAAAAGCTAAGGGAGTTTGTCACCATGGTCATGCAGGTTGAAGTGAAAATACATTAGACAATAATTCAAAGCTGTATGAAGAAATAAAGATCTCAGTAAAGGTAAATACATAGGCAATTATGAAGTCTAGTCCTGATACAACAATGGAATTTAACTCCACTTTTTGTTTTCTATAAGATTTTTAAAAACTAATACATAAAAATGCATTATGATTTTAGATACACAATGTACAAAGATGTAATTCTGTTACATCAACAACCAAAAGGGGTGAGACAGAGTTATTAAAGGAGCAGCATTTTTATACGTTATTAATGTTAAGCTGGTATAAATTCAAATTAGAGTGTTATAGCTTTAAGATGTTATATGTCATCCCTGTGTTAACTACAAAGAACATAGCTAAAGCATATACACACACACAAAAATAAATAAATAAATAAATAATGTAGATATTTTACTTAAAAAATCAACTAAATACAAAAGAAAGCAGTAATGTAGGAAATAAGGGACAAAAACATATAAAGCATATAGAAAAGAAATAGAAAAATAATAGAAGTAACTCCCTCCTTAACAGTAATTACTTTAAATGGGTTATGGACTGAATGTTTATGTCCCCTCCAAATTCATATGTTAAAGCCTTAACCCTCAATGTAATAGTATTTGGAGGTAGAACCTTTGGGAGGTACTTAGTTTTAGATGAGATGATGAAGGTTGGGGCCTCATGATAGAATTAGTGCTCTTATAAGTAGACCAGAGAGCTTGCTTTCTCTCTCTCCACCATGTGAGAACACAGCAAGAAGTCAGCCTTCTGCAAGGCAGGGAAAGGGACCAGGAATTGAATCAATCAGCACTTTGCGTGTGGATTTCCCAGCCTCCAGAACTGTGAGAAGTAAATTATTGTTTAGGTACCTGGTCTATGGTATTTTGTTATAGCAACCCAAGCTGACTAATAAAAAATTTAAATGGATTAATATTTCCAATAAAAAGACAGAGATTGGCAGAATGGACAAAAACCATGATACAACTATATGCTGTCTACAAGAGAGTCATGTTAGATCCAAAGACACAAATAGATTGAAAATTAAAGGATGGGAATGGACATTCCATGCAAATGGTAGCCAAAAAAAGAGCAGGTGTGGCTATATTAATGTCAGACAAAGCAGACTATGAATCAAAAAAAGCTTACAAGAGATAAAGGAGGACATTATATATTAATGGAAAGTTCAATACAGCAATAAGATATATAAAAATTATAAACATTCACACAACTAATAACAGACCATCAAAATATATGAAGCAAAAATTGACAGAACTGAAAGGAGTTCAACAATAATAGTTGTAGACTTCAATACCATACTCTCAGTGATGGATAGAACAACCAAACAAAAGATAAGTAAGGGAATAAAGGACTTGCACGGTAAAATAAACTAAAAGATCTAACAGACGTATACAAAACACTCTACCTAACAACAACAGAACACATTCATCTCAAATATGTTTGGAACATTTCCCAGGATAGACCATATGTTAGGCCACAAATTAAGTCTCAATAGATTATAAAAATGTTATGCATCAAAACACACTTCTCTATCAGGAGAGTAAGAAGGCAATCCACAGAATGAGAGATAATATTTGAAAATCACTTCTGGTTAGAGGTTAATATCCAGATATATAGAGAACTCCTAAAACTCAACAACAACAACTGAAAATAAACTGATTCAAAAATGGACAAAGGACTGCAATAGAATTTTTTTCAAAGAAGATATACAAATATCCAATAAGCACATGAAAAGATGCTCAACATCACTAATCATTAGTGAAATGCAAATAAAAACTGCTATGAGATACCACTTCATACTCATTAGACTGGCTAATCAGAAAATAACAAGTATTGTTGAGGATGTGTAGAAATTGGAATCCTTGTGCACTCTTGGTGAGGATGTAAAAAAGTACAGCTACTGTGGAAACAATATGGTGATTCCTCAAAGAATTAAAAATAGAATTTCCACAAAATCCAGCAATTCTACTTCTGGGAATGTACTCGAAAGAATTCAAAGCATGGTTTAGAAGAGAGATTTGTACACCCATGTTCATAGTAGCATTATTCTCAGTAGCTAAAACGTGGAAGAAACCTAAGTGTCCATGACAGATGAATGGATAAGCAAAATATGGTATATAGATACTATGGAATATTACTGAACCTTAAAAAGGAAGGAAATTCTGACATATGCTACAACATGAACCTTGAGGACGTTATGCTAAGTGAAATAAGCCAGTTACAAAAGAACAAATAATTATAATTCCCTTTATATGAGGTACTCAGAGTAGTCAAAATCATAGGGACAGAAAGTAGAATGGTGGTTGCCAGGGGCTGGGGGAAAAAGGGTGTGGGGAGTTTTTATATATTGCCTGTAGAGTTTCCATTTTGCAGGATGAAAAGAATTCTGGAGATGGTTACACAACAATATTAACGTACTTAATGCCACTAAACTGTACATTTAAAAATGGTAAAGATAATAGATTTAATGTTATTTGCATATTACTGCAATTAAAAATGGAAAAGAAAATTAAGGAGAACCAAAGACTTTCCCAGATAAACAAAAGCTGAGAAAGTTCATCACCACCAGGCCTACCTTATAAAACATACTAAAGGGAGTCCTGAAATGAAAGGATGCTAGACATGTATATGAAAGCATGTGCAAATATAAAGCTCGCCAGTAAAGGTAAATATATAGACAAATACAACATATCGTAAGATATTAAAAATGAAAAAAAGAATCTCAAATCAACAACCTAACTTCACTTGTCACGGAACTAAAGAAAAGAAAAAGAAAAAACTAAAAGCCCAAAGTTAGCAGAAGGAAGGAAATAATAGAGATTGGAGCAGAAATCATGGAAATAGAGAATGCAAAAACAATAAGAAAAAATTCAACAAAGCTAAGAGTTGGTTTTTAATGAAAGATCAACAAAATTGGCAAGTTCTTAACTAGACAACTGAGGAGAAAAGAGAGAAGACTCAAGTACCTAAACTCAGAAATGAAAGAGGAGACATTACAACTTCAGTCACATTTTTTAAATATATTTTCCCTGACCATTCATTTCTTTTTTCAGTAGCCATATGGTGTTTGTTTCAAAACCTTTATTTCTATTCCAGATTGCTTGTGATTTTAATCCATGTCTAATTGCTTAGTTTAAGGGGCCCACCAGGAATACAGTAGGTCCCCTTTGATGTTACCATCTTTCTCTTTCAAATCTGAACCCATTTCTGAACTTGCATATCTTACTGAAAGATAAAATAATTGTTGACTTTGTCTTTTCTTAACCCTCACATATAATGTCTCACTAGATACCATTAATCCTATTTTCTAAATACCCCTCTTTCATGTTTACTTTCAGGACACTGTTATCAGACAGTTATAATAACCCCCCTGAATTAAAGAAGCCTCCACACTTTTCTTATTGCTTCCATAAATCCATTCTCTATGCTGCAGCCAGGATGATGATTCTTGAGATATAAGATATAAGCAGATATCTCACCTGCTTAACACTTCAATGGTTTTTCCATTGCTTTTAAGATAAAGTCCACTCTGACATGGCTTATATCGCCTGTGAGAGAGCCCCTTTAGCAGCACCCTCCTTCAGCCACTGCCCAACATCTTTTACTTCTTCCATCCAACTCCTTTCTATAATCCAACCAATAAAATTGTTGTATAAATTATTGACTTCCTCTCCTGTTGCCTTTTAATATATGGTTATGCCAGTCATGACCCTGCATCACCCCAACTCTACCTACTCTTATTAGTCCACAAAAATTAGCAGAAATTTTAGAAGATAATAGAAATTAACTAAATCATTAAATTTGAATGAATAAATAAGAATATATATTTAACTTTTAAAAAGCAAATGACTCAGAATGCTTGTGCAATTTTGTAAAAATAAGTTTTTTTAACTTTCAAGTGTTATTGATAACATACAAAGCTATCAAAAACGTTCTGAGAATTTTAGATTCTACTCAAACAAATTCTGATGTCTTTTATTAAAAGTTTCTCTGAGTCATATATCAGAATATGGGTGTCACAGTTAAATAAAATGTATGACACATTTTATGAAAATTGTTATTTACAAAATCTACAAATCTGCCTTATTTGCTTCCTTTTCCTTTTCCATGTATGTGCTTCTTCAAATAGTTCATAATTTGCTGACAGAATAAACATAGTTTTTCTAGGGGATTTTTAAGGAGGTTTCTCTAGGGCTGTTCTTGTGTGGGAATAAGGAGAAGAGAAATGATCTTTGTTTCTTGAGTAAATACGAACATATTTTTAGAGTAATAAAAGTAAAATTTGTATAGTAAAAATATATAATAATTATATTAAAATTGTTATATTATCTAATTTTAAAGGAAAAAAATTGGAATGAACAAAATTGTAATCACCATAAAAATTAGTTGGTTAGATGCTATAACTTGTATCATTTAATATTTAAGTTTCACATAGCTAGTGAAATGGCTACATTTTTTTATTTCCTTGTATTCAGTAGAGAAGAATATTGCTTAACCTAGTATAGACTGTTTTAGCACTTGGGAAACATTTCAACATTAGATATGTTATAAACATATGTTGATTATAAGTCCAAAAATAAATGCAGTATTAATATAATTCTTATTGTATCAAACAAAAAATTAGCATAAAAAATTCACCACAGACAAGCAAAGATAGAATGATGAAAATGTTGAACAAACAGTGATTTTAGAAGAATGTGAAAGCAAGCTGGATCATATAGATAAGCATTCCCCTCCCTTCTCCCTCTCTCCATCTCTGTTTTATTTTTTAGAAACAAAAGTGATTTCTTCATTTTGTTTGACTCAACCATGTAATTATTGGAATCCTTCCATCTCAGTTAGCTTTCCTATTGAACTGTATTGACGAACTATCATAGGTAGTTTCAGTTGATACAAACACAATATGTAGGCTGCCCTTCTCAAATATTGCTGTTACTTGGAACAATGTTTATCAGCAGGGAATCAGCTCAGGCTGCATGGATCACAAGTTAATGTCAATTGACCCTGCTATTTGTTATCTAAAACTGTGAAATTTTTCATAATCTGGAAAAATATATAGGAGAGCATCCAAACTACTCATTTTTATAAATATGACGCTATATCCTCCACATTATTTTATAAATTGGTTTCTCAGTTTATCTGGTGAAAGAACAGTCTTAAATGCCAAGTTAACATTTTTTGTTCATAGATGCCTTCATATGAAGTTGAGTAAGATTCAGAAAGCTTATATAATTATGACACAATCATAACATCAAAAGTATTGCTTTCATTTTAGAAACCCTCTAGAAAGGGTATAAAGCTCCAGGTTTTATTGTAAAAGAAAAAATCTACAAAAAATGTTCCATTTCCAGGGAATTTTTTCCTAAAATAAAACTATTTGGTTTTCATTTTTCTATTTCTATTGTTTAGTAGTCCCACCATTGGTATATCAAAAGTTCATAGCACTTACATTATCCATAAATATATTATTTCAAGTGCTAGTAAAATGAATTTTATGTTGTCAGTTGTTTGTTCACATTTCACAACTTTGATTTCTCCTCAAAGAGAGATGGAGCTGTCTGTCACTGGAGCTAGAGATTTTCAAACCTGGAATAAGTTAAACTGCCAGTGACCAGGAAGTTTATAGAACTTCTGTGTATTATACTGACAGATCCTCTCTAGCACAACCAGCATTTCTCTTTAGGGCGATCTACAGTTTATAATCCTGTTATGAGGAAGAATATGAAGGTGTTCTTATCTGCCTTTCCGTTCAACCTCTAGTCATATATAACTTCATCATTACTTCTTTTCTCAGCCATCCCAAATACTGAGAACATAAGCAGGACAAGAAAGGGTTTGGTAGCAGAGCAGTTTCATCGTTCAAAATATTTAACTGATCAAAGTGAATTAATTTTAAAAAAAGAAAATTTGAATATTTTGCAAATAAGATGCAATAAAACTCTTTGCTGGTGATCAAAGGTATTCAGATAGAAAAGAGGAAAACAAAATATATTTTCAAAGTGAAGAAACTTCTGTGCTGTCATTGGTTAGCTAGGTGAACAGGAACTTTTTCTTTTCAATCAAACAGGTAATAGTATTTCCCATCATGTTATGGACGAAGAATGATATTTAAAAATAAATTGTTTTTTATATCTTAAAAAACAATGTATTTTTCTCTTATAGTGACCACACTATCCTGAAAAGTAAGGCAAAAATAATTGCCTCCACAAAATAAATAGTTAATGAAGGCATTTTGTCTTTAAGTTTTCTGATGTCATATTTCTTGGGAAAGATTTATTTTCTTACCAGTTAGAAATAGGTATCATTTGCATCTTTTGCTTATATACATCACACACATTCACAGTAACACGCAACCCATGATTTTGAAGCAGTGGGCCACATTGGGTAGCCCTTTATACTCATGAGAGATGAATCATGGCTTATACAGTTGACCCTTGAAAAACATGGGTTTTAAGTGCCCAGGTTCACTTATACACAATTTTTTTTTACTAAATACGTACTACAGTACTACACAATCAGCAGTTGGTTGACTCCTAGGATGTGGAACCACAGATACAGAGGGCAGACTGTAAAGTTATTTGCAAATGTTTGACTGTGGAGGGTCAGCAGCTATAACCCCTGTAGTGTTCAAAGGTCAGCTAATAGTCTCATTCTGTTAGGAATGTGTGGCTTAAACCAATGGGTTGGCTTCTTTTATCCCATCACTCTCATTTGTAAACTAATGGGATTAATGTTTCTAATTTACTTAACCCTCCTTTGTTATTATGAGAGAAGAAAAAAGTGAAAGTGTACACATAATGAAAGTGGATACATTAAAAGTACAAGATGAAGTACAAATGCAGCTATGCTCATTTAAAAATAATTATTTATGCCTTATGAGTCAAATCCTATTTTCAGAAAATATAACTAAGAAAATATAGTAAGAACCTGCTGCTCTAACTTGATAGATTCTAAAATGCTAATTTTTCTGCCAAATCAATGTCACCCAACCAAGATGGCCTTAACATTATCCTCAGTTTGACTAACTTACAGACAGACTTTTTTCTAACTCTAGACCCCTGAACTTCAAAAGAGCGTTTACTTTTGAAAACTTGTAAGTTCTTTCTCTATCCCTTTGAGATGTCAATCTTTGTTTTTTTAAAATTCTTTCCAGTTTTATAATTCATGAATGTCTTTCTCAAGGACCTGAGAGCCATCTCTTTGAAATACTTGCTGTAATCATGTGAGATAACAGCCCTATATCTTGCTCCAAGTCATATAACTACCCACTGTCATGAAGATAGAATGTATACTAATGTTACCACTAGTAAGCACAGATGGCCTATGATCTCCCCACCCCAGTTCTTAAAGCTCTCTACCCTTTTGTTTCAGTGGAGTTGAGCTCAGACTCAGTTCTGGCCTTTACCTCTTATTTCAGTAGCCTTGAATAAAGTCTTCTTTGCCTGTTTGACTTTTTCCAGTGCAACCTTTGCTTTGATTCACACCTCCAGTGCTTTATCAATGAGTGTTTCATGTCTAAGTTAATGTGGTCTTTTGCATAGGTCTATATGGCTGACTCTAGCAGTGAAAACAAGGGTAGAACAACTGAAGTTCACTCATTGCCCTCTTTGATGAACATAAAAATCCAGACTGGTGATTTTAGTGTCTGGAAATTTTGGACTGTGTCAATGTATACATATCCATAACACTAGTTAGAAGCTTTGTGGGTTTTTTTTTCTTAACACATTAAATATTAAAATTTTAGTTATTATAAAAATGATTATTTTTTAAAAGCTCACAGAGACTTTTTTCATTCCTATTTTAAAAGGCTTATGGTTCACAGCAAGTAGGAATTACGAATGAACTCATTAAGGTCTTTGTCATATGTGATTAGTTGTAATCAATATCTCCTTAGAATATTTTTAGCCTTTTAGTAAAGACAATATTCTTAAATTCCACTTGCATGTTAAATATGCAAATGTACTAATGATCAACCAATCAAGGCTCTTGTTTTGCAGAAAAGGAAACTGAAGCGTATAAGGATTAGATAACTCTTCTAAGATTGCACAGTTACTTATATGCAGAGCTGGACCTAGGGCTAAGTTGGGGTTTTTTTGGTTTTTTGTTCGTTTTCTTTGTTGGTTTTGTTTTGGGTTTTTTTCCAATTTCCAGGCCAATAGCAATAACTCAGTGAAGTCAAATGTTATCAATTAATTAACATAGCGACATGGTTTGTTTGTAATCTTAGTGCAGAAAGTCACCAGAGTGTTTGTTTAAAGAGGTAAGCTTTTCTGTGTATTTAATTTACTCTCTTCACATCTATACTGGTAGCAACTACTTCTACTGCTAAGGGAATTGGTCTAGGCTCAAAAGTGTGAGACAGACTCATTGTGAAACTGTTTTGTTTTTTTTTTAAACATCTTTATTGGAGTATAATTGCTTTACAATGGTGTGTTAGTTTCTGCTTTATCATTGTGAAACTGTTGATTACTCGAATTAAATTCTTAGACCATGTACCTTTTTTTTTTAATCAGCCTTGTGATGGAAATGTATGCCTTGCTTAAAGGTTCTTATTGTCTTTAGCCCTAGTCACTCAAAGACCTGCTAAGGTGATAAGAGTTGATCTAATAAAATAATTCACATTTCAGCAGAAATTATGTTGCTCAAAATAGATTAAGAAAGTTACTTTGGAATATATTCTTGCGGGCCTTCAAATCTCACTATACCCACTGCTATCTAATCTAAGAGAGTTGAGAGCTAGTACTGAGTAATATGTTCAGAACATTCTAAGACCAAGCAAGTGTTAAAGATAAACAGAAATAAGAATTTGCTTTTAAATTAAATGTAATCAGTGACATATCATTTCATTTCCTGACACTGACTCATCCCAATGACAACTATAGTTTTTCTACCAGATAATAATCTATAATTTGAAATTATGAATGTTGGATATAAATAGTCATTTGCTATGTCTTCTACAAACGTTAACATTTATTGAAGTTTATTCTCCATGTGATGGTGGTTCTGGGTAATAGTTGGAGGGGAGAGAAAAATATTTCAGCATTTGTATTTGTGAAAGGACATTGAGAGTAGTCATATTTCTTATTTTAAAATATCCAGTCTGCTTGGGAATAGTAATAATATTACACTTTTTTTTTTCAATTGTAAAATGTGTCTTTAAATTTCTGGTATAATTTTATGAGTAAAGTAACCATTTTATAATAAGCTCCAACATTTTAACAGAAACTAAGTGACATTTAATATAAAATAAAATAGTAGTTGAGACCATGGCTATGATTTCAGTATGACTAGTATTTCCTTTTATTTGCCCCAGCATGTCTTTTTCACACCTGATATTATTTGTCTCCTTCCTTAGTTACGAAGCCAAGTGAGAGAACAAATACACAGGTATATTTGTACTGATCAAACAGTTCAGGAAAGGTGTTTTCAGCAGAAAGGTTTTGGTAACTAGCTCCTTACATCACTGCAATAAAATATATGGATGCTGAATGAAAAAGATTTTTTAAAGAGTTGGGAAAAAATCTGCAGAGATTTTGAAAGGAGCCCAAAAACCCAGCCATTAGGGTCTTAATTATAATGATGTCGCTTTACTAATTATTCTTACTACTCACTCTTCCCACCCACCCCTCCCCAATTTTGTTCACCTTAGTCTTTGCCTCTGGATCATTTCATATTCAATCTCTGTTTTGAATTTTCCTCTTGACCCAAACTTTCTACTAATTGAATATATTCGGGGTGATTAGAAATACTCAGAGCAAACAGCTACCTTTCCTGGGTTAAAAACTTATCAATTTTTCTAAATTGTTCCATTTAAGAACACAGGGAAGTGTATTTTACCTGAGAGTAAATTTAATAGCAAAAAGGAATCAATAAACTGCCCCCAAAGAAGTGTTAGAACCCCTTTATTTATGTTTTTTGATTTTTTTTCCACTGAGAATATTTCATAACTCACCTTTTAGCCCCGAGGTAACGTCAGACTCTTTGGATATAAGGCCAACTCTGAGCTTTCAGTAAAGATGTAAATTTGTCCATGCTTTTAACATAATAGTCCATTCAACTCAGGTTGGGTACAGATCTGTAGCTTCACTACATTCTGAGGCTGCATAAAGAGTTGTTATGGGGATTTTGATTTCTTTGGTCACCTTAGAGTAGTCTTCTACAACATAAGCAGGCTTTTCCCCAGAGGATTTAAAGCTTTTGTATTAGTTTCCTATTCCTGATCTAATAAATTAGCACAAATGTAGGGGCTTAAAACAACATGCATTTACTATTTCAATTCTGGGGGTCAGATGGTGTCAGCAGGGCTGCATTCCTTTCTGGATAGCAATGGCCAGTCCAGTCTCTCTTACATCCCACACTCTGACAAATACTCTTTGGCCTCCATCTTTCATATTTAAAGATCCCTTGTGATTACCTTGGGGCTACCTTGATAATCCAGGATAATCTATTTCAAGATCATCTGATTAGCAACCATATGAAAACTAATTAATTCCTAATTCTTTCTTGCCATGTAACCTAACATGTGCTTATGTTCTGGGGCTTTGGAGGGGTGGTGATGGGGGCTTTATTCTTCCTATTCTTCACGGATTCTTAGTTAGTCCTAACTCTAGGTGAACAGTTCCTGTTTTTAAAGGGATTGGAGAAAATATAACAGCTTCAGTTTTCCTCAAGGAACTAATCCTTTCTAATCAAACAACACTGGGAGCAGAGGTGGGAGGTATTCTTAATGTTGTCCAAATTAGGAATAATTTTCCTCTTCCTAGAAAAATGAATTAGTTTATCTCCATTGACACAGGTGAAGCATGACTATCTCCAATCTAGATGGTCCAGGGAGACAGTGGTGGTGGGTGTTGTGTGTGGTGGGCAGTTATTGTTCACTTTCCAAAATATTAGTCTTCATTTCCGGTGATTTTGTTCTACTTTGAGATGTGACAAAGTCCCTAGGAACTTGGGTTATGATAGTGTTAAAATATTCATAAATCCTGATTTCCTTATCATTTAATTTTTACCCCTTCTACATTTTTCTTTCCTCACCTTAAGGATTCCATGTGTACCCCATACAGATACATTTCTGATATTTCTCCCATTCTCTACTTCTGTTTTGGGATAGTTGCTTAACAAAATGAAAACACACATAAATGCATAAAAGCTCAAACAACAATAGCAACAAAAAAGGCCAGGGGATTGCCACAGCTAAGAAAAACAAGAGATACCCTAATTAAAACAGTCTAAACAAAACAAAACAAAACAAAAAACACTATCTATTAAAAGATGCTATAAATATCTTTCTTTAATTTCTTTGTGTCCTGAATGAGAAAATTGAGACCATGTTAAAGGTCACGTCCAAGTTCACACGGCAAAGTGAGAGCCAAATTAGACATGGAACTCAGTGTTCTTAATTACATGCAGCACTCATTTGACAAAATATCAGATTTGGTGAAGTATAAAATAATGGGCATGGGGAGAGATGTTGCAAAAGCCTTTGTGGTTCAGTACTGTTTCACAACAGTCAATGAAATTCCAGCAACAGTGTTCCAAATCTGATGAACACCATATAAACCCGTCTGCACTTGATAAATATTACCATTTTGAAATGATTCCTTTAATGGTATTTTCACAAGCTGTTAATGGTTGTGGTTGAAAGAGCCTACCCCGCATAGTCTGACATGTCATAATTCATGCCATAGTCACAGTTTTTTCTTCCAGGTTGATGGCCTCTTATTGACTTTAAGTATAGCCTGCCTGCTTCTTCTAACCTTACATTCAATATATCATACGGCATGATATGATTACACAATACTGAAAGCCTGCGGTCATAAATGCCACTTCTGTAACTATATCACCTGCTATCCATCATACATAGAAAAGCTGCAGAAGCAGAAACATTTGAGTATTTACAAGGCATGCAACACATGTTCCTTTCTAGCATTATTTATGTGACATAAAAGTTGGAATTTATGAAACTGGAGTTGCAAAATAAAAAAAAGAAAGTGGAAGTTTACCGAACATGTAACTTTCACGAAAATGTTAATTTATTCCTAATAAGAAAGACAATAGATTAAAATAATTATATTCTGGATTGACAAGGACTTAACTCCAAAGTGAATCAATACATGTATGATTTGCTGTTTGGCATATAGATAATGAATTATTTATATAATATGATTTCCACCCCTTATAATAGTAATAGAGTATAGTTTTATCAGATTTCATTGTTACAACCATATAATAGTAAATAATTATTTGTGGGGAGATTAGCACTATTTCATCACCCTTACAAAATTACTCTTTTCATATTTATGTTAACATTTGCTCCCATGCACATATTGTCACAGTTATTTAGTTATATTAAACATATGCTTATTATGTTTTTTAAGAGATTTCACATGTCTAAATTTCTCTCCGTGACTATTTCATAATTTACTAAACCAGTTCCCACTGATTATATATTTAGTTAATCTCTAATTTTTGTTCTTATAAATAATTCTCTATTGAATATCTGCATTATTAAAACTGGTCCTTTCATATAAATAATTAATTTCTTGTGATGAATTTTCAGAAAGTACACTGCTAAGTAAAAGAGCACAATACTTTTAGTGCTTTTTGATTCAGGTTTAGATATTGATTTTCTACTAATATTTAAGTTGTATCCCACAACCTGTTATTCATGATGGAAAATTAGGGTAACATTAAATTTTAAAAAGAAGAAATATTTGCAATTTTAAAACATAATATTTATGAATTATGGGATTAACTGTAGGGATAAAACATGGAGAGAAATATCATATAGTTCACATGTAATCAGAGTTGATTTATTTTTGACTTTGAATATTAATGAGCAATACATATTTTATATCACAGGAATTTTCATTGTATAATATAATGAAAAGATCATTACAAATACGCTACAAAGAATGTTTAGAATAAAATGACTTTCAGGAATTACAGAGACTTGTTAAATATTAGACCAGTTTTCAAGATCTTAAAAGCAAATGCTGATTTTAGTAAATTTATGAAATAAAGCAGTGTGATACCTGATCACTCCACTGCTAGAAAAAACAGGAGAATTAGTCATCTTCTGCATGTCCTGGGAAAACCAGGATATATTTTCATAGTGTTTTGCATGATTCTGGGATTAAAATATGGAGACATTTTTCATAGAGGATAAAGACTGCAGTTTTTTTTTTCTTTCTTTCTTATTCTTCTTTCCAGTTTTAAGGCCTGATCATCACAGTGGGTTAAATAGATCCACATAAAATCTCCATGGGAACTAGTAATAATGTGTGACTACATTTGTCTTCAATTTTATTTAGCTTATTTCCCTAACACCTACTTCTTTCCACTGAATAAATTACAATTCCTTTCTAGAGCCATTAGACAAGCCTTGGAACAAATGATGGATTTTTATATCTACCATCAATCAGCTAGTCTATGTATTTTTTTTAATTTAAATAGAGACCTGCTGAGCTTATTACCCATCTGTTTACGTGTCTATATTCTGCCTATTCCAAGAGGATTTGAAGTGACTCCCTGTTATTTATTGAAAATTCCAAGAAAAGTTTTCTAGCTTATTTGAAATATTCAAATTCTCCCAGAGGAAATAAAAATAATAAGTCTTAAGATCATGATGGTGAAAATGTAAGGATGCCCCTATTATTCAACTCATTTGCTCTTTGCTTGTCCATTCCTCTTTCTTAGACATTTATCATTATCAAGTTTTGCATTAATTATACAAGAATAGTTGATCATTTTAGCACTAATTATTTAGGCTAAGTCCAAATCCTATCAATCTGAAAATATATCAGTTTTATATAGTGCAGGGAAAGAGTGTTTTGAGTTTCTTTTTGAATGTTTTTGTGCATGTATTAGGTTGAGTTGTCTACTCCTTTGGCAAAATCCCTAGGTCTTATAGATTACAACTTTTAGCCTCTACCTTATATCTTTTAGCTTTTCTCTATCCTTCCATAATTCTCACAGCCTCTGCTACTCTCTCCTCTGCCTCTAGAAAACTGTTTTAAAGAATTTGAACCTGAGAAGGATTTAAAGTCTATATTCTGGAAACTTTGGAGATAAAGGGAAAAGCTCATGTATGACTGGCAATCTGGGATGGAAGGCAGAGAGTAGATGTTCTCAATATTACTACTGAAAAATTATATTCATTAAAAAGAGCATCTTTTGCATTTTGGGAGGATTTATTTATTATGCATGTAGTTTGTTTTATTCATGCATTCATGAATGGTATTCATGGCATTTACTGACCCATGTGCTTAGCTTTGTCTGTCTTCCAACATAGAAAGCCGAAGATGTGCTAATTATATTTTATTAAAAATCCCAAAGAATGGTTTTCAAGAATTCTCAGATATTTTTTTTCCATTTTAAAAGCATGCCTTATTTATTTCCTATCAAAATTAAGTACAATCAGAAAAATGAAAGAATAGGTATTAGAATCAGGACCAAAATAGTTTACATATAATTATCTTGCTAGATATATATGCCAAAACCAATTTCTTTAAACTGTAAATTATTGTGAACATACTCTTTTTTTAAACTTCATTCTGAGTAAGAATGAACCTTTGCCTTATCATTCTTTAATCTGTATTAATAGTATTTTTATTTTGTGCATTATGATTATTAATATTATTTTCAAAATATTAAGTAATACCATTTAAAATATTCTTCAAGTAAATATGACTCTATATTGAACTTACCATTAATGTAATTTTGCTCTTTGACATTTTATATCTAGGTGCCTTGTGGGTATAGATTGTTACCCTCTAAAACATATATATTCCTGTGTTTCTCTTAGAGTTCAAGAACAGTGTTGGTCATATAGCAGTCCACAAATTGAATTGATGGACTAATGGGTTTTTCACTTAAGCTTATTTTATGAGTTTAGACAATGAATGTGTATACTGTTTATATAATTCTCGTCTATTCAGTTGGACCTGTGCATTATAAATTCAAGCACTTTTTTAGTAATGTTTGGAGTCTCTTCAGGTATTGATTTGCAGTTATGAACTGAGGAAACAGTTTGTTACCCAGGTATTCTGTTCAATTATATGAGGCTAATGCATTGTCATAGATAGGAAAAAATTTAGTCTGAGACCAGATAAATCTGGGTTCAAATCTCAACCCTTTCCCAACTCATTGTATAATTTCATACAAATTGTATTACATCTTTCTAGCCTTTTATTTCTCATTTATACACTAGTAATAAAAATACCCAGTTTATGATCTGTATAAAGGATTAAGTAAAATACTTCTCAATGATTAGGTTTTTTCTCTCCACATTTCAATATGGTGGTTATCATTTCCCAGACAACAAACCAGATTAAGTGAGATAGTATTTTGTAAGTGGAGGTTTTCTAATGTAGAAGCTCTTCTGTGTAGACCTGTGTAGCATCTGGCTTTTATTCCTCATGAGTTTCATCCTGTTTTTTCACAAGGGGACCATATTGCCTCAGTGAGTGAAAGAGTGCCTTCATACAAAACGCTCTTTGGTCACGGTTTGTGTTTTCTTAGAAATGCTACCATCAATTGATCCTTAATCATTAGCTCTATAATGACCAGCATTGATTACAGCAATCAGTTTAGTTCTACAAGGATTCAGGTGGTATCAAGCTTCCTTCTTACTTAAAGGATTTGAACTTCCCACATCTTCACAACGGATTTGGTGCAAAAGAAAATATACTATAACAGAACTGCAATTGATTTATAGAATTAAGCATTTGGAATAGCTCTGAGCGCAATACTAGAGACATATTATTTGTGGAAAAAATAGAGAACTATGGTCATTACAAAGGATTGAGAAGTTAAGGTGCCTTTGCCTTTGTATAATTAAAATGAGTGATTCTAAGACTCTCACAAATAGGAAATAAAATATTTTCTAGACCCCTTCATAAAGTAAATTCAAATGCTTTCACAGAAGTAATTGAAACTCTGGTTGAAATAGAAAGAACTTGTTCTGTTTGTGGACTGTTTACTGTGTTACTGAATCTGAACTAATTCATTGATCAAAATGAAGGCAAATAAATTCTGTATCTGAAAAATGGTGGTCGAGGTACCAGTGAAGAGATTTGCTGGACAAAAACAAAAGACTTGACTCACATGGCAGAAGCAGGCCTCTGTATATTTGTAACTGAGTTTGAGGCCAGGTCCCAAAAGCCTATTTCAAATAGAGACTGGATTATTAGATGGCTCCTTGATAGAAATTCTACCTGAAGCTTTGAGTCACATTGGACAGGTTTGTATCTCGACAGGTAACATACGATCCAACTAAATACATAGTCCTGACTCAGACAGACTAGAATATACTTTTGCTTTTTGTGCTGTCTGTAATAAAATTAATTTGATAAAGGAATCTGAGAAGACTGCATTGACAACATCATTTCAGTTTTTTTTAACAATCTCTTTTCATCTAATCTTTTGGAGATTTAGTGTCTCAATTTTTTTTTTTTCTGCCAGTTTTTCATAGTGACCCTCAACTAACATTCAGAGATTTTTTTTCCCCTGCTATACGCGTTAGGAAAACATATAGCTCTAAATTAGCATGTATATATCTTGGACTAAGCTATTCTTGGACTTAAACTGAATTATTAAATTTGTGATGGACTGTACTGTTTTCCAATACCAATTACTTAAGAGCATTTTAGAGCCAGACTTAATGATAGATAAGTTACTTGATGTGGATTAAAAAAGCAGTAGGACTGTCTATCTGGAATCCAATTTAGGTGATTTATCCATTGGCTGGTTTTTTCACCTATCATCATTTTCCCCAATTCCTTCCCTGGGAAATCATGATTCTATTGTCTCCTGACCCTTTGGTTTTTATCCGACCTTTTGTGCCACTCTGGGCTGTGGATCTTTATTCTTCCTTTTATCAGTTACAGCTATCTGTAATTTTTTTGATAACATTTTCCTTGTCCTTTAGGACTCAACAATGTATCAATAATAACTTAGACAACATCAGTCCTATATCACATTGACTGTATGACTGTACCCAAGGGAAATGATTACTGGCACAGCTGCAAATAGGAGAGTTCTGTTAAGTGGTGGCAAATATAAAAATTACTAACAGTAACAGGATGATAATTACCCTTGCACATGGTATTATTTTGGATGTAATTGCCAATGCCATAAAAGTAAAAAAAAATAATCCTCAGAGTTAAGAAATCAGTATAACAATCAACCAAAACTAGAATTTCATCAACGTAAGAACAAGGCAATGCACTTGGCAACCAATAAAAACATGACATCTAAATGAGGAAATGCTGCCTAGGTATATAGTATATTATTTAAAAAAACAAGAATTTTATCATTCTTTAGTTTCTGGTATATTGTTTCCACTATAAACGCCATCAAATTATGCAGAAATCAAATTATTTAAAAAATTACGAAAATTTAAAAACTTTACAGTATTCATTTAGCTTCATTTTAGCAATTTGCCTCTTCTTAAAGATATTTGTATTTTCCAGTATTTTAAGTCATCAGCTTTTATGTGACCTATGTTGAATTTGAAAAGATTGTGTTGGAAAATAAACTCATAAAGATTACTGCTATTAATTTCTTACTCAGAGCATGTATTTAACATTTACTTCAAATAATCTTGAAATTGTCCTTTTTATTATTTTATTTTATTTTATTTATTTTGGCTGCATTGGGTCTTCGTTGCTGCGTGCAGGCTTTTTCTAGTTGCGGTGAGTGGGGGCTCCTCTCACCGCAACTAGAAATCATCGAACCATGATTCCCTTGCATTGGCAGGTGGATTCTTAACCATTGCACCACCAGGGAAGTCCCTGTCACTTTAAAACTGAACATTTCTTCAGTAACTATTCTACATGTCCCCATATGGTTTGAAATAAAATTGTTTTGTTTTCCAAAAATTATAAAATTTAAGAGGAAGCATTCCTATTTTTATTATGGTCACACTTCTTCATAGTGACAAAAATATATTTTGCAAAATCTCTTTCATAGTATGAATTATTACATAGGTCAGATAAGACTTTGTAAATAAATTTTGAACATAAGACTCCCTTTCATTGAGTCACATATTGAGAGTTGTCAGAAATAAAAACAACTTTTGGTGCCTCTGTGACATTAGACAAGTCACTTAATCTTCCTAAGCCTTGAGTTCATTTCCCTAAAATCATAAAGCAAAATCAAATAATGCCTAAGATCCCATTTAACTGTTGAATTGCCTGTTGCCCTCAGAAACTGAATCTCATCTTTCCTCGTGACCTGTCCCATTTCTTTTTTACAATGTGTTTTAGAAATTTCCTTTCCATCCACATGTAAATATTACTAATTACCTAACATGTTACTATATACTACCCCAAACTAAGAAGCCCTTGGCTCTTTGTGTGTTTGTGTGTATGTGTCTGAGAGAAAGAGAGAGAATTTTTCCTCTCCCTGAAGTTGAGCTCACCTTGGCATTAATTCTGAACAAGAGGTATAGACTGATTTTACTCTAATCCATGCTCTGCTTCCAAGGAAAACAAAAATGAATATACAGTAGATTCAGAATGGTTTGGCAGTAACAACATGTTTTTTTTTTCATTTTTATTTATTTATTTATTTATTTATGGCTGTGTTGGGTCTTCGTTTCTGTGCGAGGGCTTTCTCTAGTTGTGGCAAGCGGGGGCCGCTCTTCATCGCGGTGCGCGAGCCTCTCACTATCGCGGCCTCTCTTGTTGCGGAGCACAGGCTCCAGACACGCAGGCTAAGTAATTGTGGCTCAACGGGCGTAGCTGCTTTGCGGCATGTGGGATCCTCCCAGACCAGGACTCGAACCCGTGTTCCCTGCATTAGCAGGCAGATTCTCAACCACTGCGTCACCAGGGAAGCCCTGTTTTTTTTTAATATTAAAAAAAACCCCTTTTATTATATAGAGACTGATAATAAATTCACTTTTGCCCAGATATGACATTTCTAAAATATACATTTTTGGAAATAATATTCACATTCTTTTGAACAGTTCCTCTAGTACAGTTTTGTGTTTTTTCCTTAATACTTAGGATTTTTTTTTATTAATTAATTTTTATTGAAGTGTAGTTGCTTTACAATGTTATGCTGGCTTTAGCTGCACAGCAAAATGAATCAGCCATGCATATACATATATCCACTCCCTTTTGGATTTCCCTCTCATTTAGGACACCACAGTGTATTAAGTAGAGTTCCCAGTGCTATACAGTATGTTCCCATCAGTTGTCTATTTTATACATAGTGTCAATAGTCTATATGTGTCAATCCCAATCTCCCAATTCCTCCCACCCCTTTCCCCCTTGGTATCTATATGTTTCTTCTCTACATCTGTGTCTCTATTTCTGCTTTGCAAATAAGGTCATCTATACCATTTTTCTAGATTCCACATATATGCATTAATATACAATATTTGTTTTTCTCTTTTTGACTTACTTCACACCGTATGACACTCTCTGGGTCCACCCACATCTCTACAAATGACCCAATTTCATTCCTTTCAATGGCTGAGTAATATTCCATTGTGTATATGTACCACATCTTCTTTATCCATTCCTCTGCTGATGGACATTTAGGTTGCTTCCATGTCCTGGCTGTTGTAAATAGTGCTGCTATGAACATTGGGGTTCATGTGTCTTTTTGAATTATGGTTTTCTCTGGGTATATGCCCAGTAGTGGGATTGCTGGGTCATATGGTAGTTCTATTTTTAGTTTTTTAAGGAACCTCCATACTGTTCTCCATAGTGGCTGTATCAATTTACATTCCCACCAACAGTGTAAGAGTGTTCCCTTTTCTCCACACCCTCTCCAGCATTTATTGTTTGTAGATTTTTTGAGGATAGCCGTTCTGACCAGTGTGAGTTGATACCTCATTGTAGTTTTGATTTGCATTTCTCTAATAATTAGTGATGTTGAGCAGCTTTTCATGTGCTTCTCAGCCATCTGTATGTCTTCTTTGGAGAAATGTCTATTTAGGTCTTCTGCCCATTTTTTGATTGGGTTGTTTAGTTTTTTTGATATTGAGCTGCATGAGCTGCTTGTATATTTTGGAGATTAATCCTTTGTCCGTTGCTTCATTTGCAAATATTTTCTCCCATTCAGAGGGTTGTCTTTTTGTTTTGCTTATGGCTTCCTTTGCTGTGCAAAAGCTTTTAAGCTTAATTAGGTCCCATTTGTTTATTTTTGTTTTTATTTTCATTACTCTAGGAGGTGGGTCAAAAAAGTTCCTGCTGTGGTTTATGTCAAAGGGTGTTTTTCCTATGTTTTCCTCTAAGAGTTTTATAGTGTCCGGTCTTACATTTAGGTCTTTAATCCGTTTTGAGTTTATTTTTGTGTATTGTGTTAGATAGTATTCTAATTGTATCCTTTTATATGTAGCTGTCCAGTTTTCCCAGCACCACTTACTGAAGAGGCTATCTTCTCTCCATTGTATATTTTTGCCTCCTTTGTCATATATATTAGGTGACCATAGGTGTGTGGATTTATCTCTGGGTTTTCTATCCTGTTCCACTGATCTATATTTCTTTTTTTGTGCCAGTACCATACTCTCTTGATTACTGTAGCTTTGTATTATAGTCTGATGTCAGGGAGCCTAATTCCTCCAGCTCTGTTTTTCTTTCTCAGGATTGCTTTGGCTATTCAGGGTCTTTTGTGTTTTCAGACAAACTTTAACTTTTTTTGTTCTAGTTCTATGAAAAACAATCTACAGATTCAGTGCAATCCCTATCAAATTACCAATGGTATTTTTTCACAGTAACAACATGTTTGAAGAGACCCTGAAAGCTGCTGCCAGATCCCATGCAAGCTGGGCATTTTGACTAAAGCTGTGCTGTTGCTTCTACTTGACTTCCAATCAGTTTAACATTTAGCGATCACTGAAGCTTAGGGCATGCCTTCAATGCTGGGACAGCCTGAAAGTTTTGACCAACATAAAGAATTATGTTCCCTTTTTCCATAGCATTCTCATTGTTTGTGGAGTCTCTTCTCACTCAACCTAAATTCACCTTTTACCTAATACTAGTCTTGTGTTCTTGTCTGCCACAGTCTTTGCTGTTTTTAAGCAAGAAATACTAAATTCCTTAGGTACTGAGTGATAATAATCTAAAAAGGCAGGGCATAATATAAAATTGACTTTACATGTTGAAAAGACTAGTCTTAGAACTCAAAACATTTTTTAAAAATTAATGTAAGAGAAGCGTTACTTTTTAGAACAGAAATTTAAACCATTACTACTTAAAGTGGGAAGTAAGAAGAAAAATTATTAGAAAGAATTAGGGGAAGTGAATGTGGACACAGATGGGGCCAGATTCTGTTACACTTATTGTTACACAGATAAAGCAAGACTTTCAATCTTATGCATTTATACATATAAATGTTTTGCTAAAACAAAATGGACCTCTGACAATTTAACCTTCTAACTTTGTCTCTTGCTTTGAAATAGCCCTTATTAGGTTTTCTATTTTTTGTTACTTTTGTTGATTATTTTCCAGAAAATTCATGATTTGGCATATTAGGAATACCCTAATGTCCTTTCAAAGTACAGATATACATGTATTTTCTGATGGGTGAAACATGCTTTAATATTTGTATTTTTGAGGTTGTTTGTTCCAGGCCTACATTATGAGGCTTCATGAAGACATATGGATTATACTTTGAAGCCTAAGAAAAATAAATTCTTGTTGGCCTACTTCAGAGGCATTTGTGACAGGAAACTTTCTGCCACAGGCAGAAATTGAGTGATCTAAATGTTATTCCTGTTTAATTATCTTTCTAAGAATTTTCTATGGATGTGAACTGTGGTGCATACTATAGTTTAGGTACTAATCATTACTAATTAACAACTTCTTTCAAAATTGTTTTTTGGATTGTCACAAGTATTTGATAAGCAATTTATTTGGAAATTGTATGATTTATTTCAGAAATTATAGATGCAAGTTTTCGGTTTTCTCGTAATTATTCAAACATTGCATTATTTTAATATAGATAAGGTGCATTTTCTTCAGTAAAGAGTACTGAAAAGGAACCTAAAATTAAATCTAAAACCTCTACTTCAGCAACAGATTTTATGGAGCTTTTTTTTTCTTTGATTCTATTCACAAAAATATTTCACGTAATTATCTGGCTTGAATGCTATGTTTTAAAATGGATAATTTATTACCATTACTACTTCTACCCTGAGTAACATTGATTTATAGGTGCTTTTTATACTTAAAGTCAATTAAATCATCTCAGAAACAACTCTGTTTGTATATGGAAATGTTAAGGTGTTTTAGACAACTGTAATTGGGGGAATTTCTTGCAGCATATTGATGATATCATTGAAGACATAGCTCCATGAAATACATCTCCAATGCAGCCATAGTTATGGGTTTTAAACACCACTAGAAGTCCTTTATTTTCTATCTCTTGTTTCTATCTCTACTTTTAACTTAGTAATCTTATTTCTTGACTCTTACAGACATACGTTTGCACTGAGCTCTCTTCCAATTAGTTGTAATTACCATTGCATTTTTTTTTCTCCTGTTCTGACCTCATCACTCTTCCCTCACTAGGTGCTCTTCTGATACAAGGTAAACTATTCTCATAAACACGGAGTACCTCTGGGCAAGTTGCAGTAAGCAAAATTAGAGTAATTAATTCAAGCTGAAACAACTATTTTTGCCTGATGGTTTTGAAGAGTGTGTGAGTTTCAAAACCTGTCAGATTATATACAGCATACACATTACAGAAATGTCAGCATCCTGAAGCATATGTTGCTTATCAGATTCAGAAGCAGAGGATAAGAGGGTATATAAATAAAAAAGTTTAAAAAATATGGTGACCACAGCTGAAATAAATGATACGTATAAACCAGATAATAGTGAATTATCTGGTAACATATGAATTAATTATCTGATAACATATGAATCCAAAATTTAGGAAGTCAGTGATATTTTTAATTGTGAGGTTGATGAAGATTAGATCTGGGAAAGGAGGTGTTAGGTACTGAATGTACCCCCAAAATTCATATTGTAGAAGCCCTAACCCTCAATGTGATGGTATTAGGAGGTGAAGCATTTAGGAGGTAATTAGGTTTAGATGGGGTAATGAGAATGGAGCCTTCATGATGGGATTAGTAACCTTATAAGGAAAAGAAGGGACATGAGAGAGCGTCCTCTTTCTACCAAGTGAGGATACAACCAGAAGGTACCTGTCTGCAAGCCAGGAAGAGGGCCCTTATTGAAAACTGAATTAGCACCTTGATCTTGGACTTCCAAGCTTCCAGAACTGTGAGAAATATATTTCTGTTATTTAAACCACCCTCTGTGGCATTTTGTTAATAGCAGCTCAAGCTGACTAAGATAGTAGGAGTCATCTCTATCTTTCTAGATGTGGTTAATCTGAAAATGCAGTTACAGTCTTAAGAATGTCCTGTTGTTTCTTTTGTTACTAAGTTATGCTTTGAAAATATAATGAGGTATTTCTGAAATTCAGACCACTTCAGTAACTGCAAGACAATGGCTTGTGAAACTTGAGAATCTGGAGAATTTTACCTGTTGTATTTAAATTTGGAAGACAATCTGAAAAAGTTAATCACTAAGATAGTGATCAAATGATTTTAATCACTGATTGTAACTATTTTTTACTCAAATACTGCCATTGGGTCATGAGTGTATTTGTGAATTTCGTTGGGGCCAGATATAATACTTTAATTTTACTGGCAAATGAAGAAAATCAAAGTGGATTAAATACATAAATCATGTTTTCATTCCTAGTGAAGACCATAAATCATAGTGCCCTAAATCTGTAAAACTTTCGTGGGAGCTTGGAATATAGAAATAAGATAGGAGAATTGAGTCATCCAATACAGTCAGTTCTGTAATGCAACATATATATTATTAAAAATCACTGCTCGGGACTTCCCCGGTGGCACAGTGGTTAAGAATCCGCCTGCCAATTCAGGGGACACAGGTTCGATCCCTGGTCTGGGAAGATCCCACATGCTGCAGAGCAACTAAGCCCGTGTGCCACAACTACTGAGCCCATGGCCCCAACTACTGAAGCCTGTGTACCTAGAGCCCGTGCTCCGCAGCAAGAGAAGCCACCACAATGAGAAGCCTGTGCACCGCAATGAAGAGTAGCCCCTGCACGCCGCAACTAGAGAAAAGCCGCACACAACAACGCAGACCCAATGCAGCCTAAAATAAATAAATTTATTTTAAAAAAATCACTGCTCTATAGATAATCACAGCATAAAATATAAAAGGCTTATGGAAAATTAGGATTAGGGACAGAACACTAAAAAACTTTGTCAATGACATCTAAAAATATAGGAACCTAATAAAAGCACAGTTTTACCCAGGAAAAAATGGTTAAGAAATACACAAATGCTACAATAAAGATGGTGTTTTACCTTGGAAAAAAGACCTGAAATTTTGTGTGTGGAAGTGAGCACCAAAGGATTTCAGCTTTGGAGTTATTTTGATGTAGTGGAAAGAGGTTCATCTGAAATCAGATGGAAAATTGTAACACCACAAGTGGATGGGTGTGGCTCATAACAAATAAGGTAGACTGAGGTGGCTGGGAGATGTTTGAAATGCATGCTTTTTATTTATTCTTACTGGGCTCAATTTACCCAGTTACAGTTTTCTGCATTCATGTAATGGATCTCATAGAGGTATCTTATAAGCAAACACAAAATTTGTGTTATATTTCCATTGTTCCCTATTATATCATTCATCTTGAGACAAGTCTGCATTTTTAAAACCAGCATTGTGGTAGAACTGACTGTACATAGATAGGCACACACACCGTAGTGGCTGTCTGTACCTTTCATGTTTTGAGGTGCAAGCTTGTTTTACCAAAACAACATCATCTATCTCATTATATATTAGCCATTCATCCAATTTTGTTTAAAATTTCAATCTTTTTATTTTAAAATTTGTATTGACTTTCTATTTAGTTGCACAAGACTTATGTGCACAGAGATTTTAGACCAAAGTTGTTTATTTGTATGTCACTAACACTCTAATTCAACATGATTTAGCACTAGAGTTCCAAGACAGTTTTTTCCCTGTAAAATTCTTACATTTTCAAGTTTATGATGTGATATATTAGAGATTTTGTCATATGTTCTCATTCCTATTTCCCTATTGCTTTGTCTCAAATACCAAGACATACTACTATGTACCCCCAAAATACTTGTGCTAAAATAGATGTACCATAACCTGGTAGATTTAAATAATATTCATTCATTGCAAAATACCTTACCCTCCATCTTCCATTTCCCTCTCTTTTGGTTTTCAATTAACCCATTAGTGTTTAAAAGGAAAAATAAAGAAGAGAAAAATGTGAAGATGTTATACCTATGGCTGTATTCAAATTGAAAATTTCTAGAAGTTAGAGACTGTGTTTTTAATATTCTTTTTGCAAATGTTAGAATAAAATTAACCTATTCTGTAAGAACATATTTAGGATTTCTGGAAGGTATGTTAATTACTTAAGTCCAAAAAGGTACCAAGAAGGATATAGTGTATACATCATATATTTGATCTCAAATAGTTAATGCAGATACCAAATCCACAAGCATTTTTCCCTGGAGATAA
Source organism: Balaenoptera borealis (assembly GCF_965194805.1). NCBI lineage: Eukaryota > Metazoa > Chordata > Mammalia > Artiodactyla > Balaenopteridae > Balaenoptera > Balaenoptera borealis. Next base: position 43,609,891 of record NC_138862.1, read on the forward strand.
ATAGAGTCTTTTCTATTTTCAAAGAGAATTTGAGAATTAATAACTTCTGGACATTTTACCTTACCTTCATTTTTCAATATTTCAGTTTAAAAGTACTTCTTGGTTTTGAGTCATCTGTTATTATTGCTTTATTTCTTCACTCCATTATTCACGGAGGAGTTGTGCATTTTGGATCAATATATATTAAATATTATACATTAAACGGGCCAAATTTTGTTGAGTTGAAGACAATTTTCTAAGGAAAAGTAATGTATCATCTTATAAGTGAATTTCTGCTGGGAGGTGGTTGTAGGCAGCTGTGTTTAGCCATCATTGCTGTAAGCCTGATTTAAACTGTTCTAACAAGTAAGCCTCATACTTCAACATGAACACAGAAGTTCTCTGGCATATAAAATTCTTATTTTTATCGCTCTTAGTTTCCTAAGAAGTAAAAATTGCAAAGCATTCTCTCTTCCTCCTTCCCTCCCTTCATTGCTCCCTCTCTTCTTTCCCCACCTCTTTCATCAGCACCTCCATCACAGCGTAGAGCAAGATCTAAATATTTTTGTATATACTCTAATATAATAATTCTCACATACTTTTAGTAGAAAAAAGCAAACGTTAAATTCTATATAAATGTACATATACATATAAACCTAGTTTATCTATTTAGACTACTTTAATTAAAACTCAGTATAAATTTTATAGGGTGTTTTAAGTTAAGGCAGACCTTAGAGGAAATGCATTCATTAAACAAAAAATGACAAGTGCACTAAGCACTCCAGAGTAAAAATGGATATTAGAGACAAAAGAATCACAGTCTGGGAAGAAGGGTGGTTAGGGAAAGCTGAAACCTGAAACAAATACTAGTTTGTTAGCTTAAGCAGAAGTGAGGTAGAAGTCAAGAAAATACATTTCTTTTGCAGATAAAACAGTCTTTCTTGAAGGCCTTGGGATAGGGAAATGGTATAAGTAGAAGAATAGAAAGAAATTCATGTTAGCTGAAGTGTAGAGAGCTTTCATATGAGTGACATCAAATAAAGCTGAAGAGAGGGAAGTAGTAGTATCAAATAAGGCAGGGTTTTAAAGTCCAAGGAAGGAATTTGGTCTTTATTCTGAGGGCAATGGAAAACAATCAAAAAGATTTTAGTTGGTGGTTGACATGGCCAGATTTACCTCATAAAATATCAAAAATGGATGGAGGAATAAAGTGAGGAGGTGGGAATAACATTTAACAAGCTATTGCATTAAGAGAATATAATTGATCTGATCATGACATACTCCTGTAGCATTCTATGACATTTAGAGAGCCCTGTGACTTGGACTCATGGAACAGCTGTTGAGATGGGCAGTACTAGACATGGAAAAAGATAATTTTCTTTTAAGTCAGGACTTAGGAGCTGTTCCTTGTGTTGTAGGAACAATGACACCCTCTCTCAGTGATACATTGGAGCAGATACGTGGAGATGCTAAGATGCAAAGAAAAATCCCCAAACATCTGGGAGAACAGATGTAAAGGAAAATTTCAAAACATCTGGGAGGATATTTCCTGGAAAATTACTTGGTCAAAATCTGACAATCTTACCAGCATCCTGGGGGTTGATGAATACTAATGGAGCTATAGATGCACTTTAATGAAACACTGACTAGCAGCTTCATTTTGAATTGGGGGTCGCTATCTGCCCATTTAAAAAGGTCAGTTTGCTGTGAAGTTACTAAGGTGTAACTACTTCACTAGCACCACTAGATTTACTTGTCTGTTGTATAAAAAACTAAGTGATCAGAAAAAACTCTTCATTTTACAGACATGTAAAGGAAGCATAAAATTTTGTTTTATCAAGACAAATCATATTGATTTTTAATTTTATAAACAGATCATGAACCAACATCAAATCTAGATTAATGTAGCCATAAGATTCAAGTCATTTCTATTTAATCATGTCACACACTGCCCTAGAGAGTCACAACCTGTTTACAAGTTTATTTCCCAGGTATATTACTATTTTAAATACAGGAATACAGATGAGACTAATTTTTTTTTAATAAAAAACCCTTTGTTTTCAGTTTACCTCGTAATCAAATGATTCTGAAAATGAGTGTTTCATTGTTGGTCACCTGTTTGAATTTAAAATATTTACCTAAATGTGATTAAAGCTGAGTGAAAGTATTGACACACTTGACACTTGTGAAAAAAATCCTTAGTAAGGTTTTTATGGAGAGATGAGATAACTCAGTTTGGGAATTGAGCACAGGAATAAGGAGAGTTATGGAATATGTTGGTTTTGTTCTGGGTACTGGTTATTACTGGATTCACAGAGGTCAGAGCAAAGTGGAGAGACAGGAATTACTGGGGGAAAAAATGCCAGGCATTGAAATGATAAAGGTTATTACTAATCAAATCATGGAATATTTAGTCCTAATATAATTGTAATTTTGAAAGTCCCGATGCTCAAGCTGAGAAATGGGGAATAGTATACTGAAAATAATGGAAGAGAGCACAGAATAACAGAACAATTAAAAGGAGTTTTTGATTAACTGTGATCATGAGGGAAGGTCACTGGTAAGACAATCTGGGTTAAAACTAGTCAAACATTGCACAGAATAGATATAGTGTAAACAGTAATGGCATCTGATCTGACCTAGACGGTTGGGCCCTATGCACGATCATTTTCCTAAATAGCTGTATGAGTACATTGTTCCCAAGACCATATTTAAATGTCATGGTCAAAATATCAATATTTTTGTCATAATGAATCCCATTTTTTTTTCCTAAAATGTTTGTTTCCCTGACTTAGTGAAGAGAATTCGATTTTGGATCTACAGAACACATGGCGTAGCTCAGGAGAAACCAATAAGCATGTAGTTTGGTGGTCAGACACACTGTGAATTTGCCCAAGTATTAAGATAATGTGCAAAAGGTTTGGGTCTCTGGCATTGTTTCTTGTGGCCATTTTAATATAAAAGTCTTCTTAATGTCACCACATAGAGACAAAGCACACAGATATAATATTTTAACTACCTATATCTTCAAAAAATGTAGGTGCTAGGAATTCCACTGTGACCTAAACATACATGGTCAAGCATAATTCTAGGAAAATAATCTTCAATTAAAACAGGGTAATAGATCCTGCATGGAATGTTAGTGGGAAGTTTGAGGTGTCCTTCAAACAGAAATAACAATTTGAGAAAGCCAGCCATGCAAAAAAAAGCCAGGGGTGGGAGTACTTAATGCAGAGGCCTAAGACTCGCTGAAATCTAGCAATCTAGCAATGGAAAAAGGGCCATTTGGCATAATGGGTTACATGTATAATTGTGAGTATCTTGATATTACCTAATAGAATGAGGGAAGCTGTGGGACCTTGGGAAAGTAAAATCATTTAAAAATATAAAACACACCTTCATGTGAGGATTCAATGAGATAGTGTATGTAAATTGTGATGATGGGCAAAATTTTAGCCATTACAATTCCCATAGTTATCTTTTTGCTACTAGATCAACAAACCACCTCAAAGTGAAGTAGCCTTTTGTGTTAGTTCTTAATTTCATTTCTTTTGTATCGTTCAAAACACAAATGTACCTGTATATGCCTATGTGTTTTGATATGATATGAACAAATATTGACATTGAAAAAAATATTCTGGAGGTGGATTAAACGTATAACAAATGAGGAGAAAGGACAAGAACATTGTCCAGATGCCTAGACACATCTTCCATGGGGTGCGATTTTCTGATAGAAGAAATCAATGAAGACAAGCACCTTGTCGGGAAGAGTATGGCGAGTGAGATTTTTGGCTATGCGAGAGATTCAGATGAACAGATAGAAGAAAGAATCTGAGCTGGAGATGTCCCTTTCCTCACATACCTGATAACTGAAGCCAACAGAATAGAAGAGATGGCCTAAGGAGGCAGTGGTATATGTTAGAGTAGAAATTTGAAAACAGAAATTTGAGATGAACCTTCCTGACAAGGTGAACCCCAAGGAACTGACAGAAAGAGAGCCTGGTGTGAAGGGAAACATGGACTGAACATGGAAGGGAGTGTATTTCTGGGAGGGAGTGGCCTGCAAAGTTTAGTAAAGCTGAAAGGTCAAGTAAACTAAGGAGAAACAAGTAGTTTATGGCTTCAGCTGGGCAAGTTATAAAAATAATTTTTTTTGGTAGTATTGGCTACATTTTGATCTATAACTTTTTTTTTTAACATCTTTATTGGAGTATAATTGCTTTCCATTGTCGTGTTAGTTGCTGCTGTATAACAAAGTGAATCAGCTATACGTATACATATATCCCCATATCTCCTCCCTCTTGCGTCTCCCTCCCACCCTCCCTATCCCACCCCTCTAGGTGGTCACAAAGCACCTAGCTGATCTCCCTGTGCTATACAGCTGCTTCCAACTAGCTATCTATTTTACATTTGGTAGTGTATATATGTCCATGCTACTCTCTCACTTCGTCCCAGCTTACCCTTCCCCCTCCCCGTGTCCTCAAGTCCATTCTCTACATCTGCATCCTGCCCCAGGTTCTTCATGACCTTTTTTTTTTTTTTTTTTAGATTCTATATATATGTGTTAGCATACGGTATTTGTTTTTCTCTTTCTGACTTATGACAGACTCTAGGTCCATCCACCTCACTACAAATAACTCAAATTTTGGAAAACTAATTTTTTTAATCCTACTATATCTCAGTCACATTCAGATTTCTCTGTTCATAACTAAAGACCTTGAATTTGGAAATCTTGGGGAACTTTTCTCTACCTAATTTTCTTAGGTATATTTGCTACCTGATGGGTTTGCAAAAATTGTATTATACTTAATGAAAATGAAGTAATTAGTTCAACAATTTAATAAAATTCTAGATTTGGAAGAACTACCATAGAGTATTTATACAAACAATTAAAACATATGCTCTCCAGGCATCTTAATTTTTTTATCATTTTGAAAATAAATGACACTTGAGGATATTGTAAATAAACATGTAAAGTAGAACCATATGAATTATTGATGTAACTACGCCTTCTATACATATATTAGGTATATTGGTTTTTTTAAAAAGGCAACAAGTGGTGAGATACATGAGCCTTTATGAATTTTATTTCTCTTTTTTTTTTTTTTTTAATTTATTTATTCATTCACTTTTGGGTGTGTTGGGTCTTCGTTTCTTGTGCGAGGGCTTTCTCCAGTTGCGGCAAGTGGTGGTCACTCTTCATCGCGGTGCGCGGGCCCCTCACTGTCGCGGCCTCTCTTGTTGTGGCGCACAGGCTCCAGACGTGCAGGCTCAGTAATTGTGGCTCACGGGCCCATTTGCTCCACGGCATGTGGGATCTTCCCAGACCAGGGCTCGAACCCGTGTCCCCTGCATTGGCAGGCAGATTCTCAACCACTGCACCACCATGGAAGCCCCTCTCTTTCTTAAAGTGCTCAAACATTACCTCCTCTGTAAAACATTTACTCTGTGCCATCTTCTTGATGGAATAAATCACTCTGCCCTTGTATCCACACTGTAACTTGGGCATAGTCGGTATAAATTTTAACAACACTTTAGGTGATGGTGCCTATTAACTAGGTCCTATGCCTTAAGTTTTATTCCTCTGTGTCACCAGTGCCTAGTTTATAGCTTGGTATGTAGTAACAGCTCAAAGAATGTTTATACACTATTGAAATAATTTTCTTGGAGAATATAGATTATAGAAATAGAGGTTAGACTCTTTTAGTTTAAAGAACATGAAGCATCCCTCCATTTTCTAGGTGACAATACTGACAGCCTGAGGTAAATGCCTTGCTCAGAAAATTAGTTCTTATCAAAGAAGGATTTTTTAATCATCATATTTTAACCTGGAAATACATGCACAAAAATATTAACATTAGTACAATTCCTATAATTTATTTAGAAAGCAAAAATAGGCCAACATAGCATTTTCAAATGAAAGGGGAAAAAAGGATGCTAGAATATATAAATTAGGGAAAAACATATATGCCAATCTGGAAGCATTCTTTCAAAGTGAGGTATGTGTGCACTCCAAAGAGGTTTGGATCTCACATATGCCTGTTTTCTATAAAAATATTTGAAGAAGTTTAGAAAAATATTTTGCATTTCATATACACAGTTGCCCTTTGAACAACGTGGGTTTGAACTGCACAGGTCCACTTATAAGCGGATTTTTTTCAATAAATATATTATAAAATGTTTTGGAGATTTGTGACAATTTGAAAAAACTTACAGATGAACCATGTAGCCTAGAAATACCAGTAAATAGAGTATGGTACTGTAAATGTTTTTTCTCTTCCTTTTATGATTTTTTAAATAACATTTTCTTTTTCCTGACTTACTTTCCTGTAAGAATACAGTATATAATACATAAACATACAAAACGTGTTGATCAACTGCTTATGTTATCAGTAAGCCTTCAAGTCAACAGTAAGCTATTAGCAGTTAAGTTTGGGGGGAAATCAAAAGTTATAGGTTGATTTTTAGCTGTGCAGGGTCAGTGTCAAGGGTCAACTGTATATATACATATATGTATATATATACACATGTATATATATATTCTATTGTCATATGGACAGAGAGTATTTTTGTTTTGAAACAAAAATACTTTCATGTAATAATATGAAAAGAAGGCATGCTTTATAATCATGTTATGTAAACAAAGTATTCATTTTCTCTAAATGCAGTGCATATAACTTAGAACACTGGTTTCTCAGAAACCAAATTAAGCAACCTCCTTCTGAGTTATGAGTAGAGACAATTTGTCATCCATCTGCATATGAATGGAAAAGTTTCATCTACAGGGAGAATGTATAACATACATCAATTCTTTTAGTATCAGAGGGAATCTACATCTCTCTGATATGAGAATTTACTTATATATAATCATAAAATCTAAAGATTGCAGAGGACCTTTGGATTATGCATTCTAACCTTCTACTAGACATTTGAATTTACAGAATAAGATTTTCAACAGTTTCTTCCTTTCCTTGAACTAATGCTAATGGAGTCCTTAATTGTTATAGAGTTTCATTACGTCTTTGAAAAGTTCAAATTATTGAAAAACATCTTCATAGTAAGCCAAACAAAGTCTGCCTATAATATTTCCATTTTGTTTATACTTTTTAAAGCCATGCATAGGAAAATCAAATATCTCTTTCAAAATGCACTTCAAATATTTGAAGATAGTTATCATGTAACCTCTAAATTTCCACTTCTATAAGCAAAATCTTATTTTCTTCAGATACTCCTGTTATTATATATCATTAATTTGTGTCAATATTTTTATCATATCCTCTGATACATTTCCATTTTGTTTATATCCCTATTAAAGTGTAAAATTCATAACTGAGTAAAGTACTCTTAATGTGTTTTAAGCAGCTCAGAAATTACTGTAACTCATTTGAGATACCCATTTTTTTCACAACTATTTATTGAGCACGCATATGTGAGAAGCAGTTTGCAGTTGTCAGAGTAGTCAGTGACCCTGCATCATAGAACCTTCTGCCCATAGTACACTCTGGGGTACCCTGCTCACCATAAATCTTCTATGGTGTTTCTAAGGCACCTCATACAACCCAATTTTGCATCTCCCTTCCCAACATCATTTTTAGTCATGTTCTGTTAGTAGCTTGAAATTGATCATAAAGGGTGTATTTACACTATAGAGATCAATGAACACTACAAATAAGTATCTTAGTTTGTTGTTTGTTTGTTTGTCTTGCTTGGTTTTGTTTTGTTTTGGAGAGCTGGTTGGTAAACCAGTATATCACTTTTCTTCTGTTTGGAGTGCTTCTCTCCCACATGTGTAAGATCCTGGTTAAGTTTCTATTAAAAGACATGGTTTTATGACTATAGTTGATTAGGCTAGTGGCAAACATAAACTGGGTCATTTACAGACAATTGAAAATAATGTTTATTCTATGCTATTAGGGTATAACATTTATTTAAATCTTATTAATTATATCATGCTGATCCTCTATACATTTATTTATTAATCAATAATTTAAAATTAAGTTCCTTTACCTGATCACAATGAAACCAGTGTATAAGCCAAGTTGGAGGGCTTCATTGCCTTATTCTTCGAGCATAATCACCCCTGGATGGGCTGACTACTCTTCATATGGAGGATATCTGCCACTCCCCTTTTTAATTGCTGCTTCCAATTTATATAATCTACATTTCAGTTTCTATCTATGGTTTAAAGCCAAGCACTGAAATTATGCAGATATCTTCAAGAGATCTCTCTTGCCTAGTTGAAGATAGTATCGCCATATGTACATATTATATGTACATACATATATATGTATTATGGGGACAACTCTGTTTTCCAGAATTCAGTAAAAGATTCACTGCTCTCTGAGAAGACTCAAAAATATTCAAGAGACTTTAATTGAGATTATATAACATTTTATATTTCTATGTGGGAATAAATCAACTACTTCTACATTTAATAGAGATCTTTGTAATTAGGAAACATCACAAAAGAGGAAAATTAACCCATGGAAGATCCTGGTAGTAAAACTGGGTCTCAACAAGTACACAGATCACTTGCAAGATGCTCCATAAAGAGTATACTACTGAGCAGAATATCTGCAAAGTTAACTGGACTAATATCTGTGACACCTAATTATATCTACAAACAAAATAAAAGGGAAAAATAGCTGACTATAAGGAAAGCATTTTTTCATAAACACTTAAATACAGAAAATGCCTCTGAAATTGTTCTGGAGTTGGAGTTGGTGTGGGCTGCTTTTGTTCTGTTTCACTTGCTAAACTCTAAGGAAAATTATGATTCACCGGTATTGTTTGGCAGACCAAACCATTAATTGAATTTCTTATGGTAGCTAATCAGTATTTGCAAAAATTTCCAAGAAAAGAAAAAGGAACTTATTAAATGTAAACTCATGGTTATAAATGAAAGGCTTTGAAATTTTGGCAAGTGAACAAAGAATTCATACAACTATGCAGAAATACAGAATGGCAAATGGGCAGTTTTTTTGTTTAAATCTCTTATGGAATTAACTGTGGATTCTCCAGGAAGAAAGGTCTATTAGAAAAAAAAATGTTCAATCAACCCTGTATTCAAAAACTTCTCTGAAGTCTAAATCTAGACTGATATAATAATGCCCAAAATGCACAACCAATGGCTTCTCCTTTAGGACAGCTTGGGAGAATTCTATTAACATTTATCCTTCATTATTTTCCTTATTACCCCTAGACCAGATTGGTACTTATGTATTTAGCATATTTAAATGGGATCTAAGGTTAATAGCTCACTATCACAGAGCTGGAGACTTTGGCCCACCAGAATTTTTCCAGGTTTTACCATATCTTATCTTGTCCCTATAGTTTCTTTTTTGGAAGATAGGCAATTCTATCATAGATTGATATGCATGTACAAAATTACTTCTCTATTTATTAATAGAATGAAACCTCTTTTTTTTTAAGTCTAGGTATGTAATCTATTTTACCACAGATAGAGTGTATTTAGAGTTTTCTCCTTAATAGGAATGCTGGATGATTCTGACTTAATTGATGTACTTCTCAGGATCTATTCTTCAAGCAACCATATTAGTAGAGATCCTTCCTTCTCTATTATCTATTTTTGTTCTTAACACCTAATAAGTTCATATTTATTCAATGTATACATTCATTTGAGATATGCTAACTTCTTCTAAAACACTTCTCAAATTACCCTAATAGCCTTTCTATATAGAATGATGAAAAAGCATACATTTCATTAAAGAAACATTGATTTACAACACATATGTATATAGTAATTTTGATAAATTACTGTCTTTTCCCATTGAAACTAACTCACTTACATATTTTTATAAAATCCATGCCCACTAAGCAGTAACATTGCATACTACCTTATTTGCTATATCAATCAATCAGTCAGTTAACCAATCTTTGTAGTCTATTCTTAGGTTCTTTTTCATATCCAGTTCTCCAGTATCTTGGATTAGAATTCTCTAAGACTACACTGAAAGTTTCTCTTTATTTTCTCTTATTCTCAGAACATAGTATGAATCTGTTTCCTGGATATTTCATCTTTTGTTCAGTATTATCAGTGACTTTATACTAGCCTCCTCATCAATATTTGAATTAAAAAGGAGTTCATAATTTTATTTCATTTTTCACCCACAGGGACTATAAACCTTTTAAAGAGTTACAATTATGCTTATCCTGAATGCTTTCCTTAGGTCAGAATTGCTCTATAGCAGAACAATGCCTGTCTTCTTCCGGAGTGAGGGTTATCCTCAAAATCACAAGGTCAACTACAATTTTATGAATGCTTACCTTCCTGGGCATGACTGACTGTTGTCAACAACGGGTAGTGAGAAAGCCTTCAAGGACTAGTCCCCTATTATATTAAATTCAGACTTTTACACTTGAATCCTTAGTCACAAACAGCTGTAGATACATTTTCAACCTCAAATAAACCATTCTCAAGCTTTGGGATTTGTGATCCTTGATTAAAATTCATTTCTACCTGATGTTCTTGTGAGAAAAGAGTTGCCTTAGGAATATTCATGTAAATTAATGAGAACAACCAATATCCAGTTAACCAGTAAAACTCACTTCATAGCAGAAGGCAAAGAGTTTGCCCAACTTCTCATATTCAGTGGTCAGCTGCTATGATGGTAGAGGCTTCTTCCTCTTTGTTCTCAGAATCCTCTCTCTGGGGCTATTTCCATATACTGCAGAATGCTCCTCCTAAAGTCCAGAAAAAAAACCCTGCTTTATGGCAGAGATATCAACATATAGACTGAGCTTTGTTTCTTTCTGTTGGCCATAGTACACGAACTCATCTCACGAAATTCATCTCATGAAGACTGACAACTTTCAAAACACACAGAAAATACCTCCTGACCATTTTTCAGTTATTGCCTCTTTGACAAAATCTCATGGTTACTCAGTGACAACCCAATGCATAATTCTCATCTTACTATTTTTTCTGTCTTACAGATGGGTTTTGACAGCAATTTTTTTTTTCGTGTTTTAGGAGAGCTGTTCTCTATTATTTTTTCCCACATATGAAAAGGGAGAAATATTCCCTTTGCCTTCTAGCTGAATTTATTGCCCTCCTTATTGCTTTATATTCTTGCTTTTTCTAAAATGTGTTGACATTTATGCTCATACTTACTGTACATTTGCTATGGTTCATGGACAAAGAAAACTGGAAGCAATGAATTTCTTATCTAAAGAGGTGTATGCTCTCAAATGGCCCTTATGTTCAAGTTCTTTAAGATGTCTTGTAGCTACTTTCTACTACAAAAGATGCTATGGTGATGCTACATGTAGAAATGATCTGGTTGATCTAAGCAGAGGTTATGTTTCATTTGCAGCAACATTGATGGACTTTATTGGTACCATTTTTCCCTTGAAGAAGTTTTTATTCTTTTAACATTTATTTTGCTTTATAAACTCAAATTCAGCAAACTTTTGCTTTATGCTTAGCAAGACAACAAACTCCTCCAACTGGAGTTTGGACTGCCTAAGATTTGTTTATTTTGTGTGTGTGTTTGTTTTTCAGTAATTTTATGAATTACTTTTCATTTTAGATCCATCTGGGTTTAATTTTCATATAAGATGTGAGATTGAAATTAGCTTCTATTTTTCCAGATTGTTAAAGACAATTGATCTAATAATTTGTATTGAATAACTGAATTTCCTCCTTTCCTTCAATGTTTAAAATACCTAATTTATCATGTTTTAAATTCACATAGATATTTGGGTCTATTTCTGCACTCTCTTTTCTGTTTATTATATCTTTTCTTCATTTTATTAATCAATACCAAATGTTTTAGTTAATGGATTTTCCTAACCATATTCATACATGGAAGGCTAGAATTTTAAATTCCTTTATTGTAAACCATTTTTTCCTTCTATTTTCCCATGCCTAGTTCTCCAGAAACTTTACAATCACACTGTTAAGTTAAAAAACTAAAGCTCTGGGCATTTGGGGGGGATAAATTCCATTCTGTTTATGCATCAATTTAGAAAGTATTGATATTTTAAAATATATTCTCGTCACCCAGAACAGGTTCTACACTGAAGACATCTTCTTTATATGCCTAAGAAAAATTGTACCACCTTCTTCCTAAATTTCCAACCCATTTCATATAAAGTTTATATTTAGGCATATTTATCATATTTATTTTTATTTTAAATGCAATTTATTTCTCTAATATATTTTCTAACTTGAAACTGTTTCTACATAGAGCAGCTATTGATTAAATAGATTATTTTTTTGAAAAAGCATATTTTTTTTCCAATCATTATTCAGCTGATTTTGATGGCTTTTTAACTGTTAAAGTCGTACTATATGGAGATAATGAAGATTTAGATTCTTTCTAATTTTTAAATTGAATACTTTTTCCTATTCTAATTGTATTGCCAATAGTTTCATATCAATAATAAGTAATACAATATTTTTCACTCATCTCTTGTTTCTAACATTAAGGAAAAGTTATGTAGTATATAACACTGTTTGCAACATGAAAGCTTGTAGTTAAGCTTTTACATTTATTTTGGACTTTTTTTTTGTCTTTTCAAGAGAGTTTCGCATTATTCACATTTAAAAACTTTTTTTTTCCTTTTAAGAAAATGTTAAACTTTTTGAAAAATAACTTTGCAACTTAAGTTGCATATTTTTTTCTTCTATGTTTTATTAACGTGGCCAATATTCTATTTTTGCTAATTTTTAAGTGTGGTATCACTAGTTGAAATAAATTTTAAGCTTTTTCTTTTCTATGATCTGGAATGGTTTAAATAATATCTAATTTATTTCATCCTTGAAGTAAAGTATTATAATGTATTCATGGCTGAAGCCTCTGAGCCTGGTGTTTTGTGTGTGGGTATAGGGCAGAGGACAGATTATAGAAGCACTATAATAATTTCACAAATTTTCCATGAATATATATTTATTTTAATTTTTGCCTATATGATAACACGATTAAAATTTACACTTAGAAAATAATAAATTATTGATCAATTTTCAAATATATTTTCATAAAGTTTGGAAAGTACTCTAACAATTCTACTTCCTCGGTGTTCACGTTAACATTTTATTTAACAGAGAATTTACCATATTTTCATTCTCACTGTGATTTGTGTTTATTTTTCCTTTTTCTCTTGTCTTCATTACCTTGACTCTGAATTTATCCTGTATTGTGTACTAGAGTCCTACTGTGGCCTAACAAATTGCCACAAACTCAGTGGCCTTGAACAACAAAAGTGTATTATCTTCAAATTTTGTAGGTCAAAATTCTGACAAAAGTCTACTGGGCTAAAATGAACTGTAATCCTTTGAGGAGCCCCAAGAGGAGAATCTATTTGCTGCTTTTCCAATTTCTAGAGACTTTAAACATTCCTTTAGTTGCTCCATCCTCAAAGCCAGAAACTCTCTGATGCTTCATTCATTGGCACATCTCTTTCTGACCTTAGTTAGGAAAGGTTCTCAATTTTAAGAAATCATGTAATGATGTTTGAGAAGTCTCTTTAGCCATATAATGTAATATTTTCAGATTTCAGGGATTAAGAGAGACATCTTTGGGGGCCATTATTCTGCCTACCACAATTATCTTAGAGCTTTCCTTCTCCTCTTTTAATTTATAAAATTTACTTTTTTATTTCTATGCTCTTTTAGTATCAATAAGATTCCATTTCTTTATGAATTAATCTTAGTCTAATTTATTGAATTTAAGATAAAAATATCATTTATTTAGCAATTCTACCAACATTTTTGAGCACCTATCTGTACTCTATTCTAGATACTAGAATTATACTATTGAACAAAATGGGAAAAAAATTCTGCTATCTTGAAGCTTACTTTTCAGTGTGTGTGTAGAAAATAAGCAAGAAATGCATAGTATGTCAGAGGATAAATGCTATCAATAACAATAAAAAGGGGAGGGAATACAGGGTAAAGGGTAAAGTCTGCTATTTTATGGAGACGTTCTAATTAGTTAGGTGACATTTGGTCAAAATGTAAAGAATTGAAGCAGTGAGACAAGAAGATATTGAGAAGAGTATTCCAAGCAGAGGAAACTTCAAATTCCAAGACCCAATAGCTGAAACATGCTTGACGAGTTAAAAATATATAAAGAAGACAATTGTACTGGGAAAGGTGGACCAAGAGACAGAGGAGTGGGATCTAGCTGCAGAGATATAGTTGGGGGCTAGATCACAGGCCACTGTTGGATTACTCTAGGCTTTTGTAAGGAGTTTGCTTTTTTTGAGTAAAATTTTAATCCATAGGAGGGTTTTGAACAGAACGATACCGTGACTTATTCTATGTTTTAAAAGAATTTCTGCTGACTGCTGTATTGAGAATAGTCTTTAGGTGAGCACTGAGGGGAAGCAAAGTTATGAGTAAGGAGGCTACTACAATAAACCACAGGATAGATATTAGTAATGTTGATGACAATGTTAGCTACAGAAGTGGGATAAAGTAGTCGGATTCAGAATATATTTTGAATCCAAGCCTATAGGATTTGCTAATGGAACCAATGTAAGGTATGAGAGAAAGAGAATTCAGTGAGAGCTTTAAGAAGACTGTGGCAAGATCAGCTTTCAGAGATGAAATGGGAGGGAGAGACATGAGTTGGGTTTTCAAAATATGAGACACCTATTAAATATCAAAGAAGATTATAAGAAAAGCAGCTGAATAGATGAGTCTGGAAATAAAAAAATATTAAGTGCTATAGATATTATGAAAACTAGAAGGATGGATAATATAGCTATAAAAGAGGCTTAAGGAGTGAATTCTTGCAACTCCCATATTTAGAAGTTACACATTTGAGAAAGAATCACCTAAAAAGAAAAAAAGAATAAGATTAGAGGACAATCAAGAAAATGAAGTGATAAATTGCACACCAAGAGAAAAACTTCACATAAACACACACACACAAGCACACACACAAAGAATGGCTCTTGGCAAAAGATCTTTGAAAAAAACTGTTTTTGGTGAAATAGTAATAGCAAAGGCCAGACTGAAATGGATTCAAGAAATAAAAGAATGGGAGGAATTGAAAACTTGAATATTGAATATGGAACTTAAATGAATTTCTGACGAACCAAACATGGTGTGTGGGAGAAAGAAGATTCAAAGATGACTGCAAAAATTTTCTTCTTTACAGTTGGAAGGATGAGAATGGTATTTAATAAGATAGGAGGGTCACATTAGTGGACTATTTTGAAGAGTTTCGTTTTTTTCTATAAAGAGAGGCAGAAAAAAAAGGGAAAGTTCCATTCTTCAGGATTTGACACATTTAATTACTGTTCAAAGTCTTGTGAGACCAATAGGGTGCTCTTCAACCCAGTGTATGGCCTCTATATTCCTCTTATTGAAAATTGGAACTGTATTTGACTATCAGAAAAACTTCTAATAGTTCCCCTTTTTTGTGTGTGTCTTTACTCAAGGACTACTGGCATTGATGAAAGTAACACATTTTCTTCCTTTTTTTAGATATGGTTAAAGGTGTTTGATTTGTATTTCTGAGAATACAGTAGACATACCATGAAATCATCTCCTACTTATAAATTTTTAGAAATTCTGGAGAAAATAAATCATTTTCTAAAATACATTGCTCAAATTTCAAAATTAAGAGAAATTCCCTGAGGCTACTAATATATACAGAAGTAAAATATATGAGAGCCATGGCCAAAGGTCAAGAAGGAAAAATGGAACTATGCTATTGTAAGATTATTATGTAATGCATTAAGTATTATCAGTTGAAGGTGGAATGTGACCTAATTGTCACTTGTAGAATACTCCATCTGACCACAACAGTAGAATATACATCTCTTTCAAGCATACATGTAATGTTCTTCAAGATAGACCATATTTTGGAGGGCCATATAAAAAGTCTTAATAACTTTAATTTCTGTCACCAAAACAAGGAGGAGAGAGGGAGATAACATTGCCTTAGTTCCTCTCAGTATGGAAGTGATAATTACAGAAATGCAGATTCAGTTATTTGAATCCTAGTTTCTCCTCTTAGCACATGTACTCCATCAAGAAATTTTTTAAATATACACAACCATGGCTTCTGGATCTATACAGCAGTAGTACTAATGTGATAATACTTGTCTTTCATCAGGTTGAAAGAAAAGGTAAATGAACTTGTTTTATTTAAGTTCCTAATAGGTAAATATTATATAAATATTTTCACCTCCTTCCAAAACACAGCTATTTCAGGACACCAAAAATCCAAATCTTTCCCAGTGAGTCCATTTTCATTAACTTTCTACCTCTGCTATTTCCAATCATGCACTATTAACTATAATTTTCACAAGAGTGCTAAACTCTCTTTCATGGGAAAAATCTGGAAAAATTAAGAGCATAAGATGCTTTGGTTTCAAAATTGAAACCTCTTAACCAATATCCTTTTAATATAAAGTTACTTATTCAAGTTTTGCTATTCTTCCTTTAGACAACACACTGATCTTTTACTGTTGGAAGAATTATACGTATCACACACTTTTAAAAATGTAGATAGTTTTTATCTCAAAAGAAATTACTTACATATATACATAGAAGTGGGAGATTAAATCATTTTTTCATTCATAAATGACATAAAGACATCTTTCATAAAGACATCAAATTTGTTTTTAGAAAATTATTGACAGAAAGATAATTTAGATTACAGTAAAATTTTTAGATTATTTAAACAGTATGTAGAGTAAGTCATGTATGTGTGAGAAGAAAGCTTGGAAGCATATAATTTAAAATGTTAACAGTGAGTATAAAATCACAGATGATTTTTATTTTCATGATTTTTTTGCATATTTTGAAATAAATGTACATTACTTTTGAAATAAGAAAAATGCAACAAAAATGAATTTTAAATTGTTGATTGAATAATGGAATGGTTGCATTTACAACTATCAAGTTAGACAAACATGCAATTAGTTCAATCAGATGCCTTATTTTCCCCAGAATTGACTAATGTTTGGTTCACCTAAATTGATCAGCAATTTGTTCTGGTACATGTAGGCACTCTCTAAGAAGTACTTTGGGAGAAACTCTGTGCCTTGAATATAGTTTGCTTTATTTTTAACAGTAATTTTTCAGAATTCATTTATTGCTACAGGTGCTGCCTTATGAATATATCATTTGTCCATTGGGCATTCAAGTGGTTAATAGACTAAATCCCTCTAATTATAGAGGAAACCAAGATGTGTTGACAGATCTGCTATTTTGGGGGAGTGACAACCCTGGGTGCCTGCCACATTCTGACACTCAAGCTACACCTGTTAGTATCAAAAAATTCTCTGTAAAAATAATTATTCTGGAAGTGGCTCACAGAAGAAAAAAATTGCATATATTTAATTATATTTGTCTAATCAGCTGTGACATCAGTCTCCCCACATCCTTACAGATTTAAAATCCCAAGAGTAAGCAACAGAATATAGTGCATTAATTACCTCTAGGATCCTCTCCTCTCAAGGTTGGTGTGGAGCTGCAGAAAGGGCATAAACCTGAGAAATAAGAGACTGGGTTCTGGCCTTGGTGCTGATTTGTGACCCTATCAATGAAACTTGAATGTAATTCATTTTTTAGTTAGAGAACTAGACTAAATTTTCTTCAAGTTCCATTTTGGATTTACCTTTCTGTGACTTTATGTTTAATTTATTTCTGGATTTAGAAGGGAATTAGTTTGGTAAGCCTTTAGGACATTTCCATTTCTCTTAAACAGTAACTTTGATCCTTTTGCAAGGCTAGTTTTCATGGCACATTTTCTCTCTTAATTCCCAAGTTTCATTTTAGCCATCATCAGAAGAAATAGTTTCTCACACAGAAGAGTTTGGACACTTTTATAAATATTTGTTTATAAACAATTTCCCATCATTTAATAGGTGTGGCTACATTATTATATACTTATAATATCTACCTATCAACACACACACATATATATTTGTGAAAAAGCTGCATGAACTTTAATTTATGAACCTTTCTTGACTCCTATATTTCACAACCCCTACCCTATCTGATGAATTGAAAACTGCATTTTCTTAATAGTGATTAATTTTCTTGCTTCATTAATCAAACAGGAAAATTTAGGAAATATATTCTTTTATGCTTCTCAGATTCCTAATTTGTTTAACGGAGTTTTGAATAATTAAGAACAGTGCAGCTAATTTACCTAAAATAAAGTGAGCTGAAAGATTTATGTGGAGCTTTTTCTTATGGCATACACATGGTCCACTTATTAGGAATAAAAAATTCTTGGAAATTTGTGAAAATTTTGGAATACAATTTGTATTTAAAGTTACATTTCAGGATTTTTTAAAAAGATCAACAATGTTTGTTTAAGCCTAAAATAAGTGTATTGGTTTATTTCCATAAAAATTTCAAAATTGGTAAAAAGAATATTTACTCCGTTATTTTCTAGGAGATCTTGAATGATTGACAACATATTTTACCTCAAATCAATAATCAAAAAAAGTTAGAAATTATTCAGTACATTTAAAAGCATCCAAGTAGAACTCACTTAATAACTTCAATTAAATGGTGACTAAAGTTATTTCTTAAAAGTCTTTTCCTGGTAACCACTGTTTATCATGTCTAAAATGTGAAAATTTGGGAAGTATGTTTCAGTCAGATGTTTTCGTATAAAGCTAACCAAATTCAGGTCACTTTTATCTCAAGTATAATTGATTTGCATTGTCCTGAATAGATATTATAGCTTGCAATTCACGTATTTTTCAAATAAGAAAGTAATCTCACTTATTTCCCTCTATAGTATAAATATATTTTTACTAATCAGGTTTTTTTTCTTTTCTTGTCGTACCTCAGCTTCTGTTACTTGAGCTATTTTACTCATTTCTTTTATTTCTACCTTTTGTGCATCACCATACTTCCTTTACTCACCATAAGGAAGAGGCACTTCCATTACTAATTGTCAGAATTATGGCCATCATGATAGTAATACCACCAGCTATTGTAACTTGTTTAGAGAATTTTGTACTTTTTCATGAACATAATACGTTTGTGTTTATGAATCTCTTTGTCACACGTTGATTTTTTTTCAAGATGGAAACCTCCCCTTAGATATGTGGTAGATTTCAGTATTGGACTCAAATCTCCTCTAACTTCTCTATCCTTGACCTTTGCCTTTTAAATTTGTCCTGCTCTTCTTTTGTGGGTGTACATAATTCCCTGTCCCTCGGCTCATTATGTTTGGCCAATGGGACGGTAGCAGATCTGATGCAAGGAGTGTTGAAAAGGGTTTGTGTGATTGGATTTTGTCTCATGTTCTTGTACCATCACAGTGAGAAGAACATGCTAAACTTGCCTGCTGGTCACACAAGAAGGATGAGAGACACATAGAGACGTCCTAGACTAGAGTGAATCAGCTGACCCACTGACACAAGACCAAGCCTGGCAGAGATCAGCCAAAACTTCCAGCTGATACCCAGACTTGTGAGAAATAAACACATACTGTAGTATGCCACTGAGGTTTCAGGGTTGGTTGTTATGCATTAGTTTTGTGGTGATAGAAAACTGATAGAAGATCTTTCCAAAATCATCAGCCATATCAGTATAGAAAGACTGGCTATCTCAAAGATAGCTTTCACAATTGATATTGATTTATCTGATGAAAAATAAGCGCCTGGAGTGGCGATGGAGAAAAGAGAAGGATGAGACTGCTTTACGTACAGATTGAATTGTTTCTTTTCTTCAGCCACACTTCTGACACTTACCTTATTTGGGGGTTCTTGCCCTCTCCAGGGTTCAGCAGGTCAGAATTATTTCCTAATTGTTGATTTCATTTTATTACTTTTTTTCCCCTCTGGTTCATTAGGCACTACTCCCCTACCTGATTTATATCATCTAGAAAATTTCCTATTTATTGCAGCTAGTTTTTGTTTGTTGGTTTTGTTTTGTTTTGCTTCTATAATTGTATTATGACATCATAGGAGAGATAAATGAATGTGTTCAGCCTACAACCCTGAAGCACATTATCATTAGGTACCTACTATATTGTCATCACTTAAAAAATTGAATTTCTCTTAGTGCACTTTAGTGAAGAAGAATAAACCAGGCATAAAATTCAGTTGTTTTAGTCCTTATGGCCAGGAAAATAATGTTGAAATTTAATAATTCATTCCCTGTTACATTTGAGTTATTGTCCCCTTGTTCCTGGTACATTTTTTTCAAAGTAATACTGCTTTTTAATCATATATTTAAAATAATAGCTAAGGTTGCCAACTTGAAGACATCTTCCAATAAAGAATATGCTTTCCATTCTATCAAGAAATAGTGTATTTATTTATTTATTTATTTATTTATTTATTTATTTATTTATTTATTTATTTTTGGCTGTGTTGGGTCTTCGTTTCTGTGCGAGGGCTTTCTCTAGTTGCAGCGAGTGGGGGCCACTCTTCATTGCGGTGCACGGGCCTCTCACTATCGCGGCCTCTCTTGTTGCGGAGCACAGGCGCCAGATGCGCAGGCTCAGTAGTTGTGGCTCACGGGTCCAGTTGCTCCGCGTCATGTGGGATCTTCCCTGACCAGGGCTCGAACCCATGTCCCCTGCGTTGGCAGGCAGATTCTCAGCCACTGCGCCACCAGGGAAGCCCACAAGAAATAGTGTAATACAACACCATGCATGGCACAGTACTGTAAAACACTTCAATATATTCCTTTTGAGTATAATAATTATTCTTTTATTTGTTAATTTAGTATTTTATAAAATTATTCATTAACTGTCTCTGAAAAATTAGATTCAAATTAAAGGACTTTACAATAATAATGAAAGGATTAGTTACAAGGAATAACAAAATACCCATCCTTTGCAAATTAATGGATCAATTTAATGAAATCTGAAATCTGTTCAGATTTAACTCTTTTAAAATATCAAACAGTTTGTGCACAGAAAATTCAATCGTATTATATAGAGAATTTGGGATTATGAAAAGTAAAGAATTCATTATTTATGGAGTGTAGCAGTAGTTATAAAAGTTGGCTTTTCTATCATATTAAAATTCCACCAAAGGAAATAAAAACTAATAAACTTCCAAAGAGTGAAAAATTTTTTCTGTTAGATATACATTAATTAAAGCAAAGTTAAATTAAATTTAAATGCATGTTATCATTGTTTGCTAAAACAATAAAATTACCTGATCATGCAGTTATTAGCAGCTTTGAGTAGTTTGCTCTAAATTAATTCCACTCTGTTGGGAGATAATTACAAAACTTTCTAATTTCTAAGGTATGCTGAGACAAGAAATTATGTTTTGTAAGGCATACTACTCTAAACTGGATTATGGTCAGCATAAACTAATGGAACACGGAAGCTATACTTTCTTTCAACTATCAGGCCACTATTGTCTTGAGTTATAAACAGTTAGTTTAAACTTTTATACCAAATACCTGTCCCATACATTGGGAATCAGTTTTGTTTCACTTCCAAAATTCATGCTGGTAAAACTAATGAGTCTATTAATAAAATGATTTGAGGCTAAAGATGCTGTGGTTCCAACTTCAGGTCCTTTGGTTCTTTCAATAACAGTAATTTTTGTAATGGTCTTCTATTAAAGTATTGTTCTTAGCTATTTGTTTACATTGTCAAATATGTAGACATTTTCACTGTCATGAAAAATGAAGAAGTTTTTATAAATTTTATACATTTTTATTTATGACATGGGTTATCTTTCTTACAGATACTTATGATATTATTTTTTTTGATGAATAGGTATATAATTTTATATTTCTTCTTTTATTACTTCATTTGTTGCTTTATGTTTTAAGTATAACTTCAGAATAGTAGAGTGATAGACCTCATAGAACATCACTACAGGAGTAACAAAGACTGCTATCTGATAACCTATCACCTTAACAGACCTAAATTTTGTTGAAGGTGTCATTGTACCTGCTGAAATACTGTATTCTATAGCACCACCTAAAGGAATAGTGGCCAATATTACATAAATGAAAGTTGATATCTGACTCTTCCAGAAAATTTCAGAAAACAGATTAATCTGGCTGGTACTTTTTGTCTTTGACATTTCTTTTTTCTTCCTGGCTAAAATGTGGACATCATTAACTGAAACTGTAGCTGCCATCTTAAAACTGACCATAAAGGAAAAAACACAGATTCACGGTGGCCTCAGCCCAGAGATCTTTAAGCTACTACTTTAGACTGGGACTGCCTACTTCCATTCTTCTAGTTACTTGGGGAAAAATAAACCTCATTCTTGTTTAAGTCACTATCATTTGGAATTTCTGTTTCATACAGCTGGACTTAATCCTTAATTGCAATGCCTGATTTTAGCAAGATTCTGAACCTTTGAGGGAATATTTAAATATACCATTACCCAGACTCCATCCACTCAGGTAACTTAACCAATAAACTCTGGGTGAGATAAATGGGCATTGATATTTTAAAAAATCTCTGCAGGAAGACTAATGTAATTCTCAGGTTGAGAAACCATCCTTCCAAGTGTTCCACTTGGTCTATCCACTATAGAGATGGTATCTTGCATGAAGTCATCAGCTCTGATTCAGAAATTAACTTTGAAAATATTTAATTATTTTCTGTGACTTAAATTTTGAAAAGTCCACTACCATTGTGGACTTTTTAATAAGATATTTTTCAATAGTTAATTAAACAAGATTATAAGATCAAAAGTCAAAATAATAAGCAGTTTTATGAAATTATCTTTTAATACCTCCCCTCTAACTAAGATATGGTGAATAAAAATATTTCCATTGTAGCTGAAAGTGATATGTGTACATGTGAGCATTCATAAATAAAAAACATTTAAAAGACAAATGTCATGTGATATGGGAATAAATTAATTCAAGGGTATAAAATATCCCCTGAATCTTGAGTTATGTGTACTAATTTCAGATGAATCAAAGCATTGGCCTCATTCAGTTCCTCCTATATTAGAAATTATATGATAAATTCCCCTTAAAAATTAGCATAAGGTTAGTATACTTTAAAACACTAATAAATTTTTATATTGAAAATTATATAGTTTTATTTTCCTTGTCTATCCTTCTGATGGAAGACTTTTGATTTTTAGGTCTTCAATGTTATTAATTTTCATGATATGGTGTTGTAGAGAATGTATTTTTATGTTTCTCTGTAGTTCACGCTTTCTGAGAAAAATCTTAGTGAAGCTTGGGACCTAGTCTAAAAGAGCAAGTCTTAGAAGTTAATGTACAGCAATGAGAACCCAAGAGGAATTTATCTAACTCTGGAAGTGTGAATTTACTTTTCAAAGAGTGCTGAGACCTGGGACAGGGTGATATCTCTGGGTTGCAAACTTGAAGACAATATTCTTATCTTTCCCCTGGAGAGATTTATTTACATTCCAAAAAGTATAATATGAAATCAGAATCTTCCTAGGAATAAAAGGTTTTCTCCCTCCTTCAAGGAGGGGAGAAGGACAGTGTGTACATAAGTACATAGATTCGTTTTCATGGTGTTTCTCACCTACAGCACAGACCCCAGTACATATAGATGACATCTGGTTCTCATCACATTGCTTTAGGGGAAAGAATTAAGCCAAAGGGGAATCAGTGCAACTATTATTATGTAAATATAATAATTAAGCTGTCTCTGCTCCAGAAATCTTCTGTATGAATCAGATTATTATTAATAAATATGATAATTGCAGACATGCCTTTTGCACATGCCTTTTGATTTAAAAATGGTTTTTCTATTCCAAAGTTATAAGATTTTGCCCTTGGTTTCATAACTTATTAAATTTTAAAATTTATGATTAATTTGTAGTTTTTCTTGATATACATCTTGTGGTAAATAAGTAACTAACATTTTTACACGTCTACCAGGTTGGCCAAACACAATTTGTTAAAGTGTCTATCTATACCCCTCTGTTTTGTTTTGGTTTTAAATGTTTTACAAGAATGGGGTGGTATCTGGCACCGAGTTACCTGAAGCACATCCTGTGACTATCTAGAGCTTGCACAGAATGGAATGGTACAGCTGTACAGCTGTAGTCTCCAAACCAAAAGCTCAGTCTCTTTGTTTTGACATCTATTTTAATTGATGCTAAACTAGCTCTCTCAGCTTTCTCATTCTAACAACTTGAAAGATCTATCTTTTTCCATTCAATTACTTATTTGTATTTAAAGTGCATTTTTCACAGGCAGCATTGCTTATTTATTCATTTGATAGTCTCTGCCCTTTAACTGGAGTGTTCAGAACATTAGCACGTAATATTAACTATTGATATTGTTGAATTTAGGTCTACTATTTTACCATTTGTTAATTTTTTCTTCTATTTTTGATTTCTCTGTTCTCTCTTCTATGCCCTTTTATATAATCTTTTGTTTATCAAAATTCCACTTTAATGTATTTATTGGAATTTTAGCTATACCTATTGGTGTTACAGTATGCATCCTTGAATTTTCATAGTCAACTGCGAGTTAATACTCTATCACTTTAAGTTAAAACTGAAAACTTTTAAATCATATAAGCTCTTCCCATCTTTATGTTATATTTGTCATATGTATTTTAACTACAGTTTTTAAAAACATAAAATAATATTTTAAGTTTTGCTTTAAAGTCATAGATATTTTAACTGACTTGAAGAAAACCAGTGCTTTTTTCCCTGTTATTTCCAGTTATTGATGCTTTTCCTTCATTCTTCAGGATGTAAGTTGCACTCTCACACACTTTCACATGTATAAATAAATACATAACATAGAAATACATATTTTATAGCACAGGTCTGCTACTGACAGTTTTTGTTAATTTGAAAATGTCTTATTTTGCTTTAATTCTTGAAGCATATTTCATTGATTATAGAATTCTAAGTGGACAGTTTTTTCCCCTTATGAAAAGTTAGGATTTTTAATTTCTTCCCAAGTTTATCTTGAGACTCTTCTCTCATTCTTATTGTTGCTTCTTTGGAAGTAATGCATCTCACCTTTCTGACTCATTTAGAATTTCTTTTTTTCCTTTGTTTTCAGAAGTCTTTCTATACTATGTCTATGTATCAATTGGAAATAATTAGAAATTATTTTTCCTGGATTTCATAGACCTTTTTGTATATTTGACTTGGTGAATTTTATCTATTACATCTCTTCTCTGTTTATAGGTTCCAATTTCCATATATTAGATTTTTATACTATATTCCATACATCTTTTACACTCTTTCTGAATTTCCTGCCTTTTTTCTCTCTGTGCTTCAATTGGGATATTTTTCCCTAAGCAATCTTCTAGCTTATTAATCCTTTTTTGTAATGTCTACTGTATTGTTGATACATCCTAATTATATTTCTGGTATTTTTTCAGTTCTAGAATTTCTATTTAACTCATAAATTATAGTTGCCTATGACATAGTCTTTATTCTCAACTAATCATGATTACATAAATTCCCTGCCTAATATCTCCAGTGTCTAGATCATCCATGGCTCTTTTTAAATATCTCTATATTTTAAAAAATTTAAATAGAAATTTTGTGTTTTAAAACACTTTTAAATTTACAGAGATAGTACAGAGAGTTCTCAATACCCTGCACCCAGTTTCTTTTATTAACATCTTACATGAATATGGTGCCTTTATTAAACTTAATGAACCAAGATTAATACATTACTAACTAAAGTGTATGCTTTATTCAGATTTCCCTAGTTTCTACCTAATGTCCCTTTTCTGTTACACTATAATTATACTTTAGTCCTGTTGGTGCTGTGGTAAAATGTGGGGGAGGAAAGGCATTCTACAGTCTTATAAATAAATCTCATTCTTTTATTGGGCCTGTGTTTCTGGTCTGTAACTTTTACAAGTATTTCTCCAATGACATAGTATTTTATCCCATTAGATTGAAAGAGAGAAACAGTAAGACAACCATTTGTTTGAATGTGAGGAATGCCCCTCTTCCAGGTGGAGTTAGGCTCTAATGAAGTCCTTCTCCTCCAGAGTAGGCCTTTGTTATAGAAAATGCTCCGTTCCTATTCTGCAATGACTACTCTTCTCCTGCTTCTGCCAATCATTAGGGATCTTTCTGGGATCCTGACCTTGAGAACCTGGTGTTTCCTTGAGGTAAAACCCATTGAAGTGTGAGTGTCCCCTAAGACTGCAGCCCCAGGAATTTCTCATTCTCAGGCTAATCCATACTCAGCTTTCAGCAATTAGTCAAATTTACCATGTAATTACCATATAGTATCTACCCATGTTTATAGCTCCAGTGCTACTGCTCCAGGTAAGCAGATCTAAGCTGTGACTTTTCAGGTTTGAGGACAGCAGTTTGCCCTGCAATCTCAGTTCTCTAATAGGTCAAAGAAAATTATCACTTTTCAGTTTAAGCTTTGCTTGGTGTAAATGTTAGAGTAATGACTTCTAAGCTGTTTTTATTTTGGAGTTGAAGCTAGCATTCCTCAATTTCTTTTAGTAGAAACGGAACGTTGACTTGGGGGTCTTTTTACGTTGTTTTGTTGATTTTGGTTTGGTTTGGTTTGGTTTGGCTCCTTTAGGGTCTCCTCTTTTGGAATGCCTGTGATCTCTTTTTTGAATGCCAGAAACTTTTTAATCAAAATTGACAAGGCTTTACCTTATGTTATCTTCCTCTCAAAAAGGATTTAAGTTTTTTCTGGAAAGCAGTTAGAGAACCTTTAGGTCACCTTGATCTAGGTAACAGTGTTTTTTAAACTGTGTTAGTGCTGGTTATTTTCAATTGCTCTTCCTCCTGGAGAATAATTCTTCTTGGTTTTAACTATTCTGTGATTTCAACTTAATCTCTCCGACCCCCTGACCCCCCGCCCCTTTCTCACTTGCTTCTTTTTCTTTTCCTCTTAACAAAAAAAACCTTCATCTTGGTGGGACCTGAATTCCAACCTCTGTCTCCTCAGCATTGTAAGGCTGCTGAAATCTTTGTGGAGTGCTTCAGTCACATAGCTACTGCTTTCTGCTTTGTGTGTATCATTCTTTGCATATGCAACTTAAGAATCAGCAAATCCCTTATTATGGGCTGGACTGTGTATCCCAAATTCATATATCCAAGTCCCAGTGCCCAATATCTCAGAATGTAACCTTATTTGGAGATAAGGTCTTTAAAGAGGTGATTAATTAAAGTGAGGCCCTTGGGGTGGGGCCCTAATCCTGTATGACTGCCATACTGTCAAGGAGAGAGAGAGAGGGACCAGGGATGTGCGTTCCCAGAGGGGATGACCATATGAAGTGACAGCAAAAATGCAACCCTCTGAAAGCAAAAGCGAGGCCTCAGAAGAATCCAACCTTGCTGGCACCTTGATCTTGGACTTCCACCTTCCAGAACTGTGAGAAAATAAATTTCTGTTGTTCAAGCCACCCAGTGTGGTATTTTATTAGAGCAGCTTTAGCAAACTAATACATACTTTATGAGCAAATCTGAAACAGAACTTTAGTCTCTTACCTATATAGTTCTCACTTTCCTCTTATGTCTCAGTCTATTTGGCTGTATCATAGTATAACTTCACTATTGTTAACTCAGTAAGACCTGGGATGTCACTTTCCCTAAGCCTTTACTTTTCCTGTTATGGTTTGGAAAATCATTCAAGGGATAAAGCCAAAGTGACTATAAGGGTTCAGCTCAGTATGACTTTCTTATCTCAAGAATTTTCACCCCATGAATATTGTCTTCCTTGTGCGTTTTTCTAGGTTTTATAATTGATCCTTGTTGGGAGTGTTAGTCTTGTACAAGCTTCCCTAACATAAAGTCGAAATCTCTTTTCAGTTGTTTTAGGATTGAATTTTCTATTGACGGTTTAAAAAATGAAGGCATAATAGACTATTATGGTATAGTGTACTTTGTACAGTGTGTAAAGTGAGATTTGGGTGCTCAAATTTTTTCTGCAAATTACCCATTTTCCCCTTTCTCATTGAATGTGTATATAGCTGCTTCTAAGTTGCCACTGAATTTCCTAAGTGAATACTTTTTAAAAAAATTCCATCTGCCTTCAGAATTTTTTCTTCCATATATAAGTTAAGCTCAGACTTACCAAAAGAGTGCTAAAGATTTGTCTCTATCTCTATCACAAGATATAAATAGATATATAGAGAGATAAATCCAAATTGCTTTATATATCTTTAATAAGAGTACACTAGTATCTGGTTTAGTGATTTAAATATTTAATAAAAAGTTAAGCAAGATAACCTTTTGTGGTATCTTTAAAAGTCCACTACTTCATTATGAGTACTAAAACCATTGCTAGCTTTTATTCTCTTAGTTGATTTAGGTTGTACCCTTACCTGAAAATTATAAACTGCAGTTAAACATGATATAATTGTATATGTTTGTACCATATCCTTCGTATCATCAGCTTTAAATGTGACAAACATTATTTCAAACCACAGCATTTATTGATATTTTGTTGAAGTTACTATTTATTTTTTGCTACCCAAAGACAATTTAAAACTAAGAGAAGAAGCAATGAAATATACTATTGAGAATTTCAAATTTAAGATCTCACCTTTCTTTAAAGCACAGGCAATCTAGATGGTTTCTATGTTTGAAGTCACACTCTGACCAACATGAATTTCAGATTTGTACACAGCTGTCCCAAAATAATGATATTGGTAACAGCAACTTCATGCTTTATGAGGCTTATGGGAAAAAGAGAAAAGCACAATCAATTCTCTTTCATGAGATGTTGAGATCTGTAGGCTTTCTTCAGAGGAGCTCATTGTCCGCACATGGAAAAGGTTTAGGGGAAAGAAGGGAAGAAAGCCTCACTCCCTTTTAACACAGAGTCTGTGAAAGTGGTTCAGTGAGGCAGAAAGCTTCATTGCAGGTCTATGATACAGGTCCTGTAAGAGGCAACAAAGAGAGAGTCAATTTCAAAGGTCTTTACAAAAAAGTAGATTAAAAAAAAAAAAGAAACAAAAAAACACTGAAGGGCCAGTTCAAATCAAGTGTTGTACAATAGAAAATAACAAATATAGAGAAGTGCTACATAATTGTATTAAATAGAATACCTTCTCATGTTGACTTCCTTTTGTAGTAACATATTCAAAAAACATTTTTTCCAAATATGTACATTTCCAAATATTTATATTCCAAAGCATGAAAGCCTAATGTTCAACTTAGACAAAAGCAATTTTTGTTTAAAAAAAAAACCCCACAAAGCTAGAGAAAATAACACATATGTTTGGCCTATGGTATTTTGACCCATAGCATATTAATTTTAACATTAACTATCAACCTGTAAAATTCATGGTAATTCACATAAAAATACTCGTATTTTCAGCTTCTCTTGGAAGAAAAAATAATATGTGAAAATGCCAGGCCAGCAGTCTGATTTAAAAACAATTTTCTGAAGCTTACCTCTCTTTAGACTGAGTGTGCGTTCCCCTCTGCCATGGTTTTTACTTCTGTTATTGTCTCCCAAATGTAAGATGTCAGCTGCCATTTGTGACAGAGTTTGGATTACTTAATTGTAAATTTTAGAGAAAGTTTTAAAACTCATATCTCTATTAAAAGTGGAAAAATTAAAAGACCAGTGGGCCGTGTGTTTCAGACAATGGTAGTAATCATTGTTCTAAGTAAAGGTGAGGAATATTTATACATTTTAATATTCAAGGTGTGTTATTATGAAAAAGTAAAGACACTGATAAAAACTAAGCAACACTAAGATAAAGGCCAGAATTCAGAAATATCAAGTGACTAAAAGAAAAAGAAAAAATGAACTAAAAAAAAATACAAATGACACTGCCATTTGGTTTATTTCTTTCATGTGTGCGTGTGTGTGTGTGTATACATTTTTAAAAAAATTGAAGTATAGTTGATTTACAATGTTGTATTAGTTTCAGGTGTAGAACAAAGTGATTCAGTTATACATATATATGTATATATATATATGTATACATGGAATGTCTTTTTTCAGATTCTTTTCCATTATAGGTTATTACAAGATATTGAATATAGTTCCCCGTGCTATACAGTAGGTCCTTTTTGTTTATTTTATATCTAGTAGTATGCATCTATTAATCCTAAACTCCTAATTTATCCCTCCCCCCAACTTTCCCCTTTGGTAACCATAGGTTTGTTTTCTATGTCTCTGAGTCTATTTCTGTTTTATAAATAAGTTCATTTGTATCATTTTTTTAGATTCCACACATAAGCAATATCGTGTGTATTTGTCTTTCTCCGTCTGACTTACACAGTATGATAATCTCTAGGTCCATCCATGTTGCTGCAAAAGGCATTATTTCATTCTTTTTTTATGGCTGAGTAATGTTCCCCATGTGTGTGTGTGTGTGTGTGTGTGTACGCACGTGTGTGTACATATCTTCTTTATCCATTCATCTGTTGATGGGCATTTAGGTTGCATCCATGCCTTGGCTATTGTAAATAGTGCTGTTCTGAACATTGGGCTGCATGTATCTTTTCAAATTAGAGTTTTTTTCTTTTCCAGGTATATGCCCAGGAGTGGGATTGCTGGATCACATGGTAACTCTATTTTTAGTTTCTTTTTTAAGAACACGTGGTTTATTTCTGATGCTGTGGTATACAGTAGCCTTCTCTTTGGGCACTAATTTCTGAACACCTTTTTCAAGTTTGGGGAACTTGAAATATTATAATTATATAGAATTGATACATGATAAATATTATCATATCAGTTGGTTTGATTCCATTGGAATGAGTGTTTTAGAAGTTACTGGTTAAAAACAAAAGATTTTATTAGAATGGAATATTTTAATTTGAGATAATAATATGTTTCAAATTCTCCCCTTCTGACCTTTGTTCTATTGATGTCATACATTTTACCTGTACATATGTTATAAATCCCATATTATTATTATTTTTGTTTAAGTAGTCAATTATGTTTTAAAGAGATTTAAATAATAAGAAAAGCAGTCATATATTTACTCATGCAGTTACCATTTCTGCTACTCATCATTCCTTTGTGGGGATCCAATTTTCCGTCTGGTATAAATTTTTTTCTTCCTGAAGGACTTTAACAGTTTTTGTACTGTGGATCTGCTGGATTGCTTCAGCTTTTCTATATCTGAATTTATTTTCATTGTTTCATCTTTCGCATATCTAAAAAATCTTAATTTTGCCTTTGTATTTGAAAGATTTTTTTTTCTTTCAGTATTTGAAAGAATTTGCTTAACTGTCTTCTCACTTGAATTGTTTCTGATGAACATTCTGCTGTCATCTTTATCTATAGATAATGTATTATTTTTCTCTGGCTACGTTTAAGACTTTTCTTCATTGGTTTTAAGCAATTTGATTGTAATTCCTTTTCATGTTGCTGTGCTTGACCTTAATTATCTTATATCTGTAAGTCCACTATTTTCAATTATTTTCTCTTAAAATTTTAAAGATATTGCTTTCATGAGTTATGAACATAAGCAAGTAATTTTAAAGTGTTCTTCAATTACTGTTTTTAAAACTTATTTTAAGATAGGGCTTTCTTCTGCTTTTCAAAAGCAATAGTTTCCTTAACTTATGCTTTTGAATTTTTCACATTTCCGTGTTTGTTGGTTTGTTTAATTTAAAACTTAATTTAATTTTTAAATTAAAAAAAATTTTTTTTAGCATGTTATGTAGTCTTGCATGCTCGAATCATAGTAGCACCTCTCACTATCCACAAAGTAAATGTTAGATTTTTGTTTCTTACTTCAGTATCATTCACAGTCTGTAGCTAAGTTCTCTTGTTTGGCAGTTGTGTATTTAAACAGGCTCTATTGTACTGAAGAGTTCTTTCATTGCATGCTTAGCTCAGGCTATATGGAAGATAATTTATTTTTGGAGAAATAGAAGTTCCCCACAGTCAGCATAAATGTATAAAACAATACTGAATCCATAGTTTATTGTTCCCCTGGCTCTTCCTATTTTTCTCTCTTTGTACTATCTCAGAATGTGGTAATACCAATCATATTGTATAATACTATTTGTATAGCATTATTGGAAAATGTAATCTTAAAATGGATAAGGAAAGAGAAGTCCTAATGGGAATGCTGGTCATAGGAATATGATTCAGAAAGTAATGTTCCTTTAGCAAGAAATTTTCTTTTCTCTTTAGTCGGTTAAGAACCTATGCCCCTAAAATAAATCTGTAGATACAGTAACAAAGGGTTATAATCACCCCTGTATAGTTGCCAGCCTCCACTAATAGTCCTCAAAGTCTCTTCTCTGCTTTAATTAATAAACATTTCTTCTGGAACCTATGATATCTTTGATCAACACACCTAGTTTTCAGTGTTATTGAAAATTTACATCTCTTTGTTTGTATATTGTTTTGGTGTGAAATCAGGCACTATCTTAAACCAAAATCTCATAGAATAAAACTTTTGTTCTTCAGCAGCTTTGCATATCTCACCTGACTTTGCTGAATGGGGAGATTCCTAAATTCTCTTGAAGAACTGGCAGCAAAAAGTATTAATGTTGCCTTAAAAAAAAAAAAAAAAGCAAAATATTCTAACAATGACAATTAATTCCTAGCGATAAAAAGTCTGTAACTTGAAAGCCAGAAATACATTTGAGTTCAGTCCCTGAAAATTTAAATATTATTTCTTAAGATCATGTAAAACAGTAATGTAAAATATGATTTTTTAAATTCTTTATAGTAATATCAGCAGCTTTGATAAAATATAAAATGACTAGGGAACTTAGTTCCACTGCAAAAGACAGGCAAGGGAAATACCTGCTGTTTCTCTTGGCACAGTTAATAGCAAAGAGACTGCAATAAAAGCTTGGCAGAATCTTTAAACAGCAGAATTCTACTGAAATTCATTTTCATATACTTTTTGTTTTGTTTTTGTTTAAACAAATTGATAGGAAATATCATTGTTTTATGAAGATAAAAGGTAATCAAATAACTATTTTTTTCTTTTTCTGGAGAAACAGTTTTAGTATAAGAAAAGAGTTGTCTAATGTGTCTTAGTATTCCCAGTGTGGCTGATAAAAATTTGATCTGCATGCACAGTTTGGAGCAAACACAAATATATGCTACTCCCTTCTTTCCCAGAACAGGACGGCTCTCCTATTCTGATGCTCACGCCTACCCTCAAACCAACACATATTCAGTTCATTATAAAGATATGGTTATGTTCCAATGGCAATCACATTTTTTAAACTATGCATTGTATCTTCAGTTCATCTCGTTAGTTATGGACAGTGATGTCCATGTGTGGGTTGTTACTAAGGATTTTGATGGTTTTATTCTACTTACTTATATGGTTCCTGCACTACTGACCAATTTATATTAAGTCATTTGGTCTATCCCATATTCTCTTTTGAGAGAAAAATAATGCATTAATATACACAAAGGAAAACGAAATGGTCCAGGTATCTACCTTTCTAAAATATTTGTGAAATGTACCAAAAAGCTTAGTATTCATTTATTAAATCACAGTAGAGATATTGTCTATGAAGAACTTATCCTCAGTCTCTTGTTGAAATAGAAAAAGATTCTCTTATGTCTTTTCCTACATATTTTCCCTATGATTACCTGGAATGCTTTCTCTGCCTCTCAACTCCCATTGGGAACAGCACATGTGTGTCCTATTTTCTTTTTCTTTAATTCTAGGTAAAATTCCTCTATTTTGGGGGAAGACTTCTCAAGTGATAGTAACAATAGCTCTTACTTCTTGAGGACTTATTAATAGAATGCAAACAGCACTATGATATGTTGTCTGTAATCTTGTAAACAATTCTTCCATTTTGGCATTATTATTTCCAAGTTTTAAAAAGAGAAATTGAGGCTTAGAACAATTAAATATCTTACCAAACTTTATATAACATAATTTATATTAATTTCTATTTTCGCATTAACCTCTTCTTGCTTCTAAAACACTATTGATTACATGTTCTAATTTATTAAATAAGCTCTTTGCTCCCTTGAATATATAAAGTATATATTATTCATATTTCTATCATTATCATGCCACGTTTAGAACCTAAAATTCAGTAAATGTTTAACACATATGATGAATATAAATAAAATAACATAAAATATTTTTATAATTCTGAGCTTTTTAAAAGTCTGAGTGACTTTGTCACTGCAAAGACATGTTAAAATATTTCATGCACATCATGTTAATATAAATTATTAATTATAAACATTGTTCTCACTTAGCAATGTATGAATTTTAGTTTTCTGAATTTTAGAGTCAGCTAGAAAAAGAACAAACACTCATTATTGTATCAGACTGAATAAAAACCTCAAAGCATCAAGGGTGCATGAATCCAGCTGGAAAGGCAGTTAAAACCGGGCTCTTTGAAGAAACTTGAGAAAAATTTACAGCACAACCCTGTGATTATGATATTATAGTTGCCATAAAAACTGTTTGAAGAATTGAAACTTTAAGGGCTTCTTGAAAAACAAATTACTGTGTTGGGTAATACATATTTCTTGTATCCTATTGAAAAATAAAACTACACCTTAGGGAAAAATTCCAATTAACACTCTCTCACTCTTTCAGATAGCTAGGGTCCATCTTTCCTATAATCCTAGAGTTCATGTTCAGTTCTGCTTAAAATAACTACGACCTCCTCAAGCCACTGCAAATGTACTCTTCCAATTTCTGAACCATGGTGTAAGAAAATATAAGAATATAGAAACCATGTCACATATAAAATTGGTTTATTTCTAAACACACTATTCTAAGCTAATTAAATGAACAAATCCTAACTGGACACTTCATCTTCTGTATATTATAATTTGCTATTTAATAGTAGAAATAACTTTACCCTTGAATTACTTTTGTACTGGCTGTGATGTTCTCTGATTCATTCATTTGCTATGGGCAATGGAAATTACAAAAGATATTTAATCCTTGATTTCAAGGAATGGCCAGTCATGGGAAGAAAAGGCACATGTATTATATGCAAAATAATTAAAAGCAATGTAAGTTTGTATATATTGTAATATTATAATGACTGACACTGTCAGTAAATATAAAACAAATAAAGAAAAAACTTCAAGTGACCTTCTTATTTTGTAAGTAGTCAGGGTTTACCAAGTACTGAGAAATATGTTTAATTTCAAACACTTGTGATGCTTGCAGGAAAATATGTGTATATGTGTGTGTGTGTGTGCCTGTGTGTTCCATTTTATAGCACAGATTACTTTTACTGTGACTCTGATGGAATTGCTGAAATGATAAGTCATATCTGTTATGACCTAGTTGCTTTGATACTGTGAAATGTAACCTAAAGTTTGTTTCCAGCTCACTGAAGTATATTTGGAATCTAATCTCTAGTAAATCAGAGATTCTCAAACTTCTTGTCTGTATAATAACCAGTCTGGGAAATTCTTAGAAAAGTACAGATTCCTAGGATCTATCCTCAGAGATTCTAATTTTTTGGCCTTGGGTTGGCCTAGAAGTCTGCATTTTAATTAGTTTCCTGCCCACCCAGAGGATCCCGACATAGATGGCTTGTAGAGAACTTCCTGAGAAACATTACACTATGCCTTCAGGTGAAAGCAAGGTTCTGGCTATCTTATTTGCTGGTGCATGGCCAGTATCTTGCTGGATTATTTTTTTTCCCATGGAAAAAAATGTGATTGTTTTAGAGAACAGGTTTGTTTTTTTTTTTCATTAAGCATGTGTTTATTTAGTAATTTAGAACTTCCTATTGTTTATTTATGAAATTGAAATGTTCATTTTGACAATATGGATTAGCTCTTAGGAATGCAGCAATATTAAGGCGAAAAACCACATCATGAGAAAATGTTAGTAGAGTGTGGTAAATATTAATGTCAATAAAGATAGGCATGGGGTGGCGTGAGCCTGGGAAATGTCATCATTTCTCATATTGGGGTCAGATAGAAGAAGTTCTGGAGTAGGTGATGCCTGTGTTGAATCTTCACAGAAAAATTGGAATCAGTGGGCCAGAGAAAACTGATTGAAGGTGTTCCTGTCAGAGACATGTAACTTGGTTGCTGAGGAGGAACTGCAAGTGGCAGAGGCAAGGTCATTTGGTATGGAGGTTGTAGAATGAGGAGGAACGTGGCAGGAGACACACCCAGAGAGAGAGACAGAGGCGAGATCACTGCGAGCTGGGAAAAATGACAGACCTGAG
This sequence comes from Balaenoptera borealis, assembly GCF_965194805.1. Classification (NCBI taxonomy): domain Eukaryota; kingdom Metazoa; phylum Chordata; class Mammalia; order Artiodactyla; family Balaenopteridae; genus Balaenoptera; species Balaenoptera borealis. The sequence continues at coordinate 43,645,858 of NC_138862.1, forward strand.
CTGGATGTTCTCTTTATATACCATAGGATCACACAAATTTGTTCTGGCAAATCTATGGTATTCAAATCAATATTATAGTTCTGGCGAAAGAGCTATAGACAGCAGCTGGCCTGATGTGCATTCACTTGGGGGGCTTTGGGAAAGAAGAAAAAATGTAGATAGCTAGATCTAATCACTGTCACCTGATGTCTAGGTTAAAAGACAAGTGATATTTGCTAGGAGGAAGAGACTTTATCTGAAATGCCATTAGCAGAATGTCTCCGGTTGAGGATTGCCTGTAGTAAAGAGAACCCAGTATCTGTGGATTCATGGGCCAAGGCTCCCTGGAGAAACTAATAGAAACTGTGTAACTCTCTGGGGTACAAACTAGAGGTGTTTGAAAACTCATACACTCCTCCTGCTATAACCTCACCTGGAGACCTCATCTATTATCCTGGCATATAGAGTACATTTCTGTATGACCTGGGGAGCTGCTCTTGAGGTCCTAGATTTTTTTCTACATCATCTGAGCCTATTGATTGCCTCTATACCACAAGTTATTAATAAAGCTTGATACAAAACAAGATGTTCAGTTTGTATTAGTCTGATTTGACAATTCAATTATTTGTGTTGTCTCCAGTGATAGGTAGCAAAATTAATGTAGAATAATACCATAATTGTTTTTGGAGAGAAAAGTAGGGACGTATACTTAGAAAAAAAATACTTCTATGTGCCATGCTAAAATTACTCTGGTCATCAAGAAAGGGAGGAAGGTTGGGTAATATTTACTGTGTTGTCCTCATAAAACCAGGATAAACTAGAAACACTTTGGGGGATAGAACAAAGAAGTAAAGGCAAAACCACTTATCTTCTATTCCTGATTACTAATTACAAATTTCATGCCATAATTAAATAATAACTAGAAAACCTCATAAAAAAGAAGTAAATATTAAATAGGATTCATAGCTACCTTCATCTCCAAAGAGGTCCTGGGAAAGAACTTGAAGGTGGTTGAAATGAAGGGTGGAATAACGGAGAATGAAATTGCTTTTGTAGTGGTAAGTGGTTTTCTTGGAATTAAAAATAAAACTTAAAATGCTGAGTTTTAATTCCTGCATATTTGTGGCATCTCCTACAAAACTAGTCAGCTATTGCAAATAAACTACATGGTTTATCAATCCATGTCACCTCACCTATTCTATTCTTCATAAGAAGAATCATAGAATTGGGATAAAATTGAGCCTATTTTGCTGGTGACCTATAGTGACCCCTGCAAACTAGCTTGTATGCCTGGCAATTATGGCAGGCTGCTTCACTGATTGTTTTTCTTGACTCTTATTGCTTCCAAAGGGGATAGGATATGTCTAAAGGGGGTAAAGAGAATATAGATTGTTTGGTATTATTTTAAATATATGATTAATGAAGAATAACTAATACTACAAATGACTGTGGTCAAAGGTCTTATAATGCTACAAGAAATATAGTATAATGTAGACAAAAGTTTTTTTGAGGGTAGGTCGTGAAGTTTTGGCAAAGGAGAAAAAAAGTAAAAAATAACTGATAAATTGACATTGCGTGAACCCAGAGAGTTAATATCAAGATCTTAAAAATCAATTCTCTGCTTTTTTGGGACCTAGTAGAATTCTCTAAATACAGAGGTAATGTGATGGAAAATCCCTGTTCCTAGCAATATGAGAGGCATTCAGTTCCATTCTGAATACAAATAGATCACAGGAAAAGGAAAGCTATGAATCAGTAAATAAAATACAAGGAAAAAAAAGGGCCAAGGAGGAAACGTGATTTTTCGATCATTTAAGATTTTTCCTACAGACAAAGGATAGCAAAAGTAAAACATAAAGCCTAAAGATATGGTGCAATTAAATAAAATAAAAAGGCAAGATGTTTTAAAGTTAACTACCGATACTTTGTGCTGGAAGAGGCAGGTAATGGAGCTCCATTTGTACAAAATATATCAAGGTCTACACTGACATTTTCTGTTACACTTATTTCTACACTGAGACATCTATTTATGAAAAAATTGAATCAAGCAGAGAGCTTTCAGATATTAAATGCAGCCTGGAAAACAATTTGTTTTAAAAATTCTTCTCATTTTATCTATTTGCCAGAAGAATTTATTGCTCTAAGGAGATAAGGATTTTTTTAATATCAACTAAACCTAGATTTTAAACAAATTGAAATTTTTAATCTGGTTTAATATATATATGTGTGTGTGTGTGTGGACAAACACTGTAAAATTGCATTTTAGAATTAACTGAATGTGCTGGTAGTATTTTAAGAAGTTAATTATTAAAAATATGTTTTTCTCTGGGTATTCATTTTTTGCACCTTAAGGTAAAGTGACCCTTTTTTCCTTCCTCCCTTTCTTCCTTCCTTCCTCTCCCTTCCTTCATCTCTTTCTTAAAACAACATTAGTATCCATCATTATTATTATGAAACACTAATATTTAGTCCAATAATATTTACTTTACAGCCAAGAAAATAAGATTCCAGCATATAAAATAATGTTTTTAATGTTAACACAATAAAGAAATGACAGAGTCAATTGAAACTTATTATTTTATAGTAACTGGAAAGGTTATTCATTTATTTTGAGGGGAAGGGATTCCTTTTCCATAATAGTTTTCAAAACCAGGTAATGATCTACAGGGGAAAAAATGAACCTCTTGCTTCAGAGCCACATCTCATTCCAGCTCGAATATAATATCACTCATGGTTTTACCTTGTTGGTTATTGCTCTTCACCCCTTTTCTTATGTGTTTCAATTGGAGAGAATTAATATAATATTGATTACTCAAGGAGTTTATTTGGGAGACACATTTATATAATACTCTTACTAAAAAAGGAATTAAATCTTGAAATATATTGAAGATATATATATATATATATATATATATATATATATATTAATGTTATTACTGTTACCAAACAAAAATTGTGTCCACTTGCCCATGCGCAGTAAAGCCAATCTACTGACACAGGGTTGTGATGAAGGGAAGTACAACATTTATTGCAAGGCACCAAGCAAGGAGAATGGGCAGCTCATGTTCAAAAGACCCAAACTCCCCAATGGCATTCAGGGAAGGGGTTTTAAAGGCAGTGTGAGAGAGGGTGGCTGCAAGGTGTATGATCAGCTTGTGCACAATTCTCAGATTGGTTGGCATCAAGGTGAAGTTTCAAGCATCATCAACCTCTGGTTTCAACCAGTCTAAGCTCTATGTTCTTGCCATCAGCAGTTTTCATCTGGTGGGGGTCTGCTTCCTGTAAAAACAACTGAGGAATGTGTGTCAGGCCTTTATATGTATCTTTCAAGGAACTAGGAGTTTGGTGATTCTACTATATGGTGAATTTATAGTCTAAATTGTTACCAGTTTCCCAGTCCAACAGCTATTTTTTGTTTCTATATCTTCACATTTCCTAATCACTAACTCTTGAGTCAGCCTTCAGAGACCTAAGGGAGGCCTGGGAGACTAAAGCAAAAGCTTTTTACTCAAAGGACAGGGACGCAGGGGCTTGTATATGGTTTCATTACCAAATGTGTAGTCAATTCCAAAATTAAAGTTTCCATAAAATCCTACCACTGGCATATGGGTTCTTTAGTTGATCAAATGAAAATCTTTTTTAGAGAATATTTGTTGTAATGTTTCTCTAACAAATAGTTTAAGATATAGTTTTCTGCAGCCGATCAACGGATTTTCCTGGACCATACAAACTAAATTTTAATTTTTAATATATCAATATCCTATGCCTTTTAACACCATTTCCTTCATAAAATTAAATAATTTCATCATTTTGATTTTATTTGGATGAATGCAAGATTTAATTCTTCAACTCCATTTCAGTCTTCTAAAAATTCTCACTGAAAGCTCAAAATCCAATCCTCTATATCTCAATTCAATAATACAATAAATATTCTTGCTCTCATGTAATAGAGTCTTTGAAATATGAGAAACCAAGAAAACAAGTGCTCTATGAAATTGAGATTCTAGAAATGAATGCATAACATAAATGGGCATGCTTTTAATGGTTTCAGCTATAACAATTTCCTATAAACAGTTTTAAAGAAGTCAGAAGTGAATCACATGATTTTATGTACCCTCACTATAAAATCATTTGATTCACTTTGTCTTTTTTTTAATATATACATTATATATGCATATGTATGTGTATATGCATATATTTCATTGGTTTGAGATTTAGATATTAGCATTTTTCAACCAGAGAGACTGGTCTTGCAGTTGTGGACTTAGACAAAACCCTCCCTCATTTCTGATTTATCTTCCATGATTGGAACTCCTACATAAAGTATGTATCTGACAAAATAAGGGGATTAGCGTTTGTAGAGAAAGATTAGTCCAAGTTTTTAAGAAGACTTTGGGGTTAATATCTGATGTTAAAGGAATTAATACTATTACATTACACATAAATTATGTAAATATAGATGTTTAATATTTTATAGTTCCAACATGCTTAAATGTTAATTTATTTTGCCAAAAATATTTGGTGACATCCCTGTTATTATAAGTTTTATTACATAAAAAAATACTCAGAATAAGTTCCTCTTTTAAAACTACCTAGACCATATAATTTAATGGACACAGAACATTCAAAATATTTCCTATTAATGTTCAAGGGTTTATGGCTTGAAATTTGATATTGTGACTATTTTATCTGAATATTTGTATTCACAAAAGAAATCACTTAAGCAGTTCTACTGTGATGTCTAAGTTAAAATAAATCTTTAGAAAAACTCAAATGTGATCTTGAAGTGAGGACAAATGCAATGGCTGGGACATTCTTTGTAAATTCTGCACTTGATGGCTTCTGCACTTGGTTCCTTTGCTGAGCAAAAGCTTTTAAATTTCATTAGGTCCCATTTGTTTATTTTTTGATTGTCCAAAGCTGAAGGAGTAACAAATTTTATTGGAATAATAAAATAAAAATAAAGAATTCAACTAAATTCTTCTTTCTACATTTTGACCCCATAGTGCTTCAATTCCTTCTCCGTTATTTGTAGCTGGTTTGTTTTGGACTATAATGACCATTATGAATGTTGAAGTGTTTTCAGTGAAAAATGAATTTTTATTGATTCGTTTAAATAAGACCTATTATCTTTCTGACCAAAGTGAGAAAATAATCCTTATATCTCCTCCATCTGAGATAGTCCGAAGCAGAATTCAAGAGCAAATATGTTGCTAACCCAGTTTATCTGAAATCTAATTACAAAAATGGAAAGATTTTTAATTCCTTAAAATAATTGTTTCATCCTAGAAAGTAGTTTACACAGTGAACCCCTGGTATTCTCAAAGAGCCTATAGCCTGAGTGTATCTTTTTCTGTGTGCTGCAGAGAACAGAGTGAGCCATCAATTAAAATAATATTACAGAACCATTTAAAATAGAAATATGGAAATTCTAAGAATTATAAGAAAATCATGCACTTCCATGTGACCTATGGATGAGACTAGCTTCTTATGGCAATAATTTCGACTATCTCAAAAGTTTATTGGTGGGAAAAGCCTGGTGAATTTGAGAAGAAACTGCAAGTATCTTGGCCATCCCACTGTAGAAGGATCAGTATATGAAGAGAAACCCAATTTGTAATTACTAAGATTTATTTTCCTAGTCTAAACCTACTTATACTTAATATTACCTGTTACACTGTGCAATCATTTGTCTATAATTAGCACTCAGACAAGTACACTGACACATGTATAGTGTTTTGAATACTATACAATGATCTATGATAATTTTGAATAATCTATCATAATCTGTGATTTTTAAATGAGTTTAAAAATAGGTTGAGGGATTCCCTGATGGCACAGTGGTTAAGAATCTGCCTGCCAATACACGTGACACAGGTTCGAGCCCTGGCCTGGGAAGATCCCACATGCCACAGAGCAACTAAGACCGTGTGCCACAACTACTGAGGCCCGTGCACCTACAGCCTGTGCTCTGCAACAAGAGAAGCCACCACAATGAGAGGCCCACGCCCTGCAACGGAGAGTAGCCCCCACTCACCACAACTAGAGAAAGCCCGCGCACAGCAATAAAGACCCAACACAACGAAAAATAAATAAATAAATTTATTGAAAAAATAAATAAAAATAGGATGAAAACTTATTTTATCTTATAAATCCTATATTATGCTTATCACATTCATAATTTGAGATTTATTTTGAAGAGGTGGGATTGAAATGAATTAGGAGAGAAAAGGAAAAGGAAAACAGTAGTTTTTCTTTACTTGCAAAATTCTGATATTTTAGTAAATGCCATTGTTTTTCTTTGTTTGTTTTTAACATCTCTATTGGATTATAATTGCTTTACAATGCTGTGTTAGTTTCTGCTTTATAACAAAGTGAATCAGCTATATGTATACATATATCCCCATATCTCCTCCCTCTTGTGTCTCCCTCCCACCCTCCCAATCCCACCCCTCTATGTAGTCACAAAACACCGAGCTGACCTCCCTGTGCTATGGAGCTGCTTCCCACTAGCTATCTATTTTACATTTGGTAGTATATATAAGTCCATGCTACTCTCTCACTTCGTCCCAGCTTACCCTTCCCCCTCCCCATGTCCTCAAGTACATTCGGTATGTCTGTGTCTTTATTCCTGTCCTGCCCTTAGGTTCCTGAGAACCTTTTTTTTTTTTAGATTCTATATACATGTGTTAGCATACGGTATTTGTTTTTCTCTTTCTGACTTACTTCACTCTGTATGACAAACTCCAGGTCCATCCACCTCACTACAAATAACTCAATTTCGTTCCTTTTTATGGCTAAGTAATATTCCATTGTATATACGTGGCACCTCTTCTTGATCCATTCAGCTGTTGATGGAAACTTAGGTTGCTTCCATATCCTGGCTATTGTAAATAGAGCTGCAATGAATATTGTGGTGCATGACTCTTTTTGAATTATGGTTTTCTCAGGGTATATGCCCAGTAGTGGGATTGCTGGGTCATGTGCTAGTTCTATTTGTACTTTTCTAAGGAACCTCCATACTGTTCTCCATAGTGGCTGTATCAATTTACATTCCCACCAAGAGTGCAAGAGGGTTCCCTTTTCTCCACACCCATTCCAACATTTATTGTTTGTAGATTTTATGATGATGGCCATTGTGACTGGTGTGAGGTGATACCTCATTGTAGTTTTGATTTGCATTTCTCTAGTAATTAGTGATGTTGAGCATTTTTTCATGTGTTTGTTGGCCCTCTGTGTGTCTTCTTTGGAGAAATGTCTATTTAGGTCTTCTGCCCATTTTTTCATTGGGTTGTTTGTTTTTTTTGATATTGAGCTGCATGAGCCGTTTGTATATTTTGTAGATTAATCCTTTGTCAGTTGCTTCATTTGCAAGTATTTTCTCCCATTCTGAATGTTGTCTTTTCATCTTATTTATGGGTTCCTTTGCTGAGTAAAAGCTTTTAAGTTTCATTAGGTCCCATTTGTTTATTTTTTTTAAATTTCCATTACTCTAGGAGGTGGGTCAAAAAGTCTCTTGCTGTGATTTATGTCATAGAGTGTACTGCCTATTTTTTCCTCTAAGAGTTTTATAGTGTCTGGCCTTAAATTTAGGTCTTTAATCCATTTTGAGTTTATTTTTGTGTATGGTGTTAAGGAGTGTTCTAATTTCATTCTTTTACATTAGCAGTCCAGTTTTCCCATAACCATTTATTGAAGAGGCTGTCTTTTCTCCATTGTATATTCTTGCCTCCTTAATCAAAAATAAGGTGACCATATGTGTGTGGGTTTATCTCTGGGCTTTCTATCCTGTTCCATTGATCTATATTTCTATTTTTGTGCCACTACCATACTGTCTTCATTACTGTAGCTTTGTATTATAGTCTGAAGTCAGGGAGCCTGTTTCCTCCAGCTCCGTTATTCTTTCTCAAGATTGCTTTGGCTATTCAGGGTCTTTTGTGTTTCCATACAAATTGGGAAATTTTTTGCTCTAGTTCTGTGAAAAATGCCATTGGTAGTTTGATAGGGATTGCATTGAATCTGTAGGTTGCTTTGGGTAGTATAGTCATTTTCATAATGTTGATTCTTCCAATCCGAGAGCATGGTATATCTCTCCATCTGTTGTATCATCATTAATTTCTTTCCTCAGTGTCTTATAGTTTTCTGCATACAGGTCTTTTGTCTCCTTAGGTAGGTTTATTCCTAGGTATTTTATTCTTTTTCTTGCAATGGTAAATGGGAGTGTTTCCTTAATTTCTCTTTCAGATTTTTCATCATTAGTGTAAAGGAAAGCAAGAGATGTCTGGGCATTAATTTTGTATCCTGCAACTTTACCATATTCATTGATTACCTCTAGTAGTTTTCTGGTGGCATCCTTAGGATTCTCTATGTATAGTATCGTGTCATCTGCAAACAGTGACAAATTTACTTCTTCTATTCTGATTTGGATTCCTTTTATTTTTTTCTTCTATGATTGCTATGGCTAAAACTTCCAAAACTATGTTGAATAATAGTGGTGAGAGTGGGCAACCTTGTCTTGTTCCTGATCTTAGTGGAAATGGTTTCAGTTTTTCACCATTGAGAACGATGTTGGCTGTGGGTTTGTCATATATGGCCTTTGTTATGTTGAGGTAAGTTCCTTCTATGCCTACTTTCTGGAGTGTTTTTATCATAAATGGGTGTTGAATTTTGTCAAAACCTTTTTCTGCATCTATTGAGATGATCATATGGCTTTTATTCTTCAGTTTGTTAATATGGTGTATCACATTGATTGATTTGTGTATATTGAAGTATCCTTACAGCCCTGGGATAAATCCCACTTGATCATGGTGTATGATCCTTTTAATGTGCTGTTGGATTCTGTTTGCTAGTATTTTGTTGAGGATTTTTGCATCTATGTTCATCAGTGATATTGGCCTGTAGTTTTCTTTCTTTGTGACATCTTTGTCTGGTTTTAGTATCAGGGTGATGGTGGCCTTATAGAATGAGTTTGGGAGTGTTCCTCCCTCTGCTATATTTTGGAAGAGTTTGAGAAGGATAGGTGTTAGCTCTTCCATAAATGTTTGATAGAATTCTCCTGTGAAGCCATCTGGTCCTGGGCTTTTGTTTGTTGGAAGCTTTTTAATCACAGTTTCAATTTCAGTGCTTGTGATTGCTCTGTTCATATTTTCTACTTCTTCCTGGTTGAGTCTCGGAAGGTTGTGCTTTTCTAAAAATGTGTCCATTTCTTCCAGGTTGTCCATTTTATTGGCATATAGTTGCTTGTAATAATCTCTCATGATCCTTTGTGTTTCTGCAGTGTCAGTTGTTACTTCTCCTTTTTCTTTTCTAATTCTATTCATTTGAGTCTTCTCCCTTTTGTTCTTGATGAGTCTGGCTAATGATTTATCAATTTTGTTTATCTTCTCCAAGAACCAGCTTTTAGTTTTATTGATCTTTGTTATTGTTTCCTTCATTCCTTTTTCATTTATTTCTCATCTGATCTTTATGATTTCTTTCCTTCTGCTAACTTTGGGGTTTTTTTGTTCTTCTTTCTCTAATTGCTTTAGGTATAAGGTTAAGTTGTTTATTTGAGATGTTTCTTGTTTGTTAAGGTAGGATTGTATTGCTGTAAACTTCCCTCTTAGAGCTGCTTTTGCTGCATCCCATAAGTTTGGGTCGTCATGTTTTCATTGTCATTTGTTTCTAGTTATTTTTTGATTTCCTCTTTGATTTCTGCAATGATCTCTTGGTTATTAAGTAGTGTATTGTTTAGCCTCCACGTGTTTGAATTTTTTACAGATTTTTTTCCTGTAATTGATATCTAGTCTCATAGCATTGCGCTTGGAAAACATACTTGATACAATTTCAAATTTCTTAAATTTACCAAGGCTTGATTTGTGACCCAAGATATGATTTATCCTGGAGAATGTTCCATGAGCATTTGAGAAGAAAGTGTATTCTGTTGTTTTTGGAAAGAATGTCCTATACATATCAATTAAGTGCATCTTGTTTAATGTATCATTTAAAGCTTGTGTTTCCTTATTTATTTTCATTTTGGATGATCTGTCCATTGGTGAAAGTGGGGTGTTAAAGTCCCCTACTATGATTGTGTTAGTGTTGATTTCCCCTTTTATGGCTGTTAGCATTTGCCTTATGTATTGAGGTGCTCCTATGTTGGGTGCATAAATATTTACAATTGTTATATCTTCTTCTTTGATTGATCCCTTGATCATTATTTGTGTCCTTCTTTGTCTTTTGTAATAGTCTTTGTTTTAAAGTCTATTTTGTCTGATATGAGAATTGCTACTCCAGCTTTCTTTTGATGTCCATTTGCATGGAATATCTTTTTCCTTCCCCTCACTTTCAATCTTTATGTGTCCCTAGGTCTGAAGTGGGTGTCTTCTAGACAGCATATACACGGGTCTTGTTTTTGTATTCATTCAGCCAATCTATGTCTTTTGGTGGGAGCATTTAATCCATTTACATTTAAGGTAATTATTGATATGTATGTTCCTATTATCATTTTCTTAATTGTTTTGGCTTTGTTTTTGTAGGTCTTTTCCTTCTCTTGTGTTTCCTGCCTAGAGAAGTTCCTTTGGCATTTGTTGTAAAGCTGGTTTGGTGGTGCTGAATTCTCTTAGCTTTTCTTGTCTGTAAAGGTTTTAATTTCTTCATCAAATCTGAATGAGATCCTTGCTGGGTAGAGTAATCTTGGTTGTAGGTTTTTCCCTTTCATCACTTTAAATATGTCCTGCCATTCCCTTCTGGCTTGCAGAGTTTCTGCTGAAAGTTCAGCTGTTAACCTTATGGGTATTCCCTTGTATGTTATTTGTTGTTTTTCCCTTGCTGCTTTTAATATTTTTTCTTTGTATTTAATTTTTGGTAGTTTGAATATGTGTCTTGGCATGTTTCTCCTTGGATTTATCCTGTATGGGACTCTCTGTGCTTTATGCACTTGATTAACTATTTCCTTTCCCATATTAAGGAAGTTTTCAACTATAATCTCTTCAAATATTTTCTCAGTCCCTTTCTTTTTCTCTTCTTCTTCTGGAACCCCTATAATTCGAATGTTGGTGTGTTTAATGTTGTCCCAGTGGTCTCTAAGATTGTTTTCAATTCTTTCCATTCTTTTTTCTTTATTCTGCTCTGCGGTAGTTATTTCCACTATTTTATCCTCCAGGCCACTTATCCGTTCTTCTGCCTCAGTTATTCTGCTATTGATTCCTTTTAGAGAATTTTAAATTTCATTTATTGTGTTGTTCATCACTGTTTGTTTGCTCTTTAGTTCTTCTAGGTCCTTGTTAAACGTTTCTTGTATTTTCTCCATTCTATTTCCAAGATTTTGGATCATCTTTACTATCATTACTCTGAATTCTTTTTCAGGTAGACTGCCTATTTCCTCTTCATTTGTTTGGTCTGGTGGGTTTTTACCTTGCTCCTTCATCTGCTGTAAGTTTCTTTGTCTTCTCATTTTGCTTAAGTTACTGTGTTTGGGGTCTCTTTTACACAGGCTGTAGGTTCGTAGTTCCCATTGTTTTTGGTGTCTGCCTCCAGTGGCTAAGGTTGTTTCAGTGGGTTGTGTCAACTTCCTGATGGAGGGCACTTGTTCCTGTGTTCCGGTGGATGAGGCTGGATCTTGTCTTTCTGGTGGGCAGGACCACATCCAGTGGTGTATTTTGGGGTGTCTGTGACCTTATTATGATTTTAGGCAGCCTCTCTGCTAATGGGTGGGGTTGTCTTCTTGTCTTGCTAGTTGTATGGCATAAGGTGTCCAGCACTGTAGCTTGCTGGTCGTTGAGTGGAGCTGCATCTTAGCATTGAGTTGAACACCTCTAGGAGGATTTTTGCCATTTGATAATATGTGGAGTCAGGAGGTCTCTGGTGGACCAACGTCCTGAACTTGGCTCTCCCATCTCAGAGGCACAGGCCTGATATGTGGCCAGAGCACCAAGACCCTGTCAGCCACATGGCTCAGAAGAAAAGGGAGAAAAAAAGAAAAAAGAAAGAAAAACTTAAAAAGTTATTAAAATAAAAAATAAAAAATAATTATTAAAAATAAAAAGTAATAAGGAAAAAAAGAATAAAAAGAAAGAAGAGAGCAACCAAACCAAAAAACAAATCCACCAATGATGACAAGTGCTAAAAACTATACTTAAAAAAAAGAGAAAACGGACAGACAGAACCCTAGGACAAATGGTAAAAACAAAGCTATACAGACAAAATCACACAAAGAAGCATACGCGTACACACTCACAAAAAGAGAAAAAGGAAAAAAATATATATATCTATATATATTTTTTAAAAAAAGGAAGAGAGCAACAAAATCAATAAACAAATCTACCAATGATAATAAACTCTAAATAGTAAACTAAGATAAACATAAAACCAGAAACAAATTAGATGCAGAAAGCAAACCCCAAGTCTACAGTTGCTCCCAAAGTCCAATGCCTCAATTTTGGGATGATTTGTCTATTTAGATATTCCACAGATGCAGGGTACATCAAGTTGTTAACTTTAATCCGCTGCCCCTGAGGCTGCTGGGAGAAATTTCCCGTTCTCTTCTTTGTTCACACAGTTCCTGGGGTTCAGCTTTGGATTTGGCCCCGCCTCTGCTTGTAGGTCGCCTGAGGGCATCTATTCCCTGCCCAGACAGGACGGGGTTAAAGTAGCAGCTGATTAGGCGGCTCTTGCTTACTCAGGCCGGGGGGTGGGGAGGGAGGGGTATGGAATGCAGGGTGAGCCTGCAGTGGCAGAGGCCGGCATGACATTGAAACAGCCTGAGGCGCGCCTTGTGTTCTCTTGGGGAAGTTGTTCCTGGATCATGGGACCCTGACAGTGGCAGGCTGCACAGGCTCCTGGGAGGGGAGGTGTGGATAATGACCTGTGCTTGCACACAGGCTTCTTGGTGGCTGCAGCAGCAGCCTTAGTGTTTCATGCCCGTCTCTGGTGTCCATGCTAGTAGCCACAGCTCGCGCCTGTCTCTGGAGCTTGTTTAGGTGGTGCTCTGAATCCTGTCTCCTCGTGCACCCCGAAACAATGGTCTCTTGCCTCTTAGGGAGGTCCAGACTTTTTTTCCTGGAATCCCTCCCGGCCAGCTATGGCACACTAGCCCCCTGCAGGCTGTGTTCATGCAGCCAACCGCAGTCCTCTCCCTGGGATCTGACCTCCGAAGCCCGAGCCTCAGCTCCCAGCCCCCGCCTGCCCCGGCGGGTGAGCAGACGAGCCTCTCGGGCTGGTGAGTGCTGGTCGGCACTGATCCTCTGTGTGGGAATCTCTCCGCTTTGCCCTCCGCACCCCTGTGGCTGCGCTCTCCTCTGTGGCTCTGAAGCTTCCCCCACCCCTCCACCCCCTCCTCCCCCCACACCCCGTCTCCACCATTGAAGGGGCTTCCTAGTGTGTGGAAACTTTTCCTCCTTCCCAGCTCCCTCCCAGAGGTGCAGGTCCCATCCCTATTGTTTTGTCTCTTTTTTTTTCTGTTTTCTTTTGCCCTACCCAGGTACATGGTGATTTTCTTGCCTTTTGGGAAGTCTGAGGTCTTCTGCCAGCATTCAGTAGGTTGTATTTTTGATGTATTTGTGGGGAGGAAGGTGATCTCCACGTCTTACTCCTCCGCCATCTTGAAGGTCATAAATGCCATTGTTAAATGCACTTTTTGCAGTTTTTCCCCCCACAAATATGACTATGTATAATTAAAACATAATACTGTAACTATGTTGAACATAAAATGTTTTAATGTATGTATTAGAATTTAAATTTTTTCCCAAGCTTTCCATGTGTTAGGCATCTCTGTTTTAATTTTTCTGGTGTTTCCTCTACAGAGAATTTCCCTCTGAAGTATCCCAAACATAGTTTCTACGAGGCTTTCATTTTTCACCTCTCCATACACCTCTCCCATGCTTCATCTCCTTTCTCACCTCCAGTCATCAAGTAGTCTGCAGCGTTGCTGAAGAACTGAACTTTGTGTTAGATAGTATTGCAGAATTACAATTAAAGACAAAATTTTATCTCCCACTCCAGAAAACCTTTCCACAGTGGTAGTAGAGAAAGAGAACACCTTTATTGTTGAAGAAGCATTAAGTGAGAATATGACGCCCATAACAGGCAATTAGCTCAGAGGTTGCTAAGACAGAAAGGAAGTTCATGCCCTTATATATCCAAGCAGATACAACCCACTACATGTATGTTTTCAAGATAAACAGTAACTAGTCCTCAAGTAAGAGGACTTGACAGAAACTTTTTTACACAGTAGTCACCTAATTTTACCTGATAATTGGGGTGACCATCTGTGGGGTGAATATTTGTGTTAATTAATTGGTTTTATCTCTTTTCCTGTCTTTGTGACAGGAGGAAGTTTTGCAATTTAGGGCAAGGTTCCCACTGAAGTTAGGCTCCTACCCTCCCATAGAAACTGGGAGAAATTCTCTTGAAGTTTGCATTTCAAAGAGATGTTCCCAGGTTCTTGAGGAAGACATTCCTGGGTCATAAAGCTGACAAAAGGTCAATCTAGTCTTCAAAAGGGAGAAGTCTAATCTTCTCCTTTCAAAAGGAGAAAGCACTTGCAAGTTTTCTCGAGTAAGTGCTCAAAGAAAAATTTGGGGAGGGGAATGTATTCCCTTATTTTCAACAGGAATAATTAAGCCTCTTATTTTTAATTTATTTTATTTTATTATTTTTTAAAATTTATTTACTTATTTATTTTTGGCTGTATTGGGTCTTCATTTCTCTGTGAGGGCTTTCTCTAGTTGCGGCAAGTGGGGGCCACTCTTCATTGTGGTGCGCAGGCCTCTCACTATTGCGGCCTCTCCTGTTGCGGAGCACAGGCTCCAGACGCGCAGGCTCAGTAGTCGTGGCGCACGGGCCTAGTTGCTCCACAGCAAGTGGGATCTTCCCAGACCAGGGCTCGAACCCGTGTCTCCTGCATTGGCAGGCAGATTCTCAACCACAGTGCCACCAGGGAAGCCCTAATTTATATTTTTGCTTACAGTAGAAGCACAGGAGTATCATGTGTTTGACTTTTCCTAAGAACATTTTTATATGATGATTTGCCATCATTTCCTTTAAAAAGTTTCTCGTGACTTGTCATGCTGTGCTTTTTTTTCTTTCCTATTACTAGCCTTTTTGCAAGGCAAAGGTGAAAAAATATATTTAATAAGTTAAAAGTAAATTGATAAAAAAATATAATTTCTGATTCAAAATTTACACTTTCCCTTACATTTTATTTCAATTTTAATGCTTAAAGTTGATGTTTGATTTTAGGCATGGTAAGAAAGTAAGCTAATTTAAAAATTCAAATTGAAATCTCTGTATTACACAGTGTTTAATCAGAGTCACATTAATCACAGTTCATATTAAACCCCTAGATGCTGTAGAGTACCTTTCTGAATAATGACTGCCCTCTAGGGTTATCAGTTATTAAAACAGAAGTCTTTTTAGAGGAATGGTCTATATCATTTCTAGGTTCATCGATTTCATAGCATTTATTTAGTAAGCAAGATAGAGAATTAACATTTTTGGATACTTTTTCAAAATATTCTTATTGAATACACATGTATCTTGAAATTATCTTTGACCCAAGAGTTGTGTGACTTGGGAACTATCTTCTATTTAGAGTTTGTTTTCTTCTTATTAGAGTTACTGATGCTTGCAATATTCATATACAGAACAGAGATCTGAACCAAGAGCTGTAGAAAACTTATAATACACTATCCTTACATAGAGATTAAGAGAAATATACATAAAATATATCATATACATTAATATAATCTCATGTCATAAGACTGAAATAGATAATCCAGATATGAAGCTCATTAGCAAAAGCATTTGATGAGATAGTCTTCTCAGTTAAACATAAATACTCAAAATGACATAGCAACATATGTGTTAGAATTATACACAATGCCATATTTTAAACAGTCTATCTTTTGCTTTACTTTAGATTATTTGGAAAATAAAATAGTTAATTTAACAATAGAAATATGTTTTTGTTAATTTAGTCCAATTTTTTTTCAATTTGTGCATTTTTTTTCCTCTATGTCAGTTGACTAATCTACTTTCTCACTGGCAGTCACTAATGAACACATGATTCTATTAATAATTATATTCAAAACACACTGGCATCCACTTTTTCAAAAATAATAAATTGATGACTCTTGAGCCTCTCTTTTTAATTGCGTTTTTTTCCTGTTTCACCAGAGGACCTTTCCTCTTAATCTTTCATTTCATATAATTTTGCTCAGAAAGATTTTAATTACTAAGGATTTATTTATTTATTTAGTGTTTTTTTATTTAGTTAATTAGTTATATTCTCAAGCCCATAGTTTAAACTTGTTTCTCAATAGTAATTTTCTGTGATCACAGAAATGTCTACATTCCAGAAGATTTTCTCTCTGTTTCTCACCTTGAACCCTGTTTACTAATTTCAAGCCAGTCTTGATGGAAGTACGTGCACGTGGCAAGAACCAGATAGGGCATTCCTGTACTCTTCGCAAAAGCATTCAAGTAATCTTTTGTGTTTCTATAGTGACATCACTTGTCTCCAAGATACGTGATGTGGATCCCTTGTTATGAAACAAAAAGTGCTCAGATTGAAAAGATAAGCGAATGGATTAAACTTCATGCATTTCCCCCACACTCATTTTAGCTTTCACTAACCTGAGACAACCATGTGAAACTAGATGAGCTTCTGCAGAAAACACAGAAAAACCAATCGAGATAAAAAAGATGTTAATACTAGGATTCCCACTGAGTGTGACTGCAACCAGTAATTCGAAGGTAGCGTTATTAGGAAAAGGCAGGACTTCTGTAGTATGTTAATCTGACTTTAATATATAGTATTATTGAGTTAAAGACAGTGTGCGTAGAGCATATTTTTTTATTAACTCTCAAGAACACATTTGACAGTTTGAAAATCAACTTTGAAGAGAATAAACTCTATGTTAAAGGAACATATCCAAATTTTTACTTAATTGTCATATGATCCGAAAACAAAACAAAACAAGATAATAATAAAAATAAGACTATCTGTACCCCTTTTCAGGATAATGAGCCCCTTTTCTAGCACATCAAGTTTATTTTTTATTTATCTTGAGTTTATCTTTAACTCCTTCAAACTACCTACAGTGCTCTTGGATGCAGTATTCTATGATTTGCTCAACATATATATTACCATTTTGTCCATATCTCTTGGACAATAATCGAATTATCACACATCCTTCAGTTTTCAGTTTCACAATTTAGGCACCAAAATTTGGGAGACTCCCAAATAAATGAAAGATTTTAGATTTCTCAGATCAGTTTATGTATGCTTTCTCAGCACTATAATAATTTTATCACATAGTAGAATTCACAGGGGCCTATTTTGTTTAGACTGCAGAAGTACCAAGAAAAATATTTCATGGGTTTCATATAGGGCTGTATCAGTCTTCTTTTGCTGCATAGCAAAGCACCCCACAATTTAATGCTTTTAAACAACAACACCCTATTATTGCTCACAAGTCTATCAGTCAGTTAGGCAGTTCCTTGGATCTGAACCAGCCTCTGCTAATTTCCACTGCACTCATTCATGGTATTTATAGCCGGTTGGCGGAATGTGGTATAATATTGTCTCCCTCAGATGTTAGGGATTAGCTGGCAATCAGCAGGAGTGATAGGGATGACTGAGCCATTTGTCTTCATCCAGTAGGTTCTCTAGAGTTCACTCACACGGTGGCAACAGGATTCTGAGAGAGAGTATAGAACAATGCCTAAACTCAGAATGGGTACATCAGTTCTGTTACATTCCATTGTCCACAGCGGTCGCAAGCCTAGTCCTCATGCAAGGTATGGAATATTATAAACTCCCACTTAATGAGAAGACCTACAAAGTCCAATTGCAGGGGATAATTAAAAGAGGAATGATTGAAGCCATTTTTGAAATAATCTATGACAAAAACTGAGACATCTTTCAATAATTCTTGTCATTTTACAAATCAGTAGACAGCAATAGAAAATTCAACTTTAATAGAAAAATTTTGAGCAAAGCATTAAATTTGAATCAATGCCAAATTATAATACTAAACCAAAACTAGATTGAGCAAATATTTTTCAGCCTTAGAGGTTTTAAAACAGATAAATTCCAATTTTGTTTCCTTTTATAAATAGAAATTCAGAATAATGTTGATAAATATTTTTTTCATATATGCATTAAAATGTAGTCTTTATTACTTGACCACAGTTCACTTATGATCTTCAGATATTGTATAAGTGCTTTCTGAAAAAGGAACTTAAGTGTTATGTGGTCATGTGGAGAACAAAGTGTTTTTATTGTAAAAGGAAGCCATAACAATGAATTTCCTGATTACTATGCAATCAAATAATATTAGAAAAATACACTTAGTTTAATGTGCCATTTATGTTGATACTGCTCTGATAGTATACTAAATAATGGTAAATATAATAAATCACAAATACTCAGCTTTTTAAAAATTTATATAATGTTAGGCTGATTTAATATCTTTTTTTACAGTGTGGAGTTTTCCTAAGGTTTTGCCCCTGAACAAGAACCTTTCAAGATATTTTTTAATCATCATTATTCCTAACTCTCTGCAGTATTAATAATTTTTATAAGTATATTGGTTCATTAGAACCATGAATCATAACGCAACTAATTATAGCACAACTGTTTTGAATTTCATGGCTGAAAAAATATGCAGGACTTGCTTATGGGGTTATTTAGATATCTAGCAAATAAGTGGTTTGAAAATTTTATTCACATTTTGAATAACAACTTGGACAATGGAAAATAAGTAAAAAGGGACCTAATTTTTTAAAAATTGTATCCTACATATAGGTGGTTCATGCGTAGAATAGAAACATAATAGAATTGTTTTGAATTTTCTGCATTGATCATATATCCTCTTTACCTCCTGCAATCTCTTACCATAGTTAATAAACTATGATACAGATCCCTAGAGAAAGAGAAAAGCTTGAATTAGGACAGAGGTAACAATTTCATGCTACAGTCCTGCTTTTTCTACATATGAGTCTTTTTAAGGGTCATCAGGCTTATCACTAAATGATAATAATAAGACATATTATTATTAATATGACTGCTGCATTTTACTTTACAGATCCCTGGAAAACAATATGCCTGGGCAGACTGAGGTGAGGTTAAAGAACATGGGGTATGGCAAAGGGAAAGCTAATATGTAGTAGAAAATAATGGCAATAGCTTGCAAGATATAATATTTAAACATTGGACTCTTACTTATCTATTAGTTATCTTCGTAAAGGAAATAAAATATTAGCAGGTGCTAGCACTTATGAAATTCCCTTGTATAAAAGATATTTCCAAACTTTATTCTGAAAGCATCTTCTAATTAAAACTAACAAATGAACAAACAAAAATCAACTCTCTCCACATTTTAAAATAGTTTTATTGGTGTAAACCATTGCAGTTGCTTTTAGCTGCTGAGCTCCATTCTCATATGCAGGACAACATGTTACCCTTAGTTTTTATATGTATGGAATGACTCATGGACGATTCTTATTTATCCTAACCTTTAATAGCTGTTCCTGATTGTCATGCAGTAATGTAATGAGTATATATTGTAGAATTGCATGAGGATCTATTGTACATAGTGTCAGATTTAGTTTTTGTAGATTAATCTAGGACTAAATATTCTATACATGGGTATTCAGGGTTCATAATTATTTGTTGCTAAAGCATATTTACTGCTCATTCCTCAATTTACTTGAAAATGGAAGACTACTTCACAAAATTCCAGGTAACAATTAATATAATACAAATTAATAGCATTCCTATTTGAAAAGATGTTTGAAAATAGAGACATACATTATCTATAAATAGCATTAATTAGACATTAGAACTTTAAGTTGACATTAAAGTGAAGTAGGTTTATCTCTGTGTGTTTTGATTTTAAAATTTCTCTAAGATGCATTATTATGCACAGAAAAGTTAGTATAATCATCATCTATTCAAACAAATATTTGTAAAACAGATACAGTGTGCCAGGTTACTATTCTAGGCACTGTGACTATAATGAATAAAATAGAAAAAATATCTTGCTCTCATGGAGTTTATAGTTTAGTTCATTTGGGAAAATTAAGATTATTAGCAAATACTATCTGATACATATATGGGTATATTTTAAAATTAATTTATTATCTGCAATGCATGAGCATTTAAAAATTTGAATGTTACCTAGAGGCTACCTATAAAACTTGTATTTTGCCCTGATTTGTAAATACTTTCAACTGAAAATACTTTAAAATTCATGAGCTGTCTCTTATAGTTTTTCTGTCAATATATCTAAATAATATATTTATACATTTCTTTGACTCTTTATGGAAAAATTTGTTACAGTAGCTGGCTATATTTTTAATTTTCACCTTGACCTCCCACTCATTCTTTAATCCACTCCAGTCAGGTTTTCACATCTACCAGTATACCAAAAGGGCATTTGCCCACTCAGCAATGATCTTCACTTTGCTACACCAAATGTGTAATTCTCAGTCTTTTATTACTTCATTTATCAGCAGAATTTGGCACAGTTAGTTGCTCACTTCCTCCTCCTTCAAATACTTTAGCATTTCTTTCTTGGTTCGCCTCCTACATCATTGGCTTTTGTTTTTCCATCTTCTTTATTGGTCCTTTCTAATCCCCCTAACTACTTTGTGGTACTCCAGGGTTTAACCCTCAAACCACTTTTCTATTTATATGCACTCTTATTTACTTACATGGCTTTAGATATTATCTATATTTTTATGATTTTAAAATTTATATATCTAGCCCTGATATTCCCCTGATGTACAGACTTGTATATAAAACTGTCTAGTCGACTTTTCAGTTGGATATCCAAAAGCGTCTAAGAATTAGCATGTCCAAAAGTGAAATTCTAATATTTATGTCTAATTTGCTCTTCTAGTAACTATCTCCATCTCAGTAAATGTAACTCCAACACTCTAATAGCCTGACTCCCCAAAATGTGGAATTATTCTTGACAGATCTCTTTCTCTCACATTATCTCTTAGATAATTAGCTCTATATTCAAAATGTATTCCAAATCAGACCTAGTTTTACCTCCGCTTCATCCCTGGCCTAAGGTACCATCATCTTATATCTGGATTTTTGTAATAGTTTCCTAACCTACTTCACTCCTTCTGCCCTTGCCCTCCTATAGTATATTCTTCATATAGCAGTCAATCAATCTGATTTAAATCTCATATTATCACCCCTCTGTCCAAAAACTCTTTAGTAGCTCTCCATCTCATTCAGAGAGAGTAAAATGTCTTACAAGGCTGTATCAGCCAATTCCCTGGTAGCAAAAGATGGCTCATTTAATCTGGTTAATTCACTATTTCCAGAAGTGTGGTTAGAGTTTATGGAACTAACAATAGATTAGTGCATTATCCTAGGTATTATAGGTGTGATTGTCTAGGAAGCAGATTCTGAGGCTGAGTTTCGCATGCATGATGTTTATTAAGAAGTGTCCTCAGGACCAGGATAAACACCTGTGAAAATAAAAAGAAAGAAACCAGTATTGAGTAGAAGTAAAAGTCTAGCTGTAAAGCAGGCTCAGGGACAACCCCAACTGATGCCATAAGCAGCTCAGGAACCATGATGGCCCTTCAGAGTAGTCCTGAGTTATAGTGCACTAGCACTGGGGCGACGTGTTCTTTGTTGAAGGGGGATCTGGGTAAAGTATTGCAGTGTCCACAAAAATGTAGTTACTTTACCAACACTAGGCCTGCCAGAGCAAACTGAAAGAGTTACTGGTGCCCAGAATGGGTAGCTGCTTAGAAAGGTCTACTTTATAGGAGCTGAGTCTTTGGTAAAGAGATGCAGTCATCCTAAAGGAACCTGTTGAGATTGAGCCAGGAAAAGAAATATACTTGCCTCCCTTTCCTTCCATCCTCTGACCTCCAAGAGGTTCCCCATCCCCCATCTGTCAAACCAGATACCAAGGAATATAGTGTATATTGGTTTGACTCCTAGGTTTTAAGGCAGGGTAGACAAAGGTTGTGAGTGAATTTGGAAGATCAGTATGCAACAAAATAATCTTACTTAGTCTTACTCTAGTATGCACTCTGATCTTATCTCCTACTATTTTTGTGAACCTTAATGAAAGTTAATAAGCCAGCTTTTCATAAAAGGATTCTGCCCCATTTATCAGTGGTGGAAACCCCTCTAGTCTCCTATCTAGGGCTGCTGGTTTTCCGGGAGCAGGGAGAGAATATGGCTGGTAATTTTACAATTCAGTTTCCAGATTTCTACTTACACCCTTGTTTTCAGCACCAACCTCACACTCTCTCTAGTTTCCTCTTTTCTTATATCATTCCAGTACAATTACCCATGCACTACAACTATGGTTTCCTGCCTGAATTAGGATGAGTAGAGTTTATTGTCTCCATAAGATGGTAAATTAGGGTTCTAGATGGCCCAAATAGAGTCCCCATCGATCTATCTCAGATTTTAACCCCTTATCTCCTTGTGCCACCAGGCTCAGAACCTCTCAGGCGTAACTTCTACTTGGACTCCCTCTCTGTTGTCACAGTAGCTTTTTCTTTCTTTCTTTCTTCTTTCTTTCTTTCTTTCTTTCTTTCTTTCTTTCTTTCTTTCTTTCTTTCTTTCTTTCTTTCCTTTTCTATTTTGCTTGTTTTAATAAAATAACTCTCCAACAATCACTTTTCAACCTCCAACATTATTGAAATGTCTTTTTCTTTCTTTTTCTTTTTCAAAATTATTGAAATAGTTTTTATACTATTGCCTCTTAACTCTCATCTGGTATCACAACAGAATCAACTAGGGAGCTTGTTAAAATGCATACCTTGGACAACATCAGTGACAAGTATACCACAGTGGACAGAGGATGAGAACACAAAGTTATATTTAAAAAGCTTTTCTGGTAACTTTTGTGCACAAAAATAGTTGAAAAACATTGCCAAGGGGGTCATGAGTATACAACTCCCCCTGCCTTATCTCCCATTTACTGTAGGTGCAGGAATTCAGATTTGTACATGATAACATGGGCATTTCTACTGAGATACAGGTAGGATTTCACTACCAAGTTGTCATGAATTTGGAACTGTTTTATGTTTTAACTTTGGTGCCTCTTGTAAATTTTTTCTCCCTTTTGACTATTTCCACCCTTACTGGAGACAACAAAAACAGTAATACTGTATTTGTGTTTTTATTAATATCCAAGGGAGGGATAAAGTTGGCTATGCTAACCTCACAATATCTTGATAGTTTTTGTTGCTGTTGTTTTCAATAGAACACTCTTTTTAAAAGAGAAAACATACAATAGATTTTACATTGTCTCAAATTTTATGGATTCAACAAAATCTTTTAAAACAATACTCAGATCGAACATATATGTCTGCTGAATTGGTGCTATGTTTATTTTCTTTGTAGGTATATAGCTTTTTCTTTTGTTGTTATTTTTTAAATTTATATTTCAAGTTTTTCTTACATATCATAACATTTCCCATAATTAAGCTTCACATTTTAAAATCATATTGTTAAAAATCAGTTTTTGTAGTTAAGTAAAAACTAGAAAAATTATACCAAAGAATGGGATATTTTTAACATGTAAAATTGTATCTGTAAGCTAAAAATGCAAATGTTTTCTAAGTCATATGCAGTGTGTTTTGTGCTAGTCTCAACCTATCAATAACCAATGTTGTTGGACCGGCACTTGTGGTTCGTATTATGATTGAAGACATCCTTCAGCAATAACCATCAGAAACTTTGAAAAAATAAAGGTTTATTACTTACAGGACCTGGAAATTACACAGTACACCTGGGGCCACACAGCAAGATAGCAGCTAGAGAACTTGAGTGCTCAAGCCTGGGGTTCTGCTTTTATTGGGGTTGAGGGTGGGAGCCTAGGATTTCCTGGGCTCACTCTTTATTGGTGAATTTAAAACATAAGAGAGAGAATTTAAACCTCAGGAAGAGAAAAAGCAAATGGCCCAACTGGTCAATTATCAAAATCAACCCAGATCTCTAAAACAAAGGAGCCTCTATTGGGGGAGGCAGCTGAGCTCTTTATCTAGTTATGTGGCTGGCCAGGTGTTTATTCACAACAGCTGGCTTTGAAGTGGATGCCTCTTTGAAGTGGCAATCAAAGCTTGAGTCAGGCACTTGCATTACAATAAAGAAAAAAAAAACCAACCTGTCAGGTTTTACATTGCGCAGTGTTATCTATATTACTGCTACGTTAGAGGGGCATGGATAAAGATCATTTCATTATGGGAAAAACTGAACAGTTTAGTGGGATGATTTACTCATAAAGTATCAGACATATCAATTAAGCTAAAAGCAAAAGATTAATAAACAGTGGTTGCATTTCATGTTTTATTCAAGTTAAATGAAATTTTTCATAATTAAATTAGTTTGCAGAATTCAGTCATTAAATGACCCCAAATCACAATCAAATTTAAAATATTCTATACAGTGTGCACATTATGAGAGACTCAAAAAAGAATCAAGTTGAACTCAATTACTGATTATACAGATTATAACTTTGTTCTACATATTATAAGTTGAATTATTTCCTTTCTCTTCATTTGAAATAAATTGGAAGTGATGGAGTTGTTTGGAGTTTATTCCCATTTTCAGGCATTCCTAGAACCTGGGTTAACTACTTGCATTTTTTTAATCTGGCTTTCCCCATAACATTGACAGCTCTCAGAACAGGTTTTCTTCAAGCATTTTTCATCTGAACTACTGAGTCTTTGACACAGACCCAAAGAAATTTCCTGGTGGAAAACAAGATTCTTGTTGCCCCAAAGATCATGATTGTTATCCCACCTTCTCTTTCTCATGGAAGATTCAGCAAAATCCTTGCTTCCTAAGGATTTCACAAACTGCTGTTAAATCACCATGTCTCAAAACGCTGTCCTCTTTCAGCGTTCACACACCCTTTATTTAACCCATACCCTCAACACTCATCTATCACTATTCAGGACAGCAGCCCAACTTTCTAGAAAAACTTTAGCACAAGATTCAAATCTTTTCCCTTGTCTCTGCCTTCCCTTTATTTACATTTGCAGAAGCATGTGTGCCTTCTCAAATACTTTTGACACACGTTCACGCCCTCACCACTTATGAATATTTTTTTCTATTTCATTTTATAAATCTTCAGAGTGAGGGAAAATGAAATATTTTCAGTTAAAACTATTCTACTTCTAATTCATCTTTCTCTGTGTAAAACTGAAATGCCATTTTTTCTGCAGTAAGCACACTATATGCTTTTCTCACGAAATCCACTGATTACTATTTGTCTATAAGATTAAATGAAAAAGTTCTGACTGATATCAAGATTATCTACAAACTGGCTTCATTTACTTTTCTAATCTGTGTCACAGTAATTTCACTGATAGTCCCTAGATTGTAGTATCCCTTTCATATTCAATGTTTGCATATTATTTGTGCTGAAACTTCTCTTTTACCAGGAAAATTCAGGTCATACCCTTATTCTGGGTATGTCCATGTCTTAACTATACTTTGAGAAAGTGTTTAAATATGAGCTCCTTTATGATATCCTAAGAGCAAAACAAGTACTATTTACATTAATATTAGTAGTAGAATCCCAATTTATAGTTGAGAAAAGGAGCCTGAAATAGTTTGCTCTTATAAGGCTATCAAGAATTTTTACAATTTCTGAAACATAATAAGTATTCTCCTCAAATATGTAAATTCATGTAAGGATAAATTAAACCTAAAGCTTATGAGGACTATAAATCCATTTTTTTTTCTCCATTGCAACACCTTTCCCACAGTTCGAGCCATTCAGCAGTGTCGTTTGGACTCCTGGCCAAATTGATCTTCCCACCAAACAATGCTCCACCCTGCAGCCAGAGTTATGGTTGTAAGATTTAAATATGATTGAAGCATTCCATAACTTTAGTAATCACCTGAGTGATTCCACATTACTGGAGTATGGATTCCAATTTGTTAATGTGGTTTACAAGGCTTTGAAGCTATTTTATCCTATTTAATGCTCTTTCACTCCTCTCCTTCATACCCACCTGTTGACTTCTACAACTCCACATTCACCAGACTTTTGTAGTTATCCTAACATCTTATGCTCTTGCACTGCTGGCCTTGGCACATCCTATTCTCTTCCTTTACAGCATCGTTTTCCCTGACTCTCACAACAATATTTGTCTGCCTAACTCAAGGTTTTTAACTTTGTTTCAAATCCTAGGCTAGCTATCACTTCATTTAGGAATCCATTTCTGATGCTGTAAGCCTTTCTAAAACTACAGTAACACCGTACTTCCACTGTCATAATTATCTCACTCTCTACTGTAGTTAATAGTTGCTCATCTGTATCCCCAAGTGTAGTATTTTTTCACTACCTCCAGGTAGCATATTGATTGGGCTTTATTGTTTCTTCACCACTTTCAATGTGGGGAGGGGGCCCTCACACAGTCAAGCGATGCTCTGACACCAGCTGCGTGTCCTATGATTCAACTCAATTTTGACACTCTCTACCTGGAAATACCACCAGATTCCACAGGTTAAGGGCTCAGTTTTATAAGACAGCTTCCACTTCAGATGCTAATCACAAACCCACCTTGTTAACTTGTGCTTCTGAGCCACTGGCTATAGATTGGAGGATGCCACAACACCCTCCTTGGGTTTGGGTAATTTGCTAGAACTGCTCACAGAACTAAGGAAAACTGTTTATTTACTAGATTATTTGTTCACTACAAAGGATATTAAAGGATGTGAATCAATAGCCAGATGAAGAAATAAATAAGGTGAACAAACAACGGGGCTTCTATCCTCATGGAGTTTGGGGCCTGGCACGGTGGCATGTGGAAGTGTTCTGAACTCCTCCTTTTGACTTTTTAATGGAGGCTTCATTACATAGGCATGATTGATTAAATCATCACTCTAAGTGGCCATGTTCCCACAGAGCCTGCTAGAGAAGTAGGTTAAAAAAAAAAGAGAGAGAGAGAGCGTACTTTGGATCAATACTAGGAAAACTCAGAGTAGGCAAATTTCATCATAAACATCCTCAGCATTTATGTCAAAGCCCAGCTGAGAGGATCTCTGTTCCAGGAATCTTCTTTTTCTCCTGGGCAGAGTTGTGAGTTTCTCCTTTTTGGTTCTTTTGTCATCCTGCTCAATCCTCTTTGTTTGCACTTACCATATTATCAACCTCCCAGTAGATTCTAAGACACCTGAGAGCTATAAACTTCTCTATGGTGAGTAAATGAAACTAAGTCCCCCTAAAACTGAGTTTCCTTGCTGAGTTTATCATTAACCTCTGTACCCAAAACCTTAGTTCTTTTCTTTTTTTTTTTAATGCTTCTCTTTTTAAAAAATTTTATTATTTATTTATTTATTGGTTGTGTTGGGTCTTAGTTGTGGCACAGGAGATCTCTTTGTTGAGGCATGCAGGATTTTTTGCTGCGGCACGCAGGCTTCTCTCTAGTTGTGGTGCATGGGCTTCTCTCTCTAGCTGTGGCCTGCAGGTTTTTCTCTCTCTAGTTGTGGCACACAGGCTCCAGGGTGCGTGGGCTCTGTAGTTGTGTCGAGCGGCTTAGTTGCCCCGCAGCATGTGGGATCTTTGTTCCCCGACCAGGGATCGAACCCGCGTCCCCTGCATTGGAAGGTGGATTTTTTACCACTGGACCACCAAGGAAGTCCCTTATTTCTTTTCTTGAACTGCCCCTGTTCCCCTCAGCATTGATGAGTATCAAAGAAAAGGGGTGATTGAAACCAAGCAGGACCCAGCAGGGCTTTCCTGGGTACAATAGCCCCTCTGTGTCCCCTGTTTCTTGTTTGTAGGAAAAAAAGCTTTAGTCTCCTAGGCCTTCCTGGAGTTACAAAGAGCAGGCACAGGCAGTTAATGATTAGGACAATAGAGTCACAGGACTCCTAGTTCCTCCAGAAAAGATATAGATAACAATATGATGCATATCTTTGAGTTGTTTTAGAGAAACTAAGACACTACCTCCCAGCCCCAGGTGGAGGATGGTGATTATATGCTGACCCCAAGTGCAAAGACCCCAGACTGCTTGGAAACAGAAAGTTGAGATTCCTGAAACAGTACCTTGTTACCTCACCACCAACCAGTCAGAAGAAAGTCACACATCCTATGACCCTCTCTCCTGATACTGTCTTTAAAAATCCTGCCTGAAAGCCACCAGAGAGTTTGGGTCTTTTGAGCATGAGGTGCCCATTCTCCCTGCTTGGTGCCCTGCAAGTAAACCCTTCATTTGCTACAAAAACCCACTGTCAGAGTGTTACTAAACTCAGGTTCGGCTGCTCACCACTCGAAAGCCAATACTGGAGAGATGAGTGTTGGTTGGAAAAGAAAAGTTGCTTTATTTAGGAGGTGGGCAACCTGGGAAGAAGGTGGACGAGTGTCCAAAAACCAACTCTGAAAATTCCGCTCAACCATGAACGGTTTGAAAAGGAGAATTATTTGGGGGGAGGGGGTCAAAGTCTTTGTTATCTTCTATTGTGTGCAGACTTTCTTCTGATTGGTTGGTAGTGAAGTAATAGAGTGATGTCCTAGGAATCTTATGTTCAACCTGAAGTTACCATCCTCCACCCGGGTGGGGACTTTAGTTCCTACGGAAGAACTGAAAAATATTGTTATATATATTCCTTGAGGAGGAACCAGGACCCTGCCCCATTGCTGCCTTATTATTGTTTCTTGACTGCTCTTCCTTTGTTTCTGCATTCCGTCCCTTCCTTGATAAGCAAGTGTTTGAATCTGCCCTTTGGAACTCAGGGAAGGTCAAGGGGGCTGAATGAAACCTATTTCCTACAAACAAGAAATGGGGGACAGGGAAAGGATTTGTACCCAGGAGGGCCCCACAGGGTCCTGCTCAGTTTCAAGAGTTTGGCTTTTTCTGCTGTGGGCACATGAGCCCTTGCTTGGTAACATGAGTATCCTCAATGCAATACCTAGCTTACTGTTTACTGAAGTAAACACAATTGAATGTCTGCATCTTTCTCTCTTTCTAACTTTGTTCCTTCTTATTTTTTTTCAACTGGTATACCAAGGTTC
The DNA here is from genome assembly GCF_965194805.1 of Balaenoptera borealis. NCBI lineage: Eukaryota > Metazoa > Chordata > Mammalia > Artiodactyla > Balaenopteridae > Balaenoptera > Balaenoptera borealis. The sequence goes on from NC_138862.1 coordinate 43,674,837, forward strand.
TGTCTTTCACTCCAAACTCCACCATCAAAATCTATTTGTTTTCCCTCTAAAAGATCAAGTATCAATTATGTATTTATTCCTCAATTGCATTTAAAGTCACTTTTGTTATCTCTCTCAAGAATATTTGAAGTGAATACCTTACCTTCAATTAGGACTAGATTTGGTCTCCATTAAAAGAATGCCATGCTTCACAAAGCAGGCAGGCAAAAACAATTCCCTCCCCCCAGATCCTAGCTAACTCCCTTCTATCTTCAGAAGAGAGATCAAATATCACTTCTTCAAGTGAGTCTTACTTGCCCTTCAGAGTAAGTTAAATTGCCCTGATAAAAGCTTTTGTCATAACTCAAACTTTTCTTTCATATCTCTTACTAATTAAATATTTGTGGAATTACTTTTTGTTCAATGCTCATCTCGCTCAATATGCTTTAAGTTCCTTGTGAGAGTTGGAAGGCATACTCATTTCTTACAACACTATCTTCAGTAAATAATACCATGCTTATCATATGGTTGACATGGTACGAACATATTTTTCTGAATAACCTAAAAATTAATATAACATAGAATCTCTAAGTCAAAAGTAAATTTAAGGGATTTTATGGTCAAGAGAGCTGCCATTCCCCTCTCACATTACTGTATTTAGACAATCATGTTCTCTGCTCAGCATAAGGCTTATGGTCTTCCTGAGGACAAGGCTCGGGTGGAGATAAGTGGTTACAGACAGGAAGTGATGCTGTTCCACTTTGACACAGATGAAACTGGAAGTTGAAGGTAATAAGTGATAAGGTTTAAGAGTTAGATAATAAGTCTAATTAGGATAAAGGGGTTTTGAAATTTTTCATAAACCATTGGTATGATATTTATTTTACTTCTTTTCTAATTATCTATAATGTATTGGGTTGGCCAAAAAGTTCGTTTGGGTTTTTGGTAAGCTATGAGAAAAACGAACGAACCTTTTGGCAAAACCAATAGTATGGCCCAAATCTGAAAGATACAAATAAACAATTTTCTGTTATTAACAAGTTTAAATTATTTCATCTACATTTAAACAAATATTGTTACACATTGGAAAATGTGTAGTTTTCAGTGACAGGAAACTCTACTGTTCCATTTTTATTTAACCACCTGTCTTGTTTCACATTTTTCAAATTATTCAGACTAGAAAACGTAAGGTGTTATGTGTTAAATAGCATCCACCTGGTGGTTCTGATTTTCTTCAGTCTTAAAGTGTCACCCAAAATGGTGTCACCATAACATCTTTAGATGCTGTCACCACATCCTTCTAAAGCATATATCGTATATGATAAATGTTCTTTTTCTATTCTTACTCTTTATCTTGTTCCTTTTTATCACCGTCTCTTCAAGTTTCCATGGGAACGCTAATGGAAAATAAAAGTAATGATAAATTTTCTAGGTGTACCAGTTTAAAAATATTTTCACTGTGGGGTTTAATGCTGGGAGAGTTCTTACCTCATCACAGATATGGATGTATCCTCTTTAACAGGAATAAGTAACATTTTTCATATGAGACTTTTAAATTGTTTTTTTCTTTTTTGTGCAACTGAATTATTTGATCTAGCTTTTATGTGAAACTGTTTAACTGTAACCATTTGTACTTTTATGAAATGTGATATATATCTTCAGTAATCCCAGTAGTTTTGATGGTTTGTTCCCATTCATTCCTCTAATGTTAGGAAATTGGAAAATTTTGACTAAATGCAAAAGAAATTATTGAGGAAAATCTTGGGAATTTTCTTGTGGGAAAATAGTAGTGGTGTGACAGTAATAAGCACAAGTAATTAGTTTTAGAAAAAAACTTAATCTCTTCTAACACTGCTATTCTAATATGCAAATATCCGTATCTACAAAGTGAAACTACATTAGAAATCAAAACAAAAAATAAGTTTGCACTATGAGTCCAGGAAATGATGCTTCTTTTTAAACAATTTTGTTGCTTCAGTTTTTCCTCTCTACTTACCTTCCAAAGGGAAAAATTGGCTGTTATCCTTAAAATGAAAGGCATATAAAATTATATTTCATAAGTCTAACTTCCCATGAAAAAGCAAAAAATAAAGTAATAAGACAAAAAAAGATAAAAAATATCCTCATTTAATGGAGTATCTAAGAGAAATTTTAAAATATTTATTTTAGGTTAATAAAGACAGATCACCTATTTTTCCACATTTTTACTTGTATGAAGATTCTTTTTCATTTTTTGACATTTAAAAATAAATTTAAATGTTTGTTACATTTTATTTTGTTTCATAAAACAAACGTCTTATAAAAATTGGCAGAGGCAGAATTCATTTGAACCTTCCAGTTAAATAACAGCAGAACCCAATTGCTTTCCAATCAAGCCCCAGCCATTTTCCACTTGAAATATCAAAGATTTTACCTGTGTCTGCCACCTCCAACGGAAGCACAACAGAGACAGTAGAGGTTAATCAGCTTCTCTGTGGAGGTGCTTTCAGATGAGGGTTTAAGTCCAGGCAAGGGTTTCCTAGTGGGTGGTCCACAAAATCCCAATTTCTTAGACTTTAAAATGTGTTATATTACTGGAAAATAGTATGTGGTTAAGACTGGAAAACACTGAGTTAAACAACTAAACTACTTTTTTAGTACAAGATTTTTCTGAGATTTTGCTATGTTGATGGTCATTATAAAGTATGAAGAGAGAATTTATTATGTACAATAATATTTAATAAAATAATTTGAACACAGTGTGCTTTTTAATGAGTGTTGCTAATTGGTTCCTCCTTGCCCCCAGTACATTTAAGAAAATAATTGTTTTAGATAATAGGTTTTATTTCAGGGCTAGTAAAGACACTGTTTTTTTTGGTAGAGAAGAACTTATTTACCTTGGATTTCTCCATCAATAAGGTGATAAGATATGGAACAAAAGTTAGTAGTTTCCAAGGACAACTGAAGTAGAGATGCTGTATAGGTAAGTTTAAAAATCAGGAACAACATTTGTGCTTGTGATATGGATTAGAGATCCATTAGCTTATTGGTAGTTATTAACTATGCAGGAAATTACTAGATATTGGGCCTGGGGGACCTGACCATAAAAAGGGAAGGATCTTAGACTACAATGCTGGAGAACACCAATGTTTAAGAAACATATAAAAAAAAGATGTCAAAGCGAACGTGAAAAAGCATGAGTCAGATAGGTAGGGGAGAAGAATAAATATTAGGAAAAGATAATTTCTAATAATAATAATATTGTATTCTTGATATATGTTGACACAGAGGAAGTCAAATGACAAAAAGAATACAAGCAGATATTTAAAGAAGAATCACTGAATTATAAGAATTTTTGCACATTTACATTTATGATTTTTCTAGAATCTTTCCTACTTTGTTAGAGCAAATCAAAAGTAAATAGCATATGCCTTCTTGTCTACACCACTTTTGTGTCTATGTGTGTGTCTGTGTGTATAAAATACGCTTGTGAATGCATTAAATTATTTTTAATAATCAGTTTATACAGAAGTCAGATTCTATTATAATCAGAATCAATTATTATGCTATGGTAGTTAGCAGTAGCAAAGTGTGTTTATAAAATATTAAAAGGGCTCCCAGGGACTTATACTATATTCATTAATTTTTAAACTTATAATTTTGAGAAAGTTTATACATTTGTAAAATACACAGAATAATATAACAAATGTACATGAACTCATCATAAAATGTCAATAATTATTGTCATATCGTTTTATCTGCAATATTTTATAATATATATTTATAATAAGAATTCTTTTTTTTTTTAAATGAGCCACCATTTTATTATGGCTCCTAAGAAACTGAGGTTTTTAAAACAATTCAACACTAATTGGATATTTGACATGAAATCTCAGATATTTCAACATTTTTGACCTACAGTTCAACTTAATATCATCAAATATCTAGTTAGTGCTCAGACTTAATTGTTTCATAAATGTGTGCATGTGGGGGTTTTTTCGCTATGTATGTTTATTTATTTATGGTTTAGAATTGTTTGTTTGAATCATGATTCCATAAAGTTTAAACACTGCAGTTGGTTAATGTATCTCCAAAACTATTTTATTCTATAGATTTCTCCTTGATAACTTTTGTTCCCCTTGAACATTTTGTTGAAGAAGTTAGGTAATGTTTTTCATAGAGTCCTCACAACCTGAAAAATTTTAACTGCATCCTCATGCTTTAATTTAACTCAGTCTTATATCTCCATATTTCATAAATATTTTGTACGTTTTCATAAATATTTTATATAATAATGTATTTATTATTTTTTCCTTGTAAATTTGTATTTAGATCTGCTATATTGTCCATAAATTATTTCTTTGACATTGGGTTGTGGTTTTTTTTTCAATTTTTGGTTAAGAATAACTCTAGGTGGTGGTAATTCTATTAGGAGCTACATAGTAATTGACTGAGTCTCTTTTTGAGATAGTCAGCACTCTATATTCTCAGGTTCCACATCTGTGGATTCAACCAAACATGCATGGAAAATAATTGAAAAAAAATTCTGGAAAGTTTCAAAAAGCAAAACTTGAATTTGCTGTGCACAAGAACTATTTACATAGCATTTACACTATATTTACAACTATTTACATAACATTTGCATTGTACCTGGTATTATTTGTAATCTAGAGATGATTTAAAGTATATGGGAGGATGTGTGTAGGTTATATGCAAATACTACACCATTTTATATAGGGGACCTGAACATCCATGGATTTTGGTATCTACAGGGGTCCTGGAACCAATCCCCCTGGATACCAAAGGGCAACTCTATTAACAGACACTGGTTATCATTACATCTATTGTTTCATTAAGTATTACAAAATGGTGATATTTTCATTTTATATTTCCTACTTTATTGAAAATCTGGGGTCATTCTATAAAAAGAAACTTTTCCCTATCAACAATTTGGCTACTCTAAAGCACAGGTTATAGAGGGAGAGCAGGATAAATAATGGATTTTTCATGTACTTATTAGGTTTTTAAAATAACCTTTTTCTTTAAACAATTTTAGATATACAGAAAATTTGTTAAGATAGTACAGAGATTTACCTTAATTAAACCCAAACCCAGTTTCGCCTTTTATTAATATCTAACATTAGTCTAGTGTATTAGTTACAATTGATAAACCAATATTGATACATTCTTATTAGCTGAATTATATACGTTATTATTCAGATTTCCTAAGTTTGTACTCAGTATCCTTTTGGTTTCAGGATCCCATCCAGGATACCACATCTTATTTAATCACCATGTCTTTAGGTTAGACTTGATTGTGACAGTTTCTCAGAATGTGCTTATGTTATTGATGACCTTGACAGCTTTGAAGAGTACTGATTAGATGCTTTGTAGAATGCTTGTCATGGTTAGACTGTGTTTATGGGTTTTTGAAAGATAGACTACAGAGGTAAAATATCTTTTTATCACATCATATAAATGGCACATACTTTCAACACGACTTATCACTGTTGATGTTGAAATCAATCACCTTGCCGTGGCAGTATTTGTCAGGTTCCTTTACTGTAAAGATATATTTTTTTTATTCCCACTTTACAGTTCTCTTAGAAAGAAATCACTCTATTCACCTCAAACTTAGAGTGTGAAGTCATACTCTACATCCTAGAGGGTGGAATATTTACATAAGTTATTTGAAATTCTTCGGCAAGGGATTTTTCTCTTCTACCATATTATTTACTTATTTATTTATTCAATCATTTCTTTAAATCAGTGCAGACTCATGGATATTTATTATTTGGATTATAATTCATTACTTCTTTATTTATTTATTTATGCAGATTATGTCAGCTTTGACCTTCAAGAGCTCTTTCATTTGGCTCCTGTGTCCCTTTAATACAGCTCCATCAAAATGTGTGTGTGGAAGGAAGCGTTTTTGCACTTCTTTCTTTTCTGGCATTATAAGATGTTGAGGTTCACCTTATATTTTTCCTGCCCCAGTTTTAAAATTAGTCATTTCTCCAAGGAGCCTAGGTTTCTTTTATTTGAAAATGGTAATAGAAACAGAGTTCTGGGTACTAGGTATGTTCATTGTTATGGATGTCACTGTTTCTAAGCCCTCTCCAATGACATAGTTAAGAAATACCTGTGCGTATACCAAACTATTTATATACAAATATATATAAATATTTCTCTATATAACTCTCTGTATCTGTGTAAGCTAACCAAGAGTTCATATGGCTGTCTCTCACTCTAATCCATTTCCACATAGTTCATTTCTACCTCCTCCCCTTACTCTTTGTAAACTTCCAGTCCACTAGGGAGAACTTGGTTCTCAACTTCTGCCTCACATTTACTTCATTATCTGATTCTAATATTTCTGTAGAGTAGTATCAGAATTGTTAGCCTGAACTCACTTTAACTCTGCTTATATAACTCTGCTTATATACAGACTCTTTTACTTTTATTTTTTCAGACCCTGTTAGTTTCTAAAATCACTTAGGTCAGCGCCTTTCTCCCCACCTATCACTTCTAGTGAGGTTGTGTCATTTGTTTATAATAAAATTAGGTTGCATCGTCACATTCTGCATTCCATATGGGTATTCCCCTAACTCTTAAATTACTTCTATCGACACTGTTTGCAGATGACATATTATACATATTTTAGAAAATCTTAAAGATGCTACCAGAAAACTACTAGACCTCATGAATGAATTCAGTAAAGTTGTAGGGTACAAAATTAATACACAGAAATCTCTTGCATTCCTATACACTAATAATTGAAAGATCGGAAAGAGAAATTAATGAAACAATCCCATTTACCACTGAGTCAAAAAGAATAAAATACCTAGGAATAAACCTACCTAAGGAGACAAAAAACCTGTACTCTGAAAACCATATGGCACTGATGAAAGAAATTGAAGATATCTTAAACAGATGGAAAGATATACCATGTTCTTGGATTGGAAGGATCAATATTGTCAAAATGACTATATTACCCAAAGTAATCTACAGATTCAATGCAATCCCTGTCAAATTACCAATGGCATCATTTTTCACAGAACTAGAACAAAACATTTTTAAATTTGTATGGAGGCACAAAAAACCTGAATAGTCAAAACCATCTTGAAAAAGAAGAACAGAACTGGAGGAATCAGTCTCCTTGACTTCAGACTATACTACACAGCTACAGTAATCAAAACAGTATGATACTGGCACAAAAACAGAAATATAAATCAATGGAACAGGATAGAAAACCCAGAAATAAACCCATGAACCTATGGTCAATTAATCTCTGACAAAAGAGGCAAGAATCTACAATGGGGAAAAGACAGTCTCTCCAGCAATTGGTGTTGGGAAAGCTGGACAGCTACATGTATATCAATGAAACTAGGACACTTCCTCATACCATACACAAAAATAAACTCAAAATGGATTAAAGCCCTAAATGTAAGGCTGGACACTATAAAACAGAGGAAAACATAGGCAGAACACTCTTTGACATAAATCACAGCAAGATCTTTTTTGATCCACATCCTAGAGTAAGGAAAATAAAAGCAAAAACAAACAAATGGGGTCTAATTAAACTTAAAAGCTTTTGTACAGCAAAGGAAACCATAAACAAAACAAAAAGACAACCCACAGAATGGAGAAAATATTTGCAAATGAAGTGACTGACAAGGGATTAATCTCCAGAATTTACAAGCAGCCCATGCAGCTCTATGTCAAAAACCAAACAACCCAATCCAAAAATGGGCAGAAGACCTAAATAGACATTTCTCCAAAGAAGACATACAGATGGCCAAAAACACATGAAAAGATGCTCAACATCACTAATTATCAGAGAAATGCAAATCAAAACTACAATGAGTTATCACCTCACAGCAGTCAGAATGGCCATCATCAAAAATCTACTAACAATAAATCCTGGAGAGGGTGTGGAGAAAAGGGAACCCTCCTACAGTGTTGGTGGGAATGTAAATTGGTACAACCACTATGGAGAAAAGTATGGAGATTCCTTAAAAAACTAAAAATAGAGCTACCATGTGATCCAACAATCCCACTCCTGGGCATATATCCTGAGAAAACCATAATCCAAAAAGATACATCCACCCCAATGTTCATTGCAGCACTATCTACAATAACCAAGACATGGAAGCAACCTAAATGTCCATGGACAGAGGAATGAATAAAGAAGATGTGGTACATATATACAATGGCATATTACTCAGCCCTAAAAATATAATGAAATAATGCCATTTGCCAGAACATGGATAGACCTAGAGATTATCATAATAAGTAAAGTAAGTCAGAAAGAGGAAGACAAATATCATATGGTATAACTCATATGTGGAAGCTAATTTTAAAAAAATGATACAAATGAACTTATTTACAAAACAGAAACAGACTTATAGATGTCAAGAACAAACTTATGATTACCAAAGTGGAAATGTGGGGGTGGGAGAGGGATAAATCAGGAGCCTGGAATGAACATACACACACTACTATATATAAGATAGATAACCAACAAGGACCTACTGTATAGCACAGGGAACACTACTCAGTATTCTGTGATAGCTTATAAGAGAAAAGAATCTAAAAATGGATGAATATATGTGTGTGTGTGTGTGTGTGTGTGTGTGTGTGTGTGTGTGTGTGTATATATATATATATATATATATAATTGAACAACTTAGCTGTACATCTAAAACTAACACAACATTGTAAATCAACTATACTCCAATAAAATTAAAATTAAAAAATTACTTCTATTGAAATTTTTATACAACACAATCTACTCTTTGTGCTATAATGTTAATGGCTTTTAATAAACCATAATATCATATATCTACCATTACATTGTCATGGAGGATAATTTCAGCACCCTAAAAATTCTCCTGTGCTTCATCTATTCAACCTTCCCTCTCCTATCTCTAAACCTTGGGTAACCACTATCTTTTTATGCTCAATACAGATTTGCCTTTTCCAGAATATCATATAATTGGGATCATACAGTGTGTAACTTTTTCAGATTGGCTTCTTTCACTTAATAGTCATTAAAGATTCATCCATGTATTTTCACAGCTTGATGGTTCATTTTTGGTTTTTTTTTTGTTTTTTTTTTTTATTTATTTTTTTTATTTTTTTTTTTTTATTCACGTTCTTTTATTTATTTATTTATGACTGTGTTGAGTCTTCGTTTCTGTGTGAGGGCTTTCTCTAGTTGCGGCAAGTGGGGACCACTCTTCATCGCGGTGCGCGGGCTTCTCACCATCGCGGCCTCTCTTGTTGCGGAGCACAGGCTCCAGACGCGCAGGCTCAGTAATTGTGGCTCACGGGCCCAGTTGCTCCGTGGCATGTGGGATCTTCCCAGACCAGGGCTCGAACCCGTGTCCCCTGCATTGGCAGGCAGATTCTCAACCACTGCACCACCAGGGAAGCCCCATTTTTGTTTTTCATTAAATAATATTCTTTCTATTCAGATATACCTCAGTTTGTTTATCCACTCGCCTATTGAAAGGCATCTTGGTTGCTTGCAGTTTATGGGGATTAAAGATGCTATAAACATTTGTGTGCAGATTTTTGTGTGGATACAAGTTTTCAAATTGGTTGGATAAATACTTAGGAGGATTGCATGTTAAGCCTCTGCTTAGCTTTGGGAATTCCCTTTGGTTAGGACCCCACACTCTCACTGCCAAGGGCCTGGGTTCAATCCCTGGTTGGGGAACTAAGATCTCGCATGCTGCATGGCTTGGCTGAAAGAAAAAAAAAAAGAGAGAGACTATGCTTAGCTTTGTAATAAACTGTCCACCTATCATCAACAGTGGCTTACCACTTTGCATTTCTATCAGCAGTGGACGAAATTTCTTATACTGCATCCTTCCCAGCTATTGCTATCTTCATGTTTTATTTTTATTTTTGTACTTCAATGATTCTAATCAGCGTGTAGTGACATCACATTCTTTTATTTGCAATTCCCTGATGATAAATGCTGTTGAGAACTTCTTCATATGTTTATTTGCTATTTATATATCTTATTTGATGAAGTATCTGTTTAGGTCTTTTGTCCATATTTTAATTGAGTTGTTTGTTTTCTATTGCTGAGCTTCTTTTTTATTAAATTAATTTTTATTGGAGTATAGTTGCTTTACAAAGTTGTGTTAGTTTCTATTGTGCAGCAAAATAAATCAGTTATACATATACATACATCCTCTCTTTTTTGGATTTCCTTCCCATTTAGGTCACTACAGTGTGTTAAGTAGAGTTCCCTGTGCTATACAGTATATTCTCATTAGTTAACTATTTTATACATAGTATCAGTAGTATATATATGTCAATCCCAATCTCCCAATTCCTCCTCCCTTTTCTCCCTTGGAATCCATACATTTGTTCTCTACGTCTGTGTCTCTATTTCTGCTTTGCAAATAAGATCATCTATACCATTTTTCTAGATTCCACTTAAGAGTTCTTTGTATATTTTGGATACAACTACTTTATCAAAAATGTGTTTTGTTGCAAATACTTTCTTACAGACTGTGACTTATTATTATATTTTTTAAGTGTATTTCTCACATCAGAAGTCTTTAATTTTAATAATGTCTAACTCATTTAAAATTGTTTGTATTTAAAAACTCATTTCTAAACCTATGGCCACCTAGATATTTCCTATATTTCCTTCTAGTAATTTTTAATTTTGTGTTTTACATTTGGATTTATAATCCATTTTGAGTTCAACTTTATGAAAAGTCTATGTTATGGGTCTAGGTTCATTTTTTTTAACATATGAATGTCCAATTGTTCTAGCATCATTTGTTGAAAAGATCATCCTTTCTGCCTTGAATTGCTTTTGAGTCTCTACTGGACCAGTTGACTGTATTCTTGTGGGTCTATTTCTGGGCTGTCTATTCTGTTCCTCTGATACGTGTGTTGATTCTTTTGCAAACAGTATGCTGTCTTGATTGTTGAAGCTTTCTAGTAAATCTTGAAATGTAGTAGTGAGTCCTCCAACTCTTCTTATTCAGTATTGTGTTGGCTATTCTAGGTCGTTTAGATGAAAAGCTTGAGTGATGGGCTGAGAGTGACAGTGGGATACTATATAAATTAACAAAGGATGCAAAGTGACCTAAGGAATAATCCACACATGCTCTACACTTCCAAACAAGATTCTGAGAGTACTTAGAATTACTCACACCATTACTTACATCATGGTAATTGGGTAGGTAAAGAAGGTATACCTATAACTTAAGTAATTTGAACATAACTTTACCCTCATGATCCCATTGCAATTATGAGAAGAATGTCCTTGTACTTCTGATGTCTACCTGTAATTTTGGAAAATTGATTTGAACATTGTGTCAGAAGAGATGAGTAAAGAAAAGAAGTTAGAACTCATGAAACCAGAAGCTTAAACTTTAAAGGGAAGGAAATCCTATATTTTTAATATAATAACAAGAGATTATTCCTCACACAAGTGCAAAAAAAAAATCTAGCAAATGCACTTTATTTTCCCTGGAGAGAGTTTATATCAAAAGTGTTTTTAGAAACCAGTTCAGCATAGACACTGACCAAACCAAAACACATACCTAAACTGCCTCAATTGATTCATACTCTCTGTACATCAGGCCTAGCTCTCTTTTTTGTCACAAATCATGGGAGTGGGAAATTCTAATTCCCTTCCAACTAACCAGAGTGATGTTACTAGTAACTCAATTCCCTTTCAGTGCCAAACCAAATACTGTCTTGAAATCTGATCTTACATATCCCTGATCTTTAAAATGATTTTTCTAAATATCTTAGGTTTAGTTTTTCAGAAAGTAAAACTGATGGATATATTTTATGTTCACTGAGTTTCTTTTCACTAGATAAGAACTTAAAAGGAATTTCTGTCAAAGAGAAAAAAATGATTTACTTTATTTAATGTGACGGTTTCATCCATCATAAAATTAGTTTGCAGTAATTCAGCTCTTAAATAGGTCTTTAAAAGAATCTTGTTAAGTTGACAAGACTATTTTTACAGTTTTGTTTCTTTAAGAATTACACTGATTTGTCAGTTTTTCTCTAAAACACTTGGGCAATTTGAAAAGAGCAAAATACATGATGATAAATTCAGCTTGTATGAGATGAATCATACACTAATCCCCCGTAGATAAAATGAGGCTCTGAGTTGTAAAAATTTTAGCTGATACCCAATATAAATCTAAACTTCTGATAGTGTTATTTCAAGGACAGTATGGCATCATTAAGGAAACATTTTTAGTCAGATCAGGAATACAACCTTACTTATAAACAAATCAGAGTTTATTAAGCATTTACAACATGCAAATTATTGCCATAGATGTGATAGATGCTGTGGAGATTATAACAAAAGAAAGAATGCCCATAGAACTCTCACAATCACAGTCAAATCTATATAGATATAAAAACTTTGCTTGAAATAAATGTCATATAACATTTAATGTGGGAAAATAATTTCTGAAGTTTTGATACCATTTAATGGTATAAAACAAAACTGAATTAGGAACGACTAAATCAATAAAAGCAGGTCTATAAGTCTGAGAAGTTTTGCCATTTTCTTTAGATATTTTGAGGTGCTGCATAATATATTTAGGCATGAGGGCGTAATGAAAGGGAGCCAACATGAAATTCCATATTTAATTATTTTAGACACTTGAGAAAACAACTGTGTGTGGGGGAAAAAAAGCCTTTTTCTTGAGGCACAAAATTTAACGGAAGATAGCTAGAGGATTCCTTCTTATAATGGAGTTCTTTAGTTTACTTACGCAAGCTTTCTATTTACCTATCAAAACCTCAAAATAAAGCTGACTAACATTATACATGACACTGAATTAAGAATAAAACAGAACCAAAAGTCTTCTATATTAAAAGTCTACATATCCAACAAAAATATCCATAAAGGAATGAAATAAATAAAATCGATTGTTTAATTAATCCCCCAAATATGTCTACTCTGTCATTTTAGTGTAATAATGTTACAGTTCAATGTATTAAGGAATCTATTCAATATCTGGCTATTTGTTGTCATGTGAACTCTCCCTGGTAGTCCCCACTTCAAAAACAATCTATTTCATCTGTTTTTCCTTTTATCTGAAGAGTGTCTCATAAATGCAAATAAAATACATTTTTCTTTCCCCGGATGCCTCTTTGTGGGAGTTCTGATAGGAGAAAAGCAGACACTAGACATATGGGCTCATTAATTCTTTATGGAATTAAAGTAAAATAATATACAGGCTGCATATAAGGAAGGCACCATTATTTTTAATGATTACAGCAAAAGACCTTCTTTTCTCTTGAATAGCACTTTGGGAATTCACAACTGGAAATTGTAAACCGGCATAGATTGCATTATGGTAACTGTCCTTGTTTAGGCATTTCATCAATGACAGGTGACTTGAGAGCATTGAACATACTTCAGTTTGCCAGAATAAGACACTTTTCTTTTTTCACTGTCTTCTTTATGTGCATGAAGAAATATTACCTTTTCCCCAAATTTTGATCTAATGATGTTTGATGTTAGGCATTTTCTCAGACTTGATGGTCATGCAGTGAAAAAGAAACAATTTCTAATCATTCCTAGGCTCAAGATATTGAGCATGGAAAATTCAACAGGCACTAAGAATTCTGATTACTTAGGTGAAATAGCTTTCTGTAATTTTTAGTTCATTTCCTATTATCTTTCTAAATTCACCGAATTATATTATTCTCTAATATTTTAACATTGGTATTTCACAGGTAATCATTATGGCTAGTAACACTTATTAAGTACTTATTCTATTCAAAATGTAGAGTTTTTGTTCATGTAATACTCACCACCATCCTGTGTGTGTGTGTGTGTGAGTGTGTGTGTGTGTGTGTGTGTGCGTGTGTATTCCAGAGAAGGAGTTTCTGGTCTCTCTGACTCCATAATTTACTGATAGAAAATAGGAAGTATGAGCTCCCTAAAGTCAATCAAGAAATTTTACTTGGATTAGTACAGTGGGAAACAGAAGAGGTGCTCCTGCCCTCTCGGAGCTTAAGAGATAAATGCAAGGTTAGGCAATGTTGGATTACATGCTGCAGGGTGAGAATTCAAGCACCAAATACACACAGCATGTGATGTGTGATATGTGCCTGGATATAGGCAATTACAAAGCCTTTATGAGTTGGGCCTCTGGGAGAAAGCTGCCCCCCACACCAGAACTGATGCACAGCCAGTGCATTGCAGTCTCTGAAGGGAGTACAGTCTAGGACTCAGTCCCCTGGTTAGTCATGCTCTCATGCATAGCTGCCTTTCCAGCCCAAGTGCCTTCATTTGGAGGGGACTTTGTGGCGGCCTTCCTAAAGCAACTATGCCCAAACTTCCTTATGGCTGGGGTAAAGGGAGGGAGACTTGAGGACACTCTTCCTCTATTCTGACTCAGTACTCAGTACTTTTCCACCCATAGCCCTTTCCTCTCTTCCACCCCTAACCGCCCCCCTTCCATAAAACTGCAGGATCCTTTTGTTTTGGGCTCCCTCTGCTGTGAGGCCATCTCCACCTCCTGGGGGGAAGTGGGTGGGAGCAGGTGCCAGCACTTCCTCTGTTTTAGCTTCTCAGTGTGTGTTCAACGCTTCACTTACTTTCATTTTGACTTGTCTTAATCAGCTACTCTGACACCTGGCAGCTCAGCTCTGTTGAGTTCAGCTAAGCTCCGTAGACTAGAGGCTTAAGGGAAAACACAGGAAGTGGGAAGGACAGTGGCTTATTAAGGATACTGACATGTCATGAGTAAAAGTTGTGAACTAAAATCTCAGAGATCCCAAGAGACATTAGGAAAGCAGCAAGGATATGAACCTGCTTCAAATGAGGTCTTTCACTTGGGGTTACAGCCAGAAATTTGGCCTGATAATCCTAGAGGGGCATTTTATATTTAGACTAGAATTTGAGAAAATCTAATTGGTTTTTATCCTGTACAGACAACGAGGAAGTCATGATGTGTTTGAGCAGAAGACTAATGTAATACAACATGTAATTTAGAAGTGTTTAATCTATTTCTTTTGCCAGCCTTGCCAAACATTTATTGTCTGTTTTTGGAACATATTGTGCAAGATATAGGAGTGCCTTTGAATAGCTCATGATCTAAGGGGGAGATATGTGTTTCAAAAAAGGCTAAGAAGTTATCTTACAGTATGACTTAATAGAGACGCTTTAACAATACTGCAGGGAAATAGAGGTATAATTGACTAACTCAGGCACAATGGGGAAGAGCTCACACAGTGGGTGATTCATAAGCTGAATTTTAAAAATGTGTAGGATCACAGGAACAGAGCAAGTACTTATGAAAAGACCACATGAACCAAAGACTTGTGTTTTACTTCAGACATTCTCTAAAATTTGTTTCATCCTTCAGAAAATGAGAATGATTACGTTTGTCCTCCAAAACCACATAAATTGAAGGGCTAATTTGACAACTGATGAAAGTATTTGTAAATCCACAAAACTGGCTTAATATTAACAATAAATCTGTATTTATAAAGTTCTGATAATTTTCAGAAAAGCATAGATGATACTTCATAATTTAACCTAGCTTACATCTCCAGCTTAATTTTCCACCAATTTTTAATAAGTACATGTCATTTTGACCGAACCAGGTTACAACTAAAACTATCCCATCATAAACGAGATGGGATCGTAGTGTTTAATTTAAAATATCTAATAATAAGAAGTAATTTAAAAATTTTACATAGGGTTTGTAAACATTGCACTTTAACATAGAAACATTTACATAAATATTCATTT
The DNA here is from genome assembly GCF_965194805.1 of Balaenoptera borealis. Classification (NCBI taxonomy): domain Eukaryota; kingdom Metazoa; phylum Chordata; class Mammalia; order Artiodactyla; family Balaenopteridae; genus Balaenoptera; species Balaenoptera borealis. The sequence goes on from NC_138862.1 coordinate 43,690,567, forward strand.
GCCAAACATCTGCTATAGGGCCATTGTCTTTTCTTTGTGTATGGAATTGCTGATTGCAGTTTGATATTGCCTTACTTCTAAATTTTCATCATAATCTAGATTTTCCAGTTTTAGTTTCTCTAAAGAAGGGTAAAAATGTTGAAAACAGTTTTCCAGATTTATTCTAGATGTTTATGATTAACTTTCCAATATGTATTGTCTTTCACACCCAATTTAACAATAATTTTAAAAATTACACACCTTTGTCAACTATTTGCAAATCATTTAATTTATCATAGCAACTATTTATTTTGAACTCAGTTGATTTAAGTATTATTTAAATTAATTACATAATTACAATAATAATTGCAAGTGACAAAAACAGAAAACCAACTGCTTTCCATGACACAATTTAAAATGCAGGAAAAAGTATGTGTATATACTAGAGAGTGATTTACCTATTCATGAACCTTTAGCATCTGTGAGTACTACTCAGTACTTTTTCATAGAGAGAAGGTTATCAGTTAATTAGGGTAAATGGATTAAATGGATATCCTTATAAGAGTTTCTACTATAATTATCATTATTTTTCAAATTCTCGTTTATTTACCTTTATACATATTGTCCCCTCTGCTGAAATGCCTGCTCCCCTATTATCCTGGGAAATTACTACTCATTTTTCAAGATTCCAGGAGAAGCAGTGATTTCCCTGGAATTATTTTCAAATTATTTCTCACTAACGAGAGTCAGGCAGACCTACATCTGTGCTCAAAAATCTCCCCCTCTAAACCAGTATTGTTAAACTTTTTAAGCAAACATCAATCATAGCTAACAATTATTGAGCACCTTGTTATTATATGCTAGGCCTTGTTTACATCAGGTTGCAAGTATTAATTTATTTAATCCTCTTAACACCCTATGAGTGGCTACTAATAGTTTCTTCCATTTTATAAATGTGAAAGAAGCATGTAGAGTTTGAGTAATTTATACAAAGCAACATAGTTAGCAGGTAAAAATGTCAGGATACAAACTTAAGCATTTTGGCTTCAGAGGTCATGCTTTTTGGGTCTGCACTTATTACCTCTCAATCACAGGACATTGTATTTTAGTTGTTGGTACTCACAATGAGTGATTAGTTCTTGCTATCAGAATTATGTCTTACATCCTTAATATAGAGCACCAATGCTTGGTACATAATATTACTTATCACATTGGTTTTGAATCAATGAATGAGATTTCAAATGGAAATACTTTTTAGCCATTTGAAATTTAGAGGACTGTCTAACTGTATCAGAAATCTTTTTAAAGCAGGACATTTAGTGAAAAGTAGAAGGAATGCTGCATGTTTCTAATATTTTAGGTCCTCTGTTGCTTTGAAGATCCACAGAGGCTTATTTTTCACCTCAGAATAGTATCAACATTATTTGGTATTTGACTGTGCATTCTTATTACATTAATAAATCATGGAAGCTGAAAACTGATATATCATTGAATGAATCCAAATAATTTAGTTTTTTCATTTCTGCCATTCCATCCATAAAGCTCAAAGCGTTGGTTGTCTGAGTTCATAAAATTTCCACCGGATAGATAGGTTAGAGCCACTCCACAGAATCAATGTCACACAAACCATGTGGGCTGATGGATTTTTTCACATCAAACTGTCATCTTGTCTCTGCTATTACATTATATTTGCTACCTCAACAGTGACTCAAATTGTTATTTTTTACAGCTGGTGTCCCACTACAAAATAACCCAGTATATTTTTCACCACCCATTTAACTGTTTATTGATATCCAAAGGCTTCAGTTTTTCATCCTATGTTTGAGTGTAAAAACTGTCTAGATTTTTTTTAAGGTGGCACACATCTAAAAACAGATCTATACATAGGAATCTCACTGTGATAGGAAATTATTTTAGGAGTCAGGGTTGACTTATTGATGTAACATTTTGCTTTCCTTTTATTTATTTCTTTATATTGGTTAACCACCTAGCTTAACTTGATGACATTTTATGATGACTGCTGGCAGTGGTGCTCTGAGAGTTAACTCTGAGGATTTTGTGTTTGTGTAGGCATTGTTATCCACAGCCAAGAAGCTGCACACACATTCACAAATATCAGTAAAAAAGCACATCTGGGACTTCCCTGGTGGTCCAGTGGTAAAGAATCCGCCTTCCAATGCAGGGGATGTGGGTTTGATCCCTGGTCGGGGAACTAAGATCCCACATGCCGCGGGGGCAACTAAGCCCGCTTGACACAACTACAGAGCCCACGCATTCTGGAGCCCGCATGCCACAACTAAAGAGAGAAAACCTGCCTGCCACAACTAGAGAGAAGCCCGCAACGAAGAGCCCTCACCGCAACGGAAGGTCCTGCATGCCTCAACAAAGATCCCACGTGCCGCAACTAAGACCCAATGGCAGCCAAAAAAAAAAAAAACATATCTTCTGTAGATAATTTCGGAGAGATGTTTTTTGCATTTAGATAAGAAAGACATGCTCTCTCAGGATGATTAAGACGTTGGCCTGTAAAGAGTGTGTAAAAGACAGTCCAGTAAATGGGAATTCCAAGTTAAATTACAGAGAGAAAACAAAGACAAGCTGGGGATTGATAAATAGGATTGGAGTTGTGTGTGTATGTGTGTGTGTGTATGTGTGTGTTCACATGTGTATTTTGAAATGAGACAGAGAAATAAAAATAATAAAGACAAAAATTTTCAAAGATTAAAAAAATGTAATATATTTTATAAGAAAAAAGGAGTTTATATTTTATAGTCCATCCACTAAAGAATTTTAAATGGGACATTAATACAATCACATGTCTATGTTAGATTCTGTAGCTGTGTAGAACAAGTATTAAAATGGGAAAGAACATGGGACTTCCCTGGCAGCCCAGTAGGTAAGACTTCACAGTCCCAATGCAGGAGGCCTGGGTTCAATCCCTGGTCAGGGAACTAGATCCCGCATGCCACAACAAAGATCCCGCATGCCACAACAAAGATCCTGCATGCCACAACTAAGACCCGGCACAGCCTAAATAAATAAATAAATAAATATAATTTTTTAAAGTGGGAAAGAACAGAGACAGAGGACCAATTATGCTATTTTGAGGCAACTGATATGAGAAATAACTGAATTTTGTACTGGGGCAGTAACTGTTAGGGCATGGAAAGGAATGGATTTGAAAGAATTTAAAGAGACAATTAATTCCACTTGGTAAATTACTATATTGGGCTGGGGAGCAGAATGATGGGAAAATGGAAAGAGTGAAGGGTGATGCCTTCTGACCTGTGCACCTGGGTAGAAAAGTTCATTGAGATGAAGACAAATGATTAACTGTTTTAGTAAGATGAGGAAGGGATTGGGGCAGATAATTGTTTGGGACATGAAAAATTAATCTGCTTATAATATACACAGGCAGAGAAGTACAGGGGCAGCTGGAGCTTGGAAAGAGATTTGGACTGACAGTGTAGATTTGCAAATCATCACCGTATACCTGGTCATTGAAGTCATGGGTACCAGGCTGATCAAAAAGACAAGTCTTAGAGTTGTAAATGAACAACCAAGTAGGTAAAAAATATACCAGAATAAAAACTATACTCTTTGTACTCTGAATTTCTCACTGTTCTCCATGACACTTTCACTCTTGCATACCTTCTCACTTTTGAGGATATTATTCATCGTACCTGGAAAGCCTTGTGCTTCTGTTTTCACTCTCTCTGACGTGTTCCTCACCAGGATTAATCAGTTGGACCTGAGATGTAATTTAGGCACAAGAAATCTGAAAGTAGGTGTAACTGGGATGGTGCAGAGTGAAACAAGCCAACTACATTCAATATTTACTTTTATCCATCCTTAGGCAACTATGAATAACATGTTCAAATGTTAACTGTTTCCTGACTCCTCAGAATGACATCTCTTTGTTGCCCAAACAATCTGTCCTTATAATTTTTATGATACTTAAAGAATTACTTTATATTCATGTATTTTTATGTATTCTACTTCTCTTAGACTAGAAATTCTTCAGTGTGCTTGTGTATCAGTTTTATTCCTCCAAGAATAGGACCAAAGAAGATGCCACGATGGGATTAGACATTGGATAATTTATTGGGGGAACACCTGTGAAGGCTAAAGCAGGAGGGGGCAGAGAAAAGGGGAGTGTCTTCAGATCATGACACAAGTCTAATACTTGTGAAAGAAGAGTAGATAAAAAAAAAAAGTTTAGGAAAGAATAGCTGCAGACCTCAATGCAATTTTCAGAATGTTTCTAGTGGCTCTGGAGTGAATGCTGTGGTAACTAGAATGAGCAGTGATATAGTCTCTCCGTCAGGTTTTTCAGAACGGAGATGTATGCAGCATACATCCTTGACTTCCACATGTATTTTGAATGCTGCTTGGAATAAATCCAAAGTATAATAAATGTCTTAATGAACAATGAATCAAATGAATGACTTAATAGTCTTCTAGAAGTTTTGATGAGTTTTCTTGCTTGACTTTTTCTTTTTTTAAAATAGATTTTCTTTGCTTGTCCTTTTTAAACCAAATGCATATATTGAAAATGAATAGTAAGGAGAATTTAACTGACTCTTACTAGGACCTTGATTTCATTAATATCACATATTCATCAACTGAGATTCTAGCCAGATTAAATTTTATAATTGTTATTTATATCCTAATAATCAGTAAATTTAATTTAGACTTAATTAAGAAGTTGTGGTTACTCTCTGCTATCTCTTGTCAAATAATGAAATCTGCTTTTTGTTGTTGTTTTTCATTTCTATACTACTTATACAAAAGAAAAATTAACCAAAAAATAACATTGTTACAATAACATTAATGTCAAACAACTATTGCTTCAGTAGGAATTAATATTTCAAGCAACCAAAAAAAATCTTAATTGTTTTCAAAAATTTTTCCAATGACAGTAAAGCCATTTTTTATTTTTAAATAATGTAGACTATGGGTTTTAAATATTCTGTTATGGCTCATTGAAATAATGGAATAAGTTTAAAATGGTAGTGTAAATTAAACTTGACTAAATAAAAAATATTCCTTTTGCATACTGACCAAACACTGTGAATTAAATACATCAAGTTGAAAATAAAACTTATTCTTGAATAAGTTCAAAATTACAGATGTCTTTTAAATGAGATTTTCTAAAGAAGCAGGTGGGGTAATATTTATATTAAATAAGCATGTGTATTAGTTTCCTAGGGCTGCCATAAAGAAGTACCACAAACAGGGTGGCTTAAACAATAGAAATTTGTTCTTTTACAGTTTGAGAGGATAACAATTTGCAATCAAGTTGTTAGCAGGGCCATACTTTCCTTGAAGGCTCTAAGGGAGGACTTTTCTTTGCCTATTTCTAGAGTTTGGTGTTTTCTGGCCTTCCTTGGCATTCATCAGCTTGTAGGTGTAAGACTTCAATCTCTGCCCTGTCTTCATAAGGTTTTCTTCTCTCTGTCTTCACATCACCTTTCCCCAGTTTCTATGTCTCTGTGTCTCTTCCCCTCTTATTATAAAGACACAAGTCTTACTGGATTTAGAGCTTACCCTACTCCAGTATGACCTCATGTTAACCTAATTACGTTTACAAAGATCCTATTTTCAAATAAGATCACACTCTGGGGTTCCAAGAAGGACTTGCATTTGGGGGACATTATCTAATTCAATATAGAATGTATTAAATAAGTAATTTTAACATGTATTTTGTACTTTTTTATGCTAGGCTCAAAGTATTTAGACAGTTTATCAAATATTCCTGTAGAAAATTATATCATTAGATAGTTGAAAGAAAAATACAAAATTGATTATTATTGACCACAACTAAAAATAATTTATGCACCCACTATGTAACTGTACCATGAAAATAGAGTGATCAATCAACTTAATGCTCTAAGGTGGTAGGCCAGTATCCTAATCTCTATCATTTTTAAAAATAAATTTATTTATTTTATTTATTTGTTTTTGGCTGCGTTGGGTCTTCGTTGCTGTGCACAGACTTTCTCTAGTTGCGATGAGTGGGGGCTACTCTTCATTACAGTGCACGGGCTTCTCATTGCTGTGGCTTCTCTTGTTGCAGAGCACAGGCTGTAGAGCTCAGGCTCAGTAGTTGTGGCTCATGGGCTTAGTTGCGATGAGTGCGGCCTACTCTTCATAGCAGTGCACGGGCTTCTCATTGCGGTGACTTCTCTTGTTGCAGAGCATGGGCTGTAGAGCGCAGGCTCAATAGTTGTGGCTCATGGGCTTAGTTGCTTGGTGGCATGTGGGATCTTCCAGGACCAGGGCTTGAACCCATGGCCGCTGCATTGGAAGGAGGATTCTTAATCACTGTGCCACCAGGGAAGCTCTCTATCATTTTTTAAATAAGAGCCATTCTACTATTTACAGTTTTAAAAATGGTCCAAAATTCAAATATGTAGCTAAAATATACTGGTTACAAGTAATATGATATAACACATGTTTTTGAAATTCTTTAGTTTATTCTCATTAAGCTATATGGGAGGTAAGAATTTACCTAAAACATACGTGAAAGCCTAAGTGGCCAAATAAAACTTGGAGAACAGGGAACAAGTTGCCATGGCCAGAGACCTGGAGGGAAACAGAGAGCAAGCTACATGTGGGTCATTTGCAGAGAGTTTAGTTAAGGAATTATTTATAGAGATATGAAGAGAGTGTAGGGGTGGCATTAAGTGTGCAGTGCCCTAGAGCTAGTAACAGTAAAAGTGAGGGTTCTTTTCCTTCCCTAAGCCCAGAAGAAGAAGTTACCTGGAGCCAAAAACAAAGAGGCTAAGGGGAGAGGGCCACTTTACACAAGCTGGTACCCTAGGTCATGTACTCAGTCAAGTGAAGCAACCTTGCAAGGAAGAAGCTAGGGTAATAATTAATCTGGCTTCTATTTCCTTCCTCTACCTGCCTGCCAATCCTCACATTGTCAGATTCCAACCAGAAGCCAGAAGCAAGAAAGCTCATTGATTTATATCTATACAGATCAACCTCTCAGAGCACGTCCTTGGGTGGACAACGTTGTAGTGAAGATTTGAAAGTTCATCTCAGTTTTTTCTATACCTATCCTAGAACATCGTTTATACTGTCTGATAAAAGTTAAAGAATAATACCATTTAAATTTTCATTTTTAATACGATTTAGTCCTAATGTCAATCTTCCTTTTTATTTGACAGCTGAAAGCCGAGTTTAGCTAGATCCTACAGTCAAAGCAGTGAAAGGAGGTAGGGAATCACTGTGTCATTGGTTTTTTGTTACGTGTAGAAGCAAACGCTCTGCAATTGACAGTGACATTACATGGTGTTTGTGTAGTGGGCAGCAGATTCATTCTAGCATGCTTTACAGCAATTGCTGCCATTTGATAAGTAACTCCATATGGACTAAGGCTGAAGCACTAAATCATTGTGTCTCCTTCATGCCAAGCACTGATTCATTGCAGTAGCTTACCCTACAACTCATTGCTGCTAGACTTTAGAAAATATTATTGTTTTCCCCAGTCACAATGATATCTTTAGTTTATTCTCTCTCTGGCTGGATTTGACCATGTTGATATTTTAGTGTCGTCATGTGTGTGCTAAATTATTTTCAATCAGACATCTACTTATAATCATAACAGGGTTTGAAGGGACCTTAAAGGTCACATGATCTCCCTTCTCACTAGATGCACACCATCCCCAAATGATAGTCATATATCTGGCTTCTGCTCGAATAATCCAATGACAGGGAACTGACTACTTGAGATGCAGCCTCTTCTATGCTTGGATAGCTTTCATTGCTAAAAGTTCTTCCTTATGTTGAGGGGAAATTTATTCACTCTATTTTCAAATCTTAGTCCTAGTTCTATTCTCTAGAATAATAAATTTAACTTTATATTTTTTGTTAACTCTTAAATATTCACTACTTTAAGATATTTAGCAAAGCACACACAATTTAGTTATGGGGTATAGCCCCTAATAACTATACAGAACAAATCTATTCTGGTCTTTGTTTTCCAAAGCAGTGAGTTCTATGACATTCTAATTCTATACAGAAATTCATGTTAAAAATCAAACTAGAATCTTAGAAGTGTGGAATTCAAAGAGCTACTCAAAATTATATATTGATGTCCTGATTCTTCTTCAGAGTTATATGTGAAGCAGGTTATATGTGGGAATTTCAGGAAAAAAAAATTGTTTTCATTTGTATATAAATGACATTGCTCATGCAGAGTTCTTAATCTCAAAATCCAAACTTAAACTTGATGTAGAAAACAAATCTAAATTTTGAGTGAAATTCCTATTAATGTCTTTTGTTTTACTTTTCATCTAAATCTGAAAAAGAGAAAAGAAAAAATGAATACATTCTAGGAATGCCAACGAAACATAACCATTGACTTACATATTGACCACTAACTAAACATTTAATTACTGAACATATATATAAAACATGACATCTCCAGGCTCTAACTTAAGAGCACTTTTATTAAAACTGGATTTTCCAGTGCTCTATCGTCCACTATGAAGATTACTTACCTAACTTATTCCCCTGCATCTAGTTTATCTTATCTTCCAAACTTTCCTCACCTAGGCAATGGACTAAATATCTGCTAAGCTAGTCTTACTATGGATTTATATCAATATAGTTCATTTATTTATTAAGAATTGAACATTTACTCAGGTCAGGCACATAAGAAAAAAGGAACAAGAGTCAATCTAAACTATGAAAATATCAACTTTTTTCCCAGATTTAGTTCTGCACATCACACTCTTCCTACATTCTTTTCCTTAACAGTACTGTCTTGAGAACGATACTTGAAAAAATTTAGATAACTTGTTTTACTTATGTAGATATTACCATAGTTAAGGATACTATAAATGCTGGCAATCGATTAAATGTAAAAAATTAAATTCTTAATTCATCTAGAATATTTAACACTTTAATATTTTATATGTTCTCTACTCTTCAAGACACTTATCTTTTTTTTCTGACTGAAGTGTTTAAAATTAATTTTTCCGAAGAAAATCAACCAAAAAATTCAATTCATATATAACCATAAGAAAATTATTGATTATTTATTATTATATGAATGACTTATATTTAAATGAACGTATAGTCTCAGAAAATTCATATAATATTAGATGAATAATACAACTAAAATATAATTGAATTGGAAAAATAATCAAATTTAATGATTATATCCTCTTTACTTATCTTCATAACAACATTTTTATGCCATTTTCGCTAATTTGCCTCTGTAATTAAGGCTTGTTAATAAAGTATAACAGCATCAGAAAACATAGGGTAAAACATGTGCAAAGGTAAAACTACATAATTGTGTCCTTGTTGAAAGCAACCCTTACCATGTGTACAGTATATAGAGATAATTTTTATGAAGACTGTTGTTTAAGATGATTTTTGGTACCTGTATTTAACTATAAAGTGTCAAAAGCAAAATAATTTCCTACACAAACCCTTCTGGAATTAGCTTTCAATAAAATTTTGGATAATGAGTGAATATTTTTTTTCCTGTGGAACAGAACAGCTGCGTACTTTAGGTGATGTCAACATATTTATGGAACCATTGCGTCATTTGTTCAATGCACTTTGCAGGCTGCATTACACAAACGAGGTGAAAACAGCAGGATATTATTTATGCTGCACTGTGGCTTTGAAAGTGACACCACAATCTTTCCAAAAGTTATTAATTTAGCAACACAAATGTAGATTTCTTCCTACTTTTCTGATGGTAACAATCTGCAATTCTTTTAAAGAAAAAATGTACTTAGCATGTTTGAAACTTTATTTCCATTATTTGCTTGCATTTTGGTAATAGGTAAACATAGTGAAGGCGGAAGAAAAAACAAAACCCTTCCCCCAGGCTTCAAGGTGCAGACTATTTGATCGACATGTTTTGAATCATTTTAAAGACAAGTGTGACCTCAAAAACATTTCTACCCTAAACTGAATTAAACTGGGATAACGGTGGGGTTGGAAATCTAGCTAGGCTTCCTGAGCTCTGTCAGTGATTTATTAACTGAGAATCTTTGGGGAATCTCTCAAGAAGTCTTCCTTTCAGAGCTCTGCTATTTAAATCTCAATACTATGGAAATTTAAATTTTTCCCAGGCTTTCAAACCATGGGCTTCAGCTTCCAACTTCCTCGTTTGACAGCACTGCCCCAGAGCACAAATGAGCAGCCAAAATGCAATTACCCAGCATCTGATGTCAGGGTGCCTCCTCACTCACACACTAGAAGCAGTAATGTTGCTTCCTCTGTCCCAATTGGCTCTCACTCTCCCTCTGATTTAGGTTCTTGGTAGTTGCAGTGCGATGATTAAGCACAAGTAAGACCGGGAGAGAAGGAAGTCATATTTATTGCACAGCTAATTAGGCACTGTGCTAGTTCCTCACATATGTTATTATTCAATTTCCTTTCTGCTTTAATGACTCTTTACATCTCTCTACCAATATATTCTGTTTCCTGATTAGACCTTCCAGTGAAATATGCAGTTTTGATCCCTGGCTGGTCTTTTCCCCACAATCCCTATTTGCTTTCTTACACTGGCAAACAAAGTAACTATGCTCTTTTTTCTTTCTTTTTTTCTTTTTACTTATCTTCTGGAATGTCTAAACTTCAGCCTAGTCTGAGAGACCAGTTACAATCACTGGCCCTTTTCCTGGGTCTTATTCTGGCCTCACATGCCTTTCAAAGTAGAAGGTACCTCTCAAGAAAGAACAATTTACTTAAGTCTTCTCTTTTTTATTTTTATTGTTTTAATCTTGAAAAAACATAAATAGATAAAATGAACTCTGAGCATCACTTTTCCATTCCCTTCTAAGCCATAAATGAAGGAGAATGACTTCTTTATGTCTCCCAAATATATGATCATTTAATCTCTTTTCCATCTCAAAAAAAAAAATCGAAAAAAAAAAGTTGATATTATTCCTTATCCCAGGTTATTAGAAGAGAATGGGTAGAGTTTTGTTCTAATGAGGCCCAATTTGGTGTACTTGATGTCCTGCAGTGTAGCTTAATACAGTCTGGACTTGCCTATCTCAGAAATGTGAAGTGATAACAGTTAAGAGAAAGAGAGAAACTTCATACTGAAAACAGGCCTATAGGATAAGCATTATTATCTAAATTCTATAGAACTGAACTGAAAAGAAAAGAACTGAAACTCATGCAATTTTAATATTTGTTTATTCAACACAAGGAGTGGCAATTTTGAACTCAGGTCTCTTTAAATCCAGAGATAATGTACTTTGCGTTATCATATGTCTCCGTAGCAGAAGAACTCTATGGAAGAAGACTATCTGTGACTTATTACACTAAATATTCAACAGTTGGCATGAGAGTTTACAACCAAGAGACTCAATATTTTATGATAGTAGCACATTGTAGATGATATATGATAAATGGTTAACCTAAGTTTGATTCATCTTTTTTTGTAAATGAATTATAAGACATAATTTTCATACAATAAAATACAGTTGTTTTAAGATTACAGGTCAACAAGTTTTATTATTATTTTAATACTATGATTTACACTTAACAAATGTATGTGCTTGTCTAAGTTCTGCCCCCAATCAAAATCTAGAATATTTCTGTAACTCTAAAATTTTCCTCTTTCCCTGATGTAGTCAATCCACTGGGACCTCCCATCTCAGACAACCCTTATCTGATCTCTATCAGAGATACAAGTCTAGTCAAGGTCTAGAATTTCATATAAATGGAGACAGTATGTACCTGCTTTGTGTCTGGTTGTGCCTGGTTTGTTTTGCTCAATATAATGTTTTGAATTTCATCATTATTGTTGTAATATCAAAAGTTTATAATTTTTATTGCAAAATACTATCCCATTGTATGCGTGCACCTTAGTTTATTTATCCATTCACCAGTTGACGAGTATTCGATTTATTTCCATTTTTTGCTTTATGAACAAAATGGTTATGAACATTTGTGCACCAGTTTCATTGCGGACCATATTTTTCTTTTGAATTAAAAAAGTCTGTACATATTTTAGATATAAGTCCTTTGTCAGTTAGATATAGTACAAACATTTTCTTTGAGTCTGTGGCTTACCTATGTATTTCCTTGCTGTTATCTTTGGAATATCACAAATATTTAATTTTTTGATTGGGGTAGAGTTGTTATATAACATTATATAAGTTTCACATGTACAACATTATAATGTGATATTTGTATACACTACAAAGTGTTCACCACAATAAGGCTAGTTACCATCCATCACCATACAACTGATATCCTTTTCTCATTTCAGCCATTCCCCAACCCTCTTCCCTTCTGGTAACCACTAATTTGTTCTCTGTATCTCTGAGTTTTGTTTTGTTTGTTTATTTGTTTTGTTTTTTAGGTTCTACATATAGGTAAAATCATATGGTATTTGCCTTTCTCTGTCTGACTTATTTTACTTAGCATAAAACCCTCAAGTATTAACCATGTTGTTGCAAATGGCAAGATTTCCTTCTTTTCTATGGCTGAGTAGTATTCCATGGTGTATGTATGTGTATATATATGTGTGTGTGTGTGTGTATACATCTTCTTTATTCTTTATCCATTCACTCACTTTCCTTCTCTCACAGCCCCCTTCCTCCATCTTCAAAGCCAGAAATATCAGAGTCCTTCTCATACTACCATTTCTCTGGTGCTCTCTCTTCTGCCTCTCTTTTCGATTTATAAGGATCCTTGTGATTATACTGGGCCCAGACAAGCAATCCAGTAAAATCCTCCACTGCAAGGTCAGCTGATTAGCAAGCTCAATTCTTTCTGCACCTTAACTCATCTTTGCCATGCAAGATAACATATTCACAGGTTCCAGGGATTAAGATATGGACATCTTTGGGGGCCTATAATTCTGCCTACTAAAACTAGTATAGCTGTATGATACATCTTGAAATAGGTAACATAAGCTTTCTTCCAAATTTGTTCTATTTTAGTTTGTTTGTTTTTTTACTGTATTTGTTTTCTTTATCTTTTGCATTTCTAGAAACATTTTGGGACCATGTTGTTAATTTCTACAAAAAACAAAAACAAAAACAAAAACAAAACCTGGTGGGATTTTAATTTCAATTTTAAGCTTCCATTTTATTTTGTTTCTGAATTCTTTTGAATTATGTTTTTAGCATTTAACTTTATTTATTAGCTATATTTCTTTTAATTTTATTGGAGTATATTTGATTTATAATTTTGTGTTAGTTTCAAGTGTACAGCAAAGTGATTCAGTTATACATATACATATATTCATTCTTTTTCAGGTTCTTTACCCATATAGGTTATTACAGAATATTGAGTAGAGTTTCCTGTGCTATATAGTAGGTCGTTGTTGGTTATCTATTTTATATAGAATAGTGTGTGTATGTTTATCCCTCCCTACCACGTTTCCCCTTTGGTAACTATAGGTTTGCTTTCAAAATCTGTTAAGTCTGTTTCTGTTTTGTAAATAGTTCATTTGTATCATTTTTTAAAATTTGATTCTACATATGAGTGATATCATATGATATTTGTCTTCCCCTGTCTGACTTACTTCACTCTGTAGGACAGACTCTAGGTCCATCCATGTTGCTGCAAATGGCATTATTTTGTTCTTTTTTATGGCTGAGTAATATTCCATTGTATATATGTACCACATCTTCTTTATCCATTCCTCTGTCAATGAACAGTTAGGTTGCTTCCGTGTCTTGGCTATTGTAAATAGTGCTGCAATGAACATTGGGGTGCATGTATCTTTTCGGATTATGGGTTTCTCCAGATATATGTCCAGGAGTGACATTGCTGGATCATATGGTAGTTCTATCTTTAGTTTTCTAAGGAACCTCCATACTCTTCTCCATAGTGGTTGTACCAATTTACATTCCCACCAACAGTGTAGGAATGTTCCCTTTTCTCCACACCCTCTACAGCATTTATTGTTTGCAGACTTTTTGATGATGGCCATTCTGACCAGTGTGAGGTGATACCTCATTGTAGTTTTGATTTGCATTTCTCTGATAATTAGTGATGTTGAGCATCTTATTAGCTATATTTCTATTTGTTTTTTTTTTCATTTTGAGATTTTATCCAGGGTTTACAATATGTATTTTTAAAATCACACTGTACCTTCAAATAACAAAATACTGCTTTACCTAAATTCCAAAAATGCTACAACTGATTGTTTTTTGGACTACTGACTTGTATGAGTTCTTCATATATTTTTGATGTTAACCTCTTGTCAGATAAATGACTTGCAAATATTTTCTCCTATTCCATAGGTTGCCTTTTAATTTTGTTGATGGTTTCCTTCACTGTGCAAAAGCTTTTGACTTTATGTAATCCCACTTGTTTAATTTTGCTTCTGTTGCCTTGTTTTTGGTGTCAAATCCAAAAAATCATTGCAAAGACTAATATGAAAGAGCTTACCACCTATGTTTTCTTCTAAGAGTTTTATGGGTTTAGGTCTTAGGTTCTTTCAAGTCTGAAATTCATTTTGATTTGATTTTTGTAAATGGTGTAAGATAGGGATTCAGTTTCATTTTTTTGCTTGTAGCTGTTCAGTTTTCCCAGCACCATTTATTGAAGAGACTGTTTTTTCCTTGTTATATAGTCTTGGCTCCTTTGTTGTAAATTAGTTGACCATGTATTGATGGACTTATTTCTGGGTTCTCTATTCTGTTCCATTGATCAAAAATGATAATAATATAAATAAATAAAATGAAAACATTACAAAATATGTTTCTGTTTCTCCCCTGTCCTCTATTATTTCTACTTATAACTCTCATTGTACTGGTTTGGTTTTGCTTTAAGAGTCAAATATGCTTGAAGCAAGTTTTATTTTTAGTGGGAAGAGTCTTTTATGTTTATTCACATTCCTATCATTTGCAAAACTTTCAATTTCTTTCTAAAAATTTGAGTTTTTATCTGGAAAAGGCTTCCTTTAGGTTATAGAATGTCTCTTAAACTTTCTTATATTGCGAACTTTCTCAACTTTTGTTTTTCTGAAAATGTTTTCATTTCACCTTTATTTTTCTGAGTATAACCTTCTAAGTTGAAGTTAAAAAATTTTTTACCTCTATTAATAATTTATTCTATTGTCTTCTGGCGTGCATTGTTTCCAATGAGAAGTCAGCTTATTTTTTTATATTTGTTTCCCTGTACATAATGTATCTTTCTTTGTTGGCTGCTATTAAGACTTTCTTTTGATCATTGGTTTCCAGAATTTTTATCATGATGCCTGAAATTTGTTTAAAAAAATTTTATCCTACTCTGATTTTGCTGAATTTCTTGTTCTGTGAATTTATATTGCTCCTAAAATTAGAAAATACTTGCTCACTATTTCATCAAGTATTTTTTCCTCCTCATCTTTTCCCAGGTTCCAATTACATATATGTTAAGTTACTTATTTTCCTTCAGATCACTGAATTTCTATTCATTTTCAACCTTAGTACTATGTTTTATTTTGAATAGTTTCTATTGATCTGTCTTCAAGTTTTTTGTAATTTTTGTTTATAATGTCTAATCTGCTGTTATGCCCATTCCATGATGATTTTCATTTCAGGATTTTTCTAATCAAGAAATTTCATTTGTTTCTTTTTTAATAATTTGTTTTCTTTCCTTATTATGTTCATGTTTTTACTTTAAATTTCTATACATATTTATCATAGCTGTTTTTATGACCATGTTTGATAATTATATTATATTCATTATTTATGTTCTCTTATATTTACTGATTTTTTTCCTGATAATGGATGATATTTTTCTACCTAATAAAAAAATTTTTTTTATCCTGGACAATATGAATTTTATTGATGAATGTATGGATCTTGCTGTTTTCCTTTAAGAATGCTTAGTTTTGTTCTGATCATCAGTAAAATGTATTTGCAGCTCAGCTTGATTTTTTCAGGTCTTATTTATAAGTTTTATTAGTGTGAGTCTAGACTAAACTTCAGGGGCAGTTTAATTTTACTCCTACCACATGACATGGGCTCTCCACTATCTCCACTAAAACCTGTGTGCTCAATATGGTATGTTATTTCTGATTTTGTCAAACTTGAATATTTCACAAACCTATGTGTTGTAGGAGTTTTCAGTTTATAGCATTTTGGTATTTGTTCTTTTCTTGGTTTAATTAAATCTTACCCTATGATATGCATCTTATTACTCAGCCAAACTCCATAGTACACATAAAAAGAGTTCTACATGATCTTCCTCTGTATAGCTTCCTACTCTCTGGTATTCTGTCTTGAATGTTCCAGCCATATCAGACTTTCCGAATTTTGATCCCTGCCTTCCAACTTCAGCAAAGTCTCTGTGGTCAATCCTTCCTACTCCAGTTTTTGGTAAATATTTCAGGATAGAAAGCTGGTATGAGCAAAATATTCATTTGATTAGTTTCCCTAATTAAACTAAAGCAATAACAATTTCTTTATTGAACACATTCTTAATTGAAGAAAAACAATAACAGTAGTAATAACAATGTAAAAATAGGTTCATGTTTTTACTTCCTCTGTGTAGGTAACTCAGTGGAACTGAATAAATTTGCTTACTTGTTCACCTCGGTTTTGATACTTTGCATATCTATAGACCTAGCCTACTAACATATGAATGGGCACATCTGCTCCTTTCAAACTGTGGTACATATATACAATGGAATATTACTCAGCCATAAAAAGGAACAAAAATGGGTCATTTGTAGACATGGATGGACCTAGAGACTGTCATACAGAGTGAAGTAAGTCACAAAGAGAAAAACAAATATAGTATATTAACACATACATGTGGAATCTGAAAAAATTGGTGTAGACACTCTTATTTACAAAGCAGAAATAGAGACACAGACGTAGAGAACAAATGTATGGATACCAAGGGGGGAAAGGGTGGGTGGGATGAATTGGGAGATTGGGATTGAGATATATGCACTATTGATACTATGCATAAAATAAGTAGCTAATGAGAACCTGCTGTATAGCACAGGGAACTTTACTTAATGTACTGTGGTGACCTAAATGGGAAGGAAATCCAAAAAAGAGAGGATATATGTATATGTACAGCTGATTCTCTTTGCTGTACAGTATAAACTAACACAATATTGTAAAGCAGCTATACTCCAATAAAAAAAATGATAAATGCTCAAAAAAAAAAAAAACTGTTAAACTACCCAAATCCCTCCCAAGCAGCAACAATTACAACACCTTTTCCAAAGTAAAAATTTGAACATAAATATTTCCAAAAATGAACTTTTTTGAAGGGAATAATACCAGTTATCCATTCCATTTTATGCGTAAAAATTTCCACAGGGAAATCACCAGAGCATCTGTGCATTAGTCACCTAACAGCTGTAAGCATCTACCTTCATGCACAGTTTGATAAACCAATATGAACTTTTATAGAATTTTATGGAAGAGTTATATAGCAATCTTTTTAAAAAAATTAACAAATATTGACTTGCTTTTCTTTGTTTTTAGAATTAGGAAAGAAATATGTATTTACTGATGACAATGCACCCGGCAATGTACTGGTGACCTGATATACTTTCATTTAATCTTCATAAATACCCTCTGAGTTATATATTATTATTCCTCTTCTCCAAATGAGATAAGATAGAAGTTTATTCATTTTCCAAGATCTAACAGCTACCAGTAGCAATGCTGCAATTTCAACGTAATTATTTTAATCCAAACTATTTTATTTTTACAAAACATAATACATTTTGATTACCTATTGCTCTTTTCTAATTTCATACCACATGTTATAAACCCAACACTTGTACAAGCTTAGAGGGCCCCATGTGTCAGCAGATGTTAGTTGCTCTTTTGCTTCCCTCTAAACTGCCACTCAAACACATGTATTGTATTAGTGAGAGATACAGAATTTACTAAAGGTGAAATAAAGGAAGTAAGAGAGGCTTTGGAGTCCATACATAACAGAAAAAAAAAAAAAATCCAGACAAAAGAAACTCCCAAATTTTGATACTTCTATTCTTAAATATTGAAGTGCTTTTCAAATTGTTTTATCACAATGTCTTTAGCTTTTTCTCTCCCCTTTTTTCTCCTTTGAAGGTCTTTCCTCCTTTCTTGTTGTCTTTTACCTCCATCCCCACAACTCTGATCTTCTCTATGTTCAGTGTTCACTAAGGATTTTCCACTTCCCCCTCTCTTTAGTAATCACATTTATTCCTCTTTAACTTAAGTATTTGTCCTAAGAAGTTTATCAAAAGCAATGTCCCAATTAATTCAAGTAAAAACATTTCATAGAAACTGTTAAGAGAATACGTACTGCTCTTTGTAATTATACATATAGATTTTTATTTAAAATGTCAAATTTCACTGTCAGTATAAGTTAACATAAACAAGAATAAAGGACTAGGAACTCTAATGCTTCCAATGCATTGTTGCAAAACAATTATTCAAAATATACCTAAAAATCTGTGTTTTGTATATATATGTATATATTTTTCTTACTTCTCTGTACTATTTAGGTAGGTGCTAATACAGTAAAAATAGTTGATAACAATGAAACATTTATACTAGAAAAAATAAGGCCTAAATAACCAGTTTTTAATACTTGTACTGTCATAGATTAACAATAACATCACTTGTTATTAATTACTTTATAAATACATGTACAGAGTCAGTTGCTACATTATAATTACATGTTTAAAGGGAGATAATTTGGATTATTTACATAAATAACAAAAGAATGGTAAAAAAAAAATGTACCAATTTCCTAAATGATTTTCTTAAGACTCTTGAGTGTTTTATATCCATACTTATGTTACCAACCCTCCCAATTCGGTCCCTAAGCATCCTTCTGTCTGGTGGTGTTCAAGCCAATAGAATGAGACCAAGTTCAGTTCAGAAGCAAATGAAATCTGTATTCTTTGATCAGAGAATGGAGAGGTGCGTGCTGAAGCTCTAGAGCACACGCTGTCCCCCACATGCTGTGGGCAGGGCTGCTACGTAGGGATGAGTCAGTGGGGAGGAGTTGGAGTTCTTGTGGGGTGGGTGTAACTGTGCTGCTCATGCTCCAGATCACAGGGCCAGGCTCAGTGTCTCTGCACACGGCCCTCAGCTGCCATCTTGAATTGAGGTGTCCTGCCCTGCATTTCTGCACATTGTCCCAGAGCTGAGGTGTCGGTGCAGTCATTTTGCATTAGGAACTCTGGTCTAAGTGCCTGTGCAAGGCCTCTGCCTGTGGCACCCTATGAGCAAGTGAAACTAGACCAAGCACAAAGGAAAAATAAAAGGTTAGACATTATTTTATTAGCCGGATTCTATTTTTGTTTCCCTGGAATTGTTCCTGGGCTTTGCCAGTGACACTTAAAACAATGAAAAAATTGAAGGAATGGTATTAAAGTGCCAGGTAGCAGTTTTGATGATCTTCATACTGTTTTACTTTATACTTAATGACATTGATAAAATGGAGCAATGTTGTATTTCACAATTTCAAGTGTTTTCCAATCATGCTGTATAATTTCACTTTGCAAGTGAGTGTGTATAAGTAGACTCATGGGAGTATATCTTTTTTCTTTTAAAAAATACATACATTTGATTAAGAAAATAAAATAGCAAATTTACCTAGCAATTTGACCTCAAGGATTTGAAAAATTGATTATTTAAGAAAAAATGTAACATTTTCCTTAGAATATGAAGTTATTGATGAAGCATTTCAGGATTGTTCCCTAAATCATGGTAACTTTTTAAATGAATGAAGACATGGATCATTCCAAATAGTTGTGTCTAAATAATTTCATTTAGGGCCTTGGGAGGCTAAAACTTACTTTAAGGAGAGTATCACAATGATGAAAGGAAGAAGCCTTAGAATCTGGACAAGTACTTGTGATGTATATCCCTAAGTTTGTCACAGTGGCATAGAAATAGCACAGTTACAAGAGACACCCCTATAAACTATTATATTAAGAAATTATTTAAGAAATCAAAGTGGTTAGCATTGGGAATCATCTATTTTGCTCACTATATTCCAGAATTTCTGGGACATTACAGCTCAACAGGAATTGCAAGATCTTTTATGAGAATATTATACTTGTCATAGTGTTTTATCTAGAAATGGTTTTCAAAATAAAACACAAAAATAATTCAGCTATATTGCTCTAAAAACATACTGTATACACAAAAATTAAGCAATTTTGGTTGTATTTGGTCTTAGAGGAAATAATAACATAAAAATTCTCTTACTTAAGACTAAAAATGCCAATAACAAAGATTAATAATAGAGATAAAAGTATTAAATGCTAATCTACAGGAGACCTATGATAACTTCAATACACAGATAGCTAATACCAGTCTATTTTAATAAATTTTTAATTGTGTGTTAATTATTTATTCATTAAATTGTTTATTCTAGTACTCTATCTGGAGTCTCTAGTGGTCCTGAATGAAAGAATCCAAGCCCCCAGTTGCTAGTAAACAACCAAGCAGACATTTTTACTGCATTTAAATTAGTTGTAATGGGAAAACATGTGAGAATATACATGGAACCCTCTCAGACTTCATGAGTTTACACTTACTGCCTAAATCAGAAATCTCAACATTCATATATTAGCTTTAAAATTAATTCAGTTATATTGACTCTATTTTTGACTCAAGACTAGCATATATGAATTTATGGTAAATGCATATCATAGGAAGAGTGGAACAATATTTATAATCAAGACTTTCTATAAATTGGACCTATAGTTAATCAGACAATACATAGTTTGTTTTTTTTTTTTTTTACAATTACCTATTATGGGCCAAGGTATGGAATAACATAGCATGATCTTTATCCTTAATGAGATCATGATCTAGTGCAAGATACAGCTGTGAAAACAAAGTATTAAACTATGATGAGAAAAGCACAAAGTACTATGGAGTTACAAAGGAAGAGGCAGAGATTAGAAGATCATATTTAAGCTGGTTTTTGAAGGATGACCAGATTCAACCAGGCTAAGCAAGTTATTCCTAGGGAAATGCTCAGAGGCATTAAAAGATGTTTCAGGAACAGCAAAATTAATGGGATAGTATATAGGGACATATAGATATGGAAGATGAAACTGAAAGTAGGTGTGAAATTGACTAGTAAACAACATTGTATATCGGGATTTAAATTTTTCATTTTATTTTATATATAGCAAACTGAGAATCAACATATGTGTTTTTGAAGAAAGTTGATTTACTTTTCTTTTAGAAAAGTAACTCTGGCATCGGAGTAAAATATGGATGGAAATGCTGATTTCCTGTGGGTGGTGGTGAACAGAGTGAGAGTAATTAAAAATTATAGGTGAGAAATAGTAGAAGGTCTGAACTATGGAAATGGCAGTGGGATTGAATAGAGGCAGCGCAATTGCAAGAAACTCTGTTGTGGTAGAGTAAATGTTAACTGATTGAATATAGGTGGAAAGACAAGAAATTGTTTAATATAATTCTGAAGTTTTTAGTTTGAGGTTATCATGAAGCTATTAACTAACATAAGGGATTTAATAGAAGTGGAAGCAATTTTAATCACGCTGGTGGGTCTTAATTTATTTGTCCTTACATGTCCAAGGGCTCAGATGTGACTTGTCCTTTCTTTTCTTTTCTTTTTTTAATTTAATTTATTTTGTTAATTTAAACTTTTTTTACTTTTGGCTTCATTGGGTTTTCATTGCTGTACATGGGCTTTCTCTAGTTGCGGTGAGCAGGGGCTACTGTTCGTTGCAGTGCACAGGCTTCTCATTGTGGTGGCTTCTCCTGTTGTGGAGCACAGGTTCTAGGTGTGCAGGCCTCAGTAGTTGTAGCACGCAAGCCCTGGAGCATGCAGGTTTCAGTAGTTGTGGCACGTGGGCTCAGTACTTGCAGCATGCAGGCTCTAGGGCACGCAGGGTTCAGTAGTTGTGACACGTGGGCTCAGTAGTTGTGGCATGTGGGCTCTAGAGCGCAGGCTCAGTAGCTGTGGCACACAGGCTTAGTTGCTCCGCAGCATGTGGGATCTTCCCGGACAAAGGATCGAATCCGTGTCCCCTGCATTGGCAGGCGGATTCTTAATCACTGTGCCACCAGGGAAGTCCGTGACTTGTTCTTTTTAATGGATTCTGCTACACTGGATCACTGGGTGGGGCAGCACTGGAATTGTAAGAAGTATTTTCACTAGTTTTCTTAATGGGACAAGTCCACTGAGTCATATATAATCTAAAGAAAGAGGAGTGGCAATATAAAAACATCCCGAGATTTAGTTTCCTAACAAACTTGTTCACATTATTCGACCTCAAAAGTAATGGTGAAGTTAAGTTTTCACTATATCAGTGTACATATAAGAAGGTAGAAACTTGATTCCAAAGGAGTTGCTCAGTCATAAAGAAAATTCAGGAACTATTCAATGCAAGTCTATATAAAACGGGTCCAGAGAGCAAGAGACCAAAAGAGACAAGAAGAAAAAGTACACATCCCTAAGGTGAATTCCAATTACATGGTAAAATCTGTTCGACTTTTGTACTGTTTGGTGCTTTACATCGTGCCCAGTAGAGGTGATCGTTCACTTTACAGTGTCTCTATGCCTATAAATGTCCACTCCTCCAGTAATCAAGGTGTCTAGAAAATGTGAAAGATAATATTTTTTAAAAGTGGATTTTTTGGTCACCAGAGAATGAAATACAACTATTTCTAAAATCTTATACTTGAGAAAAATAATCTTGATTGACACAAATTAGATGAGATAGGCTTACATAGCTGGTGAATTGGTAGTGACTTTTGAGAATATATGAAATGGAATAATTTATTTAAATAATTGCTGCTGAACTTAATTGAATTTTAAAGTAATTCTTATGAAAATGTACTCAGTTTTTATTGTCAAATACTTTTGTATTGTCAAATATTTTATATTATCGAGAAAATGAAAATTAAAAAGAGATTTGTCAAAAAAAGTATTATTAGATACCGTCAAATAGGTTGAGATGCTAACCTCAGACTTTTGTGGATCCAAGGCATACATTTCAAAATGACAATTTATTCATTATTTTCCAGACTACAAGTGTTTTTAAGCTTTGTCCTCCCGCTGTGCCATAAATTTAAAACCCACACAAACACACACATGTGCAATCATGTAAGCACATAAACAAGGTCCAAATGAAAAGCTCTGAAAAACAAAATTTTATGGAGACAACTAAAATCCACTTATTTTTGTATTTGCAGAATCTTTGAAAGATGCTCTGAAAGTATTTTGATGTTTCTTGAAATATCAACCTTGAAATATCTCCAAATCTATGAAGTGACATTCCATGTAAAATTTTTAATATAGAAGAATTAGTATTTCAATGCAAGAAAAGTTATTTGGAGAAAGTATTTCATATTTAAATAAGATATAATAATAATATATAAAATAATAATATAAAAAGTTATTTTAGCATTAAGAAAGGTACAATGTAGTACCTTGTACTACAAGGATATGTGTGTATATTTGTGTGTGTTGAAGAGCATTTATTGTGTAGTCTCTTGGATATTGATGGTTATTTCTTATTTTAAGCTGAAGAAGAAAAACAAAACGGAAATTTCAACTTGATTCTAAAAAATATTCATGTTGAAGAACTCTAAGAAAAAAGTGGGTTCTCAATAAATACTTGATTATGAATTAAATTGCATTCCTTGTAAACAGGAAGCTTGAGCTTATAGAAGAGTACCATCATGACAACTTTTCATCATAAGGATCTAAAATGCCTGTTGTAATACAACTTGGGCATTAGGAAACTGATTCTATAGCTTTAGACTTGTTTATGTATACCATTTGGTCAGCATGGAAGAAAACTAACATCTAAAAGTAAAATATGCATATTAACTTTTGATCACAGAGCATATAATGTGATTTTTGTCATAACTTCTAAGCATCTTTTATTAGGAGTTTTATAATTTTATTATCTGTCACATCATTTTTAACTAATTTTGAGCTATATGGTTTTATGGATGTCCATATACAAATAAAATACTTCAGATAAATGGTTGGAGATACACTCTCTTCCCTGTAAGTCATTTAAATATTTATCTTAAGTGTTTTTTTGATTAAATATATATCATTTTTATCTCTTTAAATAAGAAAAACATTTTACTCATCATCTTGTGGTTGTGTCATCAACTACTACTACTATTACTACAATTACTAAAATTAATATTAGTTAATACATATTGTGCCTTTGGTTCAGATACTAAGCATTTTGTGTAAAATGCTTCTTTTTTTTTAACATCTTTATTAGAGTATAATTGCTTTAAAATGTTGCGTCAGTTTCTGCTGTATAACAAAGTGAATCAGCTATATGTATACGTATATCTCCATATCCCCTCCCTCTTGCGTCTCCCTCCCACCCTCCCTATCCCACCCTTCTAGGTGGTCACAAAGCACCTAGCTGATCTCCCTGTGATATGCAGCTGCTTCTCACTAGCTATCTATTTTACATTTGGTAGTGTATATATGTCAATGCTATATCACGTCATCCCAGCTTACCCTCCCTGTGTCCTCAAGTCCATTCTCTACGTCTGCATCTTTATTCCTGTCCTGCCCCTAGGTTCATCAGAACCTTTTTTTTTTTTTTTTTTTTTAGATTCCATATATATGTGTTAGCATATGGTATTTGTTTTTCTCTTTCTGACTTACTTCACTCTGTATGACAGACTCTAGGTCCATCTACCTCACTACAAATAGTTCAGTTTCATTTCTTTTTATGGCTGAGTAACATTCCATTGTATATATGTGCCACATCTTCTTGATCCATTCATCTGTCGATGGACACTTAGGTTGCTTAAATGTCCTGGCTATTATAAATAGTGCTACAATGAATATTGTGGTACATGAATCTTTTTGAATTATGGTTTTCTCAGGGTATATGCCCAGCAGTGGGATTGCTGGGTTCCATTTTTAGTTTTTTAAGGGACCTCCATAGTGTTCTCCATAGTGGCTGTATCGATTTACATTCCCACCAAGAGTGCAAGAGGGTTCCCTTTTCTCCACACCCTCTCCAGCATTTATTGTTTGTAGACTTTTTGATGCTGTCCATTCTGACAGGTGTGAGGTGATACCTCATTGTAGTTTTGATTTGCATTTCTCTAATGGTTACTGATGCTGAGATCTTTCAGGTGTTTGTTGGCAATTTGTATATCTTCTTTGGAGAAATGTCTATTTTGGTCTTCTGCCCATTTTTGGATTGGGTGGTTTGGTTTTTTTGATATTGAGCTGCATGAGCTGCTTGTATATTTTGGAGATTAATCCTTTGTCAGTTGCTTCATTTACAAATATTTTCTCCCATTCTGATGGTTGTCTTTTTTGTCTTGTTTATGGATTCCTTTGCTGTGCAAAAGCTTTTAAGTTTCATTAGGTCCCATTTGTTTATATTTTGTTTTTATTTCCATTTCTCTAGGAGGTGGGTCAAAAAGGATCTTGCTGTGATTTATGTCATAGAGTGTTCTGCCTATGTTTTCCTCTAAGAGTTTTATAGTGTCTGGCCTTACATTTAGGTCTTTGATCCATTCTGAGTTTATTTTTTTATACAGTGTTAAGAAGTGTGCTAATTTCATTCTTTTACATGTAGCTGTCCAGTTTTCCCAGCACCACTTATTCAACAGGCTGTCTTTTCTCCATTGTATATTCTTGCCTCCTTTATCAAAAATAAGGTGACCATATGTGCATGGGTTTATCTCTGGGCTTTCTATCCTGTTCCATTGATCTATATTTCTATTTTTGTACCAGTACTATACTGTCTTGATTACTCTAGCTTTGTAGTATAGTCTGAAGTCAGGGAGCCTGATTCCTCCAGCTCTGCTTTTCTTTCTCAAGATTGCTTTGGCTATTCGGGGTCTTTTGTGTTTCTAAACAAATTGTGAAATTTTTTGTTCTAGTTCTGTGAAAATTGCCATTGGTAGTTTGATAGAGATTGCATTGAATCTGTAGATTGCTTTGGGTAGTATAGTCATTTTCACAATGTTGATTCTTCCAATCCAAGGACATGGTATATCTCTCCATCTGTTTGTATCATCTTTAATTTCTTTCATCAGTGTATTATAATTCTCTTCATACAGGTCTTTTGTCTCAGTTAGGTTTATTCCTAGGTATTTTATTCTTTTTCTTGAAATGGTAAATAGGAGTGTTTCCTTAATTTCTCTTTCAGATTTTTCATCCTTAGTGTATAGGAATACCAGAGATTTCTGTATATTAATGTTGTATCCTGATACTCTACCAAATTCATTGATTAGCTCTAGTAGTTTTCTGGTAGCATCTTTAGGATTCTCTACGTATAGTATCATGTCATCTGCAAACAGTGACAGTTTTACTTCTTCTTTTCAGATTTGGATTCCTTTTATTTCTTTTTCTTCTCTGATTGCTGTGGCTAAAACTTCCAAAACTATGTTGAATAATAGTGTTGAGTGTGTGCAACCTTGTCTTGTTCCTGATCTTAGTGGAAATGGTTTCAGTTTTTCACCATTGAGAATGATGTTGGCTGTGGGTTTGTCATATATGGCCTTTATTATATTGAGGTAGGTTCCCTTTATGCCTACTTTCTGGAGAGTTTTTTTCATAAATGGGTTTTGAATTTTGTCAAAAGCTTTTTCTGCATCTATTGAGATTATCACATGGTTTTTATCTTTCAATTTGTTAATATGGTGTATCACATTGATTGATTTGCATATATTGAAGAATCCTTGCATTCCTGGGATAAACCCCACTTGATCATGATGTATGATCCTTTTAACGTGCTTCTTTTATTTCAATTAGTGATTTCTTTTATTTCAGTTAGTGATTCTGAAAGTAATATGCATTAATATGATACACCAAAATTGTACCTGGCAACTGAAGAATATATTCCAATATTACTTCATGTTACGCTTAAAGTTGTCTGTATATAAGTTGAGTGTTACTTACCTGAAATGTAGTAATTGTTTACATATTATTACAATGTAATAATTGTTTACATAATCCAACCAAATGGATTATAAATGGTAAAGTTGTAAAAGTTTTACTTGTATAAAATCATTCAAAAACAATTAAATTTTCAAAAAGTTAAAATGTCAGTTTTACTTTATTTTTATTTTAAAATTGTGATATATCTCAATTAAACTGTATTCTTTAAGTTTTTATAATTTTAAATAGATAAACAAGAAAATAATTGTTTGAATATATACATAAAATTGAGTTTTGAGTTCATTAATTTGGATGATATTTATTTTTCATTAAAATTTATTGTAAATGGGTACATGCAAATATAAATAAACTTTATTTTTAAATCTTCATTTTTATTAAATGAAACCAAAGGTGAAAAATTATAACTACATAATTATTAATTTTTTTAAAATAAAGGCAACTATATTTTATGTAATATGTAATAACTTAAATGTTTTTATTTATTTAATTACTTAATCAATAACATTACCAGACCACAAGAACAAACTATACATATTATTATAGTTAAATTCTGTCTTTATATCTTGCTTACTTACAGAAAAATCATATTTTCCTATTCTGTCAATATGGATGCATGCTTTTCAAGGTAAGTAGATATATCACATTTTATTTAACTGTTACCTTAATTTTAATTGTCTTAGTGTTTAGAATTATATTATGTGGTTATATTTGTATTTTGTCCCAGTCCCTACACAAGCTAGATGTAGTCTTGTTTCTAATTTTTCCCCATGTTTCATAACATTTTTCAGTCTCCTACAGTGTATCCTTCTTCTATGCAAAACCTCTCATTCTTTTAATCCCAATGGACTAAGCTTTTGGATAGCACATCTTCTCTATTTACATTCACCGTCTAGAATGAGGGTTGGGCCCAATACAATCCACTGGTTTCCTTAGGCCTGGTTTCCTAAGACCTGTGATCTAAGAATGGTTTAATGATCTTTGACAAGGCCACAGTGAGCCTAGAAAATATCCTTAGCTGTTCCTGAGCTGTTCTATGTTATAAGTATGTTTTGGCAAAATCTCATACAGTAAATAAAACAATGAATTTCTTGAAATATTTCTGCTTCATAATTCAATTCAAATCACCAACAAAGTGAAAGGACTTTCTCACTTTTTAAACTAAAACTGTTACTTATTTGGAATCCAACTTTGATTTCACAATTTCAAATTATCTCAGTGGTTTGAAACCATTTTCTCTGAGATGTTTAACTTAACATGACATGCAATATGCATCTGAATATTTAAAATGATGAACATTTTAGATATAGTCTATTTGATGAATTTAAGGTGAAAAGAACCTGATTGACAAACAGCTGATCTACAAAACAAGTCTGTAGATATAAGTGGATGGCATTTTTGGAGATCTGGAAACTAATTCCTGCAGATCTCAAAACCTACAGTTGCTGGTAAGTAAAAACCTAGGTATTCCACTTTCAAACACTTTAACCAAGTAGATATATAGCTAGTGTCATCATATTACAGTGACAGTAGGAATCAATGTAATGTAGGCTTTATAACAACAGAACTACAGGTCAGGCACAATTCTATCTTTGACTTTATTCAGGTTTACCAATATATCAAAATAGAAGAAGAGGAAGAGGAAGAGGGAGGAGAGGGAGGAGGAGGAGGAGGAGAAGGGGAAGGGGAAGGGGAAGGAGAAGGAGAAGGAGAAGAAGGAGAAAGAGAAGAAGGAGGAGAAAAAGAAGGACGAAGAGGAGAAGGAGGAGGAGGAGGGAGAGGGAGGGGGGAGGGGGATAAGAAGAAGGTGGTTCTAAAAGTTGCAGGCAGTTCAGAGAGGTATTTTGGGAAAAGAAAGTAAAAAGTAAAAATACTTAACTGGGGCTTCCCTGGTGGCTCAGTGGTTAAGAGTCTGCCTGCCAATGCAGGGGACACAGGTTCGAGCCCTGGTCCACGGAGATCCCACATGCCCCTGAGCAACTAAGCCTGCATGCCACAACTACTGAAGCCCGAGCGCCTAGAGCCCATGCTCTGCAACAAGAAGCCACCACAATGAGAAGCCCGTACACTGCAACGAAGAGTAGCCCCGGCTCCCTGCAACTAGAGAAAGCCTGAGCGCACAGCAACGAGGACCCAACTCAGCCAAAAATAAATAAATAAATAAATTTATAAAAAAAATATTTTACTGTATTATGGGACAAAAACTTATCAGTTTTATATTTTTTATTAAATACAGGCAATAGCTATTTGATTATTCCTATTGTATTTACATTCTCTTTTTTAAAAGTTTTACATTTATGTACCTTAAGAATATACAATAACATAGGTTATAAAATTTAATATTCAATAAAGGGTTTAAAGAAGAAGTTAAATGAATTTCTCTTTTAGAGGACAGAAACATTATAAAATATTATTATATTTTACTCACACATATTATTTATTTACTGTATCCTAATTGCCACTGTTTAGTCCTACTGTTATTGCTTAAATTATAATAACATTTATGTAATAAAAAATTTAATAATACAGAAAAATCTACTATTTCAAATAAATATCTATTTTCACATATTTATGTTTAGGTAATAACACTTTTGTCTACAAATTTTTATTATATATTATATGATCATGCTTTGTTAAAATTTAATATGTTCAACTGGCTCTCTAAAATATTGGTTGCTCAAGAGATGTGATTATGCTTTATTAATTGAAATTTTATGGTTTTAATTTTAAAAAAAGAATCAAATTGATAAACTGATCCATAAAAATAAGTATTTGTACAAATTACCAGTAATAAGGAAAAGGATTCTCGGATGATATAGATATCAAACAAAGTTAGTGAAAGAATATTTTGAACACATTTTTGCCAAAAATTATGTAAAATATTTTTGAAACGTAGAGATATGAAAATATATAACTTACTAAAAATGATGTAATGAGAAATAGAAGACCAGAAATATCAAATCATAATTAATTTAAATTAATTTTTTTTTCCACAGAAAGTAATTGATGTTCAGTTTCAGTCTTACCAAATATTTAAGAAAAGAATTCAACTCTTACCATACACTTTTTTGGAGAATGGCAAAAGAAGGTACACTTTCCATCCTATTTGTTGAGCCAATAAAATTCTACTAGCAATGACTTAGAAGAGCGCAGAAAGCAAAATCACAACCTGTTATTCTAATGAACATGGATGTAAAGATTACAAACAAAATACTTGTTAATTTGATAATCAACATGTGAAGAAATAATTAATGGTTTTATTCTAGAAAAGTGAAATTGGTTTAACATCAGTCAATTTATGTACTCACAAGATTTATATCTAATAAAGAAAAAGTATGTGACCAAAGAGATACAAATGTAGAATACAAAAAATTTCACATTTATTCATTATAAAAACTCCTAGCAAACTAGGTATTGGAAAGGAATTTTGATAAAGTACATCTATAAAAGTTTAAAATAATCACCACACCTAGTTGTGAAATATTGAAAGCTTTCCCTTTGAGAAAAAATGCCTCCATATTATCTGTTACTGGAAGTCCTAGCCAGTACAATAAGGTGAGACAAAGAAATAAACAATATATGGATAAGGAAGAAAGAGATGTAACTGTCAATTTTCTTAAATTATATTATTGTATACAAAGAAAAGCCATGAGAATCTCCAAATAAAATATTGAAGTTAATAAGAGTTGATAACAAGGTTTCTGGATACAAAATATATAGGCAAGATTAAATAACCTGTGTTTCTATTTATCAGCAGCAGCTTGAAAGTACAATTTTAAAAAATATTCTGAGATGAAAATGCACAAGATACCGCTACATAAAGAAATGACTAAACATGGATCAATCTTGCTAATATAACATTGAGACAAAACAGGAAGTTCATACATCTCTATCTATCTATCTATATCTATCCACACAATATATATATATATGTACATATATATATAGTAAATCAGTAACTTGAACCAATATTTTATAGGTTAGGCATTTTTAACTATTAAACTGCATATATGTGTTTTATGCATTTTTTATATATTTTTTACAGTTCCCATAAAAATTTCATGATAGAGGAAAAGAAAAATAGGAAGAAAAACTGGTTCCTTGAAAACCACTTGAGGAAACTATTTCAAAAAAGGGATGGGGTGTAATTATTTATTATATTCAGGTAAGATTGCAGGGCTTCTGTTTATGGAAAATTGTAGCTTCTAATACAAAGTTTAGAATTTAACATATTTACCTTCTTAGAATTGTCAGAACTGGGCCTAGGTAGGTCTCTACTGCCAGGAACAGAGCCTGTCCCTAGAGAAGAAAGAGTCCCCTCACTGTGGGCATATTATTCTAGCAAGACAGAGGAAGGCTTCCATGACCAATATCTTCTTCCAAACTTACCAACTAGTTATTTTACTTCTCCTGATGCAATGAGAATGAGCATTGAGAGGCCCAGAGGTAATGGTACCAATTTTTCAGGAAAGAAACCTCCTGGAATTAACTGTTAAACTGATGATCAGTCAAATATATGGCTATCCTCCCAAGGGAAGACAAGGTCCACAGGTCACGAGACCTCTTAAGAGTTGCTCTTTTTATCTTTCTCTGAACCATTCAGATGAGATATTACCTTGTCAGGCATAGAGTCAAAAACTTGAATTATACTTTTTTACCCTTTACTCATTTGGTTTAGAAAGTAATTGTAAACAATGTCTGTTTCTTCACTCATTTTAGATCTCAGTGTATTTACATTCATCTTATCTAATGTAAGTATTCAGTTAATTAAGTAATTTGTTACATATTTAATTGTATTTTTTTTCTTTCAATAGTATTTATTGAACTCCTAGTATAGTCCGGGAATTGTTCTAAGTTTTTTTTTTATTTAATTAATTTTTGGCTGTGTTGGGTCTTCGTTGCTGTTTGAGGGCTTTCTCTAGTTGCGGCAAGTGGGGGCCACTCTTCATCGCGGTGCACGGGCCTCTCACTGTCGCGGCCTCTCTTGTGCGGAGCACAGGCTCCAGACGCGCAGGCTCAGTAGTTGTGGCTCACGGGCCCAGTTGATCCGCGGCATGTGGGATCTTCCCAGACCAGGGCTCGAACCCGTGTCCCCTGCATTGGCAGGCAGACTCTCAACGAGTGCGCCACCAGGGAAGCCCATGTTCTAAGTATTGATAGGAATTCTACCAGCTTTTTATTTCAGGTCAACCTTTTATTACTGTAAATTTTGCCATGGCTCTTAATTCACCCTTTTGCAAACGAAGTATTGCTTTAGTCATTATGACACATAAAACAGATGTGGAAAAATCAGTGGGGTCCTAAAAGTAAACCATGCCTCTCAATTTAGCAACCATCACCATAGGAAACCCATCCCTACAGCACAAGATTAAAAGATCATGAAACAAGTCAGTCTTAAACATACTTTAGTTTCCCTCAGAACACAAAGAAATAGAAAGGATTGAAAAACCATGGTTACTTTTTATATGTCACTGACTCCCAATTTAGGTTTATTATGTGACAGTATAAAATAAAGTGATTATACTTACTATTATTTCAATTTGTATTTTAATAGAAATATTCCCCAGTGTGTTATTAAATGTCTTTGGAGAAGTGAACAAGTATTTTTAAATATAAATAATTACTGTTACTCTCTATTTAATGCTTTACATGCTAACCATGTAGCAGACTAACATTTCAGAATTCTATATCATTAATACTATTTAAATTCTATATTTGGACATCATTACATTTAATCTAACAATACGTATGTATTAATAGAACTTTAATAACTCAGTTTATTAAGGAGATTGTTACCTTTCCCACAGTAAACTAATAATATTTATTACAAAGGACCAGTAATAAGTCTCTCTGAATATTTTGAATAGATTTTAAAATGACTTCACTTCTTTGAATTTGAAAATTGAATCCAGGGCTGCTCTAGGTTTCTGAGCCTACACTTGGATTCCAAATTCTTACGTTTTGATTTGATTGTTCTAACCCTGAAATCTGCATATTTATTAAACATCACAGTCAATTCTGTTCTAGATGTTCTTTGGATCAGACTGAGAACATAGTTTTAATCATTGTTTCTTTCCTCTCCAAAGATTATATATAGAAAATCATTGGTCTAGACATAGGAGAGGAGATAAATTTGACTTGAAATATATATTTTACAAATAATTGCTTTATAAGTAAGACATATAGAATGTGTTGTGAAAATATTGACTCTTTCATCTTTCTCAACATCCACCTAAATATATAAAGAACCTCTCTAACCTTGTCAAAAAATTATTTATTCACAGATTACAAATCATTTGTAGTTAACCTCGCCCAGGTTAACTCTGCAGGAAGCAGCTGTGTTACTCTTTTTAAGCTTGATCACCTGAGAAAATAATAAATTCTTGACTTAAATGTTGCTCTATGTAATGTATTATGCATATTGAAAGCAAGTAGGTACAGGTGAAAGGGAAAATATGGGATAATGTGTTTGTGGTCAAACAAAATATCATCCAAATTTTTAATAAAAATATAAAAGCCCTTAAGCCTATTTGGGGAAAAGAAAGTTTCACTTGTGTTCACATTTATAAAATTTAGTAGCATGAAAGAGTGATAACTGGTCATTTTTCTCATTCACATTTACATGATTCAGTTTGGAAGTTCAAATTGTAAACACTTACTACAAATTCATTTAAAAAGCCATGCTCTTGACACCCTATAACATTACAACTTCACTTCCACTTATATTGGCAAATGTTCCCAACTGAATCTGTAGATATACTAAACGATCCACTATCTACAACCCCAGAATCTTATAGAAACTAAACTGCACTATTAAGAGGCACTCATTTTCCAAAGGTCATGCTTATAAACAAGTATATAAATGTTGTTTTGAAAAAACAATATATGAAACCTCAAATATGTAGAAATAGTAAATATAAATTAATTACGATTATTTAACTTACAAAAAATTTAAAATAGAATTATGTAAAAGAATACATTGTCCTAAAGCGGTGGTTCTCAAATGTAGCTTGTATCCAAATCACCTGGAGGGTGAGTTAAAACAAAGATCCTGGGTCCCACCTGCAGAATTTCGTATTCCTTAGTTTGCATGTGGAGGCCAAGAGTTTGCATTTCAAAAAAGTTCCCAGATAATGCTGATGCTCCTAGTTCAGTAACTGTATTTTGAGACCCATTGCCTTAAAAGATTCAAACTGCAATTCCATTTTCAAAACTTTGCTTTACATACAATTTTACATGGATTATTAGCAATGGAAGAAAACAGATAATCTAGCATCGTTTTGTAAACTAATATATCCTTTATTTTAGAAATTAGGAAACTGAGGCACAAGGGTATTAAGTAATTAGTGCATAATTCAGGGCACTTTACACTGAAAATGAATTGAATATGTGTGGGAAGATTCATGGCTTTATGTGTTTGAAAAGGGGGCAAGATTTAGTAGTAGATATGAGAGAGATTTTGTGAGGAAAAAAGATTCAATGGACTACAGTGACGAAGAATATCAGAAAATGCATTACAAATTAACAAAAAGAAATATTTGAAGCTGACCTCAATTCTAGTTTCTACATGTTAAAGGATTGGAAGTAGCCACCTTCAGCCTTACAACAAGATAAAAGCTGCATAAACTGAAAATTAACATTTCTTACCTATCAGAGAACTGAGGTTGCAGTGCAAATCACCACCCAGAAATCTGAGTGGCTGGCAAATACATAAAATCACAGTTGAGATCAGCTGACTTGGACATACACTGATAGAAATACTCCAGTAATGAGGATTGAAGACTATCATGAGAGTGAGAAACTTCTGCAGGTTCCAGTCTTAGGAGGTCCCCACACTTTCATGGATTTATTTCCAGGAACCCTACCAGGTTTCCAAGATAAAGAGCCAAGAAAAATCAGGAGCAGAAGGTTGGAAACAGTAACCATCACTAAATATACTCAGTATATTTTCCAAAACAAAAGCTTACTCTCCATCATAAAAGATTTTATAAGAGCCTTATCTCACACAGACTAAAGGGCAATTATTCTGTCTATTGTACTAACAATACTGACAATACCAATTGCTGGGGGAAATGTGGAGTAAGGGAATGTAAAATGGCCCAGCCACTTTGGTAAACAGTTTGGTAGTTTCTTACAAAAGCCAACAGTCTTACCATACAGTCTTGTAATCATATTCCTAGGCATTCACTTAAAACATTTGAAAACTTATGTCCACACAAAAACTTATGTCCTACACAGGAATGTTTATAGAAGCTTCATTCCTAAACACCAAAATTAAAAGCAACCAGGATGTCCTTCAATAGGAGAAAGAAGAAACGAAGTGTGGTGCATCCATGTAATAGCATATTATTCAGCAATGAAAAACGTGAGCTATCAAACCATGGAAAGACATAGATGTACCTAAATGCGTGATTTCAATAGTTTAAAAGCCAGTCTGAAAGTCTATATTCTAAAAGATTCCAATTATATGATATTATGGAAAAGGCATAACTGTAGAGACAATAAAAATGTGTGGTTCCTGGAGATTTTGGAGAAGGTGGGGTGGTGAACCACGGGGAATTCTTAAATGGTGAAACTATTCTGTATGATACTGTAATGATGGATACATGACATTATGCATTAGCCAAAACCCATAGAACTTTACTGGATATGGCTTAACGTATGCAAAGTTTTAAAAATCCTTTAGGAGATAGAAGATTACAGAATGGAATTCAGAATGTGACAGAACAATCTAGCTGTATTACAAATGCATGAAACAATCTAACCGAAGTGGATAGGCGAAAAGATGCAGCCCTAGAGAAACTTTGGAAACGAGTGGAATCTGTAAGACTGAAGGCAAAGAATTTGCAGATAAGCATTGTACTGTGGTTGAGAAGGTTGTTTCCGGGTACAGAAGTTAACAATTCTGTCACTACTGTACATGTGTACTGGAAATGAACAGCTAAGTAAGTGGATGGCAGATTGTGGGAGAC
Source organism: Balaenoptera borealis (assembly GCF_965194805.1). Classification (NCBI taxonomy): domain Eukaryota; kingdom Metazoa; phylum Chordata; class Mammalia; order Artiodactyla; family Balaenopteridae; genus Balaenoptera; species Balaenoptera borealis. Next base: position 43,726,362 of record NC_138862.1, read on the forward strand.
AGGTTTCTCACAGTTTGATTGAGAGTTTGCAGATGAGTAAGGAGAGGGGGCTAAAATGATTGGTGGGGTCATGGGTTATAGTTGGAGATGCTATGAACTCACAGTTAGCTTAATATAGATGTATATATTTACATATAAAATACTTATAGATATGTGTATATATACAGATTAGTGTACACACGTATATTTCCTTGCTGTATCAATTAAGAGAGCCTGGAAACACTATCAACATCCAGTAGCAATGTGGATATCAACGCACATATCTTGGTTTTTATTATTATTTTTCAAAAAAAGGAGCCAGAGCTTCTTGGAGAAATGTCTGATTCTAGAACTGGGGCAGGAACTATACAAGATGAACCGGGAGCATCTCCCATTGTCAGAAAGTAAGGAAATGCTCAATAAGAAAAAAACACCTACATTTATGGGATTACATCAAAGGGAAATAGGGTTAATTGGAGGTCCCAGTGGCCAAAACTGGAACAGTTTAAGCAATAAGATAAAATAGTATTGGATTATAACTCAAAGTATAAGACAAGTATGTATGAGTTCATACTGATATGAATAAATAATCTTATAAATAAATAACTGGAAAAGACAAATCTCTCTAGTAGAAACATTTCATATAATTTATGTAGATATTTCACCCTCAAGGAGGAGATTCATGCATCCCCACTCTTTAAGTGTGAGCTGTGCGTGGTGAATTCCTTCCAAAGAATACAGTATGAAAACATGGGAAGAAAAAGAGTCACCTTGCAGTGGAGAACCCTGACAAACACTATCACAGCCAGGTGATCAAGGTCAGTATCAACAATGATAAATCATGTTGATAGTATGTACTCGATATTAGGTGACAAAAAGGATACTTTACAGTTGTGGTCTTCTTTCCAATAAATCGTAAATCCGGTCTGACTATGAGAAAAACATCAAAAAGATTCCAATAGAGGGAATCTTGCAAAATTCTACAAAATCACATTCAAAAACAGGCAAGTCTGAGGAACAGCCACAACCAAGAAAAACCTAAGGGGACATAACAAGTAAATGTAGTGCGGTACTTTGGAACAGAAAAAGACTTTACATAAAAACTCAGGTAATCTGAATAAAGTAGGTAGTAGTAGTGTGTCAATATTGGTTCATTAATTATAACAAACGTACATACTAATGTAAGGCGTTAATGATAGGGAAATTCAGTGAGGGGGTATTTGTACCATCTTCTCATTTTTTTGATAATTTTAAAACTGTTTAATAGTAAAGTATATTAGAAAACATTTATTTTACTAAATAGTTACATTTCATAAATATATTTTTTATCCAAAAAGTCTTATTATCCATGCAAAGGTTAAATCAAAATCAAAATCTTGCTATTTCCTTAGACACCTGTCATAAATGACGGTAAAACCCATACCCAGATTCTTTAATGCATCTTTAAATTCTCCTGTGTTCAGAAATGAATGGTTAATGGCTTTACATTGTGTGTCTGTGTGTTTTTAAATCTTTTTTTCTTTCTTATCCAAGTCCTCTAACCCTTTTAGAAGCTAAAGTTTGTCATTTTAATATGACGGTAATTGCTATACGCTACTCTACTCAGTATCCAAGGGTATTGCCTTGGGAAAAAAAAGAGATAAGTGCCCTGTTGAGTTTAAATAGATTTGTTCTGCAGATATGCCAAAGTACATTTTATTATTTTTTAAAAACCTCTGTAAAATGAATCTGAATCTGTTTCAATTGCTTCATATTACTGATGGTGAGACTTTTGAATGAGATTATTTTGTCCTACATAAAAAATCTGAGAAAAAAACAAAAAAACCTTTTGGTATAAACTATACACCCTTTGTCTCTGATTTTAATGAAGAGTTTATTTAACTAGACAGCTCTGAAATCATTTCCAAGGAACAAATTGTGATATCCACAAAACAGTTTATGGTAACCTGTAGCATCTTTTTTTTTCTAAAGAAGTAACCCATGCATTTTAATGGTGAATATTTGTGTTGCAGTCATTCAAATTTTATAATACATTACCCTAATTACATCAACAGAACAGACATGTTTTATTAGATTTAATAGTTGAAAATAGTATGAACAGAGACATGGAATCAATATACTCGCCCCCCCCCCCCCCCCTCTTTTTAAGTTGGCTAAGTTTTGGAAATGTCTAATCCAAAACTTTCAAATTTAATTCCAGGACACTTTCATCTAATAAAATCTTTAAAATGCATAACTAGTGAGACTGTTCAGGTTGAAAGGGTGTGGAGGAGGTGGAAAAGAAAAGTTGTTTATCCTTGTTGCTAACCCCTCCATCCTCACCATCACAGAATCTTGTAAATTTTGGAACATGGCCTCAAAATTAAATGACACAGATCCAAGTGACTTCATTTATCACCAAGCTTTTAAAGGGATCCTTTTAAGAAAAGTGAAAGTCTGAAGGGAAGAAGAAATTATAAGATGTTGAGGGACTTATTGAAAGTTTCATAGTGAAGGGCAGAACTAAGCTTGATAAATATTCAGAAATATTCAGAGAGAATAGAGACCTTGAGTCCATGACTCATTCTCTTTCCACTACACCACACATCTTCAATCATAATTATGATTATGAAGGAGGAAAACTGAACACTTATTTAAAATATATGACTTAATTTAAAGAAATTGAACTGCCTAAATAAATCTGGGGATGTAGTTTTCTAATTCAAAACCGCAAGTTGTTCAATTACTTCATTTAAAATTCATTTTAAATTCCCAAATCACAGCTGATATCACAACGCCTTTGCTATTTTACCAAATCTCAGTACTGCCCATGCTGTTATTTAACCATGTTCTTACAGCAATAACTTACATCAGTAATTTTTTACATTTCAGTAAATTTATTTTCAAAGAAACATGTACTCAATCCAATTGTCATTAATAGAAGTTAACTGTCAAAATAAAATCATTGGAATTCAAGAAAATTCTCTCTAGAAACTGTTATGTGTCAAAAGCTGCTCTTGCTTTGTTAAAAAAAAGACTCATTTAAGAGATTTTAATGCAACTTAGAAACAAACAGATTTCTTTTTGGAAGATTGGGAAAGAAAATTAGAGAGTGATCTTTTTAAGGCAATAACTTGTTAATTTTCTTTGCCAGTCTTCTGTTTTTCCACTTCTTCCAACATATCTAACACTCTAGCAACACACCATTCCCTGAAAACACGTAATTTCACTTTACCTTCTTCCAGGAAGAATGAAAATATCTCCTTCTCTCTGACGCTTCTTTTCTACCCCAGAAAGAAGGATCATTTCCTTCTAAGAATGCTTCTATGGTATGCTTTGTCTGTATTTTAAAAAATCACTTTGTCTCATTTTTTTGTTTCTCTCTCTCCCCCCCTTCTCTCTAGCTAAAATATATTACATACAATGATACAACATAGCTTACTTTTTAAAATTATCATGGGATCATGGCACCCACTTAGTTTTATAAAACTTTTTTTTCTAATTTTAAAGAAATGTTTGTTTATTGTGGAAAACACAAAAAATATAATAATATGATTTTTAAAATTATCTCTATCCTATACAAATATTGTTTTTATTTTGGAAAACAGCATTTCAATATATGTACAAAATGTGCACAAATGTTTTTTGCATAATGTGATTATATGTATATTAATTTTTACCCCAAAACATGCAGTGAGTCTTTTTGTGTATCACTAATTTTATACTTATTTTTTGATGAATGAATAAATAAATAAATACATAATAAAATTCATGATCCTGAACTTTGATACCTTTCTGAATTAAAAGCAATCATTGATGCAGTGACAAGGATATTTAACTACCTTGTCAGTAACTACTTCAATTACTATGATCAGAGCTTTTAAACTTTTGTTACTTCAGACTATGTGTAAAATTAAGGTGTTGGACATGTAATCTTAAAATAGTGAAGGAAATGAATTGACCAATAAAGGTTCTTGGTGGCAAGAAATAGCAAGGAATTCTGATACATTAAGCAGAAACTAAATTGGAAATATATAAAAAAGCTCTGAGAATCCATGGGAAGGCTGGAGTTGTATAGGAAAATGGACCAGAACAAAGGAAACCTGGGTACCAAGTATTGTAGGTAAGATCACACAATTGAAATTGCGTATTTAGAATTTCACTTTAAGCACTATCACTATTACTGGATTCTTGCTGCCTCTGAACTCTCTCATTGCTGCTGCTGTGAATAATCTCTCTTTTGACAGCATCTTTGTGGTAGCCCAACTGAATTTTATGTCCTGAGAGGGAACATCTGATTGGCCAAGCTTGCATGCCCACACTCAAGAGCTAGGACAACAAAGGGTAGTATGTTCATGTAATGGAATTCTACTCATCAACTAAAAGAAAAGGGATGGGAAGAGAAGGGAAGGAAATATATGAGAAACAGAAGAAACTCAAAAATGTCATGTTAGGTAAAAGAAGGCAGACACAAGATAATGCATACTATATGATGTCTTTTATATGAAATTCAATACCAGGGAAAACTAATCTGGTAGTACTAGAAATCAAAGCAATATTTGACTATCAGAGGTGGGTATTGACTGGAAAAGGTCATGAAGAAACCTTGGCATTATGGATGTATTCTATATCTTGACTGTGGTGGTGGTTATACACACTAGTAGTTGCTAGGAACAACAAAAACTTGATATGCATTCAATTTTTTATCGATTTTTTTTACACTTCATTATTACTATTTTATCCTGATATGACATATTTGCTAATACTAACAGGGTTGAACTGGAGACATATTGTAAAACCTTACTAAATTTCATTAATTTCCTAAGACCTTGACATAGTTCTACTGATCCCATTTAAGTAATTGTTCACAATTATTTATCTCCATGATGCAGAGGAAGTTAGGGATGTGGATTCTGCCTCAGACCATCTGAGTTAGAACCCCAGATCTGCTCCTGACCAACTATGTGAACTTGGCTGAATAGCTTAACCTCTTTTTACCTGGGGTTCTTCACTCATAAAATGGCAATAATAATAGTGCCTGTCTTTTGTAATAAACTTAATACCTGGAGCATGGTAACTGTTCAATGTATATTAGCTGTTATTATCTGAAAACCATCAATCTCTAAAATGTCTTTGACCCTTTTTATATTGTCATCTGATGTTGACCATAAAAATGGAAGGACAATAAATGAATGAATTTATGGAGAGTAAGTCACTATAAATCTTTGCTAAATGAACATTTTTTTAGACAGCCCAAGTTAGAAGCTGATTTTAAAAGACCAACCAGTTTGACTTTGGTCTGAATTTCCTTTTAGAACCAGTTTCCAAAGGGTGCTCCTGGGTAGAGCCATCTAGGAAATCTTGACTGGTATTTTAGAAAGAGAGATTTTGTAGTTAAATATGTTTTAGCATGGCAGAGAACTAAAGCTTGCCAAAGGATTCATGACACACCTGTAGCAAGATTCTCAGAAGCTACAGCAAAAATATTTGCTTACTTGTTAAATAAGAAGGGTATTTAATCATTAGAAGGAATTTTGATCAACACACATGATAAACACTTTGGAAATTAGAGATCCAAGTTCTAAATATAAATAGGGAGCAATAAAGGCATTAACATTTCATTTTTGTTTGATGAGTAAAGAGATTTTCAACAAACAGTATTTTATTTAAATTCAATCCAAAAGTGTTTAAAACTAAAGCTATAAATAAAACTCCTGGAGTAGCTAAAATTTGTCATTAAAACTTTCTTCTTTTCTTGAAGAAGAGTACCATTTTTTGGCCAACTACCATGTGCCAAGCCCACTTCTTGGGATTAGGGATAGAGAATTAAATAAAGCAAATAAACGAGGTCATGTCTACTGAACAAAGAACACTTTTCTTTGGATGGCAATGTACACATCCCCTGGAACATCTCCAGTACCAGTATTTCATGGAAAAACAAGTCAAGGCATACTAAAGTCAAGAAAAGAAGAAATATTTATGGGGTCATACTATGTCTACAGTAGCATCCAAGATACTATAAATTTTGTCATATTTCATGGAAAACACTGACTTCATAGACTACATTGTTTGATCTCAAACATTAGTTTTCCTCTTTTTTAATTGGTTACTTTTTTCCTTCTCTCTCTCTCTCTCTGCCTTTCTCCCTCCCTCACTCCACCTCCCTCTCTTTCGAAGAAAGATGATGACTTCTGCAATTCCTTTGAAATAAGTACCCTTAGGAGCCTTATTTTTTTAATTTAATTTAATTTTTATTTTTTTCATTTTTGGCTGCGTTGGGTCTTCGTTGCTCCTCGCAGGCTTTCTCTAGTTGTGGCGAGCGGGGGCTACTCTTTGTTGCAGTTTGCTGGCCTCTAATTGCAGTGGCTTCTCTTGTTGCACAGCACGGGCTTAGGCGCGAGGGCTTCAGTAGTTGTAACACGCAGGCCCTAGAGCACGCAGGCTTCAGTAGTTGTGGAACGTGGGCTCAGTAGTTGCGGAGCACAGGCTCAGTAGTTGTGGCACACAGGCTTTGTTGCTCTGTGTCATGTGGGATCTTCCCGGACCAGGGATCGAACCTGTGTCCCCTGCATTGGCAGGCAGATTCTTAACCACTGTGCCACCAGGGAAGTCCCGGGAACCATATTTTGGGAAATACTGACACAGAAGAAAAGCGTTAAGGTGGAGAAATTGTACTTACTCATTTGTTACAATGATATTTTATACACATTAAATTTCTATTAAATACATTTTTGTATTAGCTTATCAGTGCAAATTTCCTTTAAATATAATTAGTATTTGAAAATAGTATTTGATCTAATTTCTGAATCATAGTTTGGTCATTAGCATTGAATTATTCTTTTACTACTTTATAAATCAATAATCTCACTTTTCACTTCTGACAAAACTGAAAGCCAGTTTTTATTTTCTGTTCTTAATAAAATGTCCCTTTCTGGTTCAGGAATCTGAAAAGCTGCACAGTGCTGAATACCAAGGGCTATATTATAGCTTAGAGGGTGATCTTTCTTTTTTTCACCCTTTGGAAGTGAAGAAGCCACACAAAAACACAGTGGGGTAGCCCTTCTTTGCATACGCAGTGTGCTGCAATCTTAGCGGACTCCTATTTACAGTAACAGATGAAGGACTGAAAAGAGGATCTTGCTGAGATCAACTCCTTCCATGCTCACCTGACTGATTAATAGAGTATGTGTTTGGCTTAACTGCTCAATAATAAAAGCAAAATATATGTCATTACGCATACTGTAGTTTCCGATTAGTAACTTTCACAAAAAATCAGAAAATAGTTTTCTTTTTCTAAAGCTTTGTCACTATGCTTCAAGTAGGTGAAATCTGAAAACTAAGAAACATTTAATCTGAAGGCAGATTAAATTTATTTTTCATATATATTTTGTTTCAAAAATATATATATCATTTTCCTCTATTGCCCATTTTAGAACTTGAATACTTGTGTGATGTGGATGCATCTTTTCTCTTGAAAGTAAGGCCATAAAGGCAGAGACTGAATTTTATGCTTTTAGTGTATTTGTAGAAGAAATTACCATAGCAGATCAGGTTCAGTAACTGGTTATGCAAATAGTGTCTGTCTCCTACCCCGCCACCCACCCAGATCCCACTTCAGTGTGACATTTTCTTCATCCAGGAAAGGACTTGTAAAGTGATTCTTTTTCCCTTTAGTCTGATGACGTAAGGAGAACTGATCCCCTTCTCCGGGAAACTGGGGGTGCTGTAGACCATGGACTGTTGCTGACTTTCCTGCCATCAGAGGACTGCCTGATGGTATTCTAAGGAAGGCAAAGGCGACATGGTGGCTCTCAGACGCAGAAAACCTCTGGAGTTTTCCAATTTAGGAGTGACACAGCCTCTGGGTTTTCACACAATGAATTTAAACTGCACTTCTCGGAATATGTAGTTTATGACTTTTTTATTTATATAAAATTCTATATCAGTCTTTCCAAATCAAGTGACAGATTATTTATTTCCTTAGTGAAAGAGATAAAACGGTATTGGGAAGAAATCAGTTCCAGTGATATAAATTCATTATTTCTGTTTCTGTTCCCCAGTAGTTTTTTCTTTTTAATTTAGTTTTAAATGAAAAATTATGTTTCCCAAATATCTTTTCTTTCTTTACTTCTTTGCTTTTCTTTGGTTTATGCCCCTATAAAATTACTAGCATTGTGAAAAAGAAGAACTATAGTTTTAGACGCATTCTTTTATATTTGTATACATTCATGTTTAATTCTCTGTTTTATTAAAGAGTGGATCACAATGTGATACAAACACAAAAGCCCCCTTTAAAAAATATTATTATGTTTAGAGATAATCCTGTTATATTTTCAGCTAAGATAACTTTTAGTGACATTAGATATTTCGCTAGAATTTTGTGTATATAATGCATTGTTAGAGTTTAAAACATAAATCAGTTAGCAATTGAAAATTATGATATAAATTTGAGTATAAATTTACCTGCTAGTAATTGTAAAATATTTTAAAAACAGTATTATTGAAAATTATCTTAAATTCTATGATCAAAGTAATCTCAGAAATATCAGTTTGCTACCAGCATGGTTTTATTAAAACGTACTGAGTCAGGAGTGTGAAGCAGATTCTTCCCTGTCATTAAGAATTAACCTATGTGGGTAGAAGATGCTACAGTTGCTCAAGAGGAATGAAGAGGAACAGTATGCACAATGAGTAATGCCCAGGCACTAAAGGAGAGTAAATTGTTATCATCACTGAGTCTCATATGCAGAGTCATCTGCAGAAACACAAAGGTCAAAATTTGCTACTAGCAAGCCAAAAGATTACTGGAGTGTCAGCACCAGTTGCCAGAGAAAATGGGATATGAGCAAAAGATTATTCTTAATTACTTTTGCTAATTAGAAGATGTCTGTGTTGTACCACATTCATGTATAACTGGCTAGAATCCCTGGTACCAACATGTTTTGCTACTCCATTGTTGCCACTCATGCCTGCCTGGAGGTAAGAAAATGTGGGTGAGAGGAAGGAGATCAAGAAACAGACTCCCTCCTCTTGGAACTAATTGTGAAACCTAAATTTCGAATGTAATTAAAAGCAGGCAGATAACCATCTAATTATTATTTTTGAGAAGATTCTCCTTTGCCAAATCTTTATCACTCTTTCTCATATCAATTATTTAAAACAATATCAGGAAGTTATACGGGTATATGACCTCATTCCAAAATACTTTAATCATTTTTTTGAACTCCAGGAAGAAAAGTAGAAATGATCAATCACTAGAAATATATGTTTAAAAAATATCTGTGCTCTTTCAAAATATTAATTTATATAAGGTTGTAATAAAATATAAAAATGCCACAGATTTATAACCAGTTTAGATAACAAAGAAAATCATTGAAGCAAATACATCTACTTGGATTAAAATATAAGCAACAAAATGTTAATATTTAACTGTGTTGTTTTAGATACCAACATAATCTATAATCTATTCGATTAAAACATCCAATTGACCCTATCTTTTTAAGATCTGTGTAACAAAATAATTGACTGGTTATTTAACTCAGTCCACCAAGTAATTATTTCTGAATAGTCTATCCTAGTTTATCCCATATAAATATTACCTTAGTTTATTGATATCAACAATAACAAACTTTTGGGGAGTATCTACTCTATTGGAAAACATACTTTCCAGAAATTCTCTCTGATTTTTTGAGTACGCTTGCAAAGTAAGGATATTATCATCCACATTTTTTAGATGAAAAAAGTGATGAATATAGTTTGCAGATGCATATAGTAAAATGAAGTTTCTTGATATTACAGTTTCTAAGATAGAAAGACAGAAACCCATCTATATCAGAGTCCAAAATTCATATTTATATTTTTATTTTCACCAAATTGCCTCAATTATTAAACTTCTTGTGTTTAATTCTTTACCAAACAAACAAGATGACAATGACTTTTCACCTCTTCCACTTAAAAAAAAATAAAACAGATACCAATTCCTTAATTGTATATCTGAATGAGATTTTAATGGAAGGGTTAAGGAAGTCTGTGATGGGGCCTGAATCCAGCAAAAGGTGTCACAGCTGTACATGTATGAATGATGTGCATTATACCATTATGGTCTTGAGCCAAGATATTTGACTTCACCAGTACAGTCTTAATCTGGTATTGTAGGTACCTGAACACTGTATACATGGGCTGCACTGATGATGTCATGATTGTTGACTCCTCATGGAAATAAGTACAGGACAAGTTAAGGACTGGAGTCATCCATGTGACAAAGAAAGGCTGGCTGGAGAATCCTGCTAAACATCAAGGTTCAGCCCAGTTTGTGAAATTCTGAGTAACTGTGCATGCCATCACTACAATGGTTATCCCTGAAAATATTAGAAATAATTATAATTTTCCAACCCCACCATTTAAAAGTATTCCAAGCATCTGGCAGGGCTATTTGGGTTCTGATGAATCCCATTTCCCACTTAGGAATTTTGCTGGCTACTATATATAAGGTTGCCAAAATGAAATCTAAATTGTGATTGGGTTATGAGCAGAAAAAAGATTAACAAAAGGCAGTTATTCAGGAACTCTCAATAGTATATTATAACTCAATAGTTCATAAGATTTTAAACGTGCTTGCAGTCAGAAGTTATGTAGACTGAACCATTTGGCAGAAATTAATTCATCCAAAACTTCTTGTGTTTTGAGCTCTGAAATAGCCTGACACAGCCACTTTTATAGCTTCTTTGAAAGACAGTTTCTAATTTGTTATTGGGTGTTGAAGGAGACGATTCCTGCCACTGAAGGATATCAGATAATTCTGAGACCATAAATATCTATCATGTTTCAGGTAATGTTGGAGAAAGTCCAATAGAGAGAAAGTAGCACAGCTACGCTTATTGATAAAATGGAGCTGATATATGCAGAACCATGATTAGGGGGATTTCATTATGAGTTCACACATCCCAAGCCCAGTTTCTTCACTGCTTGCAGAGTCCTGTGATACAGCCCTTGAAGGATCTCCCTGTCCTTGACCCAGTATGGTCTGAAGGCTATGTTTCCTTTCCAGCAAAGCTAATCATGCTGTTTGGTCCACATTAGTGTTCTAAAACTGAGGTTGAATGGCTGTTTTGGAAACTGTTTGCTATATACTTGATAGACAGTATAAAACCTTACTAGGGAAGGAAAAGATACAGTTCACACTACTTGAAACTGGGAACAGTTTATTCATCAGGTGCAGGTGGAATTAGGCTCCTACACAGAGAATAGCATTTGGATCTTTGTAGACCCTTGTGCTATAGCCAATGGCCTTACAGTAAAGGAGATAAGGAAGTCCTAGCAAACAAGATGGCAAACCCCACTCCTGTTTGAGTTACTCAGTTATGGAAGTCTCTTTGGTAATTTACAGAAAGGATGAAGGTAATTCATGTAGATGCCCTCCAAAATGACCAACTGCCAGCTAAGAAGACACTGGAAAACTATGGAGATATTGAGGTCAGATCTGGACAACTAGTTACCTGAATTCATGAAATGAGTAGGCAAGAGTATGCTCAGGCTGTGCACGGTTCAACATCAAGTCAGTTGAAACCACTAATGTGGTTAGAGACTCTGCTCTCGGCTCCTGCCAATAGGAAAGATATCTCCTTACGATGGCTCTGTGTAAAATTCTTATTGCTCAGGAACCAGCCCTTTGCTGGAATGCATGGACTCCTATCAGTAGCTGCAGGGGACTGCAAATGGGTATCGTTTAGAATTGAGATTTTTTTTACTCTTTGTTTTGTTTATTCAGTTTCAGAAGCAACTGTGGAAAATACAATTAAAGTTTGGAATTAGCAAACAGGGTATCAAATTTCTCCACCAGGCTATATTTCTACTGATCAACATACACACTTTACTTTACTGTTACCAGTGTATGGCTATAAGCAAGAAAATATATTAAACAAATATATCATATTCCTTAATATGTTCCTAATAGTGATATCATTGAACACACCATTTTAAGCATTATGTTACTTAAAAGAGGTGATGAGAACGGTTTGAGAGACTGGCTGAGTCAATTAAATGAATATGTCCTGACATTGAATTTAAAAGGCATAAAAGAAGGACTCCACTGGAACAGTTCTTAGGATCTGGAGATAGGAATGAAGTATTGAGTGGTAAAGCAATTCTACAACGTCTTATCTCTCCAACCTTACATAGTTCTTCTCTTTACCTACTTGGTCTGGTTGCCCTAAGGCAACAGCTGTATTTACGTATGCCAGGATACGGAGCAATATTGATGCATGAGATACAATATCTGTTAGCTAAAATTGTCAGTAAATATTCCTAAATGAACTTTGGGGTAAGACAAAATTTTGGCCCTTGCAGCTAACTTAGGTGTAACTATGATTGTGTCACCCTTACCAAGTGGCAAGGGCAATCTTATAATTTTTTACCTATCAAGTCCTAAGACTTCTTCCTGGAAAGGGGTAAAAACAAGACCTATTGTAGCAATTATTGTCAATGCTTCTGTCTTTCTTTACATAAGCATTATGTCCAAACCAGAGCCCCCCATTAAGGAGGGAAATATATAAGTTAAAACAGGTAATAAAAGGAGAAATAAATTTATGGCAAAGAGGAAGAACACCCATATATAGGTTGTAATTTCAGGGAAAGATGCAGTAATTTTATTCCCATAGAATATCTCAGAGCAAAAGAATAATACTCTTAGCTGTCTCTAAGATCTCATATTAATTATTGGAAAATGTTGGGAACAGCATTTGACCTGTTTTGTACAAAGAATGGAAACTAACTTGTGCTGGCATGTATTCTGCCTAAAAACTCAGTCTGGATAATTTGGAGAAAAAAATATGGTCACAGGACACCCGGATGATTCAATCAGGTAGAACTAACATTGGATTCATGATTTGTGGATGGTATTTGCTATTTTTTTTCTTTTAAAATATATCATGAGATAAATATCACACTTGAATCATGCTGCTTAGCTTTTTCTACACATGGCATGGCTTTGAAATGAATATGATGAGAAGCCAATTGATGTCATTTTCCCAGAAGGTCAGCATTTGACTTGCTTCCTTTGAATATACTAAACAGGAATGTAGATTAAATGTTTTTTGCACTTGACTTGCTTCCTTTGAATATACTAAATGGGAATGTAGATTAAATGTTTTTTTAGAAAAGTGGCATGGAAGCAGGGTAGCCTCAAGAGAAATAGATTTCAGGTTTATATGGCAGACGTATATCACAAATAACTCTCCTTTTGAGATGCATGTGTTCTATTTATGGCAACACATGCTAGCTGTATTTAGGTTTACACTCTGCCAGTGGAGAGTTTAATGGGCTATACAATTCTTCTGCAGGTGTACCCAGCCTGTCCTTTGTCAAAAACACCCTATGGTAACAATATATGTGGTGACTTGATGAGAACTAGACATGTTAGGCAAGATATGGTACAAATTTTAGTTGACTGTCTCATGATTCTAGGAGTATAATAGGCAAATTATTTCAGGAGACTGTCAGCAGCAGCCAGTTAGGGAAGATGATGAATAATTTATAAGCTGGCTAGGCATGTCACTAAACTGATGAAACACCAAACTCATTAATAGTTCTGATAGAGGGCTTACGCCTTCACTTAAGGAAAAGCAGAATGGATTCCAGTGTTTTTAAAAATCTGTAGTAATTAATGTTAATGACCCAGGCTAAGGTGGTGTATTTTTGAGGGACACTTTGGATAGCATAAACTATGAAAAGATGCCCCAGGGGCAAGATCCTAGCTCTCTATTGTCCCAGGTGCCAAAGATACAAAGAAAAATTCCCCCTCCTATGATTCAACTGAGATTGGATACATAAAGAATCAATGCCATGTTGTCCCTATGTGGGGAGGCATGGAAAATGTCATATGATTCTGGAAACCTATCTCTGTAAAAGCTTATATTATGACATCCAGGATATGCTTATATTCATAAGTCAGAGAGAATCTGCAATTTATTGAATAATGGCCTCTAATTGCTACCCTGGTCACTGGAAACATGGGAAAAGGTAATTTCTATTGGGAAGGAACAAAACATAATAGTGTAACTTTTTAATCTCTCTGTCATGTCTATGTGATGTAATACAAATTTGTATATTCATTAATAAAATTAAATGAAGCAAAACCTACTTACATGGGCCCCCATAGCCCCCAAATGAGAAAATATTTAGGAAGACTGATTTGAAACCCACCAATGATGGAAAATTATTGGCCAGGAATAAAAAATGAAAGTGGCTTTAAATTATACAAGAAGTTGATAACAGCAGCATTTCCTTTCTCTGAGATCCAGGGTACAAGTGATTGATCTAGGACTCAGTTCCTTATAAACATGGTATGATATTTACTAGTGGAAAGGTAGGGGTGGTGTTCTCTACTTAGAAAGAAATGCTTTTTTATTTGGATCTGCCAGTATGCCTAGATTGCTTATTGTAAGTACCCTTAAGAGTTTATAGATTTCTTTGGAGAATAGCTGACTGGAGAATAGCAGGTAGGCATGTAAACATCTTTATTATGTGAAACTGAGGAGTCCCCAAAGCAAATGACTTCTTTTGAGAATGTTTCCACACACATTGTTCAGAACTTGTTCATTAATCCCAAACCACAGTGCATAGTAAATTGGGAGTAATGATTTTTTTTTTTTTTCTGAAACTGTGTCTAAGAGATTTGGTTTATTTCATATAGAGTATATCTATCTGTATCAATAGAATTATTATTTATCCTTGGTGTTGGCTAAGAACTATAATTTTTATGAGTCTGACAACTTCTGTGTTATTACATCATGAATTTAAATATCACCTATATATAGAATAATTTCATTTTTTTCCAGCTGAGACCTATATACTGAGGTACAGACTCATAAATTTTGTTTCCTTGATGTATCCACTTACATTTCTCACTTAAAATTTCATCACTTGATTTGCATCTCTTCGATCCACTTCAAATCTGATTTTTTTGCTCTTTCTCCCCATTTTACATTTATTCTCCCTCTTATAAATTGGCCAGTCATAGAAATTTTCATTTATTTCTCCCTTGCCATTACCCAGAACACACAAAATCCATGCTATTTTTCAATATCTCAACCATCTATCTCATAGTACAAAATATGAGTATCTCTCACATAGATCATCACAGACCATCAAGTTGGGTTTTCCAAGTTCCCATTTGCCCTTATGTCCATACATTGTAATAAATATCATTGGAAAACTTAAAAGGTGTTTAGCAATTTGGTAACCATAGCTGACCTCAAATAGCAGCCACCACAACCCTGCAATTGAAACAGCTCATGTAATCCTGGCATCACTAATCTTCTTAGGCTGATGGAATCTTAGATAAAGAGGGTAAAAACCCTAGCTGGGAAGAGCCAATAAGAAAACAATAAGAGCTTTATACTTATTATCTCACTTAATCCTTGACACATTCAAGCCTGTTAGATACTATTATTTTCCTTGTTTTGTAGATAATGAAACTGAGGCACCTAGAGATCAGTGGTAGTACCAGAATTCAAAATCACAGCAGAGGTTGCTACAGGATAGTATATGAAAGGAAGATGAAAAGAGCAAGACACAAGAAAGTAGAGAGACTCAAGAATCTAAAGTAAGAGGTGGAGTAACAGAGACAGGATTTTTCTTCCCATTTAACCAACAAATAAAAATATATGGAACAACAGTTTACAGGACAATGGGCATCAGACAGTGAAAGGCAGTAATCTCTGAAAGACAGGAAACAAATGAGGGTGAGTCATATGATTGCCCCAGTTTACTGCCTTGAGAGAGTATCCAAGCTGCAGTACAGGGTGGGGAAACTCAGATGGAGCACAATAAACTTGCTGGGTTGAAGAAGTGATAGTCAAGGGAGACAAAGACAGCAAGAATTTGCAGCCTAGAGTACAAGAGAGATAAGAGCTGCATAGATAGAGAGCTCCAATGTATTCTACTATAGATCATGCTTTTAGTGTCTTATCTAAGAAATCTTTGCCTAACTGAGGTCACAAAGATTTCTCCTATGTTTTCTTCTAGAAGTTTTATAGTTTTAAATTGTACAGTTAGGTCTGTAATCCATTTTAAATTAAATATTTGTGTGTGGTGCAAGGTATAGAAGCTTACTTGTTTTGCGTGTGAATACCAACTGTTCTAGTCCCATTTGGTAAAAGACTACTCTTTGTCTACCAAATTCCATTTTTATTTTTGCCAAAGATCACTTGTCCATATATGAGCATAATTCTGAACTCTTCTGTTCCATTGATCTATTTGTCTGTCTTTAAACCACATTCTCTTTTTTTTCACCTTTATTGAGGTAAAACTGACAAAACTGTAAGATATTTAAAGTGCATAATGTGATTATTTGATATATATACACGTTGTGAGAGGATTACCCCCATTGAATTAATTAACACATCTATCACCTCACCTATTTACCTTGGCTGTGAGCAGGAATGTGAGATATCACTCCTGTGATACATTATAGTTTGAAAGGAATTTTTGCAGATGTAATTAAGATTACTAATCAATTGACTTTAGGTTAATCATAAGGTGGATTAATAGAGTGGGTTTGACCTAGTCATATGGTCTACAGGTGAGAGACAGAGAAAGTCAAAGTTTGAAAGCAACAGAGATGTTCTCTTGAAGGAGCAAAAGCCATAATGTAGAGAAGGCCACATGGCAAGAATGGTGGGCACCTACTAGGATCCAAAAAGATCCAGCAAGAAAATAGCATCCTCAGTCCTACAACTATAAGGAATTGAATTATACCAACAATCTGAATGAGCTTGGAAGAAGATCTTGAGCCTCAGATGCAACACAGCCCCAGATGACTCCTCAATTTCAACTATATGAGACCTTCAGCATAGAACCCAGCCATGATATGCCACACCCCTGACCAGTGGAAATTGTGAGATAAATTTGTGTTGTTTTTAGCTGCTGAGATTGTGGTAATATTTATGCAGTAAAATAAACTTAATATTAAAAAATGGTGGGTGACCTGAAATAGTTAATAGTTGTGTTCATGAGGCCTGATATTACCTGAAACTAATATCACATGCTAATTGTCCCCTTGGACTGTCTAAAGGAATGACAAGACAATTCTCAAAAAAGTTAAAAATATGATTCTTACAGAAGTACTTTCTTAATATATGGCTAAATTTTACTTAACTTGTTAAGGATGGAATCAGCATGGCAAACGATCTTGTTTAAATAAGGATATAAATGGGAAACAAAGAATGGTAGAATAAGATTGCTCCATGAAGAAAAAGGAACCCTCCTACACTGTTGGTGGAAATGTAAATTGGTACAACCACTATGGAAAACAGTATGGAGGTTCCTCAAAAAACTAAAAATGGATTTGCCATATGATCCAGCAATCCCACTTCTGGGCATATATCCAGACAAAACTGTAATTGAAAAATATACATGCACCCCTATGTACCTACCAGCACTATTTACAATAGCCAAGACTTGAAAACAACCTAAATGTCCATTGACAGATGAATGGATAAAGAAGATGTGGTACATATATACAATGGAATACTACTCAGCCCTAAAAAAAGAATGAAATAATGCCATTTGCAGGAACATGGATGGACCTAGAGATTATCATACTAAGTGAAGTAAGTCAGAAAAAGAAAGATAAATACTATATGATATCTCTTATATGTGGAATCTAAAATATGACAACAAATGAACTAATCTACAAAACAAAAACAGACTTACAGATATAGAGAACAGACTTGTGGTTGCCAAGGTGGGGGCAGGGAGGAGGGATGGATTGGGAGTTTGGGATTAGCAGATGCAAACTATTATGTATAGGATGGATAAACAACAGGTCCTACTGTATAGCACAGGGAACTATATTCAATATCCTATAATAAATCCTAATGGAAAGGAATATGAAAAATAATATATGTGTAACTGAATCACTTTGCTGTACATCAGAAATTAATACATTGTAAATCAACTATACTTCAATAAAATAAATGTTTAAAAAATCAAAGATTACTCCATGAGATCCAAAAGTAGTCAGTGTCCCCAAAGGGAATTAAACCATAACTTTTAGAAATACATTCTCTACCAGATAAAGAATCATTTTCACATTATTAGTTCTCTACAAATTAACCCCTAATGTAGTGTTTGCATTCTAGTCAATAGCAAATACGAGTCAAACAAAATTAGATCCTTCTAGTCAAATAATTCTTAGGTGATTTTGTTAGGCAGTATTCTAGTATGGTATTGAAATCACTTTTCCCTTTTATTTCTAAGTTTTGAATATTTTTTATTAATGGGTGTTATTGGATGTGGGATAAGGTGATGATAGAGGGCCTGCCCACTAATGAATTATGGAGCTGAATATTAAGGTGATTTTAAAATATTTTAGGCTGGAAGAAGTCTAGAAATATTCAGACCCTGTAGTAATCAAGGAAACTCACTGTATTAAATAAATGTATTTGTGATAACTAAATATAAATTGCTTTAAAAATTATTCTGAAATTAGCTTATCTATATTTCTATATTATTTGAATTCATATTAGCAAAATAACAATAATAAACATTTCCTTTTTTAACTCTTAACTAGTTGAATGAGAATTTGTACAAGAGTGGTTTTTCAAGCTACTTGCCTTAGAATTGCAGTGAGAACTCTAGGTCCATTTAATATTTTAAGATTTCTGCCAATTAACTCATCATTACCTCCCAAGACAGTTTCATTTTTATCTGATTTCAGTGTTTTCATCCACTTGTTATAATACCATAATGTAAGTCCAGCAACTCAGTATCATTTGTCTGGGCAAGTTGACATCAATCAATTAATCGCTAAACTTTACCAAAAGAAAAAAATTTGTTCTTAACCTACTTTCCTTCTTTACTCTCACAATATGATGTACTTATCTCCATGAGGATATAAGAATACTTGCTTTTTATTGTTTTATAGTTGTTTCCTATAGGATATTTCTCAGAAGGAAGAAAATATGCATTACTTCTCTTTATTCACACAATGATACAGAACTGTTACCTTACTGGCATGTATTCAATGAACAGGGGTAATTTAAGAGAGAGGTTAGTTAAGGATGAAATCTTACATTTTAGTGGGTGATTACCACAGGTGTCCACACCTATAGAAGGAAACAGTTTCTTGAGAAGATTGGAATACCCTGTGTTGAACTAACTAGATTTAGGATTCTAATTTAAGATTTTGTAAGCTTCTGGAAGCTCTCTAGTGTTCTCTGTTAAATCTGTTACTTTCATCACAAATCTTTCTATGTATGGTGTTAGCACCCTATTTAGAAATCCAATACATATAATGAAATAAAGATTAAAGAAAGAAAACCAGTTACATAAATTTTCTCTTTGTTTCTTCATCAGCATTTGTCTTTGTTTCTTCATCAGCATTTGCATTTTTAACTCATACTGACCCCAACTGATGTCTATTTTATAGTTGTAGATTAAATATTATAAATGAGCAATATATGCCTGTGTATTCTAATAGAAATCTCCAACATGATACAAGCCAGTTGCTTGCTCGGTAGTGACCAATTGTAGTGTAGAAATTGTGGCGTTTGGTCTTTGTTTACGTTTAAATTAATAGAAAAAATTTGTTCTTGGAGGACTTTGAACTGGTGTCATGTTTTTCAAGCTCTTTCACCTTGTGCTAAATGAGAACATCATCCCTAATATTGCTTTGCTCTTCTCTATTTCCTGTAGGATGAATTATTTTATTGAAGTATAGTTGATTTCCTACCTTTTTCAAATATGATTACCCTCTTCTTCCATTTTACTATTCTTGTGGAATTAGATCACCTTATCAAGTACAATAATAGCCTTCCTTAAATAAGTACATGAAGGTCAACTTGAGACTTCCTTCTCCACAGGGATCAAAAAGAGGTATGAAATGCCATTACAGCCTAAATTCTGATTGTCTCTAACCAAGCAGAAGGTGTTTTTGTAAATAAATCTAAGTTTATAACAGATGGCTTAGCACGGGCAGAAAGGGAATCAATAAGAAATGTGAAAACAACTATAAACCAATGAATATTAACAGCTTAATATTAAAAGGACATATGAATTCATATTCATATTATTATGAATAATAACTATATATTATTTCAGAAATCATTTTTAATAAAGAAAGGATATGTTACAGTCATATGTGATGCAGTTTGTTCTTTCAGTACATGCTTATTTCTAACATCTGTTTTCATACAGTTGTAAACTAAAGCAAATTACAGATATGACTATAAATAAATGGCATGTTTGTATTTCTGCATATTCTGTGAATATACCATTTATTGTTCTTATAACTATCAGAATGCTAAGAGGTTTCAGCTTTACCACCTGCAATAGAATTTGTGTAAAAGGATCTTTATAATTTCCCAAACGGTAGGATAAAGAAGTTTTTGCACATGTTTATGAATTTTTATGTCCTCTGATGTTTTTTCTTTAAAAACGGAATGAATTTTTCTCTTTTCATTCAAAATTTTACTGCCAGTGAAGTGCTTAATGATAGAAAATCTCCCCTGAAAGTGAACTAGAATTCAATTATTTTCAATCTCATTTTAACTTATAGTTTCTGCTAAGCTTTAGATTAAAATATGACTTGTTATATAGTCATATGTTTCCATTGAACTGAATTTCACATCGAACTGACTTCTTTTGCAAATCTGTGATGACTCTTGCAGACATACTCTATCTTTTTCATATTCTCTCATGAGTCTTGAAACCTGTTTTTCTCACATAATAAATTATTTTTGTGAAACTTGATTCTGTCTCTGAAATGTCTAGGACAATGTAATTTCACAGTGACATATATGTAACTTGGGCTGTGGAGCCATGATTAAATGATGGGCCAGGTCCATGAAGCCTATTCTCAGCATGCAGCCGGAGTACTTCTACGGTCAGGCCATTCAAGATGACTGTTCTCTTGCTCTCTGTACCTCCCATGCTCCATCAGTCCCTGTTTCACTCACATGACTATCCAATCCCCTTAATTATAGGGCTTAATCAGTAACTACCTAAGTGCTTGCCCCCTGCTCCAGCCGCTGGTTTCCCTGGTAACTGATGAGCCAACCTGAAATCAATTCCCCCTATAAATCCTAGTCTCCTCCTCCAGTAGTGAAGATCACTACTGATTCCTGCGTGCCGGCTGCCATATACAATGAGAGTGTCACTTCGGGACCTTTTCCTTCAGACATGTAAGACTCTCCTGTTGATGTCCTGTTGATCAGTAAACCGTTGATGTCCCTGTCTCTGGGCTCTTGCTTCCGTCTTGAGGCTGAGCGCTACAGTGCTTTCAGGCCTGCAGGGTGCAGCCCAATAGTACCACATTTCAAATATATCATTAGCCTACATTTCTGCTCAGAACCCACCAATGGTTTCCTGCATTAGTCAAACACAAGTACCCCCAAAGACAATGATTGGGTAAACTCATCTCCTACTTTTCTCTACCTTGCTCATTTAGTTCCAGCCACACTGGCCTCCATACTCTTCCTTCATTACACAGGACATGCTCTACCTCAGAGTTTTTGCACTTGCTATTGTCTTTGCCTGGAATGCTCATCTCAGGTACACGGCAAAGCCCATGGCTGGGTCTATCGCCTCTTTTGAGTCTTAACGTAAATATTGCCTTCTCAGTGAGACCTTTTCCGTCTACCATGCTACCTAAAATTGTAACTTTACCTTACCGTGTTATTTAGTCTTCTGTTGCTTTAAGTTTTACTTATTACTTATTATCTAAACTTGTGTGTCTGTGATATACTTCCTTACTCTATTTTTCTGTTGTCATTCTCTCTCTCTCCCTAATTTTCATTTTCCTAAAACTGTGTCCCAGTCTGTAAATAATTCTTGGTTTACTTCCCAAGTATAGCTTAAGGTCTTAGACACACATAGACACCCTCTGACATACTGGTTACATTTCAGTTTCTTACATTTTCCTGTTCTGGTATGAGATATCAGGGCTTTATTTCCTGAATTTGGTTTTCCCATGCCCTCAGATGAATTCCACATGGGGCCTGCCTCTCTGCTGTTGGCTGTGGTTTCATCTTAGAACACTGCCTCTTGCATCCTTGTGCATGACTCAGATTCTATCAACTCCAACCTGAATCAAGCATGTGGACTCACTTTATCATAAGTGTGTTTGTACATTAGGTAAGGGAGGTGTTGGGTAATTTATTAACATGCTGAAATAAAGTGGGGTATGGATAGCACCTTTCTGAAAATTGTGGTGAGTGAGCCTGTAACTGGCTACTGGTAGTGAAGACAGGTCTCAATAACCACAGACAGCTGAGCCAGCAGGCTTCTAGCTCCTGAGCAAGCTCTAGTAGCCTATCACAATCGTCTCCTATAGAAACATGGAAAATAGTATGATTTTCCTCTTATTTCGTTATCCCAACAAATTCTTTTCTACAAAGGTAATATTTCTTTACTTATCCAAAATACGTTAAAATTTTAATTTGGATTTAAAATGAAATCAGTCTTTCAATTAATCTTTAAAACATGGCATTGGCTTTACGTTTCAAAATACACTAGATAAAAATGTATTGTGGGGGAAGAAGCATAATTTTAAAACATTCTGATTTGCCTGATACTAGCTGATGGTAATGATTTGCTCTTTGCAAATTTCTTAACAAAATATTTCTTTCTTTGGTAAATGATTAACAACTTTGAACCTGCATAGATTTCTATTTGAAGCTGTCACTAATCATTAATAAAGCAAAGACATATTGTATCTGAGGATTTAAATTACATGAAGTTATAGCTAAAGTGGGCACTCATGAATGAGAGAAAAGGTGGCACTTTCCCCAAAGATAGAAATGATTATTGTTTAGAGCAAGTTCAAGATTTAACACACACACAAAATGCTGCTTATAGTTTGTTTCCTTCTATCCCTTAGAGAAAGATTATAATCTGACATGCATGAATGAAGGAGAAATAATGGAGAACCTAACCATAGAATTTTAAAGATGCCAGAGTCTCTAGATAAAATCTAGTTTGGTATCCTTTATGCAAGTGAAATCAATCTGAGGCCTCTGAATAATAAAACTATTTAGTTTCAGATGCAGGTCTGAAATCCAGTTACCCTGACAGCATGGTCCTGCTTTTTATCATCTGACTTCAGTAAAACTAGGTAGTCAAAGAAACAGCTCACTAAATCAACAGTTAAAAAGAAACAGGTTAAAACATTTTTTTGTTAGCTTGAAGTCGTAGAATATAGTCAAAGCCATTAAAGGGTTTAGATAATACCTAAATCTTTTGGTAAGACAACAAAGAATTAGATTGAATGGGGACTAATCTTCCAAAAACTAATATAAAAATACAGATAAGGAAGTCTAACATTTACTGTATTGACCCTATAATTTTCTTTTTCTTTCTTTTTTTTTTTTTTTGCTATATGTAATTCTTCGCTTTGTGTGTGTTTTCTTTTAGGAATTTTAATAAGTATATATTATGATATATATTTTTACATGTATAAATATGAATCTACATCAATAAACCTGTTGCCATGTATCTTCATAGTGAATGAGTAAGTCACAATTCCACCACAGAATTACACCATGACCAATAAGCATCAGTTTTAGGGAAGGAGGGGGATTGTGTATGATCTCTTGAATTCTTTTTTTTAATTTTTAAGTTTTTAAATTGAAGTGTAGTTAACTTGCAATATTATACTAGTTTCAGGTGTACAACATAGTGATTTGATATTTTTATAAATTACACACCATACAAAGTTATTATAAAATTGATCATATTCACTGGGCTGTATATTACATCCCTGTGGCTTAATTATTTTATAACTGGTAGTTTTTACCTCTTAATCACCTTCACCTATTTTGCCTCTCCCCCCACCCCCTCCTCTCTGGCAACTACTAGTTTGTTCTCTGTATATGTGAGTCTGTTTCTGTTTTGGTATTTGTTCATCTGTTTCATTTTTTTAGATTCCACATGTAAGTGAAAATACAGTATTTGTCTTTCTGTCTTATGTCACTAATCACAATACCCTCCAGGTCCATATGTGTTGCAAATGGTGAGATTTCATTCTTTTTTTATGTCTAATATTCCATTGTATATATACACCACATATTTATCCACTTATCTGTTAATGGGCATGTAGCTTGCTTCCATATCTTGGCTATTGTAAATCATGCTGCTATGAACATTGGGGTGCATATATCTTTGCAAATTGGTGTTTTTGCTTTCTTCAGATAAGGAGTGAAATTGCTGGATAGTATGATACTTCTATTTTAAGTTTTGTGAAGAACTTCCGTACTGTTTACCATAGTGACTGTACCAACTTACATTCCCACCAACAGTGCACAGGGTTCCCTTTCTCCACATCCTCACCAATGCTTGTTATTTCTTTTTTATAATAGCCATCTGACAGATGTAAGGTGACATCTTACTGTGGTTTTGATTTGCATTTCCCTGATGATTAGTGATTTTAAGCATCTGTTCATGTGCCTATTGACCATATGTATGTCCTCAGAATAACACCTATTCAGTTCCTCTGCCCATTTTTAAATTGCATTTTTTTTTTTTTTTACATTAAGTTGTTTGAGTTCTTACATATTTTGGATATCAACCCCTTATCAGATATATAACTGACAATGGTCTTCTCCCATTCAGTAGACAGCCTTTTTGTTTTGTCAATGATTTCCTTCACTGTACAAAAGCTTTATAGCTTGACTTGGTTCCATTTGTTCATTTTTGCTTTAGTTGCCCTTGCCTGAAGAGATGTTACCAAAAAATATTGCTAACATTGATGTGAAAGAGCATACTGTCTATGTTTTTTTCTGGGAGATTCATGGTTTCAGATCTTACATTTAAGTCTTAATCCATTTTGAGGTTTTTTTTGTTTTGTGTGTGTGTGTGTGTGTGTGTGTGTGTGTTTGTATATGGTGTGAGAAAATGGTCTAGTTTTATTCTTTCATATGAAGCTGTCCAGTTTTCCTAATGCTACTTATTGAAGAAACTGTCTTTTCTGCACTGTATATTTTTGCCTTCTTTGTTGTAGATTAATTAGCCTTATATGTGTGGGTTTGTTTCTGGGCTCTCTATTCTATTCCATGGATCTATGTGTCTGTTTTTGTACCAGTACCAATACTGTTTTGTAGTAGAGCTGAAGTCTGGGAGCATGATACCTCTAGCTTTGTTCTTTCTCAGGATTGCTTTGTTTATTCAAGATCTTTTGTGGTTCCATACAAGTTTTAGAATTATTTGCTCTATTTCTGTGAAAAATGGCATTGGTATTTTGATAAGGATTGCAGTGCATCTATAGATTGCTTTGGATCATATGGACATTTTATCAATATTCTTTCAATCCATGAACACAGAATATCTTTCCATTTATTTGTATCATCATTTTTTTCCCTCAGTATCTTACAGATTTCAGAGTACAGGTCTCTCGCCTCCTTGGTTAAATTTATTCCTAGACGTCTTATTCTTTTTGATGCAATTGTAAATTATACTGTGTTCTTGATTTCTTTTTCCAATAGTTCATTATTAGTGTATAGAAATCCAACAGATTTCTGAATATTAATTTTGTATCCTGCAACTTTACCGAATTCATTTATTAGTTTTAATAATTTTTTGGTGGTGTCTTTAGGATTTTCTACATAAAGTATTATGTCATTTGCAAATGGTAGCGGTTTACTTCTTCCCTTCCAATTTGGGTTACTTTTATTTTTCTTATCTGATTACTGTGACTAGGACTTCTAATAGTATGTTGAATAAAAGTGGCAAGAGTGAGTCTCCTTGACTGCTTCCTGATATTAGAGGGAAATCTTTCAGCTTTTTACTGCTGAGTATAATATTAGCTATGGGTTTATCATAAATGGCCTTTATTATGTTGAGGTACATTCCCTCCATACCACTTTGTTGAGAGTTCTTATCATAAATACAAGTTGAATTTTTTCAGATGCTTTTTCTGCATCTATTGAGATGATCATGTAATTTTTATCCTTCATTTTGTTAATGTAGCATATCATGCTGTTTGATTTACAGTTAATGAACCATCCTTGCATCCCTGCAATAAATCCCACTTAATCATGGTGTATGATCCTCTTACTGTATTGTTGAATTTATTTTGCTAATACTTTCTTGAATTTTTCATCTATGTTCATCATGATAATTGAGCTGTAACGTTCTTTTTATAGTGTCTTTAGTTTTGGTATCAGTGTGATGTTGGCCTCATAGAATGAGTTTGGAAGTGTTCCCTCTTTAATTTTTTTGGAATAGTTTGAGAAGGATAGGTGTTAACTCTTCTTTAAAAGTTTGATAGAGTTCATCTGTGAAGCCATCAAGCCCTGGACTTTTGTTGGGAGTTTTGAAAATTACTGATTCAATTTTGTTACTCATAATTGGCCTGTTCAGATTTTCTATTTCTTCCTGAGTCAGTTTTAGGAGATTGTATGTTTCTAGGAATTTATCCATTTCTTCCACTTTGTCCAATTTGTTGGTGTACAACTGTTCATTGTATTCTCTTGTGATTGTTTGTATTTCTGTGATATCAGTTGTAATTTCTTCCCTTTCATTTCTAATTTTAATAATTTGGGCCCTCTTTTTTTCTTAATGAGTCTGACTGAAGACTTAACAACTTTGTTTTCAAAACACAGCTCTCAGTTTCATTCACTTTTTCTATTGTTTTTTAAATCTATTTTTTTTCTCTCTGATTTTTACTATTTCCTTCCTTCTACTAACTTTAGGATTTGTTTTTTTCTAATTCCTTTAGGTATATAGTTAGTTGTTTATTTTATATTTTTCTTGTTTCTTGAGGTAAGCCTGTATTGCTATAAACTTCCTTCTGAGAACTACTTTGGCTGCATCTCATAGATTTTCAGTCATTGTGTTCCTATTTATTTTCATTCATCTCAAGGTATTTTTTAATTTCCTCTTGGCTTTATTCACTGACCAATTGATTTTCCAGTAGCATACTGTTTAGCCTCCATGCCTTTTGTTTTTTCTATTTTTTTTTCCCTGTAATTTCTGGTTTCATACCGTTGTGGTTGGAAAAGATGCTTGATGTGATTTCGATCTTCATATGTTTATTGAGACTTGTTTTGCGGCCTAACATGTGATCTACCCTGAAAATGTTTCATGTGCTCTTGAAAGAATGTATTCCGTTGTTTTGGATGGAATGTTCTGTATATATCTATTATCTGGTAGAATAATATACCTACATGCTTTCTTAGGTTTGCTTCAAAATTTCACACCAAACACGTGTGTCTTGCCATCATTTTACATTTTTCTCCACAGTGCTAAAAACATAGGAAAACTGGGAAATTAGATCTGTTTCAGGTGAATCCATAGTACTTCTTAGGTGACCTAGCTAGAAGAACTGCTCCTATTTTTCCAGATAATTGGTACTTACTGCTTTCATAATTAGCACAACATTGAGATCTAAACACAGGAAAGTCACATAGATACTTAAGCATTTATTTTGTGGTCACCCATGAAAGGTGAAATAGACCCCTTCCCAATTAATAAGTTGAATGTTGAGTTTGATACTCCACACACAAAAAGAATTTGAAACAAATTTTATTACTCAGACAAGGAAACCTGGGGAGAGTAGGGGAAGCACAAGTAGGTCCAGGCTGGTTTGAGTGAGGCAGAGAGAGTGAGTTCAGCTACATAGTACACCTGGGGAAAAGTTTACCTTAGTGAGCCAGGTTTTGTGAGGTTTGAATTTCTCTTCAGAGCCAAATGAGGGGGGCCCATGGGTTTTCTTGTCAACTTGCCTAGTTGTGAGGCAGAGTGGGTGTAAGTCAGTTCAAGTCACTATAACAAAGTACCATCAAGACTGAATGGATTGTAAACAACAGAAGTTTGTTTCTTACAGTTCTGGAGGCTGGAAGTCTGAGATCAGGGTGGCAACATTGTCAGGTCATGGCCTATTTGCTGGTTCATAGCCAGTGCCTTCTTGCTCTATATGTTCACATGGTATAAGGGACTATATAGCTTAGTGGCGTCTCTTTTATAAGGTACTAATCCCATCCATGAGGGCTCCACCCTCATGACTTAAGCAGCTCCCAAGACCCCACCTTCTAATACCATTACCTTTGGGGTTAAGAATTTCAACAAATGAATTTTGGGGGGACACAAACTTTCGGACCATAGCAAGAAGAAAGGAAAGGCAGGGCTTGAAAGCTATCAGCTGTCAAATATCAAAAATGGAATTAGACTATGGCACTGTATAAGTATTTTAAGATAAATATGCCATCTAAATGTATAGGAGGTAAACAAATATTATTTTGTCTGAACATTCCTGTCTCCTGTCTATAAATGTACTTTACAAAGTAAATAAGATGTATTTAAGAGCTCTAATTGGTTAACAAATTACTCATACTTTATTCTAGGTCCAAATACATTATGATGCCAAGAAAGAAGTTGGAGAAAAAATATCATAGATGTTGGAAGGGAAGAGACCACCTGAATGAGATCTTAAAATAGTCAAAGGTAAAAACAGTAGGTCATACAGGCAAAAATTGAATATAATTAAAATTGCCAAAAGAGGCTTAAAGTTCATTTAAGAAACTCTGAGGAATGATGATAGAAATTAGGATAACTAGTATATCCAAGAATGTAGAAATTAGGGGAAAAAAAGAAATGATATACTACAATTTTTAATCATGGAACTCTGAAGACAGGAGGCTCATGGATTTTATAAAGAGAAGTGAAAAATAAGAATAGTTTATTCTTTATGCAGCAAAATTTAAACATTAAATTTTCCTAATGAAAGATATCTATTCTAGTGTTTTCTTATTGTTTTTTATGGAAGTGTAGTTGATTTACAATATTTTGCTAGTTTCAGGTGTGCAACAAAGTGATTCAGTTATATATATATATATAAATGTATTTTCAGATTCTTTTCCATTAGAGGTTATTATAAGATATTGATTATAGTTCCCTGTGCTATACAGTAGGTCTTTGTTGCTTATCTATTTTATGTATAATAGTTTGTATCTGTTAATCCATACTCCTAATTTATCCCTCCCTTGCCTCCCTTCCCCTTTGGTAACCATGAGTTTGTTCTCTATGTCTGTGAGTCTGTTTCTGTTTTGTACATAGATTCATTTGTATTATTTTTTAGATTCCACATATAAGTGATATCATATAATATTTGTGTTTGCCTGACTTATTTCACTAAGCATAATATTCTCTAGGTCCATCCATGTTGCTGTAAATGGCATTATTTCATTCTTTTTATGGCTGAGTAATATTCCATTGTGTGTGTGTATATATGTATATATATACCACACCTTAAGCTAATTATCAGTTGATGGGCACTTGGTTGTTTCCATGTCTTTGCTATCATAAATAATGCTGCTATTAATACTGGGGTGCATTTATCTTTTCAAATTGGTGTTTGTTTTTTTTTTTCTGGTTATATGCTCAGGAGTGGAATTGCTGGATCATATGGTAGTTCTATTTTTAGTTTTTTCATGAAACTCCATACTGTTCTCCATAGTGTCTGTACCAATTTACATTCCCACCAACAGTGTAGGAGGGTTCCCCTTTATCCACACCCTCTCCAACATTTATTATTTGCAGGCATTTTAATGATGGCCATTTTGACTGGTGTGAGGTGGTACTTCATTGTAGTTTTGATTAGCATTTCTCTAATAATTAGCAATGTTGAGCATCTTTTCATGTACCAGGGGTCATCTTTGGAAAAATTGTCTATTTAGATATTCTGCCCTTTTTTGATAGTGAATTGTGTGAGCTGTTTATATATTTTGGATATTAACCCCTTGTTCATTGCATCCCATTCCATAAGTTATCTTTTAGTTTTGTTAACTAGTTTTCCTTTGTGAAAAACCTTTTAAGTTTGATTAGGTACCATTTATTTATGTTTGCTTTGATTTATTTTGCCATGGGAGACTGATCTAAGAAAATGCTGCTACAATTTATGTCAGAGAATGTTTTATCTATGTTCTCTTCTAGCAGTTCTATGGTGCCATGTCTTATATTTAGGTCTTTACACCATTTTAAGTTTATTTTTGTATACGGTGTGAGGGAGTGTTCTAATTTCATTGATTTTTCATGTAGCTGTACAGCTTTTCCAACACCACCTGCTGAAGAGACTGTCTTTTCCCCATTGTACATTCTTGCCTCCTTTGTTGAATATTAATTGACTGTAGGTGTGTAGATTTATTTCTGGACTCTATTCTATTCCATTGACCTATATGTCTACTTTTGTGCCAATACTATGCTGTTTTGATTATTGTAGCTTTGTAGTATTGTCTGAAGTCTGGAAGTGTTATGGCTCCAGCTTTGTTCTTTTTCTTCAGGATTGCTTTGACAATTCTGGGTCTTTTGTGGTTCCATATAAATTTTAGGATTATTTGTTCTAGTTCTGTGAAAAATATGATGGGTATTTTGTTAGGGATTGAAATAAATCTGTAGATTGCTTTGGGTAATATAACCTATTAACAGTATTAATTCTTCCAATAAAGAACATGGGATCTTTTTCCATTTCTTTGAATCATCTTCAATTTCCTTTACACGTGTTTTATAGTTTTCAGCATATAGGTATTTCACCTCCATGAAAGTTAATTCCTAGGTATTTTTTGTTTTGATACAATTTTAAACAAGACTGTTTTTTAAATCTCTTTCTGATACTTCATTGTTAGTGTAAAGAAATGAAACAGATTTCTGTGTGTTAATCTTATATCTTGCTACCTTGCTGAACTCATTTATTCCAATAGATTTTGTGTGGAGTCTTGGGGCTTCTCTATATAGAGTATCATTTCATCTGCAAATAGTGACAGTTTTGCTTCTTCCCTTCCAATTTGGATACCTTTTATTTCTTTTCTTGTCTGATTGTTGTGGCTAGGATTTTGAATACTGTGTTGAATAGACGTGGTTAGAGTGAGCATCCTTGTCTTGTTCCAGATTTTAGTGGGAAGGCTTTCAGGTTTTCACCATTGAGTATTATGTTGACTGTGGGTTTGTCATAAATAGCTTTTATTATGTTGAGATATGTTCCCTCTATACCCACTTTGGTAAGAGGTTTTATTATGAATAGATGTTGAATTTTATCAATTGTTTTTCTGTGTCTATTGAGATGATCATATGGTTTTTGTTTTTTCTTCTGTTATGTGGTGTATCACATTGATTTGTGTATGTCAAACCATCCTTGTAACCCTGGAATGAATCCAACTTGATCATGGTATATGTTCCTTCTTATATATTGTTGATTTGATTTGCTAATATTCTGTTGAGGATTTTTGCATCTATATTCATCAAAGACAGTGGTTTGTAATTTTATTTTTTTGTAGCATCTTTGTCTGGTTTTGGTATTAGAGTGATTGTGGCTTCATAGAAAACATTTGGAAGTGTTCTCTCTTCATTCTTTTGGAATATTTTGAGAAGGATAGGTATATGTTCTTCTTTGTATGTTTGGTAAAATTCCCCAGGGAAGCCTTCTTGTCCTGGAGTTTTGTTTGCAGGGAATTTTTTATTACAGATTCTATTTCACTTCTAGTTATTGGTCTGTTCAAATTCTGTTTCTTCTTGACTCAATTTTGGCAGGTTCTATATTTCTAGAAGCTTGTCAATTTCTTCTAGGTTGTCCAATTTGTCGACATATAACTGTTAATACTATTTTCTTATGATTTTTTGTATTTCTGTGGTATTGGTTATTTCTCCTCTTTCACTTCTTTTTTTGTTTTTATTTGGGTTCTCTCTCATCTTTTTAGTGAGCCTGGCTAGAGATTTGTCAATTTTATCTTTTCAAAAGATTTTATTGATCTTTTCTATTTTTTTGATCACTGTTTTATTTCTTTTTTCTCTGGTCTTTATTTCCTTCTTTCTGCTGACTTTGGGATTTGTTTGTTTTTTCCTACTTCTTTTACATGGTAGGTTAGTTGTTTGCAATTTTTCTTGTTTCTTAAGGAAGGCCTGTATCACTATGAATTTCCCTCTTAGAACTGCTTTTGCTGCATCCCATAGATTTTGTTAGGTTGTATTTTCATTGTCATTTGTCTCAAGGTATTTTATGATTTCCTCTTTAATTGTTGACCCATTGGTTTATTTAAGTGATCTTCATCTTTTTATATTTTTGCCTTTCCTATTGTAGTTTTCTATTTCCTATAGATTCTTGATAATTTTTAGAGAAGACCTTTGAATACTTCTTTTAGGTATTACTGTATTTTTCACTTTTTGCTTGTCTGAGAAATTCTTTCTCTCTCCTTCTATTCAAAATGATGATTTGCTGGGTAGAATATCCTTGATTGCAAGCTTTTCCATTTCAGAATTTTGAATGTTATCATGCCACTCCCTTCTGGCCTGCAAAGTTTCTGCAGAGAAATCAGCTGATAGGCTTATGGGGTTTCCCTTGTAACTGACTCTGGTTTTCTCCTGTTGCCTTTAGAATCCTCTTTCTTTATCTTTTGCCATTTTAATTATAATATGTCTTGGTGTGAATCTGTTTATCTTGTTTGGGATCCTCTGTGCTTCCTGTACCTGGATACCTGTTTCCTTTAGATTTGGGAAGTTTTCAGCCATAATTACTTCAAATATATTTTTGATTCCCTTCTCTCTCTCTTCTCCTTCTGGAACCCCTATTATGCTTAAGTTGGCATGCATATGCATGAGATCCCATGGATCTCATATGTTGCCTTCTGGTTTTGTTTTTTTTTTTCATTTGTCTGTCTCCTGTTCTGATTGGGTGTTTTCCATTATTCTAACTTCCAAATCACTTATTCATTCTGTATCATTTATTCTGTTATTCATTGCTTCAACATTGGTTTTTATCTCAGCAAATAAGTTGTCTAATTTTTATTGGTTCCTCTTTATAATTTCCAGTTTCTTATTACAGTGATCTGCATTTCTACTGATAATCTTAATTCCTTTAGCATTTTTATTACCTCCTTTTTGAACTTAGGGTCTAGTAGCCTGGTGAGTTCTGTTTTATTATTTGTTCTTTCAGGATATTTCTCTTGTTCTTTTAATTGGGAGTAGTTCCTCTGCTTTTTCATTTAACTTAACTTTCTCTGTCTCTGTGACTTAAGGAGAAACAGTTTTCTACTGTGGTTTTGAAGGGGTGTTTTTATGTGGAAGTGTCCCTATATAGACTCTGTGAGTGTAGTGTGTTTGTGGAAGGGCTGTTCTTGGTATGCATGCCAGTCATGTTTTTCCCCAATGTGTGCTGGCCATTATCTCCTTAAAAAAGGGTGTGATTGTTATTGTGGTGTCCAGAGCCTGGACCAGATGGTGGATGGGGCCTCCTCTTTGCTCCATGGCTGTCACAGCCCTGTTGGGGGTGGGATCTGCTCCCCAGTTGTTGGATTACAAGCCCTAATAGTTGGGTTTGATAAGTGTGTACCTATAAGTGCATGTTCTATCCCAAAGGAAGTGAGCACTGAAGCAAGTGAGGTCCATGTGGTCAGAGGGAATCTATGCATTGCCCATGCAGGCATCCACGGTTCTTCCATCAGCAGCCCAAAATTGTGTCCCCTTCTTTGTTGTGTTCATCCCATACCTAGTGCTAGGCTGGGGACTGGGGCTAGGGCACTATGACTGCAGGAAACAATGTGGTTTTGCTACCGCCTGGGATCTGGGCTGCCACTGTGGGATGGTTCCTCCCAGGACCTGTTTGCCCCTAATCCGACTCCAAGCTGGGGTGTGAGATGGGCAGAACTACAGTGCTCCTGCCAGGAAAGGAACCACTGCATATTCCTCCCCAGGGGCCATCCACTGGAGACCTGTGGTTCCGT
This sequence comes from Balaenoptera borealis, assembly GCF_965194805.1. Classification (NCBI taxonomy): domain Eukaryota; kingdom Metazoa; phylum Chordata; class Mammalia; order Artiodactyla; family Balaenopteridae; genus Balaenoptera; species Balaenoptera borealis. The sequence continues at coordinate 43,760,021 of NC_138862.1, forward strand.
GACACCACCTGGTGTGTACACCAGCAAAGTCCATCTCTGTGAGACCCACCACCACTGTTCACAAGCTGACAGTGGGCTCCAAGTTTTGGCCTAGACCACACCCAAGGCCCTCCTGGCTTTCTCTGTGCAGTTACACCAAGTCTTCTCCCAGGGCCTGAGACTCAGTGCCTAGCCACTGGGCATACTAGCAGCCCTGCCCGGCATTGGTTTTTGCTGGGAAGTGTGACAAGGTGGCAGCTGTCAGTGCCTGTCTTTCTCTACCCTAATTTCTAGCAAGCCAGCACATGCCCACTCTTTTGGAGCAGAGTCCAGACCCCTCCAGCCCCTCTGTCTGTCCCAGTGGACCTCGTAGCAGGCAGGGTAGCTTCCCAGGGTGAGGGCTTACCCATGCCTCCTTCACAGATCCTCCCCAGGGGCACCAGTCCCTTTCTGATGCTTTTTTTTTTGGTCTTACCCAGTTATGTGGGAATCTTTCTTGCATCTTTGGTTGTATAAGAGATATTCTGCCAATTCCCAGTTGGTTTTTTTGTGAGAATTGTTCTACTTTTGAGGTGTTTAAAACTGTGCATCAAAAATATCAATGTATTTTCATATTAACTTTGCTTTAGATATGTAAAATAGAGGTCAGGATTAGATCATGTCTGCTAGTATGATTATTGTTTCTTTTTTTAAAAATAGAAATGACCAGTAAAATCAGGGAAAAACTGAAATTATATAGTTATTGGTCATGACTTAGGGACAAAAAGGCTTGTCATTCAGTCAGGAGAAAATAAATGGAGGACTTGAACTGAAATAATATAACATTCTAGCTTTCATAAATTAGATTACTATAATGAGATAATGGATAAAATGTTATACTGTGTTTCAAGCAATTTGCTTTTGGGCTATCTGGTGCCAAACAAAATTACTTCATGATTTTTGTGCAAAGCACATGAGTCTACATTCTCCAGCTTTCATGGGTCACCATTTTAATAATATGTAACTAATATTATGTAAGCCTCCAAACTGAGTAAATGCAGAATTTTCAGTTTTTATCTCATCTTTCTTTAGCATCACTGATCTCCCTAAGGAATTGTTCAAAAGTTGCAGAAGTGTGTCATAGTTTCCCCCTTGTCACATCCTGCCAATGACCACTGCTACATATTTCTCACTCTACCTCTTTCCTTCTTATAACTAGATTCTTTACTGTATTTTGCTCCAATCTAATTCCCTAATGCCCAGCCAGCTCCAAGTTGAAGTGCAAAGATAGGTAGAAAATTTAAAAATACTATAAGGAAATTACAGTGCTGTCACAAAGTACAGTGTATTCATATGTACACATACACACAATTGGTAATATACTATCTATAAAGTTTATGTTTTTTATCTCTAACAGTATACTGTGAACATTTCCCATACCATTAAATATGATCCAAATACATTATTTTAATGCTTACAAATTAGATCCTTTTTGTTGTTATAACTAAAAATGAGATGTGTATTATATACTTTAATCATTTTTTCAACTCTGATTTCATAAACTCTACTTTAGGAAGAGGTAAGATAACATATGCTGGGAAACATATTTTCAATTGGCCAAGGTAAATATTTAATTTATTACATTTGATATTACCAGTTTCAATCCTAAAAATAACTAAAATTAGCAATCAAGATTACTGTAATTTTTTTCAGAGCCTGTAATTGGTGTTCTGGTTCCTTGCTCATTTTTGTGTACGAAGAATAGTTAAGTGATAGGAATTGGTTCTATGTTGATCAGTATCCACACACAACAGCAATAGCTCACCAAAACAAATGTACATTTAGAATCCCTAATCATTCCTCTAGCTATACTTATGAAAATAATAGGTAAATACAGACTTTGACAGAAGCTTAAAATGACAGATTTCTAATAAGTAGAAGAAATTGAGTCTACATTATCATGTTTACATCAATTGGTGGCAGAAGCCAGCTTTTCTAGCTTCTGGAATTTTTGTTTTTATACCACCATGTGGGTACAAAAATTTTTGTTATATATGCAGATGTTTGACCAACAAATCTAGTAATTCAAAATATATGGGGATTTTCTCAATTTTTAAAGGATATGTTGTTTTTATGAAATCTGTAAATTAATCTAGTTTGTCCTGTCCAAAAGATTTTCAGAGTTTCATTCTATTCAAAGAGTTGCAACATCTGAGCAGGAAAGATTCAATAACTGATTTGATTCTGAACAGGTTTATCTGAGGAAATTTCACACATTTCTGTAGATTTTTTAAAATTATTTTTTCGTAAGTATATGTATTTCAAATCTGAGCCTGTGTTCTGCAGAACAATATTGGCTGATCAATGTGTTATTTTGGAGTCATTATACTGGAGTTTATTTCTTGTAAAAATACTTATATATTATTTCTTATTGCTATTAAGGAGTTTGTGAAAAGAAAGGATAAAATTAAGTAATTAAAAGTGTCACAGTTCAACTTAAGTTTACAATTAAGAATTCTATGTTTGCTTGGAAAAATAAGATATAAAATTGCACTTTGGTTACTGGTATGAGATGAGACTTGGTGTGAAAGTCATTTAAGAAAAGTGAAAAAGCAATAAAACTCCAGCTGTTTGGTTAGGAAAGGTTTATTAGAACTGCCTCAAACTCAGTCAAACCAATAGCCAGAGTTCTTCATGGACCACACTGTGGCTGATATAATTGAAAGTTTATTTCTAATGTATATTGTCCATTTGAAAAGTATATGTTAAACCAACACTAATATTCTCCATCCTGTATGTAATCATAAATGAAAGATAAAGACTTCCAATATTTTTAGAGATTAAAAATAGTATATTTTTAATCCTCACTTTTTCAGAGTTCCATTTAATCATGCAAATAACTTGCTTAAGAGTGCAAGGTATAGGGTCAGTTAACTTTCACCTTGCTCTTGGAGTTTGGGGAGAAAAACTGCAGTTTTGAGTAAGGGAGGACATGCCTGGGTGTAACAAAAGCCAAAAGGTGGATGATAGCATAGCTATGTACACTATGAAAAAAAAAAGATTTTTAATATTTGTTCTGGTTACAGATAAGATACATATTCACTGTTATTCAACATTTTCAAAAATCAAAGTATTTGAGAAGAAATCATGTCCATTTTGCTCAGAAACTCCCCATATTTCCTGATGTGGAAAACTGAGTGATTGCTTACAGTGTCAAGTATTTTAGAGGAAGAGAAAGGCTTGAGGAGGATAAACAAATAATAAGAGAATTATTTGGAGGAGGTCAGCTTACTTTCTTATGCCGATATATAAGGAGATGTAGTTTTCACTGATACTTTCACTAATTAAAAACTATAAGAGTGTTACACTAATCTAAATTTACATTAACCATTTAAGTAATGACAAAGACAGTCTGTAAAGCATCACTACTGTCATCTACCCTGTTTCACAGTGGCACAAATCTAAATTATCACAGTTGGGTCAGTCAGTGATCAAAAAGAGAAAAACACATAACAATATTAAAACAAACTCATGCAAACCCATAGGTGCAATGTTCAAAAGAGAGGGTTTTTTCCCATTGTCATGCACAGAAAAATTTAAAAAATAGTTTCATTTAGAGCTTTTAGTATCAATATGCTTTAATAAATGCATTCATTTTCATTCATTTCTAGGACCTAAACAAGACAAAGTATGTCACAGAGCTGGAATTTACTGAGCAAATTTGAAGTCAACATGTTATTTATATATTAAGGTTGAGCTTCAAAGTACTGAGTCATTTATTTAAACCAGTGTGTGTGTGTGTGTGTGTGTGCGTGTGTGTGTGTGTGAGTGTGAGTGTGTGTGCGTGAGAATTTTCTGTGTAATTTAAGATACCTCCAACTTGATGATTTAAGAACAGGAATCTTCACAGTAAATCTATATACTATCTACAAAGCTTTATAACATTCCATTTGATTGCACTTTACAAAATAAACATTATAATATATTCCAATGTCATCTGAATTACAAACAATTAGCTAGCATCAGATTTTCACATTATGGGAGGTGAATAGTACTATGTACTTTGCACTAATTCATCTTTTTTGGTTGGTCATTCAGAAGCATGAATACCTAAAACTCAACCAGTGATTGGCTTAATTTTTATAGAAAAATCATTTTAGGTGGGTGCAGAGAGGTGAATTATAATGCTTGATTGATAACAAAAGTCATGACAATAAATTTTCCAGGTGAAGGAGTCAAGCATAGGTTTTTATTTAAAATGCTGAAAGGAAGGCATTAAGAGCAATAAAGACTGTGGGTCATTTTTTAATGAACCATGTGTTATGGTTGACATCTCTTAAAAAAAAAAGAGAGTAACTTTGTAATCAATTCAAAAATTACCTTAAAAGTGAGACACTATGCACTTAACCTTTACAAAAAGTATATAATGGAGAAGACATCTATTTTTTTAATCATTTTTGTGAAATATCACCTTTGAAGTTACAGCTGTGCAAAATGCCAACCTGAAATGTTGGGTTAAATGACTTAGCCAAACAATGTAACTCGACAGCATTTCCCTTTGCAACAACAGATGCACAGCTAAGCATTAATCTCTAAACAGGATCAAGAGAGTAATGATGAAATGTGAACTTTCTCAGGGTTTTTTACTTCTGGACAAGTAGTATCAATGTTACACTTAGAAATAAATTGGTTTATTGGAATACAACATGTTAGTCGTTTCAAAAAATTTGTAGAACATTTTCTTAAAACAAACCTTACAAAAACTCCAATATGTGATTAAGTGAGATAGAATTCCAAAACACCCGTCCCCACAACCTCCTTCTCCCTAGATACTTTTCTCTGCTAAACACCAAGGAAGCATACTTGGGAGCCCCTGAGACTACACTGATACCAATGAGAGCGACTCTCAGTTTTAAAACTTTCTCCATATCCTCAGCCCCCAAATCTTTTCCTGTCTTTCTACCAATGAAAATATGTTTTTCAATTTATGTTGCTGTGAGGTCCAGGACAACTACTTAAGACACACTGTGGAAAAGATTATTGAAGAAGCTGAAGGGAGACTGAGGATCCTGATGGTTGTCTCCTGTAAGATGCCCTCAATGAGATGATTGGAAGGTGGCTTTGAGTTTACATGTGCTGCTGAAGTTGAAAGGATTGACCTCCACATGTCCCCTTCCAACTGACTTAAGAAAGTAGACTACTACCAAGTCCAAGACTGAAGTTGGAGGAATACAGTTTTAAGTGACTGTTCTCCATGAATCCAGTTCTGAAATGCAAAAACCATTAGGAGCATTCTGGGAAGCTTCAGCTGGAGGAAATACACTACCCTGTAAAAAGACAATCTTAAGACCTTCAGGTTGGACAGGCCACATGTAGACATTATGAACGATAGCCTGGTTGAACAGCCAGTTAGGAGTGAGTCATCTTGAATGTGCTAATGAGGCAAACCTTCAGACTGCAGCCACATCAACATTTGATGACAATCCTATGAGACACCTCAAGTGAGAACTTCCTGCCCAACTTTTCTCAAGTTCTTATCTACAAAATTCTGCGCTTAAAAAAGTAGTTATAAGGCACTGAGTTGTGAGGTAATTTGATATATAGCAAGAATCATTGGAACAGCAATTTTCAGTCATATCTGCTTATATGAGCATAAAAATAATAGTGATATGTGCATATAAAATAAAGTAAATAATGAGATATTTGGTCACAAACTTTAGTTAATACAGATTCTGATTTGATGACTGCATTTCACTTTAAACCCTATAGTGGATAAGGTAAAATGATGTCAAGGTGTCAAATTTGGTTTCTATCACTTGACCAAGGGAAACACACCATTCAAGAGGGACAGATTCTCCTGGTTCTACATTCTGAGGGAAACTGACTTACATCAGTCCCTAAATAATAGAATTTAAACAATGTGCACTCATTTATTCAGCAAATTTTTTGAGGACTATTAAAAGCCAGATATTATGTTAGTAACTTTGTTTAAAATGAACAGTATCCTTTTCTATTGTAGCTTACAACTTTGGAGTTATGGGAGTCAGAATTCATTTATAGCATCTTTTATTTTTAAATTATTCAGACTCAGTGAAAAATTTGAAGTACAGTATAATGAACCTGCATTTATTGATTTTATCTCCTTTACCTAGGTTTGTGAATTAGTATTTTGTTAAACTGTTTTCTCCTCTTCTTCCTCCCCCCCCTTATTCCCTTTCCTTTTATTCCTTTCCTTTTCTTTCTCTTTCCTCTCCTCTCCTCCCCCATTTTTAAAAGGATATGATATGGGAATAAATTCTAAATAGGCTGCTTCTATCAATTAATGGGGTAGACATTTAAAAGTTACATCAAATGTAAAAACATGTCCACAAGTTAGGCTATTTTTCAAGATATTAAAGGGAATATTTAATGGGAAACTAATTCAAATTGTGTGATGAGGGGAGCCCTATCTGAAGATTTGAAATAAAACCAAGATGGATAAGAAAGCATCCAGGAAGAAGAGGTAAGTGGGAGGGTAGGAGAGCATGCTGTGTTCAAAGATTTAGAAGGTGATTGCCAACATATAGAGCAAAGTGGAAGACTGGTTTCATAGGACTTTGGAAAGTTAGGTAGAAGTCAGGTAATATGTGGTCTTGATGGTTATTTTATGAAGATTGCATTCCATTCCAGATGTGACAGTCACTGAAGTGTTTTAAGCGACCGAGTGATGGGATTTAATTAACATTTATTTAACATGCACTCTGAATGCTGTGTAGAAAGATCATTGGAATAGCCAAGAATGTAAGTTAAAAAATACTGGGCTCTTACAGTATAAAATAAAATAGGATAGTGGCTTGGAATGTGCTACGGATAGAAAGAAACATTTAAGATATATTTTTAGCAGCTTTATTGAGATACAGTTCACATACTTTATAATTTACCAATTTAAAATGTGCAACTCAGTTGTTTTTAGTACATTCACAGGTATGTGCAGTCATCACCAGAGGCAATTTTAGAACATTTTACCATCCCCAAAAGACACCCTGTATGGTTTAGCATTGACCTTCTATATCCCACTCCACACCCCCCCACCCACTCACCCAACCATAGGCAGCCACTAATAAACACTATCTCTATAGATTTCCATGTTCTGAACATCTCATATGAATGGAATCACATGTGATCTTTTGTGACTAGCTTCTTTCATTGAGCATAACATTTTCAAGGTTCATCTATATTGTACCATGTATTAGTGTTTCATTCTTATGTCTGAATCGTATTCCATGTATTTACATACCACATTTTGCTTATATTATTTGTCCATTGGTAGACATGTGGGTTGTTTCCACCTTTACCTACTATGAATAATTCTGCTATAACAGTCATGTACAAATATTTGTGTAGATCTGATTTCATTTCTCTTGGGTATATCCTTGGAGTGGAATTTCTGGGCCTTATGGTAACTCTGTTTAATCGTTTGAGGGACTGGCAAACTGATTTCAAAGGAGCAGTACTATTTTACCTTCCCATCAGCAGCATATGAGGGTTCTGATTTCACATCTTCACCAACACTCGCTATTACCTGACTTTGATTCTAGCCATGCCAGTGAATGTAAAGTGGTATTGCATCATGGTTTTGATTAGCATTTTCCTGATGACTAATGAATTTGGCTATCTTTTCATATGCTATTATCCATTTGTATGTTTTCTCTGGAGCTTCTTTGAATAAATATGGGTATGATTCCATTAAGAAGTAAAAAAAAATCAGAAGAGACAGTTACTAAAGAAAAGTCCCTAATATGGAAATAAGTAGAACACAGTAGACAAATGAAGAAACAGAGGAAAAATATATATACAACAACTATAAATCTGTTATAAATTTGATGGCAGAAAGATGCCTTCCCTCTTTTTCAGACACACCAGCTAAAACTGAGATGGGAAAAAGAGATTTGAGGAATGATATAATAGAATGAAATTGACTTTGTACTGATGGAAAAGCATAGTTACAAGGAAAAACAAAAACAACAACAACAAAAAAACAGGTGTTCTGGGTAGAGTCCCCATTTGAGGACAGTAATCATGAAATAAAGTAATTAAGGAAAGAATAACAAAAGGATGTAAAGATTAGAAAGTTATCATAATACTAATAATAGTGATTGCTAATATTTAATGCAACCTACAATGTTCCAGGAATTGTTTTAAGCATTTTATATGGATTAACTAACTTATTCCTTACATCAACTCTATAAGAACTATCATGTTTATCTAACAGATAAGGGAACAAAGACAGAAGTTAACTTTCTGAAGGTCATATAGCAAGATCTGCAAGATCACTATATGTGACTTTTTATTGATTTTGGGAACATGTTATAGTAAGAAATTTAAATGAGTGATTCAAGAGAGAGTCACTTTATTATAATGAGAGGCACAGTGTGACCATGATAGGGTAAGGTAAGGGAAAATTCTTTGGAGTTGAATATGGTAAGGAGTAAGATGAGATATACAAAGGGTACTGAAGTTATCATAGAATGGAGTTGAAGTTAAGTACTATGGACTACCAGGTAAGGTCTATAATGAAGGGAGTAATGCCTGAGACTTTGGTTGAAGATCATTAAGAGGGCCTACAGAGCAGGTATGTAGCTAAATGTTGAGAATTTCAATGATAGAAGAAATAATAATCTGGAAGCAACAAAGGAGAGCAAAGAGACTATCAATCCTCCTCTCAAATTTCAGATACATAGCATGTAAAAAAAAATAGCTTCTTATTGAAAGGACTGAAGGAAATGGTATATCAAAGAGGAAAAGTGTTCCATTTAAGGAACATGTAAGGGGAAATTTCAGAAATGAGTTTAAGACTATATGGTATTTGATGAGCAGACAGTCCAGAGAAAAAAATGGGGAAAGAGGTTGGGGAGAGGAGATTAATCAGGTACATTCATGAATTGGATAGGTGGGAATGAGAGCTCAGAAACTAATGGATGAGCAGAGGGGTTTTTCATTCTCATACTGACAGAAATAAGTAAGGATGATGTGACATTTGGTGGATTTTATCTTGCTTGTGCTCCATATGTGGGTGGGCATTTTAAGGCCTATGACAAAAGGGTATTGGCCTGGACAACAGAGGCTATGGGTATAATTGTTTTTATCCTTTCAAATGGAGAAGAATATCTTAATATGGTGAAAATTAGTTTTTTATGGGATATCTCACTTTATCTTCTTCCTACCAATAATTCTGACATTTACTCCTATTAAATAGTAGAAACAATATTAGAGTTTCCCAGGCAAATATGAGTTCAGAATTGTAGAAAGTTTCCAGGCGAATCAGAGGACCTAGGTGCCTCAAAGTTCATCTTTAGAATTGTCATATTATGACCTAACAACTGATGCTAATAAGTATTAGAAATAGAGTAAATAGTTTCTCCAAAAAATCCTAATTTTTTCATCTGCCAGCCTACGACCTTTTTCTTATTTTTGTATTTGGCCATTTTTTGACCCTACTACACAGCCATCTAACCTGGAACTGAATTGAGACACATTGATTTGTTTTATTAATTATTAGGTTGATAGCTAATAAAAAATGAAGACAATAATGCCAAGAAAGTTTATTTTTACTCTGTATAAAATAGTACTTACCTTGTAAGTAAATTAATTATTGGCTAACACAGCATGTTGATTTTAGTAAAACCTTGTAGGTAAGTCGGTCTTGTTATGACTACCATGTTTTTTTATTAAAAATTAAGATCAGAAAGAACAAGAGTTCAAGGATAGTTCAGAAATTGCTTATTTATCTTAAAATTTTTATTTTTAAAACTTCCAAGCACAGCAATGCAGCAAAGTTCACATGGCGAGAAGCACTTCTCACAACGCACAAGCTGTGAAAGTAACACATTTCATTAAAACAGGCATCTCGGAGCTAAGCACCAAGTCACGCAAACAAACATGAGAGGGAGAAAGGAGCCTTTGGAAAAGCAATTATCCCCTAGAGATCCTGAGTCAGCTGTTTTCAGCTGCAAAAATTCCCTATTCTTACTGTTTTGTTATGCTCAGGTCCCCTCAGCTGCTATTAAGTAATGGCAACGATTCTTGGAACTTTGAAAATGGATTTAAAAATTTGTGGTTATATATATTTTGGGGGGATGGGAGGAGCAGAGATGGGGAGTAATGCAAACAGCCGAGGAGTGATGAAGTGAATAATATTGACCTTATACCAAGAACACTTCATGGGGACATAGTAAATAAGCCCTCTCCTCAGCAAATTTAAGAACTCAAGCAGAAGGGACTTGAACAAAAATTGAGGCAGCAGATGAAAAAGAAACTTTCTTCTTAAAAATATTTGCAAGAATTTTTTTTTAAAATGCAAATAAAGTTATTTTTCTCCTTGTAAAATTAAAACATGTTTCTTATTGAAATGTGTGTAGGAAGTGCAGAAAACTATAATGACAAAATTAAAGTGATCCATAGAGAGACTTTCAAGATGGCGGAAAGTAAGATGTGGAGATCACCTTCCTCCCACAAATACATCAGAAATACATCTATATGTGGAACAACTCCTACAGAACACCTACTGAACACTGGCAGAAGACCTCAGACTTCCCAAAAGGCAAAAAACTCCCCACGTACCTGGGTAGGGCAAAAGGAAAAAGATAAAACAGAGGCAAAAGAATAGGGACAGGACCTGCACCAGTGGGAGGGAGCTGTGAAGGAGGAAAGGTTTCCACACACTAGGAAGCCCCTTCACTGGTGGAGATGGCAGGTGGCGGGGAGGGAAGCTTCGGAGCCACTGAGGAGAGTGCAGCAACAGGGATGCAGAGGGCAAAGCAGAGAGATTTCCGCACAGAGGATTGGTGCCAACCAGCACTCACCAGCCCGAGAGGCTTGTCTGCTCACCTGCTAGGGCAGGTGTGGGCTGCGAGCTGAGGCTCGGGCTTCGGAGGTCAGATCCCAGCGAGAGGAATGGGGTTGGCTGCATGAACACAACCTGAAGGGGGCTACTGCACCACAGCTATCTGGGAGGGAGTCCAGGAAAAAGTTGGGAGCTGCCAAAGAGGCAAGAAACCATTGTTTAGCGGTGCGTGAGGAGAGGGGATTCAGAACACCACCTAAACAAGCTCCAGAGCTATCAGCGTGGACCCCAGAGACGGGCATGAGATGCTAAGGCTGCTGCTGCAGCCACCAAGAAGCCTGTGTGCAAGCACAGGTCACTATCCACATCTCCCCTCACGGGACCCTGTGCAGCCGCCACTGCCAGGGTCCCGTGATCCAGGGACAACATCCCTGGGAGAACACACGGCGCACCTCAGGCTGTTTCAACGTCATGTTGGCCTCTGCCGCCGCAGGCTCACCCTGCATTCCATACCCCTCCCTGCCCCCGGCCTGAGTGAGCCAGAGCCCCCCAATAAGCTGCTACATTAACCCCGTCCTGCCTGAGTGAAGAATAGATGCCCTCAGGCGACCTACATGCAGAGGCAGGGCCAAATACAAAGCTGAACCCCAGGAGCTGTGTGAACAAAGAAGAGAAAGGGAAATCTCTCCCAGCAGCCTCAGGAGCAGCAGATTAAATCTCCACAATCAACTTGATGTACCCTAAATTTGTGAAATACCTGAATAGACAACGATTCATCCCAAACTGAGGTAGTGGACTTGGGAGCAACGATATATATATATATTTTTTTCCTTTTTCTCTTTTGTGAGTATGTAGGCGTCTGCTTCTGTGTGTGATTTTGTCTGTATAGCTTTGCTTTTACCATTTGTCCTAGGGTTCTGTCAGTCCTTTTTTTTTTTTTTTAGTATAGTTTTGAGTGCTTGTTATCATTGGTGGATTTGTTTTTGGTTTGGTTGCTCTCTTCTTTCTTTTTTTCCTTTTTAAATTACTATTTAATTGTTTTAAATCTTTCATAATTATTTTTTATTTTAATTATTTTATTTATTTATTTATTCTTTCTTTCTTTCATTTTTTTCTCCCTTTTATTCTGAGCTGTGTGGATGACAGGGTCTTGGAGCTCCAGCCAGGTGTCAGGCCTGTGCCTCTGAGGTGGGAGAGCTGAGTTCAGGACATTGGTCCACCAGAGACCTTCCAGCTCCACATAATATCAAATGGCAAAAATCTCCCAGATATCTCCATCTCAACACTAAGAACCAGCTACACTCAACGACCAGCAAGCTACAGTGATGGACACCCTATGCCAAACAACTATCAACACATGAACACAAACCCACCCACTAGTAGAAAGGCTGCTTAAAATCATAATACGGTCACAGACTCCCCCAAACACACCACTGGACCTGGACCTGCCCACCAGAAAGACAAGATCCAGCCTCATCCACCAGAACACAGACACTAGTCCCCTTCACTAGGAAGCCTACACAAGCCACTGAACCAACCTTACCCACTGTGGGCAGACACCGAAAACAACGGGAACTATGAATCTGCAGCCTGCGGAAAGGACACCACAAACACAGTAAGTTAAGCAAAATGAGAAGACAGAGAAACACAGGAGATGAAGGAGCAAGGTAAAAACCCACCAGACCAAACAAATGAAGATGAAATAGGCAGTCTACCTGAAAAAGAATTCAGAGTAATGATAGTAAAGATGATCCAAAGTCTTGGAAATAGAATGGAAAAATTACAAGAAACATTTAACAAGGACCTAGAAGAACTAAACAGCAAACAAACAATGAGGAACAACACAATAAATGAAATTAAAAATTCTCTAGAGAGAATCAATAGCAGAATAACTGAGGCAGAAGAACGGATAAGTGACCTGGAAGATAAAATAATGGAAATAACTACTGCAGAGCAGAATAAAGAAAAAATAATGAAAAGAACTGAGGACAATCTCAGAGACCTCTGGGACAACATTAAATGCAACAACATTCGAATTATAGGGGTCCCACAAGAAGAACAGAAAAAGAAAGGGACTGAGAAAATATTTGAAGAGATTATAGTTGAAAACTTCCCTAATATGGGAAAGGAAATAATCAAGTCCAGGAAGAGCAGAGAGTCTCATACAGGATAAACCCAAGGAGAAACATGCCAAGACACATATTAATCAAACTATCAAATGTTAAATACAAAGAAAAAATATTAAAAACAGCAAGGGAAAAACAACAAATAACATACAAAGGAATCCCCATAAGGTTAACAGCTGATCTTTCAGCAGAAATTCTGAAAGCCAGAAGGGAGTGGCAGGACATATTTAAAGTGATGAAAGGGAAGAACCTACAACCAATATTACTCTACCCAGCAATGATCTCATTGAGATTCAACAGAGAAATTAAAACCTTTACAGAAAAGCAAAAGCTAAGAGAATTCAGCACCACCAAACAAACTTAACAACAAATGCTAAAGGAACTTCTCTAGGCAGGAAACACAACAGAAGGAAAAGACCTACAAAACAAACCCAAAACAATTAAGAAAATGGTAATAGGAACATACATATTGGGCTTCCCTGGTGGCGCAGTGGTTGAGAATCTGCCTGCTAATGCAGGGGACACGGGTTCGAGCCCTGGTCTGGGAAGATCCCACATGCCACGGAGCAGCTGGGCCCGTGAGCCACAACTACTGAGCCTGCGCATCTGGAGCCTGTGCCCCGCAACGGGAGGGGCCGCGATAGTGAAAGGCCCGCGCACCGCGATGAAGAGCGGTCCCCGCACCGCGATGAAGAGCGGTCCCCGCACCGCGATGAAGAGTGGCCCCCGCTTGCCGCAACTAGAGAAAGCCCTCGCACGAACTGAAGACCCAACACAGCCAAAAATAAATAAATAAATAAAGTAGCTATAAAATTTAAAAAAAAAAAAGGAACATACATATCAATAATTACCTTAAATGTATATGGATTAAATTCTCCAACCAAAAGACATAGATTGCCTGAATGGATACAAAAACAAGACCTGTATTTATGCTGTCTACAAGAGACCTACTTCACAGATAGGGACACATACAGACTCAAAGTGAGGTGATGGAAAAAGATATTCCATGAAAATGGAAATCAAAAGAAAGCTGGAGTAGCAATTCTCATATCAGACGAAATAGAGTTTAAAACAAAGACTATAACAAGAGACAAAGAAGGACTCTACATAATGATCAAGGGATCAATCCAAGAAGAAGATATAACAATTGTAAATATTTATGCACCCAACATAGGAGTACCTCAATACATAAGGCAAATGCTAACAGCCATAAAAGGGGAAATTGACAGTAACACAATCATAGTAGGGGACTTTAACACCCCACTTTCACCAATGGACAGATCATCCAAAATGAAAATAAATAAGGAAACACAAGCTTTAATGATACATTAAACAAGATGGACTTAATTGATATTTATCGGACATTCAATCAAAAACAACAGAATACACTTTCTTCTCAAGTGCTCATGGAAGATTCTCCAGGAAAGATCATATCTTGGGTCACAAATCAAGCCTTGGTAAATTTAAGAAAATTGAAATCATATCAAGTATCTTTTCCAACCACAATGCTATGAGACTAGATATCAATTACAGGAAAAAAATCTGTAAAAAATACAAACACATGGAGGCTAAACAATACACTACTTAATAACCAAGAGATCACTGAAGAAATCAAAGAGGAAATCAAAAAATACCTAGAAACAAATGACAATGAAAGCACGATGACCCAAAGCCTATGGGATGCAGCAAAAGCAGTTCTAAGAGGGAAGTTTATAGCAATAAAATCCTATCTTAAGAAACAAGAAACATCTCAAATACACAACTTAACCTTACACCTAAAGCAATTAGAGAAATAAGAACAAAAAAACCCCGAAGTTAGCAGAAGGAAAGAAATCATAAACATCAGATCGGAAATAAATGAACAAGAAATGAAGGAAAGAATAGCAAAGATCAATAAAACTAAAAGATGGTTCTTGGAGAAGATAAACAAAATTGATAAACCATTAGCCAGACTCATCAAGAAAAAAAGGGAGAACACTCAATTCAATAGAATTAGAAAAGAGAAAGGTGAAGTAACAACAGACACTGCAGAAATACAAAGGATCATGAGAGATTACTACAAGCAACTATATGCCAATAAAATGGACAACCTGGAAGAAATGGACAAATTCTTAGAAATGCACAACCTTCCGAGACTGAACCAGGAAGAAATAGAAAATATAAACAGATCAATCACAAGCACTGAAATTGAAACTGTGATTAAAAATCTTCCAACAAACAAAAGCCCAGGACAAGATGGCTTCACAGGTGAATTCTATCAAACGTTTAGAGACGAGCTAACACCTATCCTTCTCAAACCCTTCCAAAATATAGCAGAGGGAGGAACACTCCCAAACTCATTCTACGAGGCCACTATCACCCTGATAGCAAAACCAGACAAAGATGTCACAAAGAAAGAAAACTACAGGCCAATATCACTGATGAACATAGATGCAAAAATCCTCAACAAAATACTAGCAAACTGAATCCAACAGCACATTAAAAGGGTCATACACCATGATCAACTGGGGTTTATTCCAGGAATGCAAGGATTCTTCAATATATGCAAATCAATCAATGTGATACACCATATAAACAAATTGAAGAATAAAAACCATATGATCATCTCTATAGATGCAGAAAAAGCTTTTGACAAAATTCAACACTCATTTATGGTAAAAACCCTCCAGAAATTAGGCATAGAGGGAAATTACCTCAACCTAACTTAGGACATATATGACAAACCCACAGCCAACATCATCCTCAATGGTGAAAAATTGAAACCATTTCCACTAAGACCAGGAACAAGACAAGGATGCACACTCTCACCACTATTACTCAACGTAGTTTTGGAAGTTTTAGCCACAGCGATCAGAGAAGAAAAAGAAATGAAAGGAATCCAAATTGGAAAAGAAGAATTAAAGCTGTCACTGTTTGCAGATGACATGACACTATACATAGAGAATCCTAAAGATGCTACCAGAAAACTACTAGAGCTAATCAATTAATTTGGTAAGGTAGCAGGATATAAAATTAATGCACAGAAATCTCTTGTATTCCTATACACTAATGATGAAAAATCTAAAAGAGAAATTAAGGAAACACTCCCATTTACCATTGCAACAAAAAGAATAAAATACCTAGGAATAAACCTACCTAAGGAGACAAAAGACCTGTATGCAGAAAACTATAAGACACTGATGAAAGAAATTAAAAATGATACAAACAGATGGAGAGATATACCATGTTCTTGGATTGGAAGAATTAACATTGTGAAAATGACTCTACTACCCAAAGCAATCTACAGATTGAATGCAATCCCTATCAAACTACCAGTAGCATTTTTTACAGAACTAGAACAAAAAATTTCACAATTTGTATGGAAACACAAAAGACCCTGAATACCCAAAGCAATCTTGAGAAAGAAAAATGGAGCTGGAGGAATCAGGTTCCCTGACTTCAGATTATACCACAAAGCTACAGTCACCAAGACAGTATGGTACTGGCACAGAAACAGAAACATAGATCAATGGAACAGGATAGAAAGCCCAGAGATAAACCCACTCACACATGGTCACCTTATTTTTGATAAAGGAGGCAAGAATATACAATGGAGAAAAGACAGCCTCTTCAGTAAGTGGTGCTGGGAAAACTGGACAGCTACATGTAAAAGAATGAAATTAGAACACTCCCTAACACCATACACAAAAATAAATTCAAAATGGATTACAGACCTAAATGTAAGGCCAGACACTATAAAACTCTTAGAGGAAAACATAGGCAGAACACTCTATGACATAATCACAGCAAGATCCTTTTTGACCCACCTCCTAGAGAAATGGAAATTAAAAACAAAAATAAACAAATGGGACCTAATGAAACTCAAAAGCTTTTGCACAGCAAAGGAAACTGTAAACAAAATGAAAAGACAACCCTCTGAATGGGAAAATATATTTGCAAATGAAGCAACTGACAAAGGATTAATCTCCAAAATTTACAAGCAGCTCATGCAGCTCAATATGAAAAAAACAACCCAATCCAAAAATGGGCTGAAGACCAAAATAGACATTTCTCCAAAGAAGATATACAGATTGACAACAAACACATGAAAGCATGCTCAACATCATGAATCATTAGAGAAATGCAAATCAAAAGTACAATGAGGTATCACCTCAAACCAGTAAGAATGGCCATCATCAAAAAATCTATAAACAATAAATGCTGGAAAGGGTGTGGAGAAAAAGGAACCCTCTTGCATTATTGGTGGGAATGTAAATTGATGCAGCCACTATGGACAACAGTACAGAGGTTCCTTAAAAAACTAAAACTAGAACTACCATACGACCCAGGAATCCCACTACTGGGCATATACCCTAAAAACCATAATTCAAAAGAGTCATGTACCACAATATTCATTGCAGGTCTATTTACAATAGCTAGGACATGAAAGCTAGCTAAGTGTCCATTGACAGATGAATGGATAAAGAAGATGTGGCACATATATACAATGGAATATTACTCAACCATAAAAAGAAATGAAATTGAGTTATTTGTAGTGAGGTGGATGGAGTCTGTCATACAGGGTGAAGTAAGTCAGAAAGAGAAAAACAAATGCCGTATGTTAACACATATATATGGAATCTTAAAAAAAAAAAATTGTCATGAAGAACCTAGGGCTGGACGGGAATAAAGACACAGACCTACTAGAGAATGGACTTGAGGACACAGGGAGGGGGAAGCGTAAGCTGGGACAAAGTGGGAGAGTGGCGTGGACATATAAACACTACCAAACGTAAAATCGAGAGCTAGTGGGAAGCAGCCGCATAGCACAGGGACATCAGCTCAGTGCTTTGTGACCACCTAGTGGGGTGGGGTAGAGAGGGTGAGAGGGAGGGAGACGCAAGAGGGAAGAGATATGGTGATATATGTATATGTATAGCTGATTCACTTTGTTATAAAGCAGAAACTAACACACCATTGTAAAGCAATTATACTCCAATAAAGATGTTTAAAAAAAAAAAGGTGAGCTGATATAACTGCTTAAATAAATAAATAAATAAAGTGATCTATAATCCTATACCAAGAGATGTAAATCCTAATCTTGAGGTGTACTTATTTCAGAAATGAGAATGTGTGTTATCTCTGTAAGTTCACATTTTATATACATATAAATGACCAAATATAATGATGAATATCTGAATTTATCTGTAAATATAAATCTTGTATACACCTTTAAACTTGCCTAAATTATTCAAATATTTAGTTTTTACACATTTTTATTGACTGTGTGCTAGGTAAAATTCTTAATTTAGAAAATTTAGTTTACTTGACAAAGAAAGGAAAGAGAAATCTAATGATGAATATTAAAATCTTTCATAAAACATTTTTACATTGTTTTGTAATCATAGATATTATTCTATGTCTAACACATTTCGTTATTCAGTATCTTCTATTGAATAACTCATTTTCCCCCCATTCTTCAGCATTTATTTTGATTAATATCTATTTCACTAGAATGCTACTTTTCAGTATTTTAGAAATATAAAAGAAATATGTTTTCTAAAACTACATATGTAATTTTTTTTCATTATCACACACAAAAAATAAATCTTTTGGGTTTTAAAATTTGTGGGTGAGACAGTTTTTCAATGTAAAAATTCAAAAGTTGTTGCTCTATTCTTTTGAGCATTAATGTTTTATTTTTTATTGAAGTGTAGTTGATGAACAATATCATATAAGTTACAGGTGTACAATATAGTGATTGACAACTTTTAAAGGTTATACTCCATTTATAGATATTACAACATGTTGACTATATTCCTTGTGTTGTACAATATATCCTTGTAGCTTATTTTTTACATAATAGTTTGTACATCTTAATTCCCTAAATCTACGTTGCCCCTCCCCCCTTTCCTCTCTTCACTGGTAACCACTAGTTTGTTCTCTATATCTGTGAGTCTGCTTCTTTTTTACTATATTCATTAATTTGTTGTATTTTTTTAGATTCCACATATAAGTGATATCATACAGTATTTGTCTTTGTCTGGTTTATATCACTTAGCATAATACCCTCCAAGTCTACCCATATTGTTGCAAATGGCAAAATTTAACTCTTTGTTTATGGCTGAGTAGTATTCCATTGTATGTATGTAGGTAGGTAGGTAGGTAGATAGATGGATAGATAGATGATAGATAAATAGATAGATAGATAGATAGATAGATAGATAGATAGATAGATAGATAGATGATAGATGAAGTTACAATGATGATAACCCAACAGGGAACATTAAATTTGACTCTCCTATTCCACCCCTGAACTTTCCCTTCCTTCAAGTTAAAACAGACAATATATGCAAAAATATAAGAAGCTTGTTGTATCAGCTTGTGATGTAAGGCCTAAATTTAAGCCTGATAAAATGTGCTACCTTGCTATAATGGTAAAGTTGGGAGGCCCTTGAATGACCTAACCACACATTCTCCTTCCCACTCTGCTCCTGCAGAAAGGTCCCCTAGCCATACATCCCTCCTTACTAAAGAGACAAAGCAGAGTACCTGCTTATCCCTGAGGAGTGGGTTTCAGTTCCCTGGCATCCCACTGAATTATTTAAACAAGGGAATCACATCCTGCTGTGACGACCAGAGAGAACCCCACTCTATTGGTACTACAGAACTTGCCTCCCACAGTCCCTACTTCATGCTGTTTCCAAGTGTAACCCCTGTGTCTCCTGTGTGGTACTTGGGGTCCTCCTCCCCCGGGCTGTGAGCATATTCGTCTTTCCAGGGTCGGGTATAATGCATTTGGCCATCCCCGTAACCCTAGGGCAGGAATCCCTCCTTCATCAATAGGGTGAATAGGGTGTGATTAGAACTTGGCCACTCTTATAATTCAAAACTGTTTTCAGGATAGATTATTTTTGAATCTTTTTTGGTGATGTTAAATGGAACATCATAATTCCCTCTGAATTCCTTCTGAATTATTTTTGCATGTCTTCTGATTTTCCTTCTGTTCTAAAGTTTTCCTTCACTTAAATATTTATTGAGCAACTCTTTCATACCTGACACTTTTCAAGGTACTGATAAAAGAGTAGTGAATAAGAAAAGACAAAAATCGTGTGCTTATATAGAGCTTTTATGCTAGAGAAAGGCAAAAAATAATAAAAATTTAATATACAGTGTGTGAGATAGCAGTTTATGTCATAGAGAGGGAGATAAAAACTGTGAAGGTGGTAGCTATACGTTTAGTAGAGTGATGTTAGAGCTCTGACCTGGAAAAAGTGAAGGGAAAAACCACATGGATATCCCAGGAAGAAGAATTCCAGGCAGAGGGAACAGCAAGTACTAAATCCTGGAAGTGAAAGAATCCATCTTTTCGTCTTGAGTACTTAAATTATTAGTTTGATCTCCATTTTCTTTGCATCAAAGCTACAACATAGGTATAATATTTTATAACTACTATTAAATGTGGGTTTTTTTTCCCCCAAGTGTGTGAATAGGTTCTTGACATGACAGAAAATTGTTAAGGCTAGAGAAGTATTTTTCAGAGTAAATTCAGTTACCCTCTTTTCTCTCAGTACCTTCTCAAGAGGCAAATATATATTCTATTCAGGCATCTTACATATTTTATATGCCGATTCATGGCTGTTTGAGTGAATAAATGGATATTAATTGAATTAATGAATAACTGTCTTTGCACACTTGCTTTATACATTTAATATAAAATATATAGACTTGGAGGTTTTGTCCTACAATGTTTTTTACACTCATTTATATGACAACTCTCCCACTCTAATACAGGGATTATAAAAAACTCTGATTTCAATCTACTTAAATTTAGCTATTGACTTTGGTATCTATACTCAGTGTGGTCAGGGATCTCTGAATAATCTACATATTTGAAATTACCCTAAATTCAAATTTAATTTCTTCTGTGTGACTTTGGACAAGTGACTTAAACTGTGATTAGATTCTCATCTGAATATAATAAAAAATTTTACACTTTCTTGTTACAATATAATAATGCATGGGAAAACACATTGTATAAACTAGCAAAAAAAGTTAGCACTTTTTACACCTTATACCTTATGCCTATATAATTGTCCCACATTCACTCACCTCTGGAGGAAATTATGCAGAGCATAAAAGTATGAGAGAGTGAAAACAGTTTTATGACATATTTTCAAGAGGAGAGAAAGAAAGATGGGAATTTCATGACTGTGTATTTTCTCAGTAAGTTGTTGATATTTAGGGGCATGCTGGGATTTGGGACTCTAATAGTGAGGAAAATAATTAGAAAGTGTGCCATAGGAAATTCAAAAGTGCATAAAATAAATGAACTAAAAAAGAACAATCATGAAGGAGGTAAAGTATATAAGAAATTATAATTTCTTGAAAAGATAGAAAAAAAAATCCTTGACAGTCTGCCCAAGAAGAGAGTTCAAAATCAGAATATTCCATGCATGCTGGTTTTAAAGTATTCTCTTGCAAACTGTGCACCATAAATAGAAATTAATTCTTATGGCTTAACCTAAATTTGTCTGTAGTACAAAGCTGTTTGATGCAAAATGCCTTTATTTAAGAGACTAAAGGAAATCACGCCTTATAATTTAGAATAGCTAATGGAAGACAAATCAGTTAAAATGCCGATCAATTAAGTGTTATTTCATGCTAGTACTGCAGGTAATTAACATGCTATAACCTTACAGAAATTGCTTTTACTTCTACCCATTCATTCTCACCCGGTTTATGTTCTCATTCACCTGCACCTATGAGTGTCAAATTAGATTGTATTTGGGAACTTATTCCTGTTTTTACTAAAATGTACATAAACTACCCTCAAAAGAGGTGGAGCTTGGCATTAGATATCAATATAATGTGTGTGTTTTATTAGATACACTAAGTTTTTTTCCTAGGGTTTTCTTGACAAGTTATTGGTCCTTAAAGTTTTGGAAATCCCACTGTGTTTTGCACAATGGTATTTTTATTCTCTTGGTTCCTCTCTATTATTTGGGTTCATTACCTATCAGATTTTTCTGACTTTTCCCATTTATATATAAATTGACTTTATGCATTGTTTTCACAAAATTTTTTCCTCTCACCAACATATATTCCTGACCTTAAGGAAGGGGTAGGTTTACCAGATGAAGTACCGGATGCTCAATTAAATTTGAATTTAGTTAAACAAAGTAAATGTTTTTAAATTTAAGTATGTCTCAATTTTTTTTTTTTTTTGTGGACATACGTATGCTACAAGAAATGCTTCTTTCTTCCACTTCAAATTCAAATTTGGCTGAGTATCCTGTATGTATTTATTATTATTATTATTTTGCCAAATCTGGCAACCCTGGGAGAGAGATGAACCAAACTGAGATATAACTATATAAATTATTTTAAAATTTAAAAATTCAAATAAGAGAACACTGCTTTTAATACAATGCTAATAAGATATGCATGTGTATACCAATTTATTTCTGTTTTATTCTCAGCATGTATATTTCATGCAACTAATGCCAAGATTGAATCCTTCAAAAATATACTTTAATATTACATCATAAATAAAATTTGAAGTTTGCTATCTTTTACTTTTATAAAATTTTCTATCTCTCTGAAAGTCAGGGTGTTGAAAACAGTTAACTTATATCATGGTAAGTAATGTTGCACTGGAAGCCTTAAGAAGCCACATTTCTTCTTGGTGAAAATGAGTTAGAACCTCTAGAAAATGGGACTTCCCCTTTTAGGTCGTATGGAGTAGTAAAGGAAAACATCAGTCCCACTAAAAGGAACTTAAAAAGCTGAAACTTCTGCACAAAATTATCTGTTTAGGGACATCAACGAGCTGCTAAAGCAACGTGGACTAGAAAGGCTAAAATTCTGGAGATGAGAGACCCGTGGAAAGATGAGCTGAGTTTTATAACCAAGGTTATCCATGGGTGCATTAACAATTACAAGAAAGCAATAGTTTGGATTTAATTGAATACACAAGATTAGAGGCTGGGAATTCAAATTTTGCCCATTTAGATGGTTGATGCTGGGGAAAAGCGAAATTTTGGTTATTACATGGGGCTAGAGAGATAAAATTAGTAGTTATTAACCTGAACTATTGAGTTTTTTTCCCTCAAGACATTATAGATCTGAAACTTCAAGTTGCACAGAGTGAAAATGCTAGGCAAAAAGCCTCTGGAAATTAAAGGATGTTATTTATTGTGTTCCTGCAAAACTATCATAGCATTTTAATCATGGCAACAGTCTAATATTGTTTATTGCCCAGTAAACACCTCACCTATTTTCTCTCAACTCATCTGAATCTTTTGAAATCAAGTTGCAAAGATGGTGCCTATCATCTTCAAATATTGATACTTCAGTATTTTTTATCTATAAATAAGGACATTCTTCTACATAACCACAATACAACCACCAAAATCTGGAAGTTAGTATTGATATATTACTATCATCCAATCAAGAATAATTCAGACTTAAAGATATTAGGTAAGGCCATGAAAGATAGCTGACCATACTGAGTTGGAGAGGAGCATGATTTTGCACATTGCTATGTCAGAATCTGAGAAGGCTGAGAAAGACATTTACAGTGGTGACAATGCCTAATGCAGGGCAGCAAGCCCCAAAGTGAAGAAGGTTATATCCAGTTAGAGAGACAGCTTGGTGTATGGAGGTCAGAGATTGAGTAGATTTAGAAAGTCTTTTGCATGACAGGGTAGACTGGCTGAAGACGGAATGGTCAGACAAGGCAAATAATGTACCCATAAGGGGCTAAGGGACAAGCTATTATAAGTGACTGAGATGAGAAGGATACCCACATGATGGAGAGTAGACTGTTGAAGGAAGTCAAAGACAGAGCAGGGTGAAAGGAATACACCATGGGACTGGATATCAAAGTTCAAGTAGCGTAAGGAAGATGTTGCCAAAGAGTGATAGCCTAGGATGGAGGTTGGCATTGTGGTGTATTTACAGTTTGGCTCAAATCATATGAAATTTGAGTGAGTTTAAGTCTCTTTGTTTTTAAATTTGATATTTTATTCTCTGCTTTGTTTTTTTAGATTTGTTTCAGTTGCTTTGGGGTAGATATTTTGGTAAATAAAGTTAGGTTCTTTTTTTACAATGCAGATTATAAATTTTATGTACTTTATAATCTAAAGATTTTTGATTTAGTCATTTTGAAGAAATATTTTACATTCATTTCAAAGACTATGTTATACATTTCTGTGATAAGAGGTTTATATGATTGGTAATGTGTAATACTTTGAAAATTTGACTCATAAATAAGAATTTGAGAGTGCAGACTCATAATTATTTTCATCACAAAGCATCGAAAATGGACTGCAGATTGCAGTTCTTATGGGAGGTATATAAGTAACATATGTCCATGTACAAAATTGATCATAATTATATATTTTTAATTTTTATTTTGAGTTATCTTTAAATTTAATAATTAAAATTTAAAGGTACTGAATATTATAAACTAAGAGAAAATAGATGATCAAAGTCATCATATTTATAGAATGCAATCTGTAAATTTACTTTATCCCTTCAGTGTAGATATAGAACAGAAACTTTAAAGATTTTTAAAAAGACTAGTGTGTAGTAACCAATGTGTATTATCTCATATACTTCTTTTTGACTATGTGGGCATTTCAGATGGTCAATGCCAGCTCTTAGCTCAGTTAATTAATGTGCCACATTAATTTTCTAATTCAGAATAGAGCATTACAGATGGTCTTATGAATGTGTCTGAATCTTCAAAATGCTGATAATTAAAAGAAATACATGATACTCTCAGTATTTTTGGTTAGTTGAAAATATTAGTCACTTATGTATCTTTCCTTCACATACAAGATGAATGTTTTCTAAGCAATGAGAAAATTATTAAGAATAAAAATGAAAATATGAAATGCTTGGAAATGTTTATAAAGAACTACTCATAGGCACTTCAAATGCCAAGTTTACATTTATACACAATTAATCATAATATATTAAGGAAAAACAAAATCAAGGCAATGATTACTAAAGTGACAGATTTCTTTAAAAGTAAGTTACATGAGAATATAACAAAATAACAATTAAAGAACCACATTTTGGCAGGGAAGGAGCAACATGAGAGATGGAAACAAGGAACCCAATGGGTCTCCATGGACATAATTTCTACTAACATCTAAATGTGAGTTTATAGCCCAAGAAGACACTGGGCTGAATTAATATGAAGTGATTAAAAATACATAAAACTTACATGTATATGGCCCATAGAAGGAATCCTAATATAAGCCCAGAACCAAAGAGTATGCAAAGTACAGAAAAGACTCTAAAGACATATGGGGAATGGGAAAAGTTCTCCCATATGCATATAGTAATTGTCTTGGAGAATAGAGATAAGAAGACAAATATTTATTAAAATACCAGGTAAAGATTTTCAAATGCTGATTGAATACATCAAACTATGGATTCAATATATTTTTTAAACTTCAAACAGGACAAATATAAAGGAAACCACATAAAGTTTTATCATAGTCAAACTACTGATAAAGACAAAAACAAAAGCTTAAAAACTACTGGAGAAAACTCATCATTAGTTTCAATAGTGCTGGAAAAAAAATCTGTTAGCCTAGAATCCTATACCTAGCAAATATATTTTTCTTAAATAAAGGTAAAATAATAACATTTTCAGAAAAACAAAAACTGAAAGAACAGACATGTATTAAGGGACTATTAGAGAGTGCTGGCAGAAGAAAAATGATCCCAGATGAATCCATAAAAAATACATGAGAAAACAGCAAAGGAAGGATGAAATACAATGATTTTTTTTTTAAGTAAATGATGATAAAGTCTTATGGAGTTTAAGACATAAGTGGAAATAAGATATATAGCAATTGTTTGGGGGGTTCCTAAGACCACCCACGTCTACAATAATTCACTAGAAGTATTCAAGACTCAGCATAGTTGGCCCCATCTCTCAGTTTTATTTCAGAAACACAGCAGCATAGTGACACAGTAACATAGTACACAGTAACATCAGATAAGCAGCTGATTCAGTAAAGGAAAAAGATACAAGCAGAGTCTGGAGCAGCCCATGTGCAGGCTTCCTATACTCTCTCCCTCGCGTGAGAAATCACACAGGCTGTATCAACCCTATAGCAGATAAAATACAGCAACATAGTGCAGTGTTTCTGCCCAGAGAGGTCCATATGAGACTCGGAGTTTAGGTTTTTTATTGGGAAAATTTCACATGGGCATACTTTGCTCAACTACCAGACTCTCAGAAGGAAAGCAGATGTTCACTATAAATCACGTTGCAGCACAAAGAAACAACTTATCAGTTAGGGAGCATTTTAGAATCTAAGTGTCCAGATGCTAGTCAAGCAGGCCCTTCCAAAGATGGCAGCCTCAGGCCTGCTTTGTTAGCTCTTTTCTGCACAGTAACAGTAGTCCCAAAAATAGGAAGGGGAAGAGAAGTTAAACTGTTACAGTATTCTTTAATTGCTCAGAAAGTGATAAATTTTTTTGTACTCTCTAGAGTATCAACTAAAGGAAAGAGTAAGGATTGTGGGCCATCAAGATAATGATAAAGTAAAATGGTATGAAAATACTTGGCTGATGCAAAAGAAGGTAAGAAGTAAGAAATAAAGGGAAAAAACTAGTGCCATAAATAGGTAAGACAGAATTAGTTGGTAGATATAAACTCGAAGATATCACATATTGATGATGTAATAGTCCACCATAAAACAGATTGCCAGACTGGGAAAATAAACAAATAAAAAGACAAAACAAACTAAAACCCAAATATATGATGTTTATAAGAGATACACTTTAAATACAAAGATACAAAAAATTTGAAACCAAAGGAATGGGAAAGATATGCCATATAAATGTACCAACCAAAAAAACTGGTAATAATATCAGACAACAGGATACATCAAACAAGAATAAATAGCAGTCCTAAATTTGTATACATCAAACACTGTATGTATAAAAAACACAATAGAAACATAATATTAAAATGATATTTATAATTGCAAATGACAAGGGATAAATTTAATGAAATATTTTCAACACTTCTACATTGAAAACTAGAAAACATGATTGAGGAAAATTTTAATAAAACCTAAATAAAAATACCTAAGGAAAATACTATGTATATTGATAAGAAGTGTATTATTGTAAAAATATCAATTTTTCACAAATTATTGTATAGATTCACAGCAAGCTCAATAAAGATTCTCAAAACAAAGCAATCTCCAGAAGGACAAATCCAGAAGATTATACTATCAGATATCAATCTCAGAGAAAGTTATATTAATTAAAACTGTAGTACAACTGTAAAAAATATACAAATAGACCAATAAAACAGATAATATAGAAACTGACTACACATGTGTTGTCATCTGATTTAGGCAGCAAAGTGGGGGAAAGGATGGTCTTTTCAATTAATTCTGCTTGGTCAGGAGATTGGGAGAGGCATAGGAAAACTTTCTGGGATGCTGTAAACATTTCTCATTTGACCTGGATCATGGTTACACAAATGTAGACATACATAAACACTCATCCAGCTGTTTTCCTAAGATCTATATACTTTACTCAATGAAAGAATGAAACTATGTTCTATGAATTCCGTATCTGTAGTTAATATATGTTAACAAGACAGGGCTTTATTTCATGTGGAGTGAATCCAGCAGCAGAAAACGGTCCAAAGGTTAAAACTCACACAGAGCCTCTGCACTGGGTGACTAGTAATGGACTCACTGGGCACAGTGGAGAATTAGTGTCATACAAGCAATTGGATTGATATAAACCAATAATAGAAAATGAATATGTGTTGGAGAAATGGTGCACAAACAAATTGAAAGACTAAAAGAGTACTAAGGTTTTCTCTTAGGAGGAATTATTTTATGAAAAATTTGGAGACATGGTATTTGGGACCTATCCTATGGGGAAAAGATTGTCGTGAGAATTAATGATCAAATGATTGGAGACTTGACAAAGTGTCAGAAACAGCAACTTTGAACATGCAGAAGTTTAGGGAGCACAGCAAATTCAGATGCTATGGACAGCAGAAGCCTGAGCATTAATAGTGAAATTCAAATATATGTGGAAAGTGGTACCTGTTTCCACAAGCAGACATTTCAGGAAAAATTGAGAAAAACTGAAATAGGCAAATGAGATTATTGGTTGTTCTCTCTAGTGCAGCTCTACTTTACTGACACTTTCCACTGTCTTTAAAATACTTTACAAGACTATAACTGTAGAAAATAATATATTGTTTTCTGTAAAAATACTTGCATTTTACTGTATACAATTTAATTGTGATCATTAATCTATGGATAGTGACCTATTTTGCATCTAGTTGAAAATTCATTTCAGCTTTCATAGTTAACTATTTATGTGCATTATTGAATTCTTCTTTGAATCAATATTTAATGTTATATAAAAATTTGATATGTGTTCATTTCATTGTATGAGAGTCATGATACCTTTTCTAAGAAAATATTCTTTAACAGGTGGAAGATAAGGCTCTTGAACTGTGAATAGTGACCGTTAAAATGGTGCTTTGAATTTCTGGGGTTAAAATGTCAGATTAAAGATTTGTCTGCTCCCTTGTACTTCTTAATATCACACAATGTAAAATGGTGCAACAGCTGTGGAAAACAGTATTAAAATTGCTCAAAAATGTCTAAAATAGAACTACCATATGATCTAGCAACTCTACGTCTGTGTATGTAGACAAAAGAATCAAAATCAAGATCTTGAAAATATATTTTCACTCCCACGTTCATTGAAGCATTATTCACAATAATCAAGAAATATACAAGTGTCTGTTGACAGATGCATAGATGAAGAAAATGTGGTACAGGATATGGAGCTTCAAGATGGCGGAAGAGTAAGACGTGGAGATCAACTTCCTCCCCACAAATACATCAGAAACACATCTACATGTGGAACAACTCCTACAGAACACCTAGTGAACGTTGGCAGAAGATCTCAGACCTCCCAAAAGGCAAGAAACTCCCCCACGTACCTGGGTAGGGCAAAAGAAAAAACAGAGACAAATAATAGGGATGGGACCTGCACCAGTGGGAGGAAGCTGTGAAGGAGGAAAGGATTCCACACACTAGGAAGCCCCTTCACGGGCAGAGACTGCGGGGGGCGGAGGGGGGAAGCTTCAGAGCCACGGAGGAGAGTGCAGCCACAGGGGTGCGGAGGGCAAAGTGGAGAGATTCCCGCACAGAGGATCAGTGCTGACCAGCACTCACCAGCCCGAGAGGCTTGCCTGCTCACCTGCTAGGGCAGGTGTGGGCTGGGAGCTGAGGCTCAGGCTTCGGAGGTCAGATCCCAGCGAGAGGAATGGGGTTGGCGGCGTGAACACAGCCTGAAGGGGGCTAGTGCACCACGGCTAGCCGGGAGGGAGTCCAGGGAAATGTCTGGAGCTGCCAAAGAGGCAAGAGACTTTTTCTTGCCTCTTTGTTTCCTGCTGCGCGAGGAGAAGGGATTAAGGCCACCACTTAAAGGAGCTCCAGAGACTGGCGTGAGCCGCAGCTACCAGCATGGACCCCAGAGACGGGCATGAGACGCTAAGGCTGCTGCTGCAGCCACCAAGAAGGCTGTGTGCAAGCACAGGTCACTCTCCACACCTCCCCTCCCCGGAGCCTGCGCAGCCCGCCACTGCCAGGGTCCCGTGATCCAGGGAAAACTTCCCGGGAGAACGCATGGTGCGCCTCAGGATGGTGCAACATCACGCTGGCCTCTGCTGCCGCAGGCTCACCCCACATCCGTACCCCTCCCTCCCCCCGGCCTGAGTGAGCCAGAGCCCCCGAATCAGCTGCTCCTTTAACCCCGTCCTGTCTGAGTGAAGAACAGTTGCCCTCAGGCGACCTACATGCAGAGGTGGGTCCAAATCCAAAGCTGAACCCCAGGAGCTGAGCAAACAAAGAAGAGAAAGGGAAATCTCTCCCAGTAGCCTCAGGAGCAGCAGATTAAATCTCCACAATCAACTTGATGTACCTTGCATCTGTGGAATACCTGAATAGACAACGAATCATCCCAAATTGAGGAGGTGGACTTTGGGAGCAACAATATATATATTTTTTCTCCCTTTTTCTCTTTTTGTGAGCCTGTAGGCATCTGCTTCTGTGTGTGATTTTGTCTGTATAGCTTTGCTTTTACAATGTGTCCTAGGGTTCAAACTGTCCGTTTATTTTTAAAATATTTTTATTACATAAAAAATTTTTTTCTTAATAATTATTTTTTAATAACTTTATTTTATTTTACTTTATTTTATTGTATTTTATCTTCTTTCTTTCTTTTTTTCTCCCTTTTATCCTGAGCCGTGTGGAGGACAGACTCTTGGTGCTCCAGCCAGGTGTCAGGGCTGTGCCACTGAGGTGGGAGAGCCAAGTTCAGGACACTGGTCCAAAAGAGACCTCACAGCTCCATGTAATATCAAATGGTGAAAACCTCCCAGAGATTTCCATCTCAATGCCAAGACCCAGCTCCACTCAACAACCAGCAAGCTACAGTGATGGACACCCTATGCCAAACAACTAGCAAGACAGGAACACAACCCCATCCATTAGCAGAGAGGCTGCCTAAAATCATAATAAGGTCACAGACACCCCAAAACACACCACCAGACGTGGACGTGCCCACCAGAAAGACAAGATCCAGACTCATCCACCAGAACACAGGCACTAGTCCCCTCCACCAAGAAGCCTACACAACCTACTGAACCAACCTTACCACTGGGGAGAGACATCAAAAACAATGGAAACTACAACCCTGCAGCCTGTGAAAAGGAGACCCCAAACACAGTAAGTTAAGCAAAATGAGAAGACAGAGAAACACACAGCAGATGGAGGAGCAAGGCAAAAACCCACCATTCCTAACAAATGAAGAGGAAATAGGCAGTCTACCTGAAAAAGAATTCAGAATAATGATAGTAAAGATGATCCAAAATCTTGGAAATAGAATGGAGAAAATACAAGAAACATTTAACAAGGACCTAGAAGGACTAAAGAGCAAACAAACAGTGATGAACAATGCAACAAATGAAATTAAAAATTCTCTAGAAGGGATCAATAGCAGAATAGCTGAGGCAGAAGAACGGATAAGTGACTTGGAAGATAAAATAACTACTGCAGAGCAGAATAAAGAAAAAAGAATGAAAAGAATTGAGGACAGTCTCAGAGACCTCTGGGACAACATTCAATGCACCAACATTCGAATTATAGGGGTCCCAGAAGAAGAAAAGAAAAAGAAAGGGACTGAGAAAATATTTGAAGAGATTATAGTTGAAAACTTCCCTAATATGGGAAAGGAAATAGTTAACCAAATCCAGGAAGCACAGAGAGTCCCATACAGGATAAATCCAAGGAGAAACACACCAAGACACATATTAATCAAAGTATCAAAAATTAAATACAAACAACAAATATTAAAAGCAGCAAGGGAAAAACAACAAGTAACACATAAGGGAATCCCCATAAGGTTAACAGCTGATCTTTCAGCAGAAACTCTGCAAGCCAGAAGGGAGTGGCAGGACATATTTAAAGTGATGAAGGAGAAAAACCTACAACCAAGATTACTCTACCCAGCAAGGATTTCATTCAGATTTGACAGAGAAATTAAAACCTTTACAGACAAGCAAAAGCTAAGAGATTTCAGCACCACCAAACCACCTTCACAACAAATGCTAAAGGAACTTCTCTAGGCAGGAAACACAAGAGAAGGAAAAGACCTACAATAATAAACCCAAAACAATTAAGAAAATGGTAACAGGAACCTACATATCGAAAATTACCTCAAATGTAAATGGATTAAATTCTCCAACCAAAAGACATAGATTGGCTGAATGGATGAAAAAACAAGACCCGTATATATGCTGTCTACAAGAGACCCACTTCAGATCTAGGGACACATGCAGACTGAAACTGAGGGGATGGAAAAAAGTATTCCATGCAAATGGAAATCAAAAGAAAGCTGGAGTAGCAATTCTCATATCAGACAAAATAGACTTTAAAACAAAGACTATTACAAGAGACAAAGAAGGACACTACATAATGATCAAGGGATCAATCCAAGAAGAAGATATAACAATTGTAAATATGCACCCAACATAGGAGCACCTCAATACATAAGGCAAATACTAATAGGCATAACAGGGGAAATTGACAGTAACACAATCATAGTAGGGGACTTTAACGGCCCACTTTCACCAATGGACAGATCATCCAAAATGAAAATAAATAAACACAAGCTTTAAATGATACATTAAACAAGATGGACTTAATTGATATTTATAGGATATTCCATCCAAAAACAACAGAATGCACATTCTTCTCAAGTGCTCATGGAACATTCTCCAGGATAGACCATATCTTGGGTCACAAATCAAGCCTTGGGAAATTTAAGAAAATTGAAATTGTATCAAATATGTTTTCTAGGCACAATGCTATGAGACTAGATATCAATTACAGGAAAAAATCTGTAAGAAATACAAACACATGGAGGCTAAACAACACACTAATTAATAACCAAGAGATCACTGAAGAAATCAAAGAGGAAATCAAAAAATACCTAGAAACAAATGACAATGAAAACATGACGACCCAAAGCCTATGGGATGCAGCAAAAGCAGTTCTAAGAGAGAAGTTTATAGCAATACAATGCCACCTTAAGAAACAAGAAACATCTCAAATAAACAACCTAACCTTACACCTAAAGCAATTAGAGAAAGAGGAACAAAAAACCCCCAAAGTTAGCAGAAGGAAAGAAATCATAAAGATCAGATCAAAAATAAATGAAAAAGAAATGAAGGAAACTATAGCAAAGATCAATAAAACTAAAAGCTGGTTGTTTGAGAAGATAAACAAAATTGATAAACCATTAGCCAGACTTATCAAGAAAAAAAGGGAGAAGATTCAAATCAATAGAATTATAAATGAAAATGGAGAAGTAACAACTGACATAGCAGAAATACAAAGGATCATGAGAGATTACGACAAGCAACTCTATGCCAATAAAATGGACAACCTGGAAGAAATGGACAAATTCTTAGAAATGCACAACTTCTGAGACTGAACCAGGAAGAAATAGAAAATATGAACAGACCAATCACAAGCACTGAAACTGAAACTGTGATTAAAAATCTTCCAACAAACAAAAGCCTAGGACCAGATGGCTTCACAGACGAATTCTATCAAACATTTAGAGAAGAGCTAACACCTATCCTTCTCAAACTCTTCCAAAGTATAGCAGAGGGAGGAATACTCCCAAACTCATTCTACAAGACCACCATCACTCTGATTCCAAAATCAGACAAAGATGTCATGAAGAAAGAAAACTACAGGCCAATATCACTGATGAACATAGATGCAAAAATCCTCAACAAAATACTAGCAAACAGAATCCCACAGCACATTAAAAGGATCATACACTATGATCAAGTGGGGTTTATCCCAGGAATGCAAGGATTCTTCAATATATGCAAATCAATCAATGTGATACACCATATTAACAAATTGAAGGAGAAAAACCATATGATCATCTCAGTAGATGCAGAGAAAGCTTTTGACAAAATTCAACACCCATTTATGGTAAAAACCCTCCAGAAAGTAGGCATCGAGGGAACTTTCCTCAACATAATAAAGGCCATATATGACAAACCCACAACCAACATCGTCCTCAATGGTAAAAATTGAAACCATTTCCACTAAGATCAGGAACAAGACAAGGTTGCCCACTCTCACCACTATTATTCAACATAGTTTTGGAAGTTTTAGCCACAGCAATCAGAGCAGAAAAAGAAATAAAAGGAATCCAAATTGGAAAAGAAGAATTAAAGCTGTCACTGTTTGCAGATGACATGATACTATACACAGAGAATCCTAAAGATGCTAGCATAAAACTACCAGCGCTAATCAATGAATTTGGTAAAGTAGCAAGATACAAAATTAATGCATAGAAATCTCTTGCATTCCTATACACTAATGATGAAAAATCTGAAAGTGAAATTAAGAAGACCCTCCCATTTACCATTGCAACAAAAAGAATAAAGTATCTAGGAATAAACCTACCTAAGGAGACAAAAGACCTGTATGCCGAAAATTATAAGACACTGATGAAAGAAATTAAAGATGATATAAACAGATGGCGAGTTATACCATGTTCTTGGATTGGAAGAATCAACATTGTGAAATAGACTCTACTACCCAAAGCAATCTACAGATTCAATGTAATCCCTATCAAACTACCACTGGCATTTTTCACAGAACTAGAACAAAAAATTTCACAATTTGTATGGAAACACAAAAGACCCCAAATAGCCAAAGCAATCTTGAGAAAGAAAAATGGAGCTGGAGGAATCAGGCTCCCTGACTTCAGACTATATTACAAAGCTACAGTAATCAAGACAGTTTGGTACTGGCACAGAAACAGAAATATAGATCAATGGAACAGGATAGAAAGCCCAGAGATAAGCCCACACACATATGGTCACCTTATCTTTGATAAAGGAGGCAAGAATATACAGTGGAGAAAAGACAGCCTCTTCAATAAGTGGTGCTGGGAAAACTGGACAGCTACATGTAAAAGAATGAAATTAGAACACTCCCTAGCACCGCACACAAAAATAAGCTCAAAATAGGTTAAAGACCTAAATGTAAGGCCAGATACCATCAAACTCTTAGAGGAAAACATAGGCAGAACACTCTATGACATAAATCACAGCAGGATACTTTTTGACCCACCTCCTAGAGAAATGGAAATAGAAACAAAAGTAAACAAATGAGACCTAATGAAACTTAAAAGCTTTTGCACAGCAAAGGAAACCGTAAACAAGATGAAAAGACAACCCTCAGAATGGGAGAAAATATTTGCAAATGAAGAAACTGACAAAGGATTAATCTCCAAAATTTACAAGCAGCTCATGCAGCTCAGTAATGTGAAATGCAAATGCCAAATATAGGCATGACACTTTTGAAAGAAGATTAAAATTGGAAACTTGTTGTGTTGCATATCAGGCCCCTTTGCACAGCCTCAGTAATTAGGACAGTGTGGTATTGGACAAGGATAGACAGATCAATGGTACAGAATAGAGGGTTCAGAAAAAGACATAGGTATATATGGTCACTTGATTTATGATCAAGTGTAACTTTAACCAGTTAACATGTGAAATAATGCCCTACTTTATTAGCAAAGAGGGAAATGTACTTAGTCTTATAAGTGGCAAAACCCAGTCAATTCCCTTAAAACCTATACTCTCTGCCCTTCTGGTTACTTATGGCTTATGTGCTGTGCTGTGCAATAGGTTTTAGTTGGCATCACTGTTAATGAGATTTTGTCAAACTGGGTGGTTTACCCACCTCCTAGCAATCCCGACTTCAGTTTTGTGAGATTGTTTTTATTGTATCATCAATACTACAATATGAAAGAAATAAGAAATAAGAACAGTATATTACTCTCTACTATGTTGTACTTAGATGATCTATTTTGGATGCTTCACTATGATCATTTTGCACTTTTAAAATTCCTTTTAGTCTTTTGTCAAATGATAAAAATTCTACGTTCATGAACTTTACACTGCAAATTTGTTCTTCAGTTATCATCTGTGACTAATTTGCTGACAAACATGACTAAAATTCAGAAATCAATATCTTGAGTTGCATTTTTATTAGTGTCACTTTACCAAAAAAAGCTTCTGACAGTTTAGTCTATTGATCTCTCTATTAAGTAAATTTATCTATAGACATATATGGAATTCATTAGAGTCCAAGGGGAACTACCATCAGGATGAATGCCCTCTCATTTTGAATAGTGGTGGGGCTGAAAAATATTAATGTTGGACACCCCCTTATGATAGATAACAAAGTGTTAAAACACATACTTTAGAAGATATTTGAATTATTGTTGTGTTTTAATTTGTATATTTCTTCAATAATTAATTTTGTGTATTTTCCAGTAGAAAAAAATAACAAAAAGAAAAAGAAAAGGAAATCATTTCCTTTGCTCTTTCTTTTTAAAATAATGATTTGTCAAAATTCAACAATAAAGATATATCATTTTCACATGTACTGTTTTCAAATACTGGGAGAAGCAGGCATTTCATGATAAGGCTTATAGAAATTTGACTTCACAAAATAATTTCCAAAGTGGGCATTTTTCCACTTGAGTATCTTCCCATCCTTAACAGACTCATTCTAATTTCCGTAGACTACTTCCTTGTCAAAACTTGTTGACAGGATCATTTATGATGAATTCTGATTCTCATATTTTTCTGCCATTTGTTTGACGTGATTTATCCAGTCTATCTGAGTCTTAGTGATATCTCTGTAAACAAGCAATAAAGTCTAGTTCTAATGTGAGGTAATGAAGATTAAATGAGATAACACATGAGAAAGATTTAGTAATATGACTAGTACACAAAATTTAGGTTAAACTCTTAGGGTCCTCATTCGGATTTGCAATTTCCTGGCCTGCTTTAATGTCTTTAATGTACATTCGAGAGACAGAATTTGGGCCTCCCTATATTTTTATTCCCTGACATAGTAGACTATACCTCAGCCCTCCTAATCCACAGGGTCTGAATCTGTGGATTTTGGTATCTGTGGGGGTCCTGAAATCAATCCCCTGAGGATACAGAGGGATGATTCTACTTTTTAAATACTCATAAACTTTGGACAGAAATCCTAAATAAAAATAATTATAATTGTTTATTTAAATGCCAGTGTTTAAAAGATACTACAAAATGTTTTTTAAATGTTTAAAAATAGGACCGAATTTATTTTTGTTTTTATAGTATCTTGCAGAAATTGGTTTTAGTCATAGATTAAAATCATGAAATTTACATAATTTTGGGTTTCTGTATTCCGTATTCACCAGAATCTATTCCACATCAATGTTTGTATTGCTCTAAGACAAGTAAGAATTCAATATTTAATAGTATATCTATTAAAATAACCTATTATCAAGATTTAGTAAAACTCACTTATTTAAATAATGTTAGATTATTTACTTAACACTGCTTATTAAATGATTTTCTAGTTATATTTCCCCTAAACTTGCAAGGTAATGTCTGCACTAAAGTGGATTTTACATTACTCTTTTTGATCACTTGATTTCCTCAGGATAGCATAATTGATAAATTAATATTTTTACACCTTTCAAAGCTGAATTGACTCACCTAGTGATATCAGTTTTGTTTCTGGAATTCTATTGTTTGATTTTTATCTTTCTTTGTGACTACTTTACATTTTAAAAAAGTGTACCTAATGGAATTAGACAATCCAATACAACACCATCTGCTGTGCATCACAGTCATGTTTTATTGTGGTTCACTGACAAAAATTTCGTGAAACTGACATCTTCTTCTTTGATAAAGTCACGATCTGAAAATGGCAAATTACCTGCCATAAAATCATGTAAAGCACATCATAGCTTTTAAACACATTTACTTCTCTTCCCACTATGTTATTATTTTTTATCTAATTAAAATTGATTTTGGTGATTATATAATAGCTTGGAAGGTTTTTTTTTTAATTTAAATATTGATGAGTTAAGCAAAAGGAACATTCAAGATTTGATTTAAAATTTCTGTTATTTGAGATGTTTTACTTAGATTACCTATGTTTATCATATCTTACAGCTGAGATTTCTTTATCAATTTAAAAAAGTCCTGTTTCCTAAACATTTTTCCTTCAAGTTAATGAACTCATCTTTGTAACTGGATATTTTAAATATTATTGTATGATTTTATTATATACTTTCATTTTTTTCAATTTGAAAATTAAAATATGCAAATAGATTTGATAAAGAATCAACAGTTACATTTCTGGTTTCTCAGTAAGATAATAAATTAGATCAGGCTACTCAAATATGGAGTTGAACAAAAGTGAGATAGAAGTATATGAATCTGAATAGAAATATTAAAATGTTGGAAGAAGCTGCTAGGAGAGAGAAGATTCTTTATGTCGTCTATTCTTTTTCTGTTTTTTGTGGTTTTAATTGAACATTTTATGTGATTTCATTTCTTTCCTATCTTAGTATTTCAGTTACACTTATTTAGTGGTTGCCTCACATTTTGCAATATATATTTACAACTAACCTAAGTCCACTTTTAAATAATGCCATACAGTTGGCCCTTCATATCCACTGGTTCTGCATCCGAGGATTTTATTTGGAAAAAAAATCCAGAAAGTTCCAAAAAGCAAAAATGGAATTTGCTGTGTTGGCAACTATTTACATAGTATTTATATTGTATTAGGTCTTATAAGTAATTTAGAGAAAATTTAAAGTGTGTAGGAGGATATTCATAGGTTATATGCAAATACAATGTTATTTTATGTAAGGGACTTGAGTATCCCCAAATGT
Source organism: Balaenoptera borealis (assembly GCF_965194805.1). Lineage (NCBI taxonomy): Eukaryota > Metazoa > Chordata > Mammalia > Artiodactyla > Balaenopteridae > Balaenoptera > Balaenoptera borealis. Next base: position 43,798,268 of record NC_138862.1, read on the forward strand.
TGGTATCTGCAGGGGGTCTTGGAACTAATCACCTATGGCTATTGAGGGACGACTGTATATATCACATCACAAGTGGTGTGAGTGCCTTATAATAACAAAATTCTTACTTTTTCCTCCCATTGCTTGTATCATGGCTGTCATTTATTTTACTTATATATAAACATACATAAGTATATATTATATATATTTGTATATATAAGCATACATAATCAAATACTTTGCTATTATTATTTTGAACAAACTGTTACCTGTTAGATTAAGAATAAGACAAATAAAAGTTTTATTTATCTTTACTTATTTCTTCTTCTATACTCTTCCCTTCTTTGTGTAGATTCAAGTCTAACCTATATTATTTTCTATCCCTCTAAAGGACTTCTTTTAACATTTCTTGCGAGGTAGGTCTACTGGCAACAAATACCTTCAATTTTTGTTTGTTCAAGAAAGTCTTTATTTTTTCCTTCACATTTGAAGGATAATTTCACAGGTTACAGAATTCTAGGTTGGTGTTTTTATCTCTCAACACTTTAAATATTTTACTCCACTCTCTTTTTGCTTGCAGGATTTCTGAGAAGTCAGGTGTAATTCTCATCTTTGAACCTCTATAGGTAAGGTGATTTTTTGGTTTCTTTCAGGATTTATTTAATCTTTGATTTCCTGTAGTTTGAAAACGATATGCCCAGGTGTAGTTTGTTTGTTTTTGCCATTTTTCCTGCTTGGTGTTCTCTGAACTTCCTGAATGCACTCTTAATTGGCATTAAGAGTATCTGACATTAATTTACAGAAATTCTCAATTATTATTGTTGCCAGTATTCTGTTTCTTTCTCTCTACTCCTTCTGGCATTCCCATTACACATATGTTACACCTTTTGTAGTTGTCCCACAGTCCTTGTATATTCTCTTTTGTTTTCTGCAATTCTGTAGGATGCTTCTTCATTTTGTTGATTCTTTCTTTTGCTATGCAAAACCTTTTGAGTTGAATGAAGTCCCATTTGTTATTTTTGTTTTTGCTGCTTGTGCTTTGGTGTCATATCTGAAAAGTTGTTGCCAAGAGCAATGTCAAGAAGCTTTTTTTCTATGTTTTCTTCTCGGAGTTTTATAGTTTCAAATCCTACATTTACGTCTTTAATCCATTTTGAGTTAATTTCTGTGAGTTGGTGTAAGATTGGAGTCCAATTTCATTCTTTTGCATGTGAATATTTAGTTTTCCCAACACCACTGATTGAAAAGACTATCTTTTCCCCATTGAGTATTCTTGGCTCCTTCATCAAATATTAATTGACTGTATATGCATGGGTTTATTTCTGGGCTTTCAATTCGATTCTGTTGTTCAATGTGTCTGTTTTTATGCTAGTACCATACTGTTTTGATTACTCTAGTTTTGTAATATACAGTTGATGCTTGAACAACACGGGTTTGAACTACACAGATACACTTACATGTGGATTTTTTTTTTCACTAAATATGTACTACAGTACTACACAATCCTTGGTTAGTTGAATCTGTGAAAGTTGTACCTCAGATACAGAGGGCAGACTGTAAGTTCACACGTGGATTTTCAACTGCATAGAGGGTTGATACCTCTAACTGCCACGTTGTTCAGGGTCATCTGTAGTTTGAGATCAGGAAGTGTAATGTCTCCAGCTTTGCTCTTCTTTTTCAAGATTACTTTAGTCAAGGTTTTTGTGGTTCCATACTAGTATTAAGATTGTTTTTTCTATTTCTGTGAAAAATACAGTTGAAGTTTTGATAGGAATTGCATTGAATATATAGATGGCTTTGGGTGGTATGGACATTTTAACATATTAACTCTTCCAATATATGAACATGGGATATCTTTCCATTTTTTGTGTGTCTTCTTCATCAGTGTCTTATAGTTTTTAGTGTACAGGTCTTTCATCTCTTTGGCTACATTTTTTCCTAAGTATTTTATTGTTTTTGAATCTATTGTAAATGAGATCATATTCTTTATTTCTCTTCTAGATATTTCATTGTTATTATATAGAAATACAGCTGATTTCTGTATATTGATATTATATCCTGTAACATTATAAATTTGTTCCTGAGTTCAAAGAGTTTTTATGGTAGAGTCTTTAGGGTTTTCTAAATGTAAAATTATGTCATCTGCAAACAGAGACTATTTTACTTTGTTCTTTCCTATTTGGATAACTTTCCTATTTGGATAACTTTCGTGTTTCTTTTCTTTCTTTCTTTCTTTCTTTTCTTGACTAATTGCTGTACTAATTCCAGTACTATGTTAATAAGAGTGGTGAGAGTGGGCATCCTTGTCTTATTTCTGATCTTAGAGGAAAAGCTTTCAGCTTTTCACTGTTGAGTCTGATTTTACCTGTGGGTTTATCATATATGGCCTTTATTATGTTGAGGTGTGTTCTATAACTAATTTTTGAGAGCTTTTATTGTGAAAGAGGTTGAATTTTGTCAAATACTTTTTCTGCATCTATTGAGGTGGTCCTATGATTTTTATTCTTCCTTTTGTTAATGAGGTATATTACAGTTATTGATTTGCATATGTTGACCCATCCTTGCATCCCAGGGATATATCCTAGTTGACCATAGTTTATGATCCTTTTAATGTGTTGTTGAATTTGGTTTGCTGGTATTTTGTTGAGGATTTTTGCATGTATATTCATTAGGGATATTGACTTGTACTACTTTTTTTTTTGTAGTGCCCTTATCTGGCTTTGGTATCAGGATAATGATGGCCTCATAAAATGAGTTTGGGATTATTTCCTTTCCTTCAATTTTTGGCAAAAGTTCGAGAAGGATTGGCATTAATTCATCTTTAAATGTTTGGTAGAATGCACTAGTGAAACTAACTCATTTTAGGCTTTTCTTTGTTGGGAGAATTTTGATTACTGTTTCACTCTCCTTAGTCCTTACTGGTCTGTTCAGGTTTTCAGTTGCTAACAGAATAGAACTTAAATGTTCTCATCATATACACCCACATACACACCCACCCACCCACCCACACACACACACACACACACACACACACAAGGAATTAGGAAAGGTGCTGGATGTGTTAACTAAATATATTGCTGGAATCACTTTCCAATATATACATGTAACAAATCATCATGTTGTATGCTTTAAACTTATACAATGTTATATGTCAATTATATCTCAATAAAGCTGTAAAAAATAATAACATTAATATCATCTCATCAATTGTAACAAATACACTGCACTAATGCAACATGTTACTAATAGGGGGAATTAAGGAGGAAGGGAAGGGAACAAGGTATATTGTTACTCTTTGTGTTTTCTGCTCAAGTTTTCTGTAAACCTAAAACTCTGCAAAAAAAGTCTATATTTTTTCAAAAATCTATCATTCACAATAGCAACCAAACATATAGAATATCCAAGAAGTTGAATGAGAAAAATGTCAGATTTATCAGAGGAAAAGCTATGGATCATCAATAAAGTAATAAAATAATACAAAAATATAAAAATAGAACTATATCTTACTTAAAAGGGGAATATAAGAAAGTTTTCATTTTTTTAATTGAGAATTTTAATTTTTTAATCAAAATTGTACTTTGAAATATGCATAGGACAATTAATAATCTTTTATTTTAAAATCAGTTTTATTGAGGTAAATTTACATAAATGTATTTATTTTAAGTGAACAGTGGTTGCATTCTGTACACAGTCCTTTCTACTGTTACCACAATAAAAATAAACATTTCCATCATCCTAAGGCATTCCCTCATACTACTTTGCAATCAATCACTGTCCCAACATCAGAAACTGACAATCACTGATTTTTCTGCAACTAAGTTTTACAGATTAGTATTGGACCTTAAAAATAGCCTGTGCTTGTAGCAGTCAAACAAGGAACTTGACATTCACTCTCCAGTGATATACCCTAACAGTGTCAAAACAAATGTCTGCTTCTTTATACCTAAGCAGTGAGTTTAGTGTCTGCCTAATTCAATATTTTTAGCTCAACATTTATTTATTTATTTATTTATTTTTCTTACTAGCAATATTTATTTGGAATAAACACACATTTTATTAAATATACTTAAATATATATTTATTATAAAACAACATACTTTTATTTTTTTAGAAAAAGTGTGTGTTAAGTCCAGTATGAATTTAGGTTTTATAAATAAATTTAATGACTATTTAATCTATTTCTCCTTTTTTTAATTTTTTAGTGGATATACTTAAATATTTTTTTAACATCTTTATTGGGGTATAATTGCTTCACAATGGTGTGTTAGTTTCTGCTTTATAACAAAGTGAATCAACCATACATATACATATATCCCCATATCTCCTCCCTCTTGTGTCTCCCTCCCACCCTCCCTATCCCACTCCCTAGGTGGTCACAAAGCACCGAGCTGATCTCCCTGTGCTATGCTGGTGCTTCCCACTAGCTATCTATTTTACTTTTGGTAGTATATATAAGTCCATGCCACTAAGCTGGGACGAAGTGAGAGAGTGGCATGGACTTATATAGCTCAACATTTATGACCAATCAGAAGAATGTTCTGTAAATACTTCTAAAATACAAGATCCCAAATAGAAATGTGCTCTAACAGCTTAGCAATATAATATAGGAAAAACTACCCTTGGAGCCAGGATGACTGGGTTCTAGTTCCACCATTTTTATTACCTAGCTATGATATCTGGATCCATCATTAAACTTCTCTGAGACTCAGTTTCTCAAAACAAGGGTGCTCTAAGATCCAAGACTTCCAACTAATGTAGAAACACAGGGAAACACTCAGGCTAGCAAATATTATTATCTTCAATTCTGGCTTCTAAAATTTCCCATGTTTTAAAAGTGAGAAAATCTGCCACATCTTAAAACAAATACTCATTGTTACTAATTAATAAATTCAATTTTTCTCTGAATGATATATTGTCTATTTGCATGTGTGTATATACATATTTGTATTCAAGCATATATATAATTATGTATATAAATATATAAAATACATGTATTAATACACATAAACATATATATTTAAAATAATATCCCAATTAGTTATGGATAACATCACAATAATAAATACTAAATAAAATATTGCTTATGTTCCTTTCTTAAATACTTTCATTTGGTATGAGTATAGAGGTATTATATTTTTCACTTTTTAATATGAAATCATGCTGTTTCTTTATCCTTGTTTGAGATTCATTCTTCTTTTGTTTAAAAATCCACAACTGTGGCCATGTTCAGTGTTCTTTCATCTTCTTTGTCTTAGAAGTGTCATAATTTTGACAACTAAGCAAATATATTCAACATCTTGCAAAATTTACGGAGAGATGATGGCTTCACACAGCTGTATTCAAAGCACTGAAAAAAAAATGTTGCCATTTTTTGTGTGTCTAAGTAATTGAACTGCAACAATACTGGGAATTACTTGTTAATTATAATATAGAATGGTTTATACCATCTGAGTTGTCCCAAAATGCATGTTTTCAGAGCAGCTGTTAGGAGGACACCTTAGTTTTCATCTAAAGATTTCATCTCATAAATGAATTTTGTATAAAGAAATTTCTGTGTGGAGAGAGTGCATGCACCCTCTTTTTATATTTGAATGAATATTCATACAAAAAAATATTTAAAAAACAAAAATATTTTAACCTAGAGGAGAAATTTTTAAATAAGATTTTCCAAGTTTCAGGTAAATTAAAACATATTATCCTAATGTGCAAATAATTTTTATAACTCTCAAGTACTGATTAGCAAGTCATTTCATCTATTCGGCATCAGTTATTTTCTCCATAAATGAGGACCCTAGTCTAAACGGTCTCCAAATTTTCCTCAAACTATGTATTTTGTATATAGTTTATAAAATTAAGTTTAATTGTATGATCCTGCATTAAAATTTTGTTTTGCAATAAAGACAATCTGTATAATAAGATAATAATTTAATACTAAGCTAAAAAAGGAAATTATTGTATTAAAAATTCTCCTTCAGTAATTGTACAAATGTATTGTTAATAACCATATCATTAGTGTAAAGTTGGCTTTAGCTATGTGCATATTAAAAGCCTGGTATAAATCAGGAGTCAGCAAACTATGGCCCATGGGCCAAATCCTACCTGCCATCTGCTTTTGCAAATAAAGTTTTATTGGATAACAGCCCCATCCTTCATTTACATACTGTCTGTGGCAGCTTTCATATTACAACAGCAGAGCTGAGTGGAACTGGCAGACACCTTATGGCCCAAAACACTTACAATCTGTCCCTTAATAGAAAATGTTTATCAAAGCCTGTTCTTTTACAAATAATCAGATATAACACCCCAGGCAAAGTCATAACCACCTTAGGCTGAAGTAGCCAGGTCAGATTGTAGTTAAGTGGTACAAAATCACAGGGAGGTAACCAACAAATTCTGGATTGAGGGAAATTTTATAAAACAAAGGACACGGTCTGTGATAGGGGTGTGGGGGGGAAACGTAAGATTTAATAGAGTTTTAAGAGACAAAGTAACCAATTGCAGAGGGTGGACATAGTTTGAATCCCAATTCAAATAATTTTTTTAAATGTTGAGGACACAGAGAATTGTGAAAACTTTCTTGAATATTTGATTATATTATTAAAGATATTATTTGTGTGTGTGTGGTGTGTGTGTGGTGTGTGTGTGTGTATATGTATGTATGTGTGTGTGATGGTACTTTGATTATATTTAAAATTCAGTCCTTGTCTGTAGAGATATATGCAAAATATTTAAAGGAAAGTAATGTTTTTCATATTTGCTTCAAAATAATTGTATGTTTCTTAGTGGGATGAAACAGAAATTTTATATTATTAATATTAATAATAATAAATATTTATAAGTTTTATCTTAATTTTTATAATAATACATTTTAATTAAAATTATTTAAAATGTTTGTGTCTGAGGAATGGTGCTGAGGATGGGGGTGAGAATAAAAGCTAAATTTGGGAATACTTTTAAACTGCTACAAATTCTAATAAGTTAAATAAAATGTTAAAAAAAAAAATCATGAGCTAATTGAAGCTTTTAGGAGGAAGTGTTTTTTGCTTGAAAGCCTTTTCCCAGATTATCAAGGTTCACTTCCCCATTTAGTTCATACTAAATTTATACTAAATCCTCAACTCACCCCAAACCAGGCAGCATTTTTTTTCTTCTATCATACAACTTTCCTTAACATATTGTATTCCTGAAGGTGTGTGCTTTCTGACTGTCTTCAATGGCATAGAATCCATTGGCTCCCTAGAGCCTAGAATGCTTCTCAGCAGGTAGAAGGTACATGTACATTTAGATAGAATAAGATAGAATAAAAAGAAAAGATAAGGGCTTCCCTGGTGGCACAGTGGTTGAGAATCTGCCTGCCAATGCAGGGGACACGGGTTCGAGCCCTGGTCTGAGAAGATCCCACATGCCGCGGAGCAACTAGGCCCGTGAGCCACAACTAATGAGCCTGCGCGTCTGGAGCCTGTGCTCCGCAACAAGAGAGGCCGCGATAGTGAGAGGCCCGCGCACCGCGATGAAGAGTGGCCCTCACTCGCCGCAACTGGAGAAAGCCCTCGCACAGAAACGAAGACCCAACACAGCCAAAAATAAATAAATAAATAATTTTTAAAAAAAAAAAAGAAAAGATAAGCATATAGATAGTTTCCATTCTGTATATGAGTGTGATTTTCAGTAAATGCACAGAACATTTTTCCATGAAGTATATTTTTTTATGTTTACCTCAACTACCTAAATTAATTATTTGAATATGACTAAAAAAGGCTATCAAATTACATTTTGAAAATATCATTGGTCTATCTAGACTTTTTCCCCTATATCAATAAGTTGAATTTTATTTATAACTAACCAAATTCAGTATCATCCCTAATATATTTGTATACTGTTGATAGGGAAAAGCAATAGCTATTACTATGAAAAGTAATAATTAACAATTTTTGTTACTTCTTTTTTCCCTTTTCATGCTTGGGAAAATAAATAAGCATCTATCAGTTTTTCCATTTTCTTTTTCTTTAATTTTGTACATAGTGTTTTGGAGTCAGAGTAAAAGGAATGGGATAATTACTCATGAAAATTAGATTCTGAATGCTATACCATAAATGATTATTTTCTTTTCAAAGCACATAAATACTATTTATCTTCCAAATACTTTCTGTACAATTTATGCCATAACCAATTATCCTTCTCTTATCACATGCTTTAGTGAGCATTTATTTTTTAGAAGATCAAAAAATGATTTACAGAGGTTAAATGATGCATGAGCCTGGCTAGAGATACTTCTTGAGCTCTCTGAAATGAATTAGCTACATTTCCTTCTAAAAAAGAGTGTGGTTTATAGTTTAGAATTGACTAACATGTGTTTTTTAATATTTTAATTGGCAGATTATACATATATATTAGTGTTTGTATGTTTGTGTGTGTAAATCCATTTTGATGTGATTATTTTGTCTGAAAATTTTGAATGACTGGAATACTTGAGGAGTTGAACTAGCTATAAGAATATACTTTTTAAAATTATTTCATCATTAGGTTGCTTCTTTCATTTATAATATTAAAACTAATTTCACTTAATGATTCCAGTGTCATGGGTCTTCTTAAGTGTATGATGTATGTAAGTAAGAATATGTGAATGTGTTTGTAATGTTTTTAGTGCTGGAGACAGAGTAATGCAAAGAATTGCTAGAAGGAGGGTAAAAAAAAGGAAGAAAGAAGAAGTGGCAAGAAAGAAGTAATGATAGAAAGACAGGAAAAAAGATGGAAGGAAAGGAGGGAGTGGGGAGAGAAGAAGGGAGAAAGGAAGAGAGGAAGGAAAAAGGGAGAGAAGTAAAGAGGGACAGCCAAGCTGTAACGGAGCTTCCATTCTGGAGTCTTTCGATAAAAACTGTGAATAAATAAAAATATAATTTTGGTTTGTGAAAAGTGCCATAACAAAAACAAAGTATAATTTCAGAGTTTGATCTAGTTGTGGTGGATTAATGTTTAGGTAGCGTTATTTGGGAAAGTCTATCTCAGAAGCCAGTTAAACTGTTTTTTTGAAAACAAAAACCAGAATTGAGCGAGAGTGAACCATGGAGCTCTGGGAAAAGATTGCTCCCTGCAGAGGAGATAGCAAAAGCCAAATTCTTGGGTAGGAACAAACTTTTGATGACCTCGGGATGAGATGAAGTCCTAGTATTGTATCTAGCAAGGAGTGGGAGAAGGAAGCATTATGGGAGGGAGTTTCAGAAAGATGAAGAGGGAGCAGCTTATTTATACTTTTGTAGTCTACCATAAAAAGTTGGATTTTATTCTAAATGTGTGTCAAGGCATTTAAAGTTTTGACCAGGGGAGTAATACAACTATTTAAAATATCACTTTAACTGTTGTACTGAGAATAACTTGGCTGTTAGGAGCAAACTGAAGCAAGAAATGAAATAGTGTATTTCAGGAGTCAGGTGAGAGACTTTGGTAGACAATGTCAGAAGGGTAGATGTGGTAATGGTGAGATGTGGTCAGATTTGAGATACATTTTGAAGCTGGAAAGGATGAGGTTTGCAAGTAAACTGAATGAGGTGTGGAGAGAATTATGACCCAAATAATTGGAAGACTCATGATATCAGATGAAGGAGAGGGGGTGGAGAAGATTTGGGGAAAAAATTAAGTGGTCTGTTTTCTATATTACATTTAACACACCAATTAGACAACCACATTGGACATCTCAAGTAAACATTTGTATTATCATGAGAATGATGCTCAGAAAAGAAGTCACATATTTTATAAAATGAAGGACAGAGTTAAGAAACATAAATACGTAATTATTAGCATAGAGATCAAACGTAAGTAGAAAACAGAAGAGAGAGAAGAGAGAATCCTGGGATATTACAGCACTTAGAAAACTAGCAGAGGAGGAGGGGCCAGCAAACTGTCTGAGAATATGGATTTAAAGAGAGTAGAGTTTATTAATTACATAATTATAACAGGTACAATATTGATTGTAAGTATATGGATGTTTGCAGGGTAGTATTTCCGATGAGTAGAAGGGATGGTCATTCTATAAATATTTATTGATTAAAGCCAAAGATGAAATAATTCATTTTTGAAAGAAAATTATGATTGTTTGACTAGTTCTTAATGAATTTTATATCAAAATATATTTATATTTGCACTTCAAATATCACATATCTATTACACATAGTTACTTTTATATGCATTCAGGCCAAGAAGCAATGATAAAATTTTATGGAAACTGAAAAATATAAATAATGTTTCTTCTTGTAAAAATTTATCAGGCCTTATGACTCCATTTTTTAAAACCTCTTTAATTTTAGAGCAGTTTTAGACTTACAGAAAATTTATGACAATAATACAGAGATTTCCCATAAACCAGAACCCAGTTCCTCTCATTGTTAACATTTTATATTGGTAAGGGAAATGTGTTACCACTATTGAACAAATATTGGTATATTATTATTAACTAAAGGGCACACTTTATTCATATTTTCTTAGTTTTACCTGATGTCTTTTTCCAGATATCATACAATATTAACCAGGATATTATATAATATTTCATAGCCATGTCTCCTTAGAATTCTCTTGGCTGTAACTTTTTCTCAGAATTTCCTTGTTTGGATGCCTTTGTCAGGAGTAGGGCCAGGTATTTTGCAGAATTTCTCAATTTCTCTCAATTGAAATTTTTCTCTCTCTTTTTTTTTTTTTTTTTTCCTCATCACTAGGCTGGTCATGGGTTTTAGAGCAGAAGACCACAGAGGTGAAGTGTTATTTTCATCTCATCATATAAAGAGTACACACTATTAATATAACTTTGCATTGTTGATGCTGATCTTGATCACCTGGCTGAAGTAATGTTTGTCAGATTTCTCCACGGCAAAGTACTCTTTCTTCTTCTTTCCATGTTTTACTCTTTGAAAGGTAGTCGTTATTTGCAGCCCACACATAAGGAATAGGTGGTTGTGTTCCACTTTCTTACTGGTGTGGAGTCTACACAAATTATTAGGAATACTTATGCATGATATATTTTATATTCTTCCTTATTTATTAATTCAGTCATTAGTTTATATCAGAGTGGCCTCATATATGTTTATTTTGTATTTCAGGTTATCATCCAATACTGTGTCATTTGTATCTTGCTCACATTTTTCCAGCTTTGGATATTGGAACCTTTTCCATTTGGCTCCTACATGCCTTTGGCATACTCCCATCACTGTATTTTTAATTTTTCTTTTTAGCACTTCTTCACTCTGGGACCACAAGATGCTTCAGGTTCATGTTGTATATTTCCTGCCCCCATCCTAGAATCAGGCTTTTATTCAAGGCACCTTTGTTCCTTAGGTTGGAGAATGATATTAGAAAACAGGATCTGTGCACTAGTTTAGTTCGTTGCTACTGGGGTGGTGTTGCTTCTAGGCCACCTCAGCTGACAGAGTAAAGAAATACATGTGTGTCTACTAACTTATTTATAAAACATAAACCTATAAATATTTCTATAGGTAACCACCTGTAACTATATTAAGGTAGACATGAGTTTATACTTAATGTCTCCCAGTTTAATCCATTACCACATGGATCATTCTAGTCTCCTTCCCTTGCTTACCCATAAATCCCCCTCCAACAATGATAAACCTGGGTCCCACCATCTGCATCCATTTACTTAATTGTTGAATTATAGTAGACTTTATTTTTTAGCGCAGAATTTAGGCTCACAGCAAAACTGAGCAGAGGGTACAAGATTTTCCTGTATAACCCGTCTTCATATATACATAGCCTTTCCCATTATCAACATCTCACACCAGAATGGTACATTTGTTACAACTGATGAACCTACACTGACACATCATTATCATTCAAAGTCAATATTTACAGTAGAGTTTTTCATTGTTGCACATTCTATGAATTTGGGAAAATGTGTAATGATGTGTGACCACCATTGTAATATCAGAGTAGCTTCACTGCCCTCAAAATCCTCTGTAATGCACCTATTCAACCCTCCCTCCCTGTTAACCGCTGACAACCACTGATCTTTCTACTGTCTCCAGTTTTGCTTTTTCCAGGCACATATATGGTTGAGTTTTGAACAACTTGGAGGTTCCCAAATTGTTCAACACTGACAAGTCCCCCCCTGCTGCACCTGAAAGTCAGCCCTCTGTATCAGTGGTTGCCCCATTGGCGGATTCAACCAGCTGTGGATCATTATTGAAAAAATCCACCTATATATGGATCTGTGCTGTTCCAATATCAACTGTAGTTGGAATCAAAGAGTATGTAGGATGTTTTAATTCTCTGCCATCTTTCAGGATTTTGTATTTATCTTGGGCTTCTTCATCATTCTTGTAGATGTCTAGTTTTTATCCATTTGATGTTTAATGTTACACCTTTTTTAAAATTTCACACAGTTCTTGAAAATTCTGTGGTTTTAAAAAAATTCATTTTCTTTTCTTTTCCAATTTCTTTTTTTTAATTGAAGTATAGTTGATGTACAGTATTATATAAGTTACAGGTGTACAATATAGTGATTCACAATTTTTGAAAGTTAGGGTTTCTTTTTGTCTCCTCTATTTTGGGAATATCTTCAAGCTCTTTTTGTTTTGGGGGTGGGTCTCTCAAGTCTGCTGCTGAGCACATCAAAAATATCCTTAATTTCTGTGACAGTGCTTATGATTTCCATTATTTTTCTCTTAATGTTTCTTACAGTTTACCTTTCTATACTTTCATTATCCATTGGTTATGTATTTTCTAATTTTCTATTTTTTCCATTAGAATCCATAATATGCAATCATAATTTATTAAATTCCCTCTTATAATTCCAACATCTTTATCTTATCTGAGTCTGTTTCTAATGCTTGCTTTGTCCCTTCAGACTGTATTTTCTTCCTTTTTAGCATGCCTTGTAATTTCTGTTGAAAACTTTAGTATGTAGTTTCATGTTATTCTGTGCTGTCCATTGTTTCTTGTAGCTGTATATGCCAAGTACCTGAAATTCATCTGGTGGTCTTGTTTTACCTTCTCTGTTGTCTTTGGGTTTCTCTATGAACTCTTCCTTCAATAGAGAATATACCTCTCACTTCATTTATCTGTAGCTCACTATTATTATACTGGAGCCCTGGAGGTGTAGGGGTGAGGTGTGAAAGATAGGAAGCAGTCTGTGATCTTATATATAAATCTCAGTCTTTTAGTGGGCATATGTGTCTGGGCTTGACCTTCACAAGTGTTTCTTTGCTCCTCTTACCTTTTGTAGATTCAGGAAGACTAGGGGAACTTGCAGGGGGAGAAATCTTCTTCCCCCAGACTAGATGAGGTTTTGGTAGTCTTTTTTCTCTGAAAAGTAGGACTCAGCTGCATGAAATCCTGTGGAGATATTTCACAATGGATATTCTTCTCCTGCCCTCCAGAGCCATGGTGGGATCTTTCTCAGATGTTCACCACGTGAATCTGGTATTATTCCTGCAGGAAAACCATGAAAGTGTGGTGACTCTCCTAAGACTGTGGCCCCCAGAACTTTCTCACTTTTGATCTAGTCCACATTCAGACACTGGCTTAAGAATTATCGTTTAAAAATTCCTACCAGTTTATTCTGCTTCTGCTGCAAGGAAGCTGATCTCAGCTATAACTCTCGATTTGCTTGTCTCTTTAGATTACAGGGTAGCGGTTCTCTGATGGGTCAAGAAAAGTCATTGATTTTCAGTTTTTCCAGCTTTTTTTTGCTGTAAGTGTGCTGTGACAACTTTCAAGTTCTTTACCTGTTGGAGCTGAAAAAGGAAGATGTATTGTTTTTATTGTAGAACAAACAATAGCTATCACTATTGAGAATATAACAGGCTAAGCTCTTATAAAATTTTATAATTTTGACAGGCTCATCTGTCCAGAATTAAATTAAAACTTTTGAAGCTACACTTGAACATGCTGTGAGACTATTTGAAAGCACATTCAATGGAGACACTAGTGTAAGCAATCATAAGGAAAAGACAACAAAATAGCAAGGCTAGACAAATGAAATGTGGCTCTGCTATTATGCCACCGGCTACTGTAACTTTCCTTGGGTTAAAAGTTAACATTAGGATAGATAAAAGTGAACTCATTTTGCTCCAGAGGCAAACTCAAATTCCTGCTTGTTAGATTAGTTCCCTGAAGGAGAACAAATATCAATGATAAATTTCTTCTTCTTTTTTTTAATAAATTTATTTATTTATTTATTTATTTTTGGCAGTGTTGGGTCTTCGTTGCTGCACGCGGGCTTTCTCTAGTTGCGGCGGGCGGGGGCTACTCTTCGTTGCGGTGCATGGGCTTCTCATTGTGGTGGCTTCTCTTGTTGTGGAGCACAGGTTCTAGGACGTGTGGGCTTCAGTAGTTGTGGCACTCAGGCTCTGGAGCACAGGCTCAGCGGTTGTGGCGCATGGGCTTAGTTGCTCTGCAGCATGTGGGATCTTCTCAGACCAGGGATTGAACCTGGGTCCCCTGCATTGACCCATGTCCCTGCATTGGCAGGCGGACTCCCAGCCACTGCGCCACCAGAGAAGCCCTAAACTTCTTTTTATTATTGGCAGCCCCCAAATTCAAAGCAGGAATCTTTGAAACTGTGGGAACTGAGAAATTTCCACCTATAAAAGTGCAGGTACCTTTTCAAGTGAGTCAGGAAGGACGTAGAAAATACATAGAGATAAGCTTATAGATGTATGAAACCAACAAAAACTTTCAAAAATTGTTATGAGAGTCTTGGGATATATAATATTTGCCCTCTATTAGCAGTATATTTGCAAAGATATTTTAAAAAGAAAGAAGTTAAATAATTACTTGGGGGAAGAAGAAATAAAGAGAAAATATAGTGTATTCAGCTTAATTTCTCTGATTAGTTTAGTGATAATAATTTAGTGTTATAAAAATTATTAGCTAGTTCATCTACCAGTTCAACCACAATTTAAAAGAGAATGAGAGGCAGAAGCAAAACTTATTTAAACAAGCTTATTTTTAAGGTTCTTGCAAACAATGTACAAAGGATTTGAGGATGTGCACTAATATCAAAAATTGTCAAAAATTCAACTAACATTTTACCATGAAATTGACAAAAGTTTACTGGCCAACGTAATGGGTTTGAACTTACTGTGCATGTAGCCACAAGCTAATAATATGCATCTTTCCATTTGACTTTTGAAAAGATATTCTGCAAGACTTGCAATAAGCTTAGGGAAAAAAATGGACATAAAGAAATTTCAGTTTACAGGTATTATTAGGACTTCTTGGCACTTTGTTTAAATTTTACTTTTATTGTGCCATAAGCTTTAGCAAAGAAATAGAAAACTATAGATCTATACTTTTTAGCATATATTTGTATACTTCCACAATGACCCCAGGAAACTGAGATTCTAAGAGATTTACATGGAATACCAAAATATTTCAATGAGGGCTTTAAAAAAGAAAATTACAGTCTGGAAAAAAAATTTACACCCATGTATATACATTCTAACAAACTCTCCTTTGTATCCCTTATGGGACAAATTGACTCTCATGATATAAGAAATTTTTAAAAGCTCACATAATTATTACCAAAAATTTTAACTGAAACTCTCTTATTATCTTGAATTTAAAGTATCTATATTTTAATTGGGTATGTCATATACTCAACAGTCAAAGAAAAATGAAACCAGTATAATAGAATTCTTTTCTGGTTAGCAATTAATCTTTTAATTGTTCACATCTTCTTACAGTATTACTTCAAAATTACTTCACCTTAGTATATTTTGGGGGAAACTTCTCCAAAGAGGAGTCTTTTTATACCTAAAAAGAAACAAAAAAATAAACTATAAAGTTAGCTTTCATTCACAAAGAATTTATTTTCTAAGAATGAACTTCAATTAAAAAATTTACTCCTATTTACAATTTTCAGAGATATAATATTAGCATATGTCTTCTTATTCTTAAAAATATAACAAGAATATGCTTATAAAATATTACTGTCTGAAATAATATTTAAAATGGCTCATTCATTTTGAAGAATGTTTAGGTATGATCAGATATTCACATATACTTATTTATATATGATTTTTTTATTACAGTTTTTTTAAACATTATATGCCTTTTCATATGCATAAATTATTTCCCTAAAGGCTTCTGGTCTCTCATTTGAGCAAATGTGTAGAGGAAAAGGCTGGCTTTTGGTGTATAATAGAACCTATTCATTGTGAGTTAAATAATTTTGTGATTAGACACTCAGGCTTATCTACAAAAGTAATTTTAATTATTATGCAGCTGAAATACTATGTGTTCATAAATTATGTTGTTTTCATTTTTAAGTGTAATATACTAAATTAAATAACTCTATGTGTGATATCAGCAGAATCTAGCTAGTTTATTTCTTTCTTCATCTATGAAATTGTTGATATTAAAATATTTTCAAATGAGCACTGCCATGTGTAAATATTTGAAGATAGCTAGGTAGATATTTTATATTTTTGTATATTTGATAAGGCATACATTTTTTTCAATCTTTTTCTTCCTTCAATGCATTTTTCAGTCTATACTATGTACCAAGTGGTACACAGGAACTTATCCTCTCAAAGTTACAAAAAGAGTATAATAAATAAAACATATTCAGGGATAGAGAAAATGGAAAAACTTTGAATTTGCAGATAGAGAATATTTTGTGTAAATAACCTGAGAAAAGGCAAATCAATATACATAAGCATGGGGTGCAGACACAAGTTCAGTAGAGGTGACGCACTGGTTATAGGTGGGATGACTAGTCGCAAGAAATGGAGAAGGTAGAAAGAGTCCAGGTGATAGGAGCCTGGAAACCTTGTTGAGGTGTTTGAATAATGAGAATGATGGGGAGAGTGAAATGAAGAAGGTGTGGAGGTAAAGAAGGCCAGATTTCATGTAGTTATGTTAAAAAAGGTTTTGGTCGGTATCTGAAGATCAGATATAAACAAGGAAGATTTCAAGACAGTAGTGCCTGAGGTTTAGTTGAATTTTAAAAGATAATCTAACTATACTGGAGAGAATAAAGTGAGGGAAATCTCTAGACTAAAGGATGTCACAGCAGTTCAGGTGCGAATGATAATAGCTTAGAACAAGAGGAGGCTATTGAGATAGAAAGATATTTACAAATTTGAAATATATTTAAGTGGGAGGATAGATAGTCTATAAGAGGGAGAGTGGCTGTCTGTAGGAAGAGGAGTCAAGTAATAACTTACAGATTTCTGTATTGAACAGCTGGGTGGAAAGTGATACTCAGTTTGGAGATCAACTGATTAATAGGAAGAATATAGTGAGCTTGATTTTAAGATAACAGTATTAAACATTTTGAATTGTAGGTGTGACAAAATTGAATTTGGCTTGAGTCCTGTGCTCTTGGAAAACAGCAATGATGAAGGGGTCTTACTGCCAGGAACCACCCTTCCCCATATGACTTAGATATGACTCATGAATGCCCCCTTAATTACCTATGATGAAGTCAGACACAGATCCTCCTTCTCTGCCTCATACATGATGAGCTGAACTCTTTTGTCCCCACTGGTCAATTGGAATAAAATGCCTGTTAAAAAACTTTAGATATTTTTCTCTGCTTTCGGGGCCCTGGACTTTGACACATCCTCACCTTGAACAGGCATGCAAGCCCTCCTTCAGGCCCTTCTAAGAATAGACTGACTTCAGGTTAAAACATTCTCTGATCTACTGTCACATCATGTCACCCTCACTCATCCCACTTCCCAATACCTGGTTATTTCTAGCTTGGTTTACTACTCCCTATAAAACAAAAGCACTTTTCTGCCTAACCATTAAGATGCTTGCCAATCCCATGGCTGGTTTTCCTATTGCAAAAGTTTCTGTCATTCTTGCCTCTTTCTCCCTTTGCCCGTCACCTCCTTTCCTTCCTCCCTCCCTCCTCTTATAAGAATAAAGAAAGAGAGAGAGATACAACAAACTCACTTTGAGAGACCAAGTTAGACTTTTGCTAAACAGATTGATTTGGATATAGCCTTTTTAATTTTATCTAGAATATTAGAGACAGGTGAAAGCAGGCATAATTCCTCTATTTGTTCTTGTCCTGAAATATTGTAATCTTTTACTTTCCTTACCTGAGTTTTTATGCATGCTGCATGGAATAATTCTATTTCTACATAAATTGACCTTTGAGATCTTCTCATTTATTGCTGTCATCTCCTGTCATCATCTCCTGTAAATATAATATTTGCTTACATTTTTTAGTAACTATTATGCATCAGCCATTTTGTAGTTATATATTTAGATATCTTGATACTTTAAAAACCCCCAAATTCTTTTACATATATAAATTATTAGTTGGAAATAGAAATTTTATTTTCCAGTGTGCATCAGAATACGCTCCCATCATAGATTCATCTAAAAGAATTCTAAGTGGTTGTGTGTTCTAACAAACCCCCAGATAACACTAAGAAAAGGTCTTCTACATATTCATTATTAAGTATGCATGTAATATGATTGTTGCCAGTAAGAGAGGTTAAAATAAAAGTAACTTTTCAAGGCAACAATTGTTTAGTGTATACTTTGAATACTGATCAAACTACCACTTATTATATAAAAGTGAATGCAAAGGTACTTGTTTTTAAAGGATATAGAGCTTTCTTTCTTCCTTCCCCCTTATTTTGTAGGTTAGAAGAATGTTTGCTGCATTTCAAATCCTAAAAGAGCATTAATACTATATTACAGATATTTTTAAAGATTTTAAAGAACAGAATGGTATTATGTTAAATGGTTGTAATGCTCTACGACACCATGCTCTAGTGCATGAAGAGGCTGTGAAGTACTATTTAAAAGCCCGAATAACCTTGATTTCAGGGAATCTTCTGAGTGTGGCAACTGCTTCATTAGGTAAATTGTTCACCAGCTGATTGTCATTGCTCTGGGGCAATACAGAATAAGAATTTACTCTTTGTCCTTTTTTGGTTACAATATTCAATGAAATTATCCTGAAGAGAGAAACAAGGTAAAAATAAAAAAGTAATTATCTCAAATGCCTTCTTCCTAAGTACAACAATAGGATACATCTATGAATTATCTATGTAACTTTAACTTTACCTGGCTGATAAATGTAACACAATTGCAGAATCTAGTCAGGCGATAATGAAAAACCATGCTGTTTTTGACAAAGTCAGTTGGTGGTTTGGATGCAAGTGACTTAAATAGAGAAAGAATGTGTCTAGGTTTATTTATAATGTGAATATTTTATTATTGATTTGATTTTTCATTATTCTGAAGAAATTGTGTATAATTTCAAGTATTAGATTTGCATTTCAAGTATTTTTTCAAGTATTTGAGTCGCATTTAATATATGTCAAAGTGATACTTCTAAGAGAATTTAGTTTCAACATCTTAGAAATGTGACATTCTGTTGTTAGGTTCATACACATTTTGTATTGTTGTGTCTTCTTGAAGAATTTATTATTTAATGTCCCTCTTTATGCCTGATAATCTTCCTTGTTCTGAAATTTGCTTTGTCTAAAATTGATATAGCTACTCCTGCCTTCACTTAAGCAGTGTTAAGCATGCCCCATTCTTTACTCAGAAGGTATCAGAATATTTATATTTAAAATGGGTTTCTGGTAGGAAAAATACAGTTGGGTTCTCTCTTTTTTTAACCCATTCTGACATTCTCTATATTTTAATTGGTATGCTTAGATCATTCAAATGTATACATATATTCCCTTATTGGTTCTTTTTCTCTAGAGAGAAGTCATCAATAGACCAGCTGGGCCTGGGGGCTATCCGGGTAGTTTTAGACTTTAAGTAGAATATTACAAATCATTAGTCAGCTAGTTATCCCACTCCTCACTTTGGAGGCCAAAAGTCTAAGTCAGTCTTCTAGGGGTTCCTGAAGATAAGCATAGAGCTTTCCCAATCTGGTTGAACTTCCCCTACACATACTCTATGAGTTCATGTTTGAAATTTCAAAAATGTGACCAAGTAAACGATATAACGTTGACATATACTACTTAATGAATACATACTGATGTGGTTAAAGTATAAAGAAAAGCAAGCAAATGATAAACAGAGTATTCAGAGAAGTTGTTAGCTCTTGGAGGAAAGGAAGAAGGTAGGATTTGGGGCAAGAACATGGGAGTTTTCTAAGATAGTGGTCATGATGAATTTCTTAAGCTGTGTGGTATATGTGTGTGTGTTTCTTTTATCAGTAGTTATCAAACTCCACATTCATGTTATAAATACCCTAATATCCTTAGACTTATTTTTCATGTACTATTCTAAATTTTTTTTTATCTTAATTCCTAATATCCTCATAATGATGCTGTGAGGTATCCTCATTTTACCAAAGGGAAAACAGAAGAATAGTGAGGTTAAGTAAACTACCTGATAGCACACAGCTAGTGAGTCACTGAGCCTGTATTCCAAACCTGGCAATCTGGTTCCAGATTCTATGCTCTTAACTATTTTATTATATGTAAATAAAAGAATGCTCCAAATAAACAAGAATCAAAGAAATCAACAAATACCTAGGTTTATATTATATGTCAACATGTCTCTAAGGGCTGTAAGTGTGGTAGTAAGTGAAGACTTCAGCAGTTTCTTCACACAGCAGTATTCCACACAGTTTCCAGTGTTTACTCTGGAGATGGTTCACAATGTGTAATTTGAAATAAACTAGCAAGCAAACAAACAATATAGATATACTTGTTATTGTTAGCTTACTGGGAGATACTAGGAAAATACAAACCATAGTCTTTAGAGGTCAGAATTCTATATTAATTCACATTAAAAAAAAAAAAAAGGCAGTTCCTTCCATCACCTGATGGCTCTACATATTTTGCACAATCCTGACTAAAGACTTGCTTATCACAGGGAGTGGCATGTGGTTTTTCTGCCTATGGCAATGGAAACTACTGCTTTATGTTCAGACTTTGTGTCTAGGATATATATATATATTTGTATCCTGTAAATATACATGTGTGTCTCTCTGTATGTATATTATGCACATTGTATACATGTAAACATATGGAGGTATATAGTTCTGTTTTGTTTGTTCAAAAAGTGCAGTGAATTTATCTTATTTACATTCTATTTCTTCATCATTTTTTACATAGAAAGGCAGTATGTCAATGTAGAAAAGGAAATATGTACCAGTGGCCACGTTAATCTCTAGAATCTGTGGGACCTGAATTGTGAAAATTCAACCATGTGTTGTATCAACTTGAACAACTTATCTAAATTCTCGGACATTTTTATTTCATCTGTAAAATAAACATGTAACTAAATTATTTGTGATGTAAGGATTAAAAGAGATAACAGAAATTTATTACCTAACAAAGTTTGTCATAAACCCTCAGAAAAGTTAATTGCAATCCTTATATCCTGATTCCACTGAGTCATTATTTCTAAAAATATTTAGGTGCTTTTGTGTATATTTTTCCTTGCTCTGAAAATTTAAAAAGTCAAACTATAGTCATTTCCTGAGATTTCACCCAACATGTCAATTAATAAGATAAAGTCCTAAGAAGTAAGGTACCTTCAATTTGAAGTTTCAGGGCACTGGAACTGTGTTATGAGTTCATATTTTGGGTTACCAACTGGCATACCTCACCTTTATAAATGGGATAGGTATTAGACTTTATTGAATGTTATGGGAATTTTGAAATATAGAGTTTATAACTAAGCCAATTAGATTGAAAAAATAAATATAGATAGAGAAAGTAAGATTTCAAACAGCAATAAAATACTAATGGGGTACCTGGTAAGTTTAAATAATAAGTACTTGCTCTATATGTTAGCCTAGTGGGGAAAATAAAATTATAAAAGATATTAAACAAACAATATTTTATCCCACAGTATGCTATGGGTAAGTTGTACCCAAATGTTTAAAAAAGCAAAATGTTTATCATTTGGAAAAATGCCTTTGCCACTCAACTCTAACATATGCTGAGAGGGAGAAAAACCATGAGAAGGATTTTTTTTAGCTTCACTTATGTATGAGAACCTGCTTGCAAGTAAATTTTACAGAAGGATAACTGCTAAAAACAACTGTGAAAAACCACCATGGGTTGTCATGTTTGGGGATGGTTGTCACATCACTTAAGTCTTACAAGCTGTTTTTCTTCACACTCTATTAAGACTGTTGGAAGTTTTCACATCACTTAATCTGTAACTTCACTCATTTTCATATAATATTAATATATAATGATAAAAATTTTATATTTAAATATAGCTATTCCTATGTTGTCTATTAACAGTTTCAGTGCAAAGATGGCTAGCACTTTGGAGCCATGTGGAAGGATGTTCATATTTTAAAATTTGTTTTTAAATGACTATTTTAATGCATATTTGACTTATTGACTAAAAGCTTTGCACCAAATGATAAAACACTTACCAAATATAGACAACTACATAAAACATTTTGTTTTGCCCACTTAAGATAATGATTTAAGAAAATATCACTGATTCTCATAATACTCTGAAGTATTTTGTTTAATTAAATCCATTTGTAAATTCATAGGGTCTTAACATAACTTACTATAATTTACCATCTGGACCAAAATCCAAACCTCATCTGTGAGATCAGAAAACAATTTATGTTTTCAATACACCACTTTTTAATGAGGAGGGAAAACATTCAGACAACAATATCACTATATTAAAGCCACAATTAGGGATGGGAGTATAAAAAAAGCAAGATTTTTTTTAGAGGGATCTATTTTATAAATTTTAGCAAGACACTAAAATGGCAGGAATAATTTAGTGATAATATGGTAATATTTTAAAATATTACATAGGTAATAATATGAGATTATTATTACCTTATGAAGGTAATAATTTAAAATTATGAACATATTTATTGCATAAATATTCTTAAGATAAAACCTTTATCTCTAATAATTCTACTAACCACTCTAAGCTATTAAAAAGGTACAATGGCAAGAACTTTATATTTCTACATTTAGTCTTCTTGGCAGTCATGTGAGTTAAACATTATAAACCATACTTACCAGATAAAAAACAACAGCAAAGGGAAGTGAAGTCTGGGGTGTTCAGGAAATCACTGACATTTCTGGAGATAGTAAGAGCATACACAGTATTCGACCCAGGCCTGCTGGATTACAACCTTGCCTGATACATCGTGACCCGAGGATTGGTTGCAGCAGTAGTGAGAGTAGAGGTGGGAAGCACAGAGCACAGGTTTTTCTCCATCTTCTTCAGAGGTACACAGAACGCCAGCCACACGTCCTGGGGTTGAACTCATCCTATTGATAGGCAGAAGCTCAAGTTTCATTTTGCATGTGTTTTGTAAAATAACCTTTATTACCTGTTCTTAAAAATATTCACTTCAAATTTCCATAGAAACTTAATCAATTTCAAAGCCCTTAAGTCTCTATCAGCCAACTTCCTTCATTGCCCTAGGATGCTAGTGCACAAATTACCCATAGAAATAAAATGGCATAAGCTTGCCATGACCCTTTTCCATGCAAAATACTATAGGATTCATAGTCTTATGATGAATTCAATAAAAGGGCTTCTGTAAGAGCATACCCTGGTAACTAAATCCATTTTATCTCTTTGAGTACTGATCTAAAATCTAACTCCTGCAAAAGTTCATAATTAATCAAAATTTTAGCCATTTCATTGAAGAGTGTTTTCTTTGTTGTCATAATATTTATATGTACAAATCACTCATGAGTTCCTATTCCACCGTGATGATCAGTACATGGCAGGATTGACTGACGTTAGGGCTTCCCCTATAAAAGAAAATTGTACCCAATTATTTGTAAAATCAAGCAGTAGTAGGATCTTATAATTATAGATTAAAGATAATTAATTTAAGGCAAATCACTGATGAAAATTGTCAGATCAGTATAAACATGCATCTAAATAATGAATTATTCTTTCACTTTCATGTATATTACACCAAAATTACTCTATATGTAACTTTATATATGCAAGAAATATTGTGCATATTAAATTTGAAACATTGAATAAGTTGTTCCTTTATATATAAATTTCTTTATATCATATACATAAAATAGGTAGTATTTTATACTTTATTTCATAGTAATCTTGATGCTTCCTGCCCTCTCATGTGGTTGATTTAAAAGTTACAGCCTTAAAAATGCCAAGAGAGAACTCACTGAAATTTTCAACTTCACAGCACCACTTTATTAGTTATGTGGTGATCATTGTTTGAAAGTGAGTTGAAAGGTATCCTGGCAAATTATCGAACAAATGTTGCAAATGACTAAAGCATTCATCTGTTCCAAATTAGACTACTCAATCCTTTTATACTGAGGTCCTTACCAAGCCCTTTGCCTCTAGAAAATCACACAAGCTCTCCTTGAAATTCCCTAAAATACAATTTTTATAAAGGGAAGATCGTAGACACTAAAGAGGAAAATGCATGTTACATTAGAATTAAAAAGGAATTGCAAATGCACAGAAAGAACCTTGATGAACTCATTAGTGGTAAAGGTTGATAGCAAGTACTGTCCCTCCCAGCTGTTACAGTTTAGGGTGAGTATAAATTTTGCATGTGTTTTATTTTAGAACAAGAAGAACAAGAAATATTCATGTTCTTCCTCTTGTCTTGACCTAATTTTACAAATGAAATAGCTGTTCAGCCATCTAATTTTGACTTGGTATTCATTTTGAAAACATTTTTTAGCAAGTGATTTTCCTACTCCACCATTGCCCTTCCCTGTAGCTTATTTTTCTTGTTAATGGGGAGCATTGTGTTGATGAGATAGTTCATTCATAGAAAAATGCTTTGAAATTACAGCTTAGTTGCTTTAACAATGAAAAATTCAAAAGCAGTGCAACCATGTATAATGCTTATGCTAAAACTTCCTAAAATGTAGACTTGTTTGCACTCTAATTGAGTGAAATCCTAGACCTTTTTCTCCCCCTCAGGTAGATAAAGGGAAAAGAGGTGAGTAAACTGAAAAGAAGGAAGAGAGCAAGACCCAAGTATTTCCTGAATTTTTTGTGGAATGGAAATAAAAGTGAAATGTAAGCATATTTCTGACTGTTGTCTTTCTCACAAGAATTCTGAAAGATGATCAGAGCACTTATTTCTTCCTGAAATTTAAAATTTATTTACAAATGGTACAGTACTAAAAATCAACAAGAAATAAAGCGAGAAAAATATATTGAAACTAGTTTTCTAATGCTATATCCAACAATTAATTTTCAACATACATTTCCTTAGAACTATTTGGTGACATCTTTATAAAAACAGTGACTTTGCAGATTTTTTAGTAGGCAAAATATATTTTAAAAGTGGTCATTTCAAATCTCCCCCTTTTTATTTCTCTTTAGTGCCTGGTTAATATTCCTATATCTTCTAACTAGAAATCATCTTTCATCCACAGTAATTTTATTTTGTTAATATTCATACATCTTTAGAGTAGCTTCACTTTAGGATTTTATGATTAATTTTTATTTTAGCATAGTATTAGATTTACAGAATGATTGTGAAGATAATCCAGAGTTTCTATATACTCCACACTGAGGTCCCCATATTATTAACATCCTACATTAATATGTCACATTTGTCACAATTAATGAGCCAATATTGATACAGTATTATTGGCTAGAGTTCATACTTTGCTCAGATTTCTCTGGTTTTTCTCTAAAAGAGATCTGTCTCTTTTACCCGTTTATTTATCTATTCAATCATTTATCAGTATGCACCCCACTCATAGATATTTATTTTAAATTTTGTGTTATAATCCAACACTACTTTATTATTTTTACTCAAATTTTTTCAGCTTTGGCCATTGGGAGCTCTTTCAGTTGGCTTCTGTGTCCCTTTGAAACCTCCATTACTGAGATATTTTTATTTTGTTTGGATTTTTTTTTAGCACTTTCTTACTTTCTGATACTATACGATGATTCAGGTTATCTTGTGTGTTTTGGACTTGTGTTTAAATTTTCTAGCCGTGGTTAGCTTGAGTATAAGAATTAGTTCAGTTAATACATACATTTAGTCATATTGTATGTAGATAAGAACCTGGAAAAGCATAATATACCCCATTTAAGACATAAGGCATCAAAATATACAGTTTAAAATGTTTTAGAAATGAAAAATAACATATTTTACTATTACGTGTTAAATTTTGTCTTCCAAAGAGATATGTTGAAGTCCTAATCCCCCAGTTCCTGTGACTGTGAACTTATTTGAAACAGGATCTTTGCAGATGTAATCAAGTTAAGATATGATTATTCTGGATTAGGTTGGATTCTAACATTGGCTAGTGTCCTTGTAAGAGAAGAAACACAGACACAAGACATACAGAAAGAAGATGGCCATGTGAAGACAGGGGCAGAGATTAGAGTTATGCTGCTAAAAACTAAGGAGCACCTGGGGTTTCCAAAAGCTGGGAGAGATAAGGAAGGATCCACCCCTTGAGACTTGAAGTGAGCAAGGCTCTGCCAATATCTTGACTTCAAACTTCCATCCTCCAGAATCATGAGAGAATACATTTCTATTGTTTTAAGCCTCCCAGTTTATAGTACGTTGTAACAGCAGTCCTAGGAGACTAATAGAATTATTAAATATCAACTTTAGTGCAAAATTCAAAATACTGCATTTAGTCCTTAATGGATCAAATACATAAAAGTACGTGACCATAAAATATCAGAGTAAATACATTACTAGAAAACATCTATTTGTATTCAGTGCTAGTCTCTCTTCTAGCATGGATTATGGCATAGAAATTCTGTGATATGAAACAGTTAATATTTCCATTTTACATGCTAAAAAAGTGAAACCTAAAGCAGTTAAATGGCTAATATGTATCAGAGTCAGGATCTGAAATTTGAATCTAGTCTGTTCACACCATAATCAATAAATCTTAAACTTTCTCCTTTCTCTCCCTCTCTCTCTCTCTCTCTCTCTCTCTCTCTCTCTCTCTCTCTCTCTCTCTCTCTCTCTCTCTCTCTCTCTCTCTCTCACACACACACACACACACACACACACACACACACACTTCTCTACCTTTGAATTTGTCTTATAGTCTTTGTGTCTGTGTACTTGTTTATTTTCTATCTCTATCTCAGTCCCTTTATGAAACTTTCTATTTTATCTGCCTCTGTGCCCATCTCTCTTTGTTACTTTTATTGTCGATTCACTCTTTATCTCTGCTTTCTTTTCCTCTAAAATGCTAACATGCTTCAAAGGGAGCATATCTCTAGTTTTAAAATATCTATGGAATATTTGTATAAACTGATCATATAAAACCAAAATGAAACCCTCAATGAAATTCCTAAAATAAAAATTAATATGTTGTATTCTTTGACCCCAATGAAAGGCAATTATATTAAAAATAATTTTCTATCCTTTAAAGTTTTTTTTAAATTTCTGGTTTTGTTTGTATGTTTGCATTTATAAAACAGTTATAAAGAACTCTTGGGAAAAGGAAGAAATCAAACTTAAAATTTCAGGCTACTTAGAAGATCACCAAGTACCAAATATCAAAACCTATGATAGCCTAAGGATGTTCTTAGAGACAGAGTTGAAGCTTTAAATACTCATTTTTAAAAAATCTTAAAAATATGTTAACTATATGTTCAGCTCAATTACTTGTTAGTGGTGGGGAAACAGTAGTTTAACAGTGAAACAGATCAGGAAACAGATTTTACACATTTGAAACATTATTTTCATGAGGATTTATTATAAAAGGAATATTTGTAAAGTGTGTGTGTAGCTGTCCCACACAAAGAATGCTGCATTAACCTGGGGCTTACAATGGGCAAGCTGTTACCATCTTTGGCCCAAAGATAAGAGTCAGGGGAGTGGTAGCAAAATACTGTCAGAAAGGTTGGTAGTGATGAGGTGTGCGGCTACCATGCAGGAAAGATTCTCCAGGGAGAGAGCTGAGGAAATACAAACCTCAAGCTCACTCTCATTCCTCCCTCTGACCCCCTTCCTGGGATGCCCATTGGTCCAACCCAACGTGAACTGAAAACATAGAACCCATTGATGAATCCACTACAAGTGAACAACTAGGAGAAAAAGGAGGTGCCAACAGATAGGCAGTGCATTTGAAAGGTAAAATTGATAAATTGTTATAAATACTGAATGAATAGCTTCTCTGATTGAATTCTGACTGAATTAAGCCTAGCAGTCATACTGGCAGAATTTATAGGATTAAACTGATGGAATTCTCATTGTCCAGTACATAGTCTTTCACTTCATCTCACTATTTTCTATAAACTCCTTCCATTCCCAGCAAGCTTGAGTACTAGAGTTCACTTTCACAGTTTCAGCCTCCCAATAAATTACATATACAATATAATACAGGAACAACAGATGGAAACTGCAATGCAATGGAAGAAGATAGAGGGTACTTCAGTCCTATTTTTTCAGCTCACCCTTACATTTTTCTTTTATTTTCCACATCTTTATAGGAGTATAATTGCTTTACAATGTTGTGTCAGTTTCTGCTGTACAACAAAGTGAATCAGCTATATGTATACATATATCCCCATATCCCCTCCCTCTTAAGCCTCCCTCCCACCCTCCCTATCCCATCCCTCTAGGTCATAACAAAGCATTAAGTTGATCTCCCTGTGCTATGCAGCAGCTTCCCACTAGCCATCCATTTTACATTTGGTAGTGTATATATATCATTGTTACTCTCTCACTTCGTACTAGCTTGCCCTTCCCCCTCTGTGTCCTCAAGTCCATTCTCTACATCTCATCTTTATTTCTGCCCTGCCACTAGGTTCAGCAGTACAGTTTTTTTCAGATTCCATATATATGTGTTAGCATACAGTATTTGTTTTTCTCTTTCTGACTTACTTCATTCTGTATGACAGACTCTAGCTCCATCCACCTCACTACAAATAACTCAATTTCGTTCCTTTTTATGGCTGAGTAATATTCCATTGTATATATGTGCCACTTCTTCTTTATCCATTCATCTGTTGATGGACATTTAGGTTGCTTCCATGTCCTGGCTATTGTAAATAGTGCTGCAATGAACATTGCGGTACATGTGTCTTTTTGAATTATGGTTTTCTCAGGGTATATGCCCAGTAGTGGGATTGCTGGGTCATATGGTAGTACTATTTTTAGTTTTTTAAGGAACCTCCATACTGTTCTCCATAGTGGCTGTATCAATTTACATTCCCACCAACAGTGCAATAGAGTTCCCTTTTCTCCACACCCTCTTCAGCATTTATTGTTTGTAGATTTTTTGATGATGGCCATTCTGACTGGTGTGAGGTGATACCTCATTGTAGTTTTGATTTGAATTTGTCTAATGATTAGTGATGTTGAGCATCTTTTCATGTGTTTGTTGGCTATCTGTATGTCTTCTTTGGAGAAATGTCTATTTTGGTCTTCTGCCCATTTTTGAATTGGGTTGTTTGTTTTTCTGATATTGAGCTGCATGAGCTGCTTATATATTTTGGAGATTAATCCTTTGTCAGTTGCTTCATTTGCAAATATTTTCTCCCATTCTGAGGGTTGTCTTTTCATCTTATTTATGGTTTCCTATGCTGTGCGAAAGCTTTTAAGTTTAATTAGGTCCCATTTGTTTATTTTTGTTTTCATTTCCATTTCTCTAGGAGGTGGGTCAAAAATGATCTTACTGTGATTTATGTCATAGAGTGTTCTGCCTATGTTTTCCTCTAAGAGTTTTATAGTGTCTGGCCTTACATTTAGGTCTTTAATCCATTTTGAGTTTATTTTTTTATATGGTGTTAGGGAGTGTGCTAATTTCATTCTTTTACATGCAGCTGTCCAGTTTTCTCAGCACCACTTATTGAAGAGGCTGTCTTTTCTTCATTGTATATTCTTGCCTCCTTTGTCAAAGATAAGGTGACCATACGCATGTGGGTTTATCTCTGGGCTTTCTATCGTGTTCCATTGATCTATATTTCTGTTTTAGTGCCAAAACCATACTGTCTTGATTACTGTAGCTTTGTAGTATACTTTAAAGTCAGGGAGTCTGATTCCTCCAACTCCATTTTTCTTTCTCAAGATTGCTTTGACTATTCGGGGTCTTTGAGTTTCCATACAAATTGGGAAATTTCTTCTTCTAGTTCTGTGAAAAATGTCATTGGTAATTTGATAGAGATTGCACTGAATCTGTAGATTGCTTTGGGTAGTATAGTCATTTTCACAATGTTGATTCTTCCAGTCCAAGAACATGGTATATCTCTCCATCTGTTTGTATCATCTTTGATTTCTTTCATCAGTGTCTTATAGTTTTCTACATACAGGTCTTTTGCCTCCTTAGGTAGGTTTATTCCTAGATATTTTATTCTTTTTGTTGCAATGGTAAATGGGAGTGTTTCCTTAATTTCTCTTTCTGATTTTTCATCGTTAGTGTATAGGAATGGAAGAGATTTCTGTGCATTAATTTTGTATCCTGCTAGTTTACCAAACTCATTGATTAGCTCTAGTAGTCTTCTGGTGGCGTCTTTAGGATTCTCTATGTATAGCATCATGTCATCTGCAAACAGTGACAGTTTTACTTCTTCTTTTCAGATTTGGATTCCTTTTATTTCTTTTTCTTCTCTGATTGCCATGGCTAAAACTTCCGAAACTATGTTGAATAATAGTGGTGAGAGTGAGCACTGCTGTCTTGTTCATTTCACCATTGAGAATTATGTTGGCTGTGGATTTGTCATTTATGGCTTTTATTAGGTTGAGGTAGGTTCCCTCTTTGCCCACTTTCTGGAGAGTTTTTATCATAAATGGTTGTTGAATTTTGTCAAAAGCTTTTTCTGCATCTATTGAGATTGTGATATGGATTTATCCTTCAATTTGGTAATATGGTGTATCATACTGATTGATTTGTGTATACTGAAGAATCCTTGCATTTCTGGGATAAACCCCACTTGATCATGGTGTATGATCCTTTTAATGTGCTGTTGGATTCTGCTTGCTAGTATTTTGTTGAGGATTTTTGCGTCTATGTTCATCAGTGATACTGGCCTGTAGTTTTCTTTGTGACATCTTTGTCTGGTTTTGGTATCAGGGTGATGGTGGCCTCATAGAATGAGTTTGGGGTGTTCCTCCCTCTGCTATAGTTTGGAAGACTTTGAGAAGGATAGGTGTTAGCTCTTTTCTAAATATTTGATAGAATTCGCCTATGAAGCTATTTGGCCCTGGGCTTCTGTTTGTTGGAAGAGTTTTAATCACAGTTTCAATTTCAGTGCTTGTGATTGGTCTGTTCATATTATCTCTTTCTTCCTGGTTCAGTCTTGGAAGGTTGTACTTTTCTAAGAATTTGTCCATTTCTTCCAGCTTGTCCATTTTATTGGCATAGAGCTGCTTGTAGTAGTCGCTCATGATCCTTTGTATTTCTGCAATGTCAGTTGTTACTTCTCCTTTTTCATTTCTAATTCTGTTGATTTGAGTCTTCCGCCTTTTTTTCTTGATGAGTCTGGTTAATGGTTTATCAATTTTGTTTTTCTTCCCAAAGAACCAGCTTTTACTTTTATTGATCATTGCTATCATTTCCTTCATTTCTTTTTCATTTATTTCTGATCTGATCTTTATGATTTCTTTCCTTCTGCTGACTTTGGGTGTTTTTGTTCTTCTTCTCTAATTGCTTTAGGTGTAAGGTTATGTTGTTTATTTGTGATTTTTCTTGTTTCTTGAGGTAGAATTGTATTGCTATAAACTTCCCTCTTAGAACTGCTTTTGCTGCATCACCATCGGTTTTGTGGTGTTCTCATTGGCATTTGTTTCTAGGTGTTTTTTGAGTTCCTCTTTGATTTCTTCAGTGATCTCTTGGTTATTTAGTAGCATATTGTTTTGCCTCCATGTGTTTGTATTTTTTTACAGTTTTTTCCTATAATTGATATCCAGTCTCATTGTGTTGTGGTCACAAAAGACGCTTGATACGATTTCAATTTTCTCAAATTTACCAAGCCTTGATTTGTGATCCAAGATGTGATCTATCCTGGAGAATATTCCATGAGCACTTGAGAAGAAAGTGTATTCTGTTGTTTTTGGATGGAATGTCCTATAAATATCAATTAGGTCCATCTGGTCTAATGTGCCATTTAAAACTCGTGTTTTCTAATTTATTTTCTGTGTGGATGATCTGTCCATTGGTGAAAGTGGGGCGTTAAATCCCTTACTAATATTGTGTTACTGTCAATTTCCCCTTTTATGGCTGTTAGCATTTGCCTTATGTATTGAGGTGATCCTATGTTGGGTGCATAAATATTTACAGTTGTTATATCCTCTTCTTGGATTGATACCTTGATCATTATGTAGTGTCCTTCCTTGTCTCCTGTAATAGTCTTTATTTTAAAGTCTATTTTGTCTGATATGAGAATTGCTATTCCAGCTTTCTTTTGATTTCCATTTGCATGGAATACCTTTTTCCATCCCCTCACTTTCTGTCTGTATGTGTCCCTAGGTCTGAAGTGGGTCTCTTGTAGACAGCATATATATGGGTCTTGTTTTTGTATCCATTCAACCAATCTATGTCTTTTGGTTGGAGCATTTAATCCATTTACATTTAAGGTAATTATTGATATGTATGTTCCTATTACCATTTTCTTAATTGTTTTGGGTTTGCTTTTGTAGGTCTTTTCCTTCTCTTATGCTTCCTGCCTGGAGAAGTTCCTTTAGCATTTGTCGTAAAGATGGTTTGGTGTTGCCGAATTCTCTTAAATTTTGCTTGTCTGTAAAGCTTTTGATTTCTCTGTTGAATCTGAATGAGATCCTTGCTGGGTAGAGTAATCTTGGTTGTAGGTTTTTCCCTTTCATCACTTGAAATATGTCCTTCCACTTCTGCTGGAAGATCAGCTGTTAACCTCATGGGGATTCCCTTGTGTGTTATTTGTTGCTTTTCCCTTGCTGCTTTTAATATTTTTTTTCTTTGTGGTTAATTTTTGTTAGTTTGACTAATATGTGTCTTGGTGTGTTTCTCCTTGGCTTTATCCTGTATGGGACTCTCTGTGCTTCCTGGACTTGACTGAGTATTTCTTTTCCTATGTTGGGGAAATTTTCAGCTGTAATCTCTTCAAATATTTTCTCAGACCCTTTCTTTTTTTCTTCTTCTTCTGGGATACCTATAGTTCGAATGTTGGTGTGCTTAATGTTGTCCAAGATGTCTCTGAGACTTTCCTCTATTCTTTTCATTCTGTTTTCTTTATTCTGCTCTGCAGCAGTTATTTCCACCTTTCTATCTTCCAACTCACTTATCCGTTCTTCTGCCTCAGTTATTCTGATATTGATTCCTTCTAGAGTATTTTTAATTTCAGTTATTGTGTGTGTATTACTGTTTGTTTGCTCTTTAGTTCTTCTAGGTCCTTGTTAAACATTTCTTGTATTTTCTCTGTTCTATTTCCGATATTTTGGATCATCTTTACTATCATTATTCTGAATCCTTTTTCAGGTAGTTTGCCTATTTCCTCTTCATTTATTTGGTCTTGTGGATTTTTATCTTGCTCCTTTGCCTGCAAGATATTTCTCTGTCTTCTCATTTTGTCTAATTTACAGTATTTGAGGTCTCCTTTCCCCAGGTTGCAGGCTCACAGTTCCTCTTGTTTCTGTTTTGTGCCCCTGGTGGTAGGTTTGGTCCAAAGGCTTGCGTTGGGTTCCTGATGAAAGTGACTGGTGCCTGCATTGTGGTGGGTGGAGCTGAGTCATTTCCCTCTGATGAGCTGGATCATGTCAGGTGGTGTGTTTTGGGGTGTCTGTAAGCTTAGTATGACTTTAGGTAGTCTGTGTGCTGATGGGTGCGGTTGTGTTCCTGACTTGTTTGCTATTTGGTGTGAGGCATCCAGCACTGGGAGCTGCTGGCAGCTGGGTGGAGCCAGGTCTTGGATTCAGATAGAGGCCTCCGTGAGACCTCAAGGCAACTAATCTTCCCTGGGGCCAGGAATTCTCTAGTGGTCCAACATCCTGGACTCCCAAACCAGAGCCTCAGGCCTGACTTCTGGTCAAGGAACCAAGACCCCACAAGTCACTTGTCCCAGCAATAAAGAAAACTTACAAAGTTAAAAAAAAAAGACTAGCAAAACCTCAGATAAATGGTAAAATGTAAAATCAAACAAATAAAAACAGAAAGAAGGAGACTTCCCTGGTGGCACAGTGGTTGGGGGTCTGCCTGCCGATGCAGGGGACACGGGTTCAGGCCCTGGTCTGGGAGGATCCCACATGCCGAGGAGCAACTCGGCCCGTGAGCCACAGCTGCTGAGCCTGCGTGTCTGGAGCTTATGCTCCGCAGCAGGAGGGACTGCGATGGTGAGGGGCCCGCGCACTGCGATGAAGAGTGGCCCTCGCTCACCGCAGCTGGAGGGGGCCCTCGCATGGAAACGAAGACCCAACATAGCCAAGAATGATAAATAAATTAATTTAAAAAATGAAAAAAAAAAGATGTTACAATAACGCTATTCTTAAAAATAAAAAAAATAAAAAAAAGAAAGAAGGAAATACGCACACACAAAAAAGAAACAGAACAGAACTGAATAAAACAAAAAGCAAGAGAACAACCAGAGAAACAAAAGAACCCAAGAATGAAATTAAACAATTAAAAAGAAAACTAACAAAAACAGAAAACCAAAAAACAAAACCAAAGCAGAGTGCCAATTGAAGAATGAAGCAAAGAAACAAAACAAACTGACAAAAATGATTTAAAAAAAAAAGAAGAAAAGAAAGGGGAAAGAAGACAGAACAACAGAAAAATGACATAGAAATATATATATATATAAAATAAAAAATATATTAAAGAAAGAAGAATATAAAAAGACAAACAAAACCCCAGAGAAATGGTAAAAATGAAATCAAACAAACAAAGACAGAAACAAGGAAACACACACACACAAAAGAAACAAAAACAGAACCAAATAAACAAAAAGCAAGAGAAAAACCAGACACACAGGAGAACCCCAAAATGAAATCAAACAATTAGAGTCCAAACTAAGAAAAACACAAAACCTAAAAACAAAACCAAAGTAGTGTGCCAACTGAAGAATAAACCAAGGAAACAGAACAAACTGATAAAAATGATTTTTAAAAATCATAAAATAAAATAAAAAGGGAAAAAACATAGAACAACAGAAAAGCAAAGTAGAAATGGATATATAAAAAAATAAAAAATATATTAAAGGAAAAGAAGAAAAAGAAAAAAATAAAGGAAAAGAACACAGAACAACAGAAAAGCAAAGTAAAAATACAAATATATATAAAAAATATATAACATGAAGATCCCAAAAGACTAAAAAAGACGAAAAAATCTAAAACAACAAACAAACAAGCCAGAACCAACAACAGAATGGATCAAAACGTTATAATATTAATAGTAATAATTATGTTTCCCTGGGGTCTCAGCTGTAAGTTTCCTTGCACACACCATGAGCCACAGCCCACCTCCACCTCCCCAAGAGGCCTCCTCTGCCTCTGGGCTAGTCTCTGGACCTGCTGAGGACCCTGTGTGACCACTCAGACTCTGATCTGGCCCAGTTCCTGCGTGTGCTTGCCCCCAGAGTCCACAGCTGCCAGAGCTAAACCATTTTCACTTGTGGGAACACTCACTGTCTACTCAGATATTCCATAGATGCAGGGTCTACCTAGCTGAACATAGGCATGTAATCTGCAGCTTGTACAGCTGATGGAAAGATTTTCAATCTTCTTCCTCTGTCACCCCATTCCTGGGGTTCAGCTTTGGTTTTATTTGCACCTCTGCATGTGGTCCACCCACAGGAGTCTGGTCCTGAGGCTGCCTTAGAACTGTTGGGTCTGCCCCAGTGAGGACAGTGCACAGATTTGGTATGACTGCTTGCATCTCGGGAGCCCTGGTGGAGCCAAATGCACAGGGAAGCTGGCGGCCATGAGTGCAAGAGATGTGGCCCTAGTGATGGCCTTTTCTGGCGCCCAGCATAAGGCACGTGAGGGCCAACTCTGGTCGGGCTTTTTCTCTCAACCTTACCTTTTAATGAAGGAACTAATTTCTGTGCCTTTCTGGAGTTGTGAGGTACACTCAATTTACTTCTACTGAAATTTCAGTTTGGATAGATCTGCACAAGTTTGCATGTTTTTATCTGCTAACCACTTCCAAAATGTAATTTATGTTTTCTTTCTTCATTTTAATTTTTCTTCTACTTTAAACTCCCTTTACCCAAAGTTTTAATGCAGTTTCAAGGGAGGTAGGTATAAAAATGAGTATCTATACTGGCATCTTTAATCTAAGAGCATGTTTTAAAAATACCTCCAGCATTTGATGGGTACTAGAAAATCACTGAAAAGAAAAAACATAAATCTCTATTATAAGTTATATAAAGTTGCTATCTACTTTTTTGGAGGCAAAATTGTTAATATATTAGTCAAGAATGTTGTACTCTGTGAGGAAGGGACTGAAGTGTAAGTGATACAGTAGTGTGATGTAAGGAATGATTATGTTGCTAAAAATACTTTTA
The DNA here is from genome assembly GCF_965194805.1 of Balaenoptera borealis. Taxonomy (NCBI): domain Eukaryota; kingdom Metazoa; phylum Chordata; class Mammalia; order Artiodactyla; family Balaenopteridae; genus Balaenoptera; species Balaenoptera borealis. The sequence continues at coordinate 43,834,595 of NC_138862.1, forward strand.
ATGATCAGTCAGGAGCAAACACAGAATAACACCCTGGAGAGGCATATGACAGTGAAAGAGATTTATTATATATGTATCCTAAATGAAGGAGGCTCAGCATACCATGCAGGGGGCCACATGGGAAAAGTTACAATGGAGAGACTCAACCAAGCAGGTAGGGAGGAGAGAGAGGGAGAAGACCCATGGGCAAGTGCCTTTATTGGGGGTGGCATATGTAAGCAAAAGCCATGAGGAGATATCCTTGGTGCGTTTGAAAGTCACAAGGTCATAGTCAGGGGAGGGCAAGAAGGGGAACTTGTGGCAGGATCCAGCTTTATCACACTAGTGGTCCTGGTCCCCTGGGTGGGGTGCTCACAGCCTGTTTGTGAGCATGTTTATGTTCAGGAAAACAGGAAATTTTTAAAATCTATAATACAGTCCATCCCATGATGCATCACCATAATTAGCAATACTAATTGGGATGGCTAACACTTGTTACCTAGGCTGTAGAGATGTTAACAGTGAGTGGGACAGCTTGACTTAGCCACCAAAGGCAAACTTTGATAAAAGTGACAACAAGGAACCCAGCTGGCAACCAGGCATCCCACTTTGTGGACCATAGAGAAGAGAATAGGACAGGCATCTCTGATTTTAAGGGAATTTATTGGAAGATTCTGGTTATGCTGTGAAAGATCTTAATCTCTTTGCTTATTCCTTATAGTTTGTTCTGTACCTGTCCAGAGCCAATAATGTACATACAGCAGGAGGTATCCTGAATAGCACAAACCCCTCTTTCCTTGATGAACAAGTAGTCAAGAGCCAGTTTGTTACCCCTTACCATTTGGGCTAGAGATTCATAGGCGTGTTGTATAAGGAACAATATTTCATGCAGCCTTTGAATCTGATTTGAAAGGGCTATGGAAAGCTGCTGGTTGACATTTATGATTTTACTTTGTTTGACAAATGTTGCTGTACTGGTGCCAATGCTGATGGCTGGCTCCTATGACTATGACAAGTTCTATTAAGATAGGAATAAATATTATCTGTTTTACCTGGAGTCCTTGGCTTGTTGGAAATTGTGTTATGCTGAGGATAAAGAACTATGGGAATCCCCAGTGGATATGGTTTCATTAGGAAAAACACATTGGAGAGTCAGCAAGGAAAAATATATGAGTTGTTGTGTCTGTGAGTTTGGGCCTGTATAAAACCCAGAGGTGTCATTATTTAGAGTATAATGTACTTGTGAGAATGTAGTGTTGTGTTTAACCAAGGAAAAATAGTATCATGGTGGTCATGGATGGAGATGCAAGGTGAGAGTTTGTGGTAGAAAGCTGAAGGGGCTAGTAGGAAAAGGCATCAGAGAATGGGTGATCCTCTCTCCAGAGGGTCCAGGGGTTGAGTGTTATGAGGTAGGTACCTCTGGAAAACAATAATCTTCATTAATTATTCAGAACCTCTTCCAAATGCCTCTTTAGGTATACAGGTGTATGTTTTAGCAAAGAGCAAGGCATATACTAGGATCATGGGCCAAGCAGACAGTGAGTTTAAGAAGACACATGTCCTGTGTCCAGTTTATGCCTTAGAGAACCATGGGTATCATTGAGCTGGTGGTTTGAGAGGTGTAAGAGGTAGAAATCGTCTCTGGCACAGGATGTCAAGGCATCCCCACAGTGAGGTCTTGGGTTGGGGTAATGTCATCTGCAGAAGTGAGATTTTTAGGACAGAATGATGTTATCTGGGATGTGGAACTGTGGTATCCTTTTTGAGTGGGTACCCACTGGAGTTGATAAGGGCCTTTCAATTGTAAACCAGTGAAAGTACCCAGACTGGTAGCAGTAAGACCAACAGTCAACAAATGGTGTGCCGCTGCACCTGATGGCGTTTTTTTTTTGGTGGAAGTTTAAGTTTGGATGGGTCCCATATCAGATGCCTGGCCTGTGAAACAATCTATGGTTAGTGAATTCTAGGAGATTATGCGCCCTGGATCTGGCCTCCAGTCTTTATGGGATAGGGTAAGATGGAAAATTTATAAAATTAGGTTAAAGCCTGGGACAAGATAAAGAATTTCAGGGATTTATTGGTTGGACTGGAATTTGAAAATCCATTGTTAGAGACCATTATGTCTCTGTTAAACTGGCTATTTGGGATCTATTAGGGACTTTAAAGTTCTTTGGAATGCCTTTTCCAAGAGCCTAGCATTGTGTTATTTTAATAAGTGAAATGTGTCTTGTGTCCTACCAGTAATGTCTGTAACTCTGGAGGGAATAAGAGTGCCCTTATACTCCTTGTATAAAGCATTACAAAGCAAGACCTTGTATTGGTGGCCTGAGTGTTATGCAGAGGCATGTGTGATTGTGATTTATATTTAGGGTGTATGTGAAGCAAGAGATTCCCAGGTGGGTTTTTTCCCCCTAAAGGGGACAATTTTAGGCAATAGCCCAACAGTTTATTATACATGTGAAGATGGGGCCATTGTTGGCCAGAGCATCTATCACTAAGATGACTGCCTGAAGTTTGGTTTCTTGGGTCCTGTCCTTTGTTGGGGACATTCTGGCTGAGGCAACAGGAATGGAAAGCAGCAACATTTCACTGAGCTGCATCACTTGATAGCAGTGCCTTTCATGTAGTCAGTGAGCTCCCATTGTTGTTCACTCAGTTAATCTCAAGGGGCTCCCCAGGTAGCCAAAGTTTCCAGGGGAAGGGTGACCTCCTCCAGCACCCTGACATCTGGCAAGGAACTGAGAACAGGAGAAGCCACTCCGCCTGCAGGTGAAATATACCAGAGTGTCCAGATTTAACTTCCTGCTGTCTTAGGGAGGGCTCTATAAGCTGTGCCAACCTTGTTGGGTGCTGTTTCTATGATCCAAGATATAACAAAATGCTGGGTGTTGAGGGTGACAATGTTCAGGGTCTGTGAGAGCCTCTATTTCCAGGAGAACCCAGTAGGTAGGCAGTCATTTGTTGGTGTACAGCACAAGGCTAAGAGGGGCAGTTTTTTTGCATCAGAAGCCTTGGGGCAATTTAGGGCCATCATAAATGGCCAGATGCTCCAGGAGGCAATGAGAAGAGATTGCCAAAGCCTCTACAGCGAAGGACTTTTTTGAGGACACTTGTAGGGGTGCCTGTTGATTTTAATCTGTAAGTACAATTTGTAAATGAGGAATATGTTGCCACCAGAACTCAAAAAGGACTAAAAGATGTTGGACTTTACATGTCCTTAATGAGTATGTCAAATGAATCTCCTTGGAGGAGGATATTATCAATATACTGTCATACCTGTGCTCCTGGAGAAAGGTGGATGTATTTAATAGTTAAGATCTTGTCTGAAAAGATTGTGTGTGACGGCAAAGCCGATGAAGTACCTCCATAGGGAGCCTGGAAAAGGAGCACGGTGTCCCTTTGGAGGTGAAGGCAAACTGAAGTTGAGAGGCTGTTGAAATAGATGCTGAATAGAATGTGTCAGTCAGTTTATAAGAGAAAAATATTTACCAGTTGTTGGTTGAATAGAATCAGTGATTTTAATAATACTGAGTACTGGGTATGGGGGCCTTGATAGATGGAACCATAGAGTTATGGTTGTAGTAATCCATTAGAAGGCACTATTTATTTACATATTTGTCTTTTTCAGATTTAAAACAGGCAAAATTGAGCTGTCAAATGGAAAAGCAGTGGAGATAATTATCCTTTTATTTATTAGGTTTTATATAATAAATTTTAATCCCTGAAGCCCTGTTTTGACTTACACTGGGCCCCATTAACTATTTTAACTGGAGGTTCATGGAGTCCTATTTTAATGAAGCCAGTTTGTAACTGTTAAAGGCTTACTTTAATTTTAATTAATCATTTATTGTTTCAGAGCATCTCTACCCAATGTGAAATATTTTAGTGTAATGAATATCACAACTGTGAGAAATTTAGGCAAGACTACAGTTAAAATGAGGCATACTCATTTTTTCCTCCATTTTCTATTTAGTTGCATTCTTAAGATTATAGAGGGTAAATGTTTAAATTTAGGGGGGTCACTGATATAATTATAATTTGAACTCAGTATCAAATCCATGAAGTTTGTCAATTGATGCATTTTTAGCAAATGTTAAAGTTAGAACAAAAGCCAATCAGTGCCCCTTTTATCTCTTGTTATATAAGTTCTTCTATTGTATAAATGTTGGATTTCCCATTGCATCAAATTATGGAACATTGTTTAAATTAGTTATATATTATATATACATACACACAATTTAATTATTTTTTTTTATATTAAGATATTATATATGTACACTTTACTTAATTACCTTTTATTTCCTCCCTTTCTATTTTGGGGCTTGTTTTTTTAAATCTGTTAGTAATCTAGGGCTAGCATTATGTTTGCTAGACTTAACATTTACTCATTCCCCCCCCCCCCCGCTTTGGGCTTTTAGTCACTTAAAAACCATGGTTCTTAATTGTTGCCTCTGGTTGATAAGAGGAAAAGGGAGAGGAGGATGAGACCTGGTGCCTCTAAGCAGTAGTATCTCCCTGGGATGCCCCATCACAGGGTAATCAGTCCTCATACCACCTCCCCCTCCACTCTGTTTTTTCTCTCTTAAGCAAAATCTTTTAGAAGAGCTTGTTTCTCTAGGTAGCATTTTCCCCCTTCTCTCTTTGAATGATATCTGACAAGCTCTTGGTGGTCCCTGGGTAGTCCCTATTGTGACTAGGGACCTTCCTCTTTTGAGTGTCCCAATCAGCCACAGAGGGGCTGGGGTCTACATCCAGGACAGCAATAGTGGCCTCAACTTTACCTTTAAAATATTTTTGTGACAATTTAATTTTAAGGAGGGCACTCTTGTCATGTCAGTAGGAAGCAGCACTTGTAAGTGAGCATTGGCCAGGAGATTTGTAATCTCAAATGAGCTAAGAAACCTCCTCAAGTGTCTTAGGGGAGTCAAAAAAAAGTGACCCCATCCATTTTTCCAGTCTCCATGGATGGAATCTGTGATACCCTATGGGGATGGGGGATGAAGATTGACAGCAGCAAGAAATGCAGCAGAAAAGGGGCTGGCAGCTGGTAGCATCAACCCTCCCAGGTGCATGCTAGGCTCTTCTAGAGAAGGGGCACTTCGGACACCAAACTGGAAAGGAGCAGTACTTTCCCTTCATAAGTCTTACTCAAAGTCACGCTGAGTCGTGTGGATAGGGTCATCCAGACAGTAATCTAGTACAAACTGACACCCTCTGTTTTCCTGGCTAACACTCAGCTTGCTCAGTGGACTTTTCAGTGCCTTAACCAAGACCCAGCGGGGTTCTTCCCTAATTAATCTAAGTGAGGAGACCATAGTGGGTCCAATCTTAGGCACTCCATGTGAAATAATAGCCAATGTGTCCAGTGGCTCTGTGTCTTGGAGAGAGATAGGATGACTTTACTGTTCTTGCCAAGATCAAAGGCTGGCAAACAGGATCCTGGGGAATTCTACTTGGGGTTGGGTCAGGATCTGCACTTTAGGGTGGGGAGTCTTGGCAGCTTTCTCAAGGGGCAACACAGATCAGTGCAGAACAATACCAGTGGTAGAGAGGTCCCCGCAAATGGTAGAGCCCAACTGGGACAGCCAGTTAATGAGCAGCCCAATGGCACCTCACTGGGATTTTTTCCATCCATGACTTAGATTATCTCATGCTTGTTGCCAACTCTGATGTAAGGAATAATTATATTACATTAAAATGGGGTCTTTTGATGATCAGTCAGGTGAAGACACAAAATAACACATGGGGAGGAATATGAAAATGAAAGAAATTTATTATACTCACAGGTCTCAGAAGAGGGAGGCAGCACGCCATGCAGGGGGTCATACAGGAGGAGCACCCAGAGAGCACACAGCCTGTTTGTGGGGATGTTGAAACATTAGGGAAATATGAATTTTTAAAAATTTACAATATAGGTACCTATGCTATTCAAGGCAGGAGCTCAAATATAGAAGATGATATCTCTGATTTGGCCAAGAACAAAATTATCTGATTCTAGCAAAACACAGAGAACATAAAGGGAGAAGAGGAGTTAAACTCTGAGACAACTGAATAAATAATAGCCTTTTTATTACGTCAATAGATTATGCAAGTCTTTAAAAATCAAAGGATTTAAAATAATAAGTAGCTCATTATAAAGAAGATTAATCTGGACTTCAATTTCAGCTGGAATCTAAGCAGAGTATGTTGATAGCAAGTTTCTTTGGACTACCTTTAGAGAAAACAAAAAACATAAATTTCCCTTTGAACTTGTGATATATTTATATTAACAGAGCTTTTTTTTTGGCTAGTTTTTTACATTGTGTTATTCTCTAAAGATTCATTTGTCACACACATTTAACTAATCTCTAGAAGGATCTTGTAGTAACTAAGAATATGGATATTTATTAAAGATTTTATGATATATGTTGCAATAATGCTAATAAATTAAATTTAAGACAATTTAACAGGTGAAAGCTGTGTAACCATACAGGAAAGTACACAACAAATATTTTTAGTGTTTTCAGAAAAAAACAAAAACTGATTTTTTAAAAATGTGTTGTTATTTTTTTCTTTTCTCATAAAAATAATATTTTTGCAATTTTAACTTTGTTGAGAAATTTTATTATGCTATGTTTTTTTTAATTGTATTTATTTATTTATTTATGGCTGTGTTGGGTCTTCGTTTCTGTGCGAGGGCTTTCTCTAGTTGTGACAAGTGGGGGCCACTCTTCATTGCGGTGAGCAGGCCTCTCATTATCGCGGCCTCTCTTGTTGCAGAGCACAGGCTCCAGATGCGCAGGCTCAGTAATTGTGGCTCATGGGCCTAGCTGTTCTACAGCATGTGGGATCTTCCCAGACCAGGGCTCAAACCCGTGTCCCCTGCATTAGCAGGCAGATTCTCAACCACTGCGCCATGAGGGAAGCCCTATGCTATGTTTTTTTTTCATTCTGTTAGCTCTTTAATTGTCTATGTGTATTTGCTTTCAATCTATGAAAATAAACATGTCCTTTAATTGTTTTTTATCACTGTTGTTAGAGGCTACTGGCCAAATACTGTGCTAACATATCATTGGAGCTGTCTTCCAAATCTTTTTTCCAGGTTTGCTAACTGCTATAAACAATGATGTAGGTCACATGAGAAGTGTTTGATAGTTCTCCCTAAGACTGACATGCCCTACAGAAGTTTTTTCAGCATTTGTACCTCCCAGCATGACTGCTCTGTGTTTAGGGATTAGACGACTTTCTTCCAAGATTACTTTGAAATATGTTGTATAACAAACCTGATATAAACAATACTACAGCTTGAAATCTAATGTTATCTTGTCAATAGATTGGTACACGTGTTTCTTTCTTTTATAATTCATGATGCGACAAACATTGTTCTTCTGTGTTTTTTTTAAGTTCCTCTGGAAAATTAGGCTGATTGACTATGCAAACAGTTGTCAAGAGCCTGTAAAAGCCACACTGTAAAATCCCTCTTTTGGAATCAAACCTGATTCTTCTTGAATACTGGGAACAGACTTTCACAGTTATCAGAGATTATATACTTTGCACTGTTGTATCAAGTGTCTACTCTTATTATTTACAGTTGTCATGTATTTTAAAACTTAAAAATCCCCAATTCTAATACAAAGATAATAAGGAAGGATAATTTCATCCTTATTCACTTGTAAGATATGATATTAATATTCATATTTTGACTGTAAAAATGGAAAGTTATGCAGAAATAAAATTATAGTTGTGGAATTAATATAATATAATCTTTAACAAATTTTTTTTAAATAGAAAGACCTGAATTATAAACTGAGTATCTGTATAACCTAGGACAGTTTATTTAACTATTTGAAAACATTTGAAATTTACCTATAAAATGGGAAAAACACCCATCTTGAGGAGCTTTTGTAAAAGTTAAATGAGATAATTTGTGTAAAGCAATTAGCAAAGTTCCAGGCATAGTATAGCAATTCAATAAATAAAAAGTGTTATTAGGTTTAGGGGTTATAAAAATTTTATAAATTTTATGTTTAATTCTGATGATTAATGGTTATTTTAATGTCTTTTCCATCATACACACTAGGGAGTATTTCATATTTCCAAATTAAAATATTAGTAAAACATTAAAATTTGATTTAGTAGTAAACAGACAAAGCAGAAAAATTCATTAAATCTTATTTCTTATACAAATTAAGACAACAAAATATCAAAGGAAGAAATATGGCTGAAGTATGTATATGAGCAGAATGCAATGAATTACTGCAAAATATAAATTATCCAGACTTGTGTTTGCTTAACTGCAAGATCTACAGGAAAAGAACTTTAATCATCCAGAAGCCTAAACTTATAAAAGCCAATGTTAGATCTTTAGATTCAGGAAATAAAACCCTGGGCTCCATCTTTAAAGTGCAGATAAAATGAAAGGATGGTTATACAAATGATTAATATGATTGGTGTATTCAGCAAAAGTATGCGATTATATGTTTAACTTAAATTATATAATTATATAATGGGTGGGTATCAAGTCAGACACATAATTGACAGATCTGCCATTTCCCTCTTCTGCATATAAAATCAGAGTAAATGAGAATTATGGTTTTTTTTCTTCTGAATATGCACATTACTATAGTTACTTTTAAAGAATATTGCACAATATTTATAATACTTGTGGTTATAATTTTATAACATGCTGTTGATAAATACAACTAGATCATATATTCGAAAGATATCAAAATGGCAAGCAAGGGAAAATCATTGCTAGTGGGTTTTTAAGTAAACAGTGGTATTCTTAGCGTTGATCACAATTTTCAATATGATTCATGTTCCAGAGAATCAAAACTTTGTGATAGTCTCATAATAATATATTATTATACTGAAATGCTACATAAACAAGGTATTTTGCAAATGACTTTATAGTTTGTGATTTCAAAAGTACATCTTAAACTACAGGCTTTTTCTCTATAAGTGGGTGTTCAGCAACACAAGCTCTTTCTTTGTCAACAAATGTCATATTGTCAAATGTTTCACTAACCATTTTATTTTAATTGCCTAATTAAAGTCTGTGGATCCATGTGGTTAGCACCACCTATGTAGTTAACACTATGTAATGGTAAGTTTAAATTTACTTTAAAACAATCTCTACTATTGTCTTACTATTGCCTTCATGGTTTCTGTCAGAGCTCAGTGTAATCTAAGTACTGCTTCTCAATTGCAAAAACAGCTGAGGAATAGTAATTCTTAAATAATCTGTAGATTATTATTTGTTTGTCACACTCATTTGGCCTGATTCTGGTCGTATTAAGTAGTGTCATCTGCAGTTGTGAATGTATTGAAAAGATATGATGGTGGAAATAGATCAGGCCTTTAATTTTATACTTTTTATTTGCACAAACAAGATTGCATTCATCACTTGGTCTTCATTGCCAGCATTTTCCTGTACGATAAGTATTTATTATACGGAGATATTGTGAAATATCTGGCTCTGCAGTCATTAGAATGGCACTGAATTTTTTTTTTTTCTGCTACAGATGAACTTACCATTAGAAAAAGCAGATAGGCTGATCAGTTCAAACTTAAACACCCACTTTTAAAGTAAAGATAGAACTTCCCTGGCAGTCCAGTGGTTAAGACTCCATGCTACCATTGCAGGGGGCACGGGTTCCATCCCTAGTTGTGGAACCCAGATCCTGCATGCCGCACACATGGCCAAAAAAAAAAAAAAAAAAAAAAGTTAAGATATATAAAGAAAACAGTCCAGAAAATTAAAGGCAAACAAAATGAAAATAATATACGCAAAAAGTTAACTTAAAATTGACATTAAACCTAAGCACAAAGAGATTAGGTTTACTATAAAACAAAATAGAAGAAAACATAGGACTACTCCATTATGACTTGAGATTGCAAACAAGTTTTAGACAGAACACAAAAAGCATTAACTATACAATTACAATGAATTATAAAAATTTAGAAAAATGATCTTCAAGCAAGTCACAAATTAAAAGAAAATAGTAAATACATACACATACATCCCCACCCACATACATATATACATCTACATATATATATCTGACATAGTACTGGTATCCAGAACATATAAAGAACACTTACAATTCCATAATAAGAAAATAATCTGATTTTTTAGTTGGTGAAAAAAACTGCACAATTTATAAAAGACAGTATACAAATTTCCAACAAACACTTAAATAGCTACTCTGCATCATTAGTTTTCAAGGACGTGAAAATTAAGAACACAATTGAAGTACTGCAGCATACTCCACTTTGTCTAAAAAAGACCAAAAATACCAAATATTAGCAAAAATGTGGAGAAACTAGAATCCTTATATATCATTGCGGGAGTATAAAGTGGGACAACCACTTTGGAAAACAGTTTGGCAATTTCTTACAAAGATAAACATACACTTATCATAAGACCTAGTAATCCTACTCAGAGGTATTTCTCAAGAGAAATGAAAACATGTCCACAAAGAGTGTCTTGTATGCAATATGCACAGCAGGTTTATTCATAATACACAAAACCGGAAATGACTAAATATTTATCAGCATTAAATGTATAACAAGTCGTGGTAGATGTAAAGTAATACAAATGAATAAAGAGCTGATATACACAAAAACCTGGATGGAACAATAAATGGAACCGTAGATATCTTAGTAAGAGAAAAATACTAGACCCAAAAGGATATATCTGTATGATTCCATTTATATGACACTTTAGAACACACAAAAAGAATCTACAGTGGCAAAAAGCAGATCAGTATTTACCTGGGGTCTAAGATGGTTAGGGAACTGAAAAAAAATTTGGACTAATTAAAATATTATATATCTTGATTAAGGCAGTGATACAAGGTTATATACATTTCTCAAAAGTCATGACATATTATACAAAAATGGGTCAAAATGGGTGCATTTAAATAGCTATAAATTACAGTTTAATAAATATAAAAATAAAAATGTAAGTGCATACAATTAGTTGTATTTATATTTATTATAGATACAGCTTGTTTTAGGTACAATTTATTTCAATTTAATATAGTGAATAATTCTTGAGCACATATTTATTTATTTATTTATTTAGTTTTATTCATGGCTGTGTAGGGTCTTCGTTTCTGTGCGAGGGCTTTCTCTAGTTGCGGGGGCCACTCTTCATCGCGGTGCGCGGGCCTCTCACTATTGTGGCCTCTCTTGTTGCGGAGCACAGGCTCCAGACGCGCAGGCTCAGTAGTTGTGACTCACAGGCCTAGTTGCTCCGCGGCATGTGGGATCTTCCCAGGCCAGGGCTCGAACCCGTGTCCCCCTCATTGGCAGGTAGACTCTCATCCACTGTGCCACCAGGGAAGCCCCTTGAGCACATATTAATGTTACATTTCATCATATTCAACATTTAGTAGATATAAACTGAGTATCAGAAACTCCACATTTTAAGATTTGGAATATAATTTTACTGTTTTTCATTATTATCACATTTTAGGTGCTATAATTTATTTTATAACACTATAATGCATAAGTCAGGAATTGCATCTCCAGTTATAATTTTTCTATAGGAAAATATCCATGTTGCACTTTTTCAAAATGCAGTTCCAAAGAACATTCTAGAGCAAGTGAAGATCAGAAACTGTCTGTGTTTAAATGTTTGTCATATTAATCTACTCACTCAAGTTTCTGAATTTCTTTACAAAAGAAAGTAATAGAATTCATTCAGAAGTTTCACAGTTTGGTCAACAAGCAAATGCAGTATGTCATCATTTTTACCTTGCCATGAAATTTCAGGAAATTAATACCTGTGGAATGAAATAATTGAGTACCAGGACAAGTTTCTACATATATTGCAGTTCCCAAAGCAGCAGACAACTATTATCCCTTTTGTTAAAAAATTGAAACTCTGAAATAGTGTATTATATATTGTTAAATGTAACTATGGAAAAGCTACTCTATTTCCAGATCTGAAATTTGCCATCTATCTGACATTACAATAGCACTTATATTTCTTCATTTAATTTTTGAATTTATAAAATGGGGATATTTATTTGTACCTTAAACTCTTTTGAAAATCACATAAAATTATAAACGTGAAAATATTTTGATAACACTTTCACACACAATGAATGGGATATCTGCCTATGGAAAAGTTGTATTTATTAAGAAAAACAAAACTTGATTTTGTTAATTTTATAAAGCCTAGAATCACAAGCCTGTTTATGATACTAATAACATACTTAATTCTAAGTTTTAAAATTAGTTCTTAAGTTAGGAGCTTAGAATTTAATAGCATATTTCTTAATGTTTAGTAGATGATTAAAACAGGATAAGTGCCTGCTTGAGTATTAGGACGTTTTTAGCCAATGTATTTATATTTCTCTACTACTGAAATTGAAAAAAAGTTATGTAAATTTCCAGTTAAGTGGTTTTAGATTTTTTAAAATGTACCAAATAACAAAGATAAACTTATATTGGTCAGCAAGATATATAGACCAAAGAAAGGAGCAAAGAAAGGAGCAAATGATTAATTGATGGATTGATTTCAAGGTATATATTTAACAAATACTATGTGCCTGGCATAGTGTGTTCCAGATTTGGGGAATAAAGCAGTGACCAAATTGACAAAAATTCCTGCCCTGCTGAAGTTTATATTGCAATGGAAGGAAGGATAGATAAAATAAAAAGTATGTATGGTATGATTTATTTTACTTACCTCTCTAATAAGAGGCCACCAAAGACAATAGTAATTATAATCTCTGTTGGAGTTTTCAAAGTAAGATGATATGAGGAAACATCAATTCCTAATGTAAAAGTCATGGAACTCTATAGAAGCTATGCACGTTTTGATACAAAGAAGTTAGGTGTAAGGGCAAGATGATGACCCCTGACTCTCAGTATGAGCTACAGCTGTTGCATTACCCAATATACCAAGCTAATTCTTTGAGTGTCACTTGATCCCTCATGAAACAAGCCAAGCCACTGAAAATGCAGGTCCTATGAAGACATGTCTTGCCTTTAGAGGGCTCATTTCTATCATATCACATTATATCCACATCCAGTTATACTTGTTCTAAGGGACAGCAAGTTGAGCATGAGATTACTAAGGAAAAGAATGTAAAATTGAAGAATGATTCACCGTTGCCATTTATACCTTTCCCTTTTTACTTCTACCTACCAAACGTATGTCTATTTTCTTGGTTTCTGGTATACACTGTGCTAACTTTCATTGACTCTTATGCCAGGTCTAAAATAATTGAAATATGCTATTGCCCTTTAGAAATGTTAAAGTCAATGTGTAATATTTCCAACATTTGGATCCTCTCAAGGATCTATTCCTCCTGTCTTATTTTTTCCTGATTCTTTTCCTTGGTATACCTAGTAATTTTTTATTTCATCTGAAACATTTGTATTAAAAGATCACAGAGGCTCTGGATGAAGATGTTATTTTCTCACTCTATCCCCTGTCAGGCAGCTACAGCAGGAAGGGAATCCCTCAAACCATTCAGAGACTGAGATAACTTGAGTCAAGTGTCAGACTTTGTAAGGCTCATTCTACCTCTGATTTGAGCTTAATCTTAGGGTGAAGATCCTGAGGGGGTCCCAACTGAGAGCCTGTGAATTTTGCTAGGGCCACTTCTCTTTTGCTTGTCCATTTTTCCTCCACACCTCAAGAATAGCAAAAGCTCCATTCAGCTTTTCTGTCACTTTCTGCTGGTCTTCTTAGCCTTTCATCATGAACAACTTAGGAATCACAAATGCTTGTGAAGCGAATCAGTGCACAGAACTGATAATGGTCTGAACCTCCTGCTTTCTAGCATCTTGACCCTTCAAGTCCTCCAAGCCCAGCTTCAGGCTTCTTGCCTGTGAAATAATATAATACAATGTATAAATTAGGCTCTGATCCTGATTTCTGATAATACTTGGTTTTTGATCCGGGTTCCTGGCTCCTGAAATCCTTGTAATTTCCTGAGTGATCGAGTGACTGACGCAGAATTCATAAATCCCTTAGACTTTCCTGGGTGATGGGAGTGTCTTTTGTTCTAATGAGGCAACTGTTGGATGGGCCTGGTCAATACTAGAAAGGTCAAGTCACAATTAGAAGGATTTGAAGCTTGCAAATTTCAGCCCTACCCCCATCCTTTGGAGAGAGTGTGGGGCTGGAAAATGGGTTAACAATTGATAATGCCTACCCGGTGAAGCCTCCATAAAAATCCCAAAAATATGAGGATCAGAGAGCTTCCAGGTTCATGAACACATCTACGTGCTGAGAGGGTGATACACCCCAGCTCCACCAGGACAGAAACTCCTGCATCTGAACTCTTCCAGACCTTACCCTAAGTATCTCTTCATCTGCCTGTTCATCTGTGTCCTTTATAATATCCTTTGTAATAAATCAGCAGGAGTAAATAAACTGTTTTCCTGGGTTCTGTGAGCCAGTCTAACAAATTAAAAAACTTGAGAAGGGGATCGTGGAAACCTCCAATCTGTACCCAGTCAGATAGAAGTTGTGGGTAACTTGGGGAGCTGTAACTTGCAATTAAGATTTGAAGTGTGGCAGGGGTGGGTGGTCCTGAGGGACTGGGCCTTTTAACCTGTCAGGTCTGTAACTAACTCTGGTTAGTGTCAAAATTGAGTCAAATTGTAGGACACTCAGCTGGTATTGGAGAATTGGTCAGTGTGAGAAAAAACCCACACATCTGGCTTCAGAAGTAGAGAAGTGAAGTGTGAGAGTTAAATGTGTTTTTCTCCATGTTGCTTCATTTTACTTTAGAACTGGCAAATTACCCAACAGGGTGCTTGCATGTGCAATGTTTGGGTTCGTATCTATGAACTATCCTTTCTTCCAGGATCATGAATCCTCAAATTCTGACTGGCACAGAAGTTCTCAGATGCCTTCAAAGATCCTTTCCCTGTTTTATACAGCTATAGTTGTTCTCAATGGATAAATGGTTTTGTTATAAGCTATACTGGAAAAATCAAAAGTGGGAGTCTAGAGTGTTTATAAATTAAACACTGTAGTTCAGAACCCATCTTACCAGGAGAACTGGGATAGCCATATTTCTCATAAAATGCCTAAAAACTCTAATAATATGCATGATGATAGGAAGATATCTGACAGGAAAGGCATAGGAAGAAATGTGTAATTAATTTCTCCTCCCAAAGGCTTTACTTTCATTTTTTTAATGTCAGATCATATGAACAAGAATTTTAACACAGGGCAAAGGAAATTTCATTTTAATTTTCCATTCACTATAACCCTGTTAGACTTTTGAAGAAGTGTCACACCATCATAAATTAGCATTTTAGCTTCTTTCCTCCTGTGAACATAATTAGGAGACTTTAGTGAGCTAGGATAGCTCAGAGTGGTATAAACTCATCTGAAAACAGCAAAGAATTAACTCAACTGTGGCATTCTCTTTGTTTTACCTAGCATTGCTGGGTAGGACTCACCCTTTCATAACTCAGTTGTCTTTACTCTAGATCAGTTTCATGCTTACTTCTCCAAGCAACTTCTCATGGTTACATTCAGACTTATGCTAATCCTAATTAGTCTATTGGAACATATGGTATCCCTTCCATAAGTGCAGGCTTCTTATTGACAGGGTGAGCATTATTTTCTATCCCTTAGAGATCTTTTTGAAGTTTAGGGTACCCATTATTAGTACTCATTGGTTACCTTAAAGACATAATTTTCAGAAATTTGCAGGGAAATTTTCTTATCACCACCAAAGGACCTTTATATTTTTCAGGCAAGCCACCTCAAATCCATGCTAAATAATTAAAACTCTTGGCCTTACAAAGTGCAAGTATAGCATAAGTATTTTTTAACTTGCAAAACTTTGTCTCAAGGCATCCATTTCTTTCTTAAAACTATAAATCAAATGGTATTATGATGTACTTTGAAAAGCAGTTCACATTGTTTTGTTTTAGTGGGTTTTGTTTTGTAAATTGCTTATTGACCAAAAAAAAAAAAGTGTTAAGTACTTGGAATTTAATTCTCTCTTTTTTTTAATGGATACATTCTTGCTATTGGAATGTTCAAGAAGATTTGAACTGTGTGGAATTTTAGAGGTGCAAAACACATATCACATTGAATGCCATCAACTAAGGGCTAATGGGAAATAATTCCACAAATGTCTGTTTCTCTTTTTTTGTATACAGACTTTAAATTCTAGTTAAAATCATTTACATTTCAAAACTGTATAATATGCCTTCACCTCATTTATATTCTTACATAGTTGTGCAGTTTCAAACAGCATAATATAACACTTATACAGTCATAAGTATGTGATGTTTACCTATATAGATTTCCATTTTGGTGTAAGTAATGATGAAATATAACTTCTTATTCATAAAGTTAGTTTTCCTAATCTAATAATAGGTAACTAGTAGAAGAATTGTAGGATACCCTACAGAGATAAGCAGAATTCTTTCTTAAGCATCATCTTCCTTTAAAAGTAGAGTAATTATGGTGTGATTACCTTTCTGCAAAGTCAGTGATTTGTGGGTCAAAATACCTGGATATGTGGCATTTGCTTTTTAAAATTCTTTTTCATAATATTTTTATGTTTCTATTGGTAAATATTATATAATAGGATATATTATAAATAGTACAGAATTTAGCACCATTTACCCATAAATTAATATGTTATGTGGTAGACATTATTTCTTTCCATCGATTTTATAACATAACTTTGTGGAATTCTCCATAAAATAAATTGCAGTTTTTAAAATACGATTTAGCATAAGATTTCAGTACTTGCCTCTCAATTAGCTTACAGAAAATATTTTTCTCTAAGCATGTTTTTATTCATTATTGACCTTTCTGTCTCACTGCTCATTTTATCGACTTTGGGCTCCAATCGCAAAGCTTTTTTTTTTTTTTTAATTTTTTAACATCTTTATTGGAGTAGAATTGCTTTACAATGGTGTGTTAGTTTCTGCTTTATAACAAAGTGAATCAGTTATACATATACATATGTCCCCATATCTCTTCCCTCTTGCATCTCCCTCCCTCCCACCCTCCCTATCCCACCCCTCTAGGTGGTCACAAAGCACAGAGCTGATCTCCCTGTGCTATGCGGCTGCTTCCCACTAGCTATCTGTTTTACGTTTGGTAGTGTATATATGTACATGCCACTCTCTCACTTTGTCCCAGTTTACCCTTCCCCCTCCCCGTATCCTCAAGTCCATTCTCTAGTAGGTATGCGTCTTTATTCCCGTCTTGCCCCTAGGTTCTTCGTGACCTTTTTTTTTTTTTTTTTTAGATTCCATATATATGTCTTAGCATACGGTATTTGTTTTTCTCTTTCTGACTTCACTCTGTATGACAGACTCTAGGTCCATCCACCTCGCTACAAATAACTCTATTTAGTTTCTTACTTGGTGTTTTACAGTTTTATTTTTTTTGAGATCAACATTTTTCTTAGGTAGATTGTAAATAAAACATAATAGAGGCCAAATGTATCTCTGATTGCTTTCATCACTTTTTTCTCCCACAAAATCCTCTTATCCTTAGCAGAGCTAAAAAGAAGGATCTAGGATCTACCTTGAAAGATAGGGAAGTATGTTATAAATTACCGTTCACTGATTTTCACTGAAATACATTCTCTCGTTTAGAATTAATTTTATATTGTAGCTACCCATATTTAATAAACATTCAGAAAAATATTTTTCTTTAAGACTGTGTATGTCAGGAAAATGAGTCTCTTCCTTTTGTATAAACTTTATACTGTGAAGTACAATATAAGAAACAACTATACTCCAATAAAAATTAATTTAAAAAAAGAAACAAAAAGTTAACATCACCAACAACCACAGGTACCCCTCCTGCCCCTCCCAGATATTGTCTTCTCCCTCTTTCCCACACATATACTATGCTGTTATGCTATAACATTGCATTGAAAACTAGAAAGAAAAAAAATTACTAAATAATATACTTGGGTTTTTTTTAAATTTTATGTACAAGAAATCATATGATAAGTGTTTTATATCTTATTTCTTTCACTTAATACTATGAGATTCATAAATAATATTGCATGTAGCTATGGTTCATTCATTTTTATTGATGCCTATTGACTTTAATTTATCTTTATTCTTGTCTCCATTGTTTCGGCTAACAGGGATATTAGCTGATATTAACATTTGTGTACATGACTTTTGACACAGATTTACCCAGTTCTGTTGGGTATTTACCTAAGTTTGAAACTGCGGAATTATATGTTATGCATATTCTCAACATTAGTGGACATTGCCAAGCAGCTTTTAAAAGTGATTTTATAAATTTACACTGGCAGATAGAGTGAATTAGAGTTCCATCAGCCTTCAGCCTCCATCCTCACTAACATTTCATACATTACACATTTCATTTAGAGTCTCAATGTAAGTTTAATTTGCTTTTCTCTGATTTTGTACTGTGTCTGTTAATTGACCACTTTTTTTGTATTATATTTGAGAAGTGCCTACTTAAGCATTTTGTTCAATTTCTAAAGTGGTGTCTGCCTTGTTCTTATTTATTTGTAATAGATATTTATATAGTCTGGATATGAATCATTTGTTGAATATATGTTTTATAAATACATATATTCATATAGGTAAATCGAAAATCCAAATTCTGTTGGATTTTCAACTTAGTGATGTCTTTCAATAAACTGAAGTTCTTGATTTCTTTAGTCCTTTCCTATATTTTTGATGCTTTGTGTATGGTTTCACAAATTTTTAATTTACTTAGTGCATGAAGAAAACGTCCTCTGTTATCTTTCTAGCAAGTTAACTGCTTTTCCCTGTTTACTAGGGAAGAATTCTGAGTAACTCCTTCAGATAGATCTTCTAGTTTAGTGCTTCATTCTTATGTAAATCTGCTGTTTAAAATTTATAAATTTAATGGGCATATTTTTATGTTACAGTCTGTTTTTTTCTGATATACTTAGCATATTTGAACAGTATCTTTGTCTTTTCTCATTTGTTTTATGCCTTTAAAAATGTTTTTACTATTTAAAAAATTCTGAAAAATTATAAGGTCTGTGCTACATGGTGATCTAAGAGGTTTTTTTTCTTCTTCTTCTATTGAATCTCACCCATAGTAATATATTTCACTGTTTTACAGTTGGACTGTGTACTCATATTCAGATGCATTCTGTGGAAATCCTGGCTGGCCTGTGCTGATCGTGTATTCCTCATCTTTGACTTTCATAAAGCTCTCTAGAATAACCTAAGTGCTCAGTTATATGTTAGTTAAATTAATCTGTTATATTAGGGATTTTGAAAACCAAGTCAGTAATATAAATTCAAGTCCCACGTGTAAGTTAGAGTAGGAGAAGCTTTTTCTCACATTCAATCAGGTCAAAGACAATCATACTTTGTTTTAAAATTGTTTTTGCATGAGTGATATTGCTTTAGTGCACTGTTTCATTTCGGCTCTGGGCCGTCTAATTGTTTAAGCTTATGCAATGTTTAGTATCATGTATAACAGGTTGCAACATGTTTTCTATATTTTATGTTTCTATATCTGTAAAAACCAATGATACTAGGTTCCTGAGTTGAACAACCACTCTCAAATATTTGTGGATTTAATGTTGGTTACCACTACAGTTTCCTGCTATCTTCTCATTTATTTGTCCTGGAAAGTTCTTAACCATTTGTTATGAGTTAATTTATAAATATAAAGGGTGTTTGCTATATTACTCAGTGCTTTGCAGTGGCAAATTCCCACCACACCCCTCCCAGGATATATAGTGCATACCATAACAGGGATTGATAATATATTATATGAGTAAATGTATATCTATAACTCATTGTATAAGGCCATGTTACTCTGATACCAAAGCTAAACAAAGACATTATGATAAAAGAAAAGTAGGGACAAATATAGCTAATGAATCTACATACATAACTTCTCAATAAGTTACAAACCCAGAAACATCTAAAAATGATTATACAACCTGACCAAATGAGATTTATCCCAGGAATGCAAGGTTGATTTAATATTGGAAAAATCAATTCATGTAAAAAAAAAAAAACTATAGCATAAAGGACAAAAATCACATGATCATCTCAATAGAAAAAAAAAGGATTTGGGAAAATTCAATACACTTTTAAACACACACACACACATATACACATATGATCCTCAACAAACTAGGAATAAAAGGGAACTTCTTGAACTTAATAAGTCATCTATGAAAAACCCACAACTAACAAAATATTTAATGGTGAGAGACTAAACATTTTCCTACTAAGGTAAAGACAAGATGTCACCTCTTTCAAATGTTATTCAATATTGTTGTGGAGATTCTACTTACAACATTTAGGTAAGAAAAAGAGATAAGAGCAAGCTAGACTGTAAGTGAGAGTGATCTCAGGTAGCCTTGGCTGGCAGCAGTTTGAAGCAGGATTTCGGTTCCTAGCCAGAGATTGAAGTCAGGCCGCGGCAGAGAGAGCACTGAATCCTAGCCACTAACCCAGTGGCCAGTGACAAGGCCCTGGCCCCTAAGGCTTTGCAGAAAATGAATTTCCACAAAGAAATGGAAAGTAGTGAAACAAGTAAAGGGGGAAAAGGGGTATGTGTGGATGGACACATGGGCAGGCTCAAAGAGAGAGTCGCACCCTTGTGGTAGTTTGAATCACTTATATGGGGCATTTCTTCTGGGTTTCCTGTGGCCAGTCATCTTGCTTTGCCTGGTTCTGAGTCTGTACTTTGTTTATCTCAGGGTCCTCCCATGTGTGCGCACGCATTTCTTAGCCAAGATGGATTCTAGCAAAGAAGCCTATGGGTAGGTTGATGTCACCTACTATGGTGTGGTACCCCCTCCCTTTTTGACCTTCAAGGAGCTTTTCTGCGTGTGTGTAGTTGGGAAGGTCTCCTTGGCTTTGAGAATGAGGAATATGTGGTCTTTTATCTCTTATCTGGGCAGGGTTCAGCTTCTCCTCCCTCCTGTTATTTTGGAGTATCTGTCCGTAGGGGACGAATTCCAGCTGCTCAGCCTGGGACCCATCTATCTCCTGTCACAAGGGTATAAACTATTTCTATATGCAGATTGCATAATCTTGCATAATGAAATCCTGAGGAATCCATTAAAATATATTAGAACTAATTAATGAGTTTATAAACGTTGTAGGATATAAGATCAGTATAAAAATCATTGATTTTCTGTATACTTACTATTAATAATCTGAAAAAAGTTGACAACTCCATTTAAAATAGCATGAAAAATATAATATTTAGTAGTAAATTTAACATAAGAAGTAAGAAACCTATATTCTGAAAATGAGAAAACACTGTTAAAATTAAAGAAGTCCTAAATAAATGGAAAGACATCTCATGTTAATGGATCGGAAGACAATATTTTCTTAAATTAATCCACAGAGTTAATGGAATTCACATTAAAATTCTATCTGGATTCTTTACAGAAATAATAGACAAGGTGATCTAATAACTCAAACAGAAATTCAATGAACCCAAAATGACCAAAACTATATTGAAAATGAATAATCAATTTGGAGATTCACTATTTAGCTTTCAAAATATAGTACAAAACTACAGTGATACTGTAGACACTGTGAAACTAGCATAAAGATGTGCCTATATATTAATTGTTAGAATTGAAAGTCCATAAATAAACTTTCAAATTTATAGTCAATTGCTTTTTGAAAATGGTACCAAGACAATTCAATGGGTAAAGAATAGTCTTTTTAACATATAGTGCTAGAACAACTGTATATCCACATGCAAAGGTAATATGCTGGAACCTTATATCACACCATCTACAAAAATTAACTCAAAACGTAAGAGCTAAAATTGTAAGAAAACTCTTATAAGAAAACATACTCAAATCTTTGTGACCTCAAATTAGGTTATGGTTTCTTAGATATGACTTCGAAAGTAAAAAAAAAGAAAACTGATAAATTGTACTTCATCAAAATTAACTTTTGTGTATCAAAGGACCTCATGAAGAAAGAAAAGACAACCCACAGAATAGGAGAAATTTTTCAAATCATATATTTGAAAAGGGACTTTTATCTAAACTATATAAAGAACACTTATAGTTCAATAATAAAAAGACAAATAACCAAATTTAAAAATGGGCAAAGGATCTAAATAGACATTTCTTCAAAAATATATACAAATGGCCTATAAGAACATGATAAGATTCTAAACTTTGCTAGCCATCAGACAAATGCTAATCAAAACCACAATGTGATACCATCTCACACCCATGAGAATGGCTATAATCATAAAGTTCAATAACAATCATTGTGAGAATATGGAGAAATTTGAACCCTTCTACACTCCTGGTGGGAATGCAAAATGGTGAAACTCATTTGGAAGACATTCTGCCAATCCTTCAAAATGTTAAACCTAGGTTGCCATATGACACAACAATCCTATTCCTAGACAGGTACCCTAGAGAAATGAAAACATATCCCAGACAAAAACTTGTACACAGTTGTTCATAGTATTATTCATAATACTCAAAATTAGAACAAACCCAAATGTCCAAAACTGATGAAAGGACAAATAGAGTGTGGTATAACTATATGTAGTAGTTTCCTATTACTGCTATAAAAATATCACAATCTTATGGGGTACAAAGCAAATTTATCCTCCAGGTCTGAAGGTTAGATATTTCTGGAATTAGGATTGGGCATTCTTGGGTGGTAATTATTCTACCAATCATACCATACAATTAAATATTATTCAGCAATAAAACATAATAACCGATATATACAGACAAGATGAATCTTAAAAACATTGTGCTAAGAGAAAGAAGCCAGCCACAGAAGATCACATATTGTGTGATTCCATTTATATGTAGTGTCCAGACTAGGCAAATCTACAAAGACAGAAGAGTGGTTGCCTGGGCTGAGGGATGGGTAGGAAAGGGGACTATTAATAAATAAGTTTTGTTTGTCTGTTTGTTTGTTTGTTTAAGGATGCTTGGGTGAGTGATGAAAAGACAAAAATGTAAAAAACAAACTGATCATGGTGATAGTTGCACAACTTTGTGGATATTCTAACAATAGTTGAATTATACAATTTGCACAGGTGAACTGTATAGTATGTGAATTATATATCCGTAAAGCTGTTATAAAAAATTAAATAAATTAGAAAATATTTTGAGTTGAATCGAGTTGAAAACAAACACGAAAATTTGTGAGATGTTGATAAAGGTGTGGAAAAGCAGTGGAGAAATTCATAGTACTAAATTATTATGATATAAAAGAAAAAAGTTTAAAAATCAATAAACTTAGCTTCCAGTTTCAGCAACTCAAGGAATAATTTCAAAATAAGCACAAGTTTATTAAAATAAAGGAAACAATAAAGATAAGATTAGGAATTAATGAAATAGGAAACATAAAAATAATAAAATAAGAGCTGGTTCTTTAAGAATATCAATATAATTGATAACATTTTAGCCAGACTGATCATGAAGAAAGAGAAAATACAATTTGTCAAGTTCAGGAATAACAAAAAAAAATTATCTCACTACCTGTTCTCTAGATGTTTAAAGGATAATAAGGGGATAATTTGGACAACTCTAAATTGATACATTAGACAATTTAGATGAAATACATATTCCTTGAAAGACACAAACTACCAAAGTTCACTAAAGGGACTGCTAATCTGATCTATTAGAGATGTTGAAAATGTAGTTTAAAAATCTTTCCACAAAGAAACCTCTAGGTTCAGATGTCTTCTCTGGTGAATTTTCCAAACAATTAGGGAGAAAAAATATCCACTCTGATAAAAACTCTTTCCGAAAATTGGAAAGGAGAGAATATTTTTAATTATTATATGAGGCAAATATTATCCTGTTACAAAAACCAGGCAAGAAAATTTTACTAAAGATCAATATCCCTCATGAATATAGATGTAAGAATTTAAAAAATTACTTCAGTAAGCTTAATGTTTAGTTTAACATTTAAGAACAAATCAATGTAATTCACCATTAACAAATTTAAAAAAGAGAATGCATACATAATCTCTTCAATAAATGCAATAAAACATTTTACAGAATCTACCAATGATTCTTGACTCAAATTCTCAGCAAATTAAGAATAGAACGAGGGAATTCCCTGGCGGTCCAGTGGTTAGGTCTCCGTGCTTCCACTGCAGGGGGCCTGGGTTTGATCCCTGGTCAGGGAACTAAGATCCCGCAAGCTGCGTGGTACGGCCAAAAAAAAAAAAAAAAAAAAATTAAATGAAATTTTCTCATATAAGAAAATGCTATAGTTAACATCGCACCTAATGTAGAAAGATTGATTTCTTTTCACCTAAGATCAGGAAGAAAAGGACAATGTTCATTCAACATTATAGTGAAAGCTCTTTCCAGCGCAATAGGAAAAAGAAATAAAACTTCTCCATTTTGGAAAAAAATAATATGTCTATTCAAAGAAAACATGATTTTTTATGGAGACAATCCAATGAGATATGCAAAAAAATTACCAGAACTAATCAGTGAGTTTAGGAAGTTTGCAGGATAAAAGACTGATCTATATACTTGTAACAGACAGTGATAAATTAAAATTAATAAAACAATACCTACCACAATAGTATTGAAAATAAGAAATACTTAGGGACAAATATGACAAAAGATGTATAATTCCTCTCTACTAAAAAAATTAAATGTTCCTATGAGAAATTAAAGATCTAAATTAATGATAGCTATATGACATTTATGAATCAAAAGACTACATAGAGTTTATGTATGAATTCTCTCCAAGCTGATCTATAGATTCAATAAAATCCCTGTCCAAATCTCTGCCGAGTTTTGTAAAAATTGAAAAACTGATTTCAGATTTCTTCTGGAAATCCAAAGAAACTATATTAGCCAAAACTCTGAGAAATAATAAAATTGGAGAACTTAACACCTACCAGATTTTAAGACCCAGTTATAAAACGACAGTAATCACTTTCTTATGGAATTGGCATAAAATAGGTATATAGAAAATGGAACAGAATGTAGACCCCAGTAATATACACAAAGATATATAAACAAGTTATTTGTGACAGATCTGCAAAGCAACATAAGTAAAGAAAGTATAGTTTTTTCCAAATGGTACTGGAATGTTTGGACATCCATTTAAAAAAAAATAAACTTTGGTGAATATACCATATACAAAAGTTAACTCAAAATGGATCATAGATCAAAATGTACAACTTAAAACTATAAAACATCTGGAAGTAATTTGTCACCTTGGATTTGGCAAATAATTCTTAGATGTGATACAAAAGATATGATCCATTAAAGAACAATTTGGACTTTATCAAGATTAAAACTTTCTGCTTTTTAAAAGACAAGGTTAGAAAAAAAAATGAAAAGACAGCCACAGAATGGAAAAAAAACATTTCCCAAGTCATGTATCTAGTCAAGGACTAGTATCTGGGATTTATAAGCAATATACAGGAAAGGACAACGGCCTTCTCATATTATGTGATTGCTCACAAAGAAATAGGGCAATCACCTGAATAATTTAGGTTTAAAAGAACTCTTTGTTCCACTTTTTAAAATGTTTTGGTAAAGGGTTTTTTTTTTTTTTTGCCTGAATTCATTATTTTCTTAATTCTCTTCTATTTTTATTCATTTGCATTCTTCAATGTTGTACTGGAAATCCAAACTCAGGCGTTAGAAGTATTAATTATAGTTCCACACACAGAGGGAAAGAGAATTGACTGGAATACTGCAAACCTGATCACCATTTCTGGAGTTTTTCCATTTTGTGTTTCTCTGAGGACTCTATTTTCAGTGCCAATAAATCAGATCAGATAAAGATGATAAAGTAATTGCATCGGTTTCAATGGGCTCTGCTTTACATGTAGAGGGACTAATACCTGCCTTTGTAATGATTGAGGTTTACTGATATCTTTACTCATTTAGAACTGTTTTTCAAGACATTGAAAATTTTGTATAAATCTTATAATGCAAATCACCTTGGGAGAGACTAATTTCTACTTTAAAATGGCATAAGTTCTATCTTTTTGGATAAATGAAATCTTTTATGGAAAAAAAATAAATCTAGTCAGCTGGATTACAACAGTTCATTTGGCTTCTGTGCTGATTTGAATTATCTGTTATCAAATTAAATATACTGAATTCACTAGTTTACCTGGTGTTATAAATAGCCAAAAAAAAACTGGTCTAAATAAATTTCTTCAGAGATCTTCTCTGTGAGTTGAACAATTTGTCTTTGTTGGTTGAATGCCCTGGAATTCAGGTGGTAGTAGCTGGTGTGGCTGAATAACTCTACTCCACCAAAAACTGGCTATTTGTTCAGCAAATGAAAAGAACTCAGTATGAAAAATGAGCAGAGAATAGCTATGCAGTAGCTGTTGTTGTATCAATTATTTCATTCCTGTTTTCCTTTTCCACTACGGAATTTGTCCTTTTTAGAAAGATAAAATGGTATATTATTTATTTTAGTTAAATGAACTATATAGCATGTATATATGTATTAATATATTCAGTATATATACATATACTTAGTAATTATATTTTTAAATGTATGAATTGAATTTAGAGATGTGAAATCTAAAAATTGTTTTTGGCTAATGAAAATTGTTTTTATTTCCAGATGCTTGTTTCAGTGAAAAAGTATATATTCAATATATTTTTACAAAGAAAGAAGTGCTTTATCATGTAACCATGTTTTCTAGACATAATAAACATAATATGGACTTCTTGAAAGTCCCCATTGAAATATTTTAATTAATAGCTCATATATAAAAATAAAAACATATATAAATATATTTATGTACAATAAACTAGTAACAATTATATATACATTACTAGCTTACCTTACATATGCAGAGAGAATTGGGAGTTTTGCTGTGAATGTGAAGTAAAGTTTCATTCCATTTAAAGACAATGACAATTTGTCTATCAGTGTCATCTTATCTCAAAATGACTATACACTTGCTTTTTTCTTTTTGGATTCATTAAAATAATAATTATTTTTATAGCTAGAAGTTGTTTAATTATTAAGATAATTCCTTACTATGATTAATATTCTGTTTCAAATGGTTTTCAAGGAGTCTTAATAAGGCTTGTTTTGTTCCTTTGGATTTCCTTTTATATATTCTGTAGTACTTTTTATAAAATAGAGATATTGTCTGCTTTAGAGAAATACACTTTTAAAAATTCCTACGCAATTTTAGAATACCAACATGGCAAAAATAACCTACTATGGGTGGTGGTTTGAAGAGAATAAGGAGACATTTTACATAGGCTAAAAGAAAACAATATTTGTACTATTAGCAAATAATATTACTATGAAAAAATTTGATTAATCCCTGAATATGTGTATTAAATTTGATAACTTCTATTTTCTAGGATTTTTCTAGAAACAATCTTCCTTTGTTTCTAGGAACAACCAATTTCATCCCCCTCTTAAAAGAAAGTCAGATAAAGAAAATATAAATAATAATATGTTTTAACACAGTAGAAAAAAATGTGATTTGTTTGTGCATCTTTGCATTCAAATAGACTGTTTTTTAAACAACACAATATATTCATACATAATACATCAGAAATATTTATGTCATTAAAATATGTGCTGATTTACTTATAAAATTTTTCCCTGCAGTAAATTAAATCTATGTACTTAGAGTAGTATAGTTCCGAATTTGAATATTTTAATCAAATATTCTTTGAAATTTTATAACGTAGTATTTTATTCCTTAAAATGGATACGGGATGGATATGAAAGTTCTGAAACATAGAAATAAGTAGTAAACTCCCACCACTTGGCTCAAATCCTAGAACCTTACCAATGCCTATGACTGTATAAGTGCATTCTCCATTTATCCCTCTGTTAAACAGAGGTAACACATACCTTGAATCTTGTATCTATCAATGCTTTAATTTAAAAAAATACATTTACAGTTGTGCCACATTACCCTTTTACAACCTAGCATCAAATTCACCATCTCTTATATTTCACCCATCTTATCAGCAAGAAACCTAAATCTACATTTCTTGACACAACTGCCAACAGCATTTTTGGTTAGATTATAGTGTTGAGAAGCATGTAATATTTGGAAGGCAGAAGGAAACTCTATCAGTCTCCAAAGAGAAGAGGATTTTGATTTGCATGTGTGGAATTTAATATAAATCATCTATTTGATGTGGCTACCAGCGAGTGAGATTATTAAATCATTTCCTGAGATTTCTGCAACCTCCTAATATGATGTCATCAGTTAAATTTTTCCTGCTCTTTACTTTCCCACCATTCAAGGGATTCTGTAAGCCTTTAATTCCATGTAATAATCTCTGCCCCCTATACACAGGGATGTTTCTATGTCCCTGTCTGAACCACAATGATAAAAAAATGTATGTATGAATCCAAAACAAAATGTAGTTTTTTCTTTTATATTTTTGAGACTCAGAAAATAATATCTAAGTCTAAATTGTCCTATATGACTTGCTTTTTTACTCAGCATTAAATGTCTATGATTCATTTATGATGTTTTATATAGGTGTGGATCATTAACATTTAATGTTGTAAAATATCCTATTGTATGATTATAGCACTGCTTATTATCCATTTTGTTTTACTTTGATAAACATTTGAGTTACTTCCATTTTTATTTTTCCTTTTTTGTTGTTTTTGGATTTTTTTTTTGCTACTTTGAGTAAGATGGCCAGGTGCATTCTTAAAAAGTCTCTTGATGCATGTCTATAAGAGTTTCTATAGGGTACATACATAGAAATGGAATTACTAAATTATGGGGTATCTGCATTTCCAGTTTTAAGCAGTGTTGTTATATTGTTTTTAGAATTGATTCCAATGCAAGTATATTAAAAGTACCCAAAAAAAACAAAACAAACAAACAAACAAAAAGTACCCAATTCTCATATATTTGCCTGCTTGTGACATTATTGCCAATTTAATGGATTTAAATTGGTATCTATTGTAGTCTTAGCTTGCACTTCCTAGTTATTAGTCAGTTGAATATTTTGCCTATTGTTATTTTTCATTTTTTATGAGATACCTGTTAATAGGACTTTGCCAAATTTTCCAATAAATTATTTTTCTATTGCATATTAATTTGTTGGAGCTCCCTATATTCTCAGGATATGATGCCACTGAAAATACATTTATTTCAAATAATTCCTCCCATTTTGTGGTTTGTCTTTTCATTTTTTTTTTTGGTGCCCCTTGAATAAGAGACTTTTTTTACAATTAGCTTTTTATGTCTCATTTCAGAAAACCTTCTCTAACTCCATGGATATAAAGATATCCTCTATTCTTATAAAAGTTTTAGATTTTGATTTTCATTTGTTAGATGTATTACAGAACTTCTGAGCTCTCCTCCATGTCTTTTTCTTTTTTTTTAAATAAATTTATTTATTTATTTATTTATTTTTGGCTGCGTTGGTTCTTCGTTGCTGCATGTGGGCTTTCTCTAGTTTTGGCAGGCTGGGGCTACTCTTCGTTGGGGTGCACGGGCTTCTCATTGCAGTGGCTTCTCTTGTTGTGGAGCACGGGCTCTAAGCACATGGGCTTCAGTAGTTGTGGCACGTGGGCTAAGTAGTTGTGGCTCACGAGCTCTACAGCACAGGCTCAGTAGTTGTGACACACGGGCTTAGTTGCTCCACGGCATGTAGTGAAACTGAATGTAAACAGCGAGGTTGTTGTTAATCAAAATCATGACCAATGCTGTCAGTAGAGCAGACTGGACATCTGGCATGATTAGCTAATTTTATTTTTTTCATTTTATTTTAATTTATTTAAAAAAAATTATCTTATTGAAGTATAGTTGATTTACAATTTTGTGTTAATTTCTGCTGTACAGCAACGTGACTCAAATACACACACACACACACACACACACACACATCTTTTTCATTTTCTTTTCCATTATGGTTTATCACAGAATATTAAATATAGTTCCCTTTGCTCTACAGTGGGACCTTGTTGTTATCCATTCTATAATAGTTTGCATCTGCTAATCCCAAACTCCCAATCCATCCCTCCCCAACCTCCCCCCCGGGCAACCACAAATCTGTTCTCTATGTCTGTGAGTCAGTTTCTGTTTTGTAGATAAGTTCATTTGTGTCGTATTTTAGATTCTACATGTAAGTGATGTCATACATTATTTGTCTTCCTCTTTCTGACTTACTTCACTTAGTATGATAAACTCTAGGTCCACCCATGTTGCTACAAATGGCATTATTTCATTCTTTTTTATGGCTGAGTAGTATACTATATATATATATATGTATATATATATATATATATATATATATACACACACACACCACATCTTCTTTATCCATTCATTTCATTTGTTGGTGGACATTTAGGTTGCTTCCATGTCTTGGCTATTGTAAGTAGTGCTGCTATGAACGTAGGGGTGCATGTATCTTTTTGAATTATAGTTTTGTCATGATATATGCCTGAGAGTGGGATTGCTGGATCATATGGCAACTCTATTTTTAGTTTTTTGAGGAACCTCCATACTGTTTTCCATAGTGGCCACACCAATTTACATTCCCACCGACAGTGTAGGAGGGACCCCTTTTCTCCACACCCTCTCCAGCATTTATTGTTTGTAGAGTTTTAAATGATGGCCATCCTGACTGGTGTGAGATGGTACCTCACTGTGGTTTTGATTTACATTTCTTTAATAATTAGCTACATTGAGCATCTTTTCAGGTGCCTGTTGACCATCTGTACATCTTCTTTGGAGAAATGTCTATTTAGGTCGTCTGTCCATTTTTTGATTGGGTTGTTTGTTTTTTTGTTATTGAGTTGTATGATCTGTTGGTATATTTTGGAAATTAAGCCCTTGTCAGCCATATCATTTGCAAATATTTTCTAAAACAAAATTTAATGAAATAAGGGTAAACCTTACTACTGACATTTTGTCCTCATATTTTCTGACCTATTGTGTTTCATTTCCTCTATTCCATTTTAACCTTTTAAGTAATTTTTATGACCATTAAATTGATTTAGTAATACAAAAATTGGCCACAACATCAATCTTGAAAAGCATTTCCCAAGAGAGATTATTGAATCTGTAAAAACTCATAACAGCAATTTTTTAATAGCAAAATTGTATGGCCTGAGGGTGGTAAATGTCCAATAATAGGTTAATGAATAAAGAAATTGTGTTTTTGTTCATAAAATCAAGTATTATATAAAAAATTAATGAACTGTAACTGCATATGACCACATGGATGAATTCCAAGAAAATAAAAATTGCATGGAAAAAATAAAAAACAAAGTTGCCAGTTATAAAAAATTTAAATATATTCAACACTTGAAAATATGTATTTTAACAATAAATAAATATGATGTGAAACTAAGGAAAACCAGTTAAATGACAAACAAACATGAAGTTTATAGTTTTGTGGGTGGCAGGAAGGACAGAATAAGTGTGGTGAGGGAAAGAGCTTCAAGGCTAAAAGTTCCTTTGCTAAAGGCACAAAGGATATTAAAAGACTGCAAAATTCTGTTGTTAAGCTGAGTGGTGAGAACATGAGAGCTTAATTCTTATTAAACTAATTAACTTAATTATAATTAATTTATAATATTTAATTAATTTCTACTTATAATTAATATAAGTGGGGAAAATGCCATAAATAAGGTGGGATGTGTATAAGCAAAGATACTCCACATTATATGTCATCAGGGAAATGTAAATTAAAACGAGATATCACTACACATCTATTTTAATAGTCAAAATCCAGTACACTGACAGCAGCAAATGCTGGCAAGGATGCAGAGCAAAAGGAACTCTCATTCATTGCTGGGGGAAATGCCAAATGGTGCAGTTATGTGGAAATGCCAGTTTGGTGGTTTCTTACAAAACTATGACAGACTCTTATCATATGATCCAGCAATCGTGCTTTTTGGCTTTTACCAAAGGAGTTGAAAAGTATGTCCAACAAAAACTTGCATATGAATCTTTATAGCAGTTTTATTTATAATAAAACCTGTCCTTCAGCAGGTGAATGGATAAACTGTGGTACTGCAGACAATGGAATATTACTCAGTGCTGAAAAGAAATGGGTTACTGAGGCATTAAAAGACAAGGGGGAACCTTAAATGCATATTACTAAGTAAAGAAACCAATCTGAAAAGGCTACCTACTATATGATTCCAACTATATAACATTCTGGAAAAGGGAAAACTGTGGAGACAGTAAAAAGACCAGTGATTAACAGGGGTTAGTGGGGAGGAAGGAGTGAGAAGGGAGAGCATGGAGGATTTTTAGAGCAGTGAAACTATTCTGTATGATATTATAATGGTGTATACATGTCAATATACTATTCAAAACCATAGAATGTACATCACCAAGAATGAGTTAAAGAGTTTATTAAAACAAATAACATATGTTTTATTAGGTACCTAGAATAGGCAAATTCATAGAGAAAGAAAGTCGATGGAGATTATCAGAGTCTCGGGAGAGAGAGCAAGGGGAATTATTGTTTAATGGGTACAGAGTTTTTGTTGGGGATAAAGAAAATGTTTTGGGCATAGTTAGTGGTGGTTGTTACCCCCATATAGTAAATGTATTTAATGCCACTAAATTGTATATTTATGAATGTTTAAAATAATAAATAGTATATTATATATATTTTGATAACAAAAACATACAAAGCAAAAACCCCACTATGAATCAATGATACAGGTTTACATTTCTAAAAATTATTATTTCAAAAGATTTGACAGTGAAAGTAGTATCCAAGTAATCCATATTGATATTTTTTACAAGAAATTCACCATTCAGGAAAATCATAGTAAACTCATTTAGGGAAGACATATTTTAGAGTCAGCTGTTATGTTTATTAAAAATCAAATATGGAACTAAATCCCAAATACAGTAAATCAAAGTGTGAATTTACACATTTTTGTGAATAGGGTAATGGGGTCGTTCTCTGATCTGTTCACAACAGGTTTGCAAAATTGGCTGTAATTTTTTTTTTTCTTTTCCTAAAACCCATCTTTGTACCAGGTAAGCTCCAGTTTTAAAATATTGGGTAGGTAAGCTAAATTCCTCTATCACATTATATCATAATTTCTATATTTTGGATTAAAGAAATTGTTACTATCTTTTGATCCCTTGCCAACTTAATTCTTAAATTGATGAGAAATTATAGAAGGAATCCTGAAATTCCAAAAACATGCAAATTTTGAGAGATATAAGATAACGCATTTAAATAACTAACACAATATGGTTTATTACTATTATTACATGTAATCTATAGAAATTTAAAACGTTGTGTCCATGTTTTTGTCCCTTGACTTCTCTTTTATTATGTATGTACATGTAGACTGTTCTATTCTCAGGACCACAAGGAACACTCAAAAATAGTCAATCATTTTATAAATTACCCAAAGGCAAGCCCAGAAGTTCATAAAACTTAGTCTATAATATTGGGATAATCTGCTTAAGATTTAGGATACGCGGTGTACATGAAATCGTTTTGGCCAACTTTAGGCAAATTTTAGCAGGGTAGGAAATTATCCATCAAAAAAGCTGATAATTGCATATAATGGGAGGTCTATTTGACAGCTATTTAGGAAGATACACAAGATATATTAAAATGAACTACAAAAACTATGTAATGTCTTCAAATATGAGTATATTCTAAGTAAGAGAGCAGCGCAAATTTATTAATTTAACTATGACAAGATATTCTTCCAATAATACTGAGTATTAACAAGGTCACTTGTAATCAAATCCCAATTAGCGTCCCCGAATAATTTTTTTGTTTGGTAAAATCTGAGAATGTTTCCAAAATCCATCTGGAATAAAACCCAATATTATGAATAAGCACACTATTTTGAGAAAAAAGTAGAAAAAAATTAACAGATTATTAAAGTTGGAAGAATATGCATCTCTCAGGTATTAAAATATATCATGAAATTGAAAGAGCAGAGTCATGGTTTTAAAGAATGTGAAGCCAACTTAAGAGGAAAAACACAGGAAAATTAGAAATAAAATATATAGTCAGATTTTCTTTTGTATATAACCAAATGCAGTTGTATCTGATATTTAACTCATAGATAAGAACCTCTCGGTTATTCTAAAGGCATATCGGGTTTTCTTAAAAAACTCTTGGCCCTTCCAGGAAAAGGCAGGTGCTAAATGTTCTGCCAATCTTCTGTATATATTGATTTGCTTAATGGAATAATTTAGTATTTTCTGCCAACAACTACAAATTTGGCTTTGGCATAGTTAAAGGCTTTCTTATATTTCTTAATGTAAATGAAAAGTTTAGCTAATTCTCAAGCAACTTTCAGGTCATAAGCACATAAAGAAATTCCTAATATGTTATAGAAGTAGAACATAATTCAAATAATTTTCAAGGCTATGGCAAGTTATTTAAATAGGTAAACAAGAAAGAATAACCATTTAGACCCAGCATTGTTTAATGTCACTTGAGATTGAAATTTTACCCCACATCTGAAAAATCACTTAATTTCTTTCATGCTCCCAGCAACTGTTAATTTTTCTGCTTTTGTGCATATGAAAATCTTCCTGATTAATTCTCTTTATTTTAAGCTATTTATCACATTAAAAGTGACACACATTAGAATGTTTTTGGCAATTTTAATGTTATCTTAAATTTTCAAAATTTAAAATTTTGTAAACAGTATTAAAATTTTGACTTTTAAGTTATTGGGTTTTTAAAATATAAAATACACTATTTTCTCTAAATATCAGGTTTCTCTTTCTGATCTTGTCATTCATGTGGCATTTTCCTTCTCAGAGGAAAAAAATAGTTAATTATTTTAAATAATAGAAATAAGCATCTCATTTATCTTCATTTTACGTATCTCTCTATATCTATCTATCTATGAACTATGCCTGCTTTTTACCTTCATAATTTGTGTAAGAACTAAAATCATTTCAAGAAGTCAAATCTCAGTGCATGTCAAGAGCAATAACAAAAGCTAATTTTCACCATACAGACCAAGGATCTGAAATGAGATTCAATGTTGCTTTGAAATTTATGAAAACATATATGATGGTAATTGCTTATAATTAAATCTATAAAAGAAAAATAATTTTAATGAGAAATAATATGAAAATAAAGCTTTGTCTTTACTGAAATTTGTAAAGTAGTGCAATGGATTGTAAAGCATAGCTATGGATGCTTCCCATATGGAAAATAAAATTTATACAATGATTATTTATAAAATTAAGAAATGTGCAAGTACTTAAAAAATTAGACTGAAGACAATTTCTATTGTTACTTTCCTACTCTCATTAAAGTATCTAATTAGAGATGAATTCATTCAATCTGATATAAGTGGATAGAAATTACTGATCTATTACTAGTTTACATTAGACTTAGATTTAAAATACAGACAGAAATGAATGTAAACTAAACCGCTTTATGAACTTGTGAGTAAATCTGTCACTTTTATGATTATAGCAGTGATCTCTTGGGATGTATCAGTGAACAAACCACACAGGTATCAATCTAGTGGTGGACTGGAGTTTATAAGAACAGATTGTTAAATATTTAGGATGTTTGCTAGTCAATGGTTAACTGCAGGTGTCCATGGTGGGAATATTTACACCATGAAAATCATGCAAACAATAAAAATCAGGACTTTATTTTTTTTTAAGAGCCAATTTACCAGCACACCATTGCAAATATCCCTTTTCTAGCACAGAGAGTTAGACAATAAACAACATGCATAATAAGTAAGTGTATCATGTCGGATGTTAAATGGTAATAAAAGGTTTGTTAACTACATAAGAGAATGGTGGTGGGATTATGAGTGTGGTAGGTGAGCAGTTTGCATTAAATAGGTTAGTGAGGGTAAGCCTCATCAAACAAAAACATGAAGTTTCTTAGGAAGTTAGCCATAGAAAAATCCAGAAAAAGTGTCTGGCATTGGGAACAGGTAAGAAAAAACTCTTGGTTTGAGAGATTGCCTGACATACATGGGGAGCAGCAAGTAAGCTGCTATAACTGAAGCAGAGTGAGCAGGGCAGAGTAGGAGAAAGAGTGACTTGAGAGGTAATAGGGTCAGCTCAGTCATCTTCTGTAGCCTAGCGAAAGGCTTTGTGCTTTGTTCTCTGAATGGGATGGAGAGAACCTGCAGGGTTTCAGAGTGATGGGATCTAAGTTTTTAAAGATAACTCTGCCTTCTATGTTGAATGTGAAGTCAGTATGCAGGAGGCATGTGGATAAAACTAGAAAAGAAGCCTGTTAGGATGCATGGCATTAATCCACCTGAGGAAGGACAGCAGCTTACAGCAGAGTAGGAGCAAGTAGACATGATGATACATCTTGGATTCTAGATACATCTTAGAACTAGAGCTAGAGCCAAAAAGGATTTAGTGGTGGCAATTGCACAGGCCTTCATCGCTATTAACTAGTCACTTTAAGGTGGATATTTTGAAAAGCTAAACTTCCATCATGACTAGTGAGTTGCCTTTGGTGCAAAAAAATTAAAATATATAGTTTATTATTATCCTTGTGAGCTAGGCTTGTCACGTTGACAAATTTAATTTTGGAATTTTACAATCCTTTTGAAGTTAGGTTAACTTTCTTTTCAATATTTTTGAAGTGTTAACAATATCAGTTTGACTTTTAGCTCATTTAAAGTCTTTATATTTCTGTTATCACATGCCATGAGATGGTCTTGTTCACCAAGAATGTCACTAGCACCATAATTAACTTAACTATCCCAGACCTGAGACTATTAAGATACATTTTGCTTCACATGGGAAATCTATGTTTTATTCATCTTAAAAGTCAACATATGTTATTTTGCTAATGAACTGAAGTGGTATGGGATTTCTAGTTTACTTAAAACTAAGACTATTCTCTTTCAAGTCCCTGGCTCTAATAGAACTTTACTTCAGGGCACATTTCAAGGTACATTAGACACCATCAACTTTATCCACACAATGCTTTTATTATTGGAACATTAAATGATCCCCTCTTCAATCTGAGCAAAGCATCTAGTCTCTGTAGAAATTAGCAGTTAGCAGAAATCTTTCCTATAGATGTAACAGATGAACTGTATCTATATTAAATAATCATTATTTCATACATAAAATATTAGTTCAACCTTCAGAGGACCTTTGTGTTCAGGTAGTAACTTGCTCCATGTACTAGAGAACATCTGGACTCTATAAAAATAACTGATAGTGTGATTTGAAACAATCACCTTAGGGCATCTTTATCTGTCAACATTCTTATATGATGATCTAAAGTATTTGGCCATAATTCTTTTGATGATACCTTGATGGCATATTATAATTATATATCACATGAGAGCTACTACTATGATATGATTTTAACTCAATTTTGTGTCATAAAACTAATCTAAGTAAGAAAATTCAAATATTTCTTTCCTAAGAGTTGTATTTGAAATGAGGTATAATTAGTACAGTATTTTAATTTTAGAAATCATCACATAGGTTATGTGCATGAGATTACTGTAACTGGAAGGGATTTTAGATGTCACATCAAAACTCTTACATAAGGGATGTGGTAACTAACACCAGATAAGGTGATATAACTTCCCTAAGGTCATGCACACAGCAGTATTATTGGAAGTAAATCCATCTTTCCTGAGTCCATATTCTGTGCTACTTGACTCATTCCACAGTGTACCTTCTGGATTTCACTATCATTTCTAAATTTGTCTAAGGCATTACACAACAATTCTCTATTTTGTAGTTCAACATCAAAATATTATTCAATATTGATGCAAATAATTTCAATAAAATATTTCTAATAAGCAAACTCATACTTATGAAAGATATTTTAATAATTCCAAGTAAAATACAAGATCAAGTATTGTATGCCATGTGTTAATGAATATATTTTGAGTTATTCCTTTGTATATTTACATGATTTACAAATCATCAGTTCTGTTACATGTAATTAATTCTTTTGACAAGAAGGATTTTTAAATCTAATGCAAATGACTTTCAGTCAAAGTGAATATCTGGGGAAATTTGACCAATTAAATTCTTATGTAACAATAAATCAAAACCAAAAAATACATTTTAAATAAACAAAACCTTGTCAGATACTACATGAAGCGATGTTGAGTTGAACAATTAAATATGTATTTTGTGCACATCATAATGTGTAAAAGGCTAGAGGATGTTGACTCAGGGCCATATGTGACAAGCCCACAGCTAACATCACATCTAACAGTGGAAAGCTGTAAGTTTCTCCTCTAAGACCAAGAATAAGACAAGAATGCCCACTCTTGCCACTTTTATCCAACATAGTATTGAAAGTCTTAGCCAGAGCCATTAGGACAAAAATAAAAACAACAATAAAAACAAACAAAAAATCCAAATCAGAAAAAAGTAAAACTGTCACTATTTGAAAATGACAGTCTTTCATATAGAAAACCTTAAAGACTCCACCAAAAAAGTTAGAACTAATAAATGAATTCAGTAAAGTCACAGGATACAAAATCAATATACAAAAATCTGTTGTGTTTCTATACACTAATAACAAACTATTTAAAATAGAAATTAAGAAAATAATCCTATTCACAATTGCATTAAAAAGAATAAAATACCTAGGAATAAATTTAACCAAGACGATGAAAACACTGAAAACTATGACACTGATAAAAGAAACTGAAGAAGACACAAATGAGTGGAAAGATATTTCACGTTCATGGATTGGAAGAATTAATATCGTTAAAATGTCCATACAACACAAACCAATCGACAGAGTCAGTGCAATTACAATCAAAATTCCAATGGCAATTTTTACAGAAATAGAACAGGCAATCATAAAATCTGTATGAAACTGCAAATGACCCTGAATAGCGAAAGCAATGCTTAGAAAAAAAGAACAAACCTGGAGGCATCACACTCCCTGATTTCAAACTATATGACAAAGCTGTAGTAACAAAATAGTATGGAATTGGCATAAAAACAGACACCATAGATCAATGAAATAGAATAGAGAGCCCAGGAATAATGGGGAAAGAACAGTATCTTTAATAAATGGTGCTGGGAAAACTGGACAGCCACATGCAAAGAATAAAACTTACATTGTACTCAAAATTCAACTCAAAATAAGTCAAAGATTTGAATATAAGATCTGAAACAATAAAACTCCTAGAAGAAAACATAGGTGGCAAGCTTCTTGACATTCATCTTGGCAATGGTTTTTTTGGATCTGACACCAAAAGCAAAGGCAACAAAAGCAAAGATAAACAAGTAGGACTATATAAAATTAAAAAGCTTCTTCACAGCATTGGAGACCATCAACAAAATGAAAAGACAATCTACCAAATGGTAGAAGATATTTGCAAATCATATATCTGATAAGGGGTTAATATCCAAAACATACAAAGAATGCAGACAACTCAACAACAAAAAACCAAACAACCCAATTAAAAAATTGGCAGAGTATCTGAATAGAAATTTTTTCCAAAGAAGGCATACAGATGGTTAACAGGCACATGAAAAGATGTTCAATATCACTAATTATTAGTGAAATGCAAATCAAAACCACAATGAGATATTACCTCACATCTTTTAGCATGGTTATTATCAAACATGCAAGGGGAGTGGGATAAATTAGGTGTATGGGATTAACAGATAACAGTATATATAAAATAAACAACAAGGATTTACTGTATAGCACAGGAAACTACATTTAATATCTTTTAATAACCTATAATGGAAAAGAATCTGAAAAAGAATAAGTATGTATAGATGCATATGTATAACTGAATCACTTTGCTGTATACCTGAAACTAACACAATATTGTAAATCAACTATAGTTCAATAAAAAATAAAATAAATAAATTTTTTAAATAGTGCATGGTTAATAATAAACATGACAATTTGTCACTAGTCAGTACACTTTGAAGAACAGCTTTGAGTGGACAGATTTGGATATATTTAGACTAAAAATACCAATAAAGA
Source organism: Balaenoptera borealis (assembly GCF_965194805.1). Classification (NCBI taxonomy): domain Eukaryota; kingdom Metazoa; phylum Chordata; class Mammalia; order Artiodactyla; family Balaenopteridae; genus Balaenoptera; species Balaenoptera borealis. The sequence continues at coordinate 43,874,434 of NC_138862.1, forward strand.
AAATACCTTTCAGCCACAAAATAGAGCAGGCATGAACCACTTAAAAAATGCAAGACATAACAAGTGTTGGAGAGGATGTGGACACTGTTGATGGAGATGTAAATTGGTGCAGCCACTATAGAAAACATGAAGATTCCTCAAAATGAATAAGAATAGAACTACCATATGATCCAGGTATTCCATTAGTTTGAAAAGACATATGCACCCCTATGTTAATCCCAGAATTATTTACATGATATGGAAAACAACCTAAGTGCTCATGGATGAATTAACAGAGGAAGAAGATATATACAACAGGATACTGCTCAGCCATAAAAAATGATGAAATCTTGCCATGTGCCACAACATGGGTGGACCTTGATGGTATTATGCTGAGTAAATAAGTCAGACGGAGACAGGCAAATACAGTATGATTTCTTTCATATGTGGAATTAAAAAAAATTTTTTTAATAAATGAACAAACCAAAACCAAACAAAAACAAACACGCAGATACAGAGAACAGAGTAATGGTTACCAAAGGGTAAGTGGGCGTGAGGGGAGGGCAAAAATGGGGCCAAGAGCATGGTGACAGATGGAAACTAAGCTTTTGGCGGTGAGCACACCACAGTGTATACATTAGTTGAAATACAACATTGTACACATGAAACTTATAAAATGTTATAAACCAATTTAAAAAAGAGAATGTGGTGCATATATGCAATAAAATATTATTCATCCATAAAAATTAAGGAAATCTTGCCATTTGAGACAACATGGATTGAACTTGAAAGCATTATGCTAAGTGAAATAAGTCAGAGAAAGATAAATACTGTATAATATCACTTTTATGTGGAATCTTAAAAATTAAGCTCATGAACAGATTTGTGGTAGGAGTAGGAAGTGAATGGGAGAATGGGAGAAGGGGGCTAAAAAGTACAAACTCCCAACTATAAAATAAATGTCACGGGGATGTAATGTACAACATAGGGACTATAGTTAATAATACTGTATTGTATATTTGAAAGTTTCTAGGAGAGCAGTTATTATAAGTTTTCATCACAAGAAAAAATTATAACTATATATGGCAATGGATGTTAACTAGACATTGTGGTGATCACAATATATACAAAGATTGAATCATTATATTGTACATCTGGAAGTAATATAAAGTTATATGTCAATTATATCTAAATTTTGAAAATATTTTTGCTGAAGTACAAATTTAATAAAGCCTTTGGTCATGTTTTAATCCATAAGTTATCTATGAAAACAAAAAATACCCCATAACTTTTTAGAGCCATCAAGAATCATTATGGTATCAATTCGTACCAGCTATAAAAATACGCATTCAGGGTTCAGATTAGATAGCACAATATTTCCAGCTGTTGAAGAGAATAATCTAAATGAAATTACAAACTACCGCTCCTCAAAAAAACAAAGTTGGTTCCTAGAAAGCACACTTTCCACAATCCTACACTGGCTGATTCTCAGGTAATAAAAATCAAGTGAGATCAAACTGCTCTGAGCAGATTGACAACTATTTAGGCCCCTACTCAGTGCACGCCCATGTTCAGAAGTGATCTTCAAAGGAATTGTGTTTAAAGAAAATGGAAAATCCACAGAATCAGAGGTTACTAACAAATCCTAAATAATAATAATAAATTCCTGTCTGTCTTTAAATTTCTTGCCATCTTTCCATCAGAGTAAAATGTTGTTCTCTAGATGCTTTAACATAGCCAGGCTTCGACCCAGCCAGGCCACTGGGACCCAGCTGAGGCCATGGAGACAAGTCTTGCCTGCTTTGCTGCCATCATGAAATGTCCTGCTGGAAGGTGTTTTGCGGCTTGAGAGAGCTGCGAGCCCTAAGCTCATTCCAGAGAACAGGGGAGGGTCCAGGCACACCTGGTTTCTTCTGGCTTCAATTTTGGTGATGGGGAAGCACAAGGAACTTGATGAGGGGAGTGGTCAACACAGACCACTGACAGGGGCTTTGCCTCAATTCCTGCATCTACAATTTTCATGATAAAGGTGAAAAATGAGGGCAGAGGAACACAATGTGTTGCAAGAGAATAGGAAGTTAAAAAACAAAAAACACACAGAAAGTAAGTGAGTTTCCTTAGCTTCGTGAGCCTCTGTGAGTACAAGGACCTCCTAGGTTGCTTGTGCTGAGGAAGGACAGGCAGCAAGACCCAAGTTTTCTGGGATTTTACAATCTATGAAAGTGAAACCACTGCCCAAATGGGATAGGTACCTTAGCCTAGTGTTTGTTCCTTATGTCAAAATTTCAGAAATAGCTGAAGTAAAACCAGTGAATCACTGAAGTAGTAATTAGTAAAAGTTTATTCTGCACAAACCAAAAAAAGTTGGTGAACCAAAAGCACTCAAACCAAACCATGGAATGAGTCCCAGGAGTATATTGTTATAAAGCGGTTTATATAGCGGGGAGATGATGACTGTTTATTCTTCATAGTGATTGGTTATAATATTAGAAATTTCTTAAGTGATAGGGAATTTGTGAGTGGTTACATCCATATCAACCTTGGGAAACAAAGTTTTTCTTATAATGTCCAGAGGCGTAAGTTAGGAATGACCCAGGTCAAGTTAGTCTTGCAAAATAAGCTAAATTAAGCTTTGTTTGTATGACTAAACTGTTTGTTTTCTGCTCAGGGAATTTTCAAGACTGGTTTCTGTTTGTTTTTTATTTTAACCATTCTCCCCTTTTGGTTGTTCTTTTAGCAGTCTGAGAGTATGACCAACCAGTATAGCTTTATTCTCAGTTACCAACATTGACATAGGCCAAAGAATCACATATTCACTGTTTCACTTAGTTGAGTCATCAGGCCCAGAGGTCTATGAAGTCACCATCTTCATCATTTGTGTGGTTATTGTTAATTTCATCCACTTGTCTGATCCTGATGGATACAATTTGGCACACGGGTGGCTTCTGACAAGCGTTTAAAACCTTTGAAAAGATATAAAGCACTAGAGAGATTAATGTGATGACTATAAGGAGACTAATAGCCAAGGACTGAAAAATTCCTCAGAGCAGAGATTTTCAGGAGCCAAGATTTAACCAATTAAATAGAGCTCTTTAAAAAATATGACACATGCATAATATACACACATAGACACATAGACATATATAAACATACAGTTGCAAATAGAGATCTTAGTCATGTCTCAGGTACAGAATTCAAAAGAATATTTGGATCTATTTTTTGGTTCTTGTATATGGACTAAGTGAAGGTTACTTGCTCAGATAGCCAAAGTTTTTCATTCCATATTTTCCAAAAAAGCACAAGAGCCCAGTCCATAGACCAGGTGGAACCCATCTTTACCTTTAGATTCCCTAAGATGTCTTAACTATGGGGGGGATGGTCCTGTTTTCCAACAGCTGTTTCAAAACAGAGGGAATCACCGATGTTCCCCATCCCTCCACCCTCACCCTGAAGCCTTTTGAACAGAATACAGTGACTTAACAAGAAACTTCAACAAACAAAATACAGCATGAACGATAAAGTTGAAGAGCTTTGTGTATGAAAATGCACACACCAAAGAGACAGTTCTTGAACTGGGAGCATTCAAGCCAAACACTGGAATGCGGCTAAGGGGTATGTTATCATAAAGCAGTTTATATAGTGCGGAGACAGTGACTGTTTATTCGTCATAGTAATTAGTTATTTAAAATTTTCTTAAATGATAGCGAATTGGTTAGTGGTTACCTCATCATCAACCTTGGGAAACATTTAAAGTTTTGCTTATGATTTCCATAGGCACAAGCAAGGAGTGACCCAGGTCAAGTTAGTCTTGCAAAATGAGCTAAATTAAGCTTTGTTTGTAAGACTTAACTGGTTTTGTCTGCTCAGGGAACGTTCGAGGCTGGTCTCCAGTTGTTTCTGATTTTAACATTTATCAGATAACAAGAGGAGCGAACAAGCAGGAAAAGGCAGCTGCCCCCTTCAGAATCAACGGGCTTTGTGTAACAGACAGCACGTTCTGGAAACAGAGTTGCTCTTAAGAGCCAATCATTTTTTCCTTACAAACCAAGGACGCCACTGTGAACGCACAAGACAAGAACAAGCCAGGGGAGGTTCCCTGGCAGCTGGGCCTGCTGAGGACTCAGAGCTTCTGCGGTGAGTGAGGGAGGGGGGACTGCTTGCTGTGTGCTTTCTAGGTGGGAGCAGCATCCTGAACTTCCTGATAAAATACGTACTCGAAGTGCTCAGTGAATGCTTGGTGACTTATTTCTTGCTGTTCTGCCTAACAATTAGAACCTTGAAAGACAATCTTAACTCTACTATTAGCATTTTAAATATGATATATACAGCAATTTGTTGATTCCTGATAGTCAACTAAAATTCGATAGTCATATTTTTCTTCTTACCTTGAAATAATTTTAAGCTTATAATAATGGAGCCAAAATAGCACCATATTTTTTCTTGAACAATTTGAGACTTCCTAACATAATATCTCATTTCTCAAGAATATATTAGTATGAATTTCTTACAAATGAGTATATTATCCTATATATCTATATGTAATCACTGAAATCAGGAAATAACAATGATCCATGACTATCATGTAACCTTTAGGATCCTTTCAAGTTTCAGTTGTCGCCAACGTCCTTTATACCAATAGGATGCAATTCAGATTACACATTCTATTTAGTTATCATGTCTCCTTATTCTGTTTTCATCTGTAGCAGTTATCAGTTGCATTTTCTGAGATTCATGACTGTGACACTTTTGGTGATTACAGGGCGGTTATTTTTTAAAAAGATTCCTCGATTGGGGGTTCATTTATATTTTATTAGATTCAGCCCATGCATTTTTGCCAGAAATATGACAGGTGTGATGTTTTGTTCTTCTCATTGCTTTTGGTCAGGTGTTACATGATTTTGATTTGTTCCATTATTGTTGATGTTAAATTTGATCACCTGATTTAGGTGGTGCCTGACAATATCTTTATTGTAAAGTTACTTTTTATTCCCTTTGCGGGAAAACTCTTTTAACATCTTTATTGAGGTATATCATTTACCATTAAATACCACAAATTTATCCATTTAAATGTACAATTAACTGACTTGTAATAAATTCGCAGAGTTGTAAAACCACTTTTAGAGTATTTCCATCACCTCCCGCAAAAGATCCTTATGCACATTTGTAGTCAATTTTCATTTCACTCCTGGCTCGAGGCAACCACTGATCTACTTTTTTTCCACTAAAGTTTTGCCTTTCTAGATATTTCTATGAAATCATACAAGATGTAGTCTTTGTGGGAAAGTACTTTGAGGCTTGTCAACATCATTTTCCTCATCAAACTTTCATAATTTTATGGATTCATTGATGTTTAAGGCTTATATATCTTGTTTTTTAAAATTATTTTTTATTGCAATATACTTGATTTACAATGTTGTGTTAGTTTCTGCTATACAGAAAAGTGAAACGGTTATACATATACATATATTTCCTCCTTTTTAGATTCTTTTCCCATATAGGCCATTTCAAAGTATTGAGTAAAGTTCCTGGTGCTATACAGTAGGTCCTAATTAGTTATCTATTTTATATATAGTAGTGTGTATATGTCAATCCCAATCTCCCAATTTATCCCTTCCCCCTACCCCCTGCCCTTTCCCCCTTGGTAACTATAAGTTTGTTTTCTACATCTGTGAGTCTATTTCTGTTTTGTGAACAAGTTCATTTGTACCAATTTTTAGATCCCACATATAAGCAATATCATATGATATTTGCCTTTCTCTGTCTGACTTACTTCACTCAGTATGACAATCTCTAGGTCCATCCATGTTGCTTCAAATGGCATTATTTCATTCTTTTTTATGGCTGAGTAATATTCCATTGTATATATGTACCACATCTTCTATATCCATTCGCCTGTTGATGAACATTTAGGTTGCTTCCATGTCCTGGCTATTGTAAATAGTGCTGCTACGAATATAGGGGTACATGTATGTTTTTGAATTATAGTTTTCTCCAGATATATGCCCAGGAGTGGGATTGCTGGATCATATGGTAGCTCTATTTTTAATGTTTTAAGAAACCTCCATACTGTTCTCCATAGTGGCTGTACCAATTTATATTCCCACCAACAGTGTAGGAGGGTTCCCTTTTCTCCATACCCTCTTCAGCATTTATTGTTTGTAGATTTTTTGATGATGGCCATTCTGACTAGTGTGAGGTGATACCTCACTGTTGTTTTGATTTACATTTCTCTAACAGTTAGTGTTGTTGAGCATTTTTTCATGTGCTTTTTAGCCTTCTGTATGCCTTGTTTGGAGAAATGTCTATTTAGATCTCCTACGCATTTTTTGATTGGGTTGTTTGTTTTTTTGGTATTGAGCTGCATGAGCTGTTTATATATTTTGGAGTTTAACCCCTTGTCGACTGCTTCATTTGCAAATACTGTATCCCATTCTGAGGGTTATCTTTGCATTTTGTTTATGGTTTCCTTTGCTGTGCAAAAGCTTTTAAGTTTAATTAGTTCCCATTTATTTTATTTTTAATTTTCATTACTCTAGGAGGTGTTTTAATAAGCTTTCCCTGAATGACATGATAGAATATTTTCATGCTTAGTTGCCATCTATATATCTTCTTTGGTGTGGTGTATGTTCAGATCTTCTGTCTATAATTGGACTTTTATTTCCTTTTGTTGAATTTTAAGAATTCATTGTATATTTTGGATTCAAGTCTTTTATGAGATAAGAAAATTGCAAATGTTGCAAATCTGCCATCTTGTGACTTGTTCGTATTTTAAACTGTATTTTGTAGAGCAAAAATTTATAATATTAATCCAATTTATCATTTTTCTTCCTCATGGGTCATGCTTTTGCTGTTATGTCTAAAAACATCACCAAACCCAAGATCATTTAGATTTTCTCCTAGGTTCTAATCTAGGTGTTTTATATTTTGCCTTTTATATTTAGGTCTTTCATCTAATTGAGATAATTTTTGTGTATAGTATAAGGTCTGTTTCTATATTCTTTTTTTTTCATATAGATGTCTAATTGTACCAGCACAAGTTTTTGAAAAGACTATCTTTTCTCCATTAATTTTTCTTTTCTCTTTGACAAAGATCAGTGGACTATATTTTTATGAGTCTGTTTCTGGGTTTTCTGTTCCATTGATCTATCTATATATTCTTTCACTAATATTATGCAGTCATGATTACTGCAGTTCCTTAGCAAGTCTTGAAAGCAAGAACTAGGTGCCCTCCAACTTCATTCTTCAATATTATGTTGACTATTCTTGTTTTTTTTGCATATCCACATCAGTTTTAGAATAGATTTTTCAAGTCTCCAAAACAGCTCACTGGGATTTTGATTGTGGTTTCATTGAATCTACAGATCAAGTTGAGAAAAATGACATTTCAACAACATTGTGTCTTTCAACCCAGTCAAAAATAATGCTCCATTTATTTAGATCTTTTTGTACATTTTTTTCTTCAGTGATCTGTAGTTTTCCACTTGAAGAACCTGTGGTATTTTGTTAGATTTCTAAGTAATAATTTCATTTGTCATTGTTATTGTAAATGATACTTTTTAAAATTTCCAATTCTTTTTGTTTGTTGCTGGCACTTAGAAAAGCAGTTGACTTTTGTATATTGCCCATGTATCCATTGACCTTGCCAACTCATTACTTAGTTCCAGAACTTTTTGTTTGATTTTCTTTTTTGGATTCTTTGTTTTTTCTACATAGACAATCTTGCCCTCTATGAATAAAGACAGTATATACTTTCTTTCCTAGCCATATATATTCCATTTCCTCTTTTCTTGTTGTATTATGTAGAAAAACCTTGTTTAGAGAGGACTTCTTTGACTTGTTCCCAGTTCTTAGGGGAGAAGTGTTTCATTTCCCACCTTTAACTACAAGGTAGGCTGTTTTGTTTTGCTTTCTGTATATTTCCTTTATTAGCTTAAGGAAGTTCATCTTTTAGTTTTTTGAGAGTGTTTTTCATGAAAGGGTGTTGGAATTTGTCAAATGCTTTTTATACATCTATTGATATTATAGGGTTTTTGTTATTTAGTCTAATAAAATGGTAAATTACAATGATTGCTTCACAAATGTTGATTGAGCCTTACATTTGTAGAATAAAAACTTTGTTTTGACATACTATCCTTTTTTGTATTTCTGAATTTGGTTTGCTCATATTTTGTTCAAGGTTTTCATGTCAATAGTCATGAGAGATATTGGACTATAGTTTTCTTATTATGTCTTTATATGGTTTTAATAATATAATACTAGCCTCATAAAATTTAGTTACAAAGTATTCTCTCTTCTACTTTCTGGAAAATGTGGTGGAAACTGGCTATTATTTCTTTGAATGTTTGGTGGATTTCACCTATAAAACCTTCACTCTAGTACTTTATTTTGTTGAGGGGAAGAGTTTTAATTATTTCAATTAATTTAATAGATAAAAGGCTATTCAGGTTAACTATCTTAACATAAATTTTAATGGTTTTTATTTTTCAAGGAATTGGTCAATTTCATCCATGTTATGAAATCTTGGGGCTTAGAGTTGCTTGGAATAGTCACTTATTTTTCTTTTGATGTGTATTGGATCAGTAAGGATGACCCCTATTGATTTGTTATTCATAACTTGTGCCTCCTTTTCTTCCCCCATAGTTAACCTGATTAGAGGATTATCAATTTCATTAGTCTATTACAAGAAACAGCATTTGGTTTCATTTATTTTCTCTATCATTTCCCCTTTTTTAATGTAATGGATTTCTGCTCTTATTTTTCTTATCTCCATTCTGCTATTTCCTTTAAACTTAATTTTCTTTTATTTGCCTACTTTACCAAAATTTAAGATAGGCTCCTGATTTTTAACTTTCTTCTTTCCTAATATATATACTTAATACCACAAATTTCCCTATAAATACATTTATTTCTGCACTCCCAAAACATTGATAAAATGTATTTTCATATAGTTCAAAAGATGTTTCAAATTCTGTTGAAACTTTCTCTTTGATTCATGAATTATTTGGAAGTATGTTGCTTAATTTCAGAGTATTTGAGAATTTTCCACCTTTTTTTGTGTTACTGATTGGTAGTTTAATGCTACAGTGTTCTGAGATCTCTATTCTTTTAAGTAGGTATGGTGTGTTTTATGGCACAGAATGTGTTCTGTCTTGGTGAATGTTCCATGTCAATTTTAATAGACTATATATTCTACTCTTGTTGGATGGAGTAGTCTATAAATGTCAACTATGTTAATGATTGGAGCTGTTCAGGTCACCTATATCCTTATTAAATTCCTGCCTTCTTGATTCATTAATTACTGACTATACTAGTAGATTTGTCTATTTCTCCTTTTAGGTCTTACTTTTTACCTCAAGTATTTTGATGTTCTATTGTTACATTCAAACACTTTTAGGACTCATTTATGTCTTTAGGTATTATCCCTGATATATTTACTCCAGATTTTTTTTTTTCTATTAATCTTAGCATGCTGTATCTTTCTTCTTACCCTTATTTTGAACCTATCTGAATCTTTAAATTTAAAGTGGGTTTTTAAAATAAAACATATAGTTGGGTCTTATGTTTATTAATTAACGCTGGTTATCTATTTTAATTGGTGTGTTTAGACTGTTCACATTTATGTTATTGTTATATTTGGTTTAATATCTACCATGTTTGTAACTGTTCTGCTTTTTGCAATTTTTGGTTTTGTTGTCCCCCTATTTCTGCATTGTTGATTTTAATTGAGAATTTTACATTATTCTATTTTGTCTCTTCTTATAGTATATCATTTATATTTTCTGTTGCAAGCCAGTATAGGAATTGAATTAAATAGGTCTTTAATATGATGTTTTATGTTAATCTGTTTAGGATTTGGACTGAGTTTAATGTATACCAAAGGCTTCATATTCCTCTGTCATTCTTTTGTTGTTGTCTCTCTTCTTGACTATGGGGCTTCCTTGTGTGCTCCTTCTCAGAAAGTCTGTCTCTTAAAAGTCTTTCAGCTGAAATTTGCTATTATTACACTGTTATCATAATAACAAATATTATGTCGAAGTGGTAGTAATCCATGGGAAGGGTGTGTTCTATGTTCTTCCTATTAAGCTTCTGTCTGTTAGGAAGCTTATGTCTCAGGGCTTGACTTTCACAAATGTTGCTATCTAATCTTAAAGAATTAAAAAAAAATTTTTCCTATTGTCCCATATTCCCTTCTTGGATTCAACATTCCCATTCCCAATCTATTTCCTTGAAGCCTTGATCCTGGTTAACTATCCCTTCACCCTTACCTAGATGATATTGGAAGCCTGGAGGTGCCTGGAGTGGGGTGGAATTTCTTTCCTCCAGCTAGCACCAGGTTTTAGAATTTCATTCAGGCAAAAATCTTCGCTCTAGAGCAGGGGTAACTAACCTCCGGCTGCGGGCCAGTACCAGTCTGCGGCCTGTTAGGAACCAGGCCACACAGCAGGAGGTGAGCAGTGGGAGAGCTAGTGAAGCTTCATCTGCCGCGCCCCATTGCTTACATTATTGCCTGAACCATCTCCCCCATCGCTCGCATTGCCTCCCGAACCAACACCACCACCACCCCACCCCGTCCGTGGAAAATTGTCTTCCACAAAACCGGTCCCTGGTGCCAAAAATGTTGGGGACCACTGCTGCTCTAGAGAATAGGTTTTTGTTGTTGTTGTTGTTGTTTTAATGGAGAAGGCTTTGTGTATATTTCACAGTGCTGACTTTTCCCCTCCCCTTGCCAGAGCCAAGAAAGGATCTTTATCCAGTTTTCATAGTGAGAACCAGGTGTTTCCTGGAGAAAGTGTGGGGATTTCCCAAGTCTGAGGCCACCAGGGGTTTTCTGCTCTTATGCTAGTCCGCATTCAGCCTCCAGCAATTCATCAAAATCACTGTTTAAATCTTCCTACCAGCTTATGACTCCAGGGACTTCTGCTCCGTGTAAGCAGACTTGGTTGCTATATCTCCCTGGATATGCTTTTTCTCCAGATTTTTTGGTGATGGTTTTCCCTGAGACCTTACTTCTCTAATTGGTATAAGAACAGTCATTAATTTTCAGCCTGCCCATCTTTTTTCTTATTGTAAGGACAGAAATGACAACTTATAAATGAGAGCTGAAACTAAATGTCTTTATTACATTATTTTTAATTCAATGATTTTATAGTATGTTTTAATAGGGTGCTAAATGATAAATTATTATAGGTTGTTGACATTTTTCTAACTCTGGAGATAAAATGGAAGTGAGGGAAAAGAATATGAATCTAAAGGACTAATGAAAAGCTATGAGAAGTGCTTTGGTAAACAGAAGACTCTAGCCATGTATAGAAGAGAAACTAGCCAGAGCAGAAAGTAGATTCTTCAGGGAAAAGTTTTTATTGATGCTCTTATCTCTGGTGGATTTCCCATAAGGGATTATTGCTTCCTTCATTACCACTGTAGCACAGAATACCTGCTTCTTTAAAATAGTCCTAGAAGACAAAGTCCCTTTATTTTTATTTATTTTTTAAGTTTCAATGGCCTTTTTCTTTTTTATTGAGGTAACAATTTATAACATTAGGTAAGTTTCATGTATACAACATTATATTTCTAGTTTTATACACCCTACAGCATGTTCAACAACAAAAATTTAGTTTCCATGCATCACCATACAGTTGATTTCTTTTACCCGTTTTGCCCTACCCCCACCACTTCCCCTCTGGTAACCACTACTCAGTTCTACACATTTCTGTGTCTACACATTTGTTTTTGTTTGGTTTGGTTTGTTCATTTATTTTGTTTTTCTGTTTGTTTATTAGGTTTTTTTTTTCCACATATGAGTGAAGTCATATGGTTTCTGTCTTTCTCCATCTAATTTATTTCACTTAGCCTAATACCCTCAAGCTTCATCCATGTTGCCACAAATGGCGTGAAATTCATCTTTTTATGGTTGAGTAGTATTACATTTATATACATAAATATATATATACATATATATACACACACACACACACATACACACCACATCCCCTTTATCCATTCATCTGTTGATGGGAACTAAGGTTATTTCCATATTGTGGCTATTCTAAATAATGCTTTGATTAACACAGAGATGCATATAGCTTTTGGAATTAGTGTTTTTAAATTCTTTGGATAAATACCCAAAAAAGGAATAGCTGGATCATATGGTAATTCTTTTCTTAATTTTTTGAGTAATCTCCATACTGTCTTACACAGTATGTCTGCCCCGATTTATATTCCAACCAACAGTGTCTGAGGGTTCTTTTCTCCACATCCTCGCCAGCACTTGTTATTTGTTGTCTTTTTGATCAGTCATTCTGATAGGTGTGAGGTGAAATCTCATTGTGGTTTTGATTCACATTTCCCTAATGATTAGTGCTGTTGAACATCTTTTCATGTACCTGTTGACCATCTGTATGTCTTCTTGGGAAAACTGTCTATTCATCTCCTCTGCCCATTTTTTAAATCAGGTTGGTTTTTTGTTGAGTTGTCTGTGTTCTTTACATATTTTGGATATTAACCCCCTATCAGATATGATTTGCAAATATCTTCTCCCACTTAGTAGGTGTCTTTTAATTTTATTGATGGTTTCCTTTGCTGTGCAGGAGCTTTCTAGTTTGGTGTAATCCCATTTGTTTTTGCTTTTGTTTCCCTTGCCTGAGGAGACATGTCTAGAAAGATAAGACTGTCAAAGAATGTACTGTCTATTTTTTTTCTAGTAGTTTTATGGTTTCAGGAATCAGACTATATTACAAAGCTATAGTAATAAAAACAGCATGGTTCTGGCAGATACATAAATCAATGGAACAGAATTGAGACCCCAGAAATAAACCCAGGGACATATATGGACAATTAATTTACAACTTCAATAAAGTATTGGGAAAACTGGGCAGCCACATGCAAAAAAAAAAAAAAAAAAAAAAAGGAGACAAGACCACTATCTCACACCATACACAACAACTAACTCAAATGGATTAAAAACTGAGTTCCTTTAAAAAGAAATAAGATTTAGAGATTTGAAGGAGAGGGGGTATATTCTATGGTTATTTACCAATGATGTTATTGTGTACATGAAAATCTAATAGATCAACAAATCATTGTGACTAATATTAGAATTCAACACATTTGGCAAAGAGAAGATCACCTTTCAAAAAGCTATGGAATGTACTTCATTCAGCAATAGCCCACTAGAAAATAATATAATCTGGCAGTCAACTCTAGATTCTTAAAATGTCTGGAGATAAACATTTGAAAGTATATATCTAGGATCTTTGGATCCACCACATGCATGCCCCAAGACCATATTTTCCTTGGCCTGCTCCCAGCAATGTTTGAGTATAGTAGAAATTCCTAAGGGTAACTTAGGCTTGAGGACTACCCATCAGCATTCTAAGACTTTCTCAAAGCAGTGCTAAGGTATGATATGCTCCCTATACAATCTTTTCTTCCTTTTTTTCCCATGGGTCTAAAACAGCCTTGCTGCCTGAGAGTTTTTCTTGTCTACTTCTGCTTCTGAGGATAGTCAATGAGATGTGTTGAGAACAGTGAGTTATTCCAGACCTTGGAAATGTTTTTCTCTGTGATTATGCCAACTGTGTTTTCTAATTGGTGCCCATTGAATTAGTCTCCTACCTTCCCACACAGACTGGGAGATAGGGGCCTGATATTCCTGGATGGTTATATTTTAAAGGAATGGGATGGATCTAAGGTCCTTGCTCTAAGTGTCTTTCACTTCTAGTTTGTAAAGCTAGCAAGAGAGCTTTTGAAAGGAGTAGAGAAAGAATGTACAATTATACATTATCTAAAATAAATGCTTTAAGAAAAGGGAAGTCAGAGACCCAGAGTCAGGAAGAAGCCTGTCTAACATTTAGTCATACTGAGGGGAACATTAAGGCCATATTAATCGCTAGTAAAGAAAAATTGCATTAAGAACATTTTACACGGGGTACTTAAGAAGGATAAACACCTATTTACTGAGTGTGTAAAAACATAAGATTAAATGACACTAATTGTGTAGCTTTGATAACTTACCTCTTGTTCCAGGACAAAAAACTTTGAAAAGTTTGATATACTTTTGAAGATAGATAATTTTGAAAATGTAAAATGTTCTTCATGGGGTATTTTTTGAGCTACATGCGTTCCTTCTTTCTGGTTTGTGAAAAAATGAAAGAGATTAGGGGGCATTATATCATTGACCTCTTCCTCAATCTATATTCAGGAATCTTAAGTTTCATAGTGTGTCTCTCTACTTCATCTCAATCAAGACTTACTGCACATTAGTTTATATTTTATTAAGACCTAAGGTGTAGAGAGTATGACCAAACTAGTATTGCTTTAAAATTTTAACTTACTTTGAGAGACACAAATTTAATGAATGAGAACATCTTTTTGATTGGGTTCTGATGATCCATAAAATATTAACTTGTGATTAATGGTGTGTTTTATCATAACAAAAACAGTCTAAGTAGAGGAGAAACAAATCAGCAGCAAAAGTTTCTTATACACATGAAAAACATACTTCACCTCTTTAAAGGTTATGGAGATGAGGTTCCAGGATTCAGCCTCTCTGAGTTGGAGTTAATGTGCATAAGTGTCCTTGGGTTCAACAGCTATGGAAACGAAGTAGTATTGGACAGATGGAAAAGTCAAGCTCTTATACAAGCCCAAAACTCCACAAAGATCTTAAGATTAGAATGATTTTTCATAGTTGTCACAAGTGAGGTTGATGTCCAGGCTTTTATAACCCATATCAATCAGTCATAGTATGTAGCCTGCCCCAGAAAAGGATGTGGCCTTGGTTAAAACGACTTTCTGCAGTTGAAGTCATTCCTGGAGGGGTTGACAGATAAAGGGTAGAACATGCAGAGAAAGATACCTATGTTTCTTCCTCTTTTTATAAGAGCATTAATCCCATAATGGGGACTCAACCCTCTTGACCTAATCTAACCCTAATTACCTCACAAAGGTCCTACCTCCAAATACTGTCACATTGGAGATTAGGGTTTCAACATATGAATTTGTGGGGGACACAGACATTTGGTCCATAACAAGGGGATTTTGGATAGTACAGCACAACATAGGATCCTAAATTTTATAATCATAAGTAAACAATTAAGTATTCACTATACTCATAAATAATGACTTACATGTCATTATATTATAATCTGGTAGAAGAGATATAAACTTTAAAAGTACAGTCCTTGAAATTTCAGTAGAGAGAATAGAACCCTACTTTCAAAATAATGAACACTGGCAAGATTTAATCTCTTTAGAATATTAATTAAATTATACATAAAATATGTTCCCATAAAATGTTCCAATATGGTAGAAATGTAAGGGTAAAAGTAGAAAATCTTCTTTATAGTTTACAGTCATTAACTGCACTTTGCCATAAAGTAAATAAATGGTTTTGTAAGTTTTCTATAACTTTTTATAACTGTGAATCCTGACAGATTTTAAGTATATTTAAATTTTAGTATTTTTAAAAGGTTTTAATGAAAAATTGAAGTCCATGTTCCAATGGACTTTCAATCAATCCTCTTAGTTTCAGCTCTGTTTGAACCCTTGGTTTAGTTAGCAGGAGTCTTCCACTCCTGGGCTTCCTAAGGTTCAAGCGAGGCTTAGCTTGCTGCATCCCTCCAGTGCTGCTTTAAATTTCAATTTTTCTTCTGGCCTAAGTTACTACTTGTCTATCTGCATTAAAGCTTCTAATATTTTTTGCTGCCATCTTTTTACCTGTTCCATTTGACTTTGTTTATTGATGTTTCAGAAGGAAATGGTATTAAGAATGTACATTAAACGTGTCTTGATTAACTAGAAATTCATGTATAGGGATAGCTCTCAGAGTCATCAAAAATGCTTTTAAGGATATCCATGCCTAAGCTTTTCCCCAAATAATTCTCATTTAAGTGATCTGGAATGGAAGTCCAGATGATTCTGATATATAGCCAGGGATAAACTGTATATATGGGTATGGCAAGCTCTGTTTATCTTCTCTATTTTTTTTTCTGTAAATCTAAAACTGTTCTATAAAAAAACTGTCAAATATGATATATGAAAATTAATACATATATTTTTATGTGATTTTACTTTCTTGAAAAACTAAATATTAATGGCTATTGATATTTCTTTCTCTCTTTGTATAAGGAATAATAAGCTAAATTTTATAGTTGTGTTTTTGCCCTTCAAGTGAATAATCATTTTTTCCAGAGTTACCTAATAAACAGTTTATCCTCTTTTAAAAAAATTGAGACCTACCCTGTTATGTTTTGGGAAAAAATATATTCACCAGCCCTTCCCAGTAGCCTACTGAAAGTAATGAGCTATGGATGATGTTGAACAGTTCTAAAATATGCACATTAGTGACATTTAATAATCTTTTATCTCTCAGCTTTTATTCCAAAGTTTTAAGAGTGTGTATATAACAACTTTGTACTCTACATCCTAATTAATAACTCTGCATTATAGTCTCATACATACCTAGGATTTTCTTCTGGATTGTGTCTTAAAACTTAGATTTTCAACCTGAAAATTCTTACCTTTAAATTTTACAGAGTTCTTGGCATATTGATCCTACCTATTTATAATGTAAACTTTAATCTTATCTCCCTAGGCTTGCAGGACACTATATTTGGACTTGGTCTCCAAGATGAGGTCTACACTTTCAAATAATTAGGCAAGTCCACAAATTAGAGGGAGATAATTTTATAAATGTTTGTTCTATTGATACCAAAAGTCACACATAGATCCACACAAACACACACATGCACACACACACAGCATTTAGTTAATATACTAAGCAAAAATTAGTATTCATTGCATTAATTATGAAGGACAGAAACACTATTGCTCTTGTCCAACTGTTAAGAGAAGGATTTAAATGATTAGTGGCCCTAATTTTTAATGATTTTCCAATTAGATCCCAGAATATGACAATTGGAAAAACAAGGTCACAAATTCTTTCTTTTCACTCTCATAAAAGAATTCCTGTTTATACATACATGCACATGACCCATGCAAAGATTTTTCTTTTTAAAAAAATAAAAATTGACAATGATGCTATCAGCTTGTAGTAGAGTAAAAAATTGGAAAAAAACTGTTTTATGTTTATTTCTCAACATGTTTATGTTTAAAATACTTAGAAAGAGAAAGAAAATACAAAATATTTATGTTCAATTATGTCAAATGGTTACTATGTTAAAGACTCAAAAAGATGAGAATTTTAAAATTTATTTGCAACATAAACTAAACAGGTAATATTATATACATTTGGAGGAAAACAAATTTCCTGTAACAAAAGAATTTGAAGCTTTCTGACTCAGATCCCATCAAAAAACCATATGGTGGTTTGTTTTCTCATCACTCTTTGATAGGGAAATAGCTTATCAATTATTTATCTTTCCTTTTGGAGATTTTACTTTGTTAATATGCATAAATAATTTCTCCTACTTTACAAAAATCAAATGGTGGCTACAGACAAGTAAGAAGAGATAACATTAATGTAGTTGTACATTGTTTGTGTCTAAGTGCTTCATAAAATTGTCCTCTGGATATAATTTTCTCAGTTGTTGAAATTACACTGAGTATTATAAAAACCCATTACATGCTAAATAAAACCGATTTTCTTTAAATGACAAGAAAGTTTGTAGTGCCATGATCAACTAAATATAAAGTAACTGTAAGTAAGAAACTGTATATCTTTTCTGTCCTAATAGTCTGTCTCTTATAACAATACTATGCTGTTGAGAATTACAGGAAAGTTAAGAAAACTCCTGTGATTTTGTGCCTATAATCTTTTTTCAAATCTGAAATGTATATTTATTTTGTAATAATGAATAGAATAACCATTTGTATTTAATTAAAATATAGCTCTCACAAGCAACTTTGGTAAAGTTAGTAGCATAGTGATGATGAAGATTTACTTAACATACATTTTTTTTTTAAACAAACTCAAGGTGGTTCAGCCATGTCATCTGAAAATTTACCTTGTACCTCTTACTGAAATCAGTCATGGATGGCTTGGGGACTGGTGATCTAGGTGCTCTCATATGTTATCTTAACTTCAGGGTTTAACTTCTTTGTCAATCTTTGTCTAATCTTATGTAAAATTTTCTTCTTTTGGTGCAGAAGAACAAGCAGAATACTAGTTGAGTGTATCCACAAATTATTTTGCTATATGTTTGCATTGTCTATCTGTTTCAAGCCATGCACACACTTTAAAGTGTTGTTTTACTTCCAAAGGCAGCTAAGAAATCAATGTTAATGGAATAGTGGTAGAATCATAATGAAGTAAGATAAATCGTTGATAGAAGAAAAGAATAAATGCCTTTCCTTTAAGAATATGTCATAAAATACAAACTTAATAAAGTCTTGCTAAGTAGAAAATTTCAGTTAATCACTATAATCTCTCTAATCATTTCTTTTTAGTATATATAAGCATGTTTCTAGAGAGTTATGATACATTTTTGATTGATGTTGCTTCAATTCTGTGATTTATCTGCCCCCAGAATCATGTTTACACATTTAATTCGATCCTTAAAATTTTTATCTAGGAAGAAGTTATCAGCACCCTAAACCAAGCTTCTCCTTGCCTGAGTGTGAATGACCATACATTCCCAGAGAAGTTGTTTCCCGTACTCACAGAAAGATCATTACTTCAAAGCACACGCACCCCATCTCTTTCATAAGGCTACCATTTGTTACTCTGTGTGTGTGTGCGTATGTGTGTATATATACAATTTTACAACCATCTAGTTGAAAATAAATGGACATATGTCCATTTTAAAGTATAATAAAACAATTAGAATTATACATATATATATGTACAATATGTTTATATGTATAAGATATACTTCAGTGCATTTACAGAAGAATGGAAACACACAAACTTGTTGACAGTATTTGTCTGTTTTGGGGGAATATAAGAAATTTTTATTTCTCTTTTCTCTACTTTCCTCTATATTTAATTTCTATCTCATGAATATTTATTATATTTTAAATATGAAACAAAATCTTTACTAAAGAGTGATATTTACTCACTTTAGGTTTATTTTTTGCAATATATATTTTTACGTAAGAAACATTTATATGTTGAATAAGAAATGGAGTATCCCCAGATACATTGGCTTTTACATTACAGAAAACAGACCTGTTAAGCAAACTAAACCCATCATCTGGAGGCAGTGACATATGCAATGTCAAATACTCAGAGAAACCATTCTTTAACTAAAACATTGATTGATCAGATCAAGGAATATGCCTGAAAATCATATGCAATATTTGTTATTGAATATTTCCATGGTCCAGCTTTTTTTACTGTGGCTCAGTTTTTTTAATGGGTCCCAGAACAGTCTTCCCACATGCCGTTTAAAACCTCTGATCTTACTAGTTTTGTTACTCTAACTAGTCATTCATGTTGGTCTTCTGTTAAAATTTATCAATATGACCCTTCCGATGTAGAACAAACGTGGAACAAAGGTGAAATGTGGAACGACGGTGAAATGATAGATTTACCTAACATACACCTTAATAGTTTCCAGTTGTCCCTTCTGATATGCCCTTGGTATTCTTAGTATACCAGCAGTTGCAAACTGTCAATGAATCCTAGCATGCAGAATGTTGTCTCTTCTAAGAACCCATCTCCTATCAAATATTATATTATACAGAATTTTTTCTGTGTTCCAGACTATTCAAAGTTTTGAACAATGTTGACAAATAGGGGAAGAACTGGATAGAACAAAGAATGCTGTGAAGGACTACACAATAAATAGAAGTATTGTGTGTGTGTGTGTGTGTGAACTTATAGTCAGAAAAGATGGTGTTTTGACAAAGTGTGTTTTTCAAATGCTAACTTCTCAATGAGTCTTAATTAATTTGTATATCTGGACATGATTCCTATAAAATTTGGGGACTCCTTGGGCATTATTTAAGTTTAGAATGAATAATGAATTAAAATGATAATAATAACTCTGGAAAAAGTAGGTTAAAATATAATAGTCTATTTGCAATGGCAGATCCATTTTTTAATTTGTTCATTTGTTATTGCATTCATTAATTCTCTTGGAGTTTTATTATACTGTGAATTATACAGGAGAGAAAATGATTTGTATTAATATTTCTGAAAAGTAAATTGGAAACCACTTTAGTTTACTGTACCATTGTCAATTTAGAAACATACTTTTCCTGAAAACCAGGCAAAAAAAAAAAAGCAAATAAGATACCCTGGAGTGTAGATTGTTGCTTTTTTTTTCCTGAGGAATCGACTAATTGCACCTTGCATTCAATTTAAAGACTTTGGAGTCATCATTTTTCAAGTAGGCTACCTGGTTGGTTTCCCTAACCCCTGAGGTAAATTTGATGTTTATAGAGCATGTATGTACAGTTCTCACTGGTTTCTAGTTAAAGTCATAAAACTTCACCTTCCTTTCTCTCCCACTGCTGCAAAATTTTTAGAGTGTATCATTTCCTTTGAGTTTCATGTAATGACTCAGTCAACACTAGCAGTTTATTCCTTTGGGCCATCGATTGGTGTTTCCAGGTTATTAACTTTCTCTGTTAATTTGTTCAATTTAGATTTCAAACCTTTATGCCCCCTTTGCAAACTCTCTGTCTTTTTGTCAATTTTCATTAGTAGGGCATGAGTGCAAACCCACTAACGACAATTCTATTGGTTCATTTGATTGCTGAACTACCCATAGAATGCTCCAGGTATTGGCTGGGAAAAATATAACTCAGTGTAGCATTAATATTGATAATTTTCCTGCCTCCCTTGAACTAATTCTAACCATTCTAAAGCTTTCTGAGTCAAAGCACATAAATCACATCCCTTTCCAGCAGATCAACCATCTTGCGTCTTGATGGTTGAACATCTGGATCCAGCCTGTTTATATTTCATTTCATTGTGTGATGCCAGGTTTACTTTATTTCAAGTTAAGAAAAAAGTTATAATGAGTTTTTAAAGATTTGCTGAGTTGATAAATTTAATTGATTATCCAATTTTTAATGCCAGACCCCAGTGTAGTGATAGATGTATTTTAAAAAATTGGTAGAAGTATAATTTAGGATCAAAAGTTACCATATTAATGAGTAAAATTGAAATAAGAGGGATGAATTTTTTGTTTATGAATCTTTGCAATCAGAACTATGCTAACAAATATTATTAGCATATTTTAATATGCTAATGAAATATAATTTTAAGTATAGTTCTTTTCATATGCATTTTTGTGTACTTAGCAGTATTTTAGACATCTAAGTTATTCCTGCTATGAATAACTTGTGCAACAGTCTTCAAACTTTTAAGTCAAAGTAAATATTTTCCTTTAAAATTATCATTGTTTAATATTAGTAAAGGTCATTATAGGGATTCATACCTGTGATAATCAATTGATCACAATTGCTTTGATCTTAATAAAGCATACAATTCTTAAGATATAAAAACTCAAACTACATTGGTATACATAAATTAAATGCAATATAAATGAAATATCTGTCTTTATTATGTTAAACCTAATATTATGAAAGTCTTTGAAATTTCTTATAGTTGCTACCCAGAATTACATGATCCATAGTTAACATTTAGAAATACGTTCTCATTCTAAGTAGGACATTTAGACTATGTTAAAACTTACTAAGAGAATGTTTTACCATCAAGACTTAACAGCATCATACTGGCTATACAATGGTATTTTTGTGTTGCTATTTCAAAGTATTTTACAAGGTGTCAGCAGGTAGGGGGTCTTAGATATTAGCCTGAAGAAAGACATTAAAAGTCAATAGAAATCAAAGCAAAAAAAAAAAAAAAGAAATCAAAGCAGTTTTCTTGGAAGCAGAAATTAACTTCTCTGAATTTTGCAGATACAACTATGTCTTTGCAAAGCAACACTACTCAAATGTGAGACAGAGAGAATGTGAGTTTATAATTATCTATGTTTTGTTATAATAAAACATAGCCATTATCTTTATGGCTGAAGTTAATAAAGTAACATATGTGCTTGAGTTCTATTTACCTCTTTTGAAATAATAGTACCTTATGAAAAATAAGAAGATAAAAAGCATAAGAAAGTCAGGTATCCTAATGTTTCTGTTTCTTGTCTAGGATTGAGACTAGTTTTAAAATTTTTCAGTAGACCAAATTCCAAGAATTGAACATATTCATTGAAGTATCTGAGCGCAAATATTAAAAATAAGAGGGGCTTCTCTGGTGACGCAGTGGTTAAGAATCCGCCTGCCAATGCAGGAGACACTGGTTCGAGCCCTGGTCTGGGAAGATCCCACATGCTGTGGAACAACTAAGCCCGTGTGCCACAACTACTGAGCCTGCGCTCTAGAGCCCGTGTGCCACAGCTACTGAAGCCCGGGCGCCTAGAGCCCATGCTCCGCAACAAGAGAAGCCACCGCAATGAGAAGCTCGCACACTGCAGTAAAGAGTAGCCCCCGCTCGCCGCAACTAGAGGAAGCCCGCGTGCAGCAAAGAAGTCCCAACGCAGCCAAAAATAAATAAAAAAAGATAAATAAATAAGAATTAACAGGGAAGCTTCTTATCTCCATGAGTTAGATTTAAATGATTTCATAAGTGTACAAAAGAAATACACATTATCAAATATTTCAGTGTACTGTTACTTTCTTACAACTAAAAATTATGCTGCTGGTACATATACAATTTCAAGTTAAGAAATTTAGTATAATATAATATAAAAAGCTAATATTTAAATCCTAAGACAAACCATAACGTAGAAAGATCATTTTATATAAACTTTACAATAATAGGAGATATGTCCATACTAATAAAACTAGAATAATAAAATTTCTAAAAGAATAACAGTAAATTTTCAGTAGCATATTTACTTAGAAACACCATTCCAAAGTAGTATAGTATTAAAGTAGTCAATTAATTTTCCACCCACAGGAAATATGTCAAGACTCAAGGTATCACTAAGTAACACACTAGGTCAGGAGCAGAATACATTTTTATAAATAGCATGCAGTGGTAATTATTGTAGCTTTCATTAAATTCTCAGATTTTTTTCTTCTTTTTTGTGGGAAAGGAGGATATTCAGTAGTTAAAATCAGTTTAAGTAGCTCCAATAAAGTGTAATAGACCAAATTTAAATGGGAACTTTATAGAGTTAATACAGTAGTTTTACAGGAATGTTAAAATATTGAAAAATCAATGAATCAATCCCATCCCCCAAAGACATTACATAGTATCTGATTTATTGATCTTAGATGTGGGGGAAAAGGCTGGATTGTCTTTATAGATTACTTCAAATATTGTTAACAAGTTACCTTCCTTTATGAATATTTAGAAAGTCTGCAAGTTTATGTTAACTCAATGTTCCTGCAACTGACATTTTCAAGAAAGCATTTGGATATAAAGCAATGGTGTAGAAAATATAAATAGCTACTCTTAGAAAAACATCAGCCTTGACTCAAACCAGACAACTTTGTTCTCTGCCTCCTTGTGAGTTAAATGAAGACATTCATACCTCTGCCATTTCTCTTCACAGGCACAGAGATGTCCTCACACCCTTGTTAAGTATGCTCCAGCAGGATGACATGTAAATCAAACTTAGTAAAATAGTATATATATATATATATATATATATATATATATTTTTATGGCTGTGTTAGGTCTTCGTTTCTGTGCGAGGGCTTTCTCTAGTTGTGGCAAGTGGGGACCACTCTTCATCACGGTGCGCGGGCCTCTCACTATCGCGGCCTCTCTTGTTGTGGAGCACAGGCTCAGTAATTGTGGCTCACGGGCCTAGTCGCTCCGTGGCATGTGGGATCTTCCCAGACCAGGGCTCGAACCCGTGTCCCCTGCATTGGCAGGCAGATTCTCAACCACTGCGCCACCTGGGAAGCCCCAAATAGTATATTTTTGTTCAAGACTCTTAAGATCGTGCCTCTACATTATTCTAACCCCTATAGCTATAAGAATTCCTAGTTTAGTACTCAGCAAGTTAGACTTGTCAGTTCTGCTTTTGGTATTATTCTGACCTTTTCCCTACAGTTTCTTATTAACTGAGTTCCTGCCACTGTCCAATTCCTAGAATCTTGTGTCATTGCCTCTAAAAACAGTACTTAGAGACAAGTCCTCTGCCAATTTCAGAGATGGTAACTTCAAGACAAATCAGTGGGGATTGAAGCAAGAGGAAAAATTCAGTTGGATGAAGTTAATGGAGACAAAATGTCAGCAAGGCTTATATGATAGGTTGTATCTAGAAAGCAAGAAAATTTACTGTAAGTTTGAAGTTACAGGATGAACTACAAACAGGGTCTCAAAGGAGAATTGATTCTAAAAACACATCTAAAGAATGGAATCAAGTCTGCATTAGTGTACAAGATCAGAATCTAATTAAGGATAGATGTCAGTAGATCCTGAAGCTCCAACAATAGGAATTATCCAGCTTTTCCTTTGATCTGAGATAACTCAAGTCTTCACCAGCTATCCTACACTTGGAGAATGAAAGGGATTGGATAGGGATTATTTGTAAACCATAAAGAGTCAATCTATCAAGAAATATTATAGTCAATCAATGAAATAGCTATATCCCTATTGTCTCAAAACTTGCCTATGCAAGAGAGCAGGAAAATAGAAAACGGAGACAGGATTTACTTCGTTATATGGCTGACAAGCCATCTTTATTTATTCATCTATCAATGGAAATTTTTTCCAAATCTTGGTATTTGTGAATATTGTTACAGTGAACATAGAAGTGCAAATAAATTTTCAAGATCCTGATTCTTTTGAATAGTACACCCAGAAGTAGGATTGATGGATCATATGATAGTTCTATTTTTAATTTTTGAGGAACCTCCATACTGTTGTCCAGAGCAAATGCACAATTTTATATTTCCACCAACAGTATATGAGGGTTCCAATTTATCCACATCCTTACCAACACTTGTTATCTTTTATTTTTTTTAGTAACGGCCATCCTAACAGGTATGAGATGATGTCTCATTATGGTTTTCATTTGCATTTCCCTTCATTTGCATTAGTGATATTGAGCACTTTTACATATACTTGTTGGGCATTTGAATATCTATGTGGAGAAAAGTCTATTCAAGTCTTTTGCCCATTTTTAATTTTTTTTTTTGCTATGGAGTTGTAGAATTCTTTATACATTTTGAATAGTAGGGTTTGCAGATATTTTCTCCCATTACATTTGTTGCCTTCTCACACTGTTAATTTCCTTTGCTGTGCAGAAGCTTTTTAGTTTGTAGACTCACTTGTCTATTCTTGCTTTGTTGTCTGTGATTTGGTATCATATCCAAGAAATAATTGCCAAGACCAATGTCATGAAGCTTTTTCCCTGTTTTAATGTCTCCCATAATACTGAAAGAATATGGAATCCACATTTCTAATGTTCACTTTTCACCAAACGGGCCTGTTGGAAACCAGGAACAGAAAAGACCTCTAGAAGTTGTAAATAAAAGAAAAATTCAGTTCTGGGATATTATAGCACTCAAGATTATCTCTGAATAATATAACTTAAAATACGTATTTTCTTGAAGGTGTCCCAAGGAGACTTATTTATTTCCCACCATCAATGTTGATTTTATGATTTTTATAACAGATCTAAACTTCATATTTGGAATATATACAAACAGATCTAAACTTCATATTTGGAATATATACAAAGTGTTACATCCTGGAAAGGGTCCTTGGGTCAGAATGGCTACAAAATGTTATTTTATATTTTATCAAGAACTAAGAGACTAATTATGAAGAAACAAAATAGCATTTATGCTCATTGAGGTATATGGTTTAATATGCATGCGAGGGACTTTAAATTTGGTTCCAAATTTAAATTTGAATTTTCATCAGTGTATTTTCATCATTGCTTTAAATACTTTCATGCTCTTGTTTCATTAGACTTTATTCCTCAGATTTCTTACATGCTTTGACATCTTTGTGTTTTTGCATCTACCTGGAAGGCTTTTCCGATCTATCTCCCTTTTCTCCCCATTTTTCACCCAGAAAACACCTAGATTTCAATATCTATGCATTTTCTTCCTTGCTTTGCCTATTTAAGATAGACTTTGTTTGCTGGGATTGCACGTGATCTTGTGAATACTTATTTACAGCACTTAATTAGTACTATAGTTACTTCTCTCTAATGAGACTACAAGCTATTTGAACGTAAATATAATGTATTTCTTAATTTTTATATCACTGGTAATCTTCTCAAAAATGGACACATAGAAAATGCTTAAAAATTAATAGTAAGTGCTTAAATATTTGTATTGCTTGCTTGACATCGATTTCATATTTTTCATATTGAGTTATCTATTCAGAAGCAGCAATTATACAATTATATAACATCTATTATAAATTAGCAAGAATAAATTATTTCTTACATAGCTTATATGTCCTGAGAGAGTCTATATTGAGGATTATTTTTAGATGGGATTCATGCTGATTAATGGGTTCAAACTATATTTCACTCTATAAGGTAAATTGTCAGATTTATAAAAGTTCTCCAATCCAACATTTGAAAGTGGCAGATTTCCTCATTTTAAAATTATTTCTTTTGAGATTCATGTATTTTTTAAAATTTTAACTGAATAACTACTCTTTTCATTATTTTTGCAAGCATAGTTTTTTGTTTGGTTTGGTTTTTGGGCCTTTTTTGGTTTTTTTTTTTGCCCGCTTCCTTGAGTCTTGTCCTTTTTGGAAATAGTTCTTGTGATTAAAAATAAGATGAATGGAAATCATTTCTTTCTTAGTCCTTTATTTATAAACTATCTATACCACCTTTGATTTGTCAGGAGTCTGTTTGCCTAACTTTTTACATGTAGCTTAAAATTATGGTTCAAGTAAAAGAATTTATACCAGAGTATGGAGCATGAATTTTAGTGCAATATTGGCAGTACTCAGAAAGGTAGTGAGGTCTGGATGCAAAAGGAGAAAAGATAGATTTCAGAGAGACTATGGAACAAGAGTTGGCAGATCTAAGTACATCATGGAAAAGAGGATCAAAAACAAAACATCTAGGTCAGGAAGAATTCGATGTTCTCAGGTTTGTGTAAGTGGAAAAGGAAGGTTCGATAATGTTACAGTGCAATTTCAACATAATTTTTCTTCAATCTTGTTTAGGTTATTTTATATTAACATTCAATCCATCATCAATATGCACTGAGCAACCACTACCTACCAGGGACTTTTGTAGGCATTGGAGGTCCAGCAGGAACAGAAATTTCTGCTCTAAGAAACTTAACATATTGTAATGGAACAAAATAGTACTTATGAATAGTTGTAGATTTTAGACAATTTACTTTTTTAAAGTTAAAAAAATTTTATTGTGATTCATCTCACATAAAGAGTATATAGCATTACTGTGCAATTTGAAGGATAGTGATCATCATCAAACAACTGTGCACACAGGACTTAGCTTAAAAATAAAACATCACTAACACCATTGAAAATGCTTGTATTCCATTGCCTGAAATTATTCTCTCAAGTCATTAATGTCTATCCTTTTTCTAGTTATTTATATTATTTTTTCTTAAAAATACATTTACCCCAAATATAAATATTTGTTAAATAATTGTTAAATAATTATGTTTTGCTTATTTTTAATATTAAATATGCTAACAATTATGTATTTTTTGAAATTTGTTTCTTCAGTAATATTTTGGTGGGAATTTGTGGGATAGCAAAAACTGACAATTTTATGTTACTTAATATGATCATAAATATTCTAACATTGCAAACAATGTTGGTGGTTGTTTGCTTTAATTTCCTTAATATCCTTATTATATACACGAGAAAAGTGAGTCAAGGAGAGGTTAAGTATTATGCATAAGGCTAAACAGCAAGTAAATGGCTAAGCCAGGATTAGAAACCAGGAAGTCTGGCTCCAAACACCTAGTTATTTTATCATAGAGTCCCATTAGAATTATTAATATTGATGATGTTTGCTATTCTTCATTTTCACAAATTTATAGTATTTCATTGAGATACAAGAATGTTTTCCTGCTATTAATGAGTATTTGTGTTATATATATTTCCAGGTTATATGTTTATTTATTTACTACTATTATGAATGATGCTGATATACACACTGTTTTACATATCTCTGGTGGATATGTGGGACAGTACTAAAACAATATATTTCTAGGAGTGGAATTTATATAACATAGTATATGCACAAATTCAAGTATGATAGGTAACACCAAACTGTTTTCCAAATACCACCACAGTAAATAGGAGTTCTTGTTCTCAACATAAAAGAAAAACTTATTATAAGCTTTATAAGCTTATAATAAGCTTATTATAATAAGCTTTATCTCAATCAGTTATGTTTTAAATAATAATCTTTTTTTTTTCTTTTTTCAATACAGTTTTTCTTCCCCTGACCCTTTGCCTCTGGTAATCACAAATATGATGCTTTTTTCTTTGAAATTATTTGGCTGGTTATTTGCTTTTGAAGTATAATTGATATGCAGTACTATGTTAGTTTCTGGTACACAACATAGTGATTCAATACTTCTGTACATTTCAAAATGATCACCACTGTAAGTCCAGTTACAATCTGTCACCATACACAGATAATACATAATTATTGACTATATTTCCCACACTGTACATTTCATACCTATAACTTATTTTGTAGCTGAAAATGTGTACCTCTTAATCTCCTTCAGCTAGTTCTCTCCTCTCCCCAGTCCCCTCCCTCTGACAATTGCCTGTTTGCTCCCTGTATTTCTGAGTGTTTGTATTTTGTTTTTTTAGATTTCTACATGTATGCGAATTTATACAGTATTTGTCTTTCTCTGTTGCTTATGTCACTTAGCATAGTACTCTCTAGGTCCACCCATGTTTCAAAAAAGTGGCAACATTTCTTTTTCATAGATAAGTAATATTCCATTGTGTGTGTGTATGTGTATGTGTGTGTATATATGTGTGTGTGTGTGTATACATATATAAATATATATGCCACATCAGCTTTATCCATTCATTTGTTGATGTGCACTTAGGTTGCTTGTGTATCATGGCTATAGTAAATAATGCTTCAATGTACATAGGGGTGCATAAGTCTTTTCAAATTAGTGTTTTCAAGTTCTTCAGATAAATACTGAGTAATAAAATTGCTGGGTTGTATAGTAGCTCAATTTTTAATTTTTTTAAGAAACCTTCATACTGTTTCCCATAATAGCTGCACCAATTTACATTCCCACCAATAGTGCACAGGGGTTCTTTTTTCTCCACAACCTCACCAACACTTGTTATTTGTTATCTTTTGGAAAATAGCCATTCTGAGAGGTGTGAAGTGATAACTCATTGTGGTTTTGACATGCATTTCCCTGATGATTAGTGATACTGAACAACTTTGCATGTACCCATTGGCCAACTGTATGTCTTCTTTGGAAAAATGTCTTTTAAGGTAATCTGCCCATTTTTTAAATTGGATTGCTTGGGTTTTTTGATGTTGGGTTGTATAAGTTCTTTGTTTATTTTGGATATTAACTTCTTATGATTGATATATATTGTTTGCAAATATCTTCTTCCATTCAAAGGTCCCATTAAGTGACCTTTTCATTCTGTTGATTGTTTCCCACACTGTGTAAAAG
Source organism: Balaenoptera borealis (assembly GCF_965194805.1). Taxonomy (NCBI): domain Eukaryota; kingdom Metazoa; phylum Chordata; class Mammalia; order Artiodactyla; family Balaenopteridae; genus Balaenoptera; species Balaenoptera borealis. Next base: position 43,903,975 of record NC_138862.1, read on the forward strand.
CTTTTTAGTTTTATGTAGCCCCATTTGCTTATTTTGGCTTTTGTTTCCATTGCCTGACTAGACATACCAAAAAAAAAAAAAATACTACTAAGACCAGTGCTAAAGAGTGTACTGCCTATGTTTTCTTCTTGAAGTTTTATGGATTTAGGTCTTATATTTAAGTCTTTAATACATATTGAGTTTATTTTTTATGTGATGTGAGGAATTCTAAAAGAATTCTAATTCTTTTGCATGTAGCTGTCCAGTTTTCTCAGCACCATTTATTGGAGACAATCTTTTCCCCATTGTATATTTTTCCTCCTTTGTCATAGATTAATTGACCATATGTGTGTGGGTTTATTTTTGGGCTCTAAATTCTGTTCCATTGATTTATGTGTCTATTTTTATGCCAGTACCGTGCGGCTTTAATTACCGTAGCTTTGTTGTATAATCCAAAGTCAAGGAGTGTGATACTGCTGGCTTTGTTCTTTTTTTCTCAAGATTGCTGTGGTTATTTGTAGTCTTTTGTGGCTCCATACAAATTTTAGGATTATTTTTCTAGTTCTGTGAAAAAATGCCATGGGTATTCTTATAGAGATTGCATTAAATCTGTAGATTGCTTGATGAGTATGGACATTTTAATGGTATAACTTCTTCCAATTCATGAACATGGGATACTTTTCATTTATTTGTATCATCTTCAGTTTCCTTCATCAATATCTTATAGTTTCATTGTATAGGTCTTCCATCCCCTTGATTATTTCTATTCATTTAATTCTTTTTTGATGAGATTGTAAATAGGATGGTTTTCTTGATTGCACTTTCTGATAGTTCATTACTGAATTCATTTATTCTAATAATTTTTTTTGGTGGAGTATTACGGTTTTCTATGTATAGTATTATGTAATCTGAAACAGTGACAGTTTTACTTCTTCCATTCCAACTTGAATGTCTTTTATTTCTTTTTCATGTCTTGTTACTGTGACTAGGACTCCTATTACTATGTTGAATAGAAGTGGTGAGAGTAAACACCTTTGTCTTGTTCCTGATCTTAGAGGAAATGCTTTCAGCATTTCACCATTGAGTATGATGTCAGCTATGGGCTTGTTATACGTGCCATTTATTTATGTTTATTATGTCCCATACATACGAATGAGTTCAGTTCTGAGAGCATGTTCGTAAGTCCAATTTTAGCCTAGGTACCCAACTAACACAATTGGCTATATAGTACTGTACTGTAATAGGTTTATAATACTTTTCACACAAATAATACGTAAAAAGCAAACAAACACAAAAAATAAAGAAAACATTTTTAATCTTACAGTACAGTACTTTGGAAAGTACAGTAATACCAGCTACATCACTGCTGCTTTTATGCTTGTTTCCAGACATCCTGGGCTTGAAATAAAGATACTGTACTACTGTACTCTATATAGTACTATACAGTAAAGTACACAAAAGCACAACCACTTGTAGAGAATGCATGCATGTGACAATGTACGACAGACACGTGAACTAACTTACATGATTGGACATGCAAATGCATGTTTTCATCTTTGAAAGTTTGCAACTTGAATGTCCGTTTGTAGGTGACTTAACTGTACCCACTTTGTTGAGAGTTTTTATCATAAATGGATGTTGAATTTTGTCCAAAGATTTATCTGCATCTACTGAGATGATCATCTGATTTTTATCTTTCCTTTTGTTAATGTGGCTTATCACATTTATTGATTTGTGGATATTGAACCATCCTTGCATCCCTGGAATATATCCCACTTTATCATGGTCTGTAATCCTTTATATATATTGTTTAATTTGGCTTGCTAATATTTTGTTGAGGATTTTAGCATCTGTATCCATCAGGGATATTAGCCTGTAATTTTCTATTTTGTGGTGCATTTTCTGCTTTTGGTATCAGAGTAAGAATGGCCTTATGGTATGAATTTGGGGGTGTTCAATCCTCTTCAATTTTTTGGAATAGTTTGAGAAGGATAGGTATTAACTCTCCTTTATATGTTTGGTAGAATTACCCTGTGAAGCTGTCTGGTCCCAAACTTTTGTTTGTTGGGGGATTTTTGATACCGATTCAATTTCAATACTAGTAATTTGTCTGTACAGTTATCTATTTCTTCCTGATTCCGTCTTAAAAGATTGTATGTTTCTAGTAATATATCTCTTTCTTGTAGGTTGTCTAGTTTGCTGGCATATACCTGTTCATAGTATTCTCTTATGATTGTTTGTAATTTTTTGTGTGTTTTGTTTTCCATATTTAAAATTTTTATTTTTTAATTTTTATTGGAGTATAGCTGATTTACAGTGTTGCATTAGTTTCAGGTGTGCAGCAAATGAATCAATTATACATATACATATATCCGTTCTTTTTTAGATTCTTTTCCCATACAGGCCATTACAGAGTAGAGTTCCCTGTGCTGTGCAGTAGGTCCTTATTAGTTATCTATTTTATGTATATTAGTGTGTATATATAAATCCCAATCTCCCAATTTATCCCTCCCCCACTCTTACCCCTGGTAACCATAAGTTTGTTTTCTGTGATATCAGTTGTATTTTCTCATTTTTCATTTCTTATTTTGTTTATTTAGTTCCTCCTTCTTTTTTTCTTAATGAGTCTAGTTAAAGTCTTATTAGTTTTGTTTATCTTTTCAAAAAATAAGCTCTTGGTTACACTGATCTTTTCTATTGTTTTTTGGACTCTATTTTATTTATTTCCTCTCTGTTCTTTATTATTTCCTTCCTTCTACTGATTCTGGGCTCTGTTTGCTTTTCTTTTTCTAATTCCTTTAGATGGTAGGTTAGGTGGTTTATTTGAGATTTTTCTTGTTTCTTGAGGTAGGCCTGTATTACTATAAACTTTCCTCTTAGAACTGCTTTCGCTACATCCCACAGATTTTGAAAAGTTGTGCTTCATTTTCATTAGTCTCAAAGTGTTTTCTGATTTTCTCTTTGATTTCTTGATTGACCCATTGGTTTCTTAGTACATTGTTTAGTCTCCATGTGTCTGCATTTTTCCCATTTTCTTTCTGTTATTGATTTCTAGTGTCATACAGTTGTGTTTGGAAAAGATTCTTGACATAATTTCTTTCCTCGTGAATTTGTTGAGACATGTTTTGTGGCCTATTATGTCATCCACCCTGGAGAATATCCCATGTGCAGTTGAAAAGAACGTGTATTCTGCTGTTTTTGGATGAAATGTCCTGTAGATATCTATCAACTCCACCTAGTCTAATGTGTCATTTAAGACCACTGTTTCCTTATTGATTTTTTCCTCTGGATGATCTGTCCATTGATATAAGTGGGTGTTAAAGTCCCCTCTTATTATTTTATTATTGTCAATTTCCCCCTTTATGTCTGTTAATATTTACTTTATTTATTTAGGTGCCCCTGTATTAGGTGCATATATGTTTACAAATGTTATATCCTCTTCTTGTATTGATCTCTTTATCCTCATATAATGTCCTTCTTTGTCTTTTATTATAGACTTTGTTTTATAGTCTACTTTGTCTGATATGATTATTGGTACCCCAGCTTTCTTTTTGTTTCCATTTGCATGGAACATCTTTTTCCATTCGTTCACTTTCAGTCTATATGTTTTTAGCTCTGAAGTAAGTTTTTTGTAGGCAGCATGTAGATGGATTTTTTAAATCCAATCAGCCATCCTGTCTCTTGATTGGGGCATTTAGTCCATTGACATTTAAAGTGATTACTGAGAGGTATATACTATGTATTTCCATTTTGTTATTTGTTTTCTGATTATTTTTATAGTTCTTCTCTGTTCCTTTTTTAGTCTCTTCCTTTGTGGCTTGATTTTTGTTTTTTAGTGTTATGTTAGTGTTCTTTTCTCTCTAGTTTTTGTGTATCGTACGTTTTTCATTTTTGGTTACTATGGAGTTCATCTATAGCTATATCTAGTTATTTTCAACTGATAGTCATTTAAGTTCATACACATTCTAAAAGCTCTACATTTTTTACTTTCTAACCCCATGTTTTGATGTTTTGCATTTTTTTATGTCATAGTTTACATCTTCATGTCTATTGCTTAACTGTTTATTGTAGTTAGAGTTGATTTTACAATTTTTCTCTTTTAAGCTTTGGACTAGCTTATGTAAGTGGTTGATCGACTGCCTTTACTTACTTTACTTTATACTTGCCTTTACCAGTAGGATTTTTCCTTTCTCATACTTTCTTATTTCTTGTTGTAGCCCTTTTATTTCACTTAAAGAAGACAATTTAACACTTCTTGGAAGGGCAGTTTAGTGTTGATGAACTCTTAGTTTTAACTTGTCTGAGAACCTCTTTATCTCCCCTTCAATTCTGAATGATAACCATGCTGGCTAGAATATCCTAAGTTGTAGGCTTTTTTCTTTCAGCACTTTAAATATGTTTGGCCACTCCCTTCTGGCCCGCAGATTGTCTGCTGAAAAATTAGTTGATAGCTTTAGGGAGGTTACCTTGTATGTGGCTCTTTGATTTTCTCTTGCTGCCTTTAGAATTCCTTTATCTTTAATGTCTGTCATTTAAATTATGATATGTCTTAGTGTGGATCTCTTTGGGTTTATCTTGTTTGAGACTCTCTTTGATTCCTTTAGCTGGAGACCTGTTTCTTTCTTCAGGTTCTGGAAGTTTTCAGCCAGTATCTCATCAAATATATTTTCTGCATTTTTTTCTCTCTCTTCTCCTTCTAGGACCCCTATACTGCAAATGTTAGTATGCTTGATGTTGTCTCAGAGGTCCCTTAAACTATACTCATTTTTAATTTTTTTTCCTTTTTGCTGTACTGATTAGGTGATTTCCATTATTCTATCTTCCAGATTGCTTGTGTGTCCTTCTGTATCACCTAAACTGCTGTTAATTCCCACTAGTTTACTTTTTCTTTACAGTTATTGTATTCTTGTGTTTATCTGTTCTTTCCCCCAGTCTAAGGTAAATTATTTATATGTGTTTCATTAGGGTTTTTTTTTTTCAGGGATTTTTCTTGTTCTTTCATTTTAAACATATTTCTCTGTTTCTCGTTTTGTTTAACTTTGTCCCTGTGAAATTAGGTGAAGCATTTACCTATCCAAGTCTTAAAGTTGTGTCCTTGTGTGGAACATCCCTCTGCAGTCTGCATGTGTCCAGTGGCTTTGGTTGAAGACCTGGATTTTTAGTGAGCATGGTCTGTGTCTTCCCCCAAGGTGTGCTGGTAGCCTCCACCTTGGTGAGATGTAGGGATGGAATTGGAGAGGCTAGAGCTGAGCCAGCTGCAAGAAGGAGCTTCTCTCATGTTTAGTGGCCATCACCACTCTATCTGGGGCATGGTCAGGGCCCAGGGCTGGAGGAGGAACCCTGAGTGAGTTGAGTTTCTCCCTGGTGTGATGGCAGGCTTCACCTTGGTTTAGGACATGCCAGGGGCCTGATGGCTTGGGGCTACACTTAGTTCTGCTTTTACTTTTTCCTCTGGTGGGCACACCTTAGTTGGTAGCTGGGTTGGGGCTGGAGAGGTTGGCACCACACCACTGAGCTGTCCCTGCCCCTACCCAAGTGTGCACAGGACTGTGCTCTGTGGAGGTATTAGTCTCTGCCCTGGAGCTACCTTCACTCCATTCAGAGTGTGAACACCAAAGCATGTCCTGGTCAGAGACAGGGACTGGGTCTGACCTAGCTACTTTCCCTCCAAGTGTGTGCAGTCTCATTGACAAAGGTAGCTTCTGCCTTAGTGGGGAGAAGCACTGAAGAAAGAGGTACTGGAGCAGGAGCTGAGTGTGGGCTGGGGGACCCACTGGGATGGTCCTGGAAGGCTGGCCAGAGCCCCAGGCAATTTTCAGTCTACTTCCTCTGCCTTGTGACTGTAAGTAAGCAAATCTGTGTATGTGCTCTTAAGAGTGGAGTCTCAGTTTCATATAGCCCTCCAGTAAGCCACACTGGTTTTCAAATAAGCTAAGAGGCTTGTCTTCCTGGTATTGGACCCCAGAGCTGGGGTGCCTAATATGTAGCTTGAACACCTTGCTCCCCAGGTAAGATCCCCAAGCCTGTATAAGTCTCCTCTTCTTTGTCCCCTGCTAGAGGTGCAGTTCCTGACCAGCTTGCTTCTCATGCAAACTTTGTGTTGTTCTTTCTTTCTTTTTTTAAAATTTTATTTATTTATTTTTGGCTGCATTGGGTCTTCGTTGCTGCACTCAGGCCTTCTCTAGTTGTAGCAAACAGGGGCTACTCTTTGTTGCAGTGCACAGGTTTCTCATTGCGGTGGCTTCTCTTGTTGCGAAGCATGGGCTCTAGGTGCACAGGCTCCAGTAGTTGTGGCACTCGAGCTCAGTAATTGTGGCTCATGAGCTCTAGAGAACAGGCTCAGTAGTTGTGGCACATGGGCTTAGTTGCTCTGTGGCATGTGGGATCTTCCCGGACCAGGGCTCGAACACATGTCCCCTGCATTGGTAAACAGATTCTTAACCACTGTACCACCAGGGAAGCCCCCTGTGTTGTTCTTTCTTAACAGCTAGTTCCCAGGTCAATTTCAGTGAAAGTTGTTCTATATATGTATTTGTAGTTTTGAAATGTTTGTGAGGGGAGGTGAGTCCAGTGTCCTCCTACTCTGCCATCTTGAACTCTCTCTAAAATCATGGCCTATTGTTTTAACGAAACATAGCCAGAAGTAATCACTGGGCTTAAATGAATTTATAAAAAGATAACCTATGCCTTTTTTAAAACAAAGAAATCATAAATAAATAAATGATAGCCCTTGCTTACCTTGAGTTTTTAGTAATGCCATATTTTTCTTCTGTGTTGACTATCCTGCAGTGTGTTGATAATGGTTGCATAAAATTAAAGGTATTTCACTGATAGATAAATTTGTTTTCCATCTCCTTACAAGTTTTCAGCCTATCTTTAATCAAATACTTTAGCAAGATATCAAAGCATAGAATTTTGAAGCATGAAAAAAATGTGTTTCACTGATTTCCATGTCAGTTTTATTTCTGCCAGTTAAGATGGATTCCTAGTTTGTCATTTATAATTTAGAAAAAAAAATTCTTACCTATGCAAATAATATTTATTGCAAGTAAGTAGTGAATAGAATTTTTAAAGTTCTTTTTACCCATCAAATGAGGTTCATATTGCTGCATTTAGGTTTTATGATTAATGCTATGGTACTTATTTTTGATTTTCCAAAAGATTAGTGATTTTCTAGAATAACAAGTAAGACCAAGCATGCATTACTGAGCTATTTAGTAATCTCTTTAAAACATAAGGTATAATTTGTATTTCATTTTCATTAGCTATTCTTGTGAAAACTGTATTCTTGTTTCAATCTGTGTACCTTGAAATACCACTGAATATATCCGAATTAGTCATTATGAAAATACTTCCCTTGTACAATAAATTATTTTACATGTGATCCATATCAGCCTTATAATGAGGTTAACACTACAGAAAATGCTAGCCTGAACCACCTATGTAAAATATTAAGTCTAAAATAAACATTAACAAGAACAATAAACTTAATATTTCTCAAAACATAAATACCGAAAGAAACATATGTGAGGAAAAATGCTGAAGCAACTAACTATGTTTGTATTTCTGGAATATCAGTTTACAACAATATTGAACTGTGAAAATACAAGAAAGATGTCATGGTAGACCAAAACAAATATTATAGGGAAAAGATTTTTAAGTGTGGGGACCTTGAGGCAATCTTTAAAAAGTATCACCACTGGGGAAAAGAAAGGAAAACAATACTTTGGAGACAAAATAATGAGAGAAAAAATAATGAACGTGGGATATCGAGGAACTTTTTGAGATAAAAGAGAACAAACAACATAGGAATAATATCTTACTAAACGAAAACAAAAACACAAGAAACCATCAATTAAACCGCAAAACTGTCCTTTGCTAGACTAATGAAAGAGGATATTCTTGAATCTTGTCTACAATATAAGTAGACAGAAGTATTAGTCAACATTACACAGCAACTATAACAAAATAAATTCTCAATTTAATTCTTTAAATGAGAATTAAACCATGTAAATGAATGGAAGAAATAAAACAAGAATTAATTAAAATCAAGAAAATACATGGAAGAAAAGATAAATTTTCCCAGAAGTGAAGGCAAAATTATAATGTGCCGAAAAGAAGAAAAGACTTATGAAAACTGACCCACATAAAATATTTTTTTCTCTCAAATACATTTTGGAAAGGAACAAATTGTTTGATGTCAAATGATCTAGAATTAGATTCCTTTTATATCACCCTATCACTTTGTGATGATGGACAAATCATTTTCTAAGTCTCACTTTCCTTTTCTGAAAACAATAATTTTCTTATATTTATTAAACTTTATTGTAATATCTAAGTTTTTTGTATCTTTCATCATTTAAATTCAGTCATTATATAAAATTAATATTATTGACCTTCTCTTGTTATTCCCCAAGTTGTAGTTTTAATTTACCCTTCTGCTGAATTTTTATCATGTTTTTCCTATGTCTTATATCTGTGTCTCCTTCAGGGACACGGTACAATATCAGCAAAAACCTGTGAGGCCTTAGATCAGCACCACTGGAAACCAGAAGTTTTCTGATACACATGATGGTCAGCAAAACAAGGTCAGGTAAGAGCATATCACTTGGTTATTTTATTTATGGAGAATATGAAACTAAACAGATGATCAGATTGTATGTATCCACTTTTCTATGGAAATTCAGTAGTAATCTCAGAGCTGACAAGGAAGAATAATTAGGGCATTAATCTGTATAAGAAGGGCAAGCTGAAGCCAACTTGGTTGTCTAATGAATGTCAATCACTCACGTCCTATGGCTCTGATAAAAAAATATTCAGGATATTCCTTCCTGTGCTCATGTGCCTTTATCAGGAAAGTGTTTTTGTGGCTTCAGTATTACATATAGAAGGTTTTAACAATGACTCTTTCATTTCTTGATCAATATTTTAAAGCTCCAAATTCATCCAAAATCTCTGTAAGGTTGAGTCTTCTATTTGGTTCATGGATTATTCATTTTCAAATTAACAGTACATATGGTCATTTAAGTAAAAATGTAATCCAAGATTCACTTTCATTTCATCATTTATTTTTTCTGTGTTAATATAAATCTGCAATTTCCTTGAGTGAAATTTAAAGTACATTTCTTCAGGACTAATGAACTGTAACCAAAATTCTTTAATAAGTATTCACAGTTATATGAATCAATTCAAATGTTTTTTTGTAACTGTGTGACTTAGTTATGAATATGTTCACTAAAATTACTTATAACCACACTGTTATTCAGTTCTGAACTGTGCTTATTCTGGCTTACAGCAAATGTACCTCCTACTCACTCAGAGATGGTTCAGTGGAGATGTGGCACATAATTGTATTTATCTGTGGCAAGCATGCACAGCAGGTTACATTCATCTCTTTCTTATTTCTAAAATTAAATAATAAGATATGGTAAAAAAAAAATTGGTGGAGATAGAGTTGTACCAAAATAAAATAAAACAAACAAAACAAAATTAAAATAACTCAGGTATTGTAAGATTACTTTCTCAAAGAAAGAAAAGCTAAGAAAATAGAAAAAAGGTAAGATAGAAGGAAGAGTGTCAGTGAGAAGTGTTATCCTTGAAGTGTTCTCTTGGTTTTTATCATTAATGACCAACTATTACACCACTTAGCAGAAACAGTTTTACACTAATACCTCTAGGTAAATTTTATCTTAAAAGTCTAATTTTGTAGTTGTTTCAACTGTTTTTAAATTTCCTTTGAAGCGAAGTTTCAGTAAAATATGCTTCTATTGATGAAAGTAAAATAAACTCCTTCTACCTCCCTTTATATTGTAAGATCCTCTGTGCATCTATTTAAATTCATGTTTAAATCCATTTGTCACTGTGATCATTTTATTTACCTATATCTTTGCTCCTCCTTGGCTCTCTCTGCATCTCTCTTGGTCTCAAGAGGTCTGTCCCTTTCTTTCTGTCTCTTTATTTTTCCTGTTGTGTTTCCTCTCTTTTCTCTTTTCCCATCTCTTTCTTTTTCCCTGTCTTTTTGCAAGATAAGAAGTTATTCTCAGAAAGATCAGATTGAAGCTTTCCGTTTATTATGGCCTCTGGTCTTGAGTCAAAATGTGATGTACCTATGTTGCATTGAGCAACTGGGAAATACTAATGTGTGGGGTACTAGTAAAAAGATCAGAAAACAGAGTAATTTTAAATCACTGTCTTATTATAGTCATACATGAAAAAAGTAAAATAAACAGTTGAGCATAAGTGTGAATAAGTCCAACCTAGTTATTTTGAAAACCTATAAAATTCATAAAAACTTAAGGAAATGTAGAAATTCTATTAACCCAAAATACCAACAGAATTCATTAGAGATGATTAAGCCTCTCAGACAACAGATAAATGAACAAGTCTCAGTATGAAAAAGTAAACGTGTGGGAGAGCATCAAAGTTACCTCTTCCAACACTGTATTCACTCTCATTTCATTTTGCTAAACTCAGAGTGAAGCAGCAGAATGAATATATAAAAGCAGTATTAATTAAAATTTTATTTCCTTACCCTATAAATTAGAGCTTTGAAGAACAAAAGAGAAATATCTAAGTCATATAAGTTACTTTATTTAAAAGATTTAATGGCTTAAAGTCAGTTTGTGGGTAGGTGGTATTTTTGACATTCTTAATTCTATCTTTTGTATTAAACATTCAGAACTTTATTACTTTTAAAGGACATAAGTATTGAATCAACATTACACATATTCTCAAATAATATATTATAACTTACATAATTCTAAATTATAAACTGTAATAAAATGTTACCTTTCTAAATTCCAAACTTCAAAAGTGGGTATGACCAAGAAATAAGCTACTTTTTTTTTTAGTTTTTTTATAACCATTACACATTTAATACTATCAAAATAAAATTGATAGAATGAGAGAAAGAGAAAATAAAATATTTACAAAGTCATTCCAATAGGTTTAACTTCATATAAACATTACTTAACAAGTGGTGTTGAGCATGTTACTTATAAATATGTTAGTATTGATAAAGTTAATTGCATATGGAGACCCACAGAATGGAGGCCACCCAAGTGGTCCAGCCCCCCCACCAATCCACACTTAAGTTAGCCTGCACTTACAGGAAATGCCCGTAAACGAAACCTCACATACACCAGTCACAGTGCTCCGACTCAGCTTTAGCTACTTTCCTTACCCTAGGAAATAGAACCTACCAGCCTTATAAGGCAATCCCTGACCTTCAAGCCAATCATGACCTGTTTTCCACATGGCTTTTCTAACTGTCTATAGTATGAACTCTTGCCCAAAATCCATCGGGAAGAGTGCTAAACTATTTGTGAGGCACTATAGTCCCCCAATTCATTGACTGTTTTCCCTTGAATAAAGGACATCAAACACATTACTAAATTGTTTTAGTTTTGTCATTTGACAGTATATCCAATGTGAAAATTACTTTTTAATAACAGTATCATAATTACATATATTTTTTTAACATCTACATTGAGATATATTCACATACCATAAAATTCAACCATTTAAAGTACACAATTCAGTGATTTTATTGTATTCCAAGACGACTTGTACAACAATCACCACAGTATGTTAAGAAGTTTTTTGTCATCCCCAAAGAAAACATCTATTAGCAATCTCTTCTCTCTCCCCTCCCTGCATCTACGTAAATGCTCATCTGCTTTCTATGCTTCCATATTTGCCTATTCTTGACTTTTAATATAAATGAAATCATACAATAATGATCTTTTGTGAGTGCCTTCTTTTAGCATAATGATTTCAAGGATTGTACATGTGCCAATACTTTATTATTTTTTAATATGGTATAATATTCCATTATAATGATATGCCACAATTTATTTATCCATTCCTTAGCTGAAGGACATTTGAGTTATTTTCAGTTTTTGGCTAGTATAAATAATGCTGCTATGAACATGCATGAACAAATTTTTGCGTGGACATATGGTTTGTTTCTCTTAGGTATATACCTGAGAGTGGGATTGCTGGGTTATAGGGTAACTCTATGTTTAACTTATTGAGGAACTTGCCAAAACAGTTTTCCAAAGGCCAGAACCATTTTATATTCTCTCCAGTGATGTGTAAGTGTTACAATTATTCTACATCCTTATCAACATTTGTTATTCATCTTTTTTATTGTAGTTATCCTAGTGAGTATGAAGTTGTATCTCATTGTGGTCTTGATTTGCATTTCCCTAATGGCTAATAATATTGCAATAATATCATACACTTTTAGTCATTTGTTCATTATCTTTAAGAGAAAATTTATACAAATACTGTGTCATTTATTAATTGAGTAATTTGTCTTTTTATTATTGAGTTGTGTTTTAAATATTCTGATATCAATCCACCATCAGATATATGATTTGCAAACATGGTTGTGGGTTATCTTTTATTTTCTTAATGATATTATCTTCACAATGTTTTAAATTTTCATATAGTCCAATTTAATTATTTTTTGTCACATGTGCACTTGGTATCATATCTAAAAAACCATTTCCTAAATCAAGATCATATAGATTTATGTATCCTTCTAAGAGTTTTATAGTTTTAAGCTCCTACATTTAGGTCTATGTTCTGTTTACAGTTAATTTCTATGTATAGTGTAAATATGGACTTGACTAACTCTTTTGCATGTGAATATTCAGTTGTTCCATTGCTATTTGTTTGAAAGGAAATATCTTTCCCCTTTGAGTTATTTTGTAAACCTTGTCAGAAACCAATCAATTACAAATGTTAGGGTCTTTTTTTTCTGAACTCTAAATTTTATTACAATTTCTATGTGTCTGTCCATGTGCCAGTACCACATTGTCATGTTCCTGTAGTTTTCTAGAAAGTTTTGAAGTCTGGAAGTATGATTCTCCAACATATTTTTTCAAGATTATTTTGACTATTCTTTACCTCTTCCATTTCCATTTGAATCTTAGAATCAGTGTGTCAGTTTCTATCAAAAAAAGGTAGCTGTGATTTTTGTCAGCCTTATTGTATTTTTGATTGCAGTGAATTTGTATATCATTTTGGAGAGTATAGTCATCTTAATAACATTAAGTCTTCCAATCCATTAACATGGGATATTTTTCCAATTATTTAAAAGGTCTTATTTAATTACTTTCAATGATGCTATGTAATTTTCAGTGTACAAGACTTGCACTCCTTTTGATACATTTATTCCTAAGTGTTTTGGTGCTGTGATTTTATAAATTGATTTTTTAATTTTTATTTTTGGATTGCTCATTGCTAGTTTTTTTTGAATTTTTTCCTAAATTTTCTTCTAATTTCTAATTTTAATACATTGAAATAAATTGAATTGATTTCTAATTTCATTCCATTATCATCAGAAAACATACTTTGAATGATTTCAATGTCTTCAAATTTATTAAGGCTTGTTTTATAGCCTCACTTATGGTGTATCTCATAGAATGTTCCATGTGCTCCTGAAAGAATATGAAATCTACTGTTGTTGGGTGAAGTGTTCTATACTGATCTGTTAGGTCTAGTTGGAATTTTCAAGTTATTCAAGTCTTCCATTTTCTTTTGATCTTCTGCCTAATTGTTCTATTTATTATTGAAAATGGAGAATTGAACTCTCCAACTATTATTTTTGCATTTTCTATTTCTCTCAAAGTTTGTGCCAGTTTTTGCTTTACATATTTTGCATCTCTGCTGTTAGCTGTATACATGTGTATAATTACTGTTTCTACCAGATGTGTTAACAAGTTTATCATCGTAAAATGCCCCTCTTTATCTCTAGTAATATTTTTGTTTTAAAGCCTATTATGGTTTATTTTAGCCACCCCAGCTCTCTCACTCGCTGTTTGCATGGTAAATATGTTTTTCATCATTTTATTTTCAACTTGTTTGTTTGAATCTAAATTGTGTCTCCTGCAGACAGCATATAGTTGTATTTTAAACTCTAATAATCTCTGTCTTTTGTTTGGATTGTTTAAGAAGTTCACATTTATTGTCATTAATAATATGGTAGAATCAACATCCGCCATTTGATTATAGTTTTCTATATGCCTCAAGTCTTTTTTATTCCCTTAATCCCCCGCTCCACTTTAATGTCTTCTTTATGAAATGAATATTTGCTAGTATAACATATTAATCCCTTTAGTAGTTCTATATATATATTTTTTATTACTTTATTGCTCGTTTTAGGGCTTATATTAAACATCTTAACTTCTTGGATATATTTTAGATATATAAAACCTCAGTTCTAAAAATAAACAAACTTGGGACTTCCCTGGTGGCACAGTGGTTAAGAATCCTCCTGCCAATGTAGGGGATACTGGTTTGAGCCCTGGTCTGGGAAGATCCCACATGGCATGGAGCAAGTAAGCCCATGTGCCACAACTACTGAGCCTGCAAGCCAAACTACTGAAGCCTGCACACCTAGAGCCCATGCTCTGCAACAAAGAGAAGCCACCACAATGAGAAGCCCGCACACCGCAATGAAGAGTAGCCCCCACTCTTGCAACCAAAGAAAGCCCATGAGCAGCAACAAAGACTCAAAATAAATAAATAAATGAATAAACAAATTTATAAAATAAAATAAAAATAAACTTTAGTCTTTTATAGTTTTTATCTATCCCCCTTCTTTGTGCTATTATTTTAATACATATTCCTTTCATGTTATAAAATCAACAAGAGAGCATCATAATTATTACTTTATATCATTTTATGTATTTCAAATAAGCTGAGAGTAAAAAGGAGAGTATATACTTAACGAATTTGTTATATTATCTTTATCTACCATTTTGATTTCTGCAGACTTCTTTCTGTGAGTTATTTTCTTGAGTCATTTTCTTACTCAAATATATCTTTGCTCCCTGTCACCACCTCTGTGCTCTTATTGTACGATATATTTCTATATATTATAAACAAATTCAAAAATACAATTATGTAAATATTTTATATATTTACTTTTTAAGTCAGTTGAGAAAAGAAAGATAAAGAAATATACAATTATAGTGTATTTTATAATTAGCTACATAATTACCTTAACCAGCATTATTTAAACATTTTTTGCATAAATTTTAATTATTGTCAGTAGTCACTTGATTTTTTTTTGATTGCTTGGTTTTTGATCATCAGAATTTGCACTTTTAAAAAAATTTTTATTGAAGTATAGTTGATTTACAATATTGCATTAGTTTCAGGTGTACAGCAAAGTGAATCAGTTATATATATACATATATCCACCCTTTTTATATTCTTCTCCCATATAGGCCATTACAGAATATTGAGTAGAGTTCCCTGTGCCATACAGTAGGTTCTTATTAGTTATCTATTTTATATATAGTAGTGTGTATATGTCAATCTCAATCTCCCAATTTATCCCTATCCCCTCCGCACTTATCCTCTCGTAAGTGTAAATTTGTTTTCTATATCTGTGACTCTACTTTTGTTTTGTAAATAAGTTCATTTATACCCTTTTCTTAGATTTCACATATAAGCAATATCATATGATATTTGTCTTTCTGTGTCTGACTGACTTCACTCAGTATTGTAGTCATTTGAGTTTAGCATGAAGAACTCTTTTTAGTACTTCTTGAATGGTAGAATACCAGTAAAAAATTTTCTGGGCTTTTGCCAATCTTGGAATGTTTTTATTTTAGCTATATTTTTGAAATATGGTTTTGCTAAATCTATATTTTTGAGGTTTTTTTAAAACATTTCACCACTTAGAATATATAGTTAAGGTGTCTTTTCTCCTCCATTCTTTTTGACGAAAAGTCAGCTGTTAATCTTATTAGGGTTCCATTTATATGATTTTTTTCTTTGTCTTTGTCAATAGTCATTATTTTTATTATGATTTGTCTGGGAGTGGATCTTTTGTGTTTATCCTATTGGAATTCATTGAACTTCTTGGATGTATACATTACTATTTTTATCAAATTTGGAGAGTTTTCAGCTCTTATTTCTTTGAATATTTTTATGTTCTTTCTCTTCTTTACATCTGATACTCTCATTATATGTATGTTGATGAACTAAAGTATTCCACATTTCTCTGAGGCTCTGTTTAATTTTCTTAATTCTTTTTATTTCTGTGTTCTTCATACTGCATCATCTCTATATATCTGTATTCAAGTTTGTTATTTTTCTAACAACTCAAATCTACTTTGAAGTCCTCTAGTGAATTTTAAAATTTTTATTGTCATTTTCAACCCCAGAATTTTCATTAAATTCTTTTTTTGTAATATTTATCTCTTTTTTGACATAACTTATTTTATGTCACATTGTCATCATACCTTCCTTACTTTTGTTGGACATCATCTCCTTTAGTTCTCTGAACATATTTATAATAGCTGATTTGAAGTCTTTGTTAGTCAAGTTTAACAGAGCTCCTTCAAAAATAAATTTTATTACCTGATGTTTTTCCTGTATAATAGCCACACCTTCATATTACATTGTGTGTCTTCTATGCTTTGTTGAAAACTGGATATTTTAGATAATATACAATATTATAGCTACCCTGGACACTCAACCCTTCAACCCCTGAAGGTGATGTTGTTTTCATGGTCATTTATTTATTTGTATAATGGCTCAACTAAACTGATTATATGAAATTTCTTTCCCTGCAATATGTAGCCTCTGATTTTTGTTTGTTTTGTTGTTATTTTTTAGCCTGGCTCTTTAAGAAATTCCCCAGATTAACATATGCCACTTACAAGTCTAAGGTTATACTTAATCCTAGCAAAGACTTTTAGCAAGTTGTATTTTACCCCCATATAATTGTGTGAGTGTGTAGTGTGTGTGTGTGTGTGTATTGGAAGTTTTTTATCACAGTAAGGAATTATTTTGTCCCATTTTCACCCTAGGTCTAACAGATGAGATTTTTCTTCTCAAAACACTTTGATCACTCCTGAGAGTGTGCAGTCTTAGATGCAGACACATACTTCTGGATTTTACTTTATTCCTGGTTTCCTATGAGTTGCTCTGGGTCATAGTAGTTTATTGTTCAGCCTGGGGTTGGCAGAGGTTTTGATTAAGTTCCTAGTGCTATTAAGACTGCCACTCTTTGTTTACTAAGAATATTTTCAACTTAGCTCCATTTTCTGCTCTTATTGCTCTTGAGTAGAGGCAACCTAGCACTTATTAACAGGCTTCCTAACTGCTAGAGTTGAAACTGCTAGAGTGTTTGAAAAATAGTCATAATTTAGAATTGTACACTAAAGTTTTCTAGGTGTGTGAAAATTGCCAAATTTCAGAAACTCTCTTGTGTTGATGTATCACATTTTTATCACAGATCTAATTGTTCCTATCTCATAGTAGTATTTGGAAAATTAATTATATAATTCCATAAATCATGATTACTATTATTCTTGTCATTGTTATCAACTATGATGTCTTTTTAAAACAATTAAAATTAGATTACATATAAAGATTTATTTTTGCTTTAATTATCTATAAACATAAGTGACTATTTTATATCTAGAATGAATACACTCATAAATACTTTAATAGTTGTATAATATTTTATCATATAAATGTACTGTAAATTCACTGGTGTTATTTTTCTTAGGTTTGAGTTATGTCACCTAACTTTTCACTCTTTTCTCTTTATTTCCATCTCTTCTTTTGTATGATGTAGATTTATTATTTTGTTTTTATTTGAAAGCATGCATCCTACTATCCTACTATTATCTTTAATAAACATTAAAAAGATTATTTTCCTTTTTGTTGTCAAAGTTAAAGTGAGATCAAATGAGATATCATCATTCTAACTTTATGAGTTAAAAGTTTAGCATATTTTCACTGCTACACGTCACTTGGCATTTTGTTGATATAATCTGGGTGATGGTGGTGGTGGTGATGATAGTTAATCATTCTTAAACTGGCTATGTTAGACACTCACTTTCTTTTATCCCATAATCTGAATTTTCCAGAATTATTTTTTTGTTTTTTTTTTGTTTTGTTAACAGGAATACTACATTATTTAACTTTTATTCAGAAAGAATTGTCTGTTTCCCAATATTCTAAAAATGATTTTCTATAGCTCTCAGAATTTTGCGATTACCAAAATCATATTACTAAAGGCCACATTCTTTTTTTAAATTGTGGTGTTTTACATTGTAAATAATTGTACTGGCCAGGGTGATTTTTGCTTCATTTTAAGTTGTATATATTTTCTGTCCAAAAACTTTTAGAAACTTAATCCATAATTTAATTAAATAAAAATAATAGAATATGTTTAGGTATCAAAATATGTTTATTAATTTTGCCTACATTCAAAAGTTGATATTTCTTAGCATATGAAGTCTCTTATTGTTTCCTTTCCATTAAATCTACCATTTCTTTCTTGACTCTAGTTCTATAGTAAATAAATGGGATCTTCTGGATCTGTTCCCAAGGTATTCTTAAATTTTGTTTTATTTAAAAAAAATTTTTTGATCAGTGTCTTTCTTTGCTTTATATTACCTTAGTTCTAGAAGAATGTTTCAAGTTCTTCATCATTTTTACATTCATTTTTTTCTGTGCATGCAGTTTTGTTCCTTGTTTCCATTATAGTTTATAATAGACAAATTGTCACTTTTATCTACAAGTAGTTTTACCTAAAACTCAAGTCATTTCCCTTTAATTTTTCTTAGTTTTTATAGATACAATATCCCCTTGGCTGGATTCTTACAATATTTTTTTAAGAGAGAAGCATTTTCTCTCATCCAGTATATTTTCATGGATTTTGAGCTTTCTCTTTTGCTCATTTTATTTTTGAAAACACTATACAGTTTCCCTTTCCTTGTTTTAGTCTGTAGTTACCATCAGTAAAGAAGACTTGCTATCTTGACCCTGCCATCTTGACATTTTCCTTGAAATGGTTGCTTATTTGAGAACCTATTCTCCACTCTATGATTTAGGGATGTGTGGCAAGGATCCATGAATGTTATTCTCCACCTACTTCATGATACTCTCTAATAAGATACTCTCATAATTATATGATGATATTCTATGATGAGAAGTCATTGTTAGGTAACAACAGCAAAGGCTTCCATAACAATGCCACAGACTGGGTGGCTCATTAAATGATAGAAACATATTTTCCCTCATATTTCTGAAGTCTAAAAGCCCCAGATCAAGGTGACAGCAGATTTGGTTTTTGTTAAGAGCTCTCTTCCTGGCTTGCAGATTGCTACTTCTCCCTGTGTCTTTAAACAAGTTTTCTTCTGTGCACTCTGCAGAGAAAAAGGTGCCTCATATCTCTTTCTCTTTGTATGGGGATATCAGTCCTATTGAATTAAGGCCCCACTCTTAATGACCTCACTTAACCTTTACTACATACTCATAGGCCCTTTTCCCAAATACAGTCACATGGCACATTAAGGCTTCAATACACGAATTTAGGGGAAACATTTTTCAGTCCATAACACTGATGTACATTATATCTAGTAGTAATTTCTTTTCTTCAGAATGTTTAACACAGTCCTTTTACCACCTAGAATTATCTGTAATAGAGAAAAAAAATTACCTTTCTTTTCACAATATTACATTTTCTATAAACATTTGTTTCTACAATATAGAAAATTTAATTTCATTGAAACATTAATATGCACTCTAGTGATTTGATAACATGCAAATTTATAGTGTTATAAAAGCAGGTGATGCCTGGTAAATATTATGTAACCACTGGAATGCTGATAAAAGATATTACTATATCTCCTTAGGTTTATATGTTGCTATGTTCATATTAGCATATTCTATTTTTTTGAGAGCATAACACATTTTGCATAAGAGAAAATTTGTTCTTTTCCTCAGTCATTTTTTAACTCAACCCATGTTATCCAAATTAGCTTTTACATGGTTGCCATGGATTTAAATACATAATATTTAATTCAAATGCATAACTCATGTCATCTCACTCACATTTTGCCTTATTAATATTTGTGCTGTCACAGTGAACTGCTTGAATGTATAAGCTATGGATTCAAATTTATTCTTTTTCTCTTTTCTCCACTCTTTACCAAAAAAACCCCACTTATCTGAAATCAGAAAACCCAGTCATGAGTTACTAAATGTTAGCAGTTCTGTCTGGAAGTGCTAAGGTTTAACCCTTTAGCACTAAAGTTTTAAACTAAAGTTTTACCCTTTTCTTCTTATAAAGTAGACATCCTTTTTTTTTAATGTCTGGAGAACAATTTCTCTTGGCCATTGCTCTTTTTTTTTTTATAATTCTTTATTTTATTTATTTATTTTTTTGGCTGTGTTGGGTCTTCGTTTCTATGCGAGGGCTTTTTCCAGTTGTGGCAAGTGGGGGCCACTCTTCATCGCGGTGCGCGGGTCTCTCACTATCGCGGCCTCTCTTGTTGCGGAGCACAGGCTCCAGACGCGCAGGCTCAGTAGTTGTGGCTCACGGGCCCAGTTGCTCCGCGGCATGTGGAATCTTCCCAGACCAGGGCTCGAACCCGTGTCCCCTGCATCGGCAGGAGGATTCTCAACCACTGCGCCACCAGGGAAGCCCCAGACATCCTTTACTAGGTAAAAATAATTTTGCAACATATTATGTAACTATTCATGTATTCAGTGAAAAAAACATTGTCTAATGACTATCTTCTATATGTCAGGCACTGAGCTAGACTCTCAGAATTCAAAGGTATAAGGGACAGAAATTATACCCAAGAATTTCACTGCAGTGTAGAAGACAAACATGAAGATAGGAAAGGGGGATAGTATTTGATGAATATTAAATACCATTAAATTATCATCTGCAATGAAACTATGTGCTTATCAGGCTGCAACCCTCAAAGCCAATCATTAAGTCTACTAACACAGTGAATGAGTTGGTATGTCTGAAACCAAGAGTTCATAGATCAACTTTGAATAAACTGTAGATAATGTCCTTGGCTTCTCTAATAAGACAACAATTATGATTATTTATTTCTTGTCTAATTTTCCAGATACAAAGAATTGCTTCTTTTGCACATGTGGAAGCACACATTACCAAGCTATCTTTTCTGACATTACTAAAGCAGTGTCAACTGCTTATAATTTCTCCACACCTGGAAGAGTGACATCAGATCTCTCTTCCACATAGGATTAAATAAAACAGATATGATGGTAGATCAGAGAGTATAACTTTAAGGTGACTCTTGAGTTTTCTGACTTAATTGACTAGGATATGGTGGTGTCATTTATCAAGCTGTGTTCACTGAAAAAGAAAAACTTTATTGGTAGGGTTATATGTGTACAGTAGGGCAATTTATTATTCAGTTTTCAATTTGATGAATAAAGTGATGAGAATTCAGAAAGAGGTATCCATGAGGTAGTTAATCACTCTATTTCTCTAAATGGAAGTGCCATTCTTTAAGTTAACTCTATTTCATACCTCAAAATGTATTTCCCTCCAAAACTCTATCCTGTCAGTTGTCAAATGTTGCCAGTTTTCTATTAGCTTTAACTATCCTTCAGCTCTCTTTCATTTATCTTGCCACACTTTCTGCAGGTTGGATGCATCTACTATCCTTTGCCCTGCAAACTCCCTTTCTCCAAATTGATAATTTACATTACTCCTAGATTAAGATATCTCAGACTTGGGTTAAATCATGTCATTTCTGTGATCATAAATTGTCAGTGATGCCCACATAATTCTCAAAAAAAAAAAAAAAGCTGGTCTCATTAGCCTAGGGTTTATTAACGAATATGTATTTTAACAGTATATATTTCCAATTTTTTAAACATTTTTATTGGAGTATAATTGCTTTACACTGTTGTGTTAGTTTCTGCTGTATAACAAGGTGAATCAGCTATCTGTATACATATATCCCCATATCCACTCCCTCTTGTGTCTCCCTCCCACCCTCCTTATCACACTCCCCTAGGTGGCCACAAAGCACCAAGCGGATCTCCCTGTGCTATACAGCTGCTTCCACTAGCTCTCTATTTTACATTTGGTACTGTATATATGTCAATGCTACTCCCTCACTTCATTCCAGTTTGCCCTTCCCCCTCCCCAGGTCCTCAAGTCCATTCTCTAGGTCTGCATCTTTATTCCCGTCCTGTCCCTAGGTTCATGAGAAACTTTTTTTTTTTTTTTTTAAGATTCCACATATATGTGTTAGCATACGGTATTTGTTTTTCTCTTTCTGACTTACTTCACTCAGTATGACAGACTGTACATCCATCCAATTCACTACAAATAACTCAATTTCATTTCTTTTTATGGCTGAGTAATACTCCATTGTATACACGTGCACATCTTCTTTATCCATTCATCTGTCATTGGACATTTAGGTTGCTTCCATGTCCTGGCTATTGTAAATAGAGCTGCAATGAACATTTAGGTACATGTCTTGTTTTGAATTATGGTTTTCTCAGGGTATATGCCCAGTAGTAGGATTGCTGGATCATATGATAGTTCTTTTCTTAGTTTTTTAAGGAACCTCCATACTGTTCTCCATAGTGGCTGTATCAACTTACATTCCCACCAACAGTGCAAGAGTGTTGGTACCGTTTTCTCCACACCCTCTCAGCATTTATTGTTTGTAGATTTTTTTATGATGGCCATTCTGACCGGTGTTAGGTGATACCTCATTGAGGTTTTGATTTGCATTTCTCTAATGATTAGTGATGTTGAGCATTCTTTCATGTGTTTGTTGGCAATCTGTATATCTGCTGGGGAGAAATGTCTATTTAGGTCTTCCACCGATATTTGGACTGGGTTGTTTGTTTTTTGATACTGAGCTACATGAGCTGCTTATATATTTTGGAGATTAATCTTTGGCAGTTGCTTCATTTGCAAATATTTTTTCCCATTCTAAGGGTTGTCTTTTTGTCTTGTTTATGGTTTCTTTTACTGTGCCAAAGCTTTTAAGTTTAATTAGGTCCCATTTGTTTATTTTTGTTTTTATTTCCATTTCTCTAGGAGGTGGGTACAAAAGGATCTTGCTGTGATTTATGTTCATAGAGTGTTCTGCCTATGTTTTCCTCTAAGAGTTTTATAGTGTCTGGCCTTACATTTAGGTCTTTAGTCCATTTTGAGTTTATTTTTGTGTATGGTGTTAGGGAGTGTTCTAATTTCATTCATTTACATTCATTTACATGTCCAGTTTTCCCATAACCATTTATTGAAGAGGCTGTCTTTTCTCCGTTGTATATTCTTGCCTCCTTTATCAAAGATAAGGTGACCATATGTGCGTGGGTTTATCTCTGGGCTTTCTATCCTGGTCCATTGATCTGTATTTCTGTTTTGTGCCAGTAACGTACTGTCTTGGCTACTGTAGCTTTGTAATATAGTCTGAAATCAGGGAGCATGATTCTTCCAGCTCCATTTTTCTTTCCCAAGATTCTTTTGGCTATTCAGGGTCTTTTGTGTATCCATACAAACTGTGAAATTTTTTGTTCTTGTTCTGTGAAAAATGCCATTGGTAGTTTGATAGGGATTGCACTGAATCTGTAGATTGCTTTGGGGAGTATAGTCATTTTCACAATGTTGATTCTTCCAATCAAGAACATGGTATATCTCTCTATCTGTTTGTATCATCTTTAATTTCTTTCATCCGTGTCTTGTTGTTTTCTGCATACAGGTCTTTTGTCTCCTTAGGTAGGTTTATTCCTAAGTATTTTATTCTTTTTTTTGCAGTGGTAGATGGGAGTGTTTCCTTAATTCTTTTTCAGATTTTTCATCATTAGTGTATAAGAATGCAAGAGATTTCTGTGCATTAATTTTGTATCCTGCTACTTTACCAAATTCATTGATTAACTCTAGTAGTTTTCTGATAGCATCTTTAGGATTCTCTATGTATAGTATCATGTCATCTGCAAACAGTGACAGCTTTACTTCTTCTGTTCTGATTTGCATTCCTTTTATTTCTTTTTCCTCTCTGATTGCTGAGGCTAAAACTTCCAAAACTATGTTGAATAATAGTGTTGAGAGTGCTCAACCTTGTCTTGTTCCTGATCTTAGTGGAAATGGTTTAAGTTTTTCACCATTGAGGAAGATGTTGGCTCTGGGTTTATCATATATGGCCTTTATTATGTTGAGGTAAGTTCCCTCTATGCCTACTTTCTGGAGGGTTTTTATCATAAATGGGAGTTGAATTTTGTCAAAAGCTTTTTCTGCATCTATTGAGATGATCATATGGTTTCTCTCCTTCAATTTGATAATATGGTTTATCACATTGACTGACTTGCATATATTGAAGAATGCTTGCATTCCTGGGATAAACCCCACTTGATCATGGTGTATGATCCTTTTAATGTGCTGTTGGATTCTGCATACTAGTATTTTTGTTGAGGATTTTTACATCTATGTTCATCAGTGATATTGCCCTGTAGTTTTCTTTCTTTGTGACATCTTTGTCTGGTTTTGGTATCAGGGTGATGGTGACCTCGTAGAATGAATTTGGGAGTGTTCCTCCCTCTGCTATATTTTGGAAGAGTTTGAGAAGGATAGGTTTTAGCTCCTTTCTAAATGTTTGATAGAATTCACCTGTGAAGCCATTTGGTCCCGGACTTTTGTCTGTTGGAAGATTTTTAATCACAGTTTCAATTTCAGTGCCTGTGATCGGTCTGTTTATATTTTCTATTTCTTCCTAGTTCCGTCTCAGAAGGTTTTGCTTTTCTAAGAATTTGTCCATTTCTTCCAGGCTGTCCATTTTTTGGCATAGAGTTGCTTGTAGTAATCTCTCATGATTCTTTGTATTTCTGCAGTGTCAGTTGTTATTTCTCCTTTTTCCTTTCTAATTCTATTGATTTGAGTCTTCTCCCTTTTTTCTTGATTAGTCTGGCTAGTGTTTTATCAATTTTGTTTATCTTATCAAAGAACCAGTTTTTAGTTTTATTGATCTTTGTTATTATTTTCTTCATTTCTTTTTCATTTATTTCTGATCTGATCTTTATAATTTCTTTCCTTCTGCTAACTTTGGGGTTTTTTTTCCTCTTCTTTCTCTAATTTCTTTAGATGTAAGTTAGGTTGTTTATTTGAGATGTTTCTTGTTTCTTGATGTAGGATTGTATTGCTATTAACTTCCCTCTTAGAACTGCTTTTGCTGCATCCCTTAGGTTGTGGGTCATCGTGTTTTCAGTATTTGTTTAAAGGTATATTTTCATCTCCTCTTTGATTTCTTCAGTGATCTCTTGGTTATTTGGTAGTATATTGTTTAGCCTCCATGTGTTTGTATTTTGTTACATTTTTTTCCCCATAATTATTGTCTAGTCTCATAACGTTGTGGTTGGAAAAGATACTTGATATGATTTCAGATTTCTCAAATTTACCAAGCCTTGATATGTGATCCAAGATGTGATCTATCCTGGAGAATATTCCATGAGCACTTGAGAAGAAAGTGTATTCTGTTGTTTTTGGATGGAATGTCCTATTAATATCAATTAGGTCCATCTGGTCTAATGTATCATTTAAAACTTGTGTTTCCTTTTTTATTTTCATTTTGCATGATCTGTCCATTGGTGAAAGTGGGGTGTTAAAGTCCCCTACTATGATTTTGTTACTGTCGATTTCCCCTTTTATGGCTTTTAGTATTTGCCTTATGTATTGAGGTGCTCCTATGTTGGGTGCATAAATATTTCCAATTGTTATATCTTATTCTTGGATTGATCCCTTGATCATTATGTAGTGTCCTTCTTCGTCTCTTGTAAGAGTCTTTGTTTTAAAGTCTATTTTGTCTGATATGAGAATTGCTACCCCAGCTTTCTTTTGATTTCCCTTTTCATGAAATATCTTTTTCCATCCCCAGCTTTCAGTCTCTATGTGTCCCTAGGTCTGAAGTGGGTCTCTTGTAGACAGCATATGTACAGTTCTTGTTTTTGTATGCATTCAGCCAGTCTATGTCTTTTGGTTGGAGCATTTAATCCATTTACATTTAAGGTAATTATTAATATGTATGTTCCTATTACCATTTTCTTAATTGTTTTGGGTTTGTTTTTGTATGTCTTTCCTTCTCTTCTGTTTCCTGCCTAGAAAAGTTCCTTTAGCATTTGTTGTAAAGCTGGTGTGGTGGTGCTCAATTCTCTTAACTTTTGCTTTCTGTAAAGGTTTTAATTTCTCCAACAAATCTGAATGAGATCCTTGCTGGGTAGGTAATCTTGGTTGTATGCTTTTCCCTTTCATCACTTTAAATATGTCCTGCCACTCCCTTCTCATTTGCAGACCTTCTGCTGAAAGATCAGCTGTTAACCTTATGGGGATTCACTTGTATGTTATTTGCTGCTTTTCCCTTGCTGCTTTTAATATTTTTTCTTTGTATTTAATTTTTGATAGCTTGATTAATATGTGTCTTGGCGTGTTTCTCCTTGGATTTATCCTGCATGGGGCTCTCTGTGCTTCCTGGACTTGATTGACCATTTCCTTTCCCATGTTAAGGAAGTTTTCAACTATAATCTCTTCAAATTTTTCTCAGACCCTTTCTTTTCCTCTTCTTCTTCTGGGACCCCTATAATTCAAATGTTGGTGCATTTAATCTTGTTCCAGAGTTCTCTGAGCCTGTCCTGAATTCTTTCCATTATTTTTTCTTTATTCTGCTCTGTGACAGTTATTTCCCCTTTTTTATCTTTCAGGTCACTTTTCCATTCTTCTGCATCAGTTATTCTGCTATTGATTCCTTCTAGAGAATTTCTCATTTCATTTATTGTGTTGTTCATCATTGTTTGTTTGCTGTTTTGTTCTTCTAGTTCCTTGTTAAACGTTTCTTGTATTTTCTCCATTGTATTTCCAAGATTTTGGATCATTTTTACTATCATTACTCTGAATTCTTTTTCAGGTAGACTGCCTATTTCCTCTTCATTTGTTTGGTCGGGTGGGTTTTCACCTTTTTCCTTCATCTGCTGCATATTTCTCTGTCTTCTCATTTTGTTTAACTTACTGTGTTTGAAGTCTCCTTTTCACAGGCTGCTGGTTCATAGTTCCCGTTATTTATGATGTCTGTTCCCAGTGGGTGAGGTTGATTCAGTGGGTGTGTAGGCTTCCTGGTGGAGGGTACTGGTGCCTGTGTTCTGGTGAGTGGGGCTGGATCTTTTCTTTCTGGTGGGCAGGGCCATGTCCAGTGGTGTGTTTTGGGGTGTCTGTGAACTTAATATGACTTTAGGCAGCCTCTCTGCTAATGCGGGGGGGGGGGGGTTGTGATTCCTATCTTGCCAGCTCTTTGGCATGGGGTGTCTATCACTGGAGCTTCCTGGCCTTTGGGTGGGGCTGGGTCTTAGTGTTGAGTTGGAGATCTCTGGGAGAACACTTGCTGATTGATATTATGTGGAGCTGGGAGGCCTCTGGTGGTCCAGTGTCCTGGACTCAGCTCTCCCACCTCAGAGACTCAGGCCTGACATCCAGCTGGAGCATCAAGACCCTGCTAGCCACAGGGCTCAGAAGAAAAGGGAGAAAAACAAGGAAAAAATAATAATAAAATTTTAAAAATAATAAAAAATTCAAAAAAGAAGAGAGAAACCAAAGCAATAAAAAAATCCACCAATGATAACAAACACTAAAAATTTAAACTAAAATAAACATAAAAGTCAGAAACAAATCAGTCATAGAAAGCAAACCCCAAGTCTACAGTTGCTCTCAAAGTCCAGCGCCTCAGTTTGGGAACATACATTGTCTATTCAGGTATTCCACAGATCCAGCATTCATCAAGTTGATTGTGGGGATTTAATCTGTTGCTCATGAGGCTGCACAGAGAAATTTCCCTTTCTTTTCTTTTTGCCCAGCTCCTGGGGTTCAACTTTGGTTTGGGCCTTGCCTCTGTATGTTAGGTTGCCCTCAGGCATCTGTTCCCCACCCAGACAGGAGAGGATTAAAGCAGCGACTGATTAGGGTTCTCTTGCTTACTCAGGCCGGGGAGAGGGAGGGGTACGGTAGTCATAATTGGAAAGTCAGGCGAGCCTGTAGCGGCAGAGGCCAGCATGACATTGCAACAGCCTGATGCGCACCATGTGTTCTCCCAGGGAAGTTGTCCCTGGATCTCGGGACCCTGGCAGTGACGTGCTACATAGGCTCCTGGGGGGTGTGTGGTGCATAGTTACCTGTGCTTGCACACAGGATTCTAACACACAACAGCAGTGTTAGCGTTTCATGCCTGTCCCTGGGATCCGAGCTGATAGCTGTTGCTCGCACCTGTCACTGGATCTTGCTTAGGCAGTGCTCTGCCTTCTATGGGCACACAGGGAAGGAATCCCCTCTCCTTGCACACCCCGAAACAATGGTCTCTTGCCTCTCCAGCAGGTCCAGGCTTTTCCCCAGACTCTCTCCCAGCTAGCTGTGGCACACTAGCACCCTTCAGGCTGTCTTCACGCAGCTGACCCCAGTCTTCTCCCTGGGATCTGACCTCCGAAGCCCGAGCCTCAGCTCCCACCCTCCACCTGCCCCAGCAGGTGAGCAGACAAGCATCTCAGGTTGGTGTGTGCTGGTTGGCACTGATCCTCTGTGAAGGAATCTCTCTGCTTTGCCCTCTGCACCCCTGTTGCTGCGCTCTCCTCCATGGCTCCGAGGCTTCTCCCCTGCCCACTCTCCATCCCCACCAGTGAGAGGGCTCCCTAGTGTCTGGAAACTTTTCCTCCTTCACAGCTCCCTATTACTTCGTCTCTGTTTTCTCTTTTTTCTTTTGTGCTACCCATGTACGTGAGGATTTTCTTGCCTTTTGGGAAGTCTGAGCTCTTCTGTCTGTGTTCAGTAGGTGTTCTGTAGGAGTTGTTCCACATGTAGATGTATTTTTGATGTATTTGTGGAGAGGAAGGTATTCTCCACGTCCTACTCCTCCACCATCTTGAATGTCTCTATTTCAATCTTATCTCTTATAGGAACTCAATATTACAGATAATTGGGCTATAAATTCTATGTACAAAATACAGTGGTACAAAATACAATGTATTTGCTCACTCTGTTCAATATCTTTTTCCCTTTTTTTCCTCCTAAAGACAGCTGAAATTTTGACAGGGAGTGTTTTTACTTTGTGTGTCAATTTGGGGAGCATGGCCATTTTAACTAATAAGATTCCAATAAACATGGGACAAGATCAGGCACGTTCAGGGTGGTACAGCTGTAGACCTACTGTATAGAACAGGGAACTCTACTCAGTACTCTGTAATGACTTATATGGGAAAATAATCTAAAAAAGAACAGATATGGTGTAAAGAAGAGGAAAACTGATTCACTTTGCTGTACAGCAGAAACTAACACAACAATGTAAATCAAGTATACTCCAATAAAAATTATTTTGTTAAAAAATTAAACGTGGGATGTCTTCCCATTTATTATTTAATCTTTTAAAATAATGTTTCATACTTTTTCATGTAAAAATCTTGCATTTATTTTGCTTAAGTTATTACTAAGTGTTTTATTATTTTTGATGATCTTGTAAATGGAATATTTTTCTTAATTTCATATTCAGATTGTCCATTGTTAATGTACAGAAATGCAGCTGATTTTTGTGTATTGATCCTTTATCCTGCAATTTTGGTGAACTTGATTACTAGCTCTAATAGTGTGTGTTTCCCTTTGGATTTGTACAACAATTGTTTTTAATCTGATAATGTCTTAATGTTTCCTTAATTTTTGAAGGATAATTTTGCTGGATGTAGAACTCTTGGCTGACTTTTAAAAAAATTCAGCACTTTGAATATGTCATTTCACTGCCCTCTGGATTCCATGGTTTCTGATTTGAAATCAGCTGTTAATCTTACTGATGATTGCTTGTATGTGATGAGTCCATTTGCTTGCTTTCCAGATTCTCTCTCTGTCTTTGGCTTGTGACAGTTTGACTATGATATGCAAAGGTATGGATCTCTTTGAGTATATATTACTTTGAGTTTGTTTATTTTCTTGGATGTGTAGATTAACATTATTCATCAAATGTGGGAAGTTTTAACTTTCATTATCTCTTCAAATAATTTTTCTGCCTTTCTCTTATCTCAACTTTAGACTCCTGTTATGCATATGTTGGTACACTTGATAGTACCCTACAGGTTTCTAAGTCTGTGTTTATTTTTCTTCACTCTATTTTCTTTCTGTTCCTCAGACTGGATACTCTCAATTCACCTATTTTCAAGTTGTTTGAGTCCTTGTTCTATCAGTCCAAACCTTATTTAATCCCTTTAGTGAATTTTTCATTTCAGTTATGCTTTCAACTTCAGAATTTCTGTTTGGATTTTTTGAAATAATTTCTATTGATTTATTGATATTCTTAATTTGTGAGACAGCATTCTCACACTTCTCTATAGTTCTTTAGACTGAGTTCCTCAAGGATAGGTTTTTTTTTTTTTTTTTTTTTTTTTATTTATTTAGTCTTGGCTCTGTTGGGTCTTCGTTTCTGTGCGAGGGCTTTCTCTAGTTGCGGCGAGCGGGGGCCACTCTTCATCGCGGTGCGCAGGCCTCTCACTGTCACGGCCTCTCTTGTTGTGGAGCACAGGCTCCAGACGCGCAGGCTCAGTAGTTGTGGCTCACGGGCCTAGTTGCTCCACGGCATGTGGGATCTTCCCAGACCAGGGCTCGAACCCGTGTCCCCTGCATTGGCAGGCAGATTCTCAACCACTGCGCCACCAGGGAAGCCCCCAAGGATAGGTTTTATTGGCTGTTATTTTCCTGTGTATCAGTCATATTTTTCTGTTTGTGTATTTCATATTTTGTTTTAAAAACTGAATTTATTGAATAATATAATGTAAACATTCTGGAAATCAGATTCTTCTTCCCTCCAGAAGTTTATTCGTGGTGTTATTTGCCTTTGTCTTTGGTGTGGTGGTACTATTTATTTGTTTTGTGCCTTTGCTGTTTTATTTATTTAAAGTCTATATTCTGTTTATTTTTCTGAATTGTTTGTTTTGTGGGATAACTCATGTCTCAGCTTGGTTAATTTATTTGCCAGCTAATGATTATACAGACATTTTATGAAATGCCATGTACAGATAAGTTCTGCAGTTTTCAATTCTGCTTTAGATTTCACTTCTTTGTGCAGTGCATCTATGTCAGCCATAGGTTAGAGATTAGGGCTTACTCAGGACTTTCTTTCAATTTAATGTGGACATATAGATATGAACAGTTGTGTCTGGATTTTTCAAAGACCCATATCATCATCTCATTTGCCAGATTTTCCTTTTAAATTTTAGGCCAGTTTTTTATTTATCTTAACTGGTATTACTAGCTCAGGAATCTCTGTTGTTAGAAAATTGTTAATTATCTTCAGCAAATGCCTTGAGGATATTATTTTTCTTACTCAGTAAGTTTGAGTAAGGTCAATAAAGACAAGCCCTGTGAACAAGGGTTGTCCAGGGACTTTCCAGATAGGCAAAATTGTCACAGTTTTCTGGGGATGAGATTTCTGTCACAGTTTTCTGGGGATGAGATTTCTGGTGATCTCCAAGTTAAAATATTTCAATGTTTGCAGATTTTTGCTAGCCTTTAGTTAACATCTGGAGATTAGAAAAGATAATTTTGATAATTTTTCCAATGTTTTAATTGTTTTTATTTATTTTGTTTTCACAACAAGGGACACATGAAAATAAAATTAAATATTAAGGATCATCATAAACAAGATAAAATGACCTGGTGTGCTAAAAAAAAAATTACATATTGTAAAATCAATAAATAGTATTACAAGACAAATTTATTAAGCAAATACATTAGTAAAAACTTATATTTTACTACTACCACTTAGAGTAATAACTCAAATTATATGAGTTAGGCCTTTTGAAATCTAGGCCTAATTAGACATTATAAAGAAAAGACTGTGTTATGCCTTCTTAGCACTGCACAATTTCCTGTCTCACAGAATCCTGAGAAATGAAATTATTGTTTTTTAAGCCAACAAGTTGTGACTGCTTCATTATACAGCAATAGATAACAGATACAATTGTCAAACAGGGAAATATGACATTTATCTCCAATGTATTTGTTAGTTTTACTGAAGTATATTAATCAATAAGATAGAAGGATAAATCAAGAATGAGGAAGATTTCAGATATAACAAATAGTAGAACCTCTTCCCCTGGGATAGCAGTGGATTTTTTTGGTTTTTTGTTTTTTAAAATAATTAATTAATTTTTTTATTTTTGGCTGCATTCAGTCTTCGCTGCTATGTGCAGGGTTTCTCTAGTTGCGGCGAGTGGGGGCTACTCTTCGTTGTGGTGTGCAGGTTTCTCATTGCGGTGGCTTCTCTTTGATGAGGAGCATGGGCTCTAGGCGCATGGGCTTCAGTAATTGTGGCACGGGGGCTCAGTAGTTGTGGCTTGTGGGCTCTAGAGCACAGGCTAAGCAGTCGTGGCGCACAGGGTTAGTTGCTCCGCAGCATGTGGGATCTTCCCAGACCAGGGCTTGAACCTGTGTTCCCTGCATTGGCAGGCAGATTCTTAACCACTGCACCACCAGGGAAGTCCATAGTATTGGATGTTGAACCATTCTTGCATCCCTGGAATAGTTCCCACTTGATCATGGTGTTTGATCCTTTTAATGTATTGTTATATTTGGTTTGCTTATATTTTGTTGAGGATTTTGCATCTCTGTTGATCAGGGTTATTGGTCTATAATTTTTTTTGTGTGTTCTTTGTATGGTTTTTGTATCAGAGTGATGTTAGTCTCATTAAATGAAATAAGAAACATTCCCTTCTCTTCAATTTTTTGTAATAGTTTCATAAAATAGTATTAAACCCTTTTGAATGTTTGGTAGAATTTACCTGTGAAGCTGTCTGGTATTGAACTTTTGTTTTAAGGGAGATTTTGATTATTGTTTCAATCTCTGTACTAGTGATTTGTCTCTTCAGATTTTCTATTTCCTCATGATTCAGTCTTGGAAAATTGTACAATTTTAAGAATTTTCTCATTTCTTCTAGATTTTCCAATTGTTTGATGTATAACTGTTCATAATGTTCTCCTATAATTCTTTGTATTTCTGTGGTATACATTGTTATTTCTCCTATTTTCTTTCTGATTTTATTTATCAAAGTCTTCTCTTTTTTATTAGTGAGTCTAGCTAAAGGTTTCTCAATTTTGTATATATATATTTTTATAGAACCAGCTCTTAGATTCATTGATCTTTTCTATTGTCTTTTTAGTCTCTATATCATTTAATTCCTTTCAATCATTATTATTTCCTTCCTTCTACTGACTTTGGGTTTCATTCATTCTTCTTCTAGTTCTTTTATGTGAAAAGTTAAATTGTTTATTTGATATTTTTCTTGTGTCTTGAGGTAGGCCTATATTGCTAAAAACTTTCTTCTTAGTACTGATTTTGCTGCATCCCATAGATTTTGGCATATTGTATTTCCAAATTCATTTGTCTTCAGGTATTTTAAAAATTTCTCTTCTGGTTTATTAATTGACCTAATAGTTGTATAGTAGCATGTTGTTTGGTCTCCAAATATTTGTGATTTTTCCAGCTTTCTTCTTATATTTAATTTCTAGTTTCGTACCATTGTGGTTGGAAAAGAAGCTTGACATGATTTCTGTCTTCTTAAATTTATTAAGACTTGTTTTGTATCCCAATATATGGTCTATTCTTGATAATGTTCCATGTGCACTTGAAAAACTGTGTATTCTGCTGCATTTGAATGGAATGTTCTGTACAAATCTCCTATGTTCATCTGGTCTGGTGTTTTATTTAAGGCGGCCGTTTCCTTATTGACTTTCTGTCTGGATGTTCTATCCATTGATTTAAGAGTGGTGTTAATATCCCCTACAATTATTGTGTTGCTGTCAACTTCTCCCTTTAGTTAAGATAATAATTGCTTTATATATTTTGCTGTGTCTCCGTTAAGTGCATACATATTAAATACTGTTGTGTCTTCTTGATGAATTTTCTTCTTTGACATTATATGGGATCTGTCTTTGTTTCTTGTTACCTTTTTTGTCTTGAAGTCTGTTTTGCCTGATATGAGTATGGCTAAAGTTGCTTTCTTTCGGCCCCCATTTGCTTGGAGTATCATCTTACATCTTATCTCTTTGAGCCTATGTTTTTCATTAGAACTGAGATGAATCTCCTGAAGGCAGTATATCATTTAATCTTGTTTTTTAATCCACCAGCTACCCTATGTCTTTTGCTTGGTAAATTTGATCCATCTACATTTAGGTTGAATGTTGAAAACTGCAAACTTAGTACTGCCATTTTATCTTTTGTTTTCTGATTGCTCTGTATCCCTGTCTGTGTGTGTCTGTGCGTGTTTCTGCCTGCCATCTTAGTTTGGTGGTTTTCAATGAAAGTTTTTTTTTTTTTCCCAATTTCCTTTTTTTTAAAAAAAAATTGATATATAGTCGATTTAAAGTATTGTGTTAGTTGAGATGTACAGCATAGTAATTCAGCATTTTTGAAAATTATACTCCATTATTGGTTATTACAAGATGATGGGTATAATGCCCTGTGCTATATGGTATATCATTGTTACTTATCTATTTTATATATAGTAGTTTGTATCTGTTAATCCCATACCCCCAATTGTCCCTTTCCTCTTTGGTAACCACAAGTATTTTTCTATATCTGTGAGTCTGTTTCTGTTTTGTATATACATTATTTGTATCATTTTTAAGATTCCACATACAAGTGATATCATACAGTATTTGACTTTCTCTGTCTGGGTTATTTCACTAAGCATAATATGATCTAGGTCCATCTGCATTGCTGCAAATGTTGACATTTTATTCATTTTTTATGGGTGAATAATCCATTGTAAATATATACCACATATTCTAAAGCCAATCATCTGTTAGGGCACTTGGGTTGCTTCCATGTCTTGGCTATTGTAAATAGTGCTGCTATGAATATAGGAGTACATGTATCTGTTCAAATTAATGTTTTTATTATTTCTGGATATATACCCAGGAGTTGAATTGCTGGGTCATTTAGTAGTTTTGTTTTTAGTTTTTAAGGAACCTCCATACTGTATTCTTTAGTGGCTGCACCAATTTATATTCCCATCAACAGTGAACTAGGGTTCCTTTTTCTCCACATCCTCACCAATATTTGTTATTTTTAGACTTTTTTATGAGAGCCATTCTGACAGGTGTGAGTTGGTATCTCATTGTGGTTTTGATTTGCATTTCTCTAGTAATTAGCAATGTTGAGCATGTTTTTAGTGTGTTTGTTAGCCATTTGTATATCTTCTTTGGAGAAATTCTGTTCAGGTGTTCTGCCCATTTTTTTGATTGAGTTGTTTGTTCTGTTGATATTCAGTATGAGCTGATTGTATATTTTGGATATTAATCCTGTGTCTGTCACATCATTTGCAAATATTTTCTTCTATTCTTTAGGTTGTCATTTTGTTTTGTTGATGGTTTCCTTCCCTGTGCAAAAGCATTTCAGTTTAATTAGGTCTCTTCTGTTAATTTTTGTTTTTATTTCTTTTGCCTTAGGAGACAGACACAAGAAAATATTGCTACAATTTATGTCAAAGAGAGTTCTGCCTACGTCCTCTTCTAGGAGTGTTATGGTTTGAGGTCTTAAATTTAGGTCTCTAAACCACTTTGAGCTTATTTTTGTATATGTTGTAAGGGAATATTCTACTTCATTGATTTACATGTAGCTGTCCATCTTTCCCAGCACCACTTATTGAAGAGACTGGTTTTCTCCATTGTATATTCTTGCCTCCTTTGTTATACATTAATTGACCATAGGTGTGTAGGTTTATTTCTGGGCTCTCTATTCTGTTTCATTGCTATATATGTCTGTTTTTTGTGCCAATACCATGCTGTTTTGATTACTGTGGCTTTGCAGTATAGTCTGAAGTCTGGGAGGGTTATACCTCCAGCTTTGTTTTTTTTCCTCAGAATTGCTTTGGCAATTTTGGGACTTTTGTTGTTCTATATAAATTTTAGGATTATTTGTTCTAGCTTTGTGAAAAATGACATGGATATTTTGATAGGGATTATATCAAATCTATAGATTGCTTTTGGTAGTAAGGCCATTTTAACAATATTAATTCTTCCAATCCAAGAGCATGGGATATAATTCCATTTCTCTGAATCATCTTCAATTTCCTTCATCAGTGTTTTATAATTGTCAGAGTATACGTTTTTCATCTCCTTGGTTAAGTTTATTCCTAGGCATTTTATTTTTTTGATGCAACTGTAAAGAGAATCGTATTTTCTTTTACATTCTCCTCCTCAAATTTTATTAACAATGTATAGAAATGAAACACATTTTGGTATATTAATCTTTTACCCTACAACCTTGCTGCATTAATTTATTAGTTCTTATAGTTTTTGGGTGGAGACTTTAGGATTCCTCTCTATGTAATATTGTGTAATCATCAAATAGTGAAAGTTTTATACCAGTTTCCTTCCAATTTGTTTACTTTTAATTTCTTTTTCTTGTCTGATCATTGTGGTTAGGACTTCCAATACTCCATTAAATAGAAATGGTGAGTGTACATCCTTGTCTTGTTACTGAACTTAGGAGGAAGGTTCTTAGCTTTTTACTGTTGAGTACTGACTGTGGAATTAGTGGAAATGGCCTCTATTATGTTGATATATGTTCCCTCTATACCCACTGTGATGAAATTTTTTATCATGAATGGATGCTTAATTTTGTCAAATGCTTTTTCTCTGTCTATTGAGATGATCATGGAATTTTTATCCTATTATTAGTGTGGTTTATTAAATTGATTTGTGGATATTGAACCATCCTTGCATCCATGGAATATATCCCACTTGATCACAGTGTATGGCCCTTTTTATATTGGATTATATATTGTTGAATTTGGTTTGCTAATATTTTGCTGAAGATTTTTGCATCTATAGCGATCAAAGATATTGGCTTGTATGTTTCCTTATTTGTAGTGTCTGTCTGGTTTTAGTATCAGGGTAATTGTGTCTTCATAAAATGAATTTGGGAGTGTTCACTCCTCTTCAGTTTTTTTGGTCTAGTTTGAGAAGGATAAGTGTTAATTCTTTTTTATATGTTTGATAGAATTCCTCTGTGAATCTGTCTGGTTCTGGACTTTTTCTGCTGGGAGTTTTTCTTTTTTTAATTACAGATTTAATTTCTATTATAATTATCAGTCTGTTGAAATTGTCTGTTCCTTCTTCACTCAGTCTTAGAGGGTGGATATTTCTAGCAATTTATCCATTTCTTCTAGATTGTGCAGGGTTTTGACATATAACTGTTCATAGTGTTCTCATGATTTTTTGTGGTATTGGTTGTTATTTCTCCTCTTTCACTTCTTATTTTGTTTATTTGGGTCTTCTATTCTTGGTGAGCCTGGCTAAAGATTTATTGATTATCTTTTCAAAAAACAGTTCTTGGTTTCATAGATACTTTCTATTTTTTTAGAACTCTATTTTATTTCCTATCTGATGTTTATTTCCTTTCTTCTGCTGAATTTGGGCTTTGTTAGTTCTTCTTTTTCTAATTCTTTTAGGTGGTAGTTTAGTTTGTTTATTTGAGACTTTTCTTGTTTCTTGAGGAAGAACTGTATGCACATCTGCAGAAATGGTGCTAGCAAGTCTTGGGAAGCAACAGATAAAGAAGGCAGTAAGTCACAAAGCTTCCTGGGCCTTGGGAATCTGGCCAGTTCCTAGGGATCAGCGAACATTCTGAGACTTACAACTAAAGTATCAAAGCATTTGCAATAACAGCCAGAGCTGTATATTTACACGCAAGCTGACGACTATCAGCTTGCAGCTTGGCGTTAAAAGCAGGACTCCTCTGGGTGGCACACTGAAGTCTCACCCGTGTGGTGGACGCACTGTCCGGGACCTTCCCAACTGGTACTCCAGATTGCTGTTCAAGGGACTTCCCAGATGCTGCTTGGATCTGGAAGTAGGTGTCAGCCCAATTCAGTGATTTATGCTCTGTTATATACTCTGTTAATATTCTTATTCCTTTCCTTTTAATGATAGTGTATTGAAATTAAGTTAAATCACCTTCTATTAAAGATTTTGTTGAAGCTGTTTATTTGTGTGTGAGAGTGGTTATTTTGCCAGCAAATCCAATTAACCTGAAAACCAAAAGCAGGCTTTCGGCAAAACAGTTTTGTAATTTAGTGTGTGATCTACATTGGAGAACATTCCATGTAAACTTGAAAAGAATGTGTATTCTGCTTCTTTTGGATGTAGTATCCTGTAGATATCAATTAAATCAAACCGGTCTACTGTGTCATTTAGGACCTCTGTTGCCTTACTGATTTTCTGTATGGATGATCTGTCCATTGATGTCAGTGGGGTGTTAAGGTCCCCTACTTTTATTGTATTATTGTCAGTTTCTCTCATTTTGTCTGTTAGTATTTGCTTTATATATTTAGGTGCTCCTGTGTTGGTAGTGTATATGTTAATGAGTGCAATATCCTCTTCTTGTATTGATCTCTTTATCATTATGTAATGCCCCTCTTTGTAATTTGTTATAGCCTTTGTTTTAGAGTCTATTTTATTTGAGTATTGCTATCCCCATTTTCTTGTCACTTCCGATTACATGAAATACATTTTTCCATACTCTTACTTTAAGTCGGTGTGTTTCTCTAGCCCTAAAGTGAATCTCTTGTAGGAAGTATCTTATTAAAGAAAGGATCTTGTTTTTTTAATCCAGTCATCCATCTTTGTCTTTTTACTAGAACTTTTAGTCTATTTACATTTAAAGTAATTATTAATAAGTATGTATTTATTGTCATTTTATTACTTGTTTTCCAGTTGCTTTATAAGTTCTTCTCTGTTCATTTCCTCTTTCTGCTTCTCCCTTAATGGTTTGATTATTTTCTTTTATAATATGCTTGGATTCCTTTCTTTTTAGTTTTTGTGTATCTGTTGTAGGTTTTTGATTTGTGGTTACCATGGAGTTTGTATATGTTGCCCTATGATTATATCTACTTGATTTAAACTGATAGTTATTTAAGTTCAAACATATTCTAAAGGATCTATATTTTTTACTCTCCTCCCACACATTTTGTGCTTTTGATGTTGTATTTTACATCTTATGCTTATCCTTTACTGTTTATTGTAATTATTTGCTTTTATATTTTTTTGTATTTTTATCTATGTACTGGCTCATTTATGTGATCTTTAGTTCTTAATATACATTTGCCTTTCCTACAGGAATTTTCCCTTTCCGATAGATTCTTGCTTCTTTTCCATTTAAAGAAGACCCTTCAATGTTTCTTTTAACATAAGTTTAGTATTTCTTTTAGTTTTTGCTCATCTGAGAACTTTTTTATCTCTTCTACTCTAAATGATAATCTTGCTAGGTAGAATATCCTAGGTTGCAGGCTTTTCTTTTTCAGCACTTTGAATATATTATGCCACTCCCTTCTGGCCTGTAAAGTTTCTGCAGAGAAATCAACTGATAGACTTATGGAGGTTCCCTTGTATATGACTCTGTTTTTCTCTTGATGCCTTTAGAATTCTCTCTTTAACTTTTGCCATTTTAATTATGATGTGTTTTGCTGTTGCTCTTTTGAGTTCACATGGTTTGGGACCCCCTGTGATTCCTGTACCTGTATATTTGTTTGTTTCTTTAAGTTTGGGAAAATTTTAGCCATAATTTCTTTATATATATTTTCGATAACCTCCTCTCTCTCCTTCTGGAACCTCTATATTACGAATGTTAGTATGTTTAATGTGATCTCATAGGTCTCTTATGTTGCTTCTTTTAAACTTTGTATTTCTTTCTGCCATTCTGTTTGGGTGATTTTCATTCTTCTACTTTCCAAATCACTTATATGTTCTTCTGTGTCATTTAGTCTGCTATTCATTGCTTTTATAGTACTTTTTGTCTCAGATATTTTATTCTCTTTTTTGGTCAGTTCTTCTTTATATTTTCTTGTTCCTTATTAAAATAATTTGTTCTTAGATCAATTCTCTTTCCTAATTCAGTTAGCATTTTTATTACCATTGTTTTGAATACTTTGTCTGGTAGACTTTTTATCTCTGTTTCATTATTTTCCTTATCTTTTCAGGGGATTTCTCATGTTCTTTCAGTAGTTTATCTTTCTCTGTGACTATGAATTTAGGTGAAACAGCTACCCTTTGTTATACTGAATGGGTATTCTTATGTGAAAGCATCACTATGTAGACTACATTTTCCCAATGCCTTTGGTGAGGGGCTGAATTTGATTTAGATGCCAGTCACATCTTTCCTCAGGATCTGCTGGCCACTCTCACCTTGGTAGTGGATGTGGCTGGTGATGGAGGAGCTAGAGCTTGTGCTGGGTGTGAGGTATCCATCATCACCCTGTCAGGGGCATGGTTTGCTCCCAAAGTTGCTGGAGTGGAAGTCCTAAAGTTTGCACTCAAGCCAGCTCTCTTCCATTCAAGTGTGTGTTTTTCCTTCTCCCTGCACTGAGGCCTTTGCTCCAAAGAAAGGTAGTGCTGAAGCAAGTGGGCCTGTTCACTTACAGGGGCCTGATGTGCTGCCTGTGTAGGTGTCTGTGACCCTGCTTAGACACAGCCCATGGTCCTGTCTTTTCCCCTGTCATAGTGACCCCAGATCTAGTGTTAGGCTGCAGTGGGGAGCAGGCAAGGCTGGACCATTTGCTTGGCTGGAACTGGGGAGCACAGTGTGCTGGTTGTGGGAATTCAAGCAGGCATGGTGTCATCCGAAGTCTGAGCTGCTTCTGGGGTGCTGTTTGAGTAAGCACCAATAAAGGTCACTGCCACCATACCTGGGCTACATCCCAGGTCCCTGGGTCACCTCTGCATTCCTAGATCAAGTATTTTCCCAGGTCCTGGCTGGCCTGGATCTAGTACCGAGCTGTGGCATGGAGTGAGTGGAGACTGGGCATTTGCTTGGCTCATATCGTGGCACCTGGTAAGGTGGCAGCTGCTAGGACACATCTTTCTCCACCCTATCTGGAGGCAAGCCAGTACCTGCACACTTCTCGCAAGTGGAGTCTAGCCTTCCCCAGACTTTCTCTCTGTCCCAGACATTCTCCTAGCAGCCAAGGAGGCCTGTCTCCCACAGGTAGGACTCCTTGACTGGGCCGCTCAGTCTGTGGCTTGACCTGCTCACTCCCCAGGGCAAGTGACCACCCATGTGATCTCCCTTTTCCTCATGGTCCCCTCCCAGGGACAGATGTCCTGACCTAATACTTTTCTTCTCATCCTACCCAATTACGTGTATATCTTTCTTTTAGTCTTAGTTGTATAGGAGTCCCCCTGCAGGTTTTCAGCTAGTTTTCCATGACAATTGCTTCACATGTAGATATATTTTTGTTGTGTTTGTGGGGTTAGGTGAACTCCACATCCTCTTACTCTGCCATCTTGGTCTCCCTCCAGTGGAGATCCTTTTTTATGTTTTGAGTCTCTACTCTAGACTTACGTTTTGCAGTTACTATGAGGTTTGTATAAAACATCTCATAGACAAAATAGTCCTTTTTCTATTGATTGCATCTTATCCTCATTTGCCTATACAAGTTCTGTCCTTTTCCTTTTTAATGCTTTTGTTGTCTCAAATTATTCTCTTTATGTTGTGAGTTCATTACCAAATTAAAGTAGCTATATTTATTTTTACTTCTTTTTCCCCCTTAACCTTTATGCTATAATTGTTTAACCACCTATTCTGATATAGAGTTTCAATTTTCTAATATAGAGCTTCAACTTTCTTGGTCAAAGTTTCATGTACTTTTGCCTTTTCATTTCAAGTAAAAAGAGCTCCTTCCAACATTTCTTATAAGGTAGGTCTAGTGATGATGAACTCCCTCAGATTTTGTTTGTCTGGGAAAGCCTTCGTTTTTTCTTCATATCTAAAAGATAACTTTGCTGTATAGAGTTTTCTTGGCTGACAATTTTTATCTTTCAGTATTTTGAGTATATCTTTCTACTCTCTCCTGACCTGTAGAGTTTATGCTGAGAAATATGCTGATAGCCTAAAGGGAGTTCCTTTGTAGGTTACTGTCAATTTTTTCCCTGCTGCCTTTAAAACCCTTTCTTTGTCATTGACTTTTGATAGTTTTAATATAATATGTCTTGGAAAAGATCTTTTTTTGTGTTGAGGTAATTAGGTGTTTTATTAGCATTATGGATTTGTAAATCCAATTCCTTCCCCAGGTTTGGAAGTTCTCAGCTAGTTTTTTAAAAATAAACTTTCTGCTCCCTTCTACCTCTCTTCTTCTTCTGGGATACCCATTATCCTTATGTTGCCCTTCCTCATGAATTTGTATATTTCTTATAGAATTTCTTCATTTTTTTCAGATTTTATTTCTCTCTCCTCTTCTACCTTTATCATTTTTAGATTTCTCTCTTCAAGATCGCTAATTCTCTCTTACATATGGTTTGCTTTATTTCCAGTGCTAATGTGTTCTTCATGTCAGTTATTGAGTTCTTCAGCTACAAAATTTATTTTTGGTTCTTTTTTTAAATGTTTCAATCCTTTTAAAAAAGTATTTCTTCTGTTCATTAGTTTTATTTCTGAGCTTATTTAACTGCCTTTCTGAGTTTTCTTGTAGCTCATTGTTTTTCTTTGTGACAGCTTTTTAAATTTTCTATCAGTTAGATTAAAATATTCTGTGACTTTAAGTTTGGTTTCTGGAGAAATGTCCTTTTTGTGATACCATGTTATCGTTTTTCATGGTGCTTGATAAGTTGTTCCTCTCTTGGCACATTTGACATAGTAAACAACTTTCTTCTTTAGGTAAAGATTTTTTTACTTGATTCTAATAATTCAAAGGTTAGTAATTAGAGGCCTTTCTTTTGGTTTTGAGTAGATAATTTTAAAGCATAAGCTTTTTTTTTTTTTTTTAATTTCTCTTACCTACGTTGTCTCTGGCTATATTTGAGAATTGACAATTTCCACCCTTCACCACCTCTACTAGAGGTG
Organism: Balaenoptera borealis; assembly: GCF_965194805.1. Classification (NCBI taxonomy): domain Eukaryota; kingdom Metazoa; phylum Chordata; class Mammalia; order Artiodactyla; family Balaenopteridae; genus Balaenoptera; species Balaenoptera borealis. The sequence goes on from NC_138862.1 coordinate 43,946,625, forward strand.
TTGCCTCGGGACCTTATTGTTGCTGCTTATGTCTCCAGGGTCACTGATGCCTTGTTGCTGCTTGTTTTGTTGCTGTTGCTGGCATTACTGCCTGGGGCTCCAGGATGATGGGTGTCTTCACCCATATGGGTTTGCCTGGGTTGTGGGCTCTGCCGATGCACAGGGAGTGGGAGGATGGGGCAGTGTTGGGGGAATGGTCACCTCTGCTATATCTGGGTTTGTCAGATTTGTGGACACCACCACTGTGGTAGAGGGATCAGAGTCATAGATGCCTCCACAGCTGAAGGTGAGGTTACATGCCCCAATACTGCTGCACAATTCCCTGTGGCCACAGAAGCCACTACAGCTGGGAGGCCAGAGTTGTGTGTGTTACCTCCTCTGCTGCTACAAGGTTCTCTGGGGCTTCAGCTTCAGCTGCCATGGCCAGAAGACCAGGATTATAAACACTGCCTCTGCTGTGCCCCCAGTTCTGCCTCCTGTGTTCCAGTTCACCCACCTGTAGATGTACAGATATATGGAACTCTCTAACTTGTATATAGAGGCAGAGGAAGAGTTATGGGTGTTTAACTGGTTGTAAGTTGAAGGGGAAAGACAAAGAGAGTGTCTCGTGCCTCCATGATATTGACATCACTTATTACAATATTGTTGTAGATATTTAATGACCAGTTGAACCTTAAAATACAGTAGTTTTTTGGCCTTAATTGATTCCAAATATTTTCAGTATTTATGTTGGAAACATTGGATGACACATTTCCAACAAAAATAATCAAGTGTCTCTCTAGTAGACAGATACAAATCTAGATTATCTGCTGTTTTGCTTTCTAATTCTTAACCTGAAAATCTAGTAGGTTCTCTGACAATCACCAAAAGATGATGACAAAAACACTATCAAACAAAATATAAAACATATGATAATAATATCAAACAAAACATATGAGAACATTTCAAATGATTGTGAGTTGTTTAACATATAAGTTAAAACCTATCTCGAATTTCTTCTGAGATACACACATAATTCTTTGTCTTTTTGTTTTTTTTCATTGAAATCATCACAGGTTATGGTGCTTAATTTATTTTTCTTCATTAATGCATTTGTTATAATGATTTTCTTATACTTCTATTAAGTTTAGTTAGTACTTAGACCTCTAAAACTTAGGAATTCTGAATTTGTTAACACTATTTTAATCTTTACTTATCTATAATTTACAGTGGTAAGAATTTTAACTGGAATGTGCCAAATTAAATAACAGAACAGAAAGATAAGTAACTATTTTGGAGTCGTTAAGGTGCTGTTAAAATCTAAATTGCTTGCTTCATTTTCTGTTATAAAAGTTTTGCTTTTGTAATATATAGTAAATTCTATACAATGGTATAGGGTTGATCACTATTCTTTCATATTTCCTCTAATATATTTTGTGTGTTTCATTTCAGGGGTATTAAATTGGTATGACTTATTTGTTGAGATGTTGTATTTTCAACACACAGAAAAGGAGTTTATGCCAATACAAACAGAAAAACAAAAGAAATTCTAACAATGCTTCCTTTGGAGGTAGCTTGGTTTGGTACAAATTATTTGGACTTTGAAATTGGGTAGATGTAGGTTTAAAAACCCCAATCTCTGCTAATAAAACAATGGAGGTGGGTGCATAATGACATATCACAAAAGAAATTAAATAAAATACCATATGAAAAATTCTCAGCAAAATAGCTGACAGATAGTACATGCTCAGTTGTCAGTTTTCTCCACCTTTCATCTAGCTCTATTTTATAGCTGGAGAGAGAATGGTTTAAACCAATAGGCTTTCAAGCCCAGGATAAACTCAGATTGCCTATGTTGAGGGGAATTTTCTGTCAAATTCCTAAAATTAAGGTAAGAATTGTAAGATGAAAAATCATCGGTATGTTATCTTGACAAATTAAATTTTAAAAGTTTTCAACACCTTCCTAATGACTAAATCTCCCAAGATGAAGAGTTTGAAAGAGCTAAAGGTAACCCTCAATCAAGAAGATTATATGGTGAAAAATTGCCTTGAACATTGTCTTTCTAAGTGCTCTTACAAATCTGCACTTGAAAAAAACTGTAAATTTTAGTGGAGAGGAAAATCATACCAATTGTGAAGTAATGATATTTGGCTCTTGGAAAGTGCAAGTAGTGCCTGATTATAAGGTTACTGATTTATTTAAAGCAACATGCTGTGTGTAGCTCACACATTCAACTGTCATTTAAATTGTATTCAACTTCAGCTTAACTTGTATTCAGCTCATTGCAAACCTTAGGAAACCAAATTTAATGCTGTTTCAGAGGATAGAGAGACTGTGCAATCTCTTTCCAGCTCAAATCTGGCTGACAAAAACAATTACTTGCTTTATCAGCCATTCAAATTAATTGTGAAATCAAAAGAAACAAGTGATGATTAACTGGCTTGCCACTTGAGTGGAATTCCTAGCTTTACTTTGTATCTACTGTAAATTCTAGTTTAAAATGTAAAGAAAAGGCAAAATGGTTTTTTAACTTATAGGATATTATTTTTGGCAAATAGATTAGCCTTAACTGAAATCAAAGAGGGATAAATTATATTTAAACATACATCCATTTAAAAAAATATGATGTACACATTCACCCAAACACCAATATTCAGTCTTCTTCCTCTCTCTATTCCTCCCTCCCTTCCTCCTTTCCTCTCCCTTTGCTTGTCTCCTTTCTCCCTTCTTTCTTTCTTTTTATCCTTCCTTGTTTTCTTCTTTTATTTCTTCCTCTCTTTAATAGGCAGTAGTTACCATAATATGTACCAGATGGAGTAAAATTTTTAAGTAGACATCAAGTTGTAGATGTTCATTATCAATTTTTATCACAATAGACGTAAGAATCTTTGTTGCAAAAGTAAGTTAGGGTCCTCTCAGTGAATTTTTAGATTAACGCCAATTCTTTGAGAGAATTATAAAACTTTATCCTAAGAAAATACGTTGTTTACAAAACCTACAATATGGACTAAATAATTAGAAGCAAGAAGTATAAAGTAACATTTGTTTTAGCTTTTTAACAAGTTTTTGAAGAGCCAGAAATATGCAAATATGTAGGTGTATATATGCATGATTTATGCATGTGTGTAGCTTATATGGGGGTCCTATGTCCCTTGTTATATAATTACAGATTTACTTATGGAAGTATTGAATTACTTTGCAGTGTTAGCTTGCCTAGCAGTATATCAAGATAGTTTAGGAGGACAATACAGATCATTAATATAAAATTAACTATACCACTCTCAGTTATACATTTATGTGTTTCTCCCTTATACCCCCAAATTTGGGATGTTTTCAATTTAATTTACTTTCACAACTGTGATAATGACATTTAAAATCTGTCTGTTTCTCCTTTTTCGACCATTTAGCTGTTAATTGCTAATTTTTTTCCATAGATGTATACCATAATTTTTTTCCATAGATGTTTGCATCTCGTGGAAATTTAGTGTTTTTTATGATTTCTAAATGTATGGAACTATATTTTGAACATATTAGGTTTATGATTTAGGTATTAAAATTATAAAAGTCATTTGCAAATATACTATGTAAACTTATCAACTACAGAAAAATAATTCAAAGCCTATTAATAAGTAACATTACATTCATATATGAAGAACAGAAAATAAGTATGTGCACATTCTAAATTGCCTATACACTGACAATGTATTGGAGAAAAAAATTGGACTTGTGTCATTTAGACATATACTTCTCAAACTCAACCATCATTTGTAGCTGAATTTTTTTTTTTTCTTTTTTTCTGTAGCTGAATATGTTTTATCCTTCTTACTCAACATTTCCTCAGTTTAGTTCATCAAATCTCAGTCTGTCTTCTGGGTACATGGTTCCAAGGTCAGCCAGAGAATCAGGAAAAGTTTGTAGATAGAATCTGGGGCCCCCACTCTTGCAATTCTCCTTTCTGATTCCCTCCTGACATTCTAGGGGCTGTGCTTATTTCCAAGATAGTCTCCTTGTTCATTTGGACAGAAGACTAGGTTTTCTATCAGATTTAGATGCACTGGTGGCTCTGATTTCATCCAATCCTCTGGTTAAAGCCTTAAAAATGAGTAACTTACTCTGTACTATTCCTTTCTCTCCAGTTTCCATTCTCTTCCAGAATTTTCCTCCTTGTTTTTTGTTGTCTTTAGTGCATTCAGGTGAGTGATTTTCTTGTATTTGTCTGGACTTTTTAGTTGTTATCTTTGGAAAGGCAGGGGTGGTTGAAAGTCAAGTAGGATCTGACTTGTTCATATTAGAAGCAGACCTTCAGGTTTCCACTAGAGCAAGGAAGTGACTGTAATCCTGAGAAGCAGAATGAGGATATAAGGAGTTTGTTGGTAACAGGTCCTACTCTCCAGAGAAGACTGTATTTGAAATTGTGAGGAGAGGAAAATGTATCAGATATGTCATTTCAGGGCATTTTTAGGGCATTATAGAAATAAGCATGGCTGATAATGATGTGGGAGCCTTGATGCCTTTGGTGCAGGGTGTGGGGATTACATGTGAAAAATAGTGGAACTGTTCTTTGTAGGCTCATTATAGAATGAAGGTGGATAGTGTCCAGATTATTTGGCTGGAGAACAATTCTTCTGTCCTGTAGTTCTAGATAAATAAGAAACACCTGTGCCGGGTGATGGCCTACCAAGGACTCAAAGAGAGCTCCTTGACTTGTACCAGCCTGAGGGTAGAGGGTGGCTTACTGGCAACCTGAGAGAAAGCTTAGACATAGTCGCAGACTATAGGAATGGGAACACTTGAAACAGTAGGTGAAATGGAATACTTTGACCGAGAGCAGTTGATGACATCGAAGATGAACAGCATAGACGGAAGAACATTGTTTTCTTCCTTTGACTCCTAATTTATTTGTATTCATGTATGAAAATGCTGAAAATGAAGAATACTACGTGTTTGTATTCTTCTAGGTTTGTTTCTGAGAAAGAAATATTTGTGTATCTGTGAGTATATGAATAATTTGTATACCTTTTAGATTTTCTGAGAAGATAAGACATGTCATATGTTATTATAAAAGCATACATTAGTTTTGGAAGCGTTACGTAGTTTGAGACAGATTTGGAATATACAGGAGTTTTAGTGATTATAATTACTTTTATTGTACTCAGATGTTTATTAGCAAAATATGTTTTATAATGAACAATAGATTATCACTTATTTAATAGCTTATACATACTTAATATTGATTTCACATACAGTCCCTTGTGTGTTTTTACCCTTCCATCACTGTAGATTTTGCACAGTACATCAGTTCTTTTTGACCACAGCTAAACAGCTTTGTCAGCTCCAAACTTTCTTTTCTTCTTTTTATTCCCCAATAATTTTTGCCCTACTATAAAATAGATTTGGTCAATGGGAATCCACTCTGTGAGATCACAACTCAGGTACATTTTTGCTCTCATGCAACACATCCAGCCCATCAGTTCTTGGCTCCGTGGGCAACTTGGATAACATCTGTTTTACTTGTTTGTTGACATACATCAGCATTTGGGATGTGGTTGCAAATAGAAATCTGCACATTCATCATTCAATTGATCCTTGAGGTACAGCCAACATTCTTCCTTACTAAAAGATTTACAGCTCTCTCATATCTCCTTGTGTTGTACAGAACAACTGATGAGTTAGTTTGTTGGCATTGTTTGCTCTACTTATTCTATTCAAATGAAGTTACATTCCCTTACTTTTTTTTTTTAATTTTCAAGGACTAGTTTCAATTAAATCCTGTTGATTTTCATTTTTTAAGTGTTAAGCAGTTTTAAAATTTTTAAGTATTAATGTTCACTTTAAATAATTTTACATATTGCCTGAGAAAAATCTGTATATGTGCATGTATGTGTGATGAAACAGAATACTATTGACCCTTGAACAACATGGGTTTCAACTGTATGGATCCAATAATATGCAGATTTTTTCAATAAATATATTTGAAAATTTTTTGGAGATTTGTGACAAGTTGAAAGAACCTCATAGATGTACCACATAGCCTAGAAATATTGAAAACATTTTTAAAAAGTTTTATCATGAATGCATAAAATACATGTAGATACTAGTCTATCCTTACACAGGCATCAGGTGAGTGACACTTAATATAAAATTAATAATGTGTTAGTTTGCTTACCATTTTATAACTTTGCTTTCAAAGAATTACATTACTGTACAGTATGCCTCTCTCATAATTGGAAAAAACTGCATATCAACCTATTATCACAGGTAGGTGTTTTCAAAGAAAATGTAACAATGTTTCCAATACTTATTATGAAAATGACTGTAATACTGTATGCCATAAAAATTTTATAATGATGCATTCATTAGTGTATAGGTTAGGCTACTGTAAAGCAATCATATTGATTACACTAAGCTACATAAAGCAATAATATTGCTGCCTTTTCCTTATCAATGCATGAATTGTTTTACCTGTAAATAAGAATTTTTTTTCACATTATCTTTTCATTTTTGATACATAGTACTAGTAATATGTATAACATATACAGCGTTTTGTATCGTATAAAACAATATTGATGTAGGTACTGACAGACATTTCATCTTATAAACAGATAATGTAAATTTGTAAACAGATGATGTAAATTTATAGTATCAATAAATACAGTAGAGTAAATATATTTTCTCTTCCCATGATTTTCTTCATAACATTTTCCTTTATTTAGCTTATTTTATTATAAAAATACAGTATATAATACATATAACATACAGAACATGTGTTAATTTACTGTTATTGGTAAGGCTTCTGGTCAACAGTAGACTATTAGTAATTAAGTTTGGGGGGAGTCTAAAGTTATATGCAAATTTTCGACTATGTGGAAGGTCAGCACCCTTTATCCCTGCATTGCTCAAGGGTCAACTGTATTTCATTTCTACAAAAGAAATCAAAATAACATGTATTATATAGATATTTTTAAGAGTACCTATGAAATTCTCACATAAAGAATTATGATGGGTAGTGACCAGACATCTCCATGAACGACTTTTAAAAGGTTTAGATGTACTGAATTAATCTGACTTCAAAAGTTAATGGATAACCATGAATATATTATGGTAAAGACACAAAAATCTGGGGTCAAATATGCCTATTGGGACTTTCAAAAAGAGTTTGGCATTTAACCAGGGCCAGTTTAATGGGTATGTGACCTGTATTGTCACGCTGAGCCTTGCACTCGGAAGGGCACCACACTTGCTTTAACACTCTGCAATCACCATATTTAAAATTCTTAATAATTTTATCTTTAACCTTGTGTTCTGTAAGTGAAGACTGACTTACAGAATCATGGACAATGAATCATCCATGTAAGCAGAAGAGATACATGCAATTTGCATATCCACCTTTCCTTCTCATCCCATTCACATACATAGTTCACAATGTCCGATGAGCAGAGAATTCCAGAGGACCTAAGATTCATAGAAATTCTGTGTGACTCAAAACATGTCAAGGTAATTGTGTCTCATCTATAATCAAGTAAGCAAGGGCAATGAGCCTGAGAGCCAAAGTTTTCATTTGGACCACACTTGCTTTGAAGACTTAAAGAAGGTCATGGTGTTCTAAAAAATGCAAACAGTCAAAGGGTCCTATTATATTCTTTCTTACGTTACTTCCCTGTATTTGCCAACCATTTATGCTGAAAGTGATGACATAGAAGAAAAAGGAAAGATAGGGCAATCTATAGTTCCTTTATCTTTCAGTCCTTCCTTACCTATCAGCCAAATGTAGAGAAGTGAAATAAAAGCAGTTGAGTTAGATTTCTGCTGTGTTTCCCCTGTTCATACAATATGCATATGCATGTGCAAGCTATAAAATACAAATTGTATAATTTCAGGCATTTAAAAACTGCCATTACACAATATAAAGACGATGGTAAAACTTATGCTAATGATTTAACTTTTTATTTATTTTTTACCTAAAATGGCATTATATAGTAAATAAAAATTGCAATGACAATTTGAGACACACATCATGGAAGGATGGGAAAAGCTTTATATTTATTACCTTTAACAGCACTCTCCCCTGTTTTTCTAACAAGGAATCTCACATTTTTATTTTTACTAGGTTCTGCAAATTAAGTAGCTGGCCTTGAATTTCGCTACCCATTCTAAACTATGTAGGACAATAATATGATATGGATATTAATATGAATTTATGATTGCTAAAGCAGCAGCCAGTTTTTCTAGTTATGAAGATTGAAGAGAAAGAAGAGCTTGAGATGAAAATTAGGCTGAGACTAGATCTGTTGGAGCTTGTCCAAAGTATTCACGTCTGTGAGATTATTCATAATTATTTCGTCCTGCAGAGAATGTGAAAAATGATAGTTAGGTGACATATTACAATATTGATGTTACATTTTTGACATATACATGACAAAATATGTCCTCCACAGTGGAGACAGCTTCACATAATTTATGCCAACACAGATACTGTCGGGCTATCTTATTGTCACCATTTCACATTGCGATAGAAATAATCTGCTTGACTATACTGGGACCAGTTATATTCCTGTGTGCAAATTAGCAATGTCTATAAAGAGAGAAAATGTAAAATTAACATGCCATCAAGGATCAGATATGAGGGGGGTCAGCTTTACATAATGCCCTTAAGGTGTCTAATACAACCATACAGATTTTCTTTGCCTTTCCAAATATTGTACCGATATGTGTGTGCTAGTTCTCTCCTCCTCATTTTTAATAGATACTTGCCATCATTTCATAACCTGTGGTTTAAATATGTTGGGGTGATCATAGTCCAATTAAATTGTTCTAAATTCCTATATTATATACTGTATATGTCTCTCAATCCTTTGTTTTTCTCTATATTAATATTTTATGTCTTTAATCATTTTTTAGCCCTTTTGCCATTTATAAAACATGATTCTCTACTATATGAGTTGAAATTTAAATTACTTGCTTCAAATGGATAGTTGCCCATGTAGCCTAGTCAAGATCTGAGCCACTTCGCTGAAGTAGGACTTTTTTTTTTCCTTTTCTTAACTTTGTTTACACCAGACTTATTTGACAGGTAGTATCTTTCAATCAATCAAATTAATATTAGATATGTATCAGAAGGCTATGGAAACTACAGGGATGACAGCACTTTAACTGACTTCAAGAGACACTAATTAACTGATTTGACTGGAAATGTTTCTAGTATGTGACAAGATCCATGGTTTTAAATAAAACATTTATTTTAAACATTTCATGGAAAATCCAATTTTGATGTTACAGCACTCGCACATGGATATACGCAGCTTATTCCATAACCGGAATTCTTTCGCTCCTCTTGTAAACATACTTTGCATTTGTCGAATTATTCTTTAACATCATAAAAAAATTATCACTTTAAACAATACTGTGAGGCTGTACAAGTGAAAATCAGGCTGCAAAGATAAATGTTTGAAAAGGTATTAACAATTTAATTATGAAATTTTGTGCACAATATGCTATAATATGTAATAGTTTTAAATTGTTTTAATAGCTTCATCAAAACCTAGCAAGTCCTCAAAAATATTTAAGAAATTTTAAATTACCAAAATGAATTAAGCAAAAATAGAGTTGTGAACCTCGAATTCTAATATGTCATTTATTAAATGTAGGACATGAAATTGTCCTTTGTTAATTTATTTTCTGTTACTACAAAAAAAGGCAAGGACAAAATAGCATCATATAATTCTCCCCACCAACTTGTCAGTAATCTTGATTTGAATTAATGGTAATTACTTCACAGAATCTGAGAGTTTCAGTTTAGAAATTGGTAAAGAAAAGTTTGTACCACTACATGGGCCATACACCATCATCCAGATGGTAAAACATATGGTGTTGCTAGAATTGTCACTCTTAGGACTTCACGTGCTACAGCTACTTGATGACAGAATGAGCTTACTACACATTTTTCTAATCATGGTGGAGTGAGCAGAATTTGCCTATGGTATTATATATTGATTTTAGCTAACTTGATTCCATTAAAATTAAAAAATTCTTAACAGCATTATTCAATTAAATAGAAGTGTGTAGTAAATATTTTTGACAAAAAATTTCTGAAGTTTTCCAAATGTCACACTCACAATTCAGTCAATTCAATCATATTTTTGGTTATTATATGCTATTAAGTGAATTAATTGGCTGGTTTTGTTTTCACATAAGAACAATGTTTTGATTTCATGTAGGTAGAGTTGCAATCCCTTTTTGTGCTAAAAAGAAGGTAGAGAGAATTAGAGTTAAGGAACTCAGTGCTATAATAATTTAACCAGAGGTTTTTCCTTGTTTTTTTCAAACCTTTGTATGATATCAATAATGACATGAAATAGTTTACTTGTCCTTCTATATGCTTGTGTTGTCTTAACCACTTCATGAAAAAAAGTTAGGCTTATATAGGTGCTCTAAATCATTTTGTGCAATAGGAGAAGAGACGATGCTATGACTAAATGTTTGAGAGAAAACTGGAAATGATTAAATATTTCAAAGAAACAGAGTGCTAGTAGTGCCTTCTCTGACATAACAGAGAAACTCTGGCTTTTAAACTTGACAGCATCTTGGAGCAAAGATTGAGTGACTCAAAAATAAACACAAATAATACAAGCAGATTATATACTAATAACTTACATTAAGTTCCTATTTGTCATTAAAGATGCAGAATAGTGTGACGTATATCTTTTCACTTAATTTCTGAAATGCACAAATTGGAAATGAGTTTTCTGTTATTATTTTTCAGAAATGCCTTCTGAGGTTAACTTCGAGTGTGAGGATGTGTCTCTTTTTCAGCAGTGGGAAGGACTGAGGGAAGTTTGCCAGCCTGTCAGAGCTCCAAAGATTATTATTCAACAATTTGACAATAGAAACTGAAAAAGAATCCTATTATATCTGAATTCTGAATTTTGCTTTCAGAAGGAGGAAAAGACTTAGGTAGAAAACGGTCAGCTAAATTTTGACTGTATTGCTTCAAAAGTGCTAAAAGAAGTTTTCGAATAGGAAGTTAGATATGGCTTTCCAAATAGAGAAAAAATAGTCTGTGTTAAAAATAACAGTTCGCTGGTTGGAACCACATTTTGACAAAGAAATGGGTTATAGAGTGAATACTTTTGTGATACGATTATAATAAGAATAACTGGCAAGAGAAAGGCCTAATCTTTGCAGTGTGATATAACAGATCATACAAAGAAAGTAGTAATATTCAGTTCTAATTTTCTTGTATACCAAATGAGAAAAAAGGAATTGAATAAAATCATTTCAAGGAACAGAAACATGTGAAAACTGTTTCTTTGAAGTTTAATTGCCACATGGTACCAGTATATATCTATAGAAGATAATGTACATATTTCATATTTATTTTAATATTTAGTTTTGGTAAACATTTAAATCATTGAGCATATCATGAATTGATTTATAATTCACAATTTGTAGAGATGATATTTAAGCAAGAAATTATAAGATTAATAGTTCAGGGTAATGCCACAAGAAAAAAGTCTATTTTGATATACAAATCATGTCAAAGTTTAAGGGAGCACTTACAACTCAGTGAATTTGTCATTATTTAAAAATTAGATTTAATCTACATTGATTGAAGGATTGAGCTAACTTTGTGGGTGTTCTCCAATGAGGTCTTTGATTATTTTCTTTAAATAGCATTTAATAGCTTAGCCAAATAGTTTTTTAAAAATAACATGCATAAGAATACCTAAAAAAATCAGAGGACTTCAGCAAGCATGAAGCTATAGAGGACCAAATTCCATAAAATCAAATTGAGCATTAAGAAATTCAAATAATTATGAAAGTAATCTATAAGTGTTGAGACCTGGTTTAACAGGAGGTGGGAGGGGACAAGAAAAAAAATCTTGGAATTTTATTGATAAACTCAGATAATACAGCTAATAAAATCGTTAAAATATGTATTACTAATGGATCATGGCATCCAGATCAAGAGAGGGAACAGCCTTACCCTAGTCAAAACTGATCTAATTATGTTTGACACATTGTGTCCAGTTTTAAAGTTCATACTTAAGGGGGACATGGATAAGTTAGCATGTATATGAAAGATAAGCATAGGAATAAGGAATGGAAAAAGCAGTATATAATAGTTGAATATTAGTCAATAGAGTTTTAACATGGAAAAGTTTATGTGAGTAGAGGAAAGTGTAAAACTCCATATCCTGTATTCTAGCCACCTGGACTATTTAACTGATGTTGGTCTGCAGTTTTCTGTATCCATAGTTTTATGTCAGTCCCTCAAACTGCGATCTCTTTCTTCGTTTTTTTTCTCCAGTGATTAATTAAAATTTTATTGATGCTTTAAAGTCAGCCTCTAAAACTATCTCATCGACATGCTTCTGTACAAGAGGGTCTTCCTCTTCCCTGTTCTCCAATAGAACTCGGCACAGGAGACATCAAGTTCTTTCATGAATGATAACACCCTGGCAGTTTATTTTATCCCCACAGAAAAAATCAGAATGCGTCTTTTCAAGCTTATAACTCTCACAGTTTTTGGCAGAGTCTAAAAAATACTTAACAAAACATTCTGTTAATTAAACATCCATTAATAATTCAAAACAAGATTATTCATGTTTCTTTACATAGAGTGGAATAGACACAGTACAAAGGGGAGAGGACATGCATACTTTTATTGACATAAGAAAATGCTGGAAGTGATTACATTGAACATGTTTTAGAAATTTAAAGATGATTATTTTAAGAAAGTAGACTCCTATCCATGAATGCATAATAAGAGCAAATTAAAATTAACATTGGTAAAATGTGTTTAGAAATAAAGGAAACACTTTCAGAAAGATATAGTTCAAACAACTGTACAAATTAAAGGTGAGAGCTTATGCAATAATGAAGAATAAGCCTTTGATAAATACACATCAAACTTTATAGCTTTTGATGAATTTGAATTTTCATGAAATCAGCAATAAAATAAAGTAGCATTAATATGTATTTTTCAATAGCATGTGTGTGAGGGGTGTGGGGTTATCGGAAAGAGGATTTCTAAAATATTTTGGCAACTTAAAAAATGAAAGTACAATTCAAGAGGCAAAGTGTTTATTTGGGATCAAAGAATTGCAATTTGGGGTAAAAGATTTAGGGAGAAACCCAAATAGTTTTCCTGATTACAAGAGAGGAGCTCAGGATTTTTATGGGAAAAAAAGAGAGAAAGGTGAGGTAATTTGTTGTTGCGAAGAGTTCATTGGTGCATAATGCGGTAATCAACCAGGTGAGGTGTTAGTTGGTAAAGGATGAGGTAAAGCTCCATTTGTACTTCATTGATTGGTCGGGTGAAGTGGTCACTCGTTCATTTATCAGTCCTTTCAACAGGATATTCTAGTGTCTTTGCTTACTTCTCAGAATGTTGGTACTTCGTCCAGTTCAGAGGTACAGAAAACAGGACCTGCAAGGCTTTTTCTCTGGAATGGCTGCTCCAGCTCTATTTTAAATGGCTCCACTCTTATCATCTTTCAGTTTTTTAGTAATAACAACATCTAGATCCCTGTTATAATTTAATTATTTCAGCATCAGAAGTAAAGTAGTATTGTAATAGTGGACTATAGAGGAGAACCAAGGAAAGACAACTCTGATTTGGGTGCTTCTTCTCTGAAAGAGACATACTATTTGCCCTTCCATAACATTAGCAAGAAATATTTCTTAATGCTAATTCAAAGGGACAGTTGCAGCATATTAATGCAGCAAATAGATGGTAGAAATCTTGTGGCCTTTATCAAAAGAGATACAATTGCTACTCAATCTTTAGCACTATGGGAACATTTGGCGTAATAGAATCGTTTATTCATAATGCACTCTTTCTTTCTGGCATTAATTTCAGTGTCATTCACTAAGGGGAGAAAAATGCTTGACACAAACAGCAGGCTATAGTCTTTCAAAAAGAGGTTCTTGCATGACACTATTCCTAAGAGATTTGCTTCAGTTAAAAGCATTCTTCTGTCCTGTGGATATTTGTGTACATGTCTGATTGAGTGGAAAAAACTGCTAGAGAAAAATGAGATCACAAATGTATGTTTTGGCTGCCATCAAGTCAATACAGTAATAGGTTGGTGAAAACATCAAAACACAATCAAAGCTGCCTTCAGTGTCTGAGTGCAGAATTCACTGGGCAGTCAGAGAGAAAAGGTCATTTTTTTCCATTTCATCAGTAATCATGAAGGAAAGAAATATGAGGATCATGATTTTTATAAAAAAGTTTACATGGTTGCTCCAAGAAGATAGTCTCTGAATATTCTTATTAAGTGTGTGTGTTTACTTGATAAGCCAAAATGTAGCAATGAGGCATTGACAGCCAAGTGAATCTGTGCTTGCAAATGACTAACAGAGAAGTAGACAATTCAAGATATACTTACAGAAATTGACACATATTTAACGTGTAAATGCTTGGAAAATCCTTTGGTACATTTTTGAAGGCATTAAGGGAAATAAAAATGTATATGACTACAAAAGAAATCTTGCCATCAATACTTTCATGTTAATTATAATAAAGGATCTGTTTGATCAAATCAATATTGCCTTACAAAATCAAGGCAATGATGCTTTAACAATAATATGGATATATAAATCTTAAGAGAAAAAGCTAATCTATGGTACATAAAAGTTCAAAATCCTTTCTCTCACTGTGTTGAAAATTTGCTCTTTTAGCACACATTTTAATCATATGCCTATAGGAGAAAACAAATTCTAGTATAAAAACAATAAAAAATTAAACCCCATTTTTATATATTATGCATTCATATATGCATTGTGTTAATTGTTAACCATTTAAACCAGAAACAATGTTTGTGTTTATGAGTTGAGCAGTGATATAACAACAACAAAAAAGTGGTTTTAATATCTAACCATACTTACATTCAATGTGTGTTTTACACTAGGCAGTATAATTGGATTGTTTTCTACAATAACTCAATTTTTTGGTAAGAGTGGAAAGAATAGAAACATAAGTAATTATAATGTAATGTGATAACTGTTATAATTATGAAGAGCTGTGGAAAAACAAAGAAGAGAACAATCAACTCTGTCATATTGGACAATATTTTTATAGTATCTGATATGGTATAAATTGGCAGTTGTTAAATATTCTCATTAAATTATATTTGGCTTAATCAGGGTTCTTCATACTGCCTATATTTATTACGTGGGGGATGGTAGCAGAGTATTTCACTTAGGTAAAATAGAAATATATATAATACATATATGGGATATAAAATATCAGAATAAATCATATATAGTATTGTTTGTAATATTTTATTTCACTTGTATATATCTATACACATACTTATACATTCACTGACCAAATAAATTATACTGTTTAGAATTATCATGTTAAAACT
The DNA here is from genome assembly GCF_965194805.1 of Balaenoptera borealis. Classification (NCBI taxonomy): domain Eukaryota; kingdom Metazoa; phylum Chordata; class Mammalia; order Artiodactyla; family Balaenopteridae; genus Balaenoptera; species Balaenoptera borealis. Next base: position 43,961,981 of record NC_138862.1, read on the forward strand.
TTGAAAAACATGTTCTGGCGTATCTAACAACTTATAAAATGGGAAAAGAAACTATAGAAAATTAGATGTCAATATCCTTCCCTAAACACAAAGAAAAATTCAACAGTGAATAGTACTTTATAAGCTAGGAATATCTAATGCAAACTGAATGCCAAAGCTGAAATAGATTCAATAAGAATAATTGTGAAGATAATTTCTTATATTAACAATAAAAATATATTTACCATATCTATAATAATGTCATCAATAAGTATTATTGTGGGTTTTTTTATTAATTAATTTATTTTACTTTTTTGGCTGTGTTGGGTCTTCGTTTCTGTGCGAGGGCTTTCTCTAGTTGCAGCAAACGGGGGCCACTCTTCATCGCGGTGTGCGGGCCTCTCACTATTGTGGCCTCTCTTGTTGCAGAGCACAGGCTCCAGACGCGCAGGCTCAGTAGTTGTGGCTCACGGGCCCAGCCGCTCCGCGGCATGTGGGATCCTCCCAGACCAGGGCCCGAACCCATGTCCCCTGCATTGGCAGGCAGACTCTCAACCACTGCGCCACCAGGGAAGCCCAGTATTATTGTTTTGATTTTCTTTGTGTGGGCCATTCTACGAAGAGTTTAGAAATATTCTTTGATCCTTATTCCTTGATCTTTATGATAACTCTAGGAGATGAATATTAATATCCTCATTATATAGATGTAGCAAATGCAGTAAGGGAAATTAGGCTATTTGAAGAATTCTAGAACATGCCAAATTGGGTCCAAAGATTATTCTGCTAATCACTACACTATATGCCTGTAGATGTTTACTGAACTTTACAGGAAAGATCTTATCCCTAAAAGTTTCAGCCTGGAACAGGCATGGTAGATCATAATTAGAACAATCTAAGTATTTCAGTGTTTTTCACACAGCAGCATGTATCAGAATTGTCTGGAGAGTTTTAAAAACACAGATACCTGGGCCCTATCCCGAGTCTCTGAGGAAGTATAAGGTAGGGCTGAAGAATTTGCATTTTTAACAAATTCTCAGGTGAAGGTAAAACTGCTGGTCTAGGGACCATACTTTGAGACTCACTTCTGTAGGTGTGTCCAGGATGCCCTTGGAATGGGAAACCAGTGATCTAGACAGAATGAATCAGATGATCTCTGCACAGGATGTAGCCATCAGCATGGGAGCAGGCTTTCCTGAGGAATCTGCTGTAGAGTATTATATTAAATCTATTGACCATAAGGTATATTGAGGAATTCTGAGGAGTGAAAATAGTTAGCTGTCCCAAAATATTTTTAGTTTTCAGTTTTATATTTTTAAAATGAAGGCTGGGTTGCATAATGATATTTATCTTATATAATTATAAGAATGTGGCTACTGCTTTATTCACCACTGCCCACACAAATGCTACTTCTTTGCTCTTTTCAATATCTACTTCCCCAAGTATTGCAATGAGTAAAGAAATCTAAGCAAACTCTCACCTCAAAATAAAATATATTCTAATTATAAAATATAATAAAATGTTATGAACAAAGAAAGTTTGCTACATGCACCAGAATATATAAAGTTATCCTAACCTAAGTCTATAAACGGGTCATAAGCCTAATTAAACATGTTTTTATATAAAACATGAAGGAATATTAACAAGATTATGTTAGGGATAGTGGGGGCCAGGAAAAGGTTTACTATTGCTAAAACAAAAACCTTGGAATTGAGGCAAACGAGAGGATAAATCAGACTCAGATTTAGCAAGATTCCTTTTAGAAGAGCAAACATAGCTGGGTTTGGAGTGGGGAAAATGGAATAATTTATCGACTGAGTGAGAATTACCAAGGAGAAGCAAAAGGATCTTCAGGATTTTGAAATTGTAACTTCAGTAGCAGGCATGTTTGGGTAAGATCAGCTATGGCATGCCCGTGTATTATTGACATTTTTTCATGAGGGGAATAGTTTTCAAGAAAATTGCCCCAGGCTTCATGTCTATTTCAAGGAATCTTATAGGGGATCTTCTAGTTTTCATGTATTCACAGTGAAATGGGCTGTATTAGATACCTTGACTTATATAACCTTAAATCCAGTTTTAAAGGGGGCATTTATGCCAAATAATTTATTATTATTTTGCTACAGCAAAAAATATTAAGAAAGAAAATTGCAGCAGCTAACCTATAGAATGGCTACTATTTTTTTTTATGTTATTGTTTTGAGCTGATGGCAAGGGCATAAGTAAAGAACTGTGTTTGCCCACCTAGCAGGAAAGCTAAGATGAAACTATAAGACAGTGTTGATAAAGGGCACACAGGAATAAAAATGACAAAAAGAGGAGAATTTACATTATATACATGTTTGCCCCAAATCAGATGGAAGGAGCAGGGACTAATACGGACTTTCAGTTGAGTCACAGATGTAATTATTTTGGCAAGCTAATGAAACTTTTATAATTGGAAGATACATGGCGTTTTGGTTTGAATAGTATTAAAGTTGTACAGTATGCTGACAAAAAGAATACCTCAGGTTGCTTATTACTGATACTGTGCTTCAAGTATTTAAAACGGTGAATTGTGAAACATAGCATATATATGCTAAAGAACTTATGGTTATTGTATAAAGAAGAAAAATATTTAACAGTTGTGTAACTAATACCCAGATTCAGATATAAAACAGCAGTACCTCTGAAGCCTCTTCTGTGCCAGGCTTTGTTTTCTAGGCCCGGATGTAGTCAACAAAGTTTAAATTTACAAGATAACGGCAAATGCAAAGCTGGGTTTAGTGCTCAGCTTACCTTTCCTGGTTCCTAGACTCACACAGTGTTTGAACTAATTATTCTGTATTCTTTGTCAGCTTAGTTTTACATTTATGATATTTCCTTTAGTAAATACATTATTCCTACATAATGATTACTTACAATAATAGGAAGGCTGATCAGTGTACCATAATCCTTCCTGAAACATCAATTAGTGAAATGTGTTTTTATACTTGATATATAAGTTAATAAACATCAAGTTGGTTTTAATCCAACCAGGGTCATATTTTATCCATGCAAATGGATTGCAGATCATTATAGTAGAAAGCAGGAAGATGGCAGAAAAACCTGTTGGTTTTATGAAGGAGGGGGTGTGCATTTACTTCTCCAGAAGTGTTCTTTTAAAAATTATCCTGGAAGATATTAGACTAGAGCATTGGAAACTTGAGCACTTTCCATGCCCTGCAAATGTGGCAACAGAACAATCCCAGGGAAGGAAAAATTTGTATTTTTATTAAAATGGTCAGAGTACCAATGCTGACAACTGCTGAGAGAAAGATGTAAAGAAAAACAAAACAAAACAAACACAATATTATAACTTGAAGAGATAAAAAATTGTGGTGCCTTCATTTCAAGAAACATTTTCTCTACCCAAGCAACTTTTGAGAACTTAATACAAAAATAAAGAAAATAGATAGGGAAGCTGGAGTAAAAACTAATGGCATCATGACAGATGTTTCAGGCACAGTTAAAATGGTTATTATGGCAATAGCTCAGGAGTAGTGGGACAGAGAATGGAAGATAAGCAACTGCATTACAGGTAGAAGTAGAAGGAATGACAGTTTGCCCTACACCAGCAACATGGGCTAGTCAGAATGCATTTGACAGATTATCAGTAGAGTATTTTGAGATACATATGTATCACCCTGATAACCACTCTCTGCAGGAATATCTTAGAGAATCAAAAGAATACTAGAATTTGACCTATTTCTTTACCTTTTCACTTAAAATAACCTAAAATTATAAAATTTGAATGACAAAAATAATACTGTATATTTTTATATCATTGCTCTATTAAAATGTAAATTATTCCAGGAACTATTTGAATGGTTAGACCTTTCTTCATTATCTTTTTCTCCTCTCTGGAAAACTGAACTCCAAATCCTTTTTCTTCTAAAGCATAGCTAATTTAACTGTATCTGATGTATTCATCATTTGCATTTGTATTTCTGTATATGCATATGCTTGAAAGAACCCTTGCAGTATTCAGGAGGGAAGGTGTAGGCTGGAAGATTCCACCTACATCATTCTTTGCTCCAGAACATCTCAGATTTTAGCTGTAAATTGGTGACTCTGACTTAATTTTCATTTAGTCAGAGAGTTTCTTGGCTTCAGTTATCTGAGGAAAAACAAAAACAAAAACAGTCTGTCAACCTGGGGTTGACACAGAGATTGTATTTCTGTTTTATTTTAAGCTTGACTATGGTTTTGAGCGATTAATTATTCAGTCATTCCTAACAATTATTATAACGATCAAGCAAGGATATCTATTTGAAAGTATTTACAAAAGCAAAATCTCTTACTCAAGAGATTTTAAAACTACTTCCATCATAGTGTCTATATTTGACAACATTTTCAATATAAGATTTGTTTACTAAAAGATTAATTAGCCCTGTTTTCCAGTGTATGTTCAATCTAAAAATGTACATCTAGAATAATGTTGACTTTTTTTAGAAAGAGAAAAATACAGGTTTTTCAAATATAGGCATCTTTTCTGAAGCTTTTTCTTGTATAAAACACTCCAAAAATGGTTACCAAGTATGATTCATTGCTGACAAAAAAGCAAGAAGTGTGAAGGATTTGCTAAGTACCTCATTTCTTTTTTAATGTAGTTTTTTTCTGTTCACTTTATTATTCTATGGTTGACGTTTTCAGCAGTGGGAATTCAGTGATGTTTTGTTAGAATTCATTGTTAACTTGACATGGCTTTTGTTTGTTGTGATGTGTTGTAGGTAGGAATGAACAGGCCTATAGGATTTCTAGCTGTTAAGACACAAGAACAAAAATTACCTTTTTTTCCTTCTTTTTTTAAAAAAATGTTATTGAAGTATAGTTGATTTACAATGTTGTCTTAACTTCTGCTGTAAAAAATTACCTCTTTAAATTATTTTAATGTTTAAAACCATCTCAGAAAACCTCTATACTAGCAATATATTTTTAAAGAAACAGCATTAAAGCACATGGAATTGAAAATATATAATTTTAACCCCTTCCTCCAAATGTCACACTCATCTCTCTCTTGCAAATGAAAATTTCACCATTATAAAAGTTTAAGTACAGTTTTAATTCTTAAAGAATTTCAGTATTTTAATTAAATTAGCTCAACTATGCATATTATGCTTTTGTTATCAATTAAAATAGCTTATTTGCCTTAATTTTAAGTAGAGAAAATCAAACTAAAAATTACATTGAATTCCAGTGTGTAAGTCAGATTCATATGATATTAATTTTAATTGACAATAATTGTTCAAAATCATGTTCTCTTTTCTTCATATTAGTGCTAAGTGACTATTAGTTGCATCAGATACCTTGGAGATACCTTAAGGAAAAAACATTTTCATATACATTTGCAAAAATATATTTTTTGTTGTTGAAGACAAAAATTTCCACTTCTCTAGAGAAAAAGCAGAGGATAGGTTAATAATGAAATGTTAGTAGCAATATAACTTTTATATTTACCATACTGTCTACATGTATCACTGCAACCTATCTCACCCAAATATCTTTGTTGAAAAGGTGACAAAACTGAGGGAAGTAGAAAATAAAATAAATATTATTAACATAAGCTGATTATTGGTGATGATGAGCATAGGAATATTATTTACAGAAAGAATATTCTTGAGTTGAACAGTTTATAAATAAGAATGAAAATATCAAAAATATTGAATGAGGCAATTGTCTGATAATAATGGCTGTGTAAAAATCTGTGGGTGTAGAATACAGAAAGTTCTATGTCAGATAAAAATGAGAGATGTCACTCAGTAAAAAACACTGATAATTAAGACAATTCCCATGTTGAGTAGATATTGAAATGAATGTGAAAATTTTTGAATAAATAACACAAGTAGAGTTGTACGGTCACTTTCAATTGACTATGGTTGCAACGGTAGTATATGGTTATCACTATAATTTAAGGAACATTCTGTGGGATCTAAGCAACTTCAGTTTGTGAATGGGACAAACGATAAGCTTAAGTCAATATAATGGCTGGGAGTACAAGCCCCCTCTTTAAAAGTATGATTTATGCCACTTCACTTTTAGGAAAGACCTACATTAGTACCCTTTTTTCTAACCAGAAGAAATCGAAAGAGGATTTTCGCTTTTACAAAAAAGACAAGAAGTGAAAATAGCATTCAGCAGTTGTTTTGCCAGGAGCTGTTAAAGAAGCAGCACACACCCCCAGCAGTAAGAGTGACACCACAAAGCTCCTTCCCCTGTACTTCCCTGGAAAGTACATTTAGCATCTCAGCTTTGATTTGTGTCTGTGAGCATCTGTGCTTTATCTTGATTTATTTTGTGCATGAATTAGCAAGATATGTTCTAAAGTACTTCACTTTCTTCACTTTAGGCCATTTCATCTTACAAAAGATTTTGTGGAAACACTCAGATTTCGGATGGGGGGAAAATCTGTATCTTCAGGTATGACTAGGGAAATGTACTTGGGAATGTATATGTAGCAAGAACAGTTTGTACCTAGGATAAGGGGAAGAACTAGGTTGACTTGAACAAATTATTCTAAGAGACCCAAGGAGTAATAAGTGAAAAATAAGATGATTTTTGAGCAAGATAACTAGAGAATAAAGTGGTGACATAATTGAGAGTGAGGGGAAGATGTTGCCTTTTATGTGTAGCCCAGGGACTGCTGAATTTCTCCTTTTTTTTCTTTCATATAACTGGCCTTAAACAACTTAAAAAAAGTGAAAAGACAGTTAATTGTAACATTTATATAGTTTTACTGAGGCATCTGATAGATTTTGCGCCTATTTCTTACTACACAATGCTTAAAGAAAAGCTCACAGGATGAAAACCTTCCTTTTTTGTCTTCCTCTCAGCCAGCATGAAGCTTCAGTGTGATGACCGTGAATGTCCATCTTCATTCCATTTCATGGGCTTAGTATTGGACTGTGAGGAAGTGTACAGGTGGTTACTGAATTCTAAATCAATATACACATCAGTGAGAAATCTGGCGTTACTAGATAATCTATTCGATAAGCACACCTCTTGTATAACTCTCGGTAAAGTTTCCTTTTTTTCTCCCCCTAGGAAAAAACTACAGTTAATTCTTTATTGAAGAAGGAATACTTCTCTTATTAGCAGAGTTATATATGTTTTCGTGTTATCAGTGAATCTCCATTGTGGAGCTTAGGATCTCTGACTATAACAATAACAAAAATTAGTATATTAGTAATTAAGGGATAATATTTTTGTTTGTTTCCCTTATATTGTTACTCCGTTAACTGACTTGATTCACAGTCTTCTAAAATTAGAGAGTATTGGTGAAAGAGATTTGCCAATTTGTCCAAATCTTAAGCATTCTAACAATGCTAGTGAAAAATTAGTCTTAATTAGATATTAGTGTCAGTGAGTCTTAGAAAGAAAATACTGCACATATAACAATATGAGTAAAAAAGACATAGACCAAATGTTGAATTAAGCATTTGTTTACTTAAGACTCATAATAGGGTGCTCTAACAAATTAGTTAATAAAACAAATAGACTGTCATGAAAATATTAAGAATGAGTAAAACTGAAGCTATGACCCTGGCCCACTGAGATCACTGTCAGAATCTTTATGGTTAGAGACCACAAATTTTAATTTCTTCCTCAGAGTTCTAGGAATGTGTTGTCATGTTCTAAATATTCTCAAAGAACATGCTATAAGTTCTGCTCAAAATAATCTATGTTGTATTGTTATGGATTGTCACACTTTCCATCTCTTTATTTTATCTAGTATATTGTTTTGCTCATTTGAGTCAGTTTACTAACAAAATAGTTCAGAAAGCCAAATTCCTGTTTTAGATGGATTTGATCCAATTTTTCTTGAATTATTAAGATATACCAATGGGTTTTATTCTGATTCTTCCAACTCTAATGAAATATCATTCAGAAAAATATTCTACATATTCCTCCAATCATTAAACCAGAAAGAAATATTTGGTTTTGTTTTGGTTTATTGTTTTGTGACTAATCTTTTTGGAACTTGGTAGTTTTATGGACAATCTCATTTCTTAATTTGGAAGAAGAAAACTGTATAATTACAGAAGGGTTTTGTTATAGGTTGAGTTGTGTCCCCCCATGGAGGGGGGAAACACATTTGAAGCCCTAACTTCCAGTACCTCATAATGTGACCTGTTTGGAGGTAGTTACATTTAAATGAGGTCATATGGATGAGCCTGAATCCAATCTGACTGCTGTCTTTATCAGAAGAGGAAATTAGGATACAGAAAAGAGACATCAGAGAAAAGGTCATGACAGCGTGAGAAGGTGGCCATTTGCAAGCCAAAGAAAGAATCCTCAGGAGAAACCAAACATACTGACATTTTGATCTTGGACTTTGAGCCTCTAGAACTGTGAGAAAGTAAATTTCTCTTGTTTCAGCCATGCAATCTGTGATATTTTGTTATGGTAGCCCTAGATGACTAATATAGGTGGGTAGGATGGCACAACTGACATATTTTAATAGCTGAGGGAAGAGAACTGATTACCTCCAGTTAATGGCATGTAAACACAGACACAAAATATGACAACACAGCAGGATGTGATACCAAATTGTGAAAAATTTCCTATACCATGGTTATATGTTTAATCTTTAATCTGGGGGTGATGAAGAGCTATCAAGCATTTTCAAAAAAGAGCACTAAGAGTGAATTGGAGAATAAAAGGCTCAAGTGATGAAAGAGAACGTTTTGTGTCCAGTGTTAGGAAAGACATTTTGAAGGATTAATTCTTTTAGGTTTAAAAGTAGTTATGTCCTTGAAATCTAAGAAAAGTAACTATTTTTATGAGGAATAGTCTGGATTCAGAAATGATGTTAAATTAATTATAAATAAATAATTACAAATATTTTTCTTAATTATGAGTAATAAATACATCTGGAAGAAGAACTGTATAATTTTAATATGATAAAGTAATTAATACTCTATGTGACTTTTTCACTGCCTCAGTCAACCAATGTTGGCAGTTTCTTAAAATTTTTATTTTAAGCTGTGTTTTCTGAATAGATTTGACTGATGTTTAGTGTTTGTTAAAAAGGAAACCATAAATGATTCAAGGAACGAATTTTTTTGTCTCACTTGAAGAAATCAAGGTAGTCCATTAAGTTTGAGGTACTTTAGAGATCTTAATTTAAAAATAAAATCCAGTGAATAAAATAATGCTGCATACTGACTGAAACTTGCCTGAAACACCAAGATATAAAAGTTAAGTGTAAGTTATTTGTGATATAAAAATACCTGTAGCTCTGAGATTCAGGAAAGGAATAAAACAGAAAAGGAAGACTTTGATAGATGCCCTGTAGTCCTCAGGTTCCAGGAGTTTTGATTCTGTTTCTTTCTTTATATCCCTTTAGGATTGTTATGTAATCTGCTGTTCTGAGTCACCAAAGCACCACTGAACTAATGTTTAAATATGCCACAGAGCTCCGAGTCTTGCAGGCTTAATTATGAGGAAAATATAGTACTTAAGAGAAAGGTAAAAACAAATTACTTACTTGACATACCTTTCAGTTTTATGACTCCCAGGATACAGAAATATTTGGTTCCTAGTTTGTAATGGCATCCATGATGTCAAGATTTAGTGTAAGGATGCACTCAAAGTGACATTTATATTAAAGAAAGCTGCCAAGACCAACGTATCTTGAAAATTGGTTCATTATGAGGATTGCCTTATGAAAGAAATGCAAAAAAAAAATATGTGCAGTTATGGAGTAAGTGTGATATATAGGAGATGATACAGCATTGTTGGGATATCATTTAATTTCATTTTTATTTTACATTAAATTTTGTGATTAGGGTCTTTGGAAATATAAGCTGTATTACCCCTAAGTAGGCTTGCGTTTGCAGACAGTTTTATGAAGAGACTGGCTTAACTGATGTTCACAACAAATTCATGATTAATACCTCTACAGGAGAAAAAATCCTCACTGAGGCACCTCTTCTGTGAAAGGAAGTCTAAAGTTGATTGAAAAACTACTCTAGGTGTCCAGGTTCTCATAAATCTCCATAAAGACAAAGAACTATCACAGGCATCATATTTCTAAGTTTCAGGGAAATGAAAATGTGCATTTCAGAATATTTTTACAATGTATTTTTTTAAAAACCAAGAAAGCAGTGAATAAGAAAGTCAAATAACTTTCAAATCATTAAGTCAAGTAACTTAATGATTTGAAGTATTTAAGTAATATACTCTGAATTAATTTAATTAACATTTGATTTTGAAATGCTGTTTTTCACTGGAACAATAGTACAAAACTCAGGATGCTGTAACTAGAAAAATTTCACAGTTCTGTTTCATTTCCAGAGTAGAGCCTAAGCAATTCAACAGTTAATTGTTTCCTGGGATTTGGGGATGAAGAGTGTGTTTTGGGGATGAAGTGAGTAAAATTCCCAAAGAAAGGCAATGTGTGTTCTATCTAGATTACTTTTATCTGTATATTTCCCACAAAGTAGTATGTTACAGCCACATGAATCATATTTCAATATCCTTCTAGCCAAATAATACTCATTCATTTATCTATTCTTTGTTAATTTATTCTTTCATTCAATGACTATTAAGCTGAATTCTGGGACTCATGCTGGGTACCAGAGAAACAAAAAAGCTTAAGATGCAGTTCATGTTTTTATGTAGGTTATTAACTGGTAGTGAGATATTTCAAGACAAATATTTTAAAATGTTAAGACTAAAACTAGAAATGCATTTTATTTTTTGTTCTGTATCATAGACTCATTTTACAATATTATAACTAGACAGTTTCATGATAGTGCTCCTGAAATTCTTTATATTCTCATTTTCTATTACTCAGACTCATTTTTATTGCTATACATGTTAAACAGATTTAGTTCTTCAAAAATCCCCATGTCCCACTTTTATTTTGTGTAGTGTTTTCTCCTCCTTTATTCTCTTTGTCATAATTATTTTTGACATGGTGAAAATTGAAGTTGTATGTTTTTTCTTTTAGCTTTCAAAATAACACTTAGAATATACTCTTGGGAACACTCCCATGACAGATATTATTAAAAGATTTCTTAAGAGTTTGATTCTTTATTTATATTTTAGGATACAGGAAAGAAATAAATAGACAATTTATACATTCAAAGATATCCACCTAAATATTGAAAGATAATATCATAAATACACATTTTTTCAATTCCCCCCATTGAGTTAATTAACATATCCGTCACCAAACATTTAATTTAAAAAAACTTTGGTGAGAACATTTAACATCTACTTTCTTAGCAAATTATAATTATATAATACAGTGTTATCAATTATAGTCACCAGGGTCTATATTAGATATTCAGACCTTATATATCTTACAAGTGAAAGTTTATCCCTTTTTACCAACCTTTCCCTAGCCTCTGGCAATCACTTTTCTACCTCTGTTTCTATGAGATCAACTTTTTTTTGATTCCATGGATAAGTGATACCATGCAGTATTTGACTTTGTGTGGCATATTTCAATTAGCATAACGCTCTCCATGGTCATCCATGTTATTGCAAATAACATGATTTCCTTCTTTTTGAAGGCTGAATAATATTCCTCTGTGTGTGTGTGTGTGTGTGTGTGTGTGTGTGTGTGTGTGTGTGTGTGTGTGTATCACATTCTTAATGCATTCATCTGTTGATGGACCATTAGGTTGTTTCCATACCTTGGCTATTGTGAATAATGCTGCAATGAACATGGAATACAGATATCTCTTCCAGATAATGATTTTGTTTCTTTTGATAATATCATCAAAAGTAACATTGCTGGATCATATGGTAGCTCTATTATTAATTTACTGAGGAGCCTCCATATTTTTTTCCATAGTGGCTGTACCAATCTACATTCCAACCAACAGTGCACCAGTGTTCTCTTTTCCCCACATCCTCACCATCATTTGTTATCTCTTGTCTTTTTGATAATAGCCATCCCAGTGATGTGAGATGATATCTCATTGTGGTATTGATTTGCATTTCCTGGATGATTAGTGATGTTCAGAATCTTTTCATGTACTCATTGGCCATTTGCATGTCTTTTTGGGAAAAGTTTCTATTCAGATCCTCTGCCCATTTTTAATTGAGTTGTTTGGGATTTTTTGCTACTGAATTTATAAGTTTCTTGTATATTTTGGATATTAACCACTTATCAGATGTGTGTATTACAAATATTTTCTCCCATTCCATAGATTGCCTTTTCATTTTGTTGATGGTTTGTTTCCTTTGCTAAGCAGAAGATTTTTAGATTGATATATTCTCATTTCTTTATGTTTCTTATTGTTGCCTTAGCTTTTGGTATCAAATCCAAAATAATCATTGACAAGACCAATGTCAAGAAACTTACCTCCTGTATTTGAATGTTACATACAAGGAAACAATGATGAAATGACTGGTCTTCTTGTTAGAAGCAATGACAATGAAAAATTTAAGGCTTTAATAATAAAGATATCAACTTAGAATTTTTATCTAGTTTAAATATTTAAAATTACATTAAACAACATCAAATTTGGGGAAGAATATATAATATTCAGTACTGTTATGCGTGTGTTAGAGTGTAAAACAGTATAGTCAATTATCAAGAACTATGAATAGTCTGATTTACCATAACTTGCAATATAACATTTTAGCATTTTACTGTTTCTTGCATGCTAGCAGAAAATGTGAGATTCTTGCATCATACATAAATTACTCTATTACTCATGGCACAGCAAGCAGCATGAGAATCATGTTTACATAAGTTTTCTCTGCCCACCAAGTCCTGTGAAAACAATACAGAGAGATCCAGATGGATGGGCCTAGAGGGTTGTATCACAACTAAGGAATTTACAAACTTAGGGAACTTAATTATTTTATAATGTACACTAAGCCTGACTGACTGACCTCTGCCCCTAAGGAAGACATATTTTCATATTGGAAAATCAGTGAATCTGGGGGGAAAGTGAACTCTATCTTTAAGGTCTTTATACACACACACACACACACACACACACACACACACACATACATATATACACATACCTACACATATATGTATATCTTTATATACATAAAGATATAAAAGACAGTCTGGAACAAAGGCTGTCACTGTCTTTGCTGGAAAAAATGCAAAAATGTGAGAAACCCATGGAGAATTATCTGGAACACCACCTTGGAAAATAATGCTATCAGTTTCTTCTAAATCTAAATGTACATCTACTCTATGACCAGCAATTACAATTCCAGGTATTTATCCAAGGGAAATAAATATATATATATATTCACAAAAAGACTTGCTCAAGAATGTTCGTAGCAAAATATTTAAGTAACGTATACCACTCAGTAATAATTCAAGCAACTCAAAAAGTGGGCAAAATATTTAAAAACATACACTTAACCAATAAGCACATGAAAAGATGCTCTAAACCATTAGTCATTAGGGAATTACAAATTAAAACTACTATGGGTTACTTTCAAATACCCAATAGAATAACTAAAATAGAAAATTTGGAAAATACTGAAAATACCAAGTGTTCGCAAGAATGGTGAGCAACAGTAACTATCATACATTGCTAGTGTGGATATGAAATGGTGCAATTTCTTTGGGAAATAGTTGGGCAGTTTCTAATAACATTAAATATATACTTACCATACCTTTGTCCTTGTGCATGATGCTGCATCACAATTGGGTTGAAGCCAGCAAGGAGAAAAGCAGGAGGACAAGCCAGACTTGTCTTTTTTCCTGGTTAGGAAGGAAAATTTTTTTAAACGTGTGCAAGACATTCCCCAGAAAGTTTCTGCTTATACCTTATTATCCAGAGCTATGCCACATGGCCCACCCCTATCAATCAGAAAAGCTTGGAAAGTCAGTATTTTACTACTATAGTAGAGGAGAAAATGATGGCTTATCATGATTTCTAAGGGAAATCCCTCCAGTTAGATTAAATTTCTATTTGTGTATATGTTAGAAAATGTTTCCTATGCATTGTTTCTTTTTCATCTTTTCACAGAATAAAAGACAAGCCAAATTTCTACTCATGATTCTGTTAACAAGCTTTTAATACTGACTATATTTTAAAATGGCCATAAATATAATAGTTCTATAAATATATTTTAACTAACTATGTTAAATGAGCCATTTTATATTCCTAGAGCTCACGGGAGGCTGAACTACATATTATTGAAACAAATGAATTATATACAATATAAGAAAACACAGCTAATGTTCTAACCACCTACTATTCTGAACTTTTCATAGAGCATGAAATTTTAAAATCATTTTCAAAAATCATTATAATAAGTTCATATAACAATCCATAGATGATTGAATTTATATAGTATGGATATAAAGCAAAACAGACCGTTCTTATGAAATTAAAAAATAACCAGTTTGACTATGTAGTTTTTGGTCATTATTCTAAATATAGCATTTGTTTTCATACCCATCAGTCCTATAATAAGGGCCTGCATCTAAATGAAATGGTATATTCTGTTGCTTGTCTTCTCAAGATACATTGTTCTTCCTAATTACTCAACAGAGAGATAATCTTGTTCCTCTTTTCACTTGCAGTCCATTAATGTGAAATTACCTGCTCTTCTCAAAATATGCCACATTTTTTCCTTTTAAACATTCTGATCCTAGTGTCTCAATTTTCTCCTCTTCCTTCTTCATCTACAGTATTCCTCATTAGCTGAATAAATTGATTCAAAATTACTTCCTCTAGAGAAACTTTACTAACCCGAGAACCTTTACTAACCCCATAACCTGGGGTTTGTGCCCCTCTCATAGTCTCCTGTAGCCTCTGCATTGATCCTCTTCTATTGTTTTATTATATTTCTTATTCTGAACTTTCTCAGCCAATAGACTGTGTTGTTCTTGTAGGCATGCACTCTTTCCTCATTTTTTCCCCTAGCACTTAAATATAGTGTTCAAAATATCATACCAACACAATCAGTAAGTATTGAGGAGAAGGACCATTTAAACTTGTATATACATTTATGAATTTTATAAGTCCAATCACAACTTCTGGTACCTACAGCTATCATCAGCATATTATTGGTTGGCTAAAGCCAAACCCATGATTCTGATTAAAACTTGGTTAAATTATGATGAGTATCTGAGTAGGAATCTTATTATAGGGCTAAGTATTATTGAAATCATTGATACCCTTACTACTCCAGAGATTAGAAAGTAAACTGTCTACTCAGCTAAGTTTGTTAGACTTTCTCAAATTGGAAACATAATAGACTAAAGATACTTTCTAAGTAATTCCATAGCATTCAAATCAACATCTGAGCCTATTACTTTACTCAGAAAAGCATTCAGTAGTCTGATGGTTAATTTTACGTGTAAATTTGACTGGCTAAATGATACCTTGTAAAACATTACTTCTAGGTGTGTCTCTGAGGGTGTTTCCAGAAGAGATTAGTGTTTGATCATTAGACTAAGTGGTGAGTTTCATCCAATCTGTTAGGACCCAAATAGAACAAAAAGGCAGAGAAAGGGTGAATTTGTTCTCTCTGCTTGAGCTGAGACCTCTGTCTTCTCCTGCCCTCTCATATTGGTGCTCCTCGTCCTCTGGCTTTTGGACTTGGATTGAGACTCACACCATCGGCTCCCCTGGTTCTCAGGCCTTTGGGTTTAGATTAGAGCTCTACCATTGTTTTTCATTGTCCTCCAGTGTGCAGACAGCAGATCATGGAACTTAAGCTTCATAAATGTGAGCCAATCCTTCACTATAAATTTACCTATCTATCTATCATCTATCAATATTGTATTGGTTCAGATTCTTTGGAGAAGCCTGGCTAATACAAGTAGTTTCCCTTAGTTCTTAGTGTAACAATGCCCAAATGTCTCCCACCATGCTTGTACTTATTCTCTAGCTTTTCCTCAGTTCTAATTTTGTTCCTTCATCAGGGTCTTCATATATGCTCTCTCAACCTGCCTAATTTTTTCCAGTCCTGATGTCTATTTGTCATGTTTTTTTAAAAACATCATAAATATGTTATACTGTCCTTCTGATCCTTCTTGAATCATGTATTAAATATCACGATTGTATCTTGAAGATTAAGAATATCTTTATAGTGAGGAAATTACAGGAGGAGTCTTTCCCTACCCCAGAAGAAAAGTGTAAAACATATGGTAGAAAACACAGAAACTCATCACTAGCTTGAGTGTATTATCTTAGACTCCTCCATCTTGCCTCAGCCCCATTCTTCATGAAATCAGGATAGAAGATCAGAAGATTAGTGTAGGAGATGAAAATAACATGTACAGTTGGTAAAAAGAAAAAAAAAAGGAATATCTTAATTTGCATTTTAAAAAAATCTTTCGTTTTCCATTTGCTCACTTTATTTTGTGCTCTTATACTATGTTAAAATATGTTAAACTATGCTCAGCAGAGGAGAAAATAGACAAGTATAATTTTTTTTAAACTCACTTTTTGATTCAAGAAAAAAGATTACTGATATCTGGCATCCAGTTGAAGTTAAAAAGGGACGAAAGATTACATTTATATATTCTCTCTATACAAACAAAGATGTTTATACATATATGCTTATAAACATACATACAGGCATATATGCATGTATATGTATTAGATTATGAATGCAGCAGCTATATACACCATTCATGTAGCATCTAGCTATTTATCATTCATGCATCTTACATACCTTTATCAATTTACACTTTGCAAATGGAAATTGGTGGAGAGAGAACCAAAAAGGAGGTCACAAGAGATTAAAATCATTGGTTATTTTGGAAAATAAGGACTAATAGAGGGGAACAAAAGCTGAGAAGTTTAAATGATTTGTGTAGAAATGTCTTTAAGGTCTAGAATAAACAAATAGACATAAAAGAATGAATGCATGATATGTTTTAAATAGACTACCACAATGTCTAAGGTCAAGAAGAGGAATGAAAAATTTGTAAAAATACACATATTTTGTTTATGTAGGAAATGAAGCTTTTATTGTGATACTTATGTGTGCACAATACCCCAATAATATAGAATTGCTTTACTTTTTGGATATAGTTGTTACAAAAGAGACCAACTAAAGTGTATAGACTTTAAAACAAAGATATAATTTAATTGTGAAGGGGGGAAATATGTATATGAGATTTTATCTTTAAAAATAAATTGGGAGGAGGAGCTTCAAGATGGCAGAAGAGTAAGACATGGAGAATATCCTCTCCACAAATATATCAAAAATACATCTACATGTGGAACAGCTCCTACAGAACACCTACTGAACGCTGGCAGAAGACCTCAGACCTCCCAAAAGGCAAGAAACTCCCCACGTACCTGGGTAGGGCAAAAGAAAAAGGAAAAAACAGAGACAAAACAACAGGGATGGGACCTGTACTTCTGGGAGGGAGCTGTGAAGGAGGAAAGGTTTTCACACACTAGGAAGCCCCTTCACTGGCGGAGACGGAAGTGGCAGAGGGGGGGAGCTTCAGAGCCACGGAGGAGAGCGCAGCCACAGGGGTGTGGAGGGCAAAGCCGAGAGATTCCCGCACAGAGGGTCAGCGCCGACCAGCACTCACCAGCCCAAGAGGCTTGTCTGCTCACCGCCGGGGCCGGCGGGGGCTGGGAGCTGAGGCTCGGGCTTCGGTCGTATCGCAGGGAAAGGACTGGGGTTGGCTGCGTGAACACAGCCTGAAGGGGTTAGCGCACCACAGCTAGCCGGGAGGGAGTCCGGGGAAAAAAGTCTGGAGCTCCCAAACAGGCAAGAGACTTTTTCTTGCCTCTTTGTTTCCTGGTGCGTGAGGAGAGGGGATTAAGAGCACCGCTTAAAGGAGCTCCAGAGATGGGCATGAGCCGTGGCTATCAGCGCGGACCCCAGAGACGGGCATGAGACGCTAAGGCTGCTGCCGCCGCCACCAAGAAGCCTGTGTGCAAGCACAGGTCACTCTCCACAACGCCCCTCCCGGGAGCCTGTGCAGCCCGCCACGGCCAGGGTCCCGTGATCCAGGGACAACTTCTCCGGGAGAACACACAGCACACGTCAGGCTGGTGTAACGTCACGCCGGCCTCTGCCGCCGCAGGTTCGCCTGCATCCATACCCTTCCCTCCCCCCAGCCTGAGTGAGCCAGAGCCCCCAAAGCAGCTGCTCCTTTAACCCTGTCCTGTCGGAGCGAAGAACAGATGCCCTCAGGCGACCTACATGCAGAGGCAGGGTCCAAATCCAAAGCTGAACACTGAGAGCTGTGCCAACAAAGAAGAGAAAGGAAAATTTCTCCCAGCAGCCTCAGGAGCAGCGGATTAAATCTCCACAATCAACTTGATGTACCCTGCATCTGTGGAATCCCTGAATAGACAACAAATCATCCCAAATTGAGGAGGTGGACTTTGGGATCAATGATATATATATATTTTTCCCCCTTTTCTCTTTTTGTGAGTATGTATGTGTATGCTTCTGTGTGTGATTTTGTCTGTATAGCTTTGCTTTTACCATTTGTCCTAGGGTTCTTTATGTCCATTTTTGTTTTTGTTTTGTTTTGTTTTGTGTTTTGGGGTTTTTTTTACTTTAAAAATTTTTTTTCTTAATAATTATTTTTTATTTTAATAACTATTTTAGTTTACTTTATTTTATTTTATCTTCTTTCTTTCTTTCTATTTTTTCTCCCCTTTATTCTGAGCTGTGTGGATGAAAGGCTCTTGGTGCTCCAGCCAGGCATCAGGGCTGTGCTTCTGAGGTGGGAGAGCCAAGTTGAGGACACTGGTCCACAAGAGACCTCCCAGCTCCATGTAATATCAAATGGTGAAAATCTCCCAGAGATCTCCATCTCAATGCCAAGACCCAGCTTCACTCAACGACCAGCAAGCTACAGTGCTGGACACCCTATGCAAAACAACAAGCAAGACAGGAACACAACCCCATCCATTAGCAGAGAGGCTGCCTAAAAGCATAATAAGGCCACAGACACCCCAAAACATGCCACCAGACGTGGACCTACCCAACAGAAAGACAAGATCCAGCCTCATCCACCAGAACACAGGCACTAGTCCCTTCCACCAGGAAGCCTACACAACCCACTGAACCAACCTTAGCCACTGGGGACAGACCCCAATAACAACAGGAACTACGAATGTGCAGCCTGCTAAAAGGAGACCCTAAACACAGTAAGTTAAGCAAAATGAGAAGACAGAAAAACACACAGCAGATGAAGGAGCAAGGCAAAAACCCACCAGACCTAACAAATGAAGAGGAAATAGGCAGTCTACCTGAAAAATAATTCAGAATATTGATAGGAAAGATGATCCAAAATCTTGGAAATGGAATAGAAAAAATACAAGAAACTTTTAACAAGGACCTAGAAGAACTAAAGAGCAAACAAACAGTGATAAACAAAACAATAAATAAAATTAAAAATTCTATAGAAGGGATCAATAGCAAATAACTGAGGCAAAAGAACAGATAAGTGGCCTGGAAGATACAATAGTGGAAATAACTACTGCAGAACAGAATAAAGAAAAAAGAATGAAAAGAACTGAGGACA
This sequence comes from Balaenoptera borealis, assembly GCF_965194805.1. Classification (NCBI taxonomy): domain Eukaryota; kingdom Metazoa; phylum Chordata; class Mammalia; order Artiodactyla; family Balaenopteridae; genus Balaenoptera; species Balaenoptera borealis. Next base: position 43,981,431 of record NC_138862.1, read on the forward strand.
GTCTCAGAGACCTCTGGGACAACATTAAAAGCACCAACATTCGAATTATAGGGGTCCCAGAAGAAGAAGAGAAAAAGAAAGAGACTGAGAAAATATTTGAAGAGATTATAGTTCAAAACTTCCCTAATATGGGAAAGGAAATAGTTAATCAAGTCCAGGAAGAAAGGAGAGTCCCAAACAGGATAAATCCAAGGAGAAACACGCCAAGAAACATATTAATCAAACTATCAAAAATTAAATACAAAGAAAAAATATTAAAACCAGCAAGAGAAAAACAACAAATAACACACAAGGGAATCCCCATAAGGTTAACAGCTGATCTTTCAGCAGAAACTCTGCAAGCCAGAAGGGAGTGGCAGGACTTATTTAAAGTGATGAAGGAGAAAAACCTACAACCAAGATAACTCTACCCAGCAAGGATCTCATTCAGATTTGATGGAGAAATTAAAACCTTTACAGACAAGGAAAAGCTAAGAGAATTCACCACCACCAAACCAGCTTTACAACAAATGCTAAAGGAACTTTTCTAGGCAGGAAACACAAGAGAAGGAAAAGACCTACAATGACAAACCCAAAGCAATTAAGAAAATGGTATTAGGAACATACATATCGATAAGTACCTTAAATGTAAATGGATGAAATGCTCCAACCAAAAGACATAGACTGGCTGAATAAGTACAAAAACAAGACCCATATATATGCTGTCTACAAGAGACCCACTTCAGACCTAGGGACACATACAGACTGAAAGTGAGGGGATGGAAAAAGATATTCCATGCAAATGGAAATCAAAAGAAAGCTGGAGTAGCAATTCTCATATCAGACAAAATAGACTTTAAAATAAAGACTCTTACAAGAGACAAAGAAGGACACTACATAATGATCAAGGGATCAATCCAAGAAGAAGGTATAAAAATTGTAAATATTTATGCACCCAACATAGGAGCACCTCAATACATAAGGCAAATACTAACAGCCATAAAAGAGGAAATCGACAGTAACAAAATCATAGTAGGGGACTTTAACACCCCACTTTCACCAATGAGCAGATCATCCAAAATGAAAATAAATAAGGAAACACAAGCTTTAAATGATACATTAAACAAGATGGACTTAATTGATATTTATAGGACATTCCATCCAATAAGAACAGAATACACGTTCTTCTCAAGTGCTCATGGAACATTCTCCAGGATAGATCATATCTTGGGTCACAAATCAAGCCTTGGGAAATTTAAGAAAATTGAAATCGTATCAAGTATCTTTTCCGACCACAAAGCTATGAGACTAGATATCAATTACAGGAAAAAATCTGTAAGAAATACAAACAAAGGGAGGCTAAACAACACACTACTTAATAACCAAGAGATCACTGAAGAAATCAAAGAGGAAATCAAAAAATACCTAGAAACAAATGACAATGAAAACATGACGACCCAAAACCTATGGGATGCAGCAAAAGTAGTTCTAAGAGGAAAGTTTATAGCAATACAATCCTACCTTAAGAAACAAGAAACATCTCAAATAAACAACTTAACCTTACACCTAAAGCAATTAGAGAAAGAAGAACAGAAAAACCCCAAAGTTAGCAGAAGGAAAGAAATCATAAAGATCAGATTAGAAATAAATGAAAAAGAAATGAAGGAAACGACAGCAAAGATCAATAAAACTAAAAGCTGGTTCTTTGAGAAGATAAACAAAATTGATAAACCATTAACCAGACTCATCAAGAAAAAAAGGGAGAAGACTCAAATCAATAGAATTAGAAATGAAAAAGTTGGAGTAACAACTGACACTGCAGAAATACAAAGGATCATGAGAGATTACTACAAGCAACTATATGCCAATGAAATGGACAACCTGGAAGAAATGGACAAATTCTTAGAAATGCACAACCTTCCAAGACTGAACCAGGAAGAAATAGAAAATATGAACAGACCAATCAAAAGCACTGAAATTGAAACTTTGATTAAAAATCTTCCAACAAACAAAAGCCCAGGACCAGATGGCTTCACAGGCGAATTCTATCAAACATTTAGAGAAGAGGTAACACCTATCCTTCTCAAACTCTTCCAAAATATAGCAGAGGGAGGAACACTCCCAAACTCATTCTACAAGGCCACCATCACCCTGATACCAACACCAGACAAAGATGTCACAAAGAAAGAAAACTACAGGCCAATATCACTGATGAACATAGATGCAAATATCCTCAACAAAATAGCAGCAAACAGAATCCAACAGCACATTAAAAGGATCATACACCATGATCAAGTGGGGTTTACCCCAAGAATGCAAGGATTCTTCAATATATGCAAATCAATCAATGTGATACACCATATTAACAAATTGAAGGAGAAAAACCATATGATCATCTCAATAGATGCAGAAAAAGCTTTCGACAAAATTCAACACCCATTTATGATGAAAACCCTCCAGAAAGTAGACATAGAGGGAACTTTCCTCAACATAATAAAGGCCATATATGACAAACCCACAGCCAACATCGTCCTCAATGGTGAAAAGGTGAAACCATTTCCACTAAGATCAGGAACAAGACAAGGTTGTCGACTCTCACCACTATTATTCAACATAGTTTTGGAAATTTTAGCCACAGCAGTCAGAGAAGAAAAAGAAATAAAAGGAATCCAAATCGGAAAAGAAGAAGTAAAGCTGTCACTGTTTGCAGATGACATGATGCTATACATAGAGAATCCTAAAGATGCTACCAGAAAACTACTAGAGCTAATCAATGAATTTGGTAAAGTAGCAGGATACAAAATTAATGCACAGAAATCTCTAGCATTCCTATACACTAATGATGAAAAATCTGAAAGTGAAATTAAAAAACACTCCCATTTACCATTGCAACAAAAAGAATAAAATATCTAGCGATAAACCTACCTAAGGAGACAAAAGACCTGTATGCAGAAAATTATGATACTGATGAAAGAAATAAAAGATGATACATATAGATGGAGAGATATACCATGTTCCTGGATTGGAAGAATCAACATTGTGAAAATGACTCTACTACCCAAAGCAATCTACAGATTCAATGCAATCCCTATCAAACTACCACTGGCATTTTTCACAGAACTAGAACAAAAAATTTCACAATTTGTGTGGATACACAAAAGACCCCGAATAGCCAAAGCAATCTTGAGAACGAAAAATGGAGCTGGAGGAATCAGGCTCCCTGACTTCAGACTATATTACAAAGCTACAGTAATCAAGACAGTTTGGTACTGGCACAAAAACAGAAACATAGCTCAATGGAACAGGATAGAAAGCCCAGAGATAAACCCATGCACATATGGTCACCTTATCTTCGATAAAGGAGGCAAGCATATACAGTGGAGAAAAGACAGCCTCTTCAATAAGTGGTGCTGGGAAAATTGGACAGGTACATGTAAAAGTATGAAATTAGAACACTCCCTGACACCATACACAAAAATAAACTCAAAATGGATTAAAGACCTAAGTGTAAAGCCAGACACTATCAAACTCTTAGAGGAAAACATAGGCAGAACACTCTATGACATAAATCACAGCAAGATCCTTTTTGACCCAGCCCCTAGAGAAATGGAAATAAAAACACAAATAAACAAATGGGACCTAATGAAACTTAAAAGCTTTTGCACAGCAAAGGAAACCATAAACAAGACCAAAAGACAATCATCAGAATGGGAGAAAATATTTGCAAATGAAGCAACTGACAAAGGATTAATCTCCAAGATTTACAAGCAGCTCACACAGCTCAATAACAAAAAAACAAACAACCCAATCCAAAAATGGGCAGAAGACCTAAATAGACATTTCTCCAAAGAAGATATACAGATGGCCAACAGACACATGAAAGAATGCTCAACATCATTAATCATTAGAGAAATGCAAATCAAAACTACAATGAGGTATCATCTCACACCGGTCAGAATGGCCATCATCAAAAAATCTAGAAACAATAAATACTGGAGAGGGTGTGGAGAAAAGGGAACACTCTTGCACTGTTGGTGGGAATGTAAATTGATACAGCCACTATGGAGAACAGTATGGAGGTTCCTTAAAAAACTAAAAATAGAACTACCATATGACCCAGAAATCCCACTCCTGGGCATATACCCTGAGAAAACCATAATTCAAAAAGAGTCATGTACCAAAATGTTCATTGCAGCTCTATTTACAATAGCCAGGACATGGAAGCAACCTAAGTGTCCATCATCGGATGAATGGATAAAGAAGATGTGGCACATATATACAATGGAATATTACTCAGCCATAAAAAGAAATGAAATGGAGGTATTTGTAATGAGGTGGATGGAGTTAGAGTCTGTCATACAGAGTGAAGTAAGTCAGAAAGAGAAAAACAAATACAGTATGCTAACACATATATATATGGAATCTAAGGAAAAAAAAAAAAAAAGGTCATGAAGAACATAGTGGCAAGACGGGAATAAAGACACAGACCTACTAGAGAATGGACTTGAGGATATGGGGAAGGGGAGGGGTGAGATGTGACAGGGTGAGAGAGTGTCATGGACATATATACACTACCAAATGTAAAATAGATAGCTAGTGGGAAGCAGCCACATAGCACAGGGAGATCAGCTCGGTGCTTTGTGACCACCTAGAGGGGTGGGATAGGGAGGGTGGGAGGGAGGGAGATGCAAGAGGGAAGAGATATTGGAACATATGTATATGTATAACTGATTCACTTTGTTATAAAGCAGAAACTAACACACCATTGTAAAGCAATTATACTCCAATAAAGATGTTTAAAAAAAAAAGAGACATGTACCTAAATGTTCATTGCAGCTCTATTTACAATAGCCAGGACATGGAAGCAACCTAAGTGTCCATCAACAGATGAATGGATATAGAAGATGTGGCACATTTATACAATGGAATATTACTCAGCCATAAAAAGAAACAAAATTGAGTTATTTGTAGTGATGTGGATGGACCTAGAGTCTGTCATACAGAGTGAAGTAAGTCAGAAAGAGAAAAACAAATACAGTATGCTAACACATATATTTGGAATGTAAGAAAAAAAAATGGTCATGAAGAACCTAGGGGCAAGAGGAGAATAAAGACACAGACCTACTAGAGAATGGACTTGAGGATATGGGGAGGGGGAATGGTAAGCTTTGACAAAGTGAGAGAGTGGCATGGACATATATACACTACCAAACGTAAAATAGCTAGCTAGTTGGAAGCAGCCGCATAGCACAGGGAGATCAGCTCAGTGCTTTGTGACCACCTGGAGGGGTGGGATAGGGAGTGTGGGAGGGAGGGAGACACAAGAGGGAAGAGATATGGGAAAATATGTATATGTATAACTGATTTACTTTGTTATAAAGCAGAAACTAACACACCATTGTAAAGCAATCATACTCCAATGAAGATGTTAAAAAATAAAAATAAATAAAAAATAAATAAATTGGAAATAGAAATTTAAAATGAAAATAGAGTTTTATTTTGACGTTAACAAGTGTAGGTCCTAATTGCAAATGTACACTGATAATATATCTGCTATATTTTTATGGTAATTATTTATTGAAATAAATTGGACCCATTATTTTGAATATTTAGAAGATTGAAAATAACTATTTTATTTTACTTTTCCAAAGGTTTGAAATAATTGGTTTTAGCTGTAGTGTATACTTGAAAGGCATGAATATTGCCTATATGTTCACATCTATTTGCCATGGATTATTTTTTCTTCTAGTTCTATTTATATATCATTTATATACAGCACTGTATAAATTTAAGTTGTACAGAATAATGATTTGACTTACATACTGAAATGATTATCACAATAAGTTTATTGAACGTCCACTATTTCATATTGGTACAAAAGTAAAGAAATAGAAAAAAATTTTGTTTGTGATGAGAACATTTAGGCTTTAGTCTTAACAGTTTTCATATATAACATACAGCACTGTTAATTATATTTATCATGTTGTACCTTACGATCCTAGTACTTATTATAACTGGATGTTTGTGCCTTTTGACTGCCTTCATCCAGTTCCCCCTCCCCCGACATCCAGTCTCTCATAACTGCAAATCCAATCTCTTTTTCTATGAGTTTGTTTCTTTGTTTTTGAAGCATAGTTGACCTATAACACTATGTTAGTTCTTGTTACACAACAGAGTGATTTTTTTCCCTACACATTTCAAAATGATCAGCACAATGTCTAGTTACAATATGTCACTATAGAAAGAAATTACTTATTGACTATATTTCCCACACTGTACATTCATACCCATGACTCATCTATTTTGCAGCAGGAAGTTTGTACCTCTTAATGTCTCTCACCTATTTCTTTCCTCCCCCTCTCCCTCTCTGGTACCTACCTGTTTGTTCCCTGTATATATAATTCTTTCTGTTTTCTTTTGTTTGTTCATTTGTATTGATTTTAAGATTATATATACAAGTTAAATCACATGGTATTTGTCTTTCTCTGTCTCACATATTTCACTTAACATAATACCCTCTAGTTTCATCCATGTTGTCACAAATGGCAAAATTTTATTATTTTCATGGCAGAATAATATTCCATTCTGTATATACATATATATGGTATGTGCGTGTATATACATATATATACCATATCTTCTTTATTCATTCATCTATTGATGGGCACTTGGGTTGCTTCCATATCTTACCTGTTGTAAATAATTTTTCAGTAAACATAGGAGGGCATGTATCTTTCTGAATTAATGTTTTTGTTTTCTTTGGATAAGTACCAAGGAGTAGAATTGCTGGCTCATAAGGTAGTTCTATTTTTAATTTTTTTGAGGAATCTACATACTGTTTTCTATAGTGGCTGCACCAAATGTCCTTCCCACCAACAGTGCAAGAGGGTTTCGTTTTCTCCACATCCTTACCAGCACTTGTTTTTTGTTGCCTTTTTGATGATAGCCATTCTGACAGTTTTGATGTAGTATCTCATTGTGGTTTTGATTTGCATTTCCCTGATGATTAGTGAAGTTGAGCATATTTTCATGTGTCTTTGGCCATCTGTATGTCTTCTTTAGAAAAATGTCTATTCAGATCCTCTGCCCATTTTTAATTGGGTCATTTGCTCTTTGATGCTGATTTGTATGAGTTATTTGTATATTTTTTATATTAATCCCTTATGAGATGTATCATTTGCAAATATTTCTTCCATTCAGTAGGTGGCCTTTTTCTTTTGTTGATAGTTTCCTTCACTGTGCAAAAGCTTTTTGGTTTGATGTAGTTTCATTTATTTAGTTTTGCTTTAGTTTCTCTTGCCTGAGGATAATAGCCAAAATAATGTTAAGATTAATATCAAAAAGAGTACTGCTTATGTTTTCTTCTACAAGTTTAATGGTTTCAGATCTTACTTAAGTCTTTAATCCAATTTGAATTTATTTTTATGCATGGTGTGAGAGAGTAGTCAAGTTTGATTCTTTTGCATGCAGCTGTCTTGTTTTCTCAATACCATTTATTGCAGAGGCTGTCTTTTCCCCACTGTATAATCTTGCTTCCTTCATTGTAGATTAATAGCTCACATAAGTGTGGGTTCATTTCTGGCCTCTCTATTCTGTTCCATTGATCTATGTGTCTGTTTTTGTGCCAGTACCATACTATTTTAATGGCTGTAGCTTTGTAGTATAGTTTGTAATCAGGAAATGTGATACCTCCAGATTTGTTCTTCTTTCTCAAAATTGGCTATTCAGAGTCTTTTTGTACCCATACAAATTTTAATATCATATGTTCTAGTTCTGTAAAAATTGCCATTGGTATTTCAATTGGGATTGCATTGAATCTGTAGACTGCCTTTGGTAGTATGATCATTTTAACAATATTAATTCTTCCAATCCATGAACATGGTATATCTTTCCATCTTTCTGTTTCATCTTCAATTTCTTTCATCTGTAACTTAATAGTTTTCCAAGAACAAGTATTTTACTTCCTTAGTTAAATTTATTCCGTGGTATTTTATTCTTTTTGATGCAATTGTAAATGGGATTGTTTTCTTAATTTCTCTTTCTGATAGTTCATTTTTAGTGTACACAAATGCAACAGATTTTTGTATATTAATTTTGGATTCTGCACTGTACCAAATACATTGATGAGTTCTACTAGTCTTTTGGTGGCATATTTAGGATTTTCTGTATATAGTATAATGTCATCTGCAAACAGTGATAGTTTTACTTCTTCCTTTCCAGTTTGGATTCCTTTTATTTCTTTTTCTTGTCTGATTGCTCTGTCTAGAACTTCCAATACTATGTTGAATAAAAGTGCTGAGAGTGGGCATACTTCTCTTGTTCCTAATCTTAGAGGAAATGTTTTCAGCGTTTCACCCTTGAATATAATGTTGGCTATGGGCTTATCATATACAGCCTTTAATATGTTGAGGTATGTTCCCTCTATACCCACTTTGTTAACAGTTTTTATCATAAATGGATGTTGTATTTTGTCAACTACTTTTTCTGCATTTATTGAAATTGCTGTATGATTTTTATCCTTCATTTTGTTAATGTAGTGTACTATATTGATTGATTTACAGTTATTGAACCATCTTTGCATCCCTGAAATAAATCCCACTTGATCATGGTGCATGATACTTTTAATGTATTGTTTAATTAGTTTTGCTAATATTTTGTTGAGGATTTTTTCATCTATGTTCATCATGATAATTGGCCTATAATGTTTTTATTGTAGTGTCATTTTCTGGTTTTGGTATCAGTGTCATGCTTGCCTTGTAGAATGAGTTTGGAATTGCTCCCTCCTCTTCAATTATTTTGGAATAGTTTGAGGAGAATTGGTGTTAACTCCTCTTGAAAAGTTTGGTAGAATTCACTTGTGAAGCCATCTAGTCCTGGACTTTTGTTTATTGGGAATTTTGGGGGTTTTTTGGGGGTGGTTACTGATTCAATTTCATTACTGGTAATTGGTCTGTTCGTATTTTCTATTTCTTCCTGGGTCTTGGGACATTGTACACCTCTAGGAAATTGTCCATTTCTCCTGGTTGTCCATTTTATTAGATATAATTGTTTCTAGTAATCTTTTATGATCCTTTGTATTTCTGTGGTATCGGTTGTAACTTCTCTTTTTTCATTTCTGATTTTATTGGTTTGGACCCTCTCTCTTTGTTTCTTGATGCATCAGGCTAAGTTTATCAATTTTGTTTACCTTTTAAAAGAACCAGCTCTTCGTTTTATTGATCTTTTCCATTGGTTTTTTAGTCTCCATTTATTTCTGCTCTGATCTTTATAATTTCTTTCCTTCTATTAATACTAAGTTTGGGTTTTGTTTGTTCTTTTCCTAGTTCCTTTAGGTGTAAGATTAGGTTGTTTATTTGAGATTTCTCTTTTTTCATAAGGTAGACTTATATTGTTATGAACTTCCCTCTTAGAATTGCTTTTGCTGCATCCCACAGATTTTGGATTACTGTGTTTCATTTTTATTTGTCTCCAGGTATCTTTTTTATTTCTTCTTTGATTTCTTCAGCGATTCCTTGGTTGTTTAGTAGCATATTGTTTAGCCTCCACATGTTTGTGTTTCTGTGGTTCTTTTCCTTAAAATTGATTTCTAATCTCATAGTATTTGGTCAGAAAAGATGCTTGATATAATTTGAAATTTCTTAAATTTACTGAGACTTGTTTTGTTTCCTAACATGTGATCTTTCTTGGAGAATGTTCCATGTGCCCTTGAAAAGAATGTGTATTCTGCTGCTTTGGGTGGAATGTCCTATATATACCTATTAAGTTCATTTGGTCTAACGTGTCATTTAAGGCCAGTGTTTCCTTGTTGACTTTCTGTCTGAGTGATCTGTCCATGGATGTAAGAGGGTTGTTAAAATACCCTACTATTATGGTTTTCCTGTCACTTTCTTCCATTATGTCCGTTAATAATTTGTCTTATGTATTTAGGTGCTCCTATGTTGGGAGCAGTTGTATTTACATTTGTTATATCTTCTTCTTGGATTGATCCCTTGATTATTATATTATGTCCTCCTTTGTCTTGTGTTACAATCTTTTTTAAAAATTCTATTTTGTCTGATATAAGTATTGGTACTCTGACTTTCTTTTTATTTTCATTTGCATGAAAGTAAAATACCCTTTTCTGTCCCCTCATTTTCAGCCTGTTTGTGTCTTTAGATGTGAAGTGCTATCTTGAAAATATTGTTAAATTATAAAAACATGTTTATAATTGTGTTTAATAAAATTCAAATCAAAATTGAGCTGTATTCTAATTTTACAAAAATTCAAGAGTGAAACCCCTTGTTATACTCTGTACCATTTTATTTTCCAAATTTCCTTGGCAAAATATTTTACGGCACTATAGGCAGTTCCACACTTCACATTGAAATTTTGCAGCTTGATCACTGAACAAATTATTTTTGCTGACACATAAAATGAATCATCATATTTTTAAAGAACATGTCCTATAGGCATATTTTGTCAGATCCCTGCTGCTCATCTTCCCAATGCCTGCCTTTCCCAGGGATGTCTCTGTGTCTGCTAAGGAGCAGAGAATCTTCCTCTCCCCATGAGATCTAATAAGGACAGAAATTTTTGTTTGTTTTGTTATTCACAGAAACTAGAATGTCAGGGAAATAATGGAAACTGGTTCAATATTTGTTAACTGAACTAATTAGTTAATGGCTAATGAGTTCATAATGCCTATTTATTTTCATATAAACTGATCTCTTTGACAGATTTGCACTGCAGAGGGCTTTGCATATGTTCTCAAACCAGTAGCTGCTCAGAAGTTTCATGAAATTTCAAATATTTGCAGTCTCATTTTGCACTACATTATTTTACATGAACACTTCAAAGTGTTTAACAGACAGAAAACAAAAGCTACTGATATGATGGAGATTGTTGGGATGTACAGTATTTTGGCAGAAATACACCTTTGTGTGAAATGGGGAAGAATGTTTGAGAGAGCATTATTGAGCAGCCAATCTTTGGTGAATATTTTGTTCTGTGAGAACTTTTGCGTCCATATACAGATCTGTAACTGGATATTTTGGTTAATGAATGCTCTGTTAATGTGTCCATGCCTATATACAGCCCTCACTTTCCTGTTACCCAAGATTTATGTATGTATATACATATATATTATATATGTATATATATATGCTATATATCCAATATCTGTTAGATATATGATATGTATGTATAAAATATACCACTCTGTGACACAGATAATTTGCCTCCTTCCAGTGTATCTAGGCACAGATATCTTCTAAAAATACACAATACCTATGTGCTTCTGGCTTCACGTGTGTTTGGATCATTGCACCAGTTCAGCAGCTTTTCTTTTGGTGGGCCTGGAGAGGCAGTGGGAGGACTGAACATGTAACAGCTGTGCTTTTCTATCTAGTAATTGGAGTTTAATAGAAGTATAATGGGAACGTTTGAATGATTTGTAGTTGTTTTGTGTACTTATTTATTTAATTTTAAAGAATATATTTTTAAGCAAAGACAATTTACCACAAAATTTAGATGTCTTTTACAAATATCTGTTCATTTTTTAAAATTTTTTTCAGGATTCTCCAATGGTTTCCTTTCTTTTAAAATGAATGTAATTTTACATACTCAAAGTGTTTTTAACACCATCACTAACCGTACTTCTGCTGACGACCTTTCCTTGAGATTCCAACATCTTAACAGTCACTCAAATATTGCAAAATTCCATTAAAGATAAATATGTCTAAAGGACAGCATTCCCTTGGCAGGCATTTTATCTCTAAACTAGTACCTTCCAATAGAATTTTCTGCAATGGAAAGATGTTCTATAATCTGAACACCCAGTATGGTAGTTTGTGTGGCTTTTGTGCATTTGAAATGTGGCTAGTGAGGCTGAAAAAAAAAAAAAATCACTGTTTTAAATTTCATTTAATTTTAATTAATACAGATTTAAATCTATGTAGCCACATGTGGCTACATAGAACAGTCTGCTCCAAAACTAAATTAAAAGTTTTTTGCAAGTTAGAGAACAGAAAAGATGGCTTTATTTAATTTATGTTTTATTCCTTTATTTGACCTATCATTCAACATCAGTACTTATCATGTACTCACTATTTTCCAGGCATTGCTCTAATTAGAGAGTATTCAATAATAAGATGTATATGCCAGAGAAAGGCTGTAGGGTAAGCAGCACTGTTCCTCATTCCCAAAGACACCCTCAGCATAAATAAAAATACTGGTAGGGGAAAGGCAAGCAACAAAACTTAGACATGAGTGTGTATGTTTGTGTGTTTAAGAAGTAGGTGTATCTATATATGTGCACATGTTTGAATGTTTTTGAGTCATTGATCAGATTTGCTGGGGCAAAGACTCCAAGAAAGAGATACTTATGTAGGAAATTTATCAGGGAATGTCTTAAGATTGGAGAGAGAACAAATTTTAACTGAAATGTAGTTGCAAAAAATACCTCAACTGATCCTACAGGGAGCTCTGGACTCAGTGGGTGAGTGGGAGGGAGAGTAATGTATTCATTCTATGGTATCATTCTAAATTTTCACTCTGAAATGCTATTAGGTATTATTTCTTACCTTGGAAAAGATATATATATATATATATGTGGGTTTTTTTAATACGTAAACCATTTTTATATATAAAAGATATAGATAACTTTTATATTTCTTTTGGATATGCCAAAACATAGAATCTACTAAAAGGAAGCAACGTCTGAACTAGTCTGAATGGTTGTAAGATTTGCCTACAGTAGTATACATAATAATGTTAAACCATTTAGTAAAATTAATTGCTTGACCATTTTGATGGAACTTGTATGTAAAAAAGTATAGACATATAATATTATAAATATTATATAACTATAGACATAATATTATTACATCAAGCAGTGTTTATTTTTATTACAAGGAGCAATTTACTTTCACAATAATTTATAGTAGTAGTAGTTTATGTTCTGTATCTTCCTAACATATTTAAAGTAAAATTTGAGTGATTAAAATAAAAATTATCACACAACTCCTGGAACACAACCAAAACACAGGGAGTAGCACCTGAACTATACTCATCCTAGAAATTAACAAAATAAATGTTATGATTAATAATAATAATAATAAAATATCTTTGGTAACAACCACATGTTAGGATCTTATGCCCTTGAAACTCATCTCTTCATTTTTCAAAGACAATTGTCCTATCAGTTGTTTGAAAAATACATATCAAACCTCAGATACCCTGTAGTTTGCTTTAATGAGACATTTTACTGAGGTTTCAATAATCATTATAAGATTCCTGTATCTATTGCAACCTAACATGTGGCAGACCGAGTTATTCAGAAACAAACAGCAAGTCTTTCCTCTCTTCCTAGATAGAGTACTTCTCATTTTTCAAAATCATATTCCAGCACACAGTAATGCAATCATCATGGTGAGACTGTCAGTAATAACCCTCACTACTCAAGTGGCTTCTTTGAACAGCTGCTCTGACACAATTTAAAATCCCATATTCCTCTGAAGGATAACAAATAATGACTATGACTATAGAAACATTTGAAATCTTAATGAGATACTGTATAAAGACATTTACATGGTATCAGCAGTGTGTCAACAAAGAGTGCCCATTTCCTTACATCAGGCATTTATTGTCTTTGAACCTTTTGGGAACATCAAAGACATCATGTGTTCTCTACATACACATTCAAAAGCATCTGAAATTTGAGCATATATCTAGAAATATTCAGCACATTTTTCTATTCCAATTCAATTCTTCATGCACCAGTGTTTCTGACATAAAGCATTGCTATAAAATGATGGAAATCATGAAAATCTACATTATGAATTTCAGACTTATTGAAAGAAATTCTTTTGTAACTAGTTAACATTTCATATGGCTATTCAATGCCCAATATTAGACCAATTCATTTTTGCAAAAAAATATATAATTCATAGATTAATAGACTGATAACAATTCAAAAAAAGAAAAGGAAAAGAAAGATAAAAATATTGAGAAATGTAAGTTGATGTACAAGAAACTACTTTATACTAGAAGATAAATATGATGTAAAACTAGTTTCAGCATTCTACTCAGTTCAGAACAGTTCTCTGTGTTGTTTGGATTTAATCTGACCACATCATACCTTTGTTTAATAATTCTGAATTATTGCAAACATGCACAATTAGGAGAGAATTGTTTCAGTTTTAACCAAAGGACTTGGGATCCTCGTCTAACTTAATGTATTGTTGGCAAGATTCATTTTCTTGCAGCTGGATAAAGCTTGCTTCAGGAAAGAGAGTCTGTCTCTCATCATTAAGCCTTCTTTCAGAGGATCACCTGATTGGATCAGGCTTACACAAGATAAACTTCCTTTTATTAACCTAAAGTAAAAATAAACTGATTATAGAATGTAATTACAGCTGCAAAGTTCCCTCACTTTTGCCATGGATTCTTGATAAGCTTTGAAATTAACTAGATTTATTTAGATAGTTCTAAGTTAATCACTCTTGATTTTTTTTCTAAGACACAGTATGTCTTTTCAGTTGCTGATTTCAATACTTTTTCTTTAAAGTTCTCTTGAGTTTCATGTTGTTTTACTTCATTTTTTAAAAATTTTGTGAATTCTTTTACTTCTCTCTTTCATGCCCCATATTGCATCCTCTGTGCTACCTCAAGGTAATTTTTTTCCTCTAAGATAGTTTGATTTTTCCCTTATGATTCTTCTCAGAGGTCAGCTAGTACAAAGTTTATTTCTCTAGTTTGATATATTGTCCCTGAGATTTTGTATGTCTGTTTTATACTCTAATTTCACAAAAGTAAAAGGACATTGATTTATTATATATTTTCTAAAGGTGTAATGACAAAATTTTGGGTCACAGTGTTTACACTTCTCTGTAGTAAATTTTTTTCCGATGAGTATAACTAACCATTTGGATTTGTTTTCCTTCTTTTCTCCATACATCTTATAGATACTATGCTTGATATTTTACATTTTACTTGTATTTGAATAGTGTAATTACTTCCTGAGCCAGCTTTTATCAGGAGGACCAGGGTCATGTTATAGTGTAGCAAAGACTTTCTTTATGAAATTAGAGCATCTATTTGAGTATAGTCTCTCAGTCTTCATTTCTGCTAGACAACAATGCCTCACTGCAGAAGCTACTTTCTTTAAATGACTTCTCTTTGGAATTGCTCATACATAGCCACCTTCCTGCTGCTTCTTCATGACAAATGAGGTTGGAAAGAGGAAACTCTGCCACAGCCATAATATACTGCCCTGTTTCAAATAAGCAATTTTGGTTTTGAATCTCAAACTGCATCACTTAATTTGGAGAATTTGCCTCAATCATAGTAGTGAAGTTTTCAGCCATGGGTACCTTCTGTTGACATCTTTCCAAACCGTTATCTAAATTTGTCTCCATTTAACAGACTTACCCCATAAAATATAGTGTCAGGATACATAACTTTCCTATTACTGTTGCAAATACAGATTGCATTTCATATTTTTATCCTTCTTGATTCTGAGAGATTTCTGAAAGGACAATGAAAAAGTCACATGCCCCTTGCAATTTTTAAATTATAGTTCTATTCTAGAATTCCAGGTTTACCTATGATACTGTCTTAATCTATTCAGTATTTCTATCCTTCTTTATTCTTGCTAAAGAAGATCCTATATATTAGTTTTGTTTTATATTATATTTATTGATGGTTGTTAGATAGCTGCCTTGGTCATCATAGAGCTCAAAATGAAATCTTAATTTTTTTCTCAGTTTTGAGTTAAAGTTTAGCTAATATTCTAGGTTTTTAGTTATTTTTCCTCAACATTTCTTCAGATATTCTTTGCAGCTGGTTAAAAAAATCTGATATTTCAATTTCGTAAAAAACTAACTTTATTTCTTCTGCAAATGATCTGTTTTTCTCTTTTATAAGTTAAAAAAAAATAACCAACAAAAAAACAAAACTTGATTAGTTTTTTTTTTTTTTTTTGGAAGTTTTCCATATAATGGATGTAGGTACAGATATATTTTATTTACCTTTTTAGCATAAGTGTAATATAAAAACATAACTCTTTTTTTCCCTTCAATTATCAAGATATCACATTGATAGTATCTTCAAATATTGCCACTCTGATATTCCTTCCACTTTCTTTTGAAACTTAAATGTCTATTTCAGAGTCTCTACATGTTATACCATTGATCTTCTTAACATTATGCCAGTGCCAACATCTTAACACTTTGGAGCATTAGTGGCAAATTCCTCAGGATTGTCTGAAAAGTTGCTAAGATTTTCCTCATTTGTGTCTTATCTAATTTGTTCTATCTGTTGTGCTTCTATTTCAGGGAATACACACACACACACACACACACACATCTATTTATTTCCAAATTTTTCAATTCTTTTTTCCATAGTCACAAACTGTCTCATTCTTCATTTCATAATACCTTTTTCTTTAAAATTTTTTATGTAACTACTTGAGCATCACAAACATTCAGAATTTAATCTCTTCATTAAACCATTTTATAAAATCATTTTCATCTAGATTTAATTTACATACTAATTGTATATTTGTTTTTATTGTTAGCATTTATTTTTCTTTCACATTTTAGAATTTGGTATGTTTTATTATTTGGAAAAGGAATTTTCTTTTCTAATATATTTATAATTTTTCTTTGTCTTTGTTTCATTTTATATTATATTTATTGATGGTTAATATCAATATCTCCTAGCCAGCAGTTTGTTCCCTGGCCTACTAGTCTTTAAGGTTTGAGACTTATGATGAAATATTATAGCCTTATAAAATTGATAAAGTATTGGGTTTTTAATTCTATGGTGGTTTGGGGGAGCCAAATTTAAACACAGAGTTACCATAATTTTTTTTCAGTTATGAAGCTGTACATGTTTCTTTAACTGTAGCTTCAGGACTATGGTTGCCAGGTAAAATGAAGATTGCCCAGGTAAATTTGAATTAAGAAAAACTGGATAATATTTTAGTATAAATATGCCCCATTATATTTGGTGTTTCTGTTTACTAAATATGACAATACTATTGAAGTAGTGGTTGTTCAGTAGTATTGCTAGCCTCATTTGCTGAGATAGGGAGCTTAACAGCCAATTCTTATATTCAAGTAGTGATCCTGACTCTTCTTCCCACACATGTTGGCCCTTATCATGTCAGAGCCAAATCCTTGGTCATCTCTGTATATTTATGGATCAAGAGCCCATGGTTTCAACACTGTATTCATTTTTTCCACTTCTTTTTTTCCACCCTGGCCATGCCTTTTCAATTATCTATATTTATAATGTTTCACTATATATTCAGAGCTAAGAAAGGGCATTGTGACATGAATATACTGTATCATCTTGATCAGAAATCCATCATCCTTTTAAGAATTAGATTGAAATATAATGAAAAGAAAGCATCATAATATTTTTCAGGGTATCCAGTTATCTAATAAATATATCACATCCCACAAAATATATTCTGCACATATATGCAGAGAAAGATAATCATAATTCCACAATCAAATCTAAAATCAGTCTGATATATTATTGAAATTCAAGTGTTAATATTTCTATAGAATCACAAGCCCAGTAAATATTTGAGAAAATTTGGTGTTTATATTCCTCCTTGTGTATAACACTGAACTTTTAAGAAGTGTTTTATTATTAGGGATTAACTATAACATTACCTTTTAATGGAATCATAAATCTTTAATTATAGTTCAATATGTTGCTGACTTAAATTGCTTTTTGACTGAAACAATTCTATTATAATTTAGAGTATGAAGACACAGTTTCTTTTCACTAAAATAAATATCCTAATTTCTAAACATAAAATAGATACACTTTGCAGTACATATCATTTTGGGGAAGAAAAACAGTACATTACCTTTTTTAGCAAAGAGATGCTCACCTCTACAGTGTGGCATTATTCATATGTTTTTTTTACCAAACAAGAGAAAATCAGAATGGGAGGGAGGACTTTAAAGATCATTAGTTTAAACCACAAATGGAATCAGGATTTACTTTCATTGCATCCATAGTAATATTAACACAACAATAACAATAATAGCAGCAGCAGCAGCAGCAGCAGCAGCAGCAAATGTTTACTTGGACATACTCTATTAAAATAGTCTCTAAAATGTGTATTTAGAAATAACTTTTTATGTGTGTATTATTTAACTTAGTTCCATATGGAATCACATATACACACAAACACATACACATGTGTTTATGTCATTTAACATATTTAAATAAAAAGACATGCCAGTTATTTAAGTGCAAATGTAATATCAGACTGGTTTAATCTTAATATTTTCAATCTATCAGAACAGAAAATATTTTGTAATAAGATACAACTTGGCTTTGAATATCATCTTCACATTAAGTTTCTTTTAGTTTTCTTAACTTTTTTCAAATAACAAAATTCATTCAGTTTCATTATTATCCTAAATAAAATCGAGAATACCACTAACAGGGCAATAATAAGAATTGATTAAATTATGGGTGTACCATTCTTAGTATACCCTGGGCCATAGTAATGTACAAATAAAAACTCCATTTCTTATTCCATTTATATTCCAAATAATCTTTATTAAAACTTATAGTGAATACTTATTTAAAAGTTTATTATGCCAGGATTTATCATAGGTATGCAAGGCTTGTTCAACATTCAAAAGTCAATCAACAGGCTTAAAAGAAAAATCACATGATTACATCAATAAATACAGAAAAGCATTTGACAAGATTCAACATCTATTTATGATAAAAACTCTCAGCAAACTAGGAATAGAAGGGAACTTCTTCAACTTGTTAAATAATATTTACATAAAACCTATAACTAGCATCATCTATAGATTCAGTGCAATCTGAATAAAAATCCTAGCAAGTTATTTTATCATAATGGACAAGCTGATTCTAAATTATATATGGAGAGGTAAAAGACCCAGAATAGCCAACGCAATACTGAAAGAGAAGAACAAAATTGGAGGACTGACACAACTTGTCTTTAAGACTTACAGTTATCAGGCACAGAAAGTGGAATAATGTTTACAAGGGTCTTGGGGGAAGGAGTAAGTGGGAGTAACAGTTTAATGATAACAGAGATGAAGTTAGGTATGAAGAGTTCTGTAGATGGATAGTAGAGACAGTTGCACAACGATGAAATGTGTTTAATGTCCCTGAATTGTACTCATAAGAATGGTTAAAATGGTAAATTTTATATTATGTATATTTTACCACAATAAAAATGAATAGGTCAAAAGAATGAATAAATTCATGAATTAAAAAAAAAAGACAGTTGTCAAAACAGTGTGGTATTGGTGAAAGAACAGACAGATAGATCAATGGAATAGAAAAAAGAGCCCAGAAATAGACTCACAAAAGGTAGTCAACTGATCTTTGACAAAGGAACAAAGGCAATACAGTGGAGCACAGATAGTCTTTTCAACAAATGGTGCTCAAACAACTGGACATCCACATTTAAAAAATGAATCTAGACACAGACTTTATACCCTTCATAAAAATTAACTCAAAATGGATCACAGACCTAAATGTAAAACACAAAAATATAAAACTCCTAGAAGATAACATAGGGGAAAACATAGATGACCTTGGGTATGGTGATAACTATTCAGATACAATGACAAAGGCATGATCCATGAAAGAAATAATTGATGAATTGGACTTCATTAAAGTTAAAAATTTCTGCCCTACAAAAGACTATGTCAAGAAAATTAGAAGACAAGCTACAGACTGGGAGAAAATATTTGCAAAAGACACATCTGATAAAGGACTGTTATCCAAAATATACAGAGAGCTCTTAAGACTCAACAGTAAGAAAACAAACAACCCTATTAAAAAATGGGCCAAAAACCTGAATAGACACTTCACCAATAAAGATATACAAATGGCAAATACATGTATGAAAAGATGCTTCACATAGTATGTCATCAGGGAGATGCAAATTAAAATAGCAATAAAATGCCACTACTCAATTATTAGGAGGATCAAAACCTGGAACCTTTACAACATCAAATGCTGATAAGGATGTGGTACAACAGGAACTTTCATTCATTGCTGGTGAGAATGCAAAATGGGACAGCCACCTTGGAAGACAGTTTGGCAGCTTCTTACAGAACTAAACATTCTCTTATTATACTCTCCAGTAATCATGCTCCTTGATATTTACCCAAAGGAGTTGAAACATGTCCACATAAAAACCGGCACAGAAATGTTTTTAGCAGCTTTATTTACAATTGCCAAAGCCTGGAAGCAATCCAGATGTCCTTCAGTACGTGAATGGATAAATTGTAGTATATCTAAACAATGGAATATTATTTATTGCTAAAAAGAAATGAGTTATTAGGCCATGAAAAAACATGGAGGAAACAAATGCACATTACTAAATAAAGGAAGCCAATCTGAAAAGTCTACATATTGTATAATTACAACTATTTTTCATTCTGGAAAGGCAACACTATGGAGGCAGTAAAAAAAGCAATGGTTAACAAGGTTTTGTAGGGGTGGGGTGAGGGAGTAGAATGAATATGTGAAGAAGCGCAGAGAATTTTTAGAGCAGTGAAAATACTCTGATACTATAATTATGGATATATGTCATTATACATTAGTCCAAACCCATAGAATGTACAACACTAGGAGTGAACTCTAATGTAAATTACGAACTTTGTGTGATAGTGATGTGTCATTGTAAATTCACCAGTTGTAACAAAGGGATTTGAGAAGGGGGATTTGATTATGGGAGAGACTCTGTATGTGAGGGGGCAGGGAACATATGGGAAATCTCTATACCTTCCTCTTAATTTTGCTGTGCTCTAAAAATATAAAAAAAGATATTATGCTATATGCTTCTGCTGCTATTCACTGGTGTTCTGATGTCAGTTGTATATAGTAAACATATTCTCTCCTCTTTGAATTGATCCTTCGTGAGAACAGTGTTTGGCCTTTTCATATGCTTGTTTATTTTGGCGATTGCATCTTTTTCTTCCACTGTAATCCAACTACTTCATATTCTTATTTGTAAAATATCAACTCATTTGATTCTGAGGAATATGGCATAGAGAGTACATTTTATAAAATTCTGAAAGAGAAATTCTGTAAGAGAAATCATCTAGGTGATCCATTATTATATGATTAAATCACATTGAAGAAAATATTTTATAGAATATAAAAAATATATATATTTAAATTGAAAAATAATTTCAAATCTTTATATCATACAAAAATAGGGAAAGGTTTCGTTATTAGGTATTCAGTATATGCAACATATGAAAAAAGTAGACACCATATTTTAAAGTTTTATTTATTTTTACTGAGGTATAATTGACATACAATATATTACTTTCATGTGTATAACATAATGATTTCATGTCTATATATATTATGAGATGATCACCACAATAAGTCTAGTTATTATCCTTCATCATACAAAGTTAATAAAATATTATTGACTGTATTCCCCATGGTGTACATTAGATACCCATGACATATGTACTCTATAACTGGAAGTTTGTACTTCCTGACACCCCCCATTCATTTTTCCCATCCCTAAACTCCCTCTCCTCTGGCAACCACAAGTCTGTTCTCTGTGTCTATAACTATGGTTTTGTGGGGTTTTTGGTTTGTTCTTTTGGGTTTTTGATTTTTTTATTTTAGATTCCACATATAAGTGAAATCACATGGTATTTGTCTTTCTCTGTCTGACTTATTTTACTCTGCTTGACTTATTTTCACGTAATACCCTCAGGTCCACCCAAGTTGTTGCAACTGGTAAGATTTCATCCTTTTTTCTGACTAAGTAATATTCCATTATATATATATATTTATTTATATATGTATGTATGTATATGTATATATATCACACAATATATTCTTTATTCATTCATCTATCAATGAACACTTAGGTTGCTTCTATATCTTGCCTATTGTAAATAATGCTGCAGTGAACATAAGGGTTCATATATCTTTTCAAATTAGTGTTTTTGTTTTCTTCAGATAAATACCCAGAAGTGTAATTGCTGGACATAAAGTAGTTCTATTTTTCATCTTTGAGGAACCACCATACTGTTTTACATAGTGGCTTTACCATAGTGGCTTTATATTCCAGCCAACACTGCACAAAGGTTCCCTTTTTTCCACATTCTCTCCCACATTTGTTATTTTTTGTCTTTTTTTATAATGGCCATTTTGACAGATACAAGATAGTATCTCATTGTAGTTTTGATTTGCATTTTCTTGATGATTAGTGATGTTGAGCATCTTTTCATATGCCTGTTGGCCATCTGTATGTCTTCTTTGAAAAAATACCTATCAAGGTCTTCTCATTTTTTAATCAAAAAATTTTTTTGATATTGAGTTGCATGAGTTCTTTATATCTTTTAGATATTAATCCTCTCACAGATAAATCATTTGCAAATATCTTCTCCCATTCATTAAGTTGCCTTTTCATTTTATTGATGGTTTCCTTCACCATGCAGACAATTTTTAGCTTAATGTAGTCCCATTTGTTTACTTTTGCTCTTGTTGCCCTTGCCTGTGGAATCAGATACAAAAATTATTGTTAAGTCCGATGTCAAAGAGCTTACCACCTATGCGCCTATATTTTCTTCTGGGAGTTTTATGGTTTCAGGCTTTCCATTCAAGACTTTAATTCATTTTGAGTTAATTTTTGTATGTGGTGTAAAATAGTGGTCCAGTTTCATTATTTTGCATGTAGCTGAATTGTTTTCCCAACACCATTTGATGAAGAAATAGTTTTTCCTCATCATATATTCTTGCCTCCTTCATTGTAGGTTAATTGGCCATACATGCATGGATCTATTTTTGGGTTCTCTATTCTGTTCTATTGATCTATGTGTCTGTTTTGTGCCAGTACTGTACTGTTTTGATTAATATGGCTTTACAGTATAGTTTGAAATCAAGGAGTGTGATTCCTCCAGCTTTGTTCTTCTTTCTCAAGATTGCTTTGATTATTCAACGTGTTTTGTGGCTCCATACAAATCTTAGGATTATTTGTTCTAGTACTGTGAAAGATGTCTTTGGTATTTTGATTGGGATTGCATTGAATCTGTAGATTACTTTGGGTAGTATGGACATTTTAACAATATTAATTCTTCCAAGCAATGAGCACAGTGTGTCTTTCCATTGCAGTTTTGTTTTCTTCAAATTTCTTTCATAAATGTCTTATAGTTTTCAAAGTATAGGTCTTTTACCTCCTTGGTTAAATTTATTTCTAGGCATTCTATTATTTTTGATAGTTATAAATGTTTTCTTAATTTCTATTTCTGAAAGTTTATCATTAATGTGTGGAAGTGCAACAGATTTCTGTATGTTAATTTGTATCCTGAAAGTTTACTGAATTGATTACAGGTTTTTGGTGGAGAGTTTGGGATTTTCTATATACAGTATCATGTCATCTGCAAATAGTGACAGTTTTACTTCTTCCTTTCAATTTGGATGCCTTTTTTCTTGCCTAATGGCTCTAGCTATCATTTCCAATACTATGCTGAATAAAAGTGGCAATAGTGAGCATCCTTGTCTTGTTCCTCATTTTCAAGAAAAGGCTTTCAGCTTTTCAATGTTGGGTATAATATTAGCTGTGGGCTTGTCATATATGACCTTTATGATATGAAGGTACATTCCCTCTATAACTCATAAATGGTTTTTATCATAAATATTGAATTTTGTCAAATGATTTTTTTTGCATCTCTTGAGATGAGCATAATATTTTTATCCTTTATTTTGTTATTGCAGTGTATTACATTGATTGATTTATGGATGTTGAACCATCCTTGCATCTCTGAAATAAATCCTTCTTTATTATGGTGTACCAGCTTTTTAATGAATTGTTGAATTTGGTTGCTAATATTTTGTTGAGAATTTTTGCATTAAGTTCATCATGTATATTGGCCTGTAACTTTCTTTTTGTGTAGTTTCTTTGTCTGTTTTGGTTTCAGGGTAAAGCTAGCCTTTAATATGAGTTTGGATGTGTTCTCTTAACTTTTTGAAATAGTTTGAGAAGTATAGTTATTAAATCTTCTCTAAATGTTTGGTAGAAGTCACCAGTGAATCACTCTGGTCCTGGACCTTTGTTTGTTGTGAGATTTGTGGTTACTGATTCAATCTTGTTACTAGTAATCAGTCTATTCAGATTTTCCATTTCTTCATAATTCAGTCTTGGAAATTTGTGTGTTTCTAGATATTTTTCCATTTCTTCTAGATTGTCCAATTTGTTGGCTTATAATTATTCATAGAAGTCTCTTATGATCCCTATTGTTTTTAATTAGGGTCATAGTGTCCTTTGATTTTTAAAAATAGTAATTAAGCATAGTAAATATCCACTGTTTAAAAACAGTAATAATTAAAAGTAGCAACTGTCTATTGTTTAAAAACAGACACAGTAGTATTAGCAAAATAGTGTAAATAAAGACAGTTTTGCTAGCTCCACAATGAATACAAACAAGTATGGTGCCAAAAATCAGGTAGTCTGGATTGCACTTGGAACAATAAAAGAAAAAAAATAGAATATATCTGATTTTCATATAAACACATGAATTCAACAACTAGAACAGGGTGGTATTTTTTATTTAATAAAAACCTGCATCAACTACTCTATGCCCTACTAGGGAATGCAAAGATAGATGAGACATAGACCCATTTCTCATACAAAGGAACATATACTTTATTGAAGGAGAATGGCACATCCTTAATGTATGCAGATAATTAGTAAAGGGGAAAGTACTTTCTAAACTGAAACATGTATTATATGGAAAGTCCATTTTATTTTGACATTTAAAACTCTTCTTCCCATCTCCCTGTAACAGAATATGCAATGTATTAAAAAACAGTAACTTGTATTTTTCCCTTCAAGGGCAGAAAAAAATGTTTCCAAAGGAATTACTATCGCTAAATAACCTCAAAATTTTAAGGGAAAAAGTACATTCTGAAACAATATCTAATATATGAGCCTTATTTGGTTCAGAATTAAAACATGTGTTTGTATGCCCATGTGGAAATAAAACTTATTTGAGAGTATATTTTCCATAAATTAATTATGGTTATTTTTCAAATGTGGTACTGCTGATTCTCTCTTATATTCTCTGATTTTTAGTAGTAATTTTACATACATGTAATGTAAAATATATTTTATACGAGTGTTACATTCATAAAATATTTTATAATATATAAGTGTATATATAAAATATATATAATGAATATACAGTTGAACCGTGAAAATTACAGGTTTGGACTGTGTGGGTCCACTTATACACAGATTTTTTTCAATAAATGTAGTATTAGAAAACCTACTCTTGGTTGAATCTGAGGATGTGGAAGGAGGGCTGACTATAGGACCTGAGCATGTGAAGATTTTGGTATCCATGACAGATTCTGGAACCAATCCGCTGTGGATAGGGAGGGATGACTATGCAGATTTTTAATGGTACAGGGGTTGGCACTCTTAACCCCAGTGTTGTTCCAGGGCCAACTGTATATTATTTTATAAGTTGTCCAATTAAATGTTAGAAATAAAAGGTATTTTCCAGAATATAGAAGGACAAACATTTTAAGGTATATTAAATAAGTTTAACATCTCTGTTGTTCAGGAGTAGCAATCAGTTATTGAAACTATGTAACAATTTTAGTATCAAGGTAGCCACCAATGCCTACAAGTCAGGTTTAAGGAAGAAAGTGAAGAAGAATTAAACACAGAATGCAATTAAAGAAAATAGAAAACTAGTTATTTTCCAAGGAATCATACCTGCAAAATAGCAAGAGAAAAAAACTCAGTAAAGCCTGACAAATATTTTAAATAGCTTATATAAAGTCATAAAATATACTTGGTGCATCACTGTATTTTAAAACACGACAGCACAGCCAGTTTTTCAAAAATGTTGGGAATCTTTGACACGTTTATATGCTATGGGGAGATCTGAGAAAAGTGAAATTTTAGTCAATCAACCAGATGGTTTGTCTGCATGATGCCAAATTGCCACCTGCTTAATAACAGTTGCATGATTAACTGTATTTTTTTCTTTTATACACATGTTTGGCAAAATGTAGGAACAATCATAATTTTATATAATATTTTACCTAAAAGCATTTAATGGTACCACATATTTGAGAGCAGAGAAAATTTTTATATTTCATAAATATAACACTCAAGAACACAACACAAACACAAAAATGTACTGCATGCCTCCAGAAATTTGATTGGTAAAGTAACTTAGATGGTATTTTGTGTCTTTGTATAATTCATATTATGGATTTCATTTACATAAATATTAGGAAATTTAATGAATATTTTGTGTATCAACACATTTAGTAGCCCTGTAGCTATCACACAACTCTGGCTATTTTTAACATTAGCTGTGTTAATATAGATCATAAGCACAATTTGTATGCCTTATAAAAATAATAAATTAATAAATTACATACTGATAATAAACTGAAAACTATCTTTGAGGGTAAATTGTACATAGGCTTTTATTTTATTTATTTATTTCTAAAAATTAATTAATTAATTAATTAATTTTTGGCTGTGTTGGGTCTTCGTTTCTGTGCGAGGGCTTTCTCTAGTTGCGGTGAGCGGGTGCCACTCTTCATCGCAGTGTGCGGGCCTCTCACTGTCATGGCCTCTCTTGTTGCGGAGCACAGGCTCCAGACGTGCAGGCTCAGTAGTTGTGGCTCACGGGCCTAGTTGCTCCGCGGCATGTGGGATCTTCCCAGACCAGGGCTTGAACCCGTGTCCCCTGCATTGGCAGGCAGATTCTCAACCACTGCGCCACCAGGGAAGCCCATGCATAGGCTTTTTAAATAGACAATGCATAAATATGGAATTGAGAAAGCAGCCAAGTTGAGTTAGTTTGAAAGATTTTTAATATTTTCATCATTAATGTACATTTAATAAAATACAGGTTTTCTGCATTTTTTTCTCTTTTACTGACCATCATACTATTCAGTATACTGTGCACAATAATTATTGAAGTTGTTTTTCTGCTTCACATCTATTATGCATGTATTCATGAATGCTGTATGAATATTGCTACCTGTGAACTTCTTCTTCCACATTAAACATTTTAATTATCTAGAATATTTTATTATTAAAACAAGACATAGGGGCTACCCTGGTGGCGCAGTGGTTGAGAATCTGCCTGCTAATGCAGGGGACACGGGTTCGAGCCTTGGTCTGGGAAGATCCCACATGCCGCAGAGCAACTGGGCCCGTGAGCCACAATTACTGAGCCTGCGCATCTGGAGCCTGTGCTCCACAACAGGAGAGGCCGCGATAGTGAAAGGCCCGCGCACCGCGATGAAGAGTGGCCCCCACTTGCCACAACTAGAGAAAGCCCTCGCACAGAAACGAAGACCCAACACAGCCAAAAATAAATAAATACATTTTAAAAAAAAAAAGAGGAAAAAAAAAACAAAACATATTCAGGGTTTTCATTTTTTTCCCCATTAGTGTCATGGGCATAATTGGCTTTACTTACAGAAGTGGGGACATCCAAAATCCTTGAATACAAAATTTAAAATATTACAAAGAATTTCACATTTTAAAATGATTGGATTCTTATAGATGAAACATGAATTATAACTGCTTTTAAAAGTTATATTGTTATTTAGATATAGATTTTATATATACTTGCTCACAGTTGTTGAAAAATTACAAATCTAAAATATTGGCTGGCTTTATTTACCCAATATTTTGGAACTTTCTGAAGCTATATTTTGAAATTCAAACCTTTTTCCAGACTCCTTTTAATCTTTTTCACCAATTCGTTCCTTAATTTCCTCTTCAGAACAGTTTTCTTCCTGCATTATTTATAATTCTCCCCACACTGTCTAGCTAGTATCAATAGCTCAATAATGACTTTTATAGATCATGACAACTATGTATGCTAACTAACTCTCCTCAAAGTCTAACAACACTCTCTCCTCTATTCTTAGCCTCCCTATCACATGAAATTTTAAATCAAGGATGTTTGATAATTATGACATATGATACTTTGTATTGAAAAAGATATTTCTATTTACTAAAAGAAAAATGGCATAAGGTGTTTAGTAAGAGACATTATAAGTACATGCTAATTGTTACTATTATTTACAAACATTTTTTATTCAAAAGAATTTTTCGAGCATACCTCAAATATTTCCTCCTAGTCTATTTAAGTGTTTCAAATTACTTCTACCTGGAGGAAAAAATGAAGACACTGGCGGGACTCTATAGAGAGGCTATAGAAAGAGAAAAAAGAATATTGCATGTAAATATTTCTACTTGTGTGTCTGTGTATATGTGCATATATAAGCTTATTATATATTCTAGGCAAATTGTTTCCACTCTTTTTGTAAAATATTTTATTTTTTATAAGAAATTTAGTAGCTAGCTACTCTCACAGTTTATAATTTCAATTTTTATTTGTAGGATACTTTGCTAACTTTTAGAATCACCATACTTTTAAAACTGTGGTAGAATATGCACATTCTTTCAACACATAAGCCCTTAATTTTTTAATGACTTTTGGTTCAATACCGTGTTTGAGACTAATTCTTAAACTCTTCTGAGTAATTTTTCACTCTCGGAGTTGAGCTTAAAATGGCACAAAAATTTTTCCAGAATATATTTTTATCTTCTAGAACAAAATAAACAATTGACAGGATCTTAATTCATTATGATATTTAGAATTCAATACTGAGTATATTTTGGTTTAACAGGTAATAAGGAATACAAGAAGAGTTGCATACAAGTCCCACTATCACCCTTAGCAAAAAGTAAACCTATATTAAGATTTATAGATTAAAAATGGTTTGTCTTAAACTGTATGATTAATTAAAGTTAAATTTGTACTTTGTGATGAAATCGAATTAGATATATGCTTTAATTTCTAATAGTTCTACATTTGTTTAATGAGAGAACCTTCAGATGACTAGATTTGGGAGCAAACAGATTACTGAGAATATAACCTGAATTTGAAAGGACTTAGAAGATGCAAACTAATAGAGGGCCCAAACCTCAGAAGAAGGAACACTCATCTTGCTTATTCGGATATTGTGACACAACACAAAACTGTAAGCTTACTTAGTAAAAACAAGAAAAGAACCCCCAGTGTCAGTCCAAGTGCAGCTAGATCTTTGGCCAAGCGGATACATTAAGCAAGATTTCAATGGCACCCAGTCAGATTTGTGCTGAGGAAGAATGTCCAGGTTCTGAGAATCTTTGAACTTTTGTACCTAGCTTAGAAGTTTAGAGTCCTGAGCACTGATGGCATTTCTTCTTTTATCATTGCCTCTCACACCCAGCATTCCTTGATCTTTGCATTCAGTAGAGTTTATATCATTGAACCTTGCAGGAAAAAAAATAACTACTCTTTCGGAAGATAAATTAACTCTGTGGAAGCTAGCCTAAAAGTAACAGAAGAATTTGCATATTTCATGAGAAATTTTGGTTTTTTCTAATACACATTTGTAGCTCATGCCAACTATGTACATTTATCTTGCAAAATAGCCATTTACTAGTTTTTTGGTTTTTTTTGTTTTTAATTAATTTATTTATTTACTTATGGCTGTGTTGGGTCTTTGTTTCTGTGCGAGGGCTTTCTCCAGCTGCGGCAAGTGGGGGCCACTCTTCATCGCGGTGCGCGGGCCTCTCACTATAGTGGCCTCTCTTGTTGCAGAGCACAGGCTCCAGACGCGCAGGCTCAGTAATTATGGCTCACGGGCCCAGCTGCTCCGCAGCACGTGGGATCCTCCCAGACCAGGGCTCGAACCCGTGTCCCCCGCATTGGCAGGCAGATTCCCAACCACTGCGCCACCAGGGAAGCCCTGTTTTTTTTTTTTTTTAATCACTTTTCAACTTTCATTACCTCCCTCATACCACTTATTTCAGGTTTGACTTAATTTACCAGTACTATGCCTGAAAGGCCACCCAAGGAAACATTTACTCTGAGTGTTGTGTGGCATATGTTGTCTATACTCCTAAGAAATTTACCTGCCGATTGTCAATGCACAAAACATTAAAAAGCATCACACACAGACTGCTAAGGGTGAAGTCATACACTGTCTATGTATGAGAATAATGAGAGGAGAGTTACTGAATCCAGTTTTCATGGCAGGTAATATAAGTAATCCTTTCAAAATCTGTGTGCAAAATTAAGTGAGTTTTCTGAATAATAATGAAGGAAAAATAGGGTTTATTATAGAAAAAATTGTGTAATCCTGTGTCTATATACTTATACATATGGATAAGAATATGTAAGGGTATATATCTGTATGAATGTATGCATATAGATACATAGATATATGTCGATATATGTTGGTATTTATCATCTCACATTGACATTATAAAACTAAGATTTTAATCATTAAATATATTTTTGTTTCTCACTTTAAAAACCCTCATATATATGCTAAGAAAATGACAAAATTACTGAGTGAAATTAAATGTAACATTCTAAACTCTTAATGACCAATAAAGTAATTTCTAAAGGGTTCAACTAAATTTACATAAAATATTTTTTTCTCTTTGCTTTTCCCCTGCCTGTTTCCCTGCATCCCCTTTGTCCATATTTCTTACATTTTCTCTTTGTCCTCATCAATTCTCTCTCTCTTCTTCACCCTCCTCCGTTGCTAACTTTTTCTTCCCCACCTTCTCCCTCCTTGCCGACCATCATCATCATCATCATTATTGTCACCTTCAAAATATTTTACTTTCAAGACAACACATAATTGAATAACATGTTATGCCACTCAGGGGTGATTTCACAATATTAATTATTTCTTATTTCTTGTGGTCATTGATTTTAATGCCATAACAGAAGTCCTCATGGGCTTCTGGTGTATATTTCTAGTTATGGTCCCAGGAGTAGAGGAGGTAAATTTATAGTTAGTATTGATTTAAGATATATCTCTATTGGT
Organism: Balaenoptera borealis; assembly: GCF_965194805.1. Classification (NCBI taxonomy): domain Eukaryota; kingdom Metazoa; phylum Chordata; class Mammalia; order Artiodactyla; family Balaenopteridae; genus Balaenoptera; species Balaenoptera borealis. Next base: position 44,012,313 of record NC_138862.1, read on the forward strand.
TGTAATTTCCTCCAGGAGAGGTATTTTAACATTCTTTTCTTCTTCCTTGTTCAGTTGATTATCATATTAATAGAAAATAATTATTTAAACACCTTGTGGAACATTTACTAGTAAAAAATTATGAATGTGATTGATAAAAATTTCAAAAGAAATATATTTTATAAAATGCAGATATTTTATGTTTTTTGATCCCCCCAAAATCTCTGCATATACTCTATATTGATAGTCTGCCTCATAATAGGTTAAAGTAAAAACAATAAAAAAAAACTTTCATTCCAAAATAAAATCAAGCAATCACACAAAACTCAACCTATTGTTGGGACTTCCCTGGTGGTCCAGTGGTTAGGACTCTGTGCTTCCACTGCATGGGGTGCAAGTTTGATCCCTGGTCGGGGAACTAAGATCCCTCACGTGGCGTGGCATGGCCAAAAAAACAAAAAACAAAAACCAAAAACTCAACCTTATTGCTTTCTTGGTACTGTCTTCTCATTTTATGAATATCAGTGTCTACAATTTGGCTAGAGAAACTGTATTGATTCTGTAACCTAAGTATCAGGTAAAACATGTTAATTTTTTTCAAGTAGCAAATAATATGAATATGTACTTGCTTGACCAGTTTCTACCAGAGGCTTTTAGTCATCTTATTTTTTTTCTTTTAAAGCACATTTTACTACTATTCAACAAAAAAAATGAGTTAACAAATATTTAATAAGTGCCTGCCATATACAATGTACTCTGTCCCCTGTCCTTCAATAAAGCCAATATCCAAAGTGTATCTCAGTACATATCTTTCTATAGAGACATATTGGAAATAGAAAAAATATTTAAAACAAAACCAAAAAAAACACAGAAAATACTTACTTTCTCTCCCTTAGCAGTTTAATATTCAAGCTCTTCACCTTCATTTTATATCTCATAAACAGAGTTGGCTTCAGATAGTCTCTGGTGGTGTATAAATATTTGCCTTTCCCACCCCACCTGCCTATGCATTGTATAGAGTTAACCCTATGCAACAAGAGATAATTTAGGTTGATATAAAGAAAAAAGATATAAGGCATTATGAGAACCTTGACAGTCCAGGCACTTCTGCCAATACAATTCCAGTTTATTTTAAACCTTATCTAATTCTAATTGGAATTTTCTTATTTTTAACTGGAAGGCTCATGAATAGCACCAAAGAATGTCTTCTTTTACTTAGGTTAGGTTATATCAGTGGAGATCCAAGGATGAACATTTGTGTGTAAGTGATTTATAAAGAAGCCTTCTGGTAAAAATCAGAAAGAGAGTAAGAAAATTGGGACAAGGCTCAATAACAGGCAAAGTCCTTTGTAGGGAAACTTTAGCTCCATCCTGCAGGGGATCTCTGGAGCTAGCATAAGTATATACCAATTCAGAGTGTCTCTGACAAGAGAGAAGAGATGGAGCATTTGAATTATTATCCCACACATCAGTCAACCCATGGGTTACAAAAGGTGAGGGGGTGCTGGCTTTTCCTGGTAGAACATGTAAAACATGATCTGGCAGCCTTAAGGGCAAGAACTTTGATAAGAAATTGCAGTCCTAGCTAGTAGGAGTGGAAGTATGCCAGTGGCTAATGTACATTGAAATGGTAAAGGAATCGGAAGAGATATGCTTGGACCAGAGTGAGCTTCAATTTTTGCAAAAGAGGCAGTGAAATCTCAAGTTCTGAATTGTATGAACTTTGTTTTAGCTGAAAAACAAAAGTCAATTATAAAAAATTAAACTAGAAAAAATTTACCCTTTTAAGTGTACAGTTTTATGAATTTTGCCAATTGTATATAGTCATTAGCCCATTAATCAATATACAGAACATTTCCAACCAACTGAAGTGTATCCTTGGGCTCTTTGGGAGTCCATGCCTCCTCTGGCCACCCTCTCCCACCACTGGGAACCACTGGTCTGCCATAGTTTTTCCTTTTCTATAATTTCATATAAATGATATCATAATGTTTACTTTTCTGTGTTTGAATTTTTACACATAGCAGGCTTTTGAAATTCATCCATGTTTTTTGATGTATGTTGTTTCTTTTTATTACCGAGTAGTATTCTGTGATATTGGGATATCACAATTTGCTTACTTATTAATGAGTTGATGATGACTATATCATTGTGTATTTCAATCACAAATCTCTGAGAGTTCCAATTGCTCCACTTCCTTGCCAAAACTGGGTTATTGTCAAGCATTTTGATTTTTAGCAAATCGAATAATTATGTAGTGTTATCTCATTATAATAGTATTAATTTGCATTTTCTGGGTGACTAACATTGAGCACATTTTCATACGGCTGTTGGCATTCATCAAACTTCTTTTGTGAATCGTCTATTCAAAATTGCCCATTTTGGGGGAGGAAATATTGTTTTTATTTTTCCCATAGAAATATTCAATTGTTTCAGCATCATTTATTAAAAAGACTGTTTTTTCTTCATTGAACTAACTTGGCACTTTGTAGAGAATAAATCCACCCTATAAGTTTGTGTTTATTTTTTCACTCTCTATCCTCTTTTACTCATCTATATATCTATCATTACCGCTATGCACACTGTCTATGGGGAATATTTCATTTTAAAATGTATTCTGCTGTTTTTGAATGTTTGGTTGGAAAGTTGTTCAGATATTCCACGTTTACTGAATTTTTTCTTCTTTTTCTAACAATTATTGATAAATGAAATGTTGGAATCTCCAATAATAACATTAGCTTTGTCTATTTCCAGTTTAGATTTGTCAGTTTTTACTTATTTATCTTAAAGCTCTATTATTAGGTTTCTTTAGGATTGTTATGTCTTCTTGATAATTTTATCATTTCCTAAGAAATATATCTCTCAGTCTGTTGTAATTGTCCGTGGTATTACCAAGTCTCTTTTGTCTGATAATAATATAATCAATAATAATATAATCCCAGTAACCTTCTACTGCTATTTGCTTGCTTATGATTTCTTATCCTTTTGCTTTATGATTGTCTGATTTTATATTTAAGCGTCAGCATTATAAGTAGCAGGTAAATTACCCTTACTTTTGAATACAAATGGAAAATTTCTGCATTTTATTGAAGTACATGGGTCATTTAAGTTTAAAATAATTATCGATATCATTATATTGTACTTTATACCATTTTTTTTTACTTGTCTCATTTGTTTTTTTTTTTTTTCCATTTCTGCTTCCTTTCGAGTTAGTTAAATTTCTTTATCTTTTTAAATTGAAGTATGGTTGATTTACAATATTATATTAGTTTCTGATGTACAACACAGAGGTTTGATTTTTCTTTTTTATTATACTCCATTTAAGGTTATTAGAAAATAATGGCTATATGTCCCTGTGCTGTACAACATATCCTGTTGCTTATTTATTTTATACATAATAGTTTGTATTTCTTAATCCCCTACCTTTCCCCCATTCCCTCCCACCCCTGGTAACACCACTAGTTTGTTCTTTTTATCTGTGAGTCTGTTTCTGTTTTGTTATATTCATTTGTTTATTTTTTAGCTTCCACATGTAAGTGACAACATACAGTATTTGTCTTTGACATATTTCACTAAGCATAATACACTCTAGGTCCATCCATGTGGTGGCAAATGGCAGAATTTCATTCAAAAATTTTCATTTTTTTATGGCTAAGTATTATTCTGTTGTAAATATAAACCACTTCTAAATCCACTTCATCTGTTGATGGACATTTAGGTTGCTTCCATATCTTGGGTATTGTAAATCATGCTGCCATGAATATTGAGGTCCATGTATCTTTTCAAATTAGTGGGGTTTTTTTCCCTCTGGACATATATCTAGCAACTGGAATTGCTGGATCATATGACAATTCTATTTTTAGTTTTCTGAGGAAGCTCCATACTGTTATCCATAGTGGCTGCACTAATTAACCTTCCCAACAGCAGAGTACTAGGGTTCCCTTTTCTCCACATCCTCGCCAACATTTGTTATTTGTAGACTGTTTGATGATAGCCATTCAGACAAGTGTGAGGCGATATCTCATTGTGGTTCTGATTTGCTTTGCTCTGAGGATTAGCGATGTTGAGCATCTTTTCATGTGCCTTTTAGGATATCTTCTTAGGAAAAAAATGACTATTCAGGTCTTCTGTTCATTTTTTTAATCGGGTTTTGTTTTTATGCTTATTGAGTTGTATGAGCTGTTCATGTATTTTGGATATTAATCCCTTATCAGTCATATCATTTGCAAATATTGTCTCTTGTTTAGTACATTGTCTTTTCATTTTGTGGATGGTTCCTTTCCTATGAAAAAAACTTTTAAGTTTAATTAGAACTCATTTGTTTATTTTTGCTTTTTTTGCCTTAGGAAATAGATACAAGAAATATTGTCATGATTCACATCAAAGAATGTTCTATGTTTTCTTCTAGAAATTTTATGGATTCCAGGCTTACATTTAGGTCTTTAGTCCATGTTGTGTTTAATTTTGTATGCCATGTGAGAAAATTTTCTAATTTCATTTTGTTACATGTAGCTCTCCAGTTTTCCCAGCATCACCTGTTGAAGTGACTGTCTTCTCCATTGTATATACTTATATTCTTTGTTGTAGATTAATTGACCATAGGTGTGTAGTTTTATTTTGGGCTTTCTATTCTATTCCATTGATCTATATGTCTGTTTTTGTGCCAGGATAATGCTGTAGATTGTAGTATAGTCTGAAGTCAGGGAATGTGGAAACTCCAGCTTTGTTCTCTTTTCTCAAGATTGCTTTGGCATTTGGGTCTTTTGTGGTTCCATATACATTTTAGGATTATTTGTTGTAGTTCTGTGAAAAAAGTCCATGGGTATTTTTATAGGGATTGCATTGAATCTGTAGATTGCTTTGGGTAATATGGATACTTTAACAATATTAATTCTACCAATCTTAGAACATGGGATATATTTCCATTTCTTTGTATCCTCTTCTGTTTCCTTCAACAATATTTTATACTTTTCAGATTACAGGTCTTTCACCTACTTGTTTGTTTATTCCTAGTTATTTTATTCTTTTTGATGCAATTTTAAATGGGATTTTTTTTTTTGTTTGTTCTCTCTTTCTGATAGTTCATTATTAGTGTAGAGAAAAGCAACAGATTTCTGTATCCTGCAAGTTTACTAATTCATTTTTTAGTTGTAATAGTTTTTGGTGGTGACTTTAGAGTCATATATATATATGTGCATATATATATATATATATATTTATTATCATGTCATCTGCAAATAGTGACAGCTTGACTTCTCTTCCAATTTAGATGCCTTTTTTTGGTCTGATTTCTGTGTCTAGGACTTCCAATACTATATTGAATAGTAGTGGTGCAAGCGGGCATCATTGTCTTGTTCCTGATTTTAGAGGAAAGCCTTTCAGCTTTTCACTACTGAGTATTATGTTGGCTGTAGGCTTGTCATAAATGGTCTTTATTATGTTGAGATATGTTCCCCCATACCAATTTTGATGAGATTTCTTATGAATGGATGTTGAATTTTGTCAAATGCTTTTTCTATGTCTATTGAGATTATCATGGAATTTTTATCCTATCTTTTGTTAATATGGTGTATCACATTGATTCATTTGCTGATATTAAACCATCCTTTCATCCCTGGAATAATTCCCACTTGATCATGGTGTATAATCCTTTTATATCTTATTGAATTCTGTTTGCTAATATTTTGTTGAGGATTTTTGCATCTGTATTCATCAGATTTATTGGCTTGTTATTTGCTATTTTTGCAGTGTCTTTGCCTGGTTTTGGTATCACAGTAACAGTGGCCTTGTAGAATGGGTTTGGGAGTACTCCTTCCTCTTCAATTTTTTGGAGTAGTTTGAGAAGGATAGGTATTATTTCTTCTTTATATGTTTGGTAAAATTCCTTGTGAAGCCATCCAGTCCTAAATTTTTGTTTGCTGAGAGTTCTTCTATTACAAATTCAATTTCACTCCTAGTTATCAGTCTGCACAGATTGTTTATTTTCTCCTGATTCAATCTTGGAAGACAGTGTGTTTCTAGAAGTTTGTCTATTTTTCCCAGGCTGTCCAATTGTTGGCATGTAACTGTTCATAGTATTTTCTTATGTTTTTTTGTATCTCTTTGATATTGGTTATTTCTTCCTTTTGATTTCTTATTTGGGTCTGCTCTCTTTTCTTTTTGAGGAGCCTGGCTAAATGTTTATCAATTGTATTTATCTTTTCCAAAATTAGCTCTTGGTTTCAATGATCTTTTCTATTCCTTTTTTGATCTCTATTTATTTCCTCTCTGATCTTTATTATTTCCTTCCTTCTGCTGACTCTGAGTTTAGTTTGTTTTTCTTTTTTTGATTCCTTTAGATGAGAGGTTAGGTTGCTTATTTGAGATTTTTCTTATTTCTTGTGCTATGCTTCTATCACTATAAACTTTACTATTACAATTGCTTTTGCTACATCCATAGATTTTGGAAAGTTGTGTTTCTATTTTCATTTGTCTTGAGGTATTTTCTGATTTCCTCTTTGATTTATTCATTGACCAACTGATTTTTTAGTAGCATGTTGTTTAGTCTCTATGTGTTTGTGTATTTCCCATTTTTCTTCCTGTAATTGATTTGTAGTTCCATACTGTTGTAGTAGAGAAAAAATACTTGATATAATTTATAGCCTCTTAAATTTGTTGAGACTTCTTTTGTAGCCTAGCGTGTGATCTACCCTGGAGAATGTTCCATGCGCACTTGAGTAGAATGTGTATTCTGCTGTATTTGGATAGAATGTCCTGTAGATATGTTTTAAGTCCAACTATACTATTGTCATTTAAGACTACTGTTTCCTTATTGATTTTTTCTGTCTGGATGATCTGTCCATTGGCTTAAGTGGGATGTTAGAATCCCCTATTGTGTTACTGTCAATTTTTTCCTTTATGTCTGCTAATATTTGCTTTATATATTTAGGTGCTCCTGTATTAGGTGCATATGTTAATGAAAGTTATATGGCCTTCTTGTATTGATTCTTTTATCATTATATAATGTCCTTCTTTGTCATTTGGTATAGGTTTAGTTTTTTAAAGTCTATTTTTCTGATATGAGTATTGCTACCCTTGCTTTCTTGTCATTTCCATTTGCATGAAATATATTCTTCCATTTCCTCACTTTCAGTCTGTGTGTTTTTAGCCTTGAAGTGAGCCTCTTTTAAGCAGAATATAGATGGCTCTTGTTTTATGCAGTCAGCTACCATATGTTTTTAATCTGACCATTTATTCTATTGACACTTAAATTGATTATGGATAGGTATGTAATTATCACCATTTTTACTTGTTTTCTGGTAGTTTTTGTAGTTATTCTTTACCTTCTTCTTTTAGTTTCTTCCCTTGGGATTTGATCATTTTCTTCAGTGGTATGCTTGTATTCCTTTCTGTCTAGTTTCTGTGTATCTTATAGGGTTTTGATTTATGGTTACTTTGGGATTCATATATGTTGACCTATCTACTTGTTTTAAATTGGTAGTCATTTAAGTTCAAACACATTCTAAAAGATCTACATTTTTTACTCCTCTCAACTCCATTTTGCGTCTTTGATGTCATATTTTACATTTTCATGTTTATCCCTTTACTGATTATTGTAGTTATAGTAGATCTTACAAGATTTTTTCTTTCAATCTTTGTACTAGCTTATTAAGTGGTTGATCCTCAGACTTTACTATATATTTGCCTTTGCTAGTGGGATTTTATCTTTCCTATAGATACTTACATTTTGTAATGTCCTTTTCTTTTCCACTTAGAGAAGACCTCTTAACATTTCTTTTAGGGTAGGGTTAGTATCGATGAACTCTTAGTTTTTGCTTGTTTGAGAAATACTTTATCTCTCCTTCAGCTCTAAATGATAACCTTGCTGGGTTGCAGATTTTTCCCTTTCAGCATTCTAAATATATCATGCCATTCCCTTCTGGCTTGCTAAGTGTCTGCAGAAAAATCAGCTGATAGCCTTATGAGGGTTCTCTTTTTCATATCTGTTTTTCTCTTGCTGCCTTTAGAATTCTCTCTTTAACTTTTGCAATTTTACTTATGATATGTCTTGGTGTTGGTCTTTTTGGGTTCATCTTATTCTGGACCCTCTGTGCATCCTGTACCTGAATATCTGTTTCCTTCTTCAGGTTAGGGAAAGTTTTCAGCCATAACTTTATCAAATGTATTTGTTACCCTTTTCTCTCTCTCTTCTCCTTTTGGAACCCCTATAATGTGAATGTTGGTACACTTGCTGTTGTCTTAGATGTCCTTACACTTGTCTCATTATTTTTCTTCTTCTGTTCTGACTGGGTGATTTCCATTATTCTATCTTCCAGGTCACTTTACTGTTCTTTATCACTTAGTCTGTTTATAATTCCTCCTAGTGTGTTTTTTATTTCTGTAATTATATTCTTCAGTTCTGAGTAGTTCTTTTTTTTATATTTTCTACTTCCTTGTTAAAATTTTCTCTGTGTTCATTTATTCTTTTCCCTAATTCAGTGAGCATTATTTTTAAACTAATGCATTGAACTCTCTAGCTGGTAAATTATTTATTTCTGTTGTATTAGTTGTTGTTCTTTTTTTCCCCAGGGGTTTACTTTTGTTCTTCATTTCAAATAAATTCTTCTGTTTCTCATCCACTTAGCTGTCTCTGTCTCTATGAAATTAGGTGAAACAGTTAGCTACCCCAGTCTTGAAGAAATGTCCTCATGTGGGAGCATCCCTATATAGTCAGTCTGTCCCCATTGGCTTTAGTGGGAGATGTGGATCTGTTATGAGCACAAGTCATGTCTTGCTCCTGGGTATTCTTGCAGCTGTCACCTTGTTAAGAGGTGGGGCTAGAGATGGAGGGGTGTGAGCCACCATTTCTCCTCTGCTCAGTGGCTAACACTACCACATTGGTGGTGGGGAGAAGCCCTGAGGGTCAGATCCAAACTGGCTTTCTTCCTTCTAAGTGTGTGCTCTCACCTTTCCCAGAACCAGCTCCCTTGCCCTAGGGAGTAGCAGTGCCACAGCAAGATGGGATGGGTGGACACTCAGCCTGGGCCTGGCTGCAGGTTGTGGTGGCCCTGGACCTAGCCCGGATTGCTTCTGATGCACTATCTCCATAAACACTAGTAATGACTGCCCCTGCTTCACTCAGATACCACTCCAGGTCTAAGCTGCCTTTGTCCCTCACAACTGAGCTCTCCCTTTAGCTGATGCTACCCTCGCCCTAGTGCAGAGCTGCACCACAGAGCCTGCACAGCTGTTGCAGGCACCTTGCATGGGCCTGGGCGTGGGCTGTGGTGGCCCTGGCTGCATTTAGAGTCTGGGAAATCTTCTGAATGCACTGCCTCTGTAAGTGCCAGTAATGGCTGTCTCCATCCTGCTCAGACACTGTTCTGGGTCTGGGCCAGTTCCATCCCTCCCAAATGAGCTCTCCCCCTGGTCGCAGAAGCCCTTGCCCCAGTCTGGAACTGTGTTGTGAAGCAAGTCGGGCAGTTGCAGGCACTCAGCTAAGGCTGGGGTGTACGCCAGGGTGGTTGCAGGACATTGGTCATCATCCCATGCATTTTTAAGCTGCCTTCTCTGCCTTATTTCAGGAGTAAGCAAATGTGTGTACCCTTCTCATGGGCAGAGTCCAGGCTTCGCATACTCCTCCTGTTAATTCCACCAGCCCTCCAAACAGCCAAGGGAACTCGTATTCCCAGTGTCAGACTCCAGGCTGGGATACTCATTATGCAGCTCTAACCACTCCCCAGATCCTCTAACGGGTAGAGGATCTCCACCTGTGTAATCCCGTCCCATTTTGAGTCCCCTCCTAGGGGCACAGCTCCCAACCTGATAGCTTCTCTTCCCTTCCTACCCAATTCCATGTGGATCCTTTTTACAGCCTCAATTGTACAAGGGTCTTTCTGCCAGTCTCCATTTAGTTTTCAGTGAAAATTGCCCCACATGTAGATGTATTTTTGAGACGTTCATGGGGGGAGGTGAGTTCTGCATCCCCCTACTCCACCATATTTATATCTCTTCCCTAGTTGAATTTATTTTAAATATTCTCTTTTATTTCCTATTAGTTTTAGGTACTAGCTTTGTTTAGGTACTAGCTCTAGGAATTATAGAGTTTAATCAAAACTTATCACAGTCTACATCAAATTAATATTATATTCCTTATATGTAATATGAAAACCTTCTAAGAGTATACATCCATTTCTCCCCTCTTCTTTGTAGATTTGCATGTATTTTATTTTTATATATATTAAAGCTCACACTCAACATATTGCTATTATTTTTGCTAAGAGGTCAATAAGCATGTTCATTTTCTTTCTATATTCAATTTTTTTATGGTATTTTCCATCCACATTAAAAATTCTCTTTATTAATGTATTTTGTATCTAGTTCTCATGGTAAAAAATTTTGTCAGTTATTTTTTCTCTAAAAAGATATTTATATTTTTTTAATTTCTGAAGAATATTTTTTACTGTATGAGGAAACTTATTTGACAGTCCTATCTCACCTTCTTTGGCCCTTAAAACATTGTCTTCTGGCTTGCATTGTTTCTGTTAGGAGGTCAGTGATATTCCTTAGTTTTGCTTCCAGGTGTATAATGGGTCCTTTTTTCTTTGGCTGTTTTTAATATTTTCTATTATCAAAGTTTTTCTGTAATTTGATTATGATATTCCACATATTTTTATTTTGTTAATTTGTTCTTATTCAGGTTGGAGTTTTTTGAGTTACTGAAAACACTAGGTTTATGGATTACATAAAATTTGAAAAATTTAATCCATTTTTAAAATTTGTTTAAATGTTTTTTCTGTCCTAATATTCTTCCTTATTTATCTGGGAATATAATTACAAATATGATAGAGTTATTGATACTGCCTAAATTTACTGATACATTGTTCCATTTCTTTAAGCCTTTATCTCTGATTTTGTTTGGATAATTTTTGCTTCCAGTGGTTTCAACTTTAGTTTTTACTTATTCTGAAATATCTCTTATGAAGTTAATCTTTTCAAAACATTTATCTATTTTTGATCCTTATATGAATATGTTTTCAGACCTGTAATTTACATTTGGTTCTTATTTTATGTATTTTCTTTTCTTTTTTGTATTGAAATCCCCATTTGCCTTGTTTTTTTTTAACATCTTTATTGGAGTATAATTGTTTTACAATGGTGTGTTAATTTCTGCTTTATAACAAAGTGAATCAGTTATACATATACATATGTTCCCATATCTCTTCCCTCTGTGTCTCCCTCCCTCCCACACTCCCTATCCCACCCCTCTAGGTGGTCACAAAGCACCGAGCTGATCTCCCTGTGCTATGCGGTTGCTTCCCACTAGCTATCTATTTTATGTTTGGTAGTGTATATATGTCCATGCCACTCTCTCACTTTGTCACATCTTACCCTTCCCCCTCCCCATATCCTCAAGTCCATTCTCTAGTAGGTCTGTGTCTTTATTCCCATCTTGCCACTAGGTTCTTTATGACCTTTTTTTTTTTTTCCCTTAGATTCCATATATATGTGTTAGCATACTGTATTTGTTTTTCTCTTTCTGACTTACTTCACTCTGTATGACAGACTCTAACTCCATCCACCTCACTACAAATAACTCCATTTAGTTTCTTTCTATGGTTGAGTAATATCCATTGGATATATGTGCCACATCTTCTTTATCCATTCATCTGATGATGGACATTTAGGTTGCTTCCATGTCCTGGCTATTGTAAATAGAGCTGCAATGAACATTTTGGTACATGACTCTTTTTGAATTATGGTTTTCTCAGGGTATATGCCCAGGAGTGGGATTGCTGGGTCGTATGGTAGTTCTATATTTAGTTTTTTAAGGAACCTCCATACTGTTCTCCATAGTGGCTGTGTCAATTTACATTCCCACCAACAGTGCAAGAGTGTTCCCTTTGCTCCACACCCTCTCCAGCATTTATTGTTTCTAGATTTTTTGATGATGGCCATTCTGACCGGTGTGAGATGATATCTCATATAGTTTTGATTTGCATGTCTCTAATGATTAATGATGTTAAGCATTCTTTCATGTGTTTGTTGGCAATCTGTATATCTTCTTTGGAGAAATGTCTATTTTGGTCTTCTGCCCATTTTTGGATTGGGTTGTTTGTTTTTTTGTAATTGAGCTGCATGAGCTGCTTGTAAATTTTGGAGATTAATCCTTTGTCAGTTGCTTCATGTGCAAATATTTTCTCCCTTTCTGAGGGTTGTCTATTGGTCTTGTTTATGGTTTCCTTTGCTGTGCAAAAGCTTTTAAGTTTCATTAGGTCCCATTTGTTTATTTGTGTTTTTATTTCCATTTCTCTAGGAGGTGGGTCAAAAAGGATCTTGCTGTGATTTACGTCATAGAGTGTTCTGCCTATGTTTTCCTCTAAGAGTTTGATAGTGTCTGGCCTTACATTTAGGTCTTTAATCCATTTTGAGTTTATTTTTGTGTATGGTGTTAGGGAGTGTTCTAATTTCATACTTTTACATGTACCTGTCCAGTTTTCCCAGCACCACTTATTGAAGAGGCTGTCTTTTCTCCACTGTATATGCTTGCCTCCTTTATCAAAGATAAGGTAACCATATGTGTGTGGGTTTATCTCTGGGCTTTCTATCCTGTTCCATTGAGCTATGTTTCTGTTTTTGTGCCAGTACCATACTGTCTTGATTACTGTAGCTTTGTAGTATAGTCTGAAGTCAGGGAGCCTGATTCCTCCAGCTCCATTTTTCGTTCTCAAGATTGCTTTGGCTATTTGGGGTCTTTTGTGTTTCCATACAAATTGTGAAATTTTTTGTTCTAGTTCTGTGAAAAATGCCAGTGGTAGTTTGATAGGGATTGCATTGAATCTGTAGATTGCTTTCGGTAGTAGAGTCATTTTCACAATGTTGATTCTTCCAATCCAAGAACATGGTATATCTCTCCATCTATTTGTATCATCTTTAATTTATTTCATCAGTGTCTTATAAAATTCTGCATACAGGTCTTTTGTCTCCTTAGGTAGGTTTATTCCTAGATACTTTATTCTTTTTGTTGCAATGGTAAATGGGAGTGTGTTCTTAATTTCACTTTCAGATTTTTCATCATTAGTGTATACGAACGCAAGAGATTACTGTGCATTAATTTTGTATCCTGCTACTTTACCAAATTCATTGATTAGCTCTAGTAGTCTTCTGGTAGAGTCTTTAGGATTGTCTATGTATAGTATCATGTCATCTGCAAACAGTGACGGCTTTACTTCTTCTTTTCCGATTTGGATTCCTTTTATTTCTATTTCTTCTCTGATTGCTGTGGCTAAAACTTCCAAAACTATGTTGAATAATAGTGGTGAGAGTGGGCAACCTTGTCTTGTTCCTGGTCTTAGTGGAAATGGTTTCAGTTTTTCACCATTGAGGAAGATGTTGGCTGTGGGTTTGTCATATATGGCCTTTATTATGTTGAGGTAAGTTCCCTCTATGCCTACTTTCTGCAGGGCTTTTATCATAAATGGGTGTTGAATTTTGTCAAAAGCTTTCTCTGCATCTATTGAGATGATCATATGGTTTTTCTCCTTCAATTAGTTAATATGGTTTATCACGTTGATTGATTTGCGTATATTGAAGAATGCTTGCATTCCTGGAATAAACCACACTTGATCATGGTGTATGATCCTTTTAATGTGCTGTTGGTTTCTGTTTGCTAGTATTTTGTTGAGGATTTTTGCATCTATGTTCATCAGTGATATTGGCCTGTAGTTTTCTTTCTTTGTGACGTCTTTGTCTGGTTTTGGTATCAAGGTGATGGTGGCCTCGTAGAATGAGTTTGGGAGTTTTCCTCCCTCTGCAATATTTTGGAAGAGTTTGAGAAGGATAGGTGTTAGCTCTTCTCTAAATGTTTGATAGAATTCGCCTGTGAAGCCATCTGGTCCTGGGCTTTTGTTTGTTGGAAGGTTTTTAATCACAGTTTCAATTTCAGTGCTTGTGATTGGTCTGTTCATATTTTCTATTTCTTCCTGATTCACTCTCGGAAGGTTGTGCATTTCTAAGAATTTGTCCATTTCTTCCAGGTTGTCCATTTTATTGGCATAGAGTTGCGTGTATTAATCTCTCATGATTGTTGTATTTCTGCAGTGTCAGTTGTTATTTCTCCTTTTTCATTTCTAATTCTATTGATTTGAGTCTTCTCCCTTTTTTTCTTGATGAGTCTGGCTAATGGTTTATCAATTTTGTTTATCTTCTCAGAGAACCAGCTTTTAGTTTTATTGGTCTTTGCTATTGTTTCCTTCATTTCTTTTTATTTATTTCTGATCTGATCTTTATGATTTCTTTCCGTCTAACTTTGGGGTTTTTTTGCTCTTCTTTCTCTAATTGCTTTTGGTGCAAGGTTAGGTTGTTTATTTGAGATGTTTCCTGTTTCTTGAGGTAGGCTTGTATTGCTATAAACTTCCCTCTTAGAAGTGCTTTTGCTGCATCCCATAGGTTTTGGGTCGTCGTGTCTCCATTGTCATTTGTTTCTAGGTATTTTTTGATTTCCTCTTTGATTTCTTCAGTGATTACACTTCGTTATTCAGTAGTGTATTGTGTAGCCTCCTTGTGTTTGTATTTTTTACAGATCTTTTCCTGTAATTGATATCTAGTCTCATAGCATTGTGTTTGGAAAAGATACTTGATACGATTTCAATTTTCTTAAATTAACAAGGCTTGATTGGTGACCCAAGATATGATCTATCCTGGAGAATGTTCATGAGCACTTGAGAAAAATGTGTATTCTGTTGTTTTTGGGTGGAATGTCCTATAAATATCAGTTAAGTCCATCTTGTTTAATGTATCCTTTAAAGCTTGTGTTTCCTTATTTATTTTCATTTTGGTTGATCTGTCCATTGGTGAAAGTGGGGTCTTAAAGTCCCCTACTATGATTGTGTTATTGTCGATTTCCCCTTTTATGGCTGTTAGCATTTGCCTTATATATTGAGGTGCTCCTATGTTGGGTGCATAAATACTTACAATTGTTATATCTTCTTCTTGGATTTATCCCTTGATCATTATGTAGAGTCCTTCTTTGTCTCTTGTAATAGTCTTTATTTTAAAGTCTATTTTGTCTGATATGAGAATTGCTACTCCAGCTTTCTTTTGATTTCCATTTGCATGGAATATCTTTTTCCATCTCCTCACTTTCAGTCTGTATTTGTCCCTAGGTCTGAAGTGGGTCTCTTGTAGACAGCATACATACGGGTCTTGTTTTTGTATCCATTCAGCCAGTCTGTGTCTTTTGGTGAGAGCATTTAATCCATTTACATTTAAGTTAATTATCGATATGTATGTTCCTATTCCCATTTTCTTAAATGTTTTGGGTTTGTTATTGTAGGTGTTTTCCTTCTTTTGTGTTTCTTGCCTAGAGAACTTCCTTTAGCATTTGTTATAAAGCTGGTTTGGTGGTGCTGAACTCTCTCAGCTTTTGCTTGTCTGTAAAGGTTTTAATTTCTCCATCAAATCTGCATGAGATCCTTGCTGGGTAGAGTAATCTTGGTTATAGGTTTTTCTCCTTCATCACTTTAAATATGTCCTGCCACTCCCCTCTGGCTTGCAGAGTTTCTGCTGAAAGATCAGCTGTTAACCTTATGGGGATTCCCTTATGTGTTATTTATTGTCTTTCCCTTGCTGCTTTTAATATGTTTTCTTTCTATTTAATTTTTGATTGATTAATATGTGTCTTGGAGTGTTTCTCCTTGGATTTATCCTGTATGGGACTCTCTGTGCTTCCAGGACTTGATTAACTATTTCCTTTCCCATATTAGGGAAGTTTTCAACTATAATCTCTTCAAATATTTTCTCAGTCCCTTTCTTTTTCTCTTCTTCTTCTGGGACCCCTATAATTCGAATGTTGGTGTGTTTAATGTTGTCCCAGAGGTCTCTGAGACTGTCCTCAGTTCTTTTCATTCTTTTTTCTTTATCCTGCTCTGCAGTAGTTATTTCCACTATTGTATCTTCCAGGTCACTTATCCGTTCTTCTGCCTCAGTTATTCTGCTATTGATCCGTTCTAGAGTATTTTTAATTTCATTTATTGTGTTTTTCATCATTGCTTGGTTCCTCTTTAGTTCTTCTAGGTCCTTGTTAAATGTTTCTTGCATTTTGTCTATTCTGTTTCCAAGATTTTGGATCATCTTTACTATCACTATTCTGAATTCTTTTTCAGGTAGACTGCCTATTTCCTCTTCATTTGTTAGGTCTGGTGGGTTTTTGCCTTGCTCCTTCATCTGCTGTGTGTTTTTCTGTCTTCTCATTTTGCTTAACTTACTGTGTTTGGGGGTCTCCTTTTAGCAGGCTGCACGTTCGTAGTTCCTGTTGTTTTTGGGGTCTGTCCCCAGTGGCTAAGGTTGGTTCAGTGGGTTGTGGAGGCTTCCTGGTGGAAGGGACTAGTGCCTGTGTTTTGGTGGATGAGGCTGGATCTTGTCTTTCTGGTGGGTAGGTCCATGTCTGGTGGCGTGTTTTGGGGTGTCTGTGGCCTTATGATTTTAGGCAGCCTCTCTGCTAATGGATGGGGCTGTGTTCCTGTCTTGCTAGTTGTTTGGCATACAATGTCCAGCACTATAGCTTGCTGGTCGTTGAGTGAAGCTGGGTCCTGATGTTGAGATGGAGATCTCTGGGAGATTTTTGCCGTTTGGTATTACGTGGAGCTGGGAGGTCTGTTGTGGGCCAGTGTCCTGAAGTTGGCTCTCCCACCTCAGAGGCACAGCCCTGATGCCTGGCTGTAGCACCAGGAGCCTTTCGTCCACACAGCTCAGAATAAAAGGGAGAAAAAATAGAAAGAAAAAAAGAAAGAGGATAAAATAAAATAAAGTAAGATAAAATAAAATAAAGTTATTAAAATAAAAAATAATTATTAAGAAAAAAAGAAAAAAAGATTTTTTTAAGTAAAAAACATACAAACAAACAAACAAAAAAACGGACGGACAGGACCCTAGGACAAATGGTGAAAGCGAAGCTATACAGACAAAATCTCACACAAAAGCATACACATACACACTCACAAAAAGAGGAAAAGGGGAAAAAATAATATATCTTGCTCCCAAAGTCCACCTCTTCAATTTGGGATGATTTGTTGTCTATTCATGTATTCCACAGATGCAAGTACATCAAGTTGTTTGTGGAGCTTTACTCCGCTGCTCCTGAGGCTGCTGGGAGAAATTTCCCTTTCTCTTCTTTGTTCGCACAGCTCCTGGATTTCAGCTTTGGATTTGGACCCGCCTCTGCGTGTAGGTCGCCTGAGGGCGTCTGTTCTTTGCTCACACAGGACGGGGTTAAAGGAGCAGGTGCTTTGGGGGCTCTGGCTCATTCAGGCTGGGGGGAGGGAGGGGTACGGATGCGGGGTGAGCCTGCGGCTGCAGAGGCCGGCGTGACGTTGCAGCAGCCTGAGGCGCGCCATGCATTCTCCCGGGGAAGTTGTCCCTAGATCACGGGACCCTGGCAGTGGCGGGCTGCACAGGCTCCCAGGAGGGGCGGTGTGGATAGTGACCTGTGCTTGCACACAGGCTTCTTGGTGGCGGCAGCAGCAGCCTTAGTGTTTCATGCCTGTCTCTGGGGTCCGCGCTGATAGCCGCGGCTCGCGCCCATCTCTGGAGCTCGTTTAGGTGGTGCTCTGAGTCCCCTCTTCTCGTGCACCAGGAAACAAAGAGGCAAGAAAAAGTCTCTTGCCTCTTCAGCAGCTCCAGAGCTTTTCCTGGACTCCGTCCCGGCTAGCTGTGGTGTGCTAACCCCTTCAGGCTGTGTTCACACCGCCAACCCCAGTCCTCTCCCTGCGATCCGACCGAAGCCGAAGCCTTAGCTCCCAGCCCCCACCCACCCCGGCGGGTGAGCAGACAAGCCTCTCGGGCTGGTGAGTGCTGCTTGGCACCAGTTCTCTATGCAGGAATCTCTCTGCTTTGCCCTCCGCACCCCTGTTGCTGCGCTCTCCTCCGTGGCTCCGAAGCTTCCCCCCTCTGCCACTCGCAGTCTCCACCCATGAAGGGGCTTCCTAGTGTGTGGAAACCTTTCCTCCTTCACAGCTCCCTCCCACTGGTGCAGGTCCCATCCCTATTCTTTTGTCTCTGTTATTTCTTTTTTCTTTTGCCCTACCCAGGTAGGTGGGGAGTTTCTTGCCTTTTGGGAGGTCTGATGTCTTCTGCCAGCGTTCAGTGGGTGTTGTATAGGAGCAGTTCCACGTGTAGATGTATTTCTGATGTATCTGTGGGGAGGAAATTGATCTCTGTGTCTTACTCTTCCGCCATCTTCTCCTCTCTCCCCCATTTGCCTTTAAATCCTTAAACATAGTTGTAAAAATTATTTTAAAATCTGTGTCAGCAAAGTCCATTATGTTCATTATTTCTGAGTCTGTGGCTATTGACTGGCTTTTCTCTTATATCTCAGTTTAATAATTTGCTATTTTTGCTGCACTTTGCATATGGTAGTTTATTAATGTTTAGACTGTGTTGTCTTAAAAAAGGGAGAAGTTTTATTCTGGTAGGCAGTTAATTAACTTGCAGATGAGCTTAATTTTTTTGAGCTTCTTTTTATATTTTACTGAGATAATTCTAGTGTTACTTTACTTCTAAGGCTAAATAAACCGTCTTTTTTTTTTAACCCCATAATTTTCTTTTCCAATTTTATTGAGAAATGATTAATATATAGCACTGTATACAATTAAGGCATACAGCATGAAGGTTTGATTTACATGTATTTGAAATGATTACAATAGGTTCATCTAAAATTCATCATCTCATATAGGTAAAATGAAAAGATGGAAGAAAGGAAAAAAAAGAAAAAAATTCTCCTTGTTATGAAACTTTTAGTTTAAGTCTCCTAATAACTTCCCTATATATCTTACAGCAGTGTTAACTATAGTTATTATGTTGTATTTTATATCCCTAATACTTGTTTCTCTTATAACTGGAACTTTGTATTTTTGAATAACTTCCTTCAGTTCCCCCGCCTCATGCCCTCTACTCTGGTAACCACAAGTCATCTCCTTTCCTATGAGGTGATTTATTTTTGATTTCACATATAAATGAGATCATACAGCTTTTATCCTTCCTTATCTGACTTGTTTCAGTTATCATAATGCCTCCAAGGTCCATCATTGTTGTCACAAAAAGGAGAAAATCCTCAATTATTAAGAATTATATTGTATATATATACCATGGTTTCTTTAACCATTTATCCATCAGTGGACACACAGATTGTTTCCATGTATTGACTATTGTAAATAATGCTACTATGAACATAGGGGCAGATATCTTTTTGAGTTAATGCTTTCATTTCCTTTGGATATATTCCCAGAAGTGGAATTGCTGGATCATATGGTAGATCTATTTTTAATTGTTTGATGATCCTCCACAACGTTTTCCATTATTGCTGCACCAATGTACATTCCCACCAAAAATGCATGAGGGTTTCCTTTTCTCTACATCCATACTGGTGTTTGTTATCTCTTGTCTTCTTATGACAGCCATTGTAACAGGTGTAAGGTGACATGCCATTGTGGTTTTAATTTTCCTAATGAGTAATGATATTGAGCAACTTTTCATGTACTTGTTGGCCTTTTGTATATCTTCTTTGGGAAAGTGTCTATTCAGGTCCTTTCCCGATTTTGTAATTGGGTTATTATTTCTTTTCCTATTGAGTTGTATGAGTTCTTTGTACTTTGGATATATGGTTTGCAGATATTTCTTTCCCATTCCATAGGTTTTCTATTCACTTTGTTAATGGTTTCTTTTGCTATGCAGAACTTTTTACTTTGATTCATTCAACTTAATTATCTTTGATTTTGCTGCTTGTACTTTAGGTGTCATATACAAAAACTCATTACAAACACCCATGTCAAGGACCTTTATTCCTATGCCTTCTTCTAGGAGTTTCATATTTTCAGGTCTTATATTTAAGTGTTTAAACTATTCCAAGTTAATTTTTGTGAGTGGTGAAAGGTAGGGGTCCAGGAGTCATTCATTTATATGTGAATATCTAATTATCCCAGCACTATTTGTTGAAGAGACCATCTTTTCTCCTTTGAGTATTCTTGGCTCCATTGTCAAATATTGTTGATTGTATATGCTTGGTATTGTTTCTGGGAACTCTATTGTGTTCCACTGGTCAGTTTGTCAGTTTTTATGCCAGTACCATACTGTTTTGATGACTATAGCTTTATAGTATATCTTTGTATCAGAAAGTATGATACCTCCTGCTTTGTTCTTAATTTTTTTTTTTTTTTTTGGCTATTCAGGGTCTTTTTGGTTATTTTTGGATTTTAGGAGTGTTTTCCTACTTCTATAAAATATGCCATTGGAATCTTGATAGAGATTGCATTGAGTCTATAGATGGCTTTTGGTAGTATTGACATTTTTACAGTATTAATTCTTCCAATCCATCAACATGTGTTACCTAATCATCATTTACTTGAGTCTTCTTTATTTCATCAATGTCTTACAATTTTCATTGCACAGATCTTTCACCTCCTTGGTTAAAGTTATTTCTAAGTATTCTATTGGTTTTGATGCTATTGCAAATGGGATCAATTTCTTTATTTCTTTTTCAGAAAACTCATTGTTAGTGTTTAGAAGCACTACTGATTTTTGTATGTCAATTTTGGATGCTACAGCTTTACTGAATTCATTGATTAGACCTAACTGATCTTTGGCTCTTTAGAATTTTCTATATAAAATTATGTCACTTGCAAATAGATAAAACTATACTTCTTCCTTTCCAGTTCTTGTGCCTTTTATTCCTTTTCTTGGCTGATTGCTCTAGCTAGGACTTCTGGTACTGTGTTGAATAGGAGTGGTGAGAGTGGGTACCCTTGTCATGTTCCTGATCATAAAGGAAATGCTTTCAACATTTCACCATTGAGGATGATGTCAGCTGTGGGCTTGTCATACATAGCCTTTAATATGCTGATATATGTTCCTTCTATGCCTAATTTTTTAAAGAGGTTTTTTTTTATCATGAATGGATGTTGAATTTTGTCAAATGCTTTTCTGCATCTATTGAGATGATCATATGATTCTTTTATTCTATTAATGTGGTGTATCATATTATTTGATTTACATTTGCTGAATAATCCTTTTATCCCAATGATAAATCCCACTTGATCATGGTGAATTATCCTTTTAATGTGCTGCTAAATTTTGGTTTCCTAGTATTTTATTGAGAATTTTTGCATCTATACTCAGTAGGAATATACTCATTAGGAATACTTGCTGATAATTTTGTATCTAGTAGTGTCCTTTTCTGGTTTTGGGATCAGAGAATGCTGACCTAGAAAAATGAGTTTGGGAATATTCCCATCCCTTTGATTTTTTTGGAAGAGTTGGAGAAAAATTGCTGTTAATTCTTTAAATGTTTGGTAAAATTCACCAGTGAAGCCATCTGGTCCTGGGCTTTTTTCTTTTTCTTTTTCTTTTTTTAAAATTTTGATTACTGACTAAATTTCCTTTACTAGCAATTGGTCTATTCAGATTTTCTATTTCTTTCTGATTTAGTCCTGGTAAGTTGTATGTTTCTAAGAATTCTTCCATTTTCTAGGTAGTCCACTTTGTTAGTGTATAGTTGCTCATAGGATCCTCATGATTCTTTCAATTTTGGTGGTATCAGGTGTAATGTCTCTGTTTTCATTTATAATTTTGTTGCTTTAGATTCTGTCTGTTTCCTTGGTTAGCGTAGTTAAAGGTTTATCAATTTTGCTTATCTTTTCACAGAACCAGTTCTTAGTTTGGTTAATCTTTTCTGTTGTTTTTATGTTCTCTATTTCATTTATTTTTGCTCTAGTCTTTATTATTTCCTTTCTTATGCTAATTTTTCACGCTTCTTTTTTCTATTTCATTAGTATGTAGTTAGCTTATTTGGTATCTTCCTTGCTTCTTAATGTAGGCATTTATTGCTATGAACTTCCCTTTTGGAACCGCTTTTACTGTATCCCACAGATTCTGGTGTTTTGTGTTTTCTTTTTTTTGTCTCAAACTTTTCAATTTCCCTTTTACGTTATTTTTTTTTATCCATTGGTTTTCAGGAGAGTGTTGTTTAATATCCACGTGTTTCTGAATTTTCCAGTTTTCCTCTTATTATTGATATCTAGTTTCGTGCCATTGTAATCAGAGCAGATATTCACATGATTTCAATGTTCTTGAATTTTCTAAGACTTGTTTTGTGGCCTAACACATGCTCAATGGTAGAAAATATTCTATGTGAGCTTAGAAAAAAATGTGTTTCTGTTGTTGTTGGATAGAATGCTCTGTATATGTCTGTCATTTTGACCTATAGTGTTCAAATCCATTGTTTCCTTATTGATGCTTTGTCTGGACTATCTATCCATTGTTGAGAGTGGGGTATTAAAATCCCCAACTATTACTGTATTACTGTTTATTTTTCCTTTTATCTCTGTTAGTTTTTATTTTATATATTTAGATGCTCTGATGTTGGGTGCATAAATATTTATAAATTGTTACATCTTCTTGATGGATTAACCCTTTTAACTTTATGTAATGACCTTTTTGTCTCTGTCACCATTTTTAGTTTAAAGTCTATTTTGTCTGATATAACTACCTCTGCTTTCTTTTTGGCTACCATGTGTTTGAAATGACTTTTTTCATTTGTTTACCCTCAGTCTATGTGTGTCATTAAGGCTAAAGTGAGTCTTTTGTAGGCAGCATATCATTATTGGATCCAGGTTTTTATTTTTTATAAATCTAGCCTTTATATTTCTTTTAACTGAAGAATTTAATCCAATTATGTTTAAAATAATCATTGATAGGTAAGGACTTACTAATGGATTTTTGGTTATAGTTTTCTGGTTGTTTTGTAGATTCATAGTTTATTTTTCTTGTCCTGCTTTCTTTTTGTGTGTGTTATGTTATCTTTTGGTATCAGTATGCTTTGACTTCTTTATCATGTTATTTTGTGTAATTGCTACAGATTTTTCACTTTTGTTACCATAAGGCTTAAACAAAACATCTTAAAATTATAGCACCATATTTTAAGTGATAACTTAATTTCAATAGAATTCCTAAACTTTACACTTTTAATTCTCCTCCTCCTCACATTTTACAGCATTGCTGTTAATATTTACATAGTTTTATATTGTGTAATGAATAATTGCAGATTATTGCAGTTATGATTATTTTTACTGCATTTGATTTTTTAGCTTTTAATCTAGAGTTGTAAATGAATTATGCACTACCATCACCAAATTATGGAGTCTAACTTTGACTATATATTTACCATTGCCATTGAATTTTACACTATGTTTTCCTCTTTTTATATGCTAATTAGCATTCTACTACTTCCTGTCAAATAGCTCCTTTAGCATATGTTGTAAGGTAGGTATTGTGGTAATCAACTTCCTCAGCTTTTGTTAGTTCAGAAAAATCTTTATTCTCCTCCATTTCTGAAGGCAATCTTTTCTGGGTATAATATTCTTTGTTATGTTTTACTTTTGATAGTTTAAATATGTGTTCCCATTTTCTCCTGGTCTGATATATTTCTGTTGAGAAATCTGCTGATAGTCTCTTGGATGCTCCCTTGTATGTAACTTCTCTTTTCTTTTGCTGCTCTGAAAATTGTTCTCTGTCTATGACTTTTTAAAACAAATTGTATTGGTGTATAGTTGATTTACAATGTTGTGTTAGTTTCAGGTGTATAGCAAAGTAAATCAGTTATAATATATCCACTCTTTTTTAAGATTCTTTTCCCATATAGGCAATTACAGAGTATTGAGTAGAGTTCCCTGTACTATAGAGTAAGTCCTTATTAGTTATCTATTTTATATATAGTAGTGCATATACATCAATCTCAGTATCCCAGTTTATCCCTCCCTCCCCCACCCTTTCCCC
Organism: Balaenoptera borealis; assembly: GCF_965194805.1. Lineage (NCBI taxonomy): Eukaryota > Metazoa > Chordata > Mammalia > Artiodactyla > Balaenopteridae > Balaenoptera > Balaenoptera borealis. The sequence continues at coordinate 44,036,094 of NC_138862.1, forward strand.
CTTGGTAACCATAAGTTTGTTTTCTACATCTGTAACACTATTTCTGTTTTGTGAATAAATTCATTTGTACCATTTTTTAGATTCCACATATATCATATGATATTTGTCTTTCTGTGTCTGACTTACTTCACGCAGTATGACAATCTCTACGTCCATCCATGTTGCTGCAGTGACATTATTTCATTCATTTTTATGGCTGAGTAATATTCCATTGTATATATGTACCACATGTTCTTTATCCACTCCTCTGTCAATGGACATTTAGGTTGCTTCCATGTCTTGGCTATTGTAAATAGTGCTGCAATGAACATTAGGGTGCATGTATCTTTTTGACTAATGGTTTTCTCTGGATATATACCCAAGAGTGGGATTGCTGTATCACATGGTAGTTCTATATTTAGTTTTTTAAAGAACCTCCATACTGTTCTCCCTAATGGTTGTATCAATTTACATTCCCACCAACAGTGTAGGAGGGTTCCCTTTTCTCCACACACTCTCCAGCATTTATTGTTTGTAGATTTTCTGATGATGGCCATTCTGACTGGTGTGAGGTGATACCTCATTGTGGTTTTGATTTGCATTTCTCTAATAATTACTGATGTTGAGCATCTTTTCATGTGTTTGTTGGGCATTTGAAGGTCTTCTTCGGAGAAATGTCTGTTTAGATCTGTCCATTTTTTGACTGGGTTGTTTGGTTTTTTTGATATTGAGCTGCATGAGCTCTTTGTATACTTGGAGATTAATCCCTTTTTGGTTGCTTCATTTGCAAATATTTTCCCCATTCTGTGGATTGTCTTTTTGTTTTGTTTATGGTTTCCTTTGCTGTGCAAAAGTTTTTTAAGTTTAATTAGGTCCCATTTGTTTATTTTTGTTTTTATTTTCATTACTCTAGCAGGTGGATCCAAAAAGATACTGCTGCAATTTATTTCAGAGAGTGTTCTGCTTATGTTTTCCTCTAAGAGTTTTATAGTATTCAGCCTTACATTGAGTTCTTTAATCCATTTTGAGTTTGTGTGTGTGTGTGTGTGTGTGTGTATGGTGTTAGAAAGTGTTCTAATTTCATTCTTTTACAAGTAGCTGTCCAGTTTTCCCATCACCTCTTATTGAAGAGACTGTCTTTCCTCCATTGTATATTCTTGCCTCCTTTGTCATAGATTAATTGACCATAGGTGTGTGGGTTTATCTCTGGACTTTCTATCCTGTTCCATTGACCTCTATTTCTGTTTTTGTGCCAGTACCATACTGTTTTGATTACTGTAGCTTTATAGTATAGTCTGAAGTCAGGGAGCCTGATTCCTCAAGCTCCATTTTTCTTTCTCAAGATTGCTTTGACTATTCTATGAGTTTTGACAATTTAATTATGAAGTCATCCCTTGGTATCTGCAGGGAATTTGTTCAACGATCTCCTGCAGATATCAAAATTTGCAGATGCTCAAGTCCCATATATAAAATGACATAGCACAATCAATCTTACATATCCTCGGATGTGGACCCTTCAAGATATGGAGGGCTGACTATATTGTGCCCTGTTGTAACCCTATTCAAATTCACCTATTTGGTGTCCTTTGGGCTTCACTGGTCTGGATGTCCATTTATCTTCCAAGATTCAGAAATATTTCAGCCATTATTGCTTTAAATATACTTTCAGTCTCTCTTTCTCTTCTCCTCCTGAAATTTCCATAATGCAATATTGTTTCTTTTCATTTTGTCCTATTAATCTTGTAGGCTTTCTTCACTTTTTTACTTCTTTTTTAAAAATTTTTTCTCCTTTGACCAAATAATTTCTAATATACTTTCCTCCAGGTAATATCAGGTTGCTGATACTTCCTTATGCATGGTTGAGTGTGCTTTGGAAACCCTACTGAATTCTTTAGTTCAGGTATTGTATTTTTCAACTCTTGAATTTCTGGAGTTTTTTCTTTTTTGTTTTTTGATGATTTCTATTGCTTTGTCAAACATCTCACTTTATTCATATATTGTTTTCCTATTTTCATTTAGTTTTCTGTGTGTTCTTGAGGTTCACTAAACGTCTTTAAGAGGATTTTCTAAATTCTTTGTCCGACAGTTTATAGATCTCCATTTCTTTGAGATCAGTTGTTAGATTTTTATTAGTTTTATTTGGTTTTCATGATCCTTGATTCCTTACATTTTTATCTGGGCATTTGAGTAATCAGTTTTCTCTTCCAGACTTTACAGGTTTGCTTTTATAGAGACAGATCTTCACCAGTCTGCTTGGTTTGGATTCTAGGTGTGTCTGCTGGTAATGTCCTTGGGCAGGTGGGGCCTAATATTATGGTCTCTGTTGGGTGAGGCAACTGTTTGAGCTTTAGGTCAGGGATGGTGGGGACGGGTGTGCCACTGACTGAGGACAGTTGGATAGAACTGCTGGCTTGGCTACCTACATGAGTGGGGCTGTAGGATGAGCTCCAGAGTTGCCTGTATCATCTGGTCATGCTTACTAGATGGTTGAAACTAGGTACTATATTCCCTAGTATATAGGGCTATGAATTAGCTTTACTTCACTGGTTGGGCAGCCGGACATGACCCAGGGCCTATATAGATCATTGTTTGGGGACCCAAATCAGGTAAGAGTGTGCAATGAATTTCACTGATTTTGCTCTGCAGATGGGAGAAGCCATGGGATGTGCTTTCTCTTCAGGTGCTATTGTAAGCAGGGCTGCTGGATGAGCTACACAAGCTTCTTGTATGCTCTGGTTATGTTCCCTGGTCAAGTAGGCTGGAGGCTATATTCAGCAATGAGTGTGGTTACAAATTAGTTTTCCTTCCTGTGTGCAGTGGGAGAAGCAGCTCTAAAGCCTGTAAGGTTCTTTGCTTTTGTCCTAACTCGAGCCAACCCACATCCCAAGTTCCTTGGCCAAACAGGTCCATTGGGTTTGCTCTGCAAACTATCAACTCTGCCTGTTTATCTCTTAGCTTGAGTGCCACTTGACGGCACAGCTTCCAGGTGTTCTCAATAGCCCTTTTGGTCAGATGGGGCCAGCAGCCACAGCAGGTGGGGTTATGTCTCAGCTCCCTTCAGTGGGCAGGAAAAGGAAGGTATATTCTAGGAAATTCTCTACTTCCCAACAGGTTCTCCATTTGGGGGGGGGGGTCAGGAACTACCCTCAGCCTTGGCTGTGAATTAATGCTCCTGCCCTTTTGTAGCAGGGGAACTCCCCACCCCTGATATTGGGTTTGCTCTGCGGGTGATCAGCTCTGCCTACCCACTTCTAGGCTCAAGACTTGATGGGCTATACATCTTCCAGCTGTTCTCCCAGCTCCTCTGGTCAAATATGGCCTGGAGACATTCTTCACAGCAGGTTGGGCTGTGACTCAGCTCCTTGCCTTGGCATGGGCAAAGGAGGCTCTAGGGCTGGCAAAACTCCTTGTTTGAGGATCCAAATCAGACAGATCTGTACCCTGCCAAGTCCCCTGGTCAGAGTGTACTTGGTTCTGCAGATAAGCAAAGCTGCCTGTTGGGATTATTACTTGGGCACTACAAGTATGAACTCTATCTGCCAAGATACATGTACCGGTTATTGTAAACTCCTCCCTCTTTCTCCATCATAGTCGGATTCCCAGGGGTTAAGCCCTACAGATTCCCCTGCAATCCCCATGGGGTAAGATCAGTGTAGGGACACCCACAAGTTATCCACAATGCTGAGGTAATATGGTTGTCCCCCAAGGCTCTCTTTTCCACTGGAGAAACCAGAGGCTCAGGAGAGATCTCTTTATGTGATAAAGAGACTGCACTGGTCTAGGAGAGGGGCAATGCAGTCAATATATAGCCACTTCTCTTACCCTTATAATGTACTATGTCTTGACCTCTGTAGTGCAGGAGAGTGCTTTAGCCTCATCTCCATTTTCTAGGATTCTGTCAGTGATGTTTTGTTCTTGATTAGTCATTAGTTGTTCTTGTGACCAGGAGCAAATTCAGAAATAACCTATCCTGCCATCTTAGAGATGTCAGTCCCGAAGCCTTATTCTCAATTCATTGTCCTTCTGAGAGTTTACAGAATATCTGGTGTGATAATCTCTGCCCTTTGGTTCATGGGAATTTGAACAGTTCTGTCTAAACCCAAGCAATTGTGTAGCTCACAGCTCTCCAATAGGTTTTCTTTCTAAGGTAGTTTTCTTTCTTTTCCTGTTCTTTCCTTTTTCTTTTCCTTACCTTTCCTTTCCCCCCCCCTTTATTTCTTTTTTTTTTTTCTTTTGGTTTTGATGTAGTTGGCTTTACAGAATCTCCCCCTGTAACTTCTCAGCTTAGTATTTAGCTAAAGACAGAACAAATTCTATGCATATCTCCAGAGCTTCTTCTTTTTATAATTCCTTCTCCAATTCTTTGCCCTGTAAAGTCCAGATGCCTCAATAACCTCAACATTGATCTCTGTGGCTTCAACTCAGTGTGATTTCCTGCTTTGTTTGGACCTGCTGCACTCCAGAAAGTGTCTCTAGGCATAAAGCTGAAGTTATAGAGCCATCTGACAGTTTTTCCTTCTCTCAGTGAGAGCAGTGGTGCGTTGCCTGTCATACAATATTTGAAAATAGTTATTATGGTTATTTGTTAGGAGAGCTTAGTTGCTAACGGTTTTGCCATTTTAATCAGATATGGATGTCCCCCTATATTTTTTTTTCTTTTTTTTTTCTAGCGCTTGGGGTTAAGCCTAAGACCTTTTTATTGGTTTGTCCAGTGGATGTCCCTATATTTTTAAAGTGAGCTTTTCAACCAATTATTTTGACAAAATAAACAGGTTTTCTTAGTTTTTGAACAGTATTTTTTTGATATATGGGCATTCTTGAAAATACCCTTTATAATTAATGACAATATCCAATAGGGAAAAATGAAAATATTTCTTGTCATTGGATTATCCTAATACTATAATTAGGGTTTATGGTATAATGTCATTACTGAAAAAATAAATAACACTTTCAGAATACTGTTTGTCATTTCTCAGTAATGTAGTATTCCAATAATCACAATAATTATTGGACCTTTCACATTATGTATATTGGTGAGAATTAGTGCTCTGTCCTTTATTTGGTTAGTTATGTTTGGAGGTAAAGTCATGAACAGCTAACCTTTACAAAATAGGCTACTGAATATATTCATATATGGGTAAGAAATAGTGAGTAGTTGCCTAAATCCAAAAGCTGTATACCCAATTTCTATTCTTACAACATGTTTCATGAACTAGTTAAAAACAAACAAAACAAATCCATGGAAAGATTGTGATGGTTACTTTAAATGGTCAAATTGGCCAAGGATGCAGATATTTGATCAAACACCAATCAGATGTTGCTGTTAAGGTATTTTCTAGATCATATTAACATTTGATTTCCTAGACTTTGAGTAAAGCAAGTGACTCTCCATAGGATGGGCAGGCCTCATCCATCAGTTGAAGGCCTTAACAAAAAAAGACTACAGTTGATCCTTGAACAACACGAGTTTAAACTGTGTGGGTCCACTTATATGTGGATTTTTTCCAATCAATATGTAGTATAGTACTACATGATCTTTGGTTGGCTGAATCTGTGGATGCACAACTACATATGTGGAGGTCCGACTATAAAGTTGTATGCAGATATTCAACTGCCCTGGGGGTGACACCCCTGATCCCTGTGTCAACTACGGGGGTAGAATGAGAATACACTTTTTAAAAATTTAAATCCTTTTGCTGTGTATTTTGCTGCCTTTTGTGAATAAATATGAAGCATCTGATACATCAGTAAACGTCAAGAGGTGTGTGTCAGTGTGTGTGTTGGGAAAAAGGAACAAGATAGTATTAATATTAGTCGTTTCTAATGACTCTCAAAGGAACTAAAGGCTAAGTGAAATTCTGTGCATGAGTGTGCTTAAAAGATATAGCTCTGATCATCATGATTAATACCATGTCATAATATTTCAGATTGTTTTCAATGAAATTTAAAGAGAAAGATAATGTCATACCTATTTTAAGTATGCTATTGCATACTCATAATTAGCCCCAAAGTGAAGATAGGTAGGTTTACTTTTACTGCCATTTGTTTTTTAAATGAGAATATTTCACTGACAAGAGTAGGATATTCTGATTGTCTTCAAATAAGAGAAATAAACTCTACTTCATAATTTACTTCTACCTTGTTACCTAGTAGAATATCGTTTATTTCTTAGAACCTGTTTCCTGTAATAAATGATATAAATCATGACCCTCATCTTTCTACAAAGTTGAAATATGCAAAGACTAACTGAAAGGTTGCCTTCACCTATTTTATTTTCATGGGAATTATTTAAGTGACACAGATGCAGTTTCTTTTTTTAATTGGCAGATAAGCAATCAAACTGAAGCAAATCAATTTATAAACCTGTAGGATAATAAAATATAGACATAAATCCACTGAAACACATTCAATTAATATTCACATCCTCTGCACATATTTGGAATCATTTTTTGCTCATATGCAGCTAACACTAATCCTCTATCCATAGCCACATATAATGCATCTGGAGGTTTAGCAGTCCTCTTCTGTTTTTTTTTTTTAATAATTAATTAATTAATTAATTTATTTATTTATTTTTGGCTGTGTTGGGTCTTCGTTTCTGTGCGAGGGCTTTCTCTAGTCGTGGCAAGCGGCAGCAACTCTTCATCGCGGTGCGCGGGCCTCTCACCATCGCGGCCTCTGTTGCCGCGGAGCACAGGCTCCAGACGCGCAGGCTCAGTAGCCGTGGCTCACGGGCCCAGCTGCTCCGAGGCATGTGGGATCGTCCCAGACCAGGGCTCGAACCCGTGTCCCCCGCATTGGCAGGCAGATTCTCAACCACTGCGCCACCAGGGAAGCCCTCCTCTTCTGTTTTTTCTTTCTTTTTATTTTATTTTTCTCCAGGCTCTTCAACTTTTATCTTTTTCATTGACTCCACTAAGCTTCTCCTGAGCTTTCTAGGTTTGACAAAGTTGTCCTCTGGCATGTTTTTGCCAGCTGTCATGACTCATTGTGCAATTTAAGCCTCTGTTGCACACTATTGTAAATCCAGGTAATGAAAGCCACAAACTTTTCACAAGCATTATGAAGCTGACATCTGTCAAGATAAATATTGTGCAGTCAGCAAGAAGGAGATGGTTTAGAGGGCTCAGTTAACCTTGATATGTCATTAAAGAGCGCTTTAGATGTCCCTTCAAAGTATAGTGATTTTGTATGTTACTGTTCTGTAAAAACTGCAGATTAGTATTATGTCCTTAATAAGTAATAGTTTAAGTTTTAAGAACATATGTGTATTGGAGAAAAAGGATTAATTTTTTTCCTTACCCATTATTACAAAAAACAACAGTATGATTTTTTAGGTAATTTCTACTTATGTTTTGCTATATTTCATTATAATAGTAATTAATACATATTATTTAAATAAAATATACACATATGTGAAAATAGAAATATCAGGAATATCATGATTATTTCTACCATCAGAAACCTCTTAATTTTATTTAGTTAGACTTTATATCCTTCCAATATCCTTTTATTTTTAGGTTGAACACTATATGAAAACCTGCATCTTATTTTTCAGTAAAATTTATGTCAAACATAATCATGTTAATCTAAATGCTAACATAAAGTTATTCTACTGCTTTCTGGGTATTACTGCCAGAAGGAGTTCACAGAGTGCTTTAATTACAACTGATATGACAACTATAAAAATAGGTTCTAACATTGACCATTTCCTATAGATCAGACTGCTAAGTGATGAATATATAATGAGATAAATCTAATGTAATCCTAACGATGATCCTATCGGCCATATTATTATATGTATATTTATATATAAAAATAATTTATTATATTCAATATATGTAAATTATTATATAAATGTGATAACCAACATTATATCATTATAGCTCCTCTATGTTATAAACAGAAAGCCAAAGATTAGAGGAGTAAAAGAAACTGGTTGAGATGACACAGCCAGTAAGGGAAAGAGCTGGCACTTGAATAGGGCCTTGTAAACATCTATAGAATTATTTCCTATAATATCCTATCATATCTAACAACATTTGTTATTTGTAGACTTTTTGAAGATAGTCATTCTAACAGGTGTGAGGTGATATCTAAATGTTGTTTTGATTTGCATTTCTCTAATAATTAGTGATGTTGAGCATCTTGTTGTGTGCCTATTAGCCATCTGTATGTCTTTTGTAAAGAAATGTCTATTCATGTCTTCTGCAAAGTTTTTGATTGGGCTCTTTTTTTTTTGATATTGAGTTGTATGAGCTGTATATATATTTTGGATATTAACCCCTTGTTGGTCACATAAATTTCAATTATTTTCTGCCATCCCATAAGTTTTCTTTTCATTTTGTTGATGGTTTCCTTTGCTGTGCAAAAGCTTTTACGTTTGATTACAACTGATTTTTTGTTTGTTTTTATTTCGTTTGCCTTAGGAGACAAGTCCAAAAAAATTACTGTGATTTATGTCAAAGAGTGTTCTGTCTATTCCTCTTCTAGGAGTCTTATGGTTCCAGGTCTTTAAACCATTTTGAGTTTATTTTTTGTATATGGTAGGAGAAAATGTTATAATCTATTGTTTTACATGTAGTAGTCCAGTTTTCCCAGCACCAATTGTTTAGAAAACTGTCTTTTCTCCATTGTATATTCTTGTCTCCATTGTTGTAGACTAATTGACCCTAGGTGCTTGGGTTTATGTTTGGGTTCTCTGTTCTGTTCCACTGACTATGTGTCTGTTTTTGTGCCAGTACTATGCTATTTTGGTTTCTATAGCTTTGTAGTACAGTCTGAAGTCTGGAAGGGGTATACCTCCAGCTTTGTACTTTTTTCTCAAGATCGCTTAGGCAGTTCAGGGTCTTTTGTGGTTCCAGTGAATTTTAGGATTATTTGTTTTAGTTCTGTGAAAAATATCATGGGTATTTTGATGGAGATTGCATTAAATCTGTAGATTGCTTTGGAAAGTATGGCCATTTTAACATTTTAATTCTTCTGTATGTACTTATTGCCATTTTATTACTTGTTTTCCAGTTTTTTTTGGTAGTTCTTTGTTCATTTCTTCTTTTTTTGTTTCTACCATTGTAGTTTGACAACTTTCTTTAGTAGTATGACTGGGTTTCTTTCTTTTTTTTTTAAAGGAATTCCTTTATTTTATTTATTTATTTATTTATTTATTTATTTATTTATTTATGGCTGTGTTGGGTCTTCGTTTCTGTGCAACGGCTTTCTCTAGTTGCGGCAAGCAGGGGCCACTCTTCATCACGGTGCGCGGGCCTCTCACTATCGCGGCCTCTCTTGTTGCAGAACACAAGCTCCAGATGCGCAGGCTCAGCAGTTGTGGCTCACGGGCCTAGTTGTTCCACGGCATGTGGGATCTTCCCAGACCAGGGCTCAAACCCATGTCCCCTGCATTGGCAGGCAGATTCTCAACCACTGCGCCACCAGGGAAGCCCTGGGTTTCTTTCTTTTTAAATGTTATATATCTATTGTAGGTTTTTGATTTGTTGTCACCATTGGGTTCATATATGTTGACCGATAATTAAATCTACTTGTTTTACAACTTGTAGTAATTTAAGTTCAAACACATTCTGAAGGATGTACATTTTTTACCCCTTCCCCCACATTTTGTTTTTTTGATGTTGTATTTTACATCTTCATGCTTACCCCTGAACTGTTTTGTAATTATAGTTGCTTTTACAATTTTTTTGTCTTTTAATCTTCGTACTAGTTTACTGTAGTAATCTTCAGTCCTTACTGTATACTTACCCTTCCTAGTGGGATTTTCCCTTTCCTATAGGTTTTTATTTTCCATTTAGAGAAGACCCTTCAATATTTCTTAGAGTAGTTTTTGTATTGGTGAATTCTTCTAGTTTTTGCTTTAATGAGAAGTTCTTTATCCTTCCTTCTATTCTAAACAATAATCTTGCTGGGTAGAGTATTCTAGGTTGCTGCTTTTTCCCTTTAGTTCTTTGAATATATCATGCCAATCCCTCTGGCCTGCAAAATTTCTGCAGAGGTAACCTTAATGGAATTCTCTTGTATATGACTCTTTGTTTTTCTTATTCTGCCTTTAGAATTCTCCCTTTATCCTTTACTTTTGCCACTTTAATTATGATGTCTTGGAGTGGGTCTGCTTGGGTTCATCTTGTTTGGGACCCTCTGTGCTTCCTTTACCTGGATATCTGTATCCTTCTTTAGGTTTGAGACGTTTTTAGTCATAATTTCTTCAAACACATTTTCAATCCCTTTCTCTCTTTCTTCTCCTGAGATCCCTATAATGTGAATATTGACACATTTAACTTTATCCCGAAGATCTCATAGATTGCTTTCATTTTTCCTCTTCCTTTCTGCTGTTTGATTGGATGATTTCCATTATTCTATTTTCCAGATCACTTAGCATTCTTCTGTATCACTTAGTCTGCTATTTATTCCTTCTAGAGTATTTTTTATTTCACATATTGAAAAATCTGTTTTTGATTGGGTATTCTTTATTTCTAGTTTCTTTTTAAAATGTTCTGTGTTTAGATCTATTTTTTCCCTAATTCAGTCAGCATTTTTATTACCAATATTTTGAATTCTTTTGCTAGTGAATTATTTCTGTTTTATTATGTATTTTTTCAGGGTTTTTTTTCTTGCTCTTTCAATTGAGAGTAGTTCCTCTGCCTTCTCATTTTACTTATTCTTCTCTGCCTCTGTGAATTTATATGGAATAGTAAACTATGATGGTCTTGAAGGGGTGTTCTTATTTGGGAGCATTCCTATGCAGAGTGTTTGCTGAATGCCTTTGGTTGGAAGGCTGGATTTGATGTAGATGTCAGTCATGTCTTTCCTCAGCGTCTGCTGGAGCTTTGACCTTGGTAGGGTGTGGTTCTGGACATGGAGGAGCTAGAGCCTGTGCATGGTGGGACTTCCTCTCTGCTCAGCGGCCTTCACTGCCCTGGTAAAGGTGGGTTATGATTTGAAGCTGTTAAAATGGAAGCCCTGTGGATCAGGTTCGAGCTGGCTCTGTTCCCTTTAAGTGTGACTTGTCCCTTCTCCCTGCACCAGTACCTTTGATCCAAAGGAGGGGAGTGCTAAAGCAAGTGGGACTCATGTGCCTACAGAGGTCTGATGCTCTGCCCATGTAGTGTTGCAGCTCTGCCCAGACACAGCCCATGGTTGAATCTTTTCCTCAGTCATGGACATCTCAGATCTAGTACTGAGCTGTGGCATGGAGTGAGTAGGGCCTGATTGTTCACTTGGCTTTGGCTCTGGCACACAGCAAAACAGATACAGGAAACTCTGCAGCTGTGAGAAGTCTGGGCTACTTCTGGGGCACCACTTAAGTAAGTGTCAACAATTCCTGCCACCACCCCATTTGGGCTCCACCCAGGACCAGGTCGCTTTTATGCCCCAAGGTCAAGTCTTTTCCTAGGTCCTGGCCACCCTAGATCCAGTGCCACACTGTGGCATAGACTGAGTGGGGTCGGGGTGTTTGCTTGGCTCTACCTTGGGAGCGTGGCAAGGTGGGGAGCATGGTAAGGTGGTCATAAGAAACCTGGCAGCAAGTAGGGCAGACCTCTGTCTGCCACAACTGGGGGCAAGGCAGCACCCATGCACTCCTCAAGAGTGGAGTCCAGGCTTCTCCAGCCTTTCTCTCTGTCTCAGTGATTCTCCAACCACCCAAGGGGATTTGTCTCCTTTGTGTAGCACCCCACGACTGGGATGCCCAGTCTGTGGCTGGACCCACTCACTCCCTAGGATGGGGATCCACCTATGCAATCTCTCTTTTCCTCTGAATCCCCTCCTAGAACTTGATCACTTCTCATCCTACCTTATTACATGTTTATCTATCTTTGTTAGAGCCTTGGTTGCACAGGAGTCCTTCTGCTAGTTTCCAGTTGGTTTTCATTGAGAATTCTACCACATGTAGATGTATTTTTGATGTGTTCATGGGGGGAGGTGAGATCCATGTCCTCCTACTCTGCTATCTTGATCTCTCCTCCTCCAAGTTAGTTAGCCTACTTTATCACAGGTTGGTAGAATGAGGAAATAATATTAAGAAAAATAATAATTTAAATAATCTAACAAACAAACATTAAAATGCTATTTTAACTATCATCCCCAATCTCATTTAAACCAACCAAGAAAGCTATTACACAAGGCAAAGAAAGAGTCAGTGAGACCTCAGTCTTTCACTTGCCTTACTATCTTTTGGAGCTATGTATGATAGCATAACATCCTAAAACCAAAAGCAGAACTCAGAAAGAAGTGGTCAGGATAATCACCATCCTATAAAATCTATTGCATCAGACATACCAAAGCAATAAGTTACAGTATGCAGTTCCAGACTAGCTCAGATTCACTTGTGCTACATGCATGCTGCCTCAATCTTGTGTCACATCTTCTTATTTGTGCCTGTGACTTTCACAATGTATGCAAACACAACTTGATCAGGGACAACACTTAATATACTGTGGACAGGAGCTGGCGGAAAAATGCTCCAGCTTCAGTCCTTGAGAAGACAATACTGGGATCATTTCTATATGTGTCAGTCAGGAGACCTCCATAGAAATTTCTTAACACATCCTTATTGTTGGTTTCTCCTAACTTGTCTCATGCACTTTTATCCATTTCTTTGCTTCTTGTAATCACTTCCCAAATAAACTATCTGCACACAATTCTTTTTCTAAGGTTCTGCTTTTAAAAAAACACAAGTCACAATATTCATCATGTATTTATTGAGTCAATTATTTTAAAACCTTCTCCTTCCCTTAGAAAAGGTATTTATACTTAATAAAAGGAAATGAAAGATATGTTATCTACATCTCTTTATCCATCTATCTAATTTATATATATATACATGTTCACAAACACATTATTCTCTTCTTTACTGTGGCAATAATGAATTCTTAGGCACTTGATTTATAAAACTGTATGAGAATTTCCAGTACTATCCTATACTAACAGGTGCCTATGAAAGCTTTTCTAATGAATTATTTTGCTTTTGATTTCTTTTTGAAGAAAGGAGAGAAGTGGTAAAAAATAAGATCAAAAGAAGAGATCTGCCCATTTTTTTCATCTTAGATTTTGAGAATCATTTCTATCTGTATTCCAGAACCCACAGCAATAACAAATATAAAAAGAGAAAAATATCATGCTAAAGAATAGTAGAGGTAAGGTGAAAGATTAAAGAACAAAATCAATATGTCAAATGTTGAAAGTTGATATTTCTGGTAGACACAGGACTGCTATAAAGATGAATAGTGTGCAGTGACAAATCTAATTAACACATATGGAGACACATTCCATTCATTTCAGTGTTTTTGTGATATCCAAGGTGAAGATGTTGTCAAAGGGAGTTATTTTCAAGTTTGTAATTTTCAATTAGATTTTTGCAAAACGCAACGTGAATTTTCACAAAAATAAATAGCTAAGCTTCCTTTTCAATTCACTATTCCTGTAGTGTCTTATCAAGAATAGTGCCTATTTTCATAGCAAGACCAATTTCTGCTTTATGAGTCACTCGTCTACATTATAAGCTTTGCTAAATTGTGAAAGAAGACTTACTTATGAACAGAAAATATTCAGCTATAAATTATTTTGCTCTCCTTTTATCTAAATTCAGTGTTTCAAATCCTTAATCTTACATTCTATTGCATTATTCTTTTTTTTATTTGGCAAATCATGCATACTATAACTATGTTATGGTAACACTAAATCAGCTGGTCTGTAGACATACACACACTATACTCAAATATTTGTGAATCACTGGCTCTGCTTATCTTAGAAGCATTATCTTGAATAACACAAAACAATGAGTAACTAACTTCTATACTCTTAGAAAAGTTTAAAGTAGTTTAAAAAGCAGGTAAATTAGGTAGGACATCTACCAAATTCTTAAATGCTTATGCTTTTAAACCAATATTGCACTTTGTTGTCTTTATAGCCTTAATCTAAAATTATCTGACAGTGATATATTTTCCCCCAAATCCTATCACCTGTCAACAATCTTAAAACTGCAAATTGTATTAACAACTACTGTTCATTATTTAAAATGTTCACTTCAGTATCACATTCTCAAACAAGGATATGTGCTAGAGTAATAACAGCTTTGCATCTACACTGAATCTAAATGGGTTTGTTGAATGAACTTTCTGAAACAGGTGTTCCTTAACAAGGAATATCACTGAGAGACTTTCAGCTGCTCTCAGCATTGAGGATACATCATAATATAAGGAATGGCTGTTTCCTTTTTCAGTCCCTCTAAATATGGAAATAATCTCCTTATTATTCTTGACTTTTGATGAATGTCATAAAACTAGAACAATCTAGTGTGTACCCTTTTGAGCCTTGCTTCTTTCACATAGCATGGGTTTGAGACTTATCTATGTTATTTGTGTCACTTCATTTGTTATAGTGCTGAATAGTATTCCATTGTATGGATGTTTCATAGTTGGTTTATCAGTTCACCTATCGAAGGACATTTAGATGTTTCCATGCTTGGACTATTAAGAATAATGGTGCTATAATCATCCATGCACAGATTTTTTTGTGAACAAGAATTTTTGTAGGCAATTCTTTAGAGTGAACACTTGGGAGTAGTACTGCTGGGTCATATATAAGTGGATGTATAACATTTTTGAAACTGCTGAACTATTTTCCACCATCATCTTTCATTGCTATCAATCAACAATGTATGAAGTTTCAAGTTACTCTGCATTCTAGTCAGTACTTGTTACTGTCAGTTTCATTGAATTTTTTTTCATTTTAGCTAACTTAATAGGTGTGGTGTCATGGTTTTAATTTGCATGCTCCTAATGACTAAATTTTTAGCATCCTTTCTCATGCTTACTTACTAACTGCATAAAGTTATAATGAAATATTTATTCAAATCTTTGGTTCATTTTTTTGTTGGGTTATTTGCTTTCTTATTGCTTAGTTCTGAAATTTTTTAATATATTCTGTGTATAAATCATTTGTATATAAGTGATTGCAAATATATTCTCCTAATATGTAGTTTGTTTATTCATTCTATTAATAACGTTAGAGAACAGTAAAAGTTTAAAGTTTATATGAAGTTCAACTTTTATATTTTTTCTCATATGGATTGTGTTTTTATTTTTGTATCTAAGAATCTATTGCTGGATTCTGGACAAGATGGCAGAGTATAAGGACTTGAGCTCACCTCCTCTCAGGCAAACACCAGAATCACAACTAACTACTGAACAAGCATTGACAACAAAGACGAACCGACCAAAAAAAGATATTTTACATCCAAAGACAAAGAAGAACCCACAAAGAGATGGTAGGAGAGGCACTTTCGCAATATAATCAATTCCCATACCTGTTGGGTGGTTGACACACAAACTGGAAAATAATTGTATCGCAGAGGTTCTCCCACAGGAGTGAGAGTTCTGAGCCCCACATCAGGCTCCCCAGCTTGAGGGTCTGGTACTGGGAAGAGGAGTCCCCAGAGCATTTGGCTTTGAAGGCCATCAGGGCTGGATTGCAGGAGTTCCTTCTTGGAGGGCTCACACAAGATTTCACATGCACTGCGACCAGAACAAAGCAGTGACCCCATAGGAGCCTGGGGAAGAAAGACCTACCTGTGCTCTTGGAGGGTCTCCTGGGGAGGTGGGGGTGGCTGTGGCTCACTGTGGTGTCAAGGACACTGGTGGCAGGGGCCCCAGGGAATATTGATTGGCATGAGCTCTCCTGGAGGGTGCAATAGTGGCACTGAGACCTGGCCCCACCTAACAACCTGCAGTCTCCAGTGCTGGGATGCCTCAGGCCAAACAACCAGCAGGGAGGAGCACAGCACCATCTATCAATCAGCAGACAGGCTCTGTAAAGTTGAACTGAGGTTACAGTCACCTCTAAACTCATCCTTTGACATGGCTCTGCTCACCAGAAGGACAAGATCCAGCTCCACCCATCAGAGGGCAGGCATCAGTCCCTCCCACCAGGAAGCCTGCATAAGCCCTTGGACCAACCTCACCCACCAGGTGGCAAACACCATAAGCACTACAATCCTGCAACCTAAGAAATGGAGACCACAGACAGACACAGAAAGTTAGACAAAATGAGAAGTCAGAGAAATATGTTACAGACAGAGGAACAAGATAAAAACCCAGAAAAACATCTAAGTGAAGTAGAGACAGCCAATCTACCTGACAAGGAATTCAGAAAAAGGATTCAGAATAATGGTAGTAAAGATGATCCAAGATATCAGAAAAAGAATGGAGGCACAGACTGAGAAGATATAAGAAATGTTGAACAAAGACCTAGAAGAACTAAAGAACAGAGATGAACAGTACAATAACTGAAATGAAAAACACAATAGAAGGAATCAATAGCAGGATAAATGAGCAGAAGAATGAATTAGTGAGCTGGAAGATGATTGATTGATAGAGTAGTAGAAATCACTGCCTCAGGACAGAATAAAGAAAAAAGAATGAAAAGAAATGAAGACAGCCTAAGAGATGTATGGGACAACAATTAACACGCCAACATTCACATTATAAGAGTCCCAGATGGAGAAGAGAGATAAAAGGGGGCAGAGAAAATATTTAAAGAGATTATAGCCAAAATCTTCCCTAACGTGGGAAAGGAAACACTCACTAGAGCACAGGAAGTGCAGAGAGTCAAATATGGGATAAACCCAAGGAGGAACATGACAAGACACCTATTAATCAAACTGACAAAAACTTAAAGACAAAGAGAAAATACTAAAAGCAACAAGGGAAAAGCAAGAAATAACATACAAGGAAATTCCCATGCGGTTATCACCTAATTTTTCAGCTGAAACTCTGCAGGCCAGAAGAGAGTGGCATGATATATTTAAAGTGATGAAAGGGTAAAATCTACCATCAAGAAAACTCTACCCAGCAAGGCTCTTGTTCAGATTTGAGGTGAAATTAAAAGCTTTACAGACAAGCAAATGCTAAGAGAATTCAGCACCACCAAATCAGCTTTACAACAAATACTAAAGGAACTTCTCTAGGCAGAAAAGAAAAACTTACAACTAGAAACAAGAAAATTACAAATGGGGAAGCTCACCAGTAAAGACAAACATACAGTAAAGAAAGGAAATCATCCAAAAAAAAAACATGATATCAAAACCAGCAATCATGAGAAAAGGAGAGTACAAATGCAGGATATTGGAAATGCATTGAAAGTAAGAGACCAGCAACTTGAAATAATCTTGTTTATATATAGACTGCTCTATCAAAACCTCATGGGACCCACAAACCAAAAAATCTACAATAGATATACACACAAAAAGAAAAAGCAATCCAAACACAAAACTAAAGCTAGTCATCAGATCACAATAGAAGAGAACAAAAGAGGAAGGGAAGAAAAAAAGACCTACAAAAACAAATCCAAAACAATTAACAAGATGGCAATAAGAACATTCATATTGATAATTACCTTAAAGGTAAATAGATGAAATGCCCTAACCAAAAGACAAAGACTGGCTGAATGGATACAAAAACAAGACCCATATGTATGCTGTCTACAAGAGACCCCCTTCAGATCTAGGGACACATGCAGACTGAAACTGAGGGGGTGAAAAAAAGATATTCCACGCTAATGAAAATCAAAAGAAAGCTGGAGTAGCAATACTCATATCAGACAAAATAGACATTAAAATAAAGACTGTTATAAGACACAAAGAAGAACACTACATAATGATCAAGGGATCAAACCAAGAAGAAGATATAACAATCATAAATACATATGCCTCCAACAAAGGAGCACCTCAATATCTAACGCAAATGCTAACAGCCATAAAAGGAGAAATTGACAGTAACACAATAATAGGGACTAAAAAACACAAACAAGTGGAGGCTAAACAACATATTGCTAAACAACCAATGGATCACTGAAGAAATCAAAGAAGAAATCAAAAAATATCTAGAGACAAATGAAAACAAAAGTACAATGATTCAAAACCTATGGGACACAGCAAAAGCACTTCTAAAGGGAAAGTTTACAGCAATACAAGCTTTCCTCAGGAAAGAAGAAATATCTCAGATAAAAACCTAACCTTACACCTAAAGAAACTAGAGAAAGAAGAAAAAATAAAACCCGAAGTTAGTAGAAGGAATGAAATCATAATGATCATCACAGAAATAAATGAAATAGAGACAAAGAAAACAATAGAAAGGATCAATGAAACTGAAAGCTGGTTCTTTAAAGGATGAACAGAATTGATAAAGCTTTAGCCAGACTCATCAAGAAAAGAGGGAGAAGGTCTAAATAAATAAAATTTGAAATAAAAGATACAACAGACACCACAGAAATACAAAAAATTATGAGAATACTACAGGCAACTATATGCCAATAAAATGAATAACCTATAAGAAAATCACAAATTCTTAGAACGGTAAAACCTTCCAAGACTGAACCAGGAAGAAACAGAAAATATGAATAGACGAATCACAAGTACTGAATTGAAACTGTGATTAAAAAATTCCCAACAAACAAAAGTCCAAGACCATATGGCTTCACAGGCAAATTCTATCAAACATTTAGAGAAGAGTTAATACCTATCCTTTTGAAACTCTTTCAAAAATAGCAGAGGAAGGAACACTCCCAAATTCATTCTATGAGACCACCATCACCCTGATACCAAAACCAGACAAAGATACCACAAAAAAAGAAAGTTACAGGTCAGTATTACTGATGAACACAGACACAAGAATCCTCAACAAAATACTAGCAAACTGAATCCAACAATACATTTAAAGGATCATATAACATGATCAAGTGGGATTTATCCCAGGGATGCAAGGATTCTTCAATATCAACAAATCAATCAGTGTGATACACCACATCAACAAATTGAAGAATAAAAACCATATGATACTACCAAATGTAAAATAGATAGCTAGTGGGAAGCAGCCGCATAGTACAGGGAGCTCAGCTCCATGCTTTGTGACCACCTAGAGGGGTGGGATAGGGAGGGTGGGAGGAAGATGCAAGAGCAAGGGGATATATGTATACATATAGCTGGTTCACTTTGTTATACAGCAGAAACTAACACACATTGTAAAGCAATTATGCTGCAATAAAGATGTTAAAAAAAAAAGAACCCCAGCAAAAAGAAATTTAAAAAATAATAATACTTAAAAAAAAACAAACATATGATCATCTCAATACATGTAGAAAAAGCTTCCGACAAAATTCAACACCCACTTATGATAAAACCTCTCCAGAAAGTGGGCATAGACGGAACCTACCTCAACATAATAAAGGCCATATATGACAAACTCACAGCTAACATCATTCTCAATGGTGAAAAGCTGAAAGCATTTCCTCTAAGATCAGGAGCAAGACAGGGATGTCTACTCTCGCCACTTTTATCCAACATAGTTTTGGAAGTACTAGACACAACAATCAGAGAAGTAAAAGACATAAAAGGAATCTGAACTGGAAAAGAAGAAGTAAAACTGTCACTGTTTGCAGATGACATGATACTATACATAGAAAATCCCAAAGATGCTACCAGAAAACTACTAGAGCTCATCAATGAATTTGGTAAAGTTGCAGGTTACAAAATTAATACACAGAAATCTATACATTTCTATGCAGTAACAACAAAAGATCAGAAAGAGCAATTAATCAGAAAGAACAATCCCATTTACCATCACATCAAAAATAATAAATTACCTAGGAATAAACCTACCTAAGGAAACAAAAGACCTGTACTATTAAAACTATAAGATGCTAATGAAAGAAATTGAAGATGACACAAACAGATGGAAAGATATACCATGTTCTTGGATTGGAAGAATCAATATTAATCAAAATGACTATACTACCTAAGGCAAGCCACAGAGTCAATGCAATCTCTATCAAATTGCCAATGGCATTTTTCACAGAACTAGAACAAAAAAACTTACAATTGGTATGAAGACACAAAAGACCCGAATAGCCAAAGCAATCTTGAGAATGAAAAATGGAGCTGGAGGAATCAGGCTCCCTGACTTCAGACTATACCACTAAGCTATGGTAATCAAAACAGTATGGTACTGGCACAGAAACAGAAATATATATCAATAGAACAGGATAGAAATCCCAGAAATATACCCACACACCTATGCTCAATTAATCTATGACAAAGAAGGCAAGAATATACAAGAGCAAAAGACAGTCTCTTCAATAAATGGTGCATGGAAAACTGGACAGCTACATGCAAAAAAATGAAATTAGAACATTCTCTAATACCATATACAAAAATAAACTCAAAATGGATTAAAGACCTAAATGTAAGGCCGGATACTATAAAACTCTTAGAGGAAAACATAGGCAGAACACTTTTTGCCATAAATTGCAGCAATATCGTTTTGGATCCATCCCCTAGAGTAATGAAAATAAAGACAAAAATAAACAAATTGGATCTAATTGAACTTAAAAGCTTTTGCACAGCAAAGGAAACCATAAACGAAACAAAAGGACAACCCATGGAATGGGAGAATATATTTGCAAATGAAGTGACCCACAAGGGTTTAATCTACAAAGTATACAACCAGCTCACACAGCTCAATATCAAGAAAACAATCAAAAAATGGGCAGAAGACCTAAATAGACATTTCTCCAAAGAACAAATATAGATGGCCACCAGGCACATGAAAAGATGCTCAACACTGCTAATTATTAGAGAAATGCAAATCAAAACTACAATGAGATATCACCTCACCAGTCAGAATGGCCATCATAAAAAAAACCTACAAACAATAAATGCTGGAGAGGGTGTGGAGAAAAGGGAACCTTCCTACACTGTTGGTGGGAATGTAAATTGGTACAACCATTATGGAGAACAGTATGGAGATTCCTTAAAAAACTAAATATAGAACTACCATATGATCCAGCAATCCCACTCCTGGGCATATACCCTGAGAAAACCATAATTCGAAAAGATATATGCACCCCAATGTTCATTGCAGCACTGTGTATTGCACAGTAGCCAAGACATGGAAGCAACCTAAATGTCTATCAACAGATGAATGGATAAAGAAGATGTGGTACATATATACATTGGAATATTACTCAGCCATAAAAAAGAATGAAATAATTCCATTTGCAGCAACATGGATGAACCTAGAGATTATCACACTAAGTGAAGTATGTCAGACAAAGACAAATATCATATGCTATCACTTATATGTGGAATCTTTAAAAAAAATGATACAAATAAACATATTTGCCAAACTGAAACAGACTCACAGCCTTCAAAAGCAGACTTGTGGTTACCAGGAGAGGGGGAGAAACATTGGTGGGGGGCAGGATAAATTAGGAGTTTGGGATTAATATATACACACTGAAATAAGTTCCCTACATATGAATGAGTTCCATTCTGAGAGTGCATTCTTAAGTCCAATTTGTAAGTCCAACAAAATTAGCCTAGGTACCCAACTAACACAATCAACTATACAGTACTGTACTGTACTGTAATAGGTTTATAATACGTTTCACACAAATAATACATAAAACACAAACACAGAAAATAAAGAAAACATTTTAAATCTTACAGTACAGTACCTTGAAAAGTAGTATAGTACAACAGCTGGCATACAGGGGCTGGCATCAGGTGAACAGGCAAGAAGAGTTACTGCCTGGAGGAGGGAGAGGAGGTGGGAGATGGTAGAGCTGAAGGATCATCAGCAATAGGAGAAGGAGGGCAAGCTACAATTTCACTCATGCCTGACGTTGATGGAACACACGTTCACATCTTTGAATGTTTCCAACTTGAAGGTTCGTATGTAGGGGACTTACTGAACTATATATAAAATAAAGGGACTACTGTATAACACAGGAAACTCTCTTTAATATTCTGTAATAAGCTATATGGGAAAAGAATCTGAAAAAAATATATATATATGTATGTATAACTGAATCACTGAGCTGTATACCTGAAACTAACACAGCATTGTAAATCAACTGTACTCCAATATAAAATAAAAATTAAATTAAAAAAAAGAATCTATTGCTTAACCCAAGTTTACACTTTTATTCCCCTAAGATTTCAATAAAAATTTTATAGTTTTATAGTTCATGTTTAGGTATGGGTGTGTTTTTTCTTCCATATGGTTATGCAAAAATATGTAGTTGTTTTAGTACCATCCTCTTAAAAGATTACCCTTTCTCTCTTTCAAATTGAAGTATATTTGAACTTCATCAAAAATATCCCTTCACACATTGGAAAAACAACAACAACAACAACAGACGCCTGCTCTATCTAGTCAATAAATGATGAAAGGGGCAGCCTAATAAGACATAAAACTTTTAAACTGTATCCACTTTAGCCAAACACCAAAGAAAAAGAGTGGCCCTGGTTCCGTACACACCAAAAAAGGCTAAATGAGGTTACAGTGAGGTTCCCAACACTACAGCCTTGGTGGTGTCAGAAAATGTCAAGTACAGAGCCAGGACTTTCATCACCATCCATGGATAACAAGACATCCCCCATTGCCACAGTGTCGTTGGAGAGACCACATGGGTAGCCTAGACATCCACCTCCACTGACAGTAATAAGGGTTCCCTTCATCTCCATGCTAGGTTGATGTCAGATGATGCCTAATAGATAGTTAGAACTTTCAAAATCACCTGGTAACAAGTGGAAATAAAACCACTCCTACCATAGTGTCAGTAGGTACCATGTGAGAAACTGAAACTTCCACACCAGCTTAGCAGTAATCAGGAGCCCCGTCTCAAGTATCATGAGACCATCTAGCAGAAATGGGGCAGTCCCCCTTCCTCTGCCAAAATAAAAGTCAGAGAAAGCTAGTTAAAATGAAATTTAGGGAATTCCCTGATGGTCCAGTGGTTAGGACTCCGAACTTTTACTGCCGAGGGTATGGGTTGGATCCCTGGTTGGTCAGGGAACTAAGATCCTGCAAGCCGTGGTGCAGCCCCCCCCCCCCAAAAATTTTTTTTTAATTAAAATGAAGATTTAAATAAGACCCAGAATCTCATAACACAATATATAAATATAAATATCCAAGTTTCCATAGAAAATCACTCATCATACCAAGAACCAGGAAAATCTCAATCAAAAAAAAAAAAAAAAGACAGTAAACGGATGCCAAAACCAAGATTGCAGAGATGCCAGTATTATCCAACATATATTTCAAATCAGTTATAATGAAATTGCTTCAGTGATCAATTATGAATATGCATGAAACAAAAACTAAAAAATAAAGTCTTAACAAAGAAATATGTCTCAATATAGAAACAGAAGAAATAAAGGAGAATTGAATGGAAACTTTAGACCTTAAATATACTTTATCTAAAACGGATGGGCAAAATATCAGATGGAAGAGAAAAAGAGAATCATTGAGCTAAAAGAGTACAATAAAACATACAATATAAAAAAAAGAGAGGTAATACATACTAAAAAAATGAACAGAGCCTCAGATACCTAGGGGAATATTACAAAAGGTCTAATACTTATGTAATCAGAGTCCCAGAAGTGGAAGAGAAAGATGTTGAAACTGAAAAAGTACTTGAAAATATAATGACTGAGAACTTAAAAAATGTGTTAAGAGACATAATACAATAGACTCAAGAAGCTGAAAGAACTACAAATAGGTTACACATAAAGTAATCTCTGACAAACTACATCATAATTGAACTACTTAAAACTAATGGCAAAGAAAAAAATCATGACAATAGCCAGTGAAAAATGGCACCATACCGATAAGGGGAAAACTTTTTGATTGAAAGTAAACCTCTCAAAAGACATTTTATCTAAGATGTCAAATTTATGTGTATGAAATTTTTCAAAGTATTCCCTTTTTGATGTCTTCAGGGTCTGTAGTAATATCCTCTTTCATTCCTGGCATTAGTAATCTACACTTCTCTCGTTTTTTTCAGTCTTACTAGAGGTTTGTCAACTTTTTTGAACTTTTCAAATTACAGGCTCTTTGCTTTACTAATTTTCTCTATTGAATTTCTGTTTTCAATTCCTTTGGAGTATAGTCACAGTCAAAGACCTTTTAGACTGTAATATGAAAGAACAAATTAAGAGAATAAAAAGATAAACTGCAGGCATGGAAAAAATTTTTCAAGCCTCATATTCAACAAAAATTATCTTAGAATATAGAAAGAACTCTAAGCTTAGCAGTTGAAAAAAGCCTTCAGCAATTGAATTAAAAAATGGGCAAAAGGCAGGAACAGACATTTTACCAAAGAGATTATATAAATGCAAACAAGCACATAAAAAATGCTTAACATTATTAGCATTGTGTAAGTATAAATTACAACCATTATTAGATATTATGACACTTCTATCAGGATGGCTAAAATGAAAAATAAATAAATAAAATGGTGACACCAAAAGTTGGAGAGTATTAAGAGAAACTGGATCATTAATGCATTGCTCTTTTTTTTTTTTCTTAACATCTTTATTGGAGTATAATTGCTTTACAATGGTGTGTTAGTTTCTGCTTTATAACAAAGTGAGTCAGTTATACATATAAATATGTCCCCATATCTCCTCCCTCTTGTGTCTCCCTCTCTCCCACCCTCACTATCCCACCCCTCGAGGTGGTCACAAAGCACCGAGCTGATCTCCCTGTGCTATGCAGCTGCTTCCCACTATGTATTTTACGTTTGGTAGTGTATATATGTCCATGCCACTCTCTCACTTTGACACAGCTTACCCTTCCCCCTCCCCGTATCCTCAAGTCCATTCACTAGTAGGTCTGTGTCTTTATTCCTGTCTTGCCCCTAGGTTCTTCATGACCATTTTTTTTTTTTTTTTAGATTCCATATATATGTGTTAGCATATGGTATTTGTTTTTCTCTTTCTGACTTACTTCACTCTGTATGACAGACTCTAAGTCCATCCACCTCACTACAAATAACTCAATTTCATTTCCTTTTATGGTTGAGTAATATTCCATTGTATATATGTGCCACATCTTCTTTATCCATTCATCTATTGATGGACACTTAGGTTGCTTCCATGTTCTGGCTATTGTAAATAGAGCTGCAATGAACATTTTGGCACATGACTCTTTTTGAATTATGGTTTTCTCAGGGTATATACCCAGTAGTGGGATTGCTGAGTCATATCATAAGGTAGTTCTATTTTTAGTTTTCTGAGGAACCTCCATACTGGCTCCATAGTGGCTGTATCAATTTACATTCCCACCAGCAGTGCAAGAGGGTTCCCTTTCCTCCACACCCTCTCCAACATTTATTGTTTGTACATTTTTTGATGGTGGCCATTCTGACCAGTGTGAGATGATATCTCATTGTAGTTTTGATTTACATTTCTCTAATGATTAAAGATGTTGAGCATTCTTTCATGTGTTTGTTGGCAATCTGTATATCTTCTTTGGAGAAATGTCTATTTAGGCCTTTTGCCCATTTTTGGATTGGGTTGTTTTTTTGATTTTGAGCTGCATGAGCTGCTTGTAAATTTTGGAGATTAATCCTTTGTCAGTTACTTCATTTGCAAATATTTTCTCCCATTCTGAGGGTTGTCTTTGCATCTTCTTTATGGTTTCCTTTGCTGTGCAAAAGCTTTTAAGTTTCATTAGCTCCCATTTCTTTATTTTTGTTTTTGTTATTTCCATTTCTCTAGGACATGGGTCAAAAAGGATCTTGCTGTGATTATGTCATAGAGTGTTCTGCCTATGTTTTCCTCTAAGAGTTTGATAATGTCTGGCCTTACATTTAGGTCTTTAATCCATTTTGAGTTTATTTTAGTGAATGGTGTTAGGGAGTGTTCTAATTTCATTCTGTTACATGTAGCTGTCCAGTTTTCCCAGCACCACTTATTGAAGAGGCTGTCTTTTCTCCACTGTATATGCTTGCTTCCTTTATCAAAGATAAGGTGACCATATGTGCGTGGGTTTATCTCTGGACTTTCTATCCTGTTCCATTGATCTATATTTCTGTTTTTGTGCCAGTACCATACTGTCTTGATTACTGTAGCTTTGTAGTATAGTCTGAAGTCAGGGAGCCTGATACCTCCAGCTCCGATTTTCTTTCTCAAGATTGCTTTGGCTATTCGGGGTCTTTTGTGTTTCCATACAAATTGTGAAATTTTTTGTTCTAGTTCTGTGAAAAATGCCAGTGGTAGTTTGATAGGGATTGCATTGAATCTGTAGACTGCTTTTGGTAATGTAGTCATTTTCACAATGTTGATTCTTCCAATCCAAGAACATGGTATATCTCTCCATCTATTTGTATCATCATTAATTTCTTTCATCAGTGTCTTATAATTTTCTGCATACAGGTCTTTTGTCTCCTTATGTAGGTTTATTGCTAGATATTTTATTCTTTTTGTTGCAATGGTAAATAGGAGTGTTTTCTTAATTTCACTTTCAGATTTTTCATCATTAGTGTATAGGAATGCAAGAGATTTCTGTGCATTAATTTTGTATCCTGCTACTCTACCAAATTCATTGATTAGCTCTAGTAGTCTTCTGGTAGAGTCTTTAGGATTGTCTATGTATAGTATCATGTCATCTGCAAACAGTGACGGCTTTACTTCTTCTTTTCCGATTTGGATTCCTTTTATTTCTTTTTCTTCTCTGATTGCTGTGGCTAAAACTTCCAAAACTATGTTGAATAATAGTGGTGAGAGTGGGCAACCTTGTCTTTTTCCTGGTCTTAGTGGAAATGGTTTCAGTTTTTCACCATTGAGGATGATGTTGGCTGTGGGTTTGTCATATATGGCCTTTATTATGTTGAGGAAAGTTCCCTCTATGCCTGCTTTCTGGAAGGTTTTTATCATAAATTGGTGTTGAATTTTGTCAAAAGCTTTCTCTGCATCTATTGAGATGATCATATGGTTTTTCTCCTTCAATTTGTTAATATGGTGTATCACATTGATTGATTTGCGTATAGTGAAGAATCCTTGCATTCCTGGGATAAAACCCACTTGATCATGGTTTATGGTCTTTTTAATGTGCTGTTGGCTTCTGTTTGCTAGTATTTTGTTGAGGATTTTTGCATCTATGTTCATCAGTGATAGTCGCCTGTAGTTTTCTTTTTTTGTGACATCTCTGTCGGGTTTTGGTATCAGGGTGATGGTGGCCTCGTAGAATGAGTTTGGGAGTGTTCCTCCCTCTGCTATATTTTGGAAGAGTTTGAGAAGGATAGGTGTTAGCTCTTCTCTAAATGTTTGATAGAATTTGCCTGTGAAGCCACCTGGTCATGGGCTTTTGTTTGTTGGAAGGTTTTTAATCACAGTTTCAATTTCAGTGCTTGTGATTGGTCTATTCATATTTTCTATTTCTTCCTGGTTCAGTATCGGAAGGTTGTGCATTTCTAAGAATGTGTCCATTTCTTCCAGGTTGTCCATTTTATTGGCATGTAGTTGCTTGTAGTAATCTCTCATGATCCTTTGTATTTCTGCAGTGTCAGCTGTTACTTCTCCTTTTTCATTTCTAATTCTATTGATTTGAGTCTTCTCCTTTTTTCTTGATAAGTCTGGCTAATGGTTTATCAATGTTTTTTATCTTTTCAAAGAACCAGCTTTTAGCTTTATTGATCTTTGCTATTGTTTCCTTCATTTCTTAATAACACACTCTGGAATAGAGTTTGGCAGTTTTAAAATAAAACTAAAAATGCAACTACCATACAACCCAGCAATTGCATTCTTGAACATTTATCCCAGAAATATTTAAAAAATATATTTTCATGCAAAAACCTACACATGAATGCTTACGGCTATCATAATAGCCGAGAAAGAGAAAGACATAAAATGTCCAACAGGTGAATGGTTAAACAGTGGTACATTCATACATGGTATACTACTCTGCAATAAAAAGGAAGAAACTATTGATAAAAACAACAACCCAGATGAATCTCCATAAAATTATATTAAGTGAAAAGAAGCCAAGTCCAAATGGTTACATACTGTATTATTCCATCTATATTACATTTTGAAATAACAAAATATAGAAGTAGAGAAATGAATAGTAGCTTCCAGGGGTTAACAGGTAGGTGGAGATGGGAGGGAAGTAAAATAAATAAGGTTATAAAAGGTCAACATGAAGAGTGCTTATAGTGATAGAAATGTTATATATCTTGACTGCATCAATGTCAGTATCTTGGTTGTGATATTGTGCTATAATTTTACAATTATTTTTTACAATTTATAATTATTATTTGAGACAAGTGGATCAAAGGTATACAGGATTTCTTTGTATTATTTCATATAATTCATTCTGCTTCCAGATCTACAATCATTTTAAAATTAAAAATTTAATTAAAATATAAACTTCCCACATATAAGTGCTTCTTTTTCTGGACACTATGTTCTATTCCATTCATTTATATGTCTTTCCTTTCACCAATATCACATTGTCTGACTTACTTACTTACTATATCTTTATAGTGAGTCTTAAAATCAGATAGTGTGAGCCCTCCAGTTTTGTACTTCTCTTTATCTGGAACAGTAAAGAATCTGAGATTTTACCTTACTTGTAAGCTAAAAATATTAGCCTCCTACACTTTCATAAATGCTTGCAAAAGACATGGATTGGTGACAGAGACAAAGGAATGTATTGTTTACAGCACAGCAAGCAGCATGAGCTTCATACTCAAAACTATTTACCTTGTCCACAAAGGCCCATGGCGTGACACAGAAGCAAACCCACATAGATACTGTACAGGCAGTGGACTTGTTCTATAGATAAGGAAACCTAATCTTATGAAATTGACAATATTATAAGGTTGTTGCTAGTAAATCTGCCCAATCTTTGCCCTAGAGGAGATAAAGCTTCAAGACACTATCATCTAATATCGCTTGTTAAACAAACATCATTAAAAAGATATCCTGGAACAAAAGGTGCCACCAGTCATGCAGAAATGCAAGAGACCATGGAAAAGTGTCTCCCAACAATATTTACAACTCTTCCTACATCACCTTAGCTTCTGGCAAATTTCCCTATAAATATGCCCCTCTGCCAGTCTTTCTGACTAATCTGACCAACTGGGGCTGGAAGGAAATCCACTGAATTTGGCACACACAGTATTACACTCCAAGAAGCAGAATGAAGCCAACCGGCAGTATGAATTTGTCTGTTTCCTCTAAAGTCTCAAATATCATCAGTGTCTTCCTTAAAATCCTGGTGGCATTCTCTTTCAGTTTTTGTATTGACTTATGCATTTGGTTCAGGACATTTATCCAGGTAGAACAGAATGTATTAGTGATTTCACAGATTCCACCTTTCCCCTTAAAAAGGAAGTTTAAAGTATATCTGTCATTTCAATTTCTGGTCAGAGTATATCTGACCAGAAATTGAAGTTAATCTAAATGCCTTCAAGGGCTCAGTTGGCATTTGCTTAAACATTCAAAGGTATCTTATGATCATCCCTAAGATGCAATTCACCATATTTTCAGGAGGGAGGCAAGTTAATGCTTGGTTTTTATACCAGAAGTAAAACCCCCAGAGTGCACATGGTGTTTCTAAAAAGAAAGTGTTCATAACTGTTGTGCTCTCCAAGTAGATTACATCAGAAATGGGTAATTTTCAAAGACAACGATTATTATCCCTTGTACCTTCTAGGATCTAATGTGTTTCCATGCCAGGAACCAGGATGCTGCTCTCCCTCTAACTCCTCAAGTTCTGGGTGCCCAGACCCTTAGTCTGCAAGCATCAGTAACAAGAGGAATAAGATCCTCTTTATGCAATGTAATCTGAATTGCTTGAATTCCTGAGACTTCTACTTGCTGGGAGCCATCTAAAAGGTTATCAACCAGGCTGGCTTTGAGTTGCCATCAGCGGAATGAAAAAAGCATCATGACCAGGAATTATTATGAAGAAACTATGCATTTTCAAACTAGGTCCATATATAACTCCTATAGTCTCCTGTGTAATAAAGAATTTAATCATACCCTAAGAGAGATCTGGTCTTTGCCCTCAGCTCCTGAGAGGTAATCTCTAAGCCCTTAAAATGTCACACATGATCAGAATGTCTTTGCTTGGGGACATTGGGTTACACTGAATACTATAATAATGGATTTAGAGTAGGGACTGGCCACACCATGTAGTAACAATGGCATTTATATGAGGGCTTTGGATCATGCAATATTAGGAGAACTTTGGAGGGGCTGTAGACTTGAGACTATAATCAACAATGTGGGCAGTCAATTGTGTCTACATAATGGATCCCCAATAAAAATTCTGAACTCAGGCTCAGGTGAACTCACCTAGTTTTCAATAAATGTGCATTGTCACACATTAATGCTGGGAAAGTAATGCTGTTCTGACTCCATGAGGAGAGGGTGACTGGAAGCTCCATGTTTGTTTACCTCTTTTCCTAGACTGTCCTAAATGTTTCTTCCCTTGGCTGAGTTTAACATGTGTCCTTTTCCTGTAGTACACTGTAACAGTGAGTAAAAGAGTTTTCAGTGAGTTCTGTGAGTCTTTCTAACATATTATTAAATCTGGTGGTGATTTGGGGAATATCCTGAACTTGTAATTGGTGGGAGAAGTGAGGGTGATTTTATGTGGACTGTTTCCTTAACTTCACAGTTGGCTAACTTTCACACCCTTTCCCACTCCTTTTGTTCTCATAATTATCCAGGAAGTAGATGAGATAGTCATCTTTTGGGGACAGCTGCATTCAAGGACCAAACTCTCTTACTCTTAAAATTTTTGGAACAGGAACAGATGAATGAGGAAGAATCAGACTATCAGGCTATTGTTGAATAGCTTCAGTGATTAAGGATGCACCACTGTAAGGCTGAAAATGATGTATAAAGACAGAAAGATGACACAGATTAGTTCTGATATAGTCAGTCTTCCAGGAGCTTGTGAGGTAGTCTCCCCTACTGTAGGACTAATGGGTTAACTTTCAGCAGGAGTCACAAGTCAGACATGTAGTGGTAGCCTCTGAATCAACAGCAAATTAAGGCTCAATCAGTAGCAGTAGTTGGTGTCATTTTTAGAGAATGGGACCTTACCATGGGAAGATGAATGACCCAGACAGTCAATCAATAGCTGCAATTTTTTTCCACAGTTTGTGGACCTGAAGAAGAATGTCATTAATCTGCCAGTGTGTAGCTTTCCAACTGGCAGACCAAATAGCTAGGCAACTGAATGAAAGTTCTGCCTTCTGAGTAAAATGACAATGTCTTATTTTTGTCCTACATAGCTAGTGTTGAGGCTAAATAACCCCAGGAGCTAAGTAGACACCATCAGCCTTCAGCTAAACCAAACCATCAAAGGCCCAGGCCCAAATATTTAGATAATCCTTGGAGAATTGTGAGCTAAATTGCAGCAGCAGTTTTGCTTCAGGCAGGGTACTATGGTATAAAGATTTATCTAGAGGGTCTGGCTGGCAAGATGGCAGAGTAGAAGGACGTGAGCTCATGCCTTCTTACAAAAACACCAAAATCACAACTCACTGCTGAACAACCATTGACAAAAAAAAGCTGGAACCTACAAAAAAGATACCCTACATCCAAAAGACAAAGAAACCATAACAAGAGGGTAGGAGGAGCACAATCGCAATAAAATCAAATCCCATACCCGCTAAGTGGGCAACCCACAAACTAGAAAATAATTACACCACAGAAGTTCTCCCACAGGAGTGAAAGTCCTGAGCCCCACATCAGGCTTCCCAGGCTCGGGGTCTGTCAAAAAGAGGAGGAGCCCCCAGATAATCTGGCATTGAAGGCCAGCTGTGTTTGATTGCAGGAATTCCACAGGACGGGGGGGAAAAACTCCACTTTTGGAGGGTACACACAAGGTCCTGTGGACACCGGGAACTAGGGAAAAAAGCAGTGACCTAGTAGGAGACTGGGCCAGACCTACCTGCTAGTATTGGAGGGTATCCTGTAGAGGTAAGGGGTAGCTGTGGCTTACTGTGGGGAAAAAAACACGGCAGTGACAGTTCTGGTGAGTACTCACTGGCATGAGCCCTCCCAGAGGCCACCATTTCCTTCCCAAGACCTAGCCCCAACCAACAGCCTATAGGCTCCAGTGCTGGGATGCCTCAGGCCAATCAACCAACAGGGTGGGTACACAGCCCCACCAATCAGCAAACAGGCTGCTTAAAATCTACCTGAGCATGGCCCTGCCCATCAGAGGGACAAGACCCAGCACCCACGAGTGGGTAGGAACCCTCCCACCAGGAAGCCTTCATAAGCCTCTTAGCCTCATCCACCAGAGGGCAGACAGCAGAAGCAAGAAGAACTACAATCCTGCAGCCTGCAGAATGGAATCCACAATCACAGAAAATTAGACAAAATGAGATGGCAGGGAATATGTCCCAGATGAAGGAACAAGATAAAACCCCAGAAGAACAACTAAGTGAAGTGGAGATAGCCAATCTACCCAAAAAAGAATTCAGAGTAACGACAGTGAAGATGATCCAAGATATCAGAAAAAGAATGGAGGCACAGATTGAGAAGATGCAAGAAATGTTTAACAGAGACCTAGAAGAACTAAAGAACAAACAGAGATAAGCAATACAATAACTGAAATGAAAAATACACTAGAAGGAACCAGTAGCAGAGTAACTGAGGCAGAAGAATGGATAAGTGACCTGGAGGACAGAATGGTGGAAATCACTGCTGTGGAAAAGAATAAAGAAAAAAGAATGAAAAGAAATGAAGACAGTCTAAGAGATCTCTGGGACAACATTAAACACACCAACATTCACATTATAAGGGTCCCAGATGGAGAAGAGAGACAGAAAGGACCTGAGAAAATATTTGAAGAGGTAAATGCTAAAAACTTCCCTAACAGTTTTCAGCACTGTTGAAACAGTGCTGAAACTGGGAAAGGAAACAGTCACCCACATCCAGGAAGCACAGAGAGTCCCAAGCAGGATAAACCCAAGGAGGAGCACGCCTAGACACATAGTAATCAAACTGACAAAAATTAAAGACAAAGAAAAAATATTAAAAGCAACAAGGGAAAAATGACAAATAATATATAAGGGAACTCCCATAAGGTCATCAGCTGATTTTTCAGCAGAAACACTGCAGGGCAGAAGGGAGTGGCACAATATTTTTCAAGTGATGAAAGGGAAGAACCTACAACCAATAATACTCTATCCAGCAGGCTCTCATTCAGATTTGATGGAGAAAACAAGCTTCACAGACAAGCAAAAACATTGGGAATGTAAATTGGTGCAGCCACTATGGAGAACAGTATGGAGGTTCCTTAAAAATCTAAAAATAGAGCTACCATATTATCCAGCAAGCCCACTCCTGGGCATAAACCTGGAGAAAAACATGGTTTGAAAGGATACATGCTCCCCAATGTTCATTGCAGCACTGTTTACAATAGCCAAGACATGGAAGCAACCTAAAGAACGGATCAACAGAAGAACGGATAAAGAAGATGTGGTACATATATACAATGGAATATTACTCAGCCATTAAAAAGAACAAAATAATGCCATTTGCAGCACATGGATGGACCCAGAGATTGTCACACTGAGTGAAGTAAGTCAGACACAGAAAGGGAAATATCGTATGATATCACTTATATGCCTAGTCTAAAAAAAATGATACAAATGAACTTATTTACAAAACAGAAAAAGACTCACAGACTTAGAGAATGAACTTATGGTTACCAGTGGGGGAGGGTAGCAGGAAGGGATAGTTAGGGAGTTTGTGATTGACATGTACACACTACTATATTTAAAATGGATATCCAACAAGGACATGCTGTATAGCACAAGGAACTCTGCTCAGTATTCTGTAACAACCTAATTGGGAAAAGAATTTGAAAAAGAATAGATACATGTATATGTATAACTGAATTACTTTGTTGTACACCTGTAACTAACTCTAATATAAAATAAAAAGCTAAGAAAGAAGATTTATCTAGAGATAAAGCGGCCACCTTTTTATATAAAGCTGTTACCTCTAGGGAGAGACCAGCTGTTCTTGCATATACAATAATCATTTGATAAACTAAGATTTTGTGTTCTTTCCATCTTGATATTCACTGAATCCAAGTGAATATGATATTTGATCTACCCCAAATTAGTAATATCAGGACAGAGTTATAAAACTTTCGTGGGTCAGGCATTCAATATTGGTAAGAGTTCGGTAGCAAGTTAGTAGTTGCTATTAAAAAGACTTTCAATCATGTCAGAGAGGCCAGAAGTCCAAAATCTGAAGGGGTGGCTCTCAGTGGAGGCTGCCTCCTAGTATAGGTAGAGCCTACCTTTCAATGAGGCTGAGAGTATGAGGTAGGTTCGAAACATGCTGCTTGGATTGTGCTTTGATTGTTGCTTGCTCTCCTGCAGGATGGAGGACTAGGAATGTATTATGACTATAAAGCAGCAAGCCAAACAGCTCCAACCAAAAGGCTGTATGGCTGTGGCTGCTGAATGTCACCAGAATTGAAGTAAATGAGAATATAGGAATTTGGATTGACAAAGGACAATTTGTTTTTAATTGACCCTGGGCAACTGCTGGCCACTTGACACCAGAAGTAAATGTAATGTCTTGCTTGCTAGAATGGAAGTGTTTTTACCTCCCAATCCATGATCCCTCACTCCTCCAATCCAACCTAAGCCATTTTAAGAAAAAAGCCAAGTGTGTTGGGGATCTTTGTGAAATGGAAGGAAGTAAACTTTTGTATTTCTTTTGGCTGTACATGCCAAAGTCATCCTACCCAAAAAAGGGAGAGAGAGAAGTAGGTGCAGGAGTGGCTTAAAGTGTCAAAGATTTGGGGATAGAGCACAATAGCATACACAGGACAGAAAGGGGCCCCTGAGCCCAGACACTTTTTGGAAACTGGAGGTTACTAGGAGAGGAGGCAGTATGGACCCAGAAGCAAAGAACTAAAAAAAAAAAAAAACAAAACTCAGCCATCCCTAGTAAAATAGCCTCCCCCTCTGTCCTGTACTTCCCTACAGTTCTGGTGGTGGAGAGTATGATTATCTAGAAATTGTAACCTCTAACTCATATTTCCATTAAACCCCTTGGTCTGTCTCATGGGAGCACATGTAAGGTACAGTATGAGCATGATTCATGCTGGGGAAGGGAAGGGAAGGGGAGGGGAAGGGAGGGGAGGGGAAGGGAAGGGAAGGGAAGGGAAGGGAAGGGAAGGGAAGGGAAGGGAAGGGAAGGGAAGGGAAGGGAAGGGGAGGGGAAGGGAAGGGGAGGGGAGGGGAGGGGAAGGGAGGGGAGGAGAAGGGAAGGGAAGGGAAGGGGAGGGGAAGGGAAGGGGAGGGGAGGGGAGGGGAGGGGAAGGGAAGGGAAGGGAAGAGAAGGGAAGCTAATGTGACCTTGTTGATTGTACCATTTGGCCCAATTCAATGTGTTGTTTTGGTTGCCTCTACATCTGAATGTACTGTAGGAATTAGTGTGTTATATATTTGCATTCCCCATCCCAGAACTAAAAGATAGGATGATTCTGATCGGGGAAAAGCTACAAATAATACTCATACCATTTGCTCTTAGCGGGTGGGTAAGGATTTAGTGTATCTCTATCCTCTGTTGTCCAAGACTATTGCTATATAGATGTTTTTTTGGCAAATCAGAAACCTCAGTTTCAGCAGCCTTGTCTGTGGTGTTAACACACCTTCACCAGCAGACAGAACTCAGGGATTTGTTTGCCAAGTAAAATTTCTGGGACTGTGTGGGCAAATTCAAATGGTCAGTCTCTCTGGCAATCAAAAATATTCCTGTCTTCTTGGTCTCCCATCATAACAGGTGACTCAGCACATTTGTGTAATTTTATGGGTATTAAAGATAATACAAGTCTCTATGACTGATTATCTTGCTGATTGGAACTTCTTCATAGCACAAAATCTCCATTCCTAGTTATCAGAAAAGGAAGAGAGGATTTTGTTTGTTTGATTGTTTTATATTATGAAGAAGCTTTGGTCTTTGTCAGCTATGCATTTATGCAATTCTGGGATTCAGGCTGTCTGGCATGAGATATGAGATGAAAAAACAGAAATAAGAGAAACAAAATAAAATAAACTAGAACAAGGAATTTACCACTGTACTGGTTGTTCTTTGAATTTTGATTTTCCTTCCAAATTTGCCTGCAACTATTTACTTTTTAGGGTCTATAGATAGTTGCTTTATATATTCTGCCCAGTTGTCATAATCATTGGGAAAGATTAGACAAAGGGTACCTACTTTATCTTAGGTGAATCTGGATGTCTGTCCTGTAATTTTTAGGACTAACAAAATTCTATTATTTCAATACAAACACATAGTGGTAGCTATAGCTATGTTTCCTCATGTCACACTTGCAGTGAGTAAAACTCACAGCTAAAAGAAAGGGAGAAAAAATAATGCTAGGAACTAACTGCTTTCTATATTATATTTCTTTAAAACTCTCCTTTTACTATTCATATTTTAGGTGATAATGATATCATATGCTGCATTCATATTTATTTACTAGTGTGGTAGTTAACATAAAAATTGAACATTATTAATCTACTTTCTTTTGTGTCTATTGGTGCTTGGCATCAGGCTTTTGCTTTTATTTCCTATACTTTACTAAGCACTGTCTGAGAATAATTAATTTTAGAGTCAGGCAACAATTTTCTCAGTCTTTCATACCTTGTTTACTTTGTTAAAATAGTATAGTAAAAACTTAGAGTGTTCCAGCCTATGAATAAGCAATCAGTCACAAAATACCTTTCTAATTAAATTCAGTATTTCTACTGCCTCCCAACTTAATGCACATCAAATTTAACCAATAGAAGAACCGAACACCTAATGAATCCATTATACAGATGTATGCCCATTTGAGTGCTTGTTTGGTCACTAAAGTAACCTACTTCTCAACACGTTTTAGTACTGCCAGAAAAATTAATGCTTACTTAAAGTTATGGGTATTGCAAGTAAATGGATTTTGAGTACAAGTTTTTTCTCATATTGTTTCATTTACCATTGTGATTTAGCGATAAATTATTTAATATATCTAACTTGTATTTGTGTCTTATAAATTAAAATTAGGAAATATTGTATTAATAATTTTATTACTCATTATCTAAAAAATATTTAATGTTCAACCTTAGAATATACATAGAACTATGACATCACTAAGAATGTGACACAGGTTGTTCTTGATTTTGCTCCTCAGAAGAACAACAACTAAGAAATATTCTAAAACAAGGCACCACTGAGAGAATCCTAGAACACAGGGGTGAGGCTTAAGCACCCATTTGCACCACAGAGACCAAGACAGACTACATCAGAATGTAGCAGAAGTAGCTACATGTTAACCATGTTGACCCTCCTCCAGGCCAGCAGAGCACCATAGGAAGAGGTCTCCCCTGAGTTTCGGGTTCCTCCAGTGGTAAAAGAGAACCTAGGAAAGACAACCAGTACCCTTAGATTTGTTGGTCATTTTGTGGGAGGCCCTACTCAGCTCTTGCTCCATGGGGATTGCCAGGGAATCTTCGGAGCTTGCAACAACTAGCACAGGGGTCTTGGCAGACTGAGTTTATACCTGCAGTGCCCAAATAATAATCCCAACAAGCAGCCTTGCTTATCTGCAGAACCAAGTTGGTGGCACCCTCTGATCAGGGAGCTCAGCAGGATACAGATCTGCCTGATTCAGATTCTCAAATGAAGAGTTTTGCCAGCCCTAGAGGCTGATTTGCCTACATCCATGTAAGGAGCTGCGTCACAGCCCTACCCAGTGTGGAGGGTGTTTTCTGGCCACATCTGACCAGAGAATGGGAAGAACACCTGGAAGCTGTGTAGCCTAGCAACACTTCAGCCAAGAGGTAGGGGGGGCAGGACTGATTGCCCCTAGAGCAAAGTAATTGCCAGACATGAAGTGTTCCTCTGCTATGCACACGTAGGGGGATTAATTCACAGTCAAGGCTAAGGGTACCACCCAGCTCCTCCCAACAGGAGAGCCTTTAGGAAAATTGAGAATTGCCTGGAGTGGGCCCTCCCCTTCATGCCCAGGTAAGGGAGCTAAGACACAGCCCTACCTGCTGTGACTTCCAGCCCCATCTAACCAGAAAGACTAGTGAGAAAACCTGGAAGCTGTGTGGCCCAGTGGTACTTAAGCTAAGAGGTGGGCAGTCAGAGCCAATAAATAGTTTGCAGAGCAAAGGCAGTGGCCCAGTTCAATCAGGAAACTTGGGGCATGGGTCAGCTTGAGGTAAGACAACAAACTGTTTTA
Source organism: Balaenoptera borealis (assembly GCF_965194805.1). NCBI lineage: Eukaryota > Metazoa > Chordata > Mammalia > Artiodactyla > Balaenopteridae > Balaenoptera > Balaenoptera borealis. The sequence continues at coordinate 44,074,148 of NC_138862.1, forward strand.
CTGGTTTAGAGTTTCTTTTTCCTCTGTGCCTGGGCAGAAAATCTAATTTGTAACCCCACTCATTGCTAAATATAGCCTTTGGCCTGTCCAACCAGAGAACCTAACCAGAGCACATGGGAAGCTGTACAGCTGATTTAATAGCCCTATGTACAGTGGCACATAAACAGAAAGCACATCCCATGGTTTTCCCCATCTGCAGAGCAAAACTGGTGACCTCACCTGACCTCATTGCACACACTGTGGCCTCACTGAGTCCCCAAATAATGAGCTGCACAGGGCCTGGGTCCTTTTCTGCTGCTCTGCCAGGGCAGGGAAGCTAATCTGTAGCCCTGTCTACTAGAGAATACAGTACACAGCTTTGACCATCTAGTAAGCCTGACCAGAGAATCCAGGCAACCACAGAGCCCATCCCACAGCCTTACTTAGGTAGGAAACCAAGCCAGAAGCCCTATACAACTGTTCTCAGTGGCACACTCTGCAATCTCCAACTTCAGAACGTGAGCAGTTGACTTGCCTTATAATAGGCCATTATAGCAAGCCCCAACTGCCTAAGGACATTACCATAATACACACCCAGGAAACAAAACAGAATTGACTGGTAAAGAACTGTCTCTGCCAAAGAAAACCAGTAAAGTCTGAAAAAAGCCTGATTACTCAAATGTGTAGATACCAAAGTAAAAAAACCAAGGACCATAAAAATCAGGTAAATAAGAACCACCAAAGGAAATTAATAAAGCTCCAATAATTGACTCTAAAGAAGTAGAGATCTATGAATTGTCAGACAATAAATTCAGAATAATCCTCTCAAAGAAGTTCAGTGAACTAGAAGAACACACAGACAACTAAGTTAGGAAATTAGATAAACAATGCATGAACAAAACAAGAAGTTTAGCAAGGAAATAACAACCATCAAAACAACAAACAAAACAATCCCAGACTTGAAAAATATATTAACTGAAGTGAATAATTCAATCAAGTTTCAAAAGTAGAATTGACCATACAGATGAAAGAATCAGCAACCTGGAAGATAGGACATTGGAAATTACCCAGTTAGTTAGAGGAACAAAAATAAAAAAAGGAATAGAAAGAGTGAAAAGCTTATGAGAATTATGGGACACAAAGGAAAAAATATTTTCCTTATGGAAATTTGAGAAGGAGAAGATAAGGGGACAGAATCCATATTTAAAGCAACAATGGCTGAAAACTTCCCAAACCTTGGGAGAGAAATGGACATCCAGATCCATGAGACCCAAAAGATTCTAAATAGGTTGAACCCAAATAGGGTTACTTTGAGATGTATTATAATTAAATTGCCAAAAGCCAAAGAGAGAAAGAATTTTAATAACTATGAGAAAAGAGAGATGTTATAAATAAGGGAACCCCCACATAAGTATCAGCAGATTTCTCAACAGAAACTTTTCAGGCCTGGGATAACATATTCAAAATATTGAAAGAAAATAACCGTTAACTCAGAATTCTATACCCAGCAAAGCTGTCTTTCAGAAACTAAGAAGGGATAAAGACTTTCCTAACCAAACAAAAGCTGAGGGATTTCACTACCAACAGAACTTTCTTACAAGAAATGCTAAAGGGAGTTCTTTCAGTGGAAGTAAAAGAATGCTAATTAACATTATGAAAACATAAAAAGATACTGTAAATCCCACTGTAAATGGTACATACATGGTCATTGTCCGATTTTGCAATTCGGTAATAGTGGTGAATAAAATCACTTACAATTGTAGTTTAAAAGTTAAAAAAAAAACTTAGCAAAAGTAACCATAATTATAATAATCTGTTATTAGTTACACAATATTAAAAAACATGTAAATTGTCAACAGCAATAACCCAAAATGTGAGACGGAGGAGAAGTGAAGGTGGAAGTTTACAAGTTCTATGAAGTTAAGCTGTTATCAGTTTAAAATAGGATGTTATAAGATAGTTCATGTAAGCCTCATGGTAGCCACAAAGGAAAAATCTTTAGCAATTACACAAAAGAACATGATAAAGAAATCAAAGCATACTGATACCAAAAGACATCAAAATACAAAAATAGATAGCAGGAAAAGAAGCAACGAACAATAGATCTAAAAAACAACCAGAAAACAATGAACAAAAAGGCAGTAGTCCTTACCTATCAAAAATTATTTTAAATGAAAACAGAATTATCTAATTAAAAGCCATAGAATGGCTAAGTGGATATAAAAACAAGACATACCAACATGCTGCTTATAAGAGATCTCTCTAGCCTTAAAGACACAAATAGACTGAGAGTGAAGTGATGAAGGAATATATTTCAAGCAAATGGTAACTTAAGAGGAGCATGGGTAGCTACTTTTACATCAGAAAAAGAGACTTTAAACTAAAAATAGCAAAAAGAGACAAAGAAGGTCATTTTATAATGATAAATGTATCAATACATCAAGAGGATATAACAATTATAAATATTTATGCACCCAATATTGGAGCACCTAAATATATAAAGCAAAAACTAACAGAGCTTAAAGAAGAAATAAACAGTAATACAATAATAGTGGAAACCCTACTCTCAAAGCATCCAGACAGAGAATCAATGAGAAAACAGCAAATTTGGACAACACTACAGACCTTATGAACCTAACAGACATATACAGATCGTTCTACCCAATGACAGCAGAAAATGCATTCTTCTCAAGAACACATGAAACATTTTCTAGGATAGATCATAGGTTAGGTCACAGAACAAGTACTAACAAATTTAAGAAGATTGAAATCATAACAAGTATCTTCTCTGACCACAATGACATGAAACTAGAAATCTGGAAAATTCATAAACACATGAAAATTAAGCAACACTCTCCTGAACAGCCAATTGATCAAGAAAGAAACTAGGGGGAAATAACAGTTTTCTGAGACAAACAAAATGGAAACACAACATACCAGAATTTGGTGGGGTACAGCAAAAGCAGTTTTAAGATGGAAGTTCATAGCAATAAACACCTACCTTAAGAAGAAAAAACAAAAAAATAAAAGACAAACCCCCCAAAAACCCAGATAAACAGCTTGACTCTATGCCTTAAGGAAATAGAAACAGTAGAACAAACAGAGCCCAAAGTTAGCAGAATAAAGGGATTAATAAAGATTAGAGCAGAAATAAATGAAATAGGGAACATTAAAAACAATGGACAAGATAACCAAATTAAGAGTTGATTCTTTGAAAAGATAAACATAATTGACAAACTCTTAACTAGACTAATCTAGGAAAAAACAGACCCAAATCAGCAAAATTATAAATAAAAAAGGAGCCATAACAACTGATACCATAGAAATTTGAAGGATCATAAGAGGATACTATGCACAACTATGAGCTAACAAAGTGGACTACCTAGAAAATGCGAGAATTCTTAGAAACATACAACTTAGCAAGTCTGAGTCAGGAAGAAATAGAAAACTTGAATAGGCCAATTACTAGTAAGGAGATTTAATCAGTAATTTAAAATATCCCAATGAGGAGAATCCTACAATCAGATGGCTTCATGGGTGAGTTTTATATAATATTTAAAGAAGAATTAATAACAATCCTTCTCAAACTCTCCAATTGAAGGGGAGGAACACTACTAAACTCATTTTACGAGGCCAACATTTTCCTGATACCAAAACCAGAAAAGAATATGAATAGAAAAATATAAGCCAATACCCCTGATGAGTATAGATGCAAAAATTCCCAATAAAATACTAGAAAACTGAACTCAGTAGCACATTAAAAGTATGGTCACCATGATCAAGTGGGAATTATCACTTGGATGCAAGTGTGGTTCAGCATACATAAATCAATCAATGTGATACTTCATGTTAATAGAATGAAAGAATCACATGAACACTTCAACAGATGCAGAAAAAGCATATGACAAAATTCAACATCCTTCCATGATAAAAAAATACTCTTAAAAATTAGGCATAGAAGGGACATATATTAGCATAATAAAGACTATTTATGACAAGCCCACAGCTAACACCATACTCGACGGTGAAAGTTTGAAAGTTTTTCCTCTATAATCAGGAACAAGACAGACAAGGGTGCTCACTGTCACCACTTCCATTCAGCATAGTACTAGAAGTTCTAGCTAGAGCAATCAGGCAAGAAAAAGAAATAAAATGTATCAGAATTGGAAAGGAGGAAATAAAATTTTTCTATTTGCAGATGACATGATTTTACATATAGAAAATATTGAAGACTCAACTAAAAAACTGTTAGATCTAAACAATGAATTCAGTAAAGTTGCAGGATACAAAATTAATATATAAAAACAGTAGTGTTTCTACACACTAAGAGCAAATTTTCTGAAAAAGAAATAAAGAAATTGATCCCATTTACAATAGCATCAGAAATAATAAAATACTTAGGAGTAAATTTAACTTAGGAGGTAAAAAACCCTACTCTGAAAACAAGACACTGATAAAAGAAGTCAAAGAAGACTCAAAATAAATGAAACTTATCTCATGTTCATGGTTTGGAAGAATTAATACTGTTAAAATATCAATACTATTAATACTGAAAGCCATCTGTAGAGTCAATGCAATCTCTATCAAGATTCCAATGGCATTATTTATAGAAGTAGGAAAAAAGATTCCTAAAATTCATATGGAGCCACAAAACACCCTGAATAGCCAAAGAAATCCTGAGAAAGGAGAACAAAGCAAAAGGCATCACACTTCCTGATTTCAAGCTATACTTCAAGCTATAGTCATCAAAACAGTATTACTAGCATAAAAACAAACAGGCCAATGGAACAGAATCAAGAACCCAGAAGTAAACCCAAGCATATATCGTCAACCAATATTTACAAGGGAGCCAAGAATACTCAATGAAGAAAAGAGTCTTTTCAATAAGTTGTGCTCGTATAATTGGATATTCATATGTAAAATAATGAAACTGGGCCCAGATCTTACACCTCACAAAAATTAAGTCAACATGGATTGAAGACTTAAGTATAAGACCTGAAACCATGAAAGTCCTAGAGGAAAACATAGGAATAAAGCTCTTTGTCATGGGTCTTGGTAATGATTTTCTGGATATGACACCTAAAGTACAAGCAACAAAAGCAAAAATAAACAAATGGGACTACATCAAACTAAAAGGCTTTTGCACAGCAACAGAAACTGTCAACAAAACAAAAAGGCTGCCTGCTGAACGGGAGAAGATATTTGCATAAGATATATCTGGTAAGGGGTTAATATCCAAAATATAAAAAGAACTCATACAACTCAATAGCAAGAAATCAAATAACCCAATTAGAAAATGTGCAGAGAACTTGAATAGACATTTCTCCAAAGAATATATACAAAAGTCCAACAGATACATGAAAAGTTGCTTGACATCACTAGTCATTTAGGGAAATGAAAATTAAAACCACAATGAGATATCACCTCATGCCTGTTAGAATGGCTATCATCAAAAAGATAAGAGATAATAAATGGGGGCATGGATTTGGAGAAAGGGGAACCCTCATGCACTGTTGGTGAGAATGTAAATTGGTACAGCCACTATGAAAAACAATATGGAAGATCCTCAAAAAAAATTAATAAACATAGATCTACTACATGATCCAGCAATTCCACTTCTGGGAATGTATCTAAAGGAAACATAAACTATAACTTGAAAAGGTATCTCTACCCCCATGTTCATATCAGCATTATTAACAATAGCCAAGACATGGAAACAATCTTAAGTATCCATCAATGAATCAATGGATACAGAACTTGTGTTTTGTGTGTGTGTGTGTGTGTGTGTGTGTGTGTGTGTGTGTGTGTGTGTGTGTGTGTGATGGAATATTATTCAGCCATAAAAAATTAGGAAATCTTACAGTTGTGACAACATGGATGGACCTTGAAGACATTATGTTAAGTGAAATAAGACAGAGAAAGAAAAATACTGTATGATCTCATATGTGGAAACTAAAACAAACTCATAGAAAAAGAGCTCGGACCTGAGGTTACCAGAGGTGGGGGTAGGGGGTAGGGGAAATTGGAGGAAGGTGGTCAAAAGGTACAAATATCCAGTAATGTGACAGACTGCTGTATGATATATAAGAAACTTGTTAAGGGAGTTTGATCACAAGGAAAAATGTTTTTCTTTTTTTCTTTTTCTCTTTTCTTTTCAAGGTAAAATATGGTTATTAGGGTAGGCCCTAATCCAATGACTGGTGCCATTATAAAAAGTGGAAATTTGGACAGAGATACACAGGGAGAAAGCCATGTGAAGATGGAGGCAGCGATTGGAGTGATGAATCTATAATCCAAGTAATGCCATGGAGTGTGGGCAATCACCTGAAGCTAGGAGAGAGGGATGGCACAAATCCTCTGTCTCAGAGCCCTCAGAAGGAACCAACCTTACTTTGAGTTTAGACCTCTAACCTTCAAAACTGTTAGAATAAATTTCTGTTGTTTTGAATAACCAGGTTTATAGTACTTTGTTACAGCAGGTTTGGGAAATTAATGCACGTCAAACTTTTCCCAGGAAGCTATAGCAATTTTATCACACTAGAAATATATGACAATGTCAGTTACTCTCCATCTTCAATAGCACTTGATATTGCCTTTGTCTTTTCATTCTATTAGGTATGTAGAAGTATCTCATAGTGATTTTAATTTGAATTTACCAAATGATTGATCATCTTTTCATATGGTTATTTACCATCTGCATACTTTTTGAAATATCTGAGTTTTTTGCACAATACTATAGAATTTTTAAAAAATTAGTTTTTTGTGGCATGTAAGAAAGAGTGAATGAATAAGTAGTTGTGGTAGGCTTTAGGCATATTTAGGATTAGGAAAAATTGTACTTATAATAATTGCAAGCATGTGTCTAGGAAAGACAAGAACAGATGGAACTAATTCTATATTGTGCTGCTCACCAAAATGATTAATTATCTATATACTGTTGTTTGGCACCTTAGGTCTGATCTGGGATGGCTGCTTTCCAATCGGTATGATCTAGGATGTTGATATCATGGCAAGAGATATTTGGGAAGCATAATTAAATTTCTTGAGGTATTTACAAAAATATGTTATATGGAGGAATGTTTTAGATGGAAGTAACTCTTGAGCCAGGCTCTGAAGTAACAGAGTACAGACCTTAGAGTAGAGATCTTATGGGGAATGGCAGCAGCAAGACCTAAAAATCAAATGCCAGATTAATTGTCTGAGTTTTACCACATAAACTTAATAGGTCTCTGGATTACCCAGAATTCAGGCAAACATCTGATTATACAAACTAGGAAAATATAAGAAGAGCTAAGAGGAAATCACACTATTTATGGGTATACAGGTACCCCTTACTACATGGGTTTAGAGCACCAAATTTCAGATCTTTATTTCTAGTGAATATATATATATATATATATATAATTTAGGGAAGCACACTATTTTAATATGCTTACCACAAAGAAGCTTAGATTTTAAAGGGCCACTAAAAACAACAATGTATAGGGATTTTTGAAATGACAGTGAATTTGCTTCCTTTTGGAGACTTTTATTTAAAATGCAATTTTTCTACCTGGATTATTACACAAAGTTATTGTGAAGATGTAGTGTCATCCTCTCTCATCCACTCATGTGTACAGAATTTCACTGAGATACTTTGAATTTATCTTCAAGTAGGTCTGTCAGATAATTTTCCATGCTATTCTTTCTTTCATTTATAGTTTCTTGTCCCATATCCTCTCTTTTGAATGTTTTATTTGCATCTGGAAGAAAAAGTAATGCTGGAACAAAGAATGATTGAGTGGCCACTTACTTTTTCCTGTGACGCTTAACTTAAAGAAGGGTGAGAGTAAAGAGGAGTCAGACCAAGACAGACCTGTGTCCGTCAACAAATAACTAAAATGTAGTGCATTTTAAATTCAGTTTCTTAGTTCAATTTTTTAACCTATAGATTTTTACTTCAAATATAGTTACACAGTATTATATGATATATAAAATATGTATAACATATAGGATATGTCAAATGTGCATATTAAGGTAATTTTTGCCATAAGTTCATCAATAAATGTTTATTCATTATGAGTTTATTTTGGCTTAAAATTAAAAGTTTTTTCTTCAATCTGGCATACATGTGTACTAGAACTGCGAGGTAATAAGGAAATAGAGAGAATGCCCTGATAACTCTGTAAATTATTTTGAGGTTCATCAGAGCATGAAATTTAGTCATGACCTGTCTTTCTTTTTCTTCACATTACAAGAATGAAAGCTCAACAAGAATGTGTGGCTTTCTTTTAGAAATTTGAAATCTACTTGGGATTCAGAAAGACTGCTGATTATTTTTGGGTGGGGAAAGTGATTGTCTGAAATCTATTTAAATGTATTTAATATTCCAGAAGAGAGATTAAATCGCACAGAATATATAAGCTAGATAGTACTTTGGGTGTAAGTACTATTTATAATATATATAATATAATTTATAATTATAATATATATGTAATTTATATATATATATATAATTATATATATATATATATATATAAAATTATACACACACATGCACACACACACATACTGGATCAGTTGCTTCTTTTAAACCTATTCTGTCTAATGGACATTCTTTTTCTACTTCACATTAGATGTTTACAGACTGTAGATTGTTTTTGAATAAGATCTCAACATTTCTCCTGCGTTCCAGTTTCTTCCACAATGTTGTGAATTACTTCTAATTGTAAAATATTTGCTGACTAAGAAATGAATAAATAGCATGAAACAGTTTAAGACAATGGCCTTTATGGTCAAGGTATATCAAATTGGTATGCCATCATCGCACTCAACGCTGTCTGAGATTTAGAAAGTTAGTATCTCTTATTATCAGTAAAATATGTGGATGACACTACCTCTGTTTCAGAGTTGGAATGAGGGTTAAATGAGTTTCTATTATTTCCAGAACCTTTTTGTTCTGATCACTATCTTTCAGAAACGCAATGCTTCAAATTGATCATAATGCTTGAGTCATGGGTGATTAATGAAAATAATTAATACATGCTTGTTTTTGCAATAAGATCCTGCATTGATGTACCTTAGGATAGGCTAAACATTATAATAGCTGTCCAACATTGTTAGCTTTCTCAGTTCAGAGTAAATTAAACTTCAAATCTGAGTGAAATGCATACTTGAGATGTTGCAGTCACATGTATTTTTTACTTCCCAACAGGTTATTTGTTAGAATTGCAGTTCTATAAATTGCTGTGGGGAACAAGTTTGTGCTCTAAATTTAATCAGGTAAATCTGTAAACGTGTCAAAGTGCAGAAACTGCTGTCATTTTAATGTGATTTGTTTACTACAATTTTTCATGTATATGTAAGCATAGTTGGAGATATATCTATATTCCTTATGAAGAGTTATCTCTTTCAAAATAAAATGATAGATAGATATGTTTTAACTTGACAGTGCATAAAATCTTCCATAACCTATGGAGGTTGGGCTTATCTATTAAATATTGCTAAAATCTTTCAAACATAAATGGGAATTTATTGGTATAAGACCATGGTAGATGGAAAAAATGTCAGAAGTTCCAGGAAAAGTAAAAAATATATATAAAATTGCAGTTCTGATCTGTTAAATTTTTCCATAACATTAAAAGACAGTAACAGGGTAATGTGACACCAGGGAAAGATTATTGTATTCAGATTATTGTAGCTAATTCCATCAGGACAGTCTACATGTTTGTCTGATTCACCTTTGTGTAACTGTGCCTAATAGACTTTGGCATATCATATATGCTCAGGAAATATTTAAGGAGAAAATAAATAAACTAAAAAGTGAACGATGGATGAATAAATAATGAATGAAAAAAACCAACCTATTTTGTGAAAACTTGTATTTTTATAAGTATTGTATACCAATGAAAAATATCCTAAATTAAATAGGGCAAATACTTATTGCATACTTGACACATATAACATGTATCAAGTGTTAAAAGAAAGAAATAGGAGTAAGAAAGACACAGTACCTGCCTTTAAATTCCTTATCACCTTAACAGGAGCACATGGTCATGACATAATAATACAAAGCCAAATGTAAAGGCAGTAATAGAAATGCTGGAGAAAATGGGATCAGCTTCATTCTAAAATAACATGTTTTAAAATTCAGATATAATGTACATATAATAAAATCTGAAGATATTAGGTATTTATTTATATGAGTTCTGACAATTGTGTAACCTGTATACTGGCCATTCAAAACAAGATATGGAATATTTCCCCCACCTCAGTTAGTTCCTCCTTGCTCATTCCATGCCCCACAGACAATCACTCTTTATTTCTGTCAGGTCAATTATTTTTGACGGGTTATGGACTTTCTACAAATAAAACCATAAAGTGAGTATGCTTTTGGGTCTGGCTCCTTTTGCACAACATGTTTTTGAGATTATAAAATTGTTTAATATTGTAAAACATGTGTTTAAAAAGTCTGAAATATATAGAAAACAAAATAAGATGTGTTCCCCTCCCCCAACAAGTAGAAGGTAGATGTCCTATTTATTGCCTTGGTACGGGCAAAAACAAAATTAAAAATAAGAAGCTTAATTCTCCCTGTTGAAAATAAGGGAAGAGACTGCCTTCTCTTAGAGCACTTACTTTAGAAAAATTGTAAGTTCTTATCTGTCTCTTTGAAATATATGCAAAACTTCTAAAAATTAAATAAGTCTCTCCTCTGCTTTATGACCCAGGAATGTCTCTCTCAAGGACCTGGGAGCCATCCCTTTAACATGCACTCATCAAGAGGACAATGCCCCTATCTTCCAGTTTCTGTGGGAGGGTGGGACCCTAACTTTTGTGGATACCTTGCTCCAAGTTGCAAAACTATCACCTGTCATAAAAATACAAGAAGTTTATTTTTCCTTTGGTTAAGACCAGTTAACACAGATGGTCACCCCAATTATAAGGTGAATTTAGGATAAACTGTAAATAAATAGTGTAATAAATGGTGCTGTCAAGTCCCCTTACTTGAAGCCAGGTGTTGTTTATCTTGAGAACATGTATGTAGTGGGTTATGTCTGCTTGGCTACTTTGGTGAGATATCTTTCTGTCTTTGCAGTCTCTTAGAGAATTGTCTGTGATGCACCCCACATTCTGGCTTAGTGCTTATTCAATAATGAAATTGTTTTCTTTCCCTCTTTGTCAGAAGTCTCCTGGGTTGAGAGGAAACTTTGTTTTTTTATTATCTTTCCCCAAAAATTATGTTGATAAAGATGGATGTCTGGCAGTCCCTGAACTGAACGGACCAGCTGAAGCTCTGTGGCCACACAACAGTCAGGTAAGAGACCCTAAATTATTAAAAAAAAAAAAAAAAATTCCCTTCTAGCTCTCTGCTCTTTTGGCATACTAGCTGGATGAACCACTCTCTAAAAATCAAGATTTTACTCTTGAATAAGCATGGGCAATACAGGTTCTAAAATGCCATCAAGATTATCATATGGTTGGAAAATATGAAAAACCAGAAATGTTGCCCATAGGTGTTTCTCTTAAATGTCTACTATCTTTCTGTCATATTTTCAATGAGTATATGAGAATCTGGTCTTTCAGTGGCCTAAGGACAATTCTTTTAGTTTGAATAAATTAATGTGTTTGCTGGAGTCTTCAGTCTCATCTCAAGCAGGTTAATTACTGATATTTAAGGGGTATCATTCTAAGAAGTAAAAATGATTTTGATAACCAGAATAAAATATTGAAAAAACGGAAGAGAAATGTGACAATTAAAGGCACTTACTGTTTCTCAGAACTCTCCTTCTTTCTGTACTTTCCCTACTCCCTCTATAGCCCCTGTATCACTTTATCCCTCCTTGCTTCAAGTTGACTTGTTAAAGAAGGTGATGTTCTTTTAGACATGTAGTTCCCCCTCATTAGTGTACTTCCCTGAAAAAAAGGTGTGGGGGCACAATTTCTTTACCTGGTAGTGAATCACTTACTCTGATGACAAAGATTTGTATATTTTATGACCTAGCCCTGAGTCCATTTCATGTCTTAGCCCAGATTCTTCCTACAAGAGTTCCTTATCATCCATATACCATGCAGATAGGAAAACAGATTTGATAAAGAGACTTGATCAAGGAATAATTGAGAACTTAGTAAAAGCCTGTACCCCTATATGAAGGCAAAAGGATGGAGAGTACCTTCATTGGTCACTTGGAAAAAGGCAAGCAGCAAGGTCTTAAGCTGATGAATGCCAATATGGGAAGGGAAACCAAAGTGCCATATAATTTACATTTTTCCTATCTTAATGCAAGGGAAAACAGGCCTCCTTATTTAGATTGACAAAAAAGCTGATGCCATTGAGTACCCAGAACTCCTGGGTCATCCACAAGCCTTCCTTGCCAACTGATATTTATCATTTAAAGAATTATTTTCCCTATTCCCCAGAAATTTGCAAAAGTACTCTGAAGCATGTTTTTTGTTTACAGCCCAACACATTCCTCGCCTTGTGCAAAGGCAAGGAATTCTGCATCTAGCAGCTGCATGGAATTCTGCAACCAGAAGACTGCTCCTTTGATGGAGCAAACAAGTTGAGGTCCAAAAGATTACCACATCAGGGGTATGGTGGCCAAGGGGAACTGAGAAACCAACTAGATAGATAGATAGATAGATAGATAGATAGATAGATAGATAGATAGATAGATAGGTAGGTAGATAGATAGATAGATAGATAGATAGATAGGTAGGTCTCACACTGAGCTGAAACAAATGTATGCATCACTTTGGTCCCTAAAGAATAATGATTCTGGTTTAATTCAAGATATAAAACCAACAAAGACAGTTTACCATCCATGGCCATGTAGAAAACAATGTCCTTTGTTGACAGCTCAATTAAAAGGAATAAAACCAATTATAAAATAATTAGAAAAAGAAGGGATACTTTTTAAAGGGCACTCACCTTGCAATATTCCCATCCTTCCAGTAAAGAAGGAAAGTACATTTGATAAAAAATTTCAACCATCATACAGATTTATACAAGACCTTAGAGAAGTAAATGTATTTGTTGTTCCATTATTCCCCATAACTCCTAACCCTACAATTATTCTGCCTTCTTACTTTGGTACTTTTTCTGTAAAGTCTTTTCCTCTGTAAATGATCTATGTTCTGCATTTTCTTTCTCTGTTTCCTTCCTTCCTTCCTTCCTCCCTCCCTTCCTTCCATCCATCCTTTCTCTTGTGTTCCTCTAGTGGACAAGACTAAATTCCTCTTTCCTTTTGCTTACAAAACAGTACAATATAGGGTTTCAAGATTCTTCTACTAGCTTTTTCTAGTCATTTACAGAAAAACTTAGAGAAATTTGTACCACCAGAGGGGTCTATAATTATTCACAATGTAGATGATTTGCATCACATTTCTCTCTGGCTGCTTTCAAGATATTTTTCTTTTTTGTAGAAGGTAAACTTTAGAAGTTTAATTATAATGTGTCTTGGGTTTCTCTGGATTTATTCTATTTGAGTTTTACTTAGCCTCTTAAATCTGTTTGTTTACATTCTTTACTAAATTTGGGAAGATTTTAGACACTACTTTGAATACTTATTCAATTCCTTTCTCTCTTTTCCTCTCCTCTTGGACTCTAATGATACAAATGTTAGTTCTTTTGTCATAGTTCCACAGGACCCTGATATGTTCATTTTTTTTTTGTCTATTTTCTCTCTGTTGTTCAGACTGAATAAATTTTATTGATATATCAAGTTCAATGATGATTAAATCTGCCATCCCCACTCTATTATTGAGCCCATCCAGTAAGATTTTTTTCAGTTACTCTATTTTTCAGTGTTATAATTTCTATATTTATAATTTATATTTCTTTGCTGATATTTTCTTTCTTTTCTTCATTTTGTTAAAGATATTTAAAATAATTGCTTGCTAATGCAATTTGGATTCTATTTAAACATTTTTAAGCAGGAAATCCCTATTAAGGTTTAGCATGAGTCCTGTGGGTTTGTATGTTGAGTTTCCTGTTGGGCTCTGCCAGCACCACCCCAGCAAAAGTGGTCACTGACTCACATTGCCTCTTTACAGATATCTGGGGTCAAAGTACAGTAAATAAGTAAATATGCTGGTGTTACTGAATAACAAAGTTCCCACTGTTACTATGGAAAATGCAAATACGGAGAGAAAAGGAAGGAAAGAACAGGGTGATGTTGGCTTGAATTAGCGTTATAAGCAATAACTCCCTTCCATTAGCCCTGTCCATTGAAGAGCCTAGAAACAATGCTACCCCAAAATATGAGTAGGTCTAGTTGCCCAGAATTTTATTTCTAAATATCACATCACTATAAATGATGAGGTTTTATTGCTGTTGAAAATTTAGATCATGTCAAATGACAGAAAGCATCTTAAAGGAATCCCAAATTCCAAATTTAAGATAATTAGTAAAAAATAACAATCATAGTAGATTACAGTGAATTGAATAAAAAATAAGCATTAACTCCATGTGACTAACACACACACATACAGACACACACACACACGAATTCAGAAGAGAAAAATCTCTTCTGTACAGAACAATGCCCATAATATAAGTCAAAGGAATGATATAGAATGTCAACACTTTTCAAACATCAATGTATTAATTGACTCATTTAGACGTCATCAATGATTTTAGTAACTTCATATTTAGTAACATGATTAGTAATTAACATTGTAAAAATATACTTTTACAATGAAGATATCTGGAGGACACCACTTTAAGTCAGGAAATCAAACTTAATATCTACAATAATATTACAAAATGACTTTACGGCCTTACTCATGTGGTGAACTGAACATGACACACCATTTTTACATAACTCTTGAACAAAAGATGTTTAATTTGAACAAGGAGATAATAAACAAATTCAATTTGGGAGATATATCACACACACTCACGAAATCCTGAGCTCTCTAAGATATGAATGACAGAAAAAACAGAAAATCAAGGGAACTGTTTTATTTTAAAGGAGATCAAAGAAAAAAGAGATTAAGGGAGATTAAAAAGAGAGATTGAAGAGATCAAAAGAGAAAAGAAAAATGCCAACTAAATGCAGTGCATGTTCCTTGGATGGATTTTGGAATTTAAAAACAAACAATCATAAACAATGCATAAAGACATTATTGGGTCAATTGAAAAATTTAATATAACTGTTTATTAGATAATTCTATAGTTTTAAATGAAAGTTCTTGAGTATATTAAGTAGGAAAATGCACTTTTTCTTTAGAGATAAAAGTTATTAAAGTAACTAGAAGTGACATATCACAATGTTCAGAGGTTAATTTGAAATGATTTAACCAAAACCAAGTAAACATCTATATTTTATCCAGAACTATATTTACAAAAAGAGAAAGAGGAATAAAGTTAATGTGGCCAATGTTACCAACTTAGGTATCAAGGGAAAGGGTATATATGTGACTGTTTATTTTCATGTTTTCACTTTTTCTGTATGTTCTAAGAAATTTTAAATAAAATGTTTGAAATAAAACCAAAGCAATCAAAGAGTGGAAAATAAGAGACAAAGGATTATAATTGAGTATTTAATTGGAAAAATATATTATAAAAATTATTTTTATAATCTAGGGAAATTAGAAAATGCAGGCTATTTATCTTTCATGTACATATGCTACAAAGCACATTTTAATTGGTTTAAAATATGTATAAACTTCCAAAGGAATGAAAGTATAATAACATTTATACCCAACTGATTGGAATATTTCTTTTAGAGTTCTTTTTAAGTAAATAAGTAGTTACATAATTAAGAAGAAAAAAAATTGCTATTTACCTGAGAGAGATATTGTCTTTAATTTCTATGAGTTTGCCTAAATAAAGAAGTATGTGTTTTATAAATTGTTACTATAAAACCTTTTGCCTTTTCTTTCTTTCCAATATTGTTTATCATTGTTTACTCAGTTTGAATAATTGTTAAAGTTTAATTTTGGAAAAATTACTTGTGGGGAATTCTTGGAAATAACTCATAAAATTATACAATTTTAATAATTTACCATAATCTAGAAGAAAATTTGCATGATTAAGGGATGATGAAATTATCGTAGAGACTGATTTCAAGGGCAAACCAAATGAAGAAGATTCCACATTAAAATCTGACTTTTTCAGGTGTGCATCCTGTGTATATTAACTCATACAGGTTGTATATATAATCTTATTTAGTCTCATTTTTTTTCATTGTAAAATGTGAATGAGTATTTCATCATAAAGTCGTAACAAGTATTTATTTGTTTTATTTAATTATACAGCAGATTCTTATTAGTTATCTATTTTATACATATTAGTGTATATATGTCAATCCCAATCTCCCAATTCATCCCACCACCACCACCACCCGCCTTTCCCCCCTTGGTGTCCATACATTTGTTCTCTACATCTGTGTCTCTATTTCTGCCTTGTAAACTGGTTCATCTGTACCATTTTTCTAGATTCCACATATATGCATTAATATATGATATTTGTTTTTCTCTTTCTGACTTACTTCACTCTGTATGACAGTCTCTAGGTCCATTCACATCTCTACAAATGACCCATCCTAAATGACCATCGACAGATGAATGGATAAAGAAGATGTGGTACATATATACAATGGAACATTACTCAGTCATAAAAAAGGAACGAAATTGGGTCATTTGTAACAAGTATTTAAATAGAAAATGGATATGCCTAAAATGAATATATACAAGTGGTTTATTGGTCAATAAATGATAAAATGTTATTGATATGTTTCTTAAGGCTAGAAAGGCCTGTTTTGCTTTCTCATGTGATCCACATGAAGTCTTACTATCTTTTATATCAACTTTTCCCAGGATTTGTAAAAAGTGAATACAATTGTATGATTACCTTTATTGTGTGTGTGTGTGTGTGTGTGCATGTGTATATAGCTTCCCTCTCAAGAACAAATGGCAAACATATTTTTTTAATTACTCTAATTTGAGTTGATCAGTAGCTCCATGAAGATTTACTTTAAGAGAAATAGTCTAAGTTAGGATGTGTTTTATAAAATAAAAATGAGAATATGCTCAAATTAATGTATGAGCACAATTTAAGACAGTTTCTTTGATGAGGATAGTTTTTTTCCCTCAAAATTCCTATTGCTTATTAAAAGAATTTGACACATTATATTTTTGGAGACTTTATACTGTACATGATAAATTTTCATGAGGAATTTGCAGATTACTCTGTAGGTTGAATATATTAATTAAAAGATAAATTGCAATAACCTAAATAAATGAATATGATAATCTGAGAGTTTGGAAACTTGCTTAAAGTGTTTTAAACTTTATATCATTTAAATGTATTATCTTTTGAGATTTTGATATATTTATATAGAAATTAGAAATTAAAAAATATTTTCATGAAATAAAAAATTTTTATCATATTCCATGGGTAAGCACTCATATTAAATAATGTTATTATTACAAAATAAATATTTCATGTAATGGAGTACATGCCCATCTAGACCTATACCTAGGTAAACTCCTGCTATGTAAAATCAGTTGGATTTGAGTATTTTTTGAACTAGTTAATATCACATAAATTCTTCTTCTTCTTTTTTTTTTTTTTTGGCTGCACTGTGAGGCATGCACGATCTTAGTTCCCTGACCAGATACTGAACTTGCACCCCTGCAGTGGAAGGATGGAGTCTTAACCACTGGCCAGGGAAGTCCCCACATGAATTATTCTTTAAAGAAAGTTCAGATCTATGCTGTGTCTACATCCAACCTTCCCCATACAACATTAGAACTCACTCTACCTTCAATGAGGAGGTAAAAGGAAATAGAATCTAAAAATATAACTACATATTATCAGTGGTGGAGCTTTGAGCTTGCAGGAAGGGTTGGCAATTACCTTAAAAATTAGTTGTCTGCAGATTCTTCATTTGGAATTTTTAGAAATCACTTTTTGGAATTTGTGCTCTCTTTCACTTTCTTTTATCTTCTATGCGTATAGTTCATAGGACAAACCCAATGCTGTCTGCAAGATGAGACTCCCTTCCCCAACTTAGGGTCACTAAACCATTTGTTATCTAAAATTATTATTCATATTTACTTGGAGAAACTCTTTAAAGGAATGTTTCCTTTAGCTTTATTGCAGACCTACTAATTCAAAATCTCTGTGATAGGAAAGATGGTATTGTGAGGCCAGAATGAACATTTTTATGTAGTACTTCAAAAGATTCTTTTTTATATATTTTAATTTTTTAATCAAAGTGTATCTGATTTACAATATTGTGTCAGTTTCAGTTGTATAGCATAAAAGATATTGGGTAAAATTTCCTGTGCTATATTAGTAAATCCTTGTTGCTTATCTATTTTTTATATAGTAGTTTGTATCTGTTAATCCCTTCCTCTTAATGTATCCCTCCCAAACCCTCCACTTGGGAACCATAAGTTTGTTTTCTATGTCTGTGAGTCTGTTTGTTTTGTATATAGATTCATGTGTATTATTTTTTTAGATTCCATATATGAGTGATATCATATAGTATTTGTCTTTCTCTATCTGAAATATTTCACTAAGGATAATATTCTCTAGGTCCATCCATGCTGCTGCAAATGGCAATATTTCACTTTTTTATAGCTGAGTAATATTCCATTGTGTGTGTGTGTATATATATATATGTATATATATATACACATACTAAATCTTCTTAAGCTAGGCATCTGTTGATGGGCACTTGGGTTGCTTGCATGTCTTGGCTATTGAAATAGTGCTGCTATGAACTCTGAGGTGCATGTATCTTTTTGAATTAGAGTTTTTGTTTTTTCTGGATATATACCCTGGAGTGGAATTGCTGGATCATATGACAGCTCTATAGTTTTAAAGGAATTTACATATTGTTTTCCATAGTGGTTGCACCAATTTACCTTCCCACCAATAGTGTAGGATGGTTCCCTTTTCTCTACACCCTCTCCAGCATTTATTATTTGTAGACTTTTGATGATGGCCATTTTGGCCGATGTAAGGTGATACCTCATTGTAGTTTTGATTTGCATTTCTCTAATAATTAGTGATGTTGAGCTTCTTTTCATGTGCCTGTTGTCCATCTGTATGTCTTCTTTGGAGAAATGTATATTTATGTCTTCTGCCCATTTTTGTTTGGGTGGTTTGGTTTTTTTGATATTGAGTTGTATGAGCTGTTTGTATATTTTGTATATTAATCCCTTTGTTTACAAATAATTTCTCCCATTCTGAAGGTGGTCTTTTCATTTTGTAGATGGTTTCCTTTGCTGTGTGAAAGCTTTTAAGTTTGATTAGGTCCCATTTGTTTATTTTTGCTTTTATTCCTTTTGCCTTGGGAGACTGATCTAAGAAAATATTGTTACAATTTATGTGAAATAATGTTTTGCCTATGTTCTCTTCTAGGACTTTTATGCTGTCATGTCTTACATTTAGGTCTTTAGTCCATTTTGAGTTTATTTTTTGTATATCGTGTGAAGGAATTTTCTTATTTCATTGATTTACATGTAGCTGTCCAGCTTTCCCAACACCACTTGTTGAAGAAACTCTCTTTTCTCCATTGTACATTCTTACCTCCTTTATTGTATATTAATTGACCATAGGTATGTGGGTTTATTTCCGGGCTCTCTACCCTGTTCCATTGATCTATATATCTGTGTTTGTGCCAATACCATGCTGTTTTGATTATTGTAGCTTTGCAGTATAGTCTGAAGTCTGAAAGAGTTACACCTCTAACTTTGTTATTTTTTCTCAGGATCTCTTTGGCAATTCTGTGTCTTTTTGTGCTTTCATATAAATTTTAGGATTACATGTTCTAGTTCTGTGAAAAAACTCATAGATATTTTGATAGGAATTGCATTAAATTGGTAGATTGCTTTGGGCAGTATGGCCATTTTAACAATATTAATTCTTCCAATCCAAAAGCACAGGATATCTTTCCATTTCTTTGAATCATCTTCAATTTTCTTTATCAATGTTTTATAGTTTTCATTGTATATGTCTTTCACCTCCTTGTTTAAGTTTATTCCTAGGTATTTTATTTTTTGACACAGTTTTAAATAAGACTGTATTTTTACTTTCTGTTTCTATTTCATTATTAGTGTATAGAAACACAACAGATTTCTGTATATTGATCTTGTGTCCTGCTGCCTTGCTAAATTCATACTAGTTCTAACAGTTTTTGTGTGGAGTCTTTAGGGTTCTCTATATAGAGCATCATATCATCTGCAAATGGTGACAGTTTTACCTCTTCCAATTTGGATACCTTTTCTTTCTTTTTCTTTTCTGACTGCCGTGGCTAGGACTTCCAGTACTATGTCAAATAGAAGCAGTGAGAGTGGGTATCCTTGACTTGTCCTGAATTTAGTGAGAAGTCTTTCAGTTTTTCACCTTTGAGTTGGCTGTGGGTTTGTTGTATATGGCCTTTATTATGTTGACATATGTTCCCCTAATGTACTTTGGTGGGAGTTTTTATCACAAATTCATGTTGAATTTTTTCAAATGCTTTTTCTCTATTGAGATGATCATGTGGTTTTTGTGTTTCCTTTTGTTAATGTGGTGTATCATTTTGATTGATTTTTAAATCCTTGAACCATCCTTGTGACCCTGGGATAGATCCAATAATCATGGTGTAAGATCCTTTTCATGTGTTGTTTGATTTGGTTTGCTAATATTTTGTTAAGGATTATTATGTCCATGTTCATCAAAGATATTGGCCTGTAATTTGTGTGTGTGTGTGTGTGTGTGTGTGTGTGTGTGTGTGGTGTCTTTGCCTGGGTTTGGTATCAGGGTAATGGTGGCTTGTAGAATGAATTTGGGAGTGTTCCCTCCTCTTCAATTTTTTGGAATATTTTGAGAAGGATAGGTGTAAGTTCTTCTTTATATGGTAGAATTCCCCAGTAAAGCCATCCAGTCCTGGACTTTTGTTTGCAGGTCATGTCCCTTCCCCTGTTGTGTCCATCCCAGACATAGTGCAGGGCTGTGCTGTGAACTGGGTGAGGCCAGAGAATTCATTAGGCTGGGGCTTGGGGTCAGGGAGGTGGGCTGCAGGAATTGAGGTGGCTGCATAGCTGCCAGAGATCCAGGCTGCCTCCGTGGGAGTCTTCTCCCAGGACCTGTCTGTCCCAGACCCAGTGCTAAGCTGCAGTGTAGCATCGCCAGAGCTCTCTCACTTGGCTGGGAGACAAACCAAAGCATGTCCTATGGTGCTGCTGACAATGGCTACCACCACCACACCTAGGCCAAATCCCATGCCCCCTACACTATTTCTGCTTAGCTAGACTGATTATTTTCCTAGAGCCCAGTTATCCTAGATCTCATGCCAAACTGTGGTGTGAAGTGAGTGGAACCAGCATGTTCACCCTGTTTGAAGTGTGGCAAGGCGGCAGGTGTCAGTTCAAGGCTCTCTCCACTCTGATTATTGGCAAGTAAGCACATGCATGCTACTTGTGAGTAGAGTCTAGGCTTCTCCAGCCCTTCTATCTTTCCCAGTGTTTCTACCAGTAGCCAAGGGGACTATTCTCTTCTGCACAGGACACCAGGACTGGGACGCCCAGACTGTGGCTTGACAGGCTCACTCCCCAGGGTGAGGTTCTGCCCATGTAGACTTTCTCTTCTTTTCAGATCCCTCTCAGGGGCAAGGGTCTCAGCCCTATGCCTTTTTTTTTTTTTTTTTTTTTTTTTTGTCCTACCTGGTTATGTGGAGATCTTTCTTGCAGCTTTGGTTGTATAGGAGTTCTTCTGCCAGTTTCCAGTTAGTTTTCTGTGAGAATTGTTCCACCTGTAGATGTATTTTTTTTTTTTTTAATTTTATTTATTTATTTATGGCTGCGTTGGGTCTTCGTTTCTGCGCGAGGGCTATTCTCCAGTTGCGGCAAGTGGGGGCCACTCTTCATCACGGTGCGCAGGCCTCTCACCATCACGCCCTCTCTTGTTGCGGAGCACAGGCTCCAGACGTGCAGGCTCAGCAATTGTGGCTCACGGGCCCAGCCGCTCCACGGCACGTGGGATCTTCCCAGACCAGGGCTCGAACCCGTGTCCCCTGCATTGGCAGGCAGACTCTCAACCACTGCGCCACCAGGGAAGCCCTGTAGATGTATTTTTGATGTATTTGTGGGGGGAGATGAGCTCCACATCCTTCTACTTTGCCATCTATAGTCCTTCTCCTCACAAGAGATTCTGTTATACTTTAAATTTGAAAGTCAAAAAATTGTATGTGTTCCAGGAATATAGGCAAGAAACTTCTCTCTTATGACTTTTCGAGCCTCACCAACGAATCACTATCAGATCATCCAACCCAACATAGCAAGGAAAATGGCCCAACATCAATTTGAGGCTGAGCAGAGCTCAAATACAGTGAAGGGGGATGTTTCTGCAAACATATTCTTCCAGTGGTGTGTGTGTGTGTGTGTGTGTGTGTGTGTGTGTGCGCTGAGAAGGTGAATATAATTGGTTGGGTCGGAATAGTAGTAAGGGGAGGGAGTCAGAAAATTTGAATTTTACATATTTTTACTTAGAAATCATGCCTGCATCAAGCAATGAGAAGTTTTGAGATCTTGATTCTGAGAACTTGTAGCAGACTTAAAGAAATGACCAGTTGTACTGATGTGTACACATTCTTTCTTCTCCTTCTCCAATATGGTCTATGACCAAACTGCTATATAGAGCAGAATAAAGTTGGGATGTAGAGTGCAAACATGGGCATAATATTTTATATTTAAAATATATTTTATGTAAACATCCAAATTTATATTATATATATACATATGATTATATATATATTTTTCCATATGATTATTTGTGTATGTATATAGTTACACAAAGCACATAGCTACTCAAAACAGTAATCAAAATAATGTCTTAGACATGATTATTGTTGTCTATTATAACCAAAACTACAGCAACACAGGAGGAGAAATGGAGAGAATTATCATTTAAGTGCTTACACAGGTATGTGTATTATGTGTCTGTGCATAGGCAGATGTTTATTGTTGACAATGATGATGTTATGACAGACACCTGTTTCTTGTGTGTGACATGAGCCACAATGCTTATACGTCCTCTGCTCTAAACTTCCTTTGGCACAAGTGTGAGGAAAGGTGGCTAATAAGATGTGTCAGCCACAGGGCATAATTCATAGGAAAGCTCCCAGCAATGATAGTACTAAGTTGGGAGAGATACCAGTTGCTCATTTCCCCTTTTTCCTACTTACTTTATGTAACATAGAACTGATGGAAGGAATAACAATAGCATCTTGGAGCCATGAGTGAAAGGTCAAGAGAGTAAAAAGTCATTAGAGTTGTCAAATTTAAGCTATGTAACAACTCTAAGAAACTTGATCAGTAAGAATACTGATAAGAAAAAACATAAAAGTTCCAAAGAAAATTAAACAAGATATCCTAACAGGCAAAACACAGAAAGAATATCACTGGGAAAAATAAATGCTTAATCTCAATATCACTGAGATAAAATGCAAGTAAAACAGACACACTGGTCATATAGTATGGAACAGGGGTTAGGATAAAAACCAATAAAGAGTTTTATGCATTTCTGGTAGAGCACCTTTATGCAAAATCATTTTGTCATACCTAGTATTTATGTTCATTTTTCTTTGGCAGCACCGCATGGCTTGTGGGATCTTAGTTCCCCGACCAGAGATCAAACCCGGGTCCCCAGCAGAGGAAGCAAGGAGTCCTAACCACTGGACCACCAGGGAATTCCCATAGTTTTATGTCCATTTTAAATACACACACATGCACATACACACCCACATATTCATTTTTTATGTTTACTGTATGTCTAAAGCTTCATAAAAAAGGAAAATGCAAACATATGTGTACTTAAACACACATGCATGTTTATACATATAATGAAAATAAAAAATAAAAACACTCATGATCATAAGATTTTCCAAGCTCAGGTGAGTGTTTGTATCTCAGGAAGGAGAGGTAGTGGGTTTTTGGAGAAAACTTTAGCTATTTGCAATATATATATATAATTTATATTTTAAATTTATATTAATGTATTTTGTTTTATTTTTCTTTATATATATTTTAAATAGAGCAATTTAAAATGTTGTAGAATCCTTTCGTTAGTTTAACAAAAGCTCTAAATATATAAAATTTCTGTTTTGTTAGTTTCTATAGTTGTACCTATTAAATATTTTGTTTTACATTTTAATAAAAGGAATTCCCAGGACTAGAGACTAACAAAGAAATGGTGAGTAACAAAAGCACAATCTACCTGATACAGAAGACATTTGAATTTTCTCTTATCATTGAACAAGCTGACTTGAGCAGTATTATATTATGATTTAAAAATGACCTCGAGTCATTATTTTCATATAATATGGCCACTATGCATTGAGAAATTTTCCCTAGGGAAGCAATTTTCCTGATTCAAACTACCAATGAGTAATGCTTTGGCAGAAAAATTGCCAATAATGGCATTTAAGTCTTTGGAAATTATGATATCAGCTAATGAAGGCTTAGAGTATATAACATTCAGGCAACTGTCAAATTGGTTCCAGGCCTTGAGAGACCTGAATGTTCATTAGCAGGAGGGTCATACATTAACACATACCCAGTCATTCATTTCAGGGCAGTGAATTAGGTTGAGAAAAAGAAAAAAAAAAAAAGCTCTTATTAAAGTGCCCTGATGTTCAAGGTCATGTGAATGTAACTAGCCTATAGCTGCCTATGTCATTTTGCCAGATGACTGGATGAAATAATGGCTTAAATTCTTGCAAGATGTGAATTTCTCTTCTAAAACTCAGGTCCCCTCTATAAAAAATGTTAAACTTTTAGAAACTTTTAAAAAAATAAAGACATTTGGATTTGCCCCATTATCCTTTCCTGTTCCAGGAAACAACTACAAAGTAATGGAAGCTGTGGTCTAAAATACCTTCAATATAACAATCAGGACACTCATGTGCCTGTTAAGATTTAGAATTAATGTATTCCTTTTCATTGTATTGCTAGTATTGGCAGGTTATAGCAGGCCTAATTTCTCTGAGTTGGCATGCATAATACACCAAATTTCTAAACAATCATTTTGAAAGGAAAGGAAATTTCACAGTTTCAGGATTTCCACATTCTACTGCTTTCTATCTTAACCCCTTGCTTGTTTTTGTCATAGCAATATCACAATTGCTAAATCATTTTTAGTTTATTATCGTGGTATGATTTAATTGTTTTCATTCACCTCTAGAGAGTTCAATTGAATGACTCAATGAGTGAATGAAACAGGACAGAGGTCATTATTGTAATTAATGTTAATGTGGTTATGCAAAGGGAACACATAAGAGACAACTTGTCAAAGAGTCCAAGAGGGGGAAAAAAAGGAAAACACCTAAAAGCCTGAAAACAACACTAATGGTAAGCAGTCATAATCTGAATATGTGTCAATTTGGGCAGTTCTATAGGACCAGGCTCCACTTACAGGAGATACTAAGCAATGATTTTTGAAGTAAGAATAAAGCAGAGAAACCAATTGAATGTGAAGCATAATTTTTGAAAACAATACCAAATATGGTTCCAAGGAAGAGAATCAGGGATAAATTCTTGGTCCTCTACAATAACAACAACAACAACATTAGAAGTAGAATTTGCTTTGGAGAATTTCAGTGTATCCCTAACACCACCATCTAGTTTCTTTATAAAGAGAACCGGTTGTAGTGATTCTTTGTTGGTAGAGATGAGATTAGCACCAAATCTACGCAGTTACTCAAGTCAAACACTTGGAATCCCTGAAACTCTTCCATTCCATATGACATCTATATCCAATTAGAATCAAGATCTGTAAATTATAGTTGTATCTTGAATCTGTTCTCACCTTTCCATTAACAGTCACAATAACTTGGTTCCAAGTTTCATCATTCATATCTACATTATTACAAAAGTTTGTTAACTGCTCTTTCTTCATTTGATCTGGCAACTTTCAATTCATCCTCTGAATTGCTTATCAGAAGAATATCTAAATTATTCAACCAGTTAAAATATTTTGGTTGCTAAGTATAGCTTCTTAATAAAGTTCCAATTTTTTTATTCAGTCCTTCATAACCTGCCTATCTCTAAACATCATCAGCAATAAAATCCTGTTATATTATTATTTCCAGCAATACTGAAACTTCTTGTCCTGGAATATTTTAACCCATTGCACATAAACTATTGCATATACGGTTTCCTCTAACTAGTAATATTCTTCTTTTTCTCTTCGGTCTAGCTCAATCTGATTAAAATATAGTGAGTAGGAACCCAGTGTTAAGAGTCAGATTACCTGCCTCAGAATCTCATTTTACTACCCATGTATGTAATTCTCCATGTCCAACTTTCCTCCTCTGTAAAATAGTACAATAAGAGTTAATAATGTTTAAGCTGTTAGAGCAGTACCTGGCACCTAATAAGTGTCTGATTAGCATTAGTTAATTCATATTCTTTTATTATTATTACCAGGTTTTCCATACTCATCTCAATTGTGACCTCACTGGACTTTTTTTTGGTTATTTGTCAACATTTTAGGGACATCTCCATTGTGCTTCTAAATGATACTGCAAACTTTTAACATGAAGTTTTTTCATATTTTATACAAAATTTTTGTTAACTTGTTCACACTCCTAATTTACATATATTTTGGGGGTGGAGGAATGTATTATTCAGGGTAGTTTAACAGCTGTATTAATCACATCCAAATTTCAGTGATTATCAAAAGTCCAATATGGGTGTTTGTGGTTAGATATTATGAGGGTCTCTTAGTAGCAGAGACCCAAGGAACTCAGTTCTTTCCTTCTTGTTTCCTCTACATGTTCAGAGTCCTTGTCATTCAAGCAGCAGATGAGGAGTGCATATTGCAAGGGTGTTTTTCTTTCTTTTCCTTCTATTCTTTCCTTCCTTCTATTCTTTGCTGTCTTCCTTCTATTCTTTCCTTCCTCTCTCCCTCCCTCCCTTCCTTCCTTTCTTCCTTCCACTCTTCCCTTCCTTCCTTTTGATGAACAAGGCCTGGCAGTGATGCACAGTATTTCAAACTACATTTCACTGGCAAGAACTCAGTCATATGTCACATGTATCCCTCTTGCATACAACCCTTCCAGACAAAAGGTTTGGATAAAAGCAAGAGACTATTTTTTTAGTTTAAAATTTTGATTACTAAATGAGAGACACAACACCATCCAGCTAGCTAACTGAGCAGAGAATGAGACTCTTAGATGAGATACACCAATAACAACCAAAAATAAAGCCCCAGTACGTAGGGAGGAGTGGGAGAAGGGGGAGGATATTAATAATCTTTGATCTTCAGACCTGCTCTTGAAAATTTCCCCCTCCATCTGAAAAAGACCTTCCAGTGCTGCCTTTCCATGCTGCTGTGATTACTTTGCATTCAGGTTAAATGTTGAGCTTACTGATCACACCTGACAGTGCAAACTAACTTTCCATGCAAAATACCTCCAGATGTTATCCCTACTAGTGAGGCATCTTAACTGATGCCATGGGCAAACAACACTATTTAAAACTGGCTGCCTTAGAAATCAAGGACCGATTGAATTGAACTATGGGAACTGGACTGGGAACCCCAGAGCTGGAGGCTCCATGATGGGAGGTCACACTGTGGGCCAGCTACCCTAACTACCTGATTCATGAATGTCCTGTTTCAACTGCCGTAACATTGTAAGCTCTGTTTCCAAGGACAGCAAGCATTTCCTCTGGGATTATACTTCTTGTGTATATGTACCCTGATGATCCTGATGTCACCTTATCCCTGAGAGACATTCAAGTCAGTTTCAACCTACTGGCCAGAGTGGTGCTGTGCCTAAATTGATGCCCTGGGCCAGATAAAAAGATTCATACAGGAACTTAATTAAACGTTTGTTTTCTGGCTCTCTAAAATGAATCCGGATGGAAGATGTGACTTCTATTTCCTGGCTTGGAAGCAGTTAGGCTTCATTATTACGTTCAATCCTTCAGGCAGTCCTGATCATTCTGCTTGGCAAAATTTTGATTTTGACCATAATCCTCTGTTACCTTAGACAAATTACTCAGTTTTTGTAAAAGAACTTTAAAGTCCAACTCATTTGGGCCCTTGGTGAGGTAGCCTGTTTCTTGCTCAGGTCTTAAAAAATTAAAGAATGGAGTTGTGTCCAGCTCTGGTTAACATCTATGCGTGACTTTTCCAGCCTGACCACTGGCACTCACAAAGCCTTTACCAGGCAGGCCTTTAGGGGTAGCGAGGAGGTGGGGGAGAGGGGAAGCCGCCCTCTCACCCCAGACTTGGTGTGCAGCTAGTGCACTGCAGTCTCTGAAGAGAGTTGTAGTCAAGGAATCAGGCCAGTCATGCTCTTATGCATATTTGCACTACTAGCCCAGGCTCCTTTCTTCCTGGGTCTCCTTATCTGAGGCCATTGGCCATGCCCTGTCCAGGCTTCTCTGCTAAGGCCTCTCTATGGCGGGTAGGAAGAAAAAATCCCTAGCTCTCCCTCCTTGGCATTCCCCTGGCTTCAGTGTCCAAAAAACTACCGAATCCTTTTATTTGAGGTATCCTTGACAGTGAGAAGACCCCCCCACCCTCATCTGCAATGGATGATTCACCTGACCCTCAGATTAGTACTCCTTCCTGTTCCACAGGAGAAAATGGAAAAAGGAAGGAGGGGTTGGTCCTTTCTTCAGTTTTAACATCTTGCCTTTACTATCAGAATAAGTGATTAAAGGCTTGTTAACTTTTATTTTGGCTTGTTGTTTGTTGCTTTAATCTACTCTTCTGACTCTCTGACTCTCTGCAGCTCAGCTGAGCTCCTGACGGGTGGGTGTACACACAAGTGTGTAGTAATATGGGTTAAACAATAATATATTGAATACTGTTATTTTCGACAAATGAATAAGTAATTAAAATTATATCATATATTAAGGGAAAATATATAAATTAGAAAAGTAAATTATTTAGGATGAAAAAGTAATACTTATACAAATTAAAATAAATAAAAGCCACTAACAGAGTCTGAACAAAAAGTCAGATTGTGGGGTGCCTGAGGTTCCTATTTGCACAGTAGGAACAGCCTGTGAATTGTTGATTTTCCTCTTGTGCCATAGTTTGGACCTACCAGGTCTGATATCACATGGAAGGGCTTTGGTTAAAGAAAGTCAGGATTAGTTCAGCAGGGTCTACGTGTTTATCAGTTTTTAAAGGCGAATTAGAAATAGAAAATTTTAAAGAACTAATGGTAGATATTAATAAAATACTTTTCAAAAATTATCAGTTTTACATAGCTTTCACTTGCTTTGTAAACAAAACATAACATACCAGATTTTTTTCTTTTCATTTTCACACAGGTGTTTTCACATCTTGAAAATATTTTTTGGTTGGGTATGCCCATCTGCTTATCCTTCTGTGATGCTTTTTCTGGCCATGACGATCTAAATTAAACACTCCCATTCCTCTTTTCACAGCACTTCTATCACAGTAGTTACATGTTATACAGTAAATTGTCTATTTTGAAGTCAGTTTCTTTCTGTAGCCAATGTCATATCTTCATATTCTGACAGAGTAAGTATTCAATAAATGCATTAATGAATAATAACACTGAACCTTTCTTGCTGCTATGACTTTACCCATCAAGAAAAATTACATTTAATAAGATCAAAACACATTTCAAATGTATTCATTCATTTAAAAGAAGAATTTTACAACCATTTGTTTTGATTTCCATGAAACTCCTAAAATGTGCATTTTATGTGAGTTTTCAGCTTACCCAGGCAATGTGTGAGCAAGAAGTTTGCATTACAGTGTCAGCAGTAGTGGGTAATCTGTTTTACAGTGAATCATGCAAAGGCTGTTTCCAGCTTTGGCTCACATTCTATTTCACAGTGATGGAAATAGTCAACAAAATAACATTAAAAAGAACATTCACCAACTCTTAATAATATGAAAAACTATTCATGAAAGGGAAATGTTAGAAATTAAATTATGTAAGAATGTTTTCTAAATAGTCTAATTTTCACTTTGTCAGTACTTTATTTGCAAAGTGCGTTTGAGGCTCTCCTTTAAAATTTTCATCTTATGTTGCTTGTCTACTATTGTGATTCTTTGGCTTGTATAATGAAACTCTGAAGTGCAAGTCTATATTTTCTGAAAGACTTTTTTTGGTTAACATTTTTTTGTAATTTAATGCAAATTATATACATGGACTATTTAAATACATAAGTACCATATTTAACCTTATATATTGCTTTATAATTAATAATCATTCTTTTATACTATCTTATGGGAATCTGAACATGATCAAGGTAATTGTATAAGAATGAGGAGGACCAAGAGAAAATGAGGAGAATTCTCCACTGACCCTGGAGTCTATATAACCCATCCCAGGCACCAGAAAATAACCTTGAAAGCAAAACCAAGGAGGAGGGTTGGTATCAAAATTAGCAGTCAATCAGAAGCAGTAATGCTCTAAAACTCTATGGAATTAATTCTAACTCTTGTAATATTCCAGACTTCCTTCTCTATACTTTTCTCTCTACCTGCATCCCTCACTCTTTTTGTATTTTAAGATAACCATTTTTCATTAATATGATATTCATTTTTCATTAATATATTTTCCTTAATGTGGCCTTTCCTAATCCTTCCAATGTTATATGTTTTTATAACTTTCAATACATTCATTATTATACTAAATATTGTATTTGGTTGTTCTTTTTTTTAATATATGAAAACAAGGACAACATTTGTTGTTTATGACTATGCCCCTAGTGCCTAACACGTTTCCTGCTTCATGGCAGGCACTCATATTTGTGGGTGAGTGCCTTTTTCACTATACTTTGGGGTCTGGAGGGTTCAGAGAACATGTCGAATATTGCATAACCAAATGTCTCATTATGTGGTCAAAATATAGTAATGGGGTTAACTGCATGCAATATTGAAGGACCAAATAAATTGTCTTCCTCATCAAAATCAGATAAAAAACTGAACTGAAGTTCAGCAAGAAGGAAAAATTACAATGAGAAGTTTAAGTCTATTTAGTGTGGATCAAGTAATCCATAATAATTTGTCCCTTGCTTTCTGCATTTTAATTGTATATAATTATGATATTGATTTTGTAGATATGTATAGATTCTCATACATATATTTTTATGCATTGATAAACATGATCTAAAAGACTATTCAGAAGCTGTCTTTTTTGTATTTGGAAATTATTAACACCTCGGAAAATAGCTATTAAATGAATTTTACTTCCAATTTTGGATCCAATTTTCTCATGTTAGCCAATTTTTTATTTGGGGGAAGTAAGATATTACATGTTTTGCATACGTATTTATGCACAGGCTTATATGACTAAATTCCAAAGTGGTTTAGGTTCATTAACCTCACAATATGAATTTTAATCAAATATAAGCTTTATTAGATAAGATGCAATTTTAGCAATTAAGATTATAAATTGTGTGCCTGTGTATGTCTTCTTGGAAATAAGGAGACTAACTCAAAATAGTGTTTCATTAAGTAACTCAAATTTAATTTTAAAGTAGTTGTAGCCATAATAATATAATTTCTTTCTTAGAAAATGATTATACCTTTATAACATTATAAAATCAGAACTTGTATAAGTTGAACAAAACACACTGCTAATATAATTATGTTTGGGAAAAAGGTGTACATTTTAAAAAATATAAAAGATAAATTTGGTTTTATAATATTCAATGAATGATGAGAATTAATGGTTTTGTTTTGGTTTTTTCTCTATGAGTTCTTGTAAAGTGAGAAAAATAATTTATAGACATTTAGTGGTATATTCAAAGGTATACTCTCTATTGTTTATTTGTGAGAAACAGATGGTGGTACAGCTTAATTTTGTGGTAGGATCAATCCTGGAGGGAAGACTTAGTTTAACAGATGGATAAAGAAGAAATGCTCCAGGTATAGAGAATGAAATAGAAAGGTAAGTGAAAAGATGCCCAAAGAATAGAAATGAGATAGACACACACCAAGAAGGTACATAGGCTACTATGTTTAATGGCTTGATGAGAAATTTAAAGATGAGATTACACAATATAATCAAGTTTTAAAATGTGATAAAAATATTTTGAACCTAATGAAAGAAGAAACAATACGGTTAGTAAATGGGCCAAAAGACATCACCTTAACTAAAAGAATAGAAAGTAGGGGCAAAATATTACTGCTAGTAAGTTTTAAGTCTATGTCATATAATCAAAGCTAACCATATTGCTTTCTTATCCTAGAGCTTGATGTAGTGTTCAAAACAAAAATATGTTTAAATGATGTCTACTAAGTATTAAATGCCAGTCTATATACCTTTCATTCAAAGTTATTAGCTATATTTGTATAGTTTCTGAGGAAAAGTGGGCAATTGCAGAAAATAAAAGAAATTCAATAATGCTGGAGAGGGTGTGGAGAAAAGAGAACCCTCTTACACTGTTGGTGGGAATGTAAATTGGTGCAGCCACTATGGAAAACAGTATGGAGGTTCCTCAAAAAACTAAAAATAGAGCTGCCATATGATCCAGCAATCCCATTCCTGGGCACTTACCGAGACAAAACTACCATTTGAAAAGATACATGCACCCCTATGTTCATAGCAGCACTATTTACAATAGCCAAGACATGGAAACAACAATTGACAGATGAATGGATAAAGAAGATGTGGTATATATACACAATGGAATATTACTCGGCCATTAAAAATGCCATTTGCAGCAACACTGATGGACCTAGAGATTATCATACTAAGTGAAGTAAGTCAGAAAGAGAAAGACAAATACCATATGATATCACTTATATATGGAATATAAGTTATGACACAAATGAACATATCTATGAAACAGACCCACAGACGTAGAGAACAGACTTGTGGTTGCCAAGGAGGAGGGGAAGGAAGGATTGGAAATTTGGGACTAGCAGATGCAAACTATATATACAGGATGGGTAAACAATAAGGTCCTACTGTATAGCACAGGGAACTATATTCACTATCTGTGATAAACCACAATGGAAAATAATATATATGTATGTATAACGGAGTCACTTTGCTGTACAGCAGAAATTAATACAACATTGTAAATTAACTATACTTCAATAAAATAAAATAAAAATAAATTCAGTAAAAATTATGGATATGTGGCTTCACAAAATAAACAGAGAGGAGATGTAACACTTATAAACTGACTCTCAGACACTTTTCACCATGAGCTTTCCTGTGTTAAACAAACAAAAATAAAACCTAAAACAACTGTTTAGGTATTGTATTGATATACTGTTTCAGATATTCAGATCTTTGAAGTACTCACATATGTTTTTGGTTTTCTTAATCACAGCCTAGTCTGATTTACCACCCCAAACACTGTACAGAAAATAACAATAATCTTAAACTGTCTATTTATATAAGTAAGTTCAATATAAAAATTGGTGTAAGGTGTTTGTATGCTCCAAGAATTGTGGTATAAACTTAGTTTTCCAGAATGCTTCTGTGATAGTTTTTTTTTAAATGGAGTTATAACATGCATACAATATAGTATTGAACCACAAGAAATGTTCAGTTTATGAGTATAGATAATTATATATACCCACATAAGCATCACCAAAAATTATATGTAGAAAAGTATCTGTCACCTAGGAAATTCCCGCAAGCTCCTCTTCAGTCAGTTCCATCTCTCCCAGTGTCAGCTGCTTTCTGATTGTTATCATTATTGCTAGTTTTGCCTGCTAAGTGAATAAATTATCAGTATTTGTGTGTGTGTGTGTGTGTGTGTGTGTTTCCTTTTGTTCAAAATCCCTCTTAGTTATTACTACTCATGGTATTGTGACACATTCATGTTAGTTATGAATCACTAACATCCACAAAAACTAAACAGAAATCATACAGCCATTACTTTTGCTAAATTACGTCATTGATGGACTGTCAATAAAATGTTAACATCTACTGAAGTTCAGTTCCATTTGTGTAAAATTGTTTCTTGAATTGGTTTCTGTTTGAAATACAAAGATGTGAATTATAGAAATGTATTAATGATTCCTAATCACAACTCATTACATTTCCCTTGCTAGTATAGAATTAGTATGTAACTCTGGAAACTGACAATCTGAGAATTCAGATTATAAGGTTGAGGGCAGAGGCAAATGGCACTTTCAACAGGTGATGGCTCAGGTTCAGCTTGTGACATATTTGCATTATGGAAGTTGATTGTGGGGAATATGACTGCTATTCTCTTTTGCCTGGTATCTTACCAGCTACCTGAGTTTTAAATTAATGGAACCCTGACTTTTTATGCTTTTCCAGTCACTAGGAGCATCATTTGGGGGGGAACCACTTGAAATTAAAATTTATCATTTTGGACTTGTGGATCATATCAGTTATACAAATATGTCTGCAGTATTTTATAGCAAGCTTGTGGCATAGGAAATATTTTCAGGAGATATTTTCTTTCCCCACTTTTTGTTCTCAACAGCAAGACTTTTCCTGCAGCCAAGGATGGAAGTTAGTAGTAAGCTCATTTCTGGTTCACAATGACTCTTTATTATGTACCTTTTATTTTACCTGATTAATGGTGAGGTGTGTTTTGCTTAGCTGTCCACCTTGGGCATCAAGACTATTCATTATTGAAGTAAATAATTGAAAACCTTCACTCAGATGTGAAATTGAACTAATTTAATGCATAAATCTAATAAATAAAAGATGTTGGAGCACATGTCTTTTTATTCAGAAGGGTATTAATTTTTGTGTTCAGGCAGTTTTCACACACCACACCTCCTTACATTTTGCCCTAAAATTCACCTTTTTTAATCACAATGTACTAAATGACTTTATTAAGAAACAGATAATTTTAATAATGACTGAAGCTAATTGACATTCTCTATGCGCACCAATTTTTTTTTTTTTTTTGATATGAAAAATAGCCTACAGAGCAGCTCTAAATCATAGAGATGTCCAAACACTGAAAACAACACATAGCAATCTATCTTTAGGCTACAAAACAAATAACCTCATAAAAATTCCAGACAATATGTTATTTCAGGCCAAAAGGAACAAAATATCCCATGTAAAAGAATAAAATAAAGAATAATCCCTGGAGATCCAGTTCAGATAATGGTGGAGTAGCTTATAGTGGACTAATACTCCAGCAGCAATTATAAGCTTCAAAATACATATATTCAAACAAAAATAATTTAAAGTTATGGTAGAGTGCCAAAACCAAGCAAAACTTAGAGGTTATTTAACCTCTGAGAAAGAGAACCACACTGAGTGAAATTTACATTTATACTTTTTTCTTTTAATGCCATTAAACTCACATAGAAACCCACAGTTTTATTGACTAGAGATGTAGTTAAGGATCTCAGCATAGTTAGAAACTGAGAAGGGAAAGCCCAGAAAGGAGAAAGTCATGTAGTAAGGGAAGCCCATGAAACACACCTAAAAACTCCCCTTAAATATTTTGCTGACACCAAAGACTCACTGTAGCTCAACAGAAAACAACATCAGAAAAGAATAGTCAGTATAAGATTCCTTGTGATAAATCAGAGTTATAAATATATTACTAAAGTTGTGGAATGGAAGAAAGGTAAAATTATCAAAGTATTTGGAATGCTGTCTAGATTGCATATAAATCACTGTCTTCAGAGGCCTGTCAGGAGAAGAAAAGCAGGAGAATGGAACAGAGCTCTGCAGTCCTACTGTAAGCATCTTTCGCAAAGCATTAACATCCTAGTGTGGGGAGAAGGGACAGCCACTGTTCAAACACATGCAAACTGCTTTAAGACATGGTGCTGTATGATCGGACTTTTGGATTTGCTTTTCTTGAAAGTCATTTATATAATAGAATCCATGGGATGATTTTGCTAGTTGGAACATACTATAAAATCCCTAGTGGCCCAGATAATGTTCTAATGTTAGTATCAAAACCTAAGATTTTCTCAGTGTTGATTTCCATCACTGTTTTGCTAGGATTTAGATATATAACCAGAAAATGCTTTCTAAGGCAAAGATATTTGGATTGTTGTATGGTTAAGAATTAATATAATGAAATAGTGTTTTCTTAAAATTATTAAGTTTAGAAAATGCAAAGCAAAATCCACATCAAAACAACAAATTAAATTGCAAATTTTTCAAGAACTCCTAACTTTCACTATCTGCATTTTTAAAATTTAAGTAAGCCTCATATTGAATATTTGCTTAGACATCCCTTTACTATCACTTTGACTATAATAGGAAAATAGGTATAACTCAACTAATTAATAATATAAAATATTATATTTCTAGAAAAGTGATCATAACTTGATATTTCTTTATGATTAGAATTTTCAACAACCTTATATATAGATATATATAGTGTATATACAAATATTGAGACTTTAAGAATAATTTTAAGGTTTCTTATGAATTTACATTTATAATTAATATTTTAGAAATTTTAGTCGATTCGTTCTACTAAAGTGCTCTACCTGTGTGGAGACAATTAAAATAGTTAAAATGATAATTAAAAAAAGCAAAAAGGACATAATATATGAAACAACTTTCAAGAAACTCTTCAACAGATAAGAGTGATTCCAGAGATATGAGAAACAAACGACTTGAGCCCAACAATTACATCTGTTGCCTTTGAGAGTGTTTTCAGGATGCAACAATAAAAAGTGGAGCCCAGGAAGAGACTGAGAGACTCCCTGTTTTGAGGAAATAATTCTGAAGAGTACAGAGGCATTGACATACAGAGAGACCTCAGGAGATCGTCAGATGTTTCCCTTGAAGCATTCAACTGAGTACTGATCAGTGTATACCTTAGGGAAACTCACCTTGGGCTGAGGATACAACTACCCAAAAGAATTAATGGTAACTGTATTTATTACTAATGCAGAATTGGGAATAGTGCTTATTACCATAAGACACTAGAAAACTTCAAGATTAATGGGGCATTGGCTCAGCAGTGGGGAATAATAAGCCCTAGGCTGAGCACTGCTCTATCAGCATCTAGCAAATCTTAAAAGCAAGACCCAAAATGTCAAACTTGTTGTATACAACTTCACTGCATTACAGACAATAAGCTCAAGAATATACAGAAATAAAAAATATCTACCACTCAACAAGGCAAAATTCATGATGTCTACCATCCACCAAAACTGTCTAAAAAATGTAAAAATACGACCCATAATATGAAGATAAACCAATTGATGGAAACTGATCTAGACTTGGCATAGCTATTAGAGTTACCAAAGTAACTAAAAAATATTATTAAAACATTTCCACAGGTCTAATAAGAAAAGACATGGAAAGTATATTATTACCCAAATCGAACTTCAGGGATGAAAATATAATATAAAAGTGGAAAAATACACTAGATAGGATCAAGGATAGTTTAGACTTTGCAGAAAATGAGATTAATGAACTTTAAGATGTAGCAGTAGAAATTTTCCGAAAGCAACACAGAAGAGAGAATTTGAAAACATTAACACAGCATCAGTTAATTGTGGGACCACATCAACTGTCTTAATATATGTGCAATTAGTGAATTACACAATTAATGAATTGCACAACAGGAAAATATTTGGAGAAATATGGACATTTTACAAGTTTGATGAAAATTATAACTCATTCTAAGAAGGTCAAAGACAAACAAACAAAAATACATGAAGAAAATTACACCGAGATAAATCCTAATAAAACTTAGCAAAATAGTGGTAAATAGAATATTTTAATGCAACCAGAGGAAAAAAGGAGCATATATACAGAGGAATAGAAATATAGATGACAGTAAATTTCTTACTGAAAGCAATGCGAGTGAGAAGACAATGTTGCAAAACCTTTAAAGGACTGAAAGAAAACAAAAGAAAACTGAAAGAAACAATCCTGTTGCCCATCTATCCTATACCAGCAAAAACATCTTTCAAATACAAAGGAAAACTGAATAATTTTTTTCAGGATTAGTCACCAGTTGACCACACTACAAGAGAACTTACAGGATGTCTTTCAGACAAATGAAAAAAAAAAAAAAAAGAGAGAGATGGAAATATGGATCTTCACAAAGGAATAAAGACAAGTAGAAATGGAAACCAGGTCAATAAATATATAAGGTATTTGCTAATTTTATATATATACAATATAATGCATCATTTAAACAAAAATAATAATGTAGTGTGTAGTTCATAAAATGTAAAAATAGAATGTATGACAGTAGCACAAAAGGTAGGGAGGGTAGAAAAGGAATTAATCTATAGTAAATTTAATCTGTATATGAAGTTATATAATATTACTTAAAGGTAGACTGTGATAAATTAAAGATGCATGCTATAATTCATAAAATAACTACTTAAACTAGCAAAGAGTTATACCTAATATATGAATAAAATAAATTAAATCACAGAACATTCTCAATACAAATAATGGCAGAAAAAGAGGACACAGAAAACATTCTAAAATCAAATATATAATTCTCCTAAATAATAGCTACAACAAAATTATGAATATCTAGATGTATGCAGAAAAAATATTTGAAAAAATTAAAGATATATTCTGATTTTTAAAAAATCTCAGCAAAGCAGGAATAGATGGGAACTATGTCAAACAATAAAAGTCACCTATGGAAAAAATTAGCTCTACCATGCTTAATGATGAAATGTTGAATGATTTTTTTATGAGATAAGAAGCAATACCAGGACATCTGATTTTGCCACTTCTATTTAACACTGTATTAAAGGTCCTAGCCAGTGCAATAAGAAGAAATTTTTCCAGTTTTGAAGAAAAATGAATAAAATTATCATTATTCACAGATGACATAATTACCCATATAGAAAATCTGAGGAAATCTACAGAAGAGCTACTAAAACTAAAACATGAGTTTAGCAAGGTTGCAGATATGAAACCAATATAGGCAATTTATTTGTATTTCTATGTTCTAGCAACAAATAATCAGAAGTTGAAATTTAAAATAGTATCATTTTCAGTAGAACTGAAAATATTAAATATTTGTTTGCAAGACCTTTCCAAGACCCACCAGTTCAGCGAAGGATCTCCTCTCTGTCCAGTGCTCAGCAAAACCAAGTGCTGTTGGTTGAGGTGACTACAATATTTTGATAGGACGCATATAATTTATGCCAGTCTCCATAATCAATAGAGTCACATTCCATAACTGGAACTGATTAAGAAAATGCCTTTTGGGAGAGTGACCAAGATGGCAGAGTAGAAAGACCCTGAGCTCGCCTCCTTCGGTGGACACCAAAATTATAACTGTTTAAGAGCAGCTATCAATGAGAATGACCTGAAGACTGGTAAGAAAGATCTCCTATAACTAAAGATATAAAGATGAAACCACACGAGATGGGTAGGAGAGGAGACAAGATACATATGCCTAGGTAGGCAACCCACAAATGGGAGGATAATTACAACTGCAGAGGTTCTCCCCAAACAGTGAGGGGTCCAAGCCTCATATCAGGCTCCACAGCCTGGGGGTCCTGTATGTGGAAGACGAACTTCCAGAACATTTGGCTTTAAAGGCCAGTGGGGCTTACTTTTAGGAGAGCCAGGGGGCTATAGGAAAGAGAGACTCCACTCTTAAGGGTGCACACAAAATCTTACATGCTCTGAGACCCAGGGCAAAAGCAATAGTTTAAAGGGAGCCTGGGTCAGAGCAACTTGCTGATCTTGGATAATGTCCTGGAGAGGCAGAAGACAACTGGGACTCACCCTGGGGACATAGTCACATGCAGTAGCAATTTTGGGGAATTTACTGTAGTACAAGGACAATGGTGCTGGCAAGAATCATTTTGGAATTTTCCCTCTAGCTTATTGGCATTGGGACCTGGCCCCACCAGCAGGAAGCTGCCATAAGACCCCTGAGACTCAGTTGCCCTGGGAAGAAGCCCCAAACACTAGAGGATCCATGACCCAGCATCACACATTTGTGGGCTGACACCAGCTCTGAGACCCCTGAGCCTCACAGCCAGAGATCCTTGGACCAAGTTTTACCCACCAGTGGGCCAGCACTAGCCTGAGACCTGGCCTCACCCACCAATGCATGGGTACCAGCCCCAGGACTCCCTGGGCCCTGGCCATGCCAAGAGCTGGCCAACGATCAACTCTGGGACAATCAAGGCCCTGCAGTCAGAGACCCTGGGGCCCAGCCCCAGCTATCAGTGGGCTGGCACTAGCCCTGGGATTCCCTGGGCCCTGGCTCTGCCCACCAGTAGGCTGACACCAACTTCAGGATCCCCAGGACCCTGCAGCCAGGGTATGATTTCACTTATACGTGTAATCTCAAAAATGAAACAAATGAACAAACATTATAAAAAAGGAATGGAGTCATAGATACAGAGAATAAACAAGTAGGGTAGAGCTAGAGGTAGGGGGTGGGGGGATGGGAGAAATACATAAGGGAGATTAAAAGATATAAACTCCCAATTACAAAGTAAATGATTCAAAGGTATGAAATATACAGTGTGGGTTATATGGTCAATAATTTGGTAACCGATGGTAACTAGATTTATCATGGTGATCATTTTGAAATGTACAGAAATATGGAATCCCTATTTTGTGTACCAGGAAATATAGTGTTGTAGGTCAATCTTTCTT
Source organism: Balaenoptera borealis (assembly GCF_965194805.1). Taxonomy (NCBI): domain Eukaryota; kingdom Metazoa; phylum Chordata; class Mammalia; order Artiodactyla; family Balaenopteridae; genus Balaenoptera; species Balaenoptera borealis. Next base: position 44,114,629 of record NC_138862.1, read on the forward strand.
CAAAAACAAACAAACTTATAGAAAAAGAGATCAGATTTGTAGTTACCAGAGGTGAGGGGATGGGATTGAAGGGGGCATTGTTTGAGCATAGGCAAAATGTACAAACTTCCAGCTATAATACAGATAAATATTAAGGGTGTAATGTGCAACATGATAAATATAATTAACACTGCTTTGTGTTATGTATGAAATTGTTAAGAGACTATATCCTAAGTATATTACAATGAAAAAATATTTTTTCCATTTCTTTTTGTGTCTATATGAGATGATGCATGTTCACAAAACTTATTGTAGTAATCATTTCATGATGTATGCAAGTCAAATCAGTATGCTGTACACTTTATACAGTGATGCATGTCAATTACATTTCAATAAAACTAGAAGAAAAAAGAAAAATATAAAATATTTAATAATACCCCAAATTTGAAAGACATATACAATCAAAAATTCCAGTAAGTTGTTGTTGTTGAAATAAAATAATTGATTCTAAAATTCATTTGGAAATACAAAGAAACTAAAATAGCCAGAACAATTTTGAAAATAAAGAATACAGTTATAGGGCAAATGATACCTGTTTCCAAGATTCATTATTTAGCTATAGTAATCAAGACAATTTGGTATTGTTGGAAATATAAACCTACAGATCAATGGAACAAAATAAAAAATCCAAAAATTGACATGCATGTATATCAACAAAATTAGTTGCAAGATGCAAAGGAAATTCAGTGGAGAAAGGATACTCTGTTTAACAAAATATTCCAGAAATATTAGATGCCAATAACTTTTACTAATATTTCAGATCATATACAAATATAACAAATATAAATATTAAAGATTTAAAGATAAAATTTAAACTCTACTATATCTAGAAAAAAGAGAAAATTGTGTTACTGTGGGTTAAGCAAATATTTACTGGATACACACTGCACATATGCTCTGTAAAATAACATTGAAAAAATTGGACTTCATCCAATTAAACATTTTACTCTTCAAAAGACAATGTTAAATATTTCCAAATTTTATAGCTGACAAATTTTTCCAGAATATATTAACAACTCTCAAGATTCAATTTTAAAAAAATGGACAAAAGGTTTGTATAAGCACTTCATTAAAGAATAAAGGTGGCAAATAAGTATATTAAAATTTAAGTTACAGCATTATTTCTTAGTAAAATGAAAACTAAAATCATAAGATACAACTACAAAATTATTAGAGAGCTAGAATTAAAAAGAACGACCTACATATTAAAGAAATAAATACTAAATGATTTATAACCTTCCAGAAGAAAAGCATTAGGCCAAAGGATTTTACTATTAAATTTGACCAAATGTTTAGAAAAGAAGTGATACTGATTCTCTACAATCTCTTCCAGAAGACAGAAGCAGAGGGAACACTTTCTAACCACAAGATAATTAGAATCAAGTTGCATACATTTCAAGAAAGCTCTCTAATGAGCAAGAACAAAGCTTAGATCTTGCTGCTCAACTTTGTAATCAAGCTGCAAGATCATTTTCATATTTCCTCTAAAAGATTTAGAGCAAAAAAGGATGAGGCCCATTTTCCATAGCATGGACATATGTCTGTCCAATGGAGCCCTGATCTAATAATGGTTCTTTGCAGGGTGGTGAGACAAGGGATTTCCTGAAACTTCTGCCTCTGAGATCCAGTATGCATCAAGTGACACTCTGCACGTCTGCCCAAACTCTTAGCTTGAAACATTCTTTCTTCTGGAAAATAATGTTCCAATAGTCTTTGTGAGTAAAGACTTTGTCTACTCAACACTCCATCCCAAGCACTAAGAACAATGCCTGACACTCATTAAGACTGAAATAAATAAAATTGTTTGGAATTCTACTTCTGGTTAGTACATAAAAGAAATTAACAATAAATAAACAATCTGGATATACTTTAAAAAAAATAAAAGAAAAGAAAAAATCGCATAGATTTTCAAACCCATCAGAGAATTTGGGATGGAGAGAAACCTAAGTAAAGTAAATCCTCAACAAAAGAACTGTGGCTCCTTTCAAATCTTGCAGAATGAAAGGAAGAGAAGAGAAATCCATAATACATTACAGAATAAAGCAGTTGAATTTTTAATTAATATGGATTGGTGTTGTGAGGGTTTCCCTGCAGATTAGAATCCTGAAAAGCCACAGACACAAAATTAGTTTATACCAATCCACTAACTCTTTCCCAAGAATCCTCACTGAGGGCACAAAGGGAAAAAAAACATAAATTCGGTGGCAGGGGGAAGAATTGAAAGAAACTAGTCTGAGGAATTCTGGATGTAGGTGTAGTCATGTAGATGGGGAGGACAAGAGCTGAGAGGAAACACTGAGGCACTGCAATTACTTGGACTTCAATTAATGTATTTCTAGGTCCTGTGAAATGTGGGGAGGGGAAGAAGTGATGAGAAGCCTCCTTCCAAGACAATCTAGCTTTTACCAAGTTCAAGGAACTTGAAGTTATGGCTTGAAGTAAGGCAGGAAAACTGAGAAAACTTTTCAAATGTTACTAGAGTCCTTCACCTAGTGATATCGTGCTCTAAAGGCTATGTACAGGACAGCAAAAGAGATCATTTGAGATGAAGAAAGTCAGGGACATGACGAAAGTACAAAGAGAACAGCCCAGTGACTCAGAGTTGCTTAAAAGAAATGTACAATTTGGAAAGTTTATGGGCCAAGTAGAAGTATAAAAGAATCTCTGGAATCTGCTACTACTCAAATTTTAATCCTTGCTAAAGGAAATTTTGAATTTTTACACCAAAATATTTAAAGCCAGTGGTGAATTCTAACAAAATAGCAGTAAAGATTAGGTCTAACTCCACTACATATTTAATTAACTAATTGAGCCACATTGAACACTTGGCATAAGAAAAGATATGCTTTTTCTTGAGAAAAAGATTATTTACTTTAATACCTTTTGTTTTTCTATACAAAATGACTGGCATATATCATCAGACACATGATAAAGCAAGGAAACCTAAACCATGGCTAAGAACAGAATCAGTTTATATAAGTAGACTAAACTACTAGAGATGAACTAAATGTAATTATAAGAATTTTTTAAATAACTTTTATAAATATCTTAATGAATCTAGTTGGAAATGTGTCTAAAGAGATGGAGAACTTGAGCAGTGCAATGGAAACTGTAAGGAATGAACCAAATTGAAATATTAATGATATTAATAAAATATCCTTTAAAACATAGACAAAATAAAACTATTATCAGAAGGACAAAATTGGCAGGTATTTTCTACAAGAAATTAAAGAACTTTTCCAGGGTTTATGAAATTATACTATTCTAAATACCTTAAATTGTGAATTTGTATAATGTTATTTGAAGGTAGATTGTGAGAAGTCAGATTGGTATTGGGATATGCAGAGTAGCCAAAAAAACTCATAAAAAGATATAGCTAATAATTCAATAGGGGAGATAAAATACTAAAAATCTTAATTCACTCCCATGTCCCCCACAAGGATACAAAACTCTTTTTTTACTGAGGTAACAATGGTTTATAACATTATATAAATTTCATGTGTACAACATTATTTTTCTACTTTGGTAGACACTACACCACGCTCACCACCAAAAGTTTAGATTCCATCCATCACCATACAGTTAACACTCTACCCATTTTTGCCCCCCTCCACCCTCCTTCCTCTCTAGTAACCACTACTCTGTTCTCTGTATTTCTGTGTTTTGTTTTGTTTTGTTTGTCAATTCTTTTTCCTATTCCACATGAGTGAAATCATGCAGTATGTGTCTTTCTGTGTTTGACATATTTCACTTAGCATAATACCCTCAGGTTCCATCTGCGTTGCTGCAAATGGCAAGATTTCATCTTTTTTTAATGACTGAGTAGTATTCTGTGTTTTATACATACACACACACACACAAACATGCACCACATCTTCTTTATCCAGTCATCCTTCCATGGGTGCTTAGGTTGTTTACATATCTTGAATATTTTAAGTAATGTTGCAATGAACATAGGGCTGCATATATCTTTTCAAATTCATATTTTTGTCATCTTCAGATATATACCCAGAAGTGGAAGAGCTGGATCATATGGTAGTTCTATTTTTGGTTACTTGAGGACTCTTCATACCATTCTTCTTAGTGGCTGCACCAATTTACATTTTCACCAACAGTGGAAGAGGGGTCCCCTTTCTCCACATTCTCTCCAACACTTGTTTCTTGCCTCTTTGCAAATAGCCATTCTAATGGGCATGAGCTGATACCTCATTGTGGTTTTGATTTTCAGTTCCCTATTAATTAGTGATGTTGAACATCTTTTCAAGCATATTAAACTCTTAATCAAAATTCTTCCCACAAAAAAAAATTCTGGCCTAAATTACTGATAAATACTATTTTATAATTGTAAGGATACTAGTTGTATAAAACCTCTTTCAGAGAGTAGAGGAGGAATAGGATATAGTTTCCAACCCATTTTATAAGGCCATCATAACGCTGATAAGATTTCAGTGCTATTATAAGAAACATTTTTCAACTGTCTAAACATAAGATGCCCAAATTTTTTTTATATTTTGACTGTTCTAAATAGTGTTAAATCAATTTTCCTGAAGAACAAAGAGAAATATTCTCCTAAAGACAGAAAGAAATGTTATAATTGCACTCTGTATCTCTTCTTAACAAAACTGAGATTTTAATTCATTGCTCATTTTTTTGTTAATTTATTCGGAGTAATTTATCTCATAAATATTTTTGTTAATATTATTGAATCGTGAAGTGCCTATTTGATTATATTTTATATATTAGTGATAGACCACATTTTTCTCCCTTTCTATATTGCAGTTTTTAATGACTATATGGCATTATGTTTTAAGAAAACTCATAGTGTAACCATTCCCCTATTGATGGACATTGAATAGTAAACAATTGTCTAATCAGCTATCCAAATGCCTTGTGTATGAATATAAACTTTGATTTATTTGAGGTTCTGTTCTTTCATACCAATCTATGTCTATGTCTATGAACATTAAAGTCTCATTTTGTTTTACTAATGGTAGGTTTATAGAACATTTACTATATGATAAGTCAAGGAATCAATAGCAGAATAACTGAGGCAGAGGAATGGAGAAGTGACCTGGAAGATAAAATAGCGGAGTAACTAACACAGAGCAGAAGAGAGAAGAAAGAATGAAGAGAATTGAGGACAGCCTCAGAGACCTCTGAGACAACATTAAATGCACCAACATTCTAATTATAGGGGTCCCAGAAGAAGAAGAGAAAAAGAAAGGGACTGAGAAAATATTTGAAGAGATTATAGTTGTAAACTTCACTAATATGGGAAAGGAAATAGTTAATCAAGTCCAGGAAGTGCAGAGAGACCCATACAGGATAAATCCAAGGAGAAACACGCCAAGACACATAATAATCAAACTATCAAAAATTAAATGCAAAGAAAAAATATTAAAAGTGGCAAGGGAAAAACAACAAGTAACATACAAGGGAATCCCCAAGGTTAACAGCTGATCTTTCAGCAGAAACTCTTCAAGCCAGAAGGGAGTGGCAGGACATATTCAAAGTGATGAAACGGAAAAACCTACAACCAAGATTACTCTACCCAGCAAGAATCTCATTCAGATTTGATGGAGAAATTAAAACCTTTACAGACACACAAAAGCTAAGAGAATTCAGCACCACCAAACCAGCTTTACAACAAATACTAAAGGAACTTCTCTAGGCAGGAAACACAAGAGAAGGAATACCAAATCCAAAACAATTAATAAAATGGTAATAGGAACATGCATATCCATAACTACCTTAAATGTAAATGGATTAATGCTCCAACCAAAAGACATAGACTGGCTGAATGGATACAAAAACATGACCCGTATATATGCTGTCTACAAGAGACCCACTTCAGACCTAGGGAAACATACAGACTGACAGTAAGGGGATGGAAAAAGGTATTCCATGCAAATGGAAATCAAAAGAAAGGTGGAGTAGCAATTCTCATATCAGACAAAATAGACTTTAAAATAAAGACTATTACAAGAGACAAAGAAGGACTCTACATAATGATCAAGGGATCAATCCAGGAAGAAGATATAACAATTGTAAATATTTATGCACCCAACATAGGAGCACCACAATATATAAGGCAAATGCTAACAGCCATAAAAGGGGAAATCAACAGTAACACAATCATAATAGGGGACATTAACAACCCACTTTCACCAATGGACAGATCATCCAAAATGAAAATAAATAAGGAAACAAACACAAGCTTTAAATGATACATTAAACAAGATGGACTTAACTGATATTTATAGGACATTTCATCCAAAAACAACAGAATACACTTTTTTCTCAAGTGTTCACAGAACATTCTCCAGGATAGATCATATCTTGGGTCACAAATCAAGCCTTGGTAAATTTAACAAAATTGAAAATCATATCAAGTATCTTTTCCAACGACAACGCTATGAAACTAGATATCAATTACAGGAAAAAAATCTGGAGAAAATACAAAAACATGGATACTAAACAAGACACTGCTAAATAACCAAGAGATCAGTGAAGAAATCAAAGGGGAAATCAAAAAATACCTAGAAACAATGACAATGAAAACATGACGACCCAAAACCTATGGGATGCAGCAAAAGCAGTTCTAAGAGGGAAGTTTACAGTAATAAAATCCTACCTCAAGGAACAAGAAACATCTCAAATAACAACTTAACCTTATACCTAAAGCAATTAGAGAAAGAAGAACAAAAAAGCCCAAAGTTAGCAGAAGGAAAGAAATTATAAAAATCAGATCAGAAATACATGAAAAACAAATGATGGAAACAATAGCAAAGATCAATAAAACTAAAAGCTGGTTCTTTGAGAAGATAAACAAAACTGATAAACCATTATCCAGACTCATCAAGAAAAAAAGGGAAAAGACTCAAATCAACAGAATTGGAAATGAAAAAGAATTAACAACTGACACTGAAGAAATACAAAGGATCATGAGAGATTACTACAAGCAACTATATGCCAATAAAATGGACAATCTGGAAGAAATGGACAAATTCTTAGAAAAGCACAACCTTCCGAGACTGAACCAGGAAGAAATAGAAAATATAAACAGACCAATCACAAGCACTGAAATTGAGACTGTGATTAAAAATCTTCCAACAAGCAAAAACCTAGGACCCGAAGGCTTCACAGGCAAATTCTATCAAACATTTAAAGAGCTAGCACCTATCCTTCTCAAACTCTTCCAAAATATAGCAGAGGGAGGAACACTCCCACACATTTTACGAGGCCACCATCACCCTGATACCAAAACCAGACAAAGATGTCACAAAGAAAGAAAACTACAGGCGAATATCACTGATGAACATAGATGCAAAAATGTTCAACAAAATACTAGCAAACAGAATCCAACAGCACATTAAAAGGATCATACACCATGATCAAGTGGGGTTTATCCCAGGAATGCAAGGGTTCTTCAATATACACAAATCTATCAATGTGATACACCATGTTAACAAATTTAAGGAGAAAAACCATACGATAATCTCAACAGATGCAGAAAAAGCTTTTGACAAAATTCAATACCGATTTATGACAAAAACCCTCCAGAAAGTATGCATCGAGGGAACTTTCTTCAACATAGTAAAGGCCATATATGACAAACCCACAGCCAACGTCATTTTCAATGGTGAAAAACCAAAACCATTTCCACTAAGATCAGGAACAAGACAAGGTTGCCCACTCTCACCACCATTATTCAACATAGTTTTGGAAGTTTTAGCCACAGCAATCAGAGAAGAAAAAGAAATAAAAGGAATACGAATTGGAAAAGAAGAAGTAAAACTGTCCCTGTTTGCAGATGACATGATGTCATGGGTTTTTGAGAAGAGCATTAAAGTGTTTAAGTGCCATTTTTATTACATCATATCAAAGGTACACATTTTGTTATCCTTTGACACAAGATTATCCAGTCTCATTTTGTATATTCCCTGCCCAATCTCTAGAATCAGCCATTTCTCCAAGGAGTTCTAGTAACTTTCATTGGAGAAAGACACTAGAAACCAAAATATGGTTATTGTGTGTGCTCACTGCTACTGAGTTGTTACTTCTGGGCCCTCTCAGGTAGTAGAAAAGTGAAATATGTAGATGTGATAACAATATATCTTTAAGTATTTCCTATCTTTCCCACCCTCCATATCCCACCCCTCGAGGTGGTCAGAAAGCACCGAGCTGATCTCCCTGTGCTATGCGGATGCTTCCCACTAGCTATCTATTTTTCATTTGGTAGTGTATATATGTCCATGCCACTTTCTCACTTCGTCCCAGCTTACCCTTCCCCTTCCCTGTGTCCTCAAGTCCATTCTCTACATCTTCATCTTTATTCCTGTCCTGCCCCTAGGTTTTTCACAACTTTTTCTTATTTTTTTTTTTGGATTCCATAAATACGTGTTAGCATACGGTATTTGTTTTTCTCTTCCTGACTTCACTCTGTATGACAGACTCTAGGTCCATCCACCTCACTACAAATAACTCAATTTTGTTTCTTTTTATGGTTGAGTAATATTCCATTGTATATATGTGCCACATCTTCTTTATACATTCATCTGTCAATGGACACTTAGGTTGCTTCCATGTCCTGACTCTTGTAAATAGAGCTGCAATGAACCCTGTGGTACATGATTGGTTTTGAATTATGGTTTTCTCAGGGTATATGTCCAGTAATGGGATTGCTGGGTGCTATGGTAGTTCAAATTTTAGTTTTTTAAGGAACCTCCATACTATTCTCCATAGTGGCTGTATCAGTTTACATTCCCATCAACAGTGCAAGAGGGTTCCCTTTTCTCCGCACCCTCTACAGCACTTAACTGTTTGTAGATTTTTTGATGGCTATTCTGACTGGTGTGAGATGATATCTCATTGTAGTTTTGATTTGCATTTCTCTACTGATTAGTGATATTGAGCATTCTTTCATGTGTTTGTTGGCAATCTGTATATCTTCTTTGGAGAAATGTCTATTTAGGTCTTCTGCCCATTTTTGGATTGGGGTGTTTGCTTTACTGATATTGAGCTGCATGAGCTGCTTGTGTGTTTGGATATTAATCCTTTGTCAGTTGCTTCATTTGCAAATATTTTCTCCCATTCTGAGGGTTGTCTTTTAGTCTTGTTTATGTTTTCCTTTGCTGTGCAAAAGCATTTAAGTTTCATTAGGTCCCATGTGTTTATTTTTGTTTTTATTTCCCTTTCTCTAGGAGATGGGTCAAAAAGGATCTTGCTGTGATTTATGTCATAGAGTGTCCTGCCTAAGTTTTCCTCTAAGAGTTTTATAGTGTCTGGCCTTACATTTAGGTCATTAAACCATTTTGAATTTATTTTTGTGTATGGTGTTAGGGAGTGTCCTAATTTCATTCTTTTACATGTAGCTGTCCAGCTTCCCCAAAACCACTTATTGAAGAGGCTGTCTCTTCTCCATTTTATACTCCTGCCTCCTTTATCAAAAATAAGGTGACTATATGTGTGTGGGATTATCTCTGGGTTTTCTATCCTATTCCATTGATCTATATTTGTTTTTGTGCCAGTATCACACTGTCTTGATTACTGTAGCTTTGTATTATAGTCTGAAGTCAGGGAGCCTGATTCCTCTACCTCCATTTTTCTTTCTCAAGATTGCTTTGGGTATTTGGAGTGTTTTGTGTTTCCATACAAATTGTGAAATTTTTTGTTCTAGTCCTGTGAAAAATGCCATTGGTAGTTTGATAGGGATTGCACTGAATCTGTAGATTGCTTTGGGTAGTATAGTCATTTTCACAATGTTGATTCTTCCAATCCAAGAACATGGTATATCTCTCCATCTGTTTCTATCATCTTTCATTTCTTTCATCAGTGTCAGTGCTTTTCTCTTGTACATTTTTGTCATTATAACATAAATATGTTATCTGGAATACAGTATTTGAAGACTAAACATTACTTTTCTGAAGTAAAAGCTATTGCTAAGTTTTATTCCAACTACATAAAAATGATATTAAATGTCTTCATTAAATTATATAAAACCTCTAACTTTACTTTTATTATATCATACAGAGACTATTTTATGTTAAACTAACACATCTGTTTTTTCACTCTCAATGCACAGTTGGTTTTATTTTGTTACTGCAATATTTCCTCTCAAATTATTATCTATTTATTTATGAAGTACAATAGATTTCTTTACATTTCTTTAACTATATATCAATTTCCATCCTTTTTTCTCTTTCTTCTAGCCCAGTTTTAAGCTAGTATCTCATACCTAGATAAAGAACTTTTCATAGGATAAGAAGCTACTGTATCTTAGAAATATATAGTCCCCTCATTGTTCAACATATGAAAATCACTGTAATCTGTAAACAAACTATGGTAGAACCATAACCCAGACTGACAAATACTTCAAAGAGTGGGCAAAGCAATAGAGATTCTGTTTAATCAGAAAGTACAAGTACATGCACATACATGTGTATGTACATCCAATATATAATGATTAACACAAAACAATTTACATTTAATTATATATTATACTTCATATAATATATGTAATATATTACATAAGATATCTTATATATATTTAATCACATATTAAAAGACTATCATCAAAACGTTTAAGTGCTAATACATAAATAGTGAAATTACAAATTGTATTTTATAATTTCCTGTACATTTCTACTTTTTTCATAATAAATATAAAATGCTTTGGTTGTCTAAGAAGAAATATATTAGATAATTTTAAAATATCATTGTATCGTGAATTATTTCTCATGAAAAATATATAGATCTGCCTTTCTTTTTGATTCCCACTTCTACTGTCCTGGTCTCTTTCATGTGGCAACTGTGAAGACTGTTATGAGTTATTGCCCTGACTCCACTCTCTTCTCTTTCTAACCTCTTATACATATTGCCATAAGGTTACAGATAATATTCTTTTGGTCAGAAACCCTCAATAAGCATCTCATCTCTATTAGACTATATTCACATTCTGCTTAGTAAAATTTAAACTTGAAATAAAGTTGCTATATGTTACCTTTTCAACTATATATCGTGCTATTATGTAAAACAAATATTTTCTGTCCAAAGGTAGGGCTTTCTTCATGTCAAGTCATACAGTCTTCAAGTAATACAGAAAAATTTATGACTAAACCAACCCAAATCAGCTGTTTTCCTTCTGATACCTTCCAATATTTCTTCTCCATAAAACAATAATCTTTAACTGTAGCTGCTATTATTTAACTGGTTGTGTATTTTCATTATCTTCTTAGTAAAATCTAAACCTCATGTTCACAATGGTTACCAGTGAGGAGATGTGAGGGCAGCTAATATATGGGTAGGGAAAAAAAGGGTTATTGTGGGATTATATGAAATTATGTCTGTGAAATTTTGAAAATTGTAAAGCACTATAGAATTTAAAGAATCTCTTATTCAATAAAAAAAATCTTGTGTTCAAAGAAAATGTAATATATTTGATTTGATCTATTGTAGAGAGCTTGACATTTAGCTGTCACTTCTTAGTGGATTTAGTTACTATTAGTTACTGGAATTTAGTATTCCATAATACTATTTTCGAAAATATAGATTTGAAAACGTATCCAAGATTATACATATGTCCCTTCACTCAATATCTCAAATGTCAAACAGAGCCAAATAGCTGAATAGGTGATCAGTGATCATGACAATTTATTCTCCAAAGCTAGGCTGATTTTCTCTTCATTGAACATGTAGTGGCAAACGTTTTTGTAAGACAGTATGAAGAGATATGACAAAGATATTTGCTTAAAGTAAAACAGATTTTATGACATTCTAAGTTTCTGAAATATTCATTGCTTGAAATATTTTTAAAAGACATTGTTTCAGAGACTATTATCCATATCCCTTAAAGCAGTTTCATATGTGCAAAATAACGTCTTAACCTTTATTAAAGATATTCTTAAATATTCTTACCATAACTTGGCTTCCTTGTTCCTCTTTTTTAAAATTATTTTTTCATTACTAGTGTTACAATTCTTTCTCCAAAACATTGATTTTTTTAAAATTTTCTTCCTCAAATACTGTCGATAGAGTCTTATAGTGGCATTCCTCACTTATTGAAGAAAGTGATTTATAGAGGAAAACTGAAATATTGCTGGATTTCTATATCAAAGTTTGCATAATTTAGTAGTGTCTGGTTTATTATTTAATTCACTAGCCAATGATTACAAATATGAATTAATGAGAGAAAATATGTTTTAACTTATTTACTGTTTTTAAAATATGGAGAAAAATATGCTAAAATTTGGTCCCTGCTTTAAAAATTTTACACTCTTACAAAAACAGGCATCATAGACAGCACTTTACTTTCTTTATGATTGTTTTTCATATTAGCCACATTCTTGAAGGTATACATCACATTCCTATGCCTCTTTAGAAAAAAAAACAATACGTTTCATCATTAACTTACAAATTATTGTAAGAGAATACATGCTATCCCTGTCTACTTGCTGTTGCCTTTCCTCACTAGTTCCATTTCATACTCAAAATTGGAAACATCAACACCTTTATCTGCAAAAGATGAGACTGTTGTCCTTGAAAGCAATGAAACTACAGAACATTTTAAGCTTCAAAAATAATGCTTAAAGGAATTATTGAAAATTACTTATTTAAAAAAAAATCATCCTTTAGAAGAATGTTTCCATTTGTTCTATGATAATTAACTAAAACTGTTGTACTAATATGTATAGAGTAAAATATCATATATATATATATATGTGAATTGGGTATAATTCCAAAGCACATGTATAAACAGTTCAAACTTATTAACTTATTTATCTAATTCCTTAAATTCTGGTACACTGATCTCAACTTTAGTTATCACTATTATAGCTTCACTAAAGTGTTTGTTGTTGTTGCTGTTATTAGTATAACTTATCAATATTAATATAACTATAATTCAGAACAGATTAAAAATGATTGTTCAGTGTTCTAGACAATTCTAGCAATATACTGACACTGCCTTGGTTAAATTTGTAAAACTAAAATATTTTAATATCAATTTATTAGAACCAATGTCACTTTCTTATCATACTTTTCATGGCCAATGTCATTAGGTTACTCTAAGCATATTTGAAACATGAGTTTAGATTCCAAGAAGGCCAAGTGGCAGTTCACATGACAGAGTAATACACAGAGAGAAAACGTCTGTGATCTGGAAAGGGTTCCATTAAAGTTCAGCTGATCAGTACATGTGTGTGAAAACACTACCCAATGCTAGGGACACAACCACCAAAAATAATAATTAATAAAATGAGAATATGAGAGTATTTGTCTAAAGAAGAATATATAAAGTGTTTAATACCCCCCAAAAACAAAGATTAAACCACTACAGAATTATCACCATATGGATACAGGGTGAAGGGTTGGAACCTTTAATGGCAGCTAACCAAAAACATTTGTTGTGATTTCAACATTTGTATTCTCTAACAAGGAAAATAGGTTTCTGTGCTAGGCCTTCCTCATAAATGGAGTACCCTTACTCAGCTAATTGAAATTCCCGTAACTTCACCTAATGTTATCCCATCAAGAAAATGAGTCATTATGACATTATAAAAAATTGGTTGTCATGTGCATTGATGTGACTATAAGTTCTTTTTTCAACCCAAGTTGAATAGGTTCCATTTTGTCCCTCAGAGTAGTCTACTGCTTCCCTCAAGGCCACCAACTTCTCATCTAAGCAAATGAATTAGCTTCCTGAACTACAGATAATAAAAGAATACCATGTACATATTAACATCTTCTCATTCCATTGCTTCTAAATTCACCTATATAATACTCTGTATACTTGTAAACTCAGTTCTTTTCTTATTCAAGCTAATCCTGCAAGCTTTATACTGGATTTCCTCCTTCTTGCCTCTCCTAAATTTGTTTTTCTAATTATCCCCACTCTTTCTTTTCTTTTTCTTTCTTTATTCCTTTGGCTTATTGACATAACTTTACACCATGCTCTACTCTTTTCCAACAAATAAGTGATGAGTTAAATAAAGTAATAAATAGAATCCCATTACTTTATCACTCAAGTAATTAAAATACTTTCCCCCCTTTCACTGCTAAATTTTCTAAAACAATAATATTCTTCAATTCCCATTTATTCTTCAGTGTGACTAAATCTTATTTCTTCCCTCAAAAGTCCTCCTTAGGTGTTTACAAGATCCATTGGACCAATTCATGCTACAATTCTCTACCATGATAAGTAAAGACCATTTTCTATTTCTGCTTTGCTTTCTGTTAACTTCCCAGAGTCTCTTCTGTTTGTTTGTTTGTGTATCTGATCATTCCATGCCACCTTTAACTGGCCTTCAATATTGATGTATCCTCTTTCAAAACAAGGTCCACTTCTAGTAATCCATCTACATTTGTGGTTGACATTTTTTGTAAAGGCTTAGATAATAAATATTTTTATCATCACAAATTGCAAATCAATGTTACTGTGTTCCAATAAAACTTTATTTTCAAAACAAGCAGCAGGCCAAATTTGGCTCATGTTTCACAGTCTGTTGACCCCTGCTCTAATGGATCACCAGATGGTGTCTTTATCTATTCCTGTGGTAGCTAGTGCCTACTGTAAAATGATGATACCCATACATTTCTCACATCTAACATTTTCTCTCAGCTTCACACTAATATTTTCAGTAGGTGACTGAACATTTCCAGATGTCATATTCTCTAAATACTAAAGATTTATTTCACATTCCACAAAATAAAAAATTCCACATATGCATTTCATGCTGCCTTTGCTGTCCAGTAAATTCATAATCACTATTCAAGACCCAGCTTAAATTGTGTTTCATGTATGAAGCCACTCCTGACTCTCATTGTTAAAGATAATTATTTCTTCTGTGTTTTCCTTTAACATTATGTTAATAGTATTATTATAAAACTTTAAAAATGCATTGCAACTTAAGTTTCCCCAATGGTGTGTTTACTCATTAAAGATAAATATAGGGGTTTATTTCCTTTCATAACATACTTATCACTTCACAGTTAACTCAAAAAATTATACAATTAATATATACATATGAAATAAATATGTACACACATATATACATGAATATGGCTTTGGTTTCTAACTAGTATAATTCTGAGAATGTTGTCATTTGGGTATGCTTTACGCAGGGTGCAGCCTATGTACTGTTGGAATAATTTGTTACTTTCTGAGATGCTAAGAGACTGACAGAATAGTACACAGTAAAGAATATTTAAACAAATTTAGCTGGACTTCAGGAATTTTTTTAACCATAGTGTATATCTAGCTTCATATAATAAGCAAGACTCTGAAATACTCTATATTGACCCTCATATAGATTATCAGTTCTGTGGATTGTTCATAGCAATGCTTTAAAATCAGTATTTGGCATTTTCAAAGATTACATGGAATGAGATATTTTTTACCACATACTACCTGACTCCATTGCTGGCTGTTTAGAAAATGCAAGGTTATTTTAATATTAGCTTAATGTACATGTTTCTGAAGATAAATATGCTGAAACAATAAAGTCAAAACAGATTCCTAGATACAAATCAGGGCCCTCCCTGGTGGTCCAGTGGTAAAGAATCCGCCTTCCAATGCAGGGGATGTGGGTTCGATCCCTGGTGGGGGAACTAAGATCCCACATGCTGCGGGGCAACTAAGCCCTTAAGCCACAATGAAGACCAAATGCAGCCAAAAATAAATAAATAGATACAAATCAAAGTTATATTGCTTCACAGTTCCTATTTCAATGGATGATTTGAAATGTTACTAGCAGACTTTCAATTTCACGATGGCAGAATCTACGTTTCTTTTATTCTCCAGGGCCTTAACTAGTGTATGCCATTTAACAAACATTTTTGACTGAGCAGAAGTTAAAGATATAGAGCTGAGTAAAAGTTAAAGATATATTACCTTTTAGTAAAAGGTAATCATTTAAAAATATATACTGTGGTATAAGGATGGCTTTAACATTTCCTTTTGATGTGATGTATGATTAAAAATATAAGATAACAAATTTATCTTACTGTCTAAATCAGTTAAATCAGAGACTTTAGACCAAGAATAGAATCCTGAATGTCTCTCCTCCTGCAGACAGCCTCAAAATGTACAGCTACACATGGAGCAATTCCCTCTGAGAGAAATCCAGAAACAAGCAGAGTGATTCCTACACATCAGGTGACTAAGAAAATACCTATAACAAAACAAGTAAGAAAGACTGAGACATGCTATCACATGGTGCTATAAAATCCAGAGAGTAGATCTGACTCCAAGCTTCTCCTGAGGAGTGAAGGGTTTGGGTTGCACATTTAGCACCCCAACTTTTCAGGCTCTTATCTGAGGGAAAGGGCCTCCAAAATATCTAGCTCTGAAAGTCAATGGGACTTGTGTTCATGAATCAAATAGGATTATAGCAAAAAAGAGCTTGTAACATGTGTGTGAGCTCTTGCCCCAGCTATTCCCCCAGGCCTTACTACAGAGGGAGCAAAGAGAAATTGCCATCTGTCAGTCTTTCTCCAGAAGGTCTTTGACTGCATACTTTACAATCTGCTGCCTGAGGATCTGATTTCTAATTAGCATGCATCTAGGTTCTGTCTGCAGTCCTCCCCAGATCCCAAAAGGCCTGGTGGACACTTTCCCTGCCTTCGCCTTCTGCTCACTCCAATAATAAAACCAGGAGGCCAGCATCTCTCTAAAAAGAGCTTATATACATATCTTGTGTCCCAGCTTTTGTGGCTGTCACCTGAGGGATACAAATCCAGATCACCCAGCTCTGACAGTTAACATGGCTTGCACTCACAAGTCCCACAGGACTACAGGAAACAAAGAGTTTTTAAAGGGGCACAAGAGTACAGCTGGTGGCTATACATCTGGGCTTAGTGCAGAAGGAGCAGGCAAAAACACCCATCTTCCAATTTCTCCCTGGAAGACCTTTGACTGCATTCCTTCTCAGCTCCTATTTGAGGGTCCAGCTTTTGATTATCCTACATCTAGGTGTTAACTGTGATCCTCCCCTTTGAGACACTGATGGGTTTTAGCCTACCCTCAACTACTGGAAGCCTCTAAGAACAAAGAGGGTGGACTAGACAATTACAAATGTTTGGGAGCCAACCAGGAGGTTCAACTGCTACATGAGATGAGTCTATTAAGACTGAGAGAGGTGGCTGTTTTATCTAATGCACAGAAACCAATATAGAGTGTCAATAAAAAAGAAAAAATGTGGGAATATGTTCCAAACAAATAATAAAATAAATCTCCAGAACCTAATCTTAATGAAACTGAGATAAATGATTTACCTGATAGAGAGTTCAACATAATGGTCATAAAGATTCCCATGGAGATCAGGAGAACAATGGATGAAAAAGTGAGAATTTCAAGAAAGAGAAAATATTAAAAAGTACAAAACACAGATTATAGACTTGAGTAATTGTACTAAAAAAATCAATAAAGGGGATCAACAACAGAATAAATCAAGCAAAAGAAAGGATCAGCAAAGTCAAAGACACGGAAGGCTCCTACCAGAGAAGAAAAAAGAAAAAAGAATGAAAAAGAGTGATGATATCTTAAGGGACTTAAGGAACCCTATCAAGCAGGTCAATATATGTATGATATGTGTCCCAGAAGGAGAAAAGAGAGACAAAGAGTCAGAGAGCTTATTCAAAGAAATAATGGCTGAAAATTTCCTTAGCCTGGGAAAGGAAACAGACATCAAAATCCAGAAAACTCAAAAAGTACCAAATAAGATAAAACTAAAGAGACACTCATCAAGACACACTGTAATTAAATTTTCAAAAACTAAAGACAAATACTCTTAAAAGCAACAAGAGAAAATTAACTTGTTATATACAAGGGAACCTCAGTAAGACTTTCAGCAAATTTTTTAGCAGAAATTTGCATGATGGAGGCAGTGGGATAATATATTCAAAGTACTAAAAAAAAAAAAGAAAAGAAAAGAAAAAAGGAAGGAAGGGAGGGAGGGGGGAGGGAGGAAGGGATGAAGGAAGGAAGAAAGGAAGGAAGGAAGGAAGGAAGGAAGGAAGGAAAGAAGGAAGAAAGGAAGGAAGGAAGGAAAGAACTGCCAAGCAAGAAAACTCTATCCAGCAAAGTTGTCCTTTAGAATTGAAGAATTTTCAAACAAAAGCTGAAGGAGTTCATAATCAGTACACCAGCCTTACACAAAATGTTAATGTAAATTCTTCAAGCAGAAATAAAAGGCTCCTAATTAGTAATATGAAAACAGGAAAGTATAAAACTCACTGGTAAAGGTAAATATATAGTTAAATTCAGAATACCCCAATGTTATAATGGTGCTGGGTAAATAACTTATAACTTTAGGTTTTATTTATATTTATATATATATATATGGTTAAAAGATGCAAGTGTTAAAAATAACTGTAACTATAATAATTTGTTAGTGAAATATGTAAATTGAGACAAAAAACATTAAATGTGGGGGAACAGTGTCAAAACATAGAACATTTATATGCATTCAAAGTCAAATTGTTACCAGCTTACAACTGACTATACAGTAAGTCCCCTACATACAAACGACTTCCATTCCAAGTGCATTCGTAAGTCCAATTTGTTTGTAAGTCCAACCAAGTTAGCCTAGGTACCCAACTAACACAATTGGCTACATAGTACAGTACTGTAATAGGTTTACAATAGTTTTCACACAAATAATACATAAAAAGCAAACAAACAAAAAATATAACACTTTTAATCTTACAGTATAGTACCTTGAAAAGTACAGCAGTACAGTACAACAGCTGGCATACAGGGGCTGGCATTGAGTGAACAGGTAAGAAGAGTTACCGACTGGAGGAGGGAGAGGAGGTGGGAGACAGTAGAGCTGAAGGATCATCAGCAATAGGAGATGGAGCGCAAGCTGCAATTTTGCTTATGCCTGATATTGATGGCACAGATTCTGGCTCCTCGCTGGATTCAATTCTATCTACCTTCTCGAAAAAACGATCCAGTGATATCTGGGTAGCAGCTCTTTTCTTCTCATCATAGATGACTAGGTAGCACTGGATTGCATTCTGAATGGCTGCTGCAACCTTCATGTACCATTCTATGTTTGGGTCCTATGCCTCTAAAACTAACAGTGCCTCCTCAAATAAAGAAAATCCCCTTGACGTTTCCTGCGTCGTGAATCTCTTTGGTTCTTCAGCAGTACAAGGTACGTCACCACTACTTTTACACTTGCTTATGGATATCCTGCGCTTGAAATAAACATACTTTACTACTGTACTCTATACAGTGCTATACAGCAAAGTACACAAAAGCACAACCACTTGTAGAGGATGCACGCACATGACAATATATGCCAGACACATGAACTAAATTATGTGATTGGACATGTGAACACTTTTGCATCTTTGAAAGTTCACAGCTTGAATGTTCGTATGTATGGGATGTTCTGTATAACTATAAGATGTTTTAGTAAGGCTCAGGATACCACAAAGCAAAAACCTACAGTAGATACACAAAATATAAAGAAAAAGGAATCGAAGCATACCATTACAGAAAATCATCAAATTACAAAGGAAGAGATCAAAAGAAGAAGACAGAAACAAAAAAAATCACAAAAGAACCAGAGAACAATTAAGAAAATGGCAATAGTAAGTACATACTTATCAACAATTTCTTTAATTGCAAATGGGCCAAATTCTCCAATCAAAAGACATATAGTGGCTGAATAAATTAAGAAAAAAAAAGAAAAAGAACCAACTTTATGGTGCCTACAAGAAATTCGCTTCAGCTTCAAGGGCACACAGACTCAAAGTGAAGGGATGAAAAATGATATTCCATGGAAATGGAAACCACTAGATGATTCCACTAGAAAACTGTTACAACTTACAAATGAATTCAGTAAAGCTTCAGAATATAAGTCAATATAAAATAGAAGTTGTGCTTCTATAAACTAAAAACAAAGTAACAAAAAGGAAAATTAAGAAAACAATTTCATCAATAGTACCACAAAGTATAAATAAAAATAAACTTAACCAAGGAGGTAAAAGATCTGCATCCTAAAAATTATAAAATGTTGATGAAAGAAACTGAAGAAGACACAAATAAATGGAAAGATATTCCATGCTCATGGATTGGAAGAATTAATATTTTTAAAATTTCCATACTACCCACAGCAATCTACAAATTTAATTCAATTCCTATAGAAAAAGCAATTCTAAAATTTATATGGTTCCACAAATGACCCCAAATAGCCAAAGCAGTCTTAAGAAAGTAGAACAAAGCTGGAGCATTACACTTCCTGATTTCAAACCATATTTCAAAGCTATAGTCATCAAAGGGATATGGTAATGGCATAAAAACAGACATAGATTAATGGAACAGAACAGAGAACCAAGCATTAAACCCATGCATATATGGTCAACTAACTTCCAACAAAGGAGCCAAGAATATACAATGAAGAATAGTCTCTTCATAAATGGTACTGTGAACATTGGATGTCCACAAAGAAAAGAATAAAACTAGACTATTTACACCACACACAAAAATCTATTCAAATGGATTAAATACTTAAACATAAGACCTGAAACTGTAAAACTCCTAGAAGAAAACAGAGGGAGTAATCTCCTTGACATTGGATTTGGCAATGATTTTTTTTTTTTTGGATTTGACACCAAAAGGAAAGGTAACAAAAGAAAAAATAAACAGTTGAGACTACATCAGACTAAAAAATTCTGCACAGAAAAGGAAACAATTAAAAAATGAAAAGGCACCTATGGAATAACAGAAAATACTCGCAAACAGTATATCAAATAAGGAGTAAATATCCAAAATATGTAAGGAATGCATACAACTAAATAGCAGAAAAACAAATAACCCAATTAAAAATGGGCAAAGAACCTGAATAGACATTTTTCCATAGAAGGCATACAAATGGCAAACAGGCACATGAAAAGTGCTCAATATCACTAATCATCAGGGAAATGCAAATTAAAACCACAGTGATATGTCACCTCACATCTGACAGAATCGCTATTATAAAAAAGACAAGAGATAACAAATGCTGGTGAGAATGTGGAGAAAAGAGAAATCTTGTACACTGTTGATAAGAATGCAAACTTGAGCAGCCACTATGGAAAAATGTATGGAGGTTCCTCAAGAAATTAAAAATAGAATTACCATATGATCCAGCAGTCTTGCTTCTGGGTATATATTCAAAGGTAATGAAATCACTATCTTGAAGATATATCTGTACTGCCATGTTCATTGTTGTGTTATTCACAACAGCCAAGGTATGGAAATAACCTAAGTGTTTGCCAAGGAATATTATTTACCCTTCAAAAAGAAGAATATCTTGCCATTTGTGACAAAATGGATGAAACTTTAGGGCATTATTCTAAGTGAAATATGTTAGACAGAGAAAGAAATACTGTTAACCCTTGAACAGCATGGGTTTGAACTATGCTGATCCACTCATAAACAGAATTTTTTCAATAAACGCTAAAGTAATACACAGTCTGTGGTTGGTTGAATCCGTAAACGTGGAACCACTGATATCTATGGCCAATTATAGTCATTCTTGGATTTCTGACTGCGTAGGGGTCAGAGCCCCTAACCCCTGAATTGTTTAAGGGTCAAATGTATGGTATTGTATCACTCAGATGTGGAATCTTAAAAATAAGTCAAAGTTATAGAAAAAGAGAGTAAA
The DNA here is from genome assembly GCF_965194805.1 of Balaenoptera borealis. NCBI lineage: Eukaryota > Metazoa > Chordata > Mammalia > Artiodactyla > Balaenopteridae > Balaenoptera > Balaenoptera borealis. The sequence continues at coordinate 44,136,324 of NC_138862.1, forward strand.
TGGGTCATTGCCAGAGTAGGGGGTTGGGGGTATAAGAAATAAAGAGAGGTTGGTTAAAGTATATAAACTTTCAGTTATAAATGAATAAGGTCTGAGGATCTAAAGTATAAGATAGGAACTATCCTTGACAGTACTGTATTGTAAAATTGAAATTTTCTAAGACAGTAGACTTCAGTGTTCTCACAAAAAAAATAAGAAAAATAAAAGAAAAAAGTAAATACGTGAGCTTAAGAATGGGTAAATTAACTCAATGGTGGGAATCCTTTCACAATGTATACACATATGTCAAATAATCTCATTGTAATATATTACAATTTTATTTGTCTAGAATACCTCAATAAAGCTGAAAAATAAATACACAGATCAGTTAAAAATAAAACAATATAAGTAACCTAAGCAGGGAATAATATAAGACGATACCTAACTATGTATATATATAATACCAATACAAATGTGTACATGTAATATGGTACAAGGCTGTTGAATCATAGACAAGCATATATATTAGTTGTTTATTTTCAATCTGTATGATGTGAAAACATAATGAGCAAACGTTTAATAACATTAAAATTTGAATAAAATAAATTTGATATTAGAGAAGGGAAGCAAATAGAGGAATTCCTCTTACAAAATACATAGAAACCTAGGCTAGAAAATAAATTATTTAATTTTATGTGTGAACACAATGACAATAATCATTAAATTCTGATTATATTTAGTCAAAATTTAATTCATATTTTTAACTGAAATAAAGTACATTTAGTAAATTTAAGAAATGGAGCTTATGTTGCCTTCCAATGTAGTTTAATTCTCAGTGTAAGTACTTGATAGACTGTATGTTTACAAAAGAGTAGAGCACTCAAGGGACCCATATAGAGACTCAACCTTTTGAAAGGACATGCCATATTAAAAAAATGGTGAGGTCTTCATTTTGCCTCAAACATACAGACCATGAGGAAAAAAGCTTATAGCATATTAACAACAAGGGGACCAAGTAAATACGATGAAAATATCACTAAATCAGTTGGTTACTAGTTAGGTAATTGCTTAACTACATAACAATTGTTTACTATCCATAAAAGAAAATAAGATTTGTCATAATCACAGATGGAAAACTATGCTTGTGATCAACAAATTTATGGGTTAACTTGTCCTGAAAATTAGTAGTTTCCAACTTTGGTTTGACATTGAAATCACCTGAGGAGATTAAAAACACTCATACTTGGGTGGTCTGGGCTATAGTTTGGCCATTGGATTTTAAAAGTTCTCCAGAGTATTCCAATGTGCATTCAGCCTTGAGAACTATTGCTGTAAACAAATTTTGTGTTAATCAACCACTGGTTATAATAAATGTATTCACTTATTTGGCTGAAAACAACAGAATGCTTAGAACTTTTTCCAGCAGCTTCCTCAAAATTAGAGTGCTTATATCAAATTATGATTTATATACTATATTTTATTCTCTTTCCTATTATAATTTTAAAAAGAATGTAAGAAAGTGTGTTATCACAATAATGTCTCAGAATTTATTCAATCTTCAGTTCTCATTGATATTTTAAGCTATTCTTTTTGATAATTTAGTTCTTTTGGATACTGAAAATTGAAAAATGAGATTCTTCACCCAGGAGAAAGCATATACAGTGGTTCTGGAGAATATATAATGAGGTTAAAACTCTGTACCATGTAGCATGTGTATGTGTTAACATAATATATATAGGCTAAACATTTGTATACACTCTGTAAGATAATCTATATTTGCACTGACAAAAGGTATACAAACCCCCTTAGACTGATACTTAAGACCATGCAAGATCTGAACACCTTTAAGCTGTTTATCTTACTACTTTTCTTCAGAAGTTATAACCCAATTCCTAAGTGACATAATCATCATTTTCCAAAATGCCCTACACTTCTACTGCCTCTGTGTAATAATCCAGAGCATTTCCACTGCCTGATTTGAGTTTATTGTCTTATTCTTTGATACTCTATCCACATTTTAAAAACAAGTTCAGAAGTCTTTCCTTCAACATTCTCCCTGAATCTCATTCATAGAAATGTTCATCTTGCTTTGGAAACCATAGGATTTAAAATTTTTTCTACTAGCTGCTTATTATTTTCTACCTTGTGTTATAATTTTTCTGGCCATGTAATGCATGTACTCTCTCATACATTTCTGAATTTCATCTTGCTTTGGAAACCATAGGATTTAAAATTTTTTCTACTAGCTGCTTATTATTTTCTACCTTGTGTTATAATTTTTCTGGCCATGTAATGCATGTACTCTCTCATACATTTCTGAATAAACCATAACTAGTTTAACATTTTCCCCTAATATTTCAAAGCACTTTTTACCTTCACTCAATAGGTACTTAGTTTATGATTTTTAAATTGTGAATAACATTAATTTATCTAGTGTAAAAAATGACTACTTAGATCTTTTACAAAACAAAAGCCCCTCTCAATGTATACTAAATAAGTATTTAAGGCTCCATATATAATTATATCAATTTACCATTATATATTAAGGCAATAATAAGAGATTTATTGCCACTGAATAACTCTAAATCCAATAATTCTATTATAAAACAAACACTTCAAATATTGTAGCAAGAAAAATGCATAATGTTTCTTCAATAAGTACACAGTTCCAAAGGACTAAAAATATGTAGACAAGTATTTAATACATTTCATCACAGTATGGAAGTACAATGATAGAAACATTGAATCAATTTATTTAAAAATCTCTTTATCCTTATATTAATTGTGTGGTTCATTCAGGCTTTTTCAAAAATTTTCAGCACTTACTTTGAGCTATTTCTCATGACTATCTTAGTTTTATCTCACTGGCTAGAATCATTTTTATTACCACTTTCTTTCTCCTTTCTGCAGCATTGAAGTTCAAAGGGGATTTTTTAATAAGCCAGTTAAAGTTCCCCAAATGATTCCTTTTGTGTAAATCCCAAAATTTTACCTTGTTTACAGTCATTCTGGGCTTGAGTAATTCCACATATATCTGTCTGCATGGTAACTTCAGTAGTTTCAGTTCTTTCTTATTTTTATTGTAACCTTTTTTCTCTGCCTTTCAGTATTTATTTTTTCCACATCCTTCTTTAAGTATTAACACTTAGATAAATTTATAATCTTCTACTTTCCTATTTCAGCTACCTCCTAGAGTCTTTCTAGCATTATTGACTTATAGCTAAGTTGAAACTCCTAAGACCTGCATACAAGCATACTGTAATTGTTCTGTGACATGATATATAATGTCAATTTACCATGGTAATTTTGTAACATTATAGCCCAATGACATTTTACATGGAACAATTTTCTAATGACATCAAATTCTTACAAAGGCATAAAGTATTTTATTGTCTCCTATAAAGAGTAGCATATAGTAGTTTTCTGTTTGATGGTGGATATTTTTTGTTGTTAATCTTGAAGTTACTACTCATATCAAAACAATATTTGTAACAGAGCACAGAGAAAGCAGATTAAAAAAAATGATCTTTGTGAGTGAGAAAGCCACAATTCCATGTATACTAAAAAATGCCATCCTTGTTGTAAAAAATAGGAAGCAGGAATTCAGCAGGGAGCATGTATGAAAATAACATATTATGAGGATTAGACATTAAAAATACATGTAAGAAATTTTTGCCAAGAAATTAATTTTATCTGAGAAATTAGTATGAGAAATCAGATTCTCACAGTGATTCTGCTACATGGAAAGCATCATTTTAGCACTCAATAACATGGCAAAATTTGCCAGGCTCTTATCAAGACAAGAAGAAAATCAATGCAAAATAAGAAAGACCCATAACTTTGTTTAAATAGAGTTTCATAAATCTTGCTGAGAATATGGAGTTCCCAAAATTACAGGCAATATTCTGTGAGGTATTACTTTCCTTTACAGAAAGTAAAGTTTTGAGTCAGGTTTATTCTATATGTGAAAGTTATGAATTGATATTTCTTTCAGTTGCAATGAGAAGACTTTAACTTAACATATCTTAAGCAAAAGTTAAAGCTTATTCTCTCACATAATTTAAATAACAAATGTGAAAATAATTTTAAACACAGATGGATATAGAGATTGAAACAATATCGCCTGAGGTCCCTCTCTCCGTCTCTCAGATTAACTGATTCCATGTAGCAAGCATCATAGCCATTGGCAATCCAAGTTCACATTTTCTTCAAATAGCAACTCCATAATATATGGCCCCTCTTCCCTGAAATTTGTCAACTCCCCAGAGACAACTCTGGTTTGATTAGCTTAAATCACACTGAACCAATCACTGTAGTCAAAAGGAAAGAGTAATTTGAGTATACGTCATCCAAGTGGTGAGAGAGATTCTTATCAGAGGAAAGGATGAGGTTCCAGGTAAGCACCAAAATAAAACCAAATAGATGTCTGCTATAGGCCTGACTTGCATATTTCTCTATTAGTTACCAAATTTCATTAAATAAAAATAGCTTTTTTTAAATACAAGTTCTACATAAATTTTTTTTCTCTCACATTGCCAAAATCAAAGCATCAATTCCTCTACTCACATTTCAAGTCAATGATTGTACAGTAAGTCCCCTACATACGAACCTTCAAGTTGCTAACTTTCAAAGGTGTGAACATGCGTTCACATATCAATTCACATAAGTTAGTTCACATGTCTGGCATAAATATTTTTACTTAAAATCCAAAGGAACTTTTTGGTCAACCCAATACATTGCCATATGTGTGCATCCTCTACAAGTGGTTGTGCTTTTGTGTACTTTACTGTACCGTACTGTTGCTGTGCAACATGAGGAGCTTACTAATGAAGACCTGATGGAATTGAAGCCCCAGAGAAAGGACAAAGAGAGACAAGAGGAAGAAGAAGTAACTAAAGAACCGAAGAGATTCACGATGCAGGAAACGTTAAGGGGATTTTCTTTACTTGAGGAGACACTGTTAGTTTTAGAGGCATAGGACCCAAACAGAACTGAACACGAAGGTTGCAGCAGCCATTCAGAATGCAATCCAGTGTTACCGAGTCATCTATGATGAGAAAAAAAGAGCTGCTACCTACACATCATTGGATTGTTTTTTTGAGAGTATAGATAGAATTTAATCCAGCAAGGAACCGGAAACTGTGCCATGAACGTCAGGCGTGAGCGAAATTTCAGCTTGCCCTCTGTCTCCTATTGCTGACGATCCTTCAGCTCTACTGTCTCCCACCTCCTCTCCCTCCTCCAGTCGGTAACTCTTCTTGCCTGTTCACTCAATGCCAGCCCCTGTATGCCAGCTGTTGTACTGTACTACTGTACTTTTCAAGGTACTGTACTGTAAGATTAAAAGTGTTTTATTTTTTGTGTTTGTTTGCTTTTTATGTATTATTTGTGTGAAAAGTATTGTAAACCTATTACAGTACAGAACGATGTAGCCGATTGTGTTAAGTTGGGTACCTAGGCTAACTTTGTTGGACTTAAAAACAAATTGGACTTACAAATGCACTCTCGGAACTGAAGTCGTTTGTATGTAGGGGACTTACTGTATAGTCAGTTTTAAGCTGGTAACAACTTGACTTTGAATGCATATAAATGTTCTATGTTTTGACACTCTTCCCCCACATTTAATTTTTTTTGTCTAAATTTACATATTTTCATGAACAAATTAATATAATTATAGTTATTTTAAACACTTGCGTCTTTTAACCATATATATATGTATATATATAAAACCTATAGTAATAAGTTATACCCAGCACCATTATAACATTGGGGTATTCTGAATTTAACTATGTATTTACCTTTACTGGTGAGTTTTGTACTTTCCTGTTTTCATGTTACTAATTAGCAATCTTTTATTTCTGCTTGAAGAATTTACATTAACATTTTGTGTAAGTCTGGTGTACTGATGATGAACTCCTTCAGCTTTTATTTGGAAAATTCTTTAATTCTAAAGGACAACTTTGCTGGATAGAGTTTTCTTGCTTGGCAGTTCTTTTCTTTCTTCTTTTCTTCCTTCCTTCCCTTCCTTCCTTTCCTTCCTTCCTTCTTTTTTCTTTTTTCTTTTTAGTACTTTGAATATATTATCCCACTGCCACTCAGAGAAATATAGATGTATTTTAAAAGCATGTTACAACTTTTATCTTTATTGCTACTTTACCACATTATTCTCTTCATAAACGAATATGTTTTATTTTCACTTGAGGCCAATTTTATAACATCATAGAATATTTCTAGCATTTTCTCTCCTAGTTTGGTCTAAAAAATTATAAATTGTTCTTTAATGTTCCACAGTGTGTCTTAATTTCACTATGCAGGCGTCTGACTTTTACTTTTCCAGAGATACAGGGAAAAAATGACAATATAAGGATGCAGAGCAGCTTTGTTGCATAAGAATCTTAATGTATACAACACTGCTGAACTGTACACTGAAAATGGTTAAAATATTAAATTTTGTTATGTGTATTTTAACACAACAAAAATGGGAAAAAAATTTTAGTCTCTGATTTAAAAAGAAATGACTAACTTCCTAAATTCTTTATAATAGTATAAATAAAATGAGCTTTAAGGAAAAAAATATTTAAAAGTAGTAGTCCTGTTCTAAGAGAAATGGTTTGTATATCTGTTAGACTTTTCCTCCCCTGAGTTAAAAAAAAGGTGACTACATTTCAGAGTTCTATAAAGTAGTTCTTCTATCAGTGAAAGTAATCGTTAAATAAGAATAAAATTGACATTTGAGAGATTATGATTATGTTCCTTCTTCACAGTGCAGTCTTTTTTTAGAGTGTAGTCATTACTAAAAATGTATTTTTCAAAGCATAAAGTCAGAGTAACATTTTACAACACAGATTTATTACTTAATTTATTCATTTTTATTCAGACACCATGACATGGATTAACTGTCGTGTTGATAGAAATTTTTGGCACGTGGCATAAATTCAGGGATTTTTTAAAAAAAAGATACTTTAGACAACAAAGAGTGAAATTGGGTAGCAGTAGAAAATAGCTTCTGATTTTTCTTTTTAATTTTCTCTGTCATGATAACACTGAATTATTAAACTAAAATAAAACATTTTCATTAAGGTTAAGGATAACTCCTGGGGCAAAGAAGTGTACAAGTGTGCAATATGTTCTGAATATCTTAGAAAATGAATAAATAGTGACATATAATATTACATGGTATAAGAAGGTAATTAAACATCAAAACCACAACTACTATGCAAAATGGCTATCAAATATTGTTTTATGAGAAGCTCCATAGTGTGGAGCAAATGAGAGAAAAGTTTCTAGCCCCACTCAAAGAAAATACTGACTCTTCTTTCTTAAAAAAAATTCTAAATGAATATTCTGTCCTACAGCTTTCTGATGCATTCAAATCTTATAGTGGCAACACAACACACAGACAAACAAAAAGATCAATACATGAGTTTATGGGTATCCAAAACTCTACAACAGACAGAAATCATAGAGCATGTTGAAAGGAAGGAGAAACTTTCCTAGAAATTGAGCTTTAAACATTGGTTACTTAAGGATTTTGAATAAGTATATGAGCAAAGAAGAGATATTTGAAAACAGGCTAAAGCAATGAGGACAAGAACTTGTTCAACACAATGATTATCCCAATTGGTCAAGAAAAAGTTCTCAGTGACATGATTAATATTTATCACCAGTTCTTCAGTAAAAAGAAACTAGAAATTGACATAACTAAATTAATCCTATTTATTATTGATTTTATTTACACATACATTTAACAATGTATAATTATAGAGCATGGATGTATTAATTTATCCCATTCCTCTTATTACACTAGAATCTATTTTAATTGACTGGGGTGTGAGCCTAATATAAAGTCTGATAAGCTTGTTTGAATTTTAATGTTTAATTATGTTGACAGGATTCTATCCTACCCATGGACCTTACTTGAGGTTGCAGGATACAAATGCCCATTTAATTGAAATATTTTGAGATTTAATATTGTTCTAAGAAGTAGGAGTAGATAAAGGTCATATGAGCTATATGTTATAGATCTTTATGTATTATAGGCCACAGAAAGTATTGTAGATAACAGTGCTGCCTATTAGAGTTGTTTTCCATGTACCAAAGTTATTCTTAGCTCTTCATATGAAAAAGATTTGTTCAAAATTATTATTTTTAAAGAGGAAAAATATTCTTTGTCATAGATTAGGTGACCATAGGTGTGCAGGTTTACCTCTGGACTTTCTAGCTTTACACTAGCCAGGACATGGAATCAATGTAAATGTCCATCAACAGAGGAATAGATAAAGAAGATATGGTACATATATATACAATGGAATATTACTCAGCCATAAAAAAGAACAAAATAATGCTATTTGTAGCTACATGATGGACCTAGAGATTGTCATACTGAGTGAAGTCAGACACAGAAAGACAAATATCATATGATATGGCTTATATGTGGAATCTAAAAAAATGGTACAAATCAACTTAGTTACAAAACAGAAGTCTTCACAGATGTAGAAAACTTGCGGTTACCAGGAGATAAGGGGGTGAGGTGTAAATTGGGAGATTGGGATTTACAACATAGCCACTACTATATATAAAATAGATAACTAATAAGAACCTACTGTATAACACAGGGAACTCTACTCAGTACTCTGTAAAGCCTATATGGGAAAAGAATCTAAAAAAAAGAGTGTATATACGTATATGTATAACTGATTGACTTTGTTGTACACCTGAAACGAATACAACATTGTAAATCAACTATACTCCAATAAAAAATTTTTTTAAAAAATGAGGAAAAATAAATCTTAACATTGAGTAAAAATAAGGCAAGATGAGATTAAAAACATTAGTACTGAACACTGGAAATATGCTAAGAGAGTAGATTTCAAATATATTCATCATACACACAAATGGTAACAATGTGAGGAGATGAAATATATACATTTTTATTAAAAATGTATAAAAACAGGGCTACAGAAACAACATTACCTAATTTCAGAAATGACCTATTTTTTTAAGTGGGTCCTTCTATATGATTTTAATATTTGGGAAAATATAAATATATTCTAGTAATTCTAATGAAATTTACAATTCCTGTATTTTTGAAAAGGGAATCATTGAATATATATATATATATATAGCCGCACACCAGAACCAATGTGGTATATTTTTAATAAGTAAATCAGTGGTAAGTGAAGAAATAGGGAAGAAGGCATGTATGTAAATATGTTCATACTGAAGAATATAAACTGAAATAAATATATAACTTTTGTAAAAATAGCCAATATTTCTTGAACCATCTGCCAGACACATAATTTATATATTGCAATCTTTTCTGTATTCCTAGCAAATGCTCTTGTTAGCAACCTTGAAGTAATGACAAATTTAGGATTAGAGAAATTCAAAATATTTTCCAAGATCAAATTATTAAGTGACCAAGCATAATCTTGTATCCAATATTAAGTGATACAGAACCATTACTCTTGATGACCATACAAGTTTCTTCAATTGGAAAATTCTGAATCTAAAGATGCATCTTTTAAAGAATGAGGCCTTTGACAAGGCAGTTATTGGTGATGAAAGGGAAGTGGAAGTTGTGAAGAATTGGAGATCCCAGGCCAGAGAAACAATTTGAGCAAAGGGAAGGAGAAGAAAAATAGCATCTGATGCATTTGAGGGATACACTATGGAAAGGAGCTTGACTTAGATAACTTGGTACCACTGGGGAATGCTTTCAAGGAAGGAAATAAGATACTAATTTGAAGCTTAGTCTAAAAGTCACAACAGAGCACTGAGCTGGAGATAAACTTGGAAAGAATACCAGTGCAACAAGATATGACTCCTGGTAATTTAAGGAAGAGTGGTTGCAAGAATTTTCAAGAAATTTGTAAGAGAGCAATGGACAGAGAGGGCAGGAGAGAACGAAGAGGATTATCAGCAGTTTGCTAATCTTGCTTTCTTCTCAGAAAAGTCCTTGCTTCTCCTCTTACACACTTTCTTCACTCCACTCAAATCACAGGTTCCCTCTTTCTTTTATTTTGAACTCCTAACTTTACCTCACACATTGGAAAGAAAGAAAGGAGAAAAGGTAGAAAGGAAGAAAAAGGAAAGAAGGAAGGAGGAAAAAGAGAAGAGAATTCATGAGTTTATAACCTGCTCATCTTCCCGCTTTCAAATCAGACAACATACTTTCCACTTCTGAAACGTAAAATCCCTTCATTTGTCTTTTTGGATTATAACCACATAACACTCTCAGCTCATATTTTATCAGTTTTGTTGTCTTCCTCAGTACTTAATCCTTTCCATTAGCACTCGTATATGATTTGGCACCTTTTACCTTAAACAAAACAAAAATGCACAAAAAAATAAATATTCCTTGACCAGATATCCTGATTCATCTTCCCTAACACTTATTTCCCAGTATTTTTTGCTCTTGAATTTTTGCCTTCAGTCCTTCTACCTGGAATCATTGTATTTCCTCATGCCTGAAGTATAAACTCTGAAATTTTGTCTGGTAAAATCTATTGGTGATAAACTCTTTCAATTTTTATTTGGCTGGAAATAGCTTTATTTTCCAAATATTCTTGAAGGTTAGGGATTCCAGATATAGAATTTTAGGTGGACTGTTAATTTTTATAGCACACTGTAGATAATATTCCACTATCTTTTAGATTCCATGTTTGGGTTCATACATCAGCTTCTACTCCAATAGCAGTTCTCTTTTAGGTTCTCTGTCTTTCCTGCTGTCTCTTTACTACATTACCCTTTACTTTTACTGTAATATCTCCTAACATGAATTTCTTTTTATTTATAAGTAAGGGTGCCTTAGAGGTCCTTGGACCTTAGTATTGGGAATTCAATAATTCTGTGAATTTTGAGACATTTCCTCATTGAATAGAATTTTTTTTCAAATTTAAATCATTCCATTATTGCCTTCTGGAATTTTGATTAAACATGCCATAGACCCTTTATTCTATTTGCCATGACTCTTACCTTTAATATTTTCTTTCTCTATCATTTTGAGGTACCTTCTGGATAAGTCCTTTGGATCTGCCTTTCAGTTTTCATTTCTCCTTTTAACTGGGTATAAGCTATTCAATCCATTTTTTAAATTTTTTACTAATTTTTTTAATTCTACAAGATGTATTTATCCTTATACATCTAGTACATTCTGGGAAAATATTTTTGTCAAAATTATGGCTTTGACCATTTGTGAAAAAAATCTTAATGTTTTTGGTATCTTCCATTTTGGCAGATATGTAAATACTACTATAATATGCTAGAAAGCCGACTTCAAATCCTTGTCAATTCCACTAATATGATTAACTGGACAAATAGACTGGACAAATATGATCATTAGGATGTCTTTTCCTGTTCAGTTTGAATCTAACATAGCCAAGTACATACTTCTTTTTCTCAGTCTCTCAAACCCTTTGACCATGTAATTATCAATTTATACAGAGAAGTCATCTATATGCATCAGGACTTCACACTGATGAAATACAGAACTCATCCCCTCTTCTATTCTCATGTCATTGTTGAACACATCATGAGGTCAAATGGTTTGTCTAAACAAATTTACCTGATAAGCTATATAATGTGAATTAGATAATGTTAAAGAAAAATATTAAATTTCAGAAAAAAATTTTATAGAAAAAAACACATCTTTTTCCTTTTCTCTAATGGACATATTAGAGTTACAAATACATACAAAATCATATTTCTTGCATAAATATCCTTGAGTTTTTTATAGTTTCGATCCAAGTAGCTTAATGTGTCCCATTAAGGGAATCTTACACCAAGCAAGAGTAGTTGAGCTCTAGTTCACTCACTGTACTCAGTCATTGGTTAGAAGTAGCCTTAGAGGAGCATGTCCTCAGGAACACAAAATAAATAGAATATGCCAAAGCTAGAGAATGTCAATTAGCTATGTTCCCTATGATCTCTTGAAGTGAGATCTGAAAGATGAAACTCCATGGTTGTTTTGTAGGTCAAGGAAGCTCTCTCTAGGGAACTGACATCTGATCAGTGTCTAAAATGATAAGAAGGGATCAGTAATTGACTCACCTGAGCTGGTCATTTTCTCTCTTCAATGTATCAAAAGCACTCAACTATGAACACCTAATTCCAGAATCTTTATAATTTCCTCTGTATACTTCAAATGCCAAAATATTGAATCATTCAGTTCATCCTTTTCCACATATATTCCCTCACAATTCACCATCTTTGCAAGGTATAATCTCCATGCTGGAGCCCCAGATGCACCACTTACTATGCTATAATATAGTCTATGGTAGAACTAGAGGATCCCATAATCATATGCTCACCACCTCACTGCCTTTGCCATTAAGCAGCTCCAAGGGATTAAGATGATGTTATGCAGGATCCTATAGGTGAGACATGTCCTTTTGGTTTTGCTGCCCATAAAGGAAATCATGCCCACATTTCCTCTATGACTAAAGTATTGCCAACTGTCTTCTTCTAATCAGAAATTGTACTCTGCCCAATTATAAATGGGAACCCAGTTTTACAACAGTATCTCCTACTTTCAGCATCACTGTACAGAGAACATCCATCACTAAGCTCTGCTGTGATATCAGTGCTCCCCTTAACTAGGCTTTCATTGTTGTCATTGTAAATGCAGTTTTAACTAGTTTCACCTAGGAACAAACACAGTAGATGATTCCTTGTGTCTTACATTTTAGTATATCTATTTCTCCAAGACTTTGTTCCCTTCCTCCATTCTCTGCCTCCCCTCCTCCTCTGCAAGCCTCATTTTGTTTAATGTGGGCCATTTCTAAGGCTCTAAAGACTCTTTCTAAAGCAGTAAATCTCAAGTCCAGGAGAATGCTTGGATATTAAAAAAAAAAAATCCAGTTTTAAAGTACACACACATATCTCATTCAGCACCCTTAAAATACTGACTCCCAGTTTGGTCATGTTGAGATTGACAATAGTTACTGGTCTTCTGCCAAGGAGAAAAGGTGGGGCAGATCCTAAAGAGAGGAATAATTGTCCTGCCAATAAAGTACATCAGTTAAGACTTCTTCATAATCTTTAAGCAAACGGTTGCCATTATCCTCTACTGGGCATCTAAGCATTCAAGGATTTCCAGTCATCTACCCTTATATTTTCATCTCAAATCTCATGTCAGCCTCCTTTCCTCTCATGTTTTGACTCTGGCATAGGGCATGCATCTAGGCTGAGAATGCAGACATCTCTGAATTTCTACCACTTTTACAATTATGCCATATTCCTGATATCCAGCCGTCTTCACCCTCTAGCTGCAGGAGGTAATGGTCTCTTTAAAGACTTCCAAGGAGGCATTCTGACATTCATAAATTACTTTAAATTGTTGATTAATGGATCTGAGACTATCACTTTCTCAGATTAATCATTGACACTTAGCAACTGCCATACAATTCTACTGTTCTTATAATTGTTATATCTCTCTCTGATATCTCTCAAAAACCTGAGACACTGCATGGCCAGTGCATCCTCTTTTTACTGTATCCTACTTTGGTCCATCATAGATGAGACCTTAGCAATTATACTTCTAGAGCATTCCAAGGACTGTCAATATTCCATTTGCAACCAGCGATGAGATTCTCATTGCCATCCAGAGTCACATTCTCAGGGGCTATTTCCTAGGATGACTCCTGGTATGCACTGTCTTAAGTTTCCTAGAAGCAGAATCTAAGATAGAGAATTTTTTTTTCATCTGGCTTATTGGCGAAAGGCTCTCAGGATGAGGGGAAAAAGTGACACAATAAAAGTTCTGGAGAAAAATTTTAAGTAATAATGTCATCTCAGCTATTGATTACTTTCAGTCTGATCCCATGTGGAAGCTGGGATCAAAAAGTCAATGGCACCTCGTAACAAGTTCCATCAAACCTTACTCCAATAAGTCACTGGCCAAGGTGTGCTCTCAAAATGGGGGTGGAGTTGGGTGGGATAGAACTCCTGCTGAGGTGGGTGTTGTTTGGCTGAAAGCAAATTACTGGAGAAGAGGGCAGGTCTGCTAAGCACAAGCTTGAGAATAGCTGGGAGACAGATGCACCAGTTGGTTAAGGGGACCTGGAGGGTCACATTCAACATCAACTACCAAGTAAACATGACTGAGTCACTAAATTATAAGAACATTTTTGAAAAGAATGATACTCTTTCAATTGTTTCAAGCCCTTGACACAGTTAACAATAGTGTGTCATACACAGAAGGTCAATTATATTTAAGGGGAAAGAACAAAGAAAAGGGTAGATTTCCTAAACCATGGAGTGTAGAATAAAGTTGAGTTGAGTTTAACAGAGTGGAAAACTATGACGACTTTTAGAGATTATGCATAATAGCAGCTACACTTTTACTCTAAAGACCTTTAGGTGAGTTACCAATTTCCCCCTAAAAAATAAATGTATGTCATGGTACATAAGACATATATACTCTCAAGCTGAAACTGCATATTTTATATTGGATAGTTATTGAAATGACTCTTTTATGGAAATCAACTAAAATGAAAATTATTTGTTAATGTTCATTTGTCTTAGGGAATTTAAATGATGAAATAGAAGAGCAACAGGAACTATCCTAAACACAGAGATAGTCTTGGATCAGTTACTTAGGTCTAAAGTCGAAAAAGCCACAAATTTGTCATCATCTCCTATGCTATGTACACGGCTTGCAGCTACACAACAGGAAGCAATTAATTAAAAAAACGTTGGTGGTAGTAACCTCAAACACCAACTACACTGCAGCAGGGCTGCTACTTGATTTGTTGTGGATGAAAGATAAATGACACTCTTGAACTCAATTCACTTTAATCAAATCAATAATCTGGAGAATTACTCAATGAGATATCCTACTACCAACCTATAAATTATTCAATTGGATACAATATTTTACCACACATAGGTTTCAGGGAAAACACATTCTTTAAGATAGATTCTTGGGAAAACATATTTTCTGAGATTTTAGATTATCTGAAATGTAGTCTGATATTTCATAAGTTTTATAAATACTATTTATTCATTTATTTATTTATTTATTTCTCAGCAATGGGTCTACTGAATAAGGGATTTAAGGCTTGTTTAGTTATTGACCTTTTAGAAGGGAAATCATATCTAGAAAATACATGGGGAAGGGGTTAAGAGGAAGTGAAATTTGTGTGGTAGCTGTGCCAGAGGGTTTTGGGGTTTTTTTCTTTCTTTCTTTTTTTATTATTTCCACTGTAGTTCTACATATGGGTGATGCACTTGAACAGAAACATTTGATCAGGGCAAGCTCAATGATAGATCAAAAAAAGGCTGAGAGAGAGAGAAATAACAGCTAATATACATCAATTTCAAATATGTATCTGGAGTAATAAAAAAAGATAAAAGTGTCAAAAGGAAAAGCAGTAAATATAGTGTCCACTCTATCAAAGCATATAAAACTCCTGAATTCCCAATAAGTAACAAACGTAATCACATAGTAACATATTCCATATACTGTGAAGAATGATACTGGTACAAGAATGATAGCAAAAATAAAATCATCTTTAACCTAGGCTATTTAAAAACACCATATGATCATTTCCTGCTGTGTTGCACCGAGAACCGGAGAGCATCATAATTTTTGTGATATTTCTGTCAAACTGCATAACCTGAATCTAATCATGAGTATACATCAGACAAAGCCAAATAGAGGAATATTTTACAAAATAACTGGACTGTAATACTATAAAATAACTTACCTATAATTTTCAAAGATGTCAAAGTTTTGAAAGACTAAGAAAATCTGAGAAACCATTCCTGATTAGAGCAAACTAAAGAGACATGACAGTGAAATGCAATGTATTATACTGATTGGATCCTAGACTAGAAATAAAAACATTAAAAAAATACATTTTGCAAGAAAGAACACTGTTGGAACAGTTTGTGACATCTGAAAAATGTCTCAATAATTAGATAATAGTATTTATCAATGTTAATTTTCTGGTTTTAATAATTATATCATGGTTATATAAGAAAATGTCCTTGTTTTTGGTAAATGCAAACTGATTTATTTAGGGGAAAGGGGTATCAACCTATTCTCAAACAGCTGATCAAGCAATAACATACAGGGACATACAGAGAGAAAATGATAAAGCAAATATGGTAAAATGTTAACGTTTGGGGAATCTTTATGAAGATTTTATAAAAGTTCTTTGTATGTTTCTTGCAAATTTTCTTTGTCTGAAATTATCTCAAAACAAAGGATTTTAAAATGGCAATTGGGGAAGGACCTTCAAGATGGCGGAGGAGTAAGATGTGGAGATCACCTTCCTCCCCATAAATACATCAAAATTACATGTACATGTGGAACAAGTCCTACAGAACACCTACTGAACGCTGGCAGAAGACCTCAGACTTCCCAAAAGGCAAGAAACTCCCCACATACCTGGGTAGGGCAAAAGAAAAAAGAAAAAAGAGAGACAAAAGAATAGGGATGGAACCTGCACGTTGGGAGGGAGCTGTGAAGGAGGAAAGGTTTCTACACACTAGAAAGCCCTTTCACTTGTGGAGATGGGGGGTGGGCGTGGGGGAAGCTTCGGAGCCACAGAGGAGAGTGCAGCAACAAGGGTGCAGAGGGCAAAGAAGAGAGATTCCCGCACAGAGGATCGGGGCTGACCAGAACTCACCAGCCTGAGAGGCCTGTCTGCTCACCCACCAGGGTGGGTGGGGGGTGGGAGCTAAGGCTCGGGCTTCAGTGGTCAGATCCCAGGGAGAGGACTGGGGTTGGCTGCGTGAACACAGTCTGAAGGGGGCTGTGCACCACAGCTAGCTGGGAGGGAGTCTGGAAAAAGTATGGACCTGCCTAAGAGGCAAGAGACCACTGTTTCAGGGTGTGTGAGGAGAGGGGATTCAGAGCACCACCTAAATGAGTTCCAGAGACGGGCATGAGCCATGACTATCAGCGTGGACACCAGAGATGGGCATGAAATGCTAAGGCTGCTGCTGCAGCCACCAAGAAGCCTGTGTGCAAGCACAGGTCACTATCCACACCTCCCGGGAGCCTGTGAAGCCCATCGCTGCCAGGGTCCCGTGATCCAGGGAAAACTTCCCCTGGAGAACACATGGCATGCCTCAGGCTATTGCAACATCATATTGGTCTCTGCTGCCGCAGGCTTGCCGCAGGCTTGCTCTGCATTCCATACCCCTCCATCCCCCCAGCCTGAGTGAGCCAGAGCTCCCTAATCAGCTGCTCCTTTAACCACTTCCTGCCTGGGAGGGGAACAGATGTGCTCAGGCGACCTACACACAGAGGTGGGGCCAAATCCAAAGCTGAACCCCAAGAGCTGTGCAAACAAAGAAGAGAAAAGGAGATTTCTCCCAGCAGCTTCAGGAGCAGAGGATTAAATCTCTACAATTAACTTGATGTACCCTGCATCTGTGGAATAACTGAATAGGCAATGAATCATCCTAAAATTGAGGAGATGGACTTTGGGAGCAACTGTAGAATTGAGGTTTGTTTTCTGCATCTAATTTGTTTCTGGTTTTATGTTTATCTTAGTATTTAGAGCTTACTATGATTGGTAGATTTGTTTATTGATTTTGGTTGTTCTCTCCAATTTTTTTAATATATATATATATTTTTTCCTTTTTCTCTTTTTCTGAGTGTGTATGTGAATGCTTCTTTGTGTGATTTGGTCCGTATAGATTTACTTTTACCATTTGTCCTTGGATTCTGTCTGTCCTTTTTTCTTTTTTTAGTATAGTTCTTGGTGTCTGTTATCATTGGTGGATTTGTTTTTTGGTTTGGTTGCTCTATTCTTTCTTTCTTTTTTTAATTACTTTTTTATTCTTTTATTTTTAATAATATATTTATTTATTTTTTATTTTAATAACTTTGTTGTTTTTATTTTTTCTTTCTTTCTTTTTTTTCTCCCTTTTCTTCTGAGGCATGTGGTTGACAGGGTCTTGGTGCTCCGGCCAGGTGTCAGCCCTGAACCTCTGAGGTGGGAGAGCCGAGTTCAGGACATTGGTCCACCAGAGACCTCCCAGCCCCACACATTATCATATGGCAACAGCTCTCCCAGAGATCGCTATCTCAATGCAAAGACCCAGCTCCACTCAACGGCCAGCAAGCTACAGTGCTTGACACCCTACGACAAACAAATAGCAAGACAAGAACACAACCCCACCCATTAGCAGAGAGGATGCCTAAAATCATAATAAGGTCACAGACACCCCAAAACACACCACCAGATGCGGTCCTGCCCACCAGAAGGACAAGATCCAGCCTCATCCACCAGAAACCAGGCACCAGTAGCCTCCACCTGGAAGCCTACACAACCCACTGAAACAATCTTAACCACTGGGGGCAGACACCAAAAACAGGAACTACGAATGTGCAGCCTGCAAAAAGGAGACCCCAAACACAGTAAGTTAAGCAAAATGAGAAGACAGAGAAACAACAGCAGAAGAAGGAGCAAGGTAAAATCCCAAGAGACCAAACAAATGAAGAGGAAATAGACAGTCTACCTGAAAAAGAATTCAGAGTAATGATAGTAAAGATATCCAAAATCTTGGAAATAGAATGGAGAAAATACGAGAAACGTTTAACAAGGATCTAGAACTAAAGAGCAAACAAACAATGATGAACAACACAATAAATGAAATTAAAAATTCTCTAGAAGGAATCAATAGCAGAATAACGAGGCAGAAGAATGATAAGTGACCTGGAAGATAAAATAGTGGAAATAACTATTGCAGAGAAGAATAAAGAAAAAAGAATGAAAAGAATGGAGAACAGTCTCAGAGACATCTGGGACAACATTAAATGCACCAACATTCGAATTATAGGGGTCTCAGAAGAAGAAGAGAAAAACAAAGGGACTGAGAAAATATTTGAAGAGATTATAGTTGAAAACTTCCCTAATATGGGAAAGGAAATAGTCAATCAAGTTCAGGAAGCACAGAGAGTCCCATACAGGATAAATCCAAGGAGAAACACGTCTAGACACATATTAATCAAACTACCAAAAATTAAATCCAAAAAAAAAAAAATTAAAAGCAGCAAGGGAAAAGCAACAAATAACATACAAGGGAACCCCCATAAGGTTAACAGCTGATCTTTCAGCAGAAACTCTGCAAGCTAGAAGGGAGTGGTAGCACATATTTAAAGTGATGAAAGGGAAAAACTTACAATCAAGATTACTCTACCCAGCAAGCATCTCATTCAGATTCAATGAAGAAATTAAAACCTTTACAGACAAGCAAAAGCTAAGAGAATTCAGCATCACCAAACCAGCTTTACAACAAATGCTAAAGGAACTTCTCCAGGCAGGAAACACAAGAGAGGGAAAAGACCTACACTTCCAAACCCAAAACAATTAAGAAAATGGTAATAGGAACATGCATATCCATAACTAACTTAAATGTAAATGGATGAATGCTCCAACCAAAAGTCAGAGACTGGCTGAATGGATACAAAAACAAGACCCATATATATGTTGCCTACAAGAGTCCTACTTCAGACCTAGGGACACATACAGACTGAAAGTGAGGCGATGGAAAAAGATGTTCCATGTAAATGGAAATCAAAAGAAAGCTGGAGTAGCAATTCTCATATCAGACAAAATAGACTTTAAAATAAAGACTATTAAAAAACACAAAGAAGGACACTACATAATGATCAAGGGATCAATCCAAGAAGAAGATATAACAATTGTAAATATTTATGCACCCAACACAGGAGCACCTCAATACATAAGGCAAATGGTTACAGCCATAAAAGGGGAAATCGACAGTAACACAATAATAATAGCAGACTTTAACACCCCACTTTCACCAATGGACAGATCATCCAAAGTGAAAATAAATAAGGAAACACAAACTTTAAATGACACATTCAACAAGATGGACTTAATTGATATTTATAGGACATTCCATCCAAAAGCAACAGAATACACTTTCTTTTCAAGTGTTCATGGAACATTCTCCAGGATAGATCATATCTTGGGTCACAAATCAAGCCTTAGTAATTTTAAGAAAATTGAAATCATATCAATTTTCTGACCACAACACTGTGAGCCTAGATATCAATCACAGAAAAAACAACTGTAAAAAATACAAATACATGGAATCTAAACAATATGCTACTAAATAACCAATAGATCACTGAAGAAATCAAAGAGGAAATTAAAAAATACTTAGAAATAAATGACAATGAAAACACGGTGACCCAAAACCTATGGGATGCAGCAAAAGCAGTTCTAAGAGGGAAGTTTATAGCAATACAATCCTACCTCAAGAAACAAGAAACATCTCAAATAAACAACCTAACCTTACACCTAAAGCAATTAGAGAAAGAAGAACAAAAAAACCCCCCAAGGTTAGCAAAAGGAAACAGATCATAAAAAATCAGATCAGAAATACATGAAAAAGAAATGATGGAAACAATAGCAAAGATCAAAAAATATTAAAACGTGGTTCTTTGAGAAGATAAACAAAATGGATAAACCATTAGCCAGACTCATCAAGAAAAAAAGAGAAAAGACTGAAATCAATAGAATTAGAAATAAAAAAGGAGAAGTAACAACTGACACTGCCAAAAAACAAAGGATCATGAGAGACTACTACAAGCAACTATATGCCAATAAAATGGACAACCTGTAAGAAATGGACAAATTCTTAGAAAAGCACAACCGTCTGAGACTGAACCAGGAAGAAATAGAAAATATAAACAGACCAATCACAAGCACTGAAAATGAAACTGTGATTAAAAATCTTCCAACAAACACAACCGCAGGACCATATGGCTTCACAGGCAAATTCTGTCAAACATTTAGATAGATATAAATACCTACCCTTCTCAAACTCTTCCAAAATATAGCAGAAGGAGGAACACTCCCAAACTCATTCTATGAGGCCACCATCACCCTGATACCAAAACCAGATAAAGATGTCAGAAAAAAAGAAAACTACAGGCCAATATCACTGATGAACATAGATGCAAAAATCCTCAACAAAATACTAGCAAACAGAATCCAACAGCACATTAAAAGGATCATACACCATGATCAAGTGAGGTTTATCCCAGGAATGCAAGGATTCTTCAATACACGCAAATCTATCAATGTGATAAACCATATTATCAAATCAAAGGAGACAAACCATGTGATCATCTCAATAGATGCAGAAAAAGCTTTCGACAAAATTCAACACCCATTTATGACAAAAACCCTCCAGAAAGTAGGCATAGAGGGAACTTACCTCAACATAATAAAGCCCATATATGACAAACCAACAGCCAACATCGTTTTCAATGGTGAAAAACTGAAACCATTTCCACTAAGATCAGGAACAAGACAAGGTTGCCCATTCTCACCACTATTATTCAACATAGTTTTGGAAGTCTTAGCCACAGCAATCTGAGAAGAAAAAGAAATAAAAGGAGTCCATATCAGAAAAGAAGAAGTAAAGCTGTCACTGTTTGCAATATATAAAAAAGTTAAATTTAATTTAAAAAAAGTAAACAAAATGCAGTTATATAGTGAAATATATTTTTAAATTAATGACTCCAGGCAAGATTTTTTTAATCTTTCAAAGCTAAAATGAATAAAGCATAAGTTCCAGTTAAAAAAATAAACAAAAATAAAATAAAATGGCAATTTTTATCAGAATAAGAAGAAATCATACTAGGAGAAATAGAACTTTAAATGTAAAGGGGTTTTATTTATTTTTGGCTAAAATACTATAATTGTGTAATAGTCTTAATAGCTTTTGGAACTTTTAATTATATAGAGCACTTTGATACAAGTGCATGTTTAATTGCATATAAGAAAGAAGTGGTGGTATACAGAAGGAAAATCTGCTTCAAAACACTAATATATTCACATGCCAAATAATAATGTTACTTTATCATTTCCTTCCTAGAGGACAGACCTCTTTAAGCCAATATTTAAAATGCATGAATTTATATAAGCAGACCTGCAGGTGCAGTAATGTTTGTTGGAGTTAAAATTTCTATGCACTTTTCCATAATTAACTAGTAGTAATTTAATTCAATTGGGAAATTTAGGCCTCATTTTTAACTAACACCAATTAAGATAATTATATTGTACAGATAAATTCACTTTTTGGTTATGATATGATGAATCATCCATTTCATCTTCATTTCTATTCCTGCAGTGTTTGAGTTGTGTCACTTTCTACCATACAGATGTTTCTTCTTAGTTTCAGTTCAGTGGTAAGTGAAGTGATTTTAGCAGTCCATCGAACATTGTGTTTCTGTCTCACAGGCAAACTGCTATACAGCAAATTCATGAATTGCAGTTCTGAACCTTTAATATTTACAAATCATCAAAGTTCCCCAATCAGTGTGGGAATTTTTTTAACACTTCACTTCCTAACATTTTGTGAAGCACAGAAATGTAATTCATTTTTATTCCATTTAGTTATGATTATGATATATGCTATTAGTTTCTGTTATTATTATTGAACTAAATGTTGATATTATTTAAAATTCACTAAATCAGGTAATTTTAAAAGGTTAAGGTATCACTGTCTTGAATGGTAACAGTTAAGTAAAATATACCGTGAATGCAATTCAAAAAGCATCTTACAAACATCATCTAAAATAACCACAGTTTTAGAAAGCACATATCAGTTATTTCCTATATATGACCAAAAACATTCAGATAGCAAATAAACCTGTAAAATTAGAAGTTGTTTGTAGAGCTACTTCCACAAATTTTTCTAAACGTTAAAGGATAAAGCTCATGCAGTTTATAATGCAATTACACTGCGTAGAAACTTTTAAAAATATATTTTCCAATACATGCATTATAATATAAATCTACTGTAAATAATTCCTCTACCATACTAATCATTCTGGACGTCTTGCAACATTGTTTAAATCTAGTTCTATATGGTTCTTATTGACTTGACTTTTTATCCATATTAATTGTTCACTATGTGGCAATTTAAAGATATTGTAATACTAATATTATTCCAATCTGATTAAAGATGAGAATAATTATTTAACCATTAAGTAATAGTTAATAACTATTTACAAAGCATCAAATAGAAAACCAAACACCATGAGGTCTAAGTCACACAAAAGTCTCAGATTCTCAATATTCTCAGCTTGGTCTCATGGAAATATCATTGTAATAGCTGAGAAGTCCTAAATCTACAATAAACTAGCTATAAAGCAAATGAGCAAGAAATTTCAAACTTAGGATTTCTGTGTCCTGATTTTTAAAATAAAGTGGTTAGGTTAAATGAAACTCAAAATCTCTTCCATATAAAAATATCCTCAAATTTTTTTCTTTGTGAACACAAAGAAACTTGATCTGTCTCTTCTTGCTAAAGAGTGATTATATATTATTTTTGTTAGGTTCTTAAATGATAGTAGTCTTACAATATGTTTCTAGATTTATGTATTTTTATATAATTTTAGCCTATTATAAGAACTGAAGCCTGGCTCTCTCAGACACCTTAACCAGACAGCAGCACTATTAGAAGCCCTCTTTTAGAAGAGAGGGGGATAACTACTGTCCCCGTTCCTCCGACAGGGTGATCACAGTGAGGACATTCAGATGTTTATTCTGTGTTTTGTGAGCAACTTGTATTTTCTAGAGGTTACCACAGGGCACTGAGTAGAGTTCCCTGAACTATACAGTAGGGTCATTCTTAGATTTGGTTAGCATAAAATACATTGATTTAAACCTATCTTTCTTGAAAAATTTCCTGAGAAGATGGCAGAGGAGAAGGATGTGCTCTCACTCCTTCTTGTGAGGGAGCCAGAATCATAACTAATTGCTGAACAATCATCCACAGGAAGACACTGGAACTCACCATAAAAGATACCCCACATTCATCCAAAGAAAAAGGAGAAGACGCAGTGAGATGGTAGGAGGGGCGCAATCACAATAAAATCAAATCCCATAACCACTGGGTGGGTGACTCACAAACTGAAGAACAATTATAACACAGAAGTCCACCCACTGGAGTGAAAGTTCTGAGCCCCAAGTCAGGCTTCCAGCCTAGGGGTCCAGCAATGGAAGGAGGAATTCCCAGATAGTCCGACTTTGAAGGCTAGCAGGATTTGATCACAGGACTTCAACAGGACTGGGGGAAACAGAGACTCCACTCTTGGAGGGCACACACAAAGTAGTGTGTGCATCAGGACCCAGGGGGAAGGAGCAGTGACCCGATAGGAGACTGAACCAGGCCTACGAGCGAGTGTTGGAGAGTCTCCTGCAGAGGCAGGGGGTGTCTGTGGCTCACTGCAGGGACAAGGACACTGGCAGCAGAAGTTCTGAGAAGTACTCCTTGGCGTGACCCCTCCGGGAGTCCACCATTAGCCCCACCAAAGAGCCTGTAGGCTCCAGTACTGGGTCGCCTCAGGCAAAACAACCAACAGGGAGGGAACTCAGCCCCACACATAAGCAGACAAGTGGATTAAAGTTTTACTGAGCTCTACCCAGCAGAGCAACACCCAGCTCTACCCACCACCAGTCCCTCCCAACAGGAAGCTTTCACAAGCCTCTTAGGCAGCCTCATCCATCAGAGGGCAGACAGCAGAAGCAAGAACTACAATCCTACAGCCTGTGGAACGTAAACCACATTCACAGAAAGATAGATAAAATGAAAAGGCAGAGGACTATGTACCAGATGAAGGAACAAGATAAAACCCCAGAAAAACAACTAAATGAAGTGGAGATAGGCAACCTTCCAGAAAAAGAACTCATCAGAATAAAAACAGTGAAGATGATCCAGGACCTCGGAAAAAGAATGGAGGCAAAGATCGAGAAGATGCAAGAAATGTTTAACAAAGACCTACAAGAATTAAAGAACAAACACCTACAAGAATTACAGAACAAACACCTGGAAGAATTAAAGAACAAACAAACAGAGATGAACAATACAATAACTAAAATGAAAAATACACTAGAAGGAATCAATAGCAGAATAACTGAGGCAGAAGAATAGATAAGTGACCTGGAAGACAGAATGGTGGAATACACTGCTATGGAACAGAATGAAGAAAAAAGAATGAAAAGAAATGAAGACAGCCTAAGAGATCTCTGGGACAACATTAAATGCAACAATATTCGCATTATAGTGGTCCCAGAGGAGAAGAGAGAGGGAAAGGACCTGAGAAAATATTTGAAGAGATTGTAGTTGAAAACTTCCCTAACATGGGAAAGGAAATAGCCACCCAATTCCAGAAAGCACAGAGAGTCCCACACAGGATAAACCCAAGGAGAAACACACCTAGACACATAGTAATAAAATGGACAAAAATTAAAGACAAAGAAAACTTATTAAAAACAACAAGGGGAAAATGACAAATAACATACAAGGGAACTCCCATAAGGTTAACAACTGATTTCTCAGCAGAAGATCTACAAGCCAGAATGGAGTGGCATTATATATTTAAAGTGATGAAAGGGAAGAACCTACAACCAAGGTTACTCTACCCGGCAAGGATCTCATTCAGATTTGACAGAGAAATCAAAAGCTTTACAGACAAGCAAAAGTTAAGAGAATTCAGCACCACCAAACCAGCTCTATAACAAATGCTAAAGGAACTTCTCTAAGTGGGAAACACAAGAGAAGAAAAGGACTTACAAAAACAAACCCAAAAAAATTAAGAAAATGGAAATAGGAACATACATATTGATAATTACCTTAAATGTGAATGGATTAAATGTTTCAACCAAAAGACACAGGCTTGCTGAATGGATACAAAAACAAGATCCATATATATGCTGTCTACAAGAGACCCACTTCAGACCTAGGGACACATACAGACTGAAAGTGAGGGGATGGAAAAAGATATTCCATGCAAATGGAAATCAAAAGAAAGCTGGAGTAGCTATACTCGTATCAGATAAAATAGACTTTAAAATAAAGAATGTTACAAGAGACAACGAAGGACACTACATAATGATCAAGGGATCAATCCAAGAAGAAGATATAACAATTATAAATATATATGCACCCAACATAGGAGCACCTCAACACATAAGGCAAATGTTAACAGCTATAAAAGAGGAAATCAACAGTAACACAATAAT
The DNA here is from genome assembly GCF_965194805.1 of Balaenoptera borealis. Taxonomy (NCBI): domain Eukaryota; kingdom Metazoa; phylum Chordata; class Mammalia; order Artiodactyla; family Balaenopteridae; genus Balaenoptera; species Balaenoptera borealis. The sequence goes on from NC_138862.1 coordinate 44,162,333, forward strand.
AGTGGAGGACTTTAACACCTCACTTACACCAATGGACAGATCATCCAGACAGAAAATTAATAAGGAAACACAAGCTTTAAATGACACAATAGAACAGATAGATTTAATTGATATTTATAAGACATTCCATCCAAAAACAGCAGATTACACTTTCTTCTCAAATGTGCACGGAACTTTCTCCAGGATAGATCACATCTTGGGTCACAAATCAAGCCTTAGTAAACTTAAGAAAATTGAAATCATATCAAGCTTCTTTTCTGACCACAACCTGTGAGATTAGAAATAAACTACAGGGAAAAAAATGTAAAAAACACAGACACGTGGAGGCTAAACAATACATTACTAAATAACCAGGAGATCACTGAAGGAATCAAAGAGGAAATTAAAAAATACCTAGAGACAAATGACAACAAAAACACGACGATCCAAAACCATTGGAATGCAACAAAAGCAGTTCTAAGCGGGTAGTTTATAGCAATACAAGCCTACCTCAAGAAACAAGAAAAATCTCAAATAAACAATCTAAACTTACACCTAAAGGAACTCTAGAAGGAAGAACAAACAAAACCCAAAGTTAGCAGAGGGAAAGAAATCATAAAGATCAGAGCAGAAATAAATGAAATAGAAACAAAGAAAACAATAGCAAAGATCAATAAAACTAAAAGCTGGTTCTTTGAGAAGATAAGCAAAATTGATAGACTGTTAGCCAGACTCATCAAGAAAAAGAGGGAGAGGACTCAAATCAATAAAATTAGAAATGAAAAAGGAGAAGTTACAACGGACACCACAGAAATACAAATCATCATAAGAGACTACTACAAGCAATAAAATGGACAACCTGGAAGAAATGGACAAATTCTTAGAAAGATATAACCTTCCAAGACTGAACCAGGAAGAAAATGAAAATCTGAACAGACCAATCACAAGTAATGAAATTGAAATGGTGATTAAAAATCTTCCAACAAACAAAAGTTCAGGACCAGATGGCCCCACAGGCAAATTCCATCAAACATTTAGAGAAGAGCTAACACCCATCTTTCTCAAACTCTTCCAAAAAATTGCAGAGGAAGGAACACTCAAACTCGTTCTGTGAGGCCACCATCACCCTGATGCCAAAACCAGACGGATACTACAAAAAAAGAAAATTACAGGCCAATGTCACTGATGAACATAGATGCAAAAATCCTCAACAAAATACTAACAGAGGCCAACAACACATGAAAAGTATCATACACCATGATCAAGTGGGGTTTATCCCAGGGATGCAAGGATTCTTCAATATAAGCAAATCCATCAATGTGATACACCATATTAACAAATTGAAGAATAAAAACCATATGATCATCTCAATAGATGAAGAAAAAGGTTTTGACAAAATTCAGAACCCATTTATGATAAAAACTCTCTAGAAAGTGCACACAGAGTGAAACTACCTCAACATAATAAAGCCCATATACAACAAACCCACAGTAAACATCATTCTCAATTGTGAAAACCTGAAAGCATTTCGTCTAAGGTGAGGAACAAGACAAGGATGTCCACTCTCACTACTATTATTCAACATGGTTTTGGAAGTTTTAGCTATGGCAATCAGAGAAGAAAAAGAAATAAAAGGAATACAAATTGGAAAAGAAGAATTAAGCTGTCATTGTTTGCAGATGACATGATACTATACATAGAGAATCCTAAAGATGCCACCAGAAAACTACTAGAGCTAATCATTGTATTTGGTAAAGTTGCAGGATACAAAATTAATGCACAGAAATCTCTTGCATTCCTATACGCTAACAACGAAAGATCAGAAAAAGAAATTAAGGAAACAATCCCATTCACCATTGCAACAAAAAGAATAAAATACCTAGGAATAAACCTACCTAAGGAGGTAGAAGACCTGTACTCAGAAAACTATAAGACACTGATGAAAGAAACCAAAGATGACACAAACAGATGGAGAGATATACCATGTTCTTGGATTGGAAGAATCAACATTGTGAAAATGACTATACTCCCCAAAGCAATCTACAGATTCAATGCAATCCCTATCAAATTACCAGTGGCATTTTTTACAGAACTAGAACAAAAAATCTTAAAATTTGTATGGAGACACAAAAGACCCCAAATAGCCAAAGAAATCTTGAGGGAAAAAAACAGAGGTGGAGGATATTGCACCCTTTGTTGTTTTCCTGTCACTATAAAGTGATTCCCTTGGTCTGAGGCCGTGTTATGCATGATCCTATGATTTCAAGTCCTCAGAGAATTGTCGGCAAAGGCATTGTGAACAACCTAGGCAAATTAATTTCCAGAATGTGTGATAATCTCTGTAAATACAAATTGTTGTTACTCATCCCCCTGTCAAGAAAGAAAGAGTAAAATGTAATAAACTTGCCAGTGTGAGACTGCTTGATTCTCTTGAAAGGTAGTAATGTATTGATGGTAGGGGTTCAGGGAAATAACCTCAAGATTGGTCTGAGAATCACTGCATTCAAAGCAAAAGAACATGGGCTGGACTGACATGTATCACCTGGTCTCCACATGGCTGTACTCCAAAAGGGCCATGGTAGCATTTTGGGTCTCAGGTATAAAATCCTGAATCCAAACATCCTCAGAATATCTGGGTGGTATCCTTCCTCAATGTTTGTTATTCTGGTAAATGACTGTGATCTTTTTGGTAAATATTGGGAGAAATATATATATATGTATGTATACACACACACACACACACACATATAAATACACATACTTGTGGTCACATTGCAGATTCTTCCTCAGTAAGGCCAGATCTCTTCAACTGATGGCCCCTGGGTTTAAGAACAAGCCCAGTATTTGAACTTAGTGAGGGACTGTGATTTTCCATATTCTCATTTATTATATTTCAATTATTTCTTTTATAATTTTTATGGAGACACTTCGTCTACAAAAATACTTTTATTTCCTGTTTTCAATTGCTTGCAGTTGGACTTGCTAGTATTATTTACAAAATACTACTTCTCTTCAAAATTTTAATTATGTAGTTTGTTATTAGTTGAATTTTGACACATTATGATGATAGAGAATGCATTGAATTGTGGCTGTGTTCAGATTTAATGAAAAATGGATGTTGAGTAGAATAAATTACTTTTTCATGATTTATCAAAATAATCATGTGCTTTTCAGCTTTTAATTGAAGTATTTATTTGGAGTGTATTTGCTTTGAGGTGGTTTCATTCTAGTGGGAGATTGTTTTGATTTATGTCATGAAAACATTGCCCAAAAGAAAAAGCATAACTTTCTCAAGATTGATTAGAAATTAATTAATTTTTATAATGAGTATAAAATTCACACAAAACTTGCAAGATCTCCGAATGGTGCTCCAAAAATTACCAACACCACCCCCCATAAAGGAAGAAGAAAATGGCAAAGAAAAACATTTTTAAGGGTACAAACCTCCAGTTTTAAGATGAATAAATATTAGGGATGTATTGTACACCATGGCGACAATAGTTAACAACATTGTACTGTATATTTGAAAGTTACTGAGAGAATGTTAAAAGTTCTCACCACACACACACACACACAAACTGTAACTATGTAAGGTGACGTACGTGCTAACTAACCATATTGCGGTAATCATTTAGTAATACATACATGTATCAAATCATAATATTATATACCTTAAACTTATAAAATGTGTCAATTATATCTCAATATAACTGACTGAAAAAAAGAAAACAAACAAAATAGCCTAAAATTTTATGTCAAATTGTATGAATCACAAGTTTGTGAACGAGTGAATGGAAAGTTTTCTTTTGTGAACAAAAGAAAGCAAATAGGAGATTATTGGCTAGTTAGGATGTTGTTGGCTGCTGAATACATGGCCAAGTGGATTTAACTTCCTCTCTTTCTTTTCCTCATTGGCATTTGTGGCATAGTTAGGGTAACAGCTGGATATGGGACTCATCAGCCAGGAGGGAATATTGAAGCTGCCTGTGTGACGGAAAGAACAGAAGTTTCCTCTATTACTTGAACTCTCCTTTCTTTAACCGACTCATTTTTTCATTACATTTTCTCCAAGAAAGATCCACAGCTTAGAAAACAAAATTTGACTTTATTTAACCAGTTAATAAAAATACTTTTTTTGTCATTACTAGATTTATGTCACACTTGGAGATAAATTTTTCCATTTTGAATATAATTGTTTTAAAGCAGCAAGCAGATTATAAAAGCACAGCCAGCATATCCAGGGTTATTTGTGTTATGTCTCACTCTGCTGTTGGTATAGATGTTAAAAGAAGATAAGAAGACCTGACGTATGATGGGCAGCAAGGCAGCGCAGAGGTCCAGGTGGAATCTGCTCAGTCTCTGGCTCACAGCAGGCTGGAGACTGGTCAGTTAAAGAGAAACATGTATGTGTTTCACAAGATGTTGGCAAAGGGAAGCACCCAAGACTGATCCTGACAGTATATCCCCAATTTGAAAATGGCATATGCTGATGTCCTTTGACCGCTCACTCATGACAGATGCCTTTTAACCAGGTCAGACAAACAGAACATGAAAGACACAACCTATGCTTCTACTGGACTCTGGCCTGAGTTCTCAAACAGCAAGCCCGTTTTGGCATCAGGCCATTTTCCAACCTTTACCCTGATATCCACCCATTTTCTTCATTTGGGCATTTGTTATTGACTATGTTACTGTTTTACGACCCCTCTTCTACATAATGGAACACTTTCATGTAACTTTTCAAATCACTTATATAACTTTAGATTTGGTTGTGATTATATCTTCCCTTTCTTTCCTTTTTTTCCATAATGATATTTTCTGGAGTGCCTGTTATGTGACTGGCATAGTGTTAGTTTGGGGATCACAGGTGAAAAACAAAACAGGATCTTTATCTTGTAAAATTTAAAGCCTAGTATATCAGAAATGAAGGCAGTCAGATAATTAAAATACACTTAAATTCCTTCTATGGTAAGGCAATATTCAAAATACTATGAAGACACATAAGAGAGGTGTGTACATAAGGAAGTTTCCCAGAGAAAGTGACTTCTGTGATGTGTGAATGTTAAACAAACTTTAACCAGATGGATGTGGAAAAGAAGGGAGAATTTCAGGAAGAAAGAACAGCAAGCATAAAACATGAGTCAAGAGAAAGTACCCTCAACATAGATTTTCAGAAACAGAACTACAACAGGTTGAGGCTAGAATATAAGCAGAGGAGAGACTTGAAATTCCCTGTAAGTAATGCCAAAACATGAACCTTTTTTAACTTGTAGGATGACATGATTAGAATTTCAGTTTGAGAGGCAACATACAAACAACAGTGGTTCTTGCTCTGCATTTACATCATAATAAATATTATTAAAATTGGAGCTTGTAAACACTCAAGATAAATTTATTTAAAATACGGTTTTTAAAAATAGAAAAGAAAGCACACACAGAGTTTTGGAATCACTAATTCAAACACTGTTCTCTTGATTAGAACTTAAGCGTATTTTACTATATTAAAAAACAGAAGGATACTTTAGCATTTTATTTGTAGGATTATAATTGGAAACGTATTTGAGCATTCAGGTAGAATTCTAATACTATTTCAATTTTGGTTAGTGAAGAAGCTCACTCTTCTCTGACAATTTAATGAATGGAAACCAAGAGGCATCTAAGGGTAACAAAGATTGAGTCTTGCAACCAAAACTCTAATAATGGTTTAAAATCAAAAGATTTCCACACTTTCTGAGATTTAAGAAGCCTTTGTGCTAATTCTCTTAGGTTTCAGAGTTCTTTAAAAACTCTTAAACAAATGTTCTAGAGAATTTTTTTTTAAAAACCTTCATTTAAAATGCAAATGTTCATATCTTGTACATATATACAAATTATTCTCATCCTACATTTATATTTTCCTACTCCAAACACAGTATTTCTTTAATGACTATTCATCTCATTTCCAAGTGAGTGCTGATTTTTCCTAATATACTCAAAGTTCATATAATAATTGTGTAGGCATAAAAGAGATATAATTAGATAGGTGGCTACATTTGAATGGTTATGTTACCACTGCTATTGATTAATCAATACCAATTATTTTGAATGCCTCCCTGTGACAGCTGATGATGAAGGAAACTTCAAAAAAAAAACAACTTTATTCTAAGAAAACATATTTTGAGTAAGAGATAAATTTAATGAAGCCAAGGAATCTCTTGTAAACCAACCAATCCAGAGCACAGACTAGCCAGTTACCACCTTTCTGGAGCTCTCACAGTTTGAGCCACTATCTTTTGCCCTAATATCACCCCCAGCCAGGTACCAGATAACTCAAGACAGTCTCTATACCCTAGAACACGCTGAAATTATTCAAAAGTAGCCAATCCTAAGTCTGCTTACCCTGCCTTCCCTTGCCTTTCCTGTGGAAGCCATAACAAAGGCTCTTGCCATGCTTTCTACTTGCTCCTTCTGCCTCTGGACCCATCCTGGTGCTTCCCCATGTGGCCCTGCATGGTGTGGTGTTCCCCCTCCTCCTGGAAACTGAGAGTAACAAACTCTCTTTTCTTTTTTTTTTTATTTTTTATTTAATTTATTTATTTATATATGGCTGTGTTGGGTCTTCGTTTCTGGGCGAGGGCTTTCTCTAGTTGTGGCAAGTGGGGGCCACTCTTCATCACAGTGCGCGGGCCTATCACTATCGCGGCCTCTCTTGTTGTGGAGCACAGGCTCCAGATGCGCAGGCTCAGTAATTGTGGCTCACGGGCCCAGCTGCTCCGTGGCATGTGGGATCTTCCCAGACCAGGGCTCGAACCCATGTCCCCTGCATTGGCAGGCAGATTCTTAACCACTGTGCCACCAGGGAAGCCCCCAAACTCTCTTTTCAATAGCAATCATCTTATGTTGGCCTCATCATACCTGAATAATAATAAATTATAATAAATTCCATATTTTAAAACATATGTATGTATATATGTGTGTGTCTGTACTGTATATATGTGTATTTTATGCTGAGAGGGTTTTTATGGTACAAATCAACCACTGTATTATTCCTCTCTTCCATTAACCAATAACACTGTGTATATGTTTAAGAAACAACTTAGTCTACTAAATAGATCAATTTATTCATTTTGAGATTTTTGACTTTCCTAAATACCAGTAAAAGCCATTGAAAATGATTTCAAACAGGTTTGTAGATTTTTTTAAACATATGGCATCTTTCTGATGCAGTTTATCCCTTTTAAAATAAAAATATGACTACAAAAACATATGTTTCTCAGTAAAAATAAAGATAGTTTTTTATGAAAATGACTTGCCAATAGGAAGAAAGTAAATAGTTTCAAACTCATTTTTCAAAAGATTACACTGTGCCACTAAGGATTAAGATGAGAACTGAGGTCAGTAATCAAGTTTCCATTATATATATGTATGTCTTTTCTAACAGAAAAATAACTTTAAAAGCTTCTGTAATTCTTTCAAGATCTAGTTATATAAATTGATATCTCTACTTGAATGCCAAAGAGATATATGTGGATATATGTATATGTATAGCTGATTCACTTTGTTATAAAGCAGAAATTAACACACCATTGTAAAGCAATTATACTCCAATAAAGATATTAAAAAAAAAAGAGATAGATATGTATCTTGACACGTCTTCATTTCACCCTTACTCCTAATCAACTGACACTACCATTCATTCATTGCTTAGGGAAAAATTATTAGAGCAATCCTTTTTTACTTTCTTCACACCATGATACATGTACAGTTCTAAAATATGTCTTCTTACCAAAATATGTGTTAGAAAAAATTACCACAACTTTCTATGACCTATACCACCTTCACATTTGTCTAGTCTACTATTTTTTTCACTGTTTTCTCTGAACTAAATTAAGGCCATAACCTCTGTCCATCCTCTATAGTATATTTCCCAGATGGGAAGCAAGAATAAATTGGAACATTAACTAACCTGACCAAAATTCTGTAAAATCTAAACTCCATACCATGGAATACTATGCCTTGCACAAACATCTCCTCCTTACTGTCCAACTACACTCTTCTCTACTCCATATGCCTTGGCATGTCTCAAGTAGTATTGGTAGTTATTTGAAGCAAGAAAACTTTCAGTAAAATTAACAACCATAATATGGATTAAGCAATGATATCAGAATACCAAGCTGAAGTTTAAATTTCATTGTCAACTTCCTGTGAAGGCTCAGTCTCTAAGAAATTTATCTAGTTGTACGTGGACAGAAATGATACTTTGGCATGTTAAAGCAATTATGTTCAATCCTTTTAAATTTCCCATTACTAGGGTTCCCTTGCCTACCATATCAAGTGTTAAACTTGAGCAACTTGAATCCTAGCCTTTCTTCGATAATGTAAGGGTCATATATTACATAGGAATCATAAGTATCCAGTGATTAGAGAGGATGAGAAAAAGAAAAGCTTATTTGTCCAGGCTGCAGATGTATGGGGAAAGTACAAAATGCCATAGGTAACTAGAAATATGTGTCAAGCCTTCCTTTTCTACATTAAATTCCCAAAGAGGCAAGGAGGAAAGGTGAGTAGAAGTAGGAAGGAGTCCCAAGTTGAAGGATTTTTATAGGTACATCTAGAACCATGAGTTCCCAAGATATAGGCCATAGCACCATATGCCAGAAACATGTTTGGTAATCAGGTAGACAAGATACCTGCAGACACCAGAGGACTCAGAAGATGGTGTTTGTTTCTTGAACCAGCAATGCCATCCTCTCTCTCTTTTGGTTCCATGGGTCACATAAAATGTACTCCCCTCTGTCCCCCTCCTCCGCATGCTAATGTCACCCAGAACAAAGTGATTAAATTTTTCACATGTATTTTTATAGTAGAGCACATTTTACAGTTCCTCACACTTTTTTTTGATATGAACAATTCATTTTGATTTCTGTTTCCAGAATGAGCAATTTCACTCATTTTCAGGGAAGAAAAGATATCTATCTACAGTGTGAGAGTATAACTATAGATTGAGAAGATCTAAACCAAATAACAATTTAGTATAAGCCTGTGGTTGTTAAGGTGAAGTGAGATAACCTACTCCAATTCTTCATCTACTTAATGATATTTTAAAATTATATAACAGTCTTAGAAATCTTGTAAAGAATGGAGAGCATGGAAAACGACATGAAGTCATAGGAAGAGAAAACAATGATGGCATTGAAAACAATTGGGAGCTTTAAGATTTAAGAGAGGTGAAATCTTCCTTGAAGGCACAATGCAATACAATCAAATGCAAGAAAATAAGTTTATAAAATTGTTGCATATTTATATAAATCTAATTTTCTCTGTTTTTTGCCAGTCAAAATAAAATAATAGACTTTTAGTTTATTCATTTTTCTAGTTTTGTCTTTTCTAACTTTGTTCTGTTTACTTTTTGTTTTGATAGGTTTTATATATACTAGAAAATAATTTCATAGGTCTATGAAATTTAGAAAGTTAATAGAAATTTTACAAAACTTAAAAATGTGAATATTTGCATTATCAATTGACACAAATCTAATATTTACTCATTGCAATTAAACTTTGATTAGCTTGCATTTTCAGAATATCTTGGTTTAGGTCAATAATGATAATAATAAAATTGTCAGCGTTAAGTTTGGTACCAATGAACCAGTGGGAATAAAAATGTTGCCACTTTTCACAGGCTAATATTAGTTAATGTATTGGTGATGGGTCAATGAGAGAGACAACATTACCCTGAACTTTATTAAATCTATAACATTTTCCTTGCAGATTGATTATTATATAGTTATTATTATGTGCTACTCAATTAACAGCAATAAATTTCTTAAATAGAAGAGCTTGGAAAAACATTGTACATTCTCCACATAATTTTTCAAATTATTATGAACAAATTACTCATAATGATATATTAACAATTTGAACATAAGATATTATGGAAAACTAGGTAAATTTGTGGAAAAACTGGGTAAGTGTGTGTGTGTGTGTGTGTGTAAAACTGAACTGCAAGGACAGGGGGGTGTAAAGGGAGAGAGAGAGTCCTTATATACAAGCCTGCCTGTAGATTTGATTTCTGTATTAAACTTGATCAAAATAGTATGATCAGGACACAAGTCTCATCATTATCAAATCAGGAGTTCTCATCAAAACACTGCTTTTTTTCTTCTTTTTTTTTTTTTAAGTATAATGGGCTAATAGCCAAAAGTAGAGTTTTATCAAAAAGTTATGAGTTAAATGGTGAGGAAGAGGCCACTGCCAGGACTCAATCAAATTCCCGGACTCTCAGCCTACCGTATGGCTGACACGGTCTTGGTGCTCTGGCCAGGTGTCAGGCCTGTGCCACTGAGGTGGGAGAGCCAAATTCAGGACATTGGTCCACCAGAGAACTCCCAGATCCATGTAATATCAAATGGCGAAAACTCTTCCAGAGATCACCATCTCAACGCGAAGACCCAGCTCCACACAACGAGCAGCAAGCTACAGTGCTGGACATCCTATGCCAAACAACTAGCAGGACAGGAACTCAAACCCACCCATTAGCAGGGTGGCTGCCTAAAATCATAATAAGGTCACAGACACCCCAAAACAAACCATCAGACGTGGCCCTGCAAACCAGAAACACAAGATCGAGCCTCACTGACCAGACCACAGGCACAGCACTAGTCCCCTCCACCCAGATGCCTACACAGTCACTGAACCAACCATAGCCACTGGGGGCAGACACCAAAAATAACACAAATTAGGAACGTGCAGGCTGCAAAAAGGAGACCTCAAACACAGTAAGTTAAGGAAAATGAGAAGACAGAGAAACACACAGCAGATGAAGGAGCAAGGGAAAACCCCACCAAACCAAAGAAATGAAGAGGAAATAGGCAGTTTACATGAAAAAGAATTCAGACTAATGATAGTAAAGATGATCCAAAATCATGGAAATAGAATGGAGAAAATACAAGAAAAGTTTAACAAGGACCTAGAAGAACTAAAGAGCAAACAAACAATGATGAACAACACAATAAATGAAATTAAAAATTCTCTAGAAGGAATCATTAGCAGAATAACTGAGGCAGAAGAATGGATAAGTGACCAGGAAAATAAAAGAGTAGAAATATCTACTGCAGAGCAGAATAAAGAAAAAAGAATGAAAAGAATTGAGGACAGTCTCAGAGACTGCTGGGACAGCATTAAATGCACCAACATTAGAATTATAGGGGTCCCAGAAGAAGAAGAGAAAAAGAAAGGGACTGAGAAAATATTTGAGGAGATTATAGTTGAAAACTTCCCTAATATGGGAAAGGAAATAGTCAATCAAGTTCAGGAAGCACAGAGAGTCCCATACAGGATAAATCCAAGGAGAAACACGCCTAGACACATATTAATCACACTATCAAGAATTAAAGACAAAGAAAAAATATAAAAAGCAGCAAGGGAAAAACAACAAATAACACACAAGGGAATCCCCATAAGGTTAAGAGCTGATCTTTCAGCATAAACTCTGCAAGCCAGAAAGGAGTGGTGGGACATATTTAAAGTGATGAAAGGGAAAAACCTACAACCAATATTCCTCTACCCAGCAAGGATCACATTCAGATTCAGTGGAGAAATTAAAAACTTTACAGAAAAGCAAAAGCTAAGAGAATTCAGCATCACCAAACCAGCTCTACAACAAATGCTAAAGGAACTTCTCTAGGCAGGAAACACAAGAGAAGGAAAAAACCTACAATAATAAACCCAAAACAATTAAGAAAATGGTAATAGGAACATACATATCGATAACTACCTTAAATGTAAATGGATTAAATGCTCCAACCAAAAGACATAGACTGGCTGAATGGATACAAAAACAAGACCCATATATATGCTGTCTACAGGAGACCCACTACAGACCTAGGGACACATACAGGCTGAAAGTAAGGGGATGGAAAAAGATATTCCATGTAAATGCAAATCAAAAGAAAGGTGGAGTAGCAATTCTCATATCAGAAAAAATAGACTTTAAGATAAAGACTATTACAAGACACAAAGAAGGACACTACATAATGATCAAGGGATCAATCCAAGAAGAAAATATAACAATTGTAATATTTATGCACCCAATTTAGGAGCACCTTAATACATAAGGCAAATGGTAACAGCCATAAAAGGGGAAATCAACAGTAACACAATCATAGTAGGGGATTTTAACACCCCACTGTCACCAGTGGACAGATAATCCAAAATGAAAATAAATAAGGAAACACAAGCTTTAAATGATACATTAAACATGATGGACTTAATTGATACTTACAGGACATTCCATCCAAAAACAACAGAATACACTTTCTTCTCAAGTGCTCATGGAAGATTCTCCAGGATAGATCATATCTTGGGTCACATATCAAGCATTGGTAAATTCAAGAAAATTGAAATTGCATCAAGTATCTTTTCCGACCACAACGCTATGAGACTAGATATCAATTACAGGAAAAATCGGTAAAAAATAGAAACACATGGAGGCTAAACAGTACACTACTTAATAACCAAGAGATCATTGAAGAAATCAAAGAGGAAATTTAAAAATACCTAGAAACAAATGACAATGAAAACACGATGACCCAAAACCTATGGGATGCAGCAAAAGCAGTACTAAGAGGGAAGTTTATAGCCATACAATCCCACCTCAGAAACAAGAAAGAGCTCAAATAAACAACCTAACCTTACACCTAAAGCAATTAGAGAAAGAACAAAAAAACCCCAAAGTTAGCAGAAGTAAAGAAATCATAAAGATCAGATCAGAAATAAATGAAAAAGAAATGAAGGTAACAATACCAAAGATCAATAAAACTAAAAGCTGGTTCTTTGAGAAGATAAACAAAATTGATAAACCATTAGCCAGACTCATCAAGAAAAAAAGGGAGAGGCCTCAAATCAATAGAATTAGAAATGAAAAAGCAAAAGTAACAAATGACACTGCCGAAATACAAAGGATCATGAGAGATTACTACAAGCAACTCTAGGCCAATAATATGGACAACCTGGAAGAAATGAACAAATTCTGAGAAAACACACCATCTGAGACTGAACTAGGAAGAAATAGAAAATATAAACAGACCAATCACAAGCACTGAAATTGAGACTATGATTAAAAATCTTCCAACAAACAAAAGCCCAGGACCAGATGGCTTCACAGGCGAATTCTATCAAACATTTAAAGAAGAGCTAACACTTTTCCTTCTCAAAATCTTCCAAAATATAGCAGAGGGAGGAACACTCCCAAACTCATTCTACGAGGCCACCATCACCCTGATACCAAAACCAGACAAAGATGTCAGAAAGAAAGAAAACTACAGGCCAATATCACTGATGAACATAGATGTAAAACTACTCAACAGAATACTAGCAAACAAAATCCAACAGCACACTAAAAGGATCATACACCATGATCAAGTGGGGTTTATCCCAGGAATGCAAGGATTCTTCAATATATGCAAATCAGTAAATGTGATACACCATATTAACAAATTGAAGGAGAAAAACCATATGATCATCTCAATAAATGCAGGAAAAGCTTTTGAACAAATTCAACTCCCATTTATGATAAAAACCCTCCAGAAAGTAGGAATAGAGGGAACTTGCCTCAACATGATAAGGCCATATATGACAAACCCACAGCCAACATTGTTCTCAATGGTGAAAAACTGAAACCATTTCCATTAAGATCAGGAACAAGACAAGGTTGCCCACTCTCACCACTCTTATTCAACATAGTTTTGGAAGTTTTAGCCACAGCGATCAGAGAAGAAAAAGAAATAAAAGGAATCCAAATCGGAAAAGAAGAAGTAAAACTGTCACTGTTTGCAGATGACATGACACTATACATAGACAATCTTAAAGACTCTACCAGAAAACTACTAGAACTAATCAATTAATTTGGTAAAATAGCAGGATACAAAATTAATGCACAGAAATCTCTTGCATTCCTATACACTAATGATGAAAATTCTGAAAGAGAAATTAAGGAAACACTTCCATTTACCAATGCAACAAAAAGAATAAAATACCTAGAAATAAACCTACCTATGGAGACAAAAGACCTGTATGCAGAAAACTATAAGACTATGAAAGAAATCAAAGATGATGTAAACAGTTGGAGAGATATACCATGTCTTGGATTGGAAGAATCAACATTGTGAAAATCACTAAACTACCCAAAGCAATCTTCAGATTCAATGCAATCACGATCAAACTATCAATGGTATTCTTCTCAGAACTAGAACAAAAATATTCACAATTTGTGTGGAAACACAAAAGACCCCAAATAGCCAAAGCACTCTTGAGAAAGAAAAACAGAGCTGGAGGAATCAGTCTCTGAGACTTCAGACTATACTACAAAGCTACAGTAATCAAGACAGTATGGTACTGGCACAAAAAGAGAAATAAAGATCAATGGAACAGGACAGAAGGCCCAGAGATAAACCCACGTACATATGGTCACCTTATCTTTGATAAAGGTGGCAATAATATACACTGGAGAAAAGGCAGCCTCTTCAATAAGTGGTGATGGAAAACTGGGCAGCTACATATAAAAGAATAAAATTAGAACACTCCCTAACACTGTATACAAAAATAAACTCAAATGGATTAAGACCTAAATGTAAGGCCAGACACTATCAAACTCTTAGAGGAAAACATAGGCAGAACACTCTATGACATATATCACAGCAAGATACTTTTTGACCCACATCTTAGAGAAATGGAAATAAAAACAAAAATAAACAAATGGGATCTAATGAAACTTAAAAGCTTTTGCACAGCAAAGGAAACCATAAACAAGATGAAAAGACAACCCTCAAACTGGAGAAAATATTTGCAAACGAAGCAACTGACAAAGGATTAATTTCCAAATATACAAGCAGCTCACAAAGCTCAATATCATAAAAACAAACAACCCAACCCAAAAATGGGCAGAAGACCTAAATATACATTTCTCCAAAGAAGATATACAGATTTTCAACGAACACATGAAAGGATGCTCAACATCATTAATCATTAGAAAAATGCAAATGAAAACTACAATGAGGTATCACCTCACACCAGTCAGAATGGCCATCATCAAAAAATCTACAAACAATAAATGCTGGAGAGGGTGTGGTGAAAAGGGAACCCTCTTGCACTGTTGGTGGGAATGTAAATTGATACAGCCACTATGGAGAACACTATGGAGGTTCCTTAAAAAACTAAAACTAGAACTACCATATGACCCAGCAATCCCACTACTGGGCATATACCCTGAGAAAACCATAATTCAAATGAATCATTGTACCACAATGTTCATTGCAGCTCTATTTACAATAGCCAGGACATGGAAGCAACCTAAGTGTCCATTGACAGATGAATGGATCAAGAAGATGTGGCACATATATACAATGGAATGTTACTCAGTCATAAAAAGAAATGAAATTGAGTTATTTGTAGTGAGGTGGATGGACCTAGAGTCTGTCATATAGAGTGAAGTAAGTCAGAAAGAGAAAAACAAATACCGTATGCTAACACCTATATATGGAATCTAAAAAACAAAAAATTTATGAAGAACCTAGGGGCAGGACAGGAATAAAGATGCAGACGTAGAGAATGGACTTGAGGACACAGGGAGGGGGAAGGGTAAGCTGGGACGAAGTGAGAGAGTGGCATGGACATATATACACTACCAAATGTAAAATAGATAGCTAGTGGGAAGCAGCCGCATAGCAAAGGGAGATCAGCTCGGTGCTTTGTGACCACCTAGATGGGTGGGATAGGAAGGGTGAGAGGGAGATGCAAGAGGGAGGAGAATGGGGATATATGTATATGTATAGCTGATTCACTTTGTTATAAAGCAGAAACTAATGCACCATTGTAACACAATTATAGTCCAATAAAGATGTTTAAAAAATTTTTTTAAAAAGTTGGAGTTAAAAGGAAATTGAAAACAATGTGAATTTTTCTCCATTTGAAACTTATTTGAATAATACTAATCTATAAAATATACTCTCTCGAATGACATTTAATTGTAATGAAATATTCAAGAAATGTTTAGAATATATGTTATAATTTACTGACAAAGTTCAAAGCAGCAATTTTTTCCTTTGGAGAGGAAAGTTAAGCATAATTCATTCCTGTGGCTTCATCAGAGTTATAACTTGATTACCTTTCATTTGCTACTCAAAAATTTGCATTTAAAAGTATATTATTGAATGGAATTATCAAGATTCTGAGGACATTCTCGTTTTATTAACTTAACCTATATCATCTGTAGATTGGAGAGAGAGCGTGGCTTAAGGTATAAAAATGATTTCTAGAGATGGACCCTCTAGCTTCTTGTCTAACCTTGTGTGAATTAATTCACTTCTCTGAAAAAATAGTTACTTCAACTCTTATTTTAAAAATGAATACGCTTATAGTGATGAACTGACATGTGAAAGCATTTCGACCATAACTGGGCACAGGAAGAGCACTGAGGAACTGTTAGATGTTGTCATGTGCACTATGCATAAAACTGTTTGCCAAACCCAGAGGTTCGGCATTCAACAGGGTAGAGTAGGCCTTCAAAATTTCATTGAATTTCTCCACTATCAGGGTCATATCCTCCTTTCCTTGTTATTGTCCAAGACTTCTGTTATAACTGTAGTGAACTCAATTTCAAAGCCACAGCTGATAATATGCATATAATAATTGCTCAAAAGCTGTAATATTGGAAAACTATATAAAGAAAAAAGAAAAAAAATACCTCTTGATAATAAATGTTTAAGGTCAGCACAAAATCATACAATATTAGATATGTGTTTACGCCTTGACAAGTTTATCTACCTAATGAAATTTCTAATAATCTCAGTTATCATTTACATCTGAAATCATGTTCTCACTTGCCAGTTATCATACTTCTTTGAATTGACCTTTTGAACTTGACAGAAGAAATGAACAAGCTAATCTTCTACCATGAGTTTGTTATGGAACTAATTAACAGAAAAAAAATGAGATGTTTATTTTCATTGATGGATAACAGTGAACTCTAAAATACATATACTGTGAAACCTAGGGACAGGTTTCGCTCTGACCATGAGGATGCCAATTAATTGCTTAATTAATTTTAGTATGTTAAAGATTGGAACTTTATTGATGAATCTGGGGGAGGATGCCCATATAATATTAATATATGATCCCTGAATAATCTGTATTTTAAAGATTTTATCTCCAAGCATACTTTACCTTTTACCATCTTAACTTTTAAAGCATTGGTGATCACTGGTAAAAATTCTTATTTTCATAAGAGATTGATATTAAATTAATAGATAATTATATATATTTTTCTTAGGTAAAAGGTTAGCTGGCAAATGAGAAGTTCAAAACTTTAATAAGGCTAGAAAGACACATTTCAATAAACTTAATTATAAATGGAGTTGATGAGGGAAAAATAATAGTTAGCCATTTAGAGAATGAAAAAATGTGATCTCTGTCAATGGAAAAATGATTTATGTTATTGGGTAATATTTTAAACCTTAAAAAATATGGTTTTTTCTCCTTTCTTTTAACAAGACATATATAAAGCATTGGTCTAGGGGAAGAAAATTCAAAGATATTTCAGAGAAGAGGTGTAAGATGACTAAGTTTTAGGAAAACCAATGTACAAAGATGAAAGATGTCAAGGCTAGTCTAATCAGTGAAGATTACTCCTCAGAGTTATTTAATTATCCTTTTCAGTTTTCTTCAAAAGTCATTTTCTGCCTCCACAAAGAAAAGCAAAATTGGAGCCTGGTCTAAAGTAAAGTTCCTGTGATTAATTTTGGTATGACACAGTATTTCTGAAATCAATTATTACTGAGATATTGTTACTATATCCTCCTGTGCTGATATTCTTAAAATATATGCAATATTTCATGACTATGTCATGACTCATTGAATTATTCAATAATGTTTTAGCATACATATTGTAAGACTCTAAGCACTGAAACTATGAAGACAACTAAGGTATAGCCTTTGTTTAAGGAGACAACAGCCAGCAAGGAGACATTTATGTGAAAACTTACAACATGATGTAATAACAAGCTTTGAAACAGACATATGCCTAAGATGTTAAAATTGCATAGAGGAGGCATCTCATTAGGTTGAGAGAAAAGTCAAAGAATTCATCCTATAATGTCAGATTGACATTATAGTTGTGTTATAAAGCTTCAGAAAATTTAAGCCAGGCAAAGAGCAGGCAAAAATACTGCTGTGAAAGATGAGAAAGAGCACATTGATTTAAAAATTATAAACTCTGCAGTCCACTGTGACTAACATAGGAGCGAGAGTTGAGACTGACAGGAGTTTAAGCTAAAGTGCTGTCATTTATTGCGCGGAATGGGGGTGTGGAGGTTAGTGGGGCGTGGGGGCGAGGTGGGCGCTGCTGCCTCGGCTCGTCAGCACATTCATCACGATGCCGGGGACCCCCTGGCCTTGCCCACACACCGGGGTGCTGGAGGGAGCGGTGTGTGGCCACTCCGGGGAGGTCACCGCGGACACGCGTGGAGAGGGACCAGGCTGGTTAAGTGGTAAGTGAAAAATCATGAAGACCTTTGTATGATGTATTAATAAATTCGGTTATTACCATGGGGTAATAAAAGATTTTAAACAGTCAAGAGAAAATTTCACATTTGTGATTTGGGAAATAAAAATAAAATAATCTGGAGAATGGATCAAGATAGGAAAATGGGTACAAACATCTTTTTTCCCTCCTATCCCTAACTTCATTGGCAAAAAAAAAAAAAAAAACTATTTCAAAATGAATAAATCTATTGTACCACTAGAAAAATGACAAAATGTCACCAGAAAACTATAGTTTTGGGTAATTCCTAAAAGACAGAGGGCTGATGGGAATCGTTTTATGTAGAAATAAAACTAGAAGAAGCTACAGAACAAAAAAACTGCAAGTAACCACGAGGATGCTCTAACCTTAGGGTCAACCTGCAGGAAGAGCTGGAAAGAGTCCTTGATCACATGTAAGGATTATTCATTGGCAATAAGACCAGCTAAGACCTCCCTCCTAGCTCCTTGGTTGTTGAAAGCAGCAGGCAATAAATATTAGTAACTTCATCCAGCCCCTAAAGCGGTGAAATGGATATAAATCATGGAGAGGCAAGTTATTTCCACTACACAAGTACTGACTCTCAGAGAATGAATAGCGTTTCCAGCATTCAGCACACCACTTTTTCCGAAGTAGTGGGGCAAGCTGTTTTAAACAAATGGTAATTACAACAAATAAAAAGCTGAGAGAAAATTTTAAATACAAATGAACACAGAATCACTGATCCCCTAATATTTTGAGAGAAAGCAAAACAGTGAAAGAGAGGCACAAAACTCAGCCCACAAGTGTAGAAGGTATTTTGAAACATTAGCCACTGCTTTTTAAATTCAAAGTATTTATTATTATTATTCCTATTTTATTAGTATTATTTTGGCTTGCTCTTCTCAAGCTATTAAGCCATTAAGATAAGGAATATATTACTTCAGCTGAGAAAAAAAATCATTGCTCGGTTTTAAATTTTTAAATAAGTAATTAATTAATTAAAAAAAAATCAGGGACACTTTGAAAATTGTCTTAAGTTTAAGTAGCGAAGAAAAAACTAGGGACTTCCCTGGTGGTGCAGTGGTTAAGAATCTGCCTGCCAATGCAGGGGACACGGGGGAAGATCCCACATGCCTCGGAGCAACTAAGCCCATGCACCACAACTACTGAGCCTGTGTTCTAGAGCCCACGAGCCACAGCTACTGAAGCTCACATGCCTAGAGCCCGTGCTCCACAACAAAGAGAAGCCACTGCAATGAGAAGCCTGTGCGCCAAAAGGAAGAGTAGCCCCTGCTCGCCACAACTAGAGAAAGCCCCACGCGCAGCAATGAAGACTCTACGCAAGCAAATATAAATAAATAAATTTATAAAAAAAGAAAAGAAAAAACTAGTATATGCCAACATGCCAAATGGTGGAGGATTCAGAAAACTTATTTACTTACAGAGTAGTCACATGGGGTGTGACATAGAGGAAATTCCTGTCATATGGAGTAAGGTGTTATTTTGCTTGGTGTGGGGATGAGGGATTCTGAAGAAATTTAGAAGCTTTAGAATGCATTAAAAAATTTGTTAAATTCTGAGGAGGGACCAAGGAACCCAACCCTTTAGAATCTTGCTCAGGAAAAGAGAAAGTCCTATTGTGAAAATATAGACACTTGAGACATTTTGAGGAATAATTTGAAACTTGGGGGACACTCTGCTTAATGGCTCACTTTAATTGTGAGAACTGAATGACTCACCAGGAACCCTACAGCAACACAGGGCTGGACAAAATGTGCAGAAATAGTGGCACATCATGGTTCATGTGAAAGAAAGCTTGGAGAGCACCTCCTGTCCTCCAAGCCATGTACAAAATATGTGAAGTTGCCTGTCTGCATATGTAACTCACAGCATACAAATTTAAAATCTGCTCCTCAGACTTAAATGTGTTCATCCAATAAGTTCTTTGGCAAATGACAGGTGACAGCAGTGGTGCTATAGTTTCAAATTTCCTGAGGAATTTCATCCCAACAACTTTACAGCTTGATGGTAGGAAAATAAATCATTAAACTTTCTTAGACTTAGTATTTCCTTCGGTAAAATTAAAAAAATACAGTACCTGCCTAATAATTATTAAAGATGAATACAAATAATATATATCTAAAGTGCTTTAAATGGGGCTTGGAACATTGTGTAAACACTAAACAAAAAGTAGTTACCATTGGTTACTTTGTGCCAGATACTATGTGTTGAGCAAAGATTAAAATGATGTACACAACCACAATCTCTGCTTTCCATCTTCTCTGCAAACTTCTTTTTCCAGGACATCAGATGATCTTTCACTTGTTTTGCTAAAACATCTTGCTAAATTGTCTCTCTAATTCTAACAAACTATATCAACTGCATTAAAATCCATTATTGATGCAACAGAGTGATGTATTTAAATTGTACATCAGTCATGTCGCCTGCATGTGCCATACACTCCAATACCTTTTCATTGCCCTTATAAGATAATTTGAACTGCTTGCCTTGTATACAAGGCTGCACTTGAACTGGAACCACCCACTTATCTGACCTCGTTTTCCACCCTACTCACTTTCACCTACTTTAATTCAGCAATATTGGTTTCCTTGCTGTTCCTCATACTGCCAAGCCTATTCATGATTCAGGACCCCTGCAAACTGATCTTTCATCCATATATAATTCTCTTCACTGACATCATTGTATGACTCTTTCTTTCTATCACAAGAGTCCTCAGCCCAAATCTCAACTCATTAAAAATGCTTTTCCTAATCAAAAAATCCAAGGCTGTTCCCTTATTTTATTGTCTTTGAAGCACTTTGTATTGTTTTCTTGTCCTTACCTGTGTACTATATCTAGAACTTAAGCCCAGGAGAGGAGGGATATTTTCTCTCTGCCTTACCTCCACTACTTAAAATAGAGCCATACATATAGTAGGTGCTTAATTCATGATTGCAGAATCAATGAAATTGAAATTAATTTAGTATGAGTTGTTCTACAGGAATTAAAGCAAATATCCAGACTACTGTCTGAAGAATACATGGAATGAGGACTTGTTAGATAATTACAAAGGAAGAGAACTCAGATACAGAAAATACCTCCTTAACCAGAAAAAATAAAGTGATTTGCAGCATTTCTATAAGATCCTTTTGTTGCTTTACATGAAATATGCACTGTTTTATTCATTAACAAGATTAATTTGGCAAAAATTTCTTGGGTATCTACTACTTGCTAAGTACATGCAAGTGATATTTTTTGCCAAAAGGAAATTTACAATATATTTCAAAAAATTATAACATAATAACTATTGATTTATAGATGAAGTACACAATGAAGTAAGGCTCTAATAATGTCTGGAAAAGGAGATGTGAATGATGGAGAAGAGAGGAAGGTCTAGCCCAGTACTACTCCTCTACTCAGATGTCAGAAGAGTCAAAGATACAAGTCACATATGAAACTTTATATTTTCTAATGGCTACATTAAAAAGAGTAAAAGTAAACAAATAAATTAATAAATTTGAATTACTATTTGTTACTAAGTTTTGAAGTCCAGTATCTATTTTACAATTGCAGCACATTTCAATTCAGACTAGACACATTCCAAGTGCTCATTAGACAATGAGGCTAATGGTCATCATATTGCACAGGTCTGACCAGAAGTGATAGA
This sequence comes from Balaenoptera borealis, assembly GCF_965194805.1. Lineage (NCBI taxonomy): Eukaryota > Metazoa > Chordata > Mammalia > Artiodactyla > Balaenopteridae > Balaenoptera > Balaenoptera borealis. The sequence goes on from NC_138862.1 coordinate 44,184,511, forward strand.
ATGTATTTCTTCTGTCTGGCACATGCATAATAAGTGAGGCTTACTTTCTAAAGAATTGAAATGAGTTCAGTTTCTAGCAAATAACAGTTCCTCAAAGCTATATTTTGTATGTATAAATGAATGACAAAAGAAATAAGTGAATAAAGTGAATCAACAATGCAATACAAGATCATAGGATGTCAAGAAATGGCAAATTAATTGGCATGGTACCATTAAAAACGCATGATGAGAGCATAGGCACAGAAGGTAGATATAGTAGAAAGAAAATAAAAGGTTGTATATGTCATGATAAGGAGTTTGAAACTTATCCTAAAACTCTGGGATAATCTGCAATAGGAGAATCTGTATCTCCAGAGAAACAGAACAAATAAGAGGTTGTGTGTGTATATATATATATATATATATATATATATATATATATATATAAAATCTCTCTTTCATATACATACATATATATGTATTGAGGGAGAGAGAGAGAGGAAAAAGGAAAGGGAAAGAGAAAGGAACAGGAAAGGAAAAGGGACAGATCTTTTTCAAGGAGTTGACTCATGCAATTGTGGAGGCTGGCAAGTCCAGGATCTTCAAGGTAAGCTGGAAGACTGGAGAGTTAATACTACCTCTGATGTAGAATATGTTATGGAAAGATAATTGAATCCACCTCTGTAACTGGTTTACCAAAACCAAACATGTAAATAGAAGCTGATATATTAATTTACATTGCAGGCTACTGATATTTTACAGAGCCTCTATATTCACTTTTTTAAATTGCAATTAGGGTAACTGTGATGCACAGAAAATTGTAAAATCAAATAATTCAAAGCAGCATCTATATATCACCAAGGATACAAAAGAGTTGTTAAATATTAGGGATGGATGAATGTGTTGTATGAGTAATTATGCCCACCTCTTTCACCACTAGAGATGTGTGTTAAAATTATATTTGCTTTATTTTATTCTGACAAGACTTGGCCTCTTTGTGTTACACAAATTGAACCACTTGCAACATGCAGATTTCAATCAATAAATTTGCAGTTTCCAGAAAGTTGTTTCATAATTCATATGTCATTAGACAATTTGAAAATACATTTGTTAATTGAGCTGCAGGGATTCAATCCAGCCTGTAAGATACTATCATTAGCATGAGGCTAGTAATGATTCATTTTTTGGCCCACAACTTAAATAGTATTAACTAATTATTAGCTTGAAAAAATGTGCCAACAAATAAAGTCCTAATAAAATGTTAACAATTAATGTTTAAACATGATTTAACATTAACAAAGATATAACAAAAGTTCTTTGCACTAAATTTGTTAACAAAAATTAATTCCTTCCACAATTTATAGAATCATTGAAATAGTGACTTGGAGTTTATTAACTATACCCTGGGATTAATTTGAGCACTTCTAGAAAATGTATTAATGTTTTAGGCCTCTAGGGTACCACTTGGTAAATTGATGCTTTAGCATATTAAATGGTACCTAAATCATTATAGTACTATCTTGTCTCTTTCCTTAACCCTGAACTTTTCAACTATTAAACACAAATATAGCCTAGGGTATTTTAAGTAGAAATATCAAATAAAAGGCTAATGATGAGCAGAGGTTGATGGATCCCTGAGAGTCAGGCAGGCTTTGCATTTCCTGATAACTCAGACAGGATGTATTGTCAAATCTCTGTGGAGGTGATTAGAAATATTTGCTTCACTGGCACATAAAGAAGATTCTTTTCCTACCTTATTCTCTGCCCTAAGCATTCTATGGTGTACAATCTGCTACCCACGTATTTTCTACAAAGTTATCTTGAAGCATTTTCATCTTTTTAATATTTTCTATTCAGTATATTTCAAAATTTTCTTTATTTTTCTGTAATTATTTTAATTATGCCTTTTACATTAATATATCCTGTAGTTTAAATATTTTCTAATTGATAGGTCAATATTATGACAACTTTGAACACCTCCCATCCCAATCCCCACCACTTTGTAAACATATTCACTGTTGTCTAGTGTCTATTTCTCCAAATAATTTCCTATGCTATCTAATACACATTATATGGTTGCATACCTATAAAATGCATTCCATATACATGTACTCCTTAGGAGATATGTATTATTGATGTATGTGGTATGTGTGTTTATATAAATGTATCATAAACTTTGTATTTTTCCTTCATACAACTAAATGAACTATCCTTGTTAGTACAGAGGCATTGTATTCAATCTTTTTAACAAAGCAAAATGTTTCATGAAGATAAATTATGGGTATTTAGATCAGTTGGATCCTCTTGGATGCTGCTTAAACAAACAGTAAGATGATTATTATCTCTAATGACAAGAAACATGAAGGTTATGTGTTTTCAAAGATGGGTAAACCAGGAACACTGTTACATTATCAAATTCCCAAATTACTTTCCATATCTGTGCTTAGCCATCTTCATCATTTTGAAATTCCCCTCATGATTATTAGATAATGCAATTATGCCTGCCAATACTTCTTCACATAGCCACACTCATAAGTAGAAAGTGGCAAGTCATTTACATATGACCAAAATTCGTATCAAGTACTATTTTCCTAGAACACTGCTATGGTTAATTTTATGTGACAACTTGACTGGACCAAGGGTTGACCAGACAGCTGGCAAAACATTATTTCTGGGTAAGACTGTGTCTCTAGAAAAGAATAGCATTTGAATTATTATGATTATAATATGTCAAAGTAGGTTCATCAACTGTAACAAAATACTAGGGCAGGAGGTATATGGGAAGTCTTTGGACCTTCCTCTAAATTCTGTTGTGCCTAAAACTGCTCTGAAAAATAAAGTCTTAAAAAACACATAAGGGAGAGAGAGAGAGAGGGAGTGAAATTAGCTATCAAGTCATGGAAAGCCATGGAGGAACCTTAAATGAATACTGATAACTGAAAAAAGTTAATTTGAAAAATCTGTATACTATGTGATTCAAACTATATGGCATTCTGGAAAAGGCAAAACTATGGAGGTAGTAAAAAGTTAGTGGTTACCAGGGGTTTGAGGCAAGGGAAGAGAAGACAGGTAGAGCACAGGGTATTTTTAAGGCAATGAAACTATTCTGTATGGCATTGTAATGGTGGATAAATGTCATTACACATTTGTCAAAACTCATAGAATGTACAGCATAGAGAGTGAAGCCTCAGGTAAACTATAAATGTTGGGTGATAATGATGTCTCAATGTAGGTTCATCAAGTGTAACAAATGTACAAGTCTGGTACAGGATGCTGATCCTGGGGAGGCGGTATATGGGTGGAGAGAGGAAGAATTAAGGGAACTCTCTGTAGTTCCCACTTATTTTTCTGTAAACCTTAAAATGCTCTAAAATTTAAAGTAAAAAGTTTTAAAAAAAGAAAACGAAGAATAGAAACTCTCACAAGTAAATAGAAAGCATTTCTGAGAGCTGTGATCAAAACAAAATGCTTGTGGTATATATATTTCTTGAAAGCACGGATTCAGTGTAATAACGGCATAATTGAAAAGAACTGCAACTAGTATATGCAAATAGAAGCAAAGCTTTCTTTGTTTTTCTAACAGCCAAAAAAAATTTTAATTCCTATTAATTAACAGGAAAAACACTATGCAGAAAAATGTAAAAGCAGAGGTTAATGTTTTTCCTTTCTGTTATGGCTCTGTTGTTAAGAAGCTTAGGAAATAACATTGCCTGACCTCCAGTGAACTGTAATGGAAATACTGAAAGAAAAACATAAATAAAGAGAACTATACTATTAAAATTCTAGAAAAACTGGAACAAATTCAACAAGTACTAAGATTTTTAAGGAGTCAGTAATTTTTCATTGTAGTTATCAACAACAATTTTGAGAAAATATGAAAGTCAATTAGCTCCGGAAAACTAAAAGAAAGAATTTATGCTATGTCTCACAAGGCAAATTTAAAGATAGATAGATAGAAATAAATGTGGATACAGACAGAGATATAGATACATACATAGAAATAGGAATTGAAGATAGATTAACATAACATGGAATCTTGAGAAGAAATTAGAATAAAACGTGAATCAAATTGCAGTCATCCAGGCAAACATAAGTAACTGGAGTGAACAGCACTTTTCTGAAGTGAAATGGTACTAACCTCAGTGAGTATCCTCTTATGATAGATATTGAGGGAAAGGATAGAGATGATCTGTATTGATTTCTTTAAGTTTTTGATCCTATACCATATGAAATCATCCTTGACAAGCTAAGTCCAATTGTTGACCATTGTAGTGGATGAGTGAATAATCAACTTTTACCTCAACTTTTATAGTAGTTATCAATGGATCTGCCTCAGCTCTAAGGGCCTAAGTATCTGAGGGAAATGTTCAGAATAGGGTTATCTTTAAAAGGAACAAAAAAAGATTCTAACTGTGTTTAAAATTTTGGTGAGAAAACGATCTCTTCAACAACTGGATAAAATTCTACAGAGAGAAGTGGAAGATACATATATCACAGGGAAAAAAAAAGGTAAATACAGGTGTGAATTTTTTGGAAAAAGAAAATATATAGCAATTTTTTTAAATGTCTGACAAGTAACAAGAATCAATCATTTGATTCTCTTAAAAAAAAATAGATACAATTAAAATGTAATGCTTTCCTAAGCTTAAATACATGTTTATTGAAACCATTCGTTTGTTCACATACTGAACAGACATAATGCACATAATTCTTAATCAGAATTATAAAATCCACTTATGAATTTCTGAACTAATATCAATTAAAACATCACTTATTCAGTATTTTACTTAAAATAATACTTCAGCCCACTAAGATTGAAAAAATTCTTTTAATAATTGTATACTTCCATTATAACAGAGTAACACAATTATGAAAATATACATATTGCAGAGGGGTCACCTATAATTTCACAAGATATGGCCTTACTTTCCTGGTTTTTACTTAGGTTCAGTGATTTCAGGTTGGGATAAGATGTACATGTGTGTCTCGGTTTCCCTCGCTTACCTCTGGACAAGCCAACTGCACATATTTAATCACACTGGATAGTGGATCCTCTGTAATAAATCTTCATTGGACAAGTGGATCACCCAAAATAAATCATCTGTGGGTGAGTGAAACAACTTTGCTCAAACATGCATGGAAAAAGAGCTCATCCATCATAAACCAAAGATAGATAAGTGGATCAGCCTTGATTTACTGCCTCTAACCATGACTACGGTTTTGTCTTACCTAACACGTACCATGATTTTGCAAACAGCATATAGTTTAGATAAATATGGGAGAGTTACTTCCCTAATATTTCCTTTCAGAGCCTATTTTTCAGTGAAGCAATAGCATCCAGTGAAGCAATACAATGAGTGAAATAAGTTGCTAAATTTCATACAGTTACATTAATTTAGCAATGTGCTGTAACATAAAAAGAACTTTGAAATGATCAAAAACTGGGTCCACATCTCCAATTATTAATGTAACTTTAAATATTTCTTTCATCTATAAAGTTATAGTGATAATAACCAGGCTTATAGGTGTTGTGAGGAGTAAATGAGGTGCCCAAAAAATATAAATTCACATTGTTCACATGTTTTAGAGTATCTCTGCTGTTTCTGCCACTGGAATATTAAATAAGACATAAAACACACCACTCCTATTTTTCACAGGGTGGAGAGAAAAGCAAATTAATCACAAGATAGTATGATAGTACTTGGACAAAGCTATGAATATGGAATTAGCTGAACAAATAGGGCAGTTAAACTGTAATCAATTGCTAAGCTTCCCCCCAAAATTGACCTTTAAAATGATTCTTAACGCATACATTAGATGGACAATAGAGAGAAGGTTATGTAAAGATTAGTAAGTGTGAGAATATACTCTGTGGACTGTAAATATATCAGTGTGTATATTTTTATATATGCACACTTATATATGTGTGGCAATAAATTAGCTCAGCAGTTTTAGGCAAGGGTCAGAAATAAAAGGCCTTCTATGACTTGCTAAATACTATGGCTTTTGCTAAATACTATGGCTTAAGCATCAGTGGAGCATCACTGATGGCTTTTATGGGGGGATGATTTAAAATATCTGTATATTAGGAAAAACACTGTGGTAGACAGGGGATATTGGACTGAAAGAAATTGATTCAATTTTTTTATACTACCACATAGCACTATATACAATTTGTATATACTACCAGAAAATATGAGGAAAGAGATAAACCAGGTAGATGTATATGAGATACTATATGTTAACATATAGTTCCTTTTACACATTCTGCTTGTATCTCTTTTATTGGGAATATATATATATATATATATATATTCTACAGAAACAATTGCTACTCATTATTTCTGTGAAAAGAGTCACTTTTTCCATTTGTGTTCCATATAAATTATTGTCCTACAAACTACACCATCTAATTCATCTTGACAAAATATTTCCTGATAGAGTTAATACACTACATAAATTCAATATCTCTTAGTCTTAGTCCTTGTAAATATGCTATAAATGCAAAAATAACAATAATGATAATAATTTATACCTCTGATGATATTTTTTGCTTTGTCTTGCATAGAAAAATATCAACACATCTTTTTAAAGATCAAGTATCTTGACATAATATATCTCATTCACAGCAATATATCAACTGATGTTACAAAAACAAGCTGGCAACATTTCTGGCAATCATATTAACTTATTTGTCAATTTTTACCTTTATTTTTCTTCATACTCTTAACATTTCTTTTAATACTCTTTTTTGCAGTTATTTATTTGCAGAACATATTGCTCATATATTATTTCTAAAAGGATGTTGGATTGATTTAGGCTGATTTTATTTTAATCATTTTTTCCTTAGAGAAACACAAAGTGATTTTCACCATCTAGGTTAGGGAGGTTGTATCTTGTGAAATAAAAGAGAAAATGATTTTACTTTCCCTGATTAATTTAAGTTATATAGAAAGTATTCTTTAAGGTTTTTATTTTGGGTTATGTGTTTTGTTTTTGTTCATGTAGTATCTCAAAGAATTATTGTTCTATAAGCAGAAATGAGCATGCACATAATCCCTGTTCAAATATAGACAAGATAAATATTTTCTACTTCTTTTCTAAAGCACAACCAAAAACATCTTGCAATACAGGTTTATTGAAATACATAATTTAATAATATAATAAATGTAAATATTACACAGTGTGTGTTTTTATAGGTATTTTTCATAATATCTTCATAACAGGTATGATGAAGTGTTAAGAGATTTACCTAAACTAAGAAGAAAAGAAAAGTTTCTTTCTCAAGCAATTGAGCTCCTAGTTTAAAAATGTGATTTAGATGATGTGCTATTTGCCTAGATTTTATTTTATTTTCATGGTTATAATACTATAAGCCAAAACTATACAGTTTATAATTATAGAGTACATAGGTCATTTGCAAAACAAGATTATGTTCTTATCCACAGGACAAATCTCAACAAATTTCAAAGAATATTATGTGGAATATTTTTTCTGATTACCGTAAAATGCAACTGATTTTCACTGATTTTCAGGCAACTGATTTTCATGTATGATTAAAAGGGTTTATAGTATTAATAGGAATTAAATAATAAAGTTTATTTCACCTTAAAAAAAAACTGCCTATGAAATGCCTAGATTTTAAAATGCAAAATTTTCATGTAAGTAGGAATTGAATACTGGCTTATTTTTCTCCCAAGCCTAAATTTTTTTTTTATTTCAAGGATGTACATATTTTCTTCAGCTTCCCACTCTAGAAAGTTATTTTAAGATATATATGAAATTCCATGAAGTAATCAAAACATAACAGCAAATATCAGATATCCCTAATAGCAAATTCCTATTGATTGTATCTAAACATACCTTTTTAAAAAATATTTTAACTTGATTATAAAGAAAGTTATACATTAGATTTATCCCCTGTTCCTGTAAAGACCAGGATACCTGTGTTGGGGAGAACTGGAAGATTAATTTAAGTGAAATATTCATTATGATTTTAAAATGACTTTTTCAAGAGAGTCCAACTGAGTCCCAACAAGTAAAATATTCAGAATTTCTCTTCTTTACATTATTTAATAATTAGGGATTAAATAGGATGATCTTTTGATGATGTATAGAATGTGACTATAATTCAACAACTTCAAAACTTCTTATGACATAACATGGTCAGTTACGTATACCCACCAAGTTCAAACACCTTCATGGACAGGTAAGGCAGAACAGACATCAGGTTTGGCAATTTCTTCATTGTTCTTTCAAAACAAAGTCAACTTCCAATTTCATATATGTGATGTCAATTTTTGTAAATTAGGTTTACTACTCATAGGTACAATGATATGAACTAACATATCATATTATATAATACATCGGTATATACAACACAAAGTGCATAATGACTGAAAGCAGGAAAATAGATAGGTAATCAATGCCCACATCTGTGAAGCTCTATTTCTTCTGCAAGAACTACAGCCAAACTTTCCTATGTCTAGTTGCTAACCTTAGAGTTTCATGATCTGGATTTCAGTGGAAAAGAAAAGAATTTTTTAATATTTATGGATGGATCTAAGCATGATCTAAGTAGAAAGGCACTGGAGTTCTGGAATTATTTCTAAAAACTATGTCATTCCCCTACTCACTGCTCTCTAAAATATAGCCTTCTCGGTTGTAGAGAATTAATTGCTTGCCCCCTAAATGCCAGGGCATTTCCCTACCAAAGTAATTTATTGCAAACCAGTCAGATCTCTATAACTCATTCTTCTCGGTAGCAAGCCCTCAGAATAGTATTCACCTATTCCTGTAAGAAGGAGACTATTCTGTGTAATGTGCATTTGTTGGTTGCTGGTGCAAAATATCATCATATCATTTATTATATTTCCCACATTTAGGCTGCATTTTCAATAGCCTGACTTGCTATATTTCTTGTAGTGATATAACTTTCACAACATTTCACACCCAACATTATAGTGAGTTATTTTTCAGGTCTCTGTACTTATTTCCCAAATAAATGACAACTTGATGATGCATGAGTTTCATTGCCCTTTCATTCATTCTTATATACTATAGGAAGATCTCTCAGAACTCTTTTCTACTTTCTGGGTCTTTTATTCTTAATTTTCTTATTTGAAGTATTTTTTCTACATTTCTTGCCTATACCCTTGAACTTTACTGATGAAGTATTTTATTTTTCCCATTTTCCTTGAGAAGTTTTATAGCACACTCTGACCAATCCTTCTATATTTCTTCTTATCTTTTCCTACTGTCTACACTCCAATTCAACCTGCAAACCACAATCAAACCAATTTTCACCATGCCTTGCTCTTCTATCCTGGGAAACACACGCTCATTTCCAGCTGTCCACTACAGTTCTTCACTTCGTTGTATACCAGTTCCTCAAACCAATATCGAAAAGTTTTTCATAAACCAGAAGATATCAAGAGAGTATAGTTGGAGGATGCAAAACTCACCTCCCACTATGAAAATATCAAAAATACATATATATGTGGAACAATTCTCATTAAAAACTAACTGGAGACAGCAGAAGTAAAACTGTCACCATTTTCAGCTGACAGGATAATACATGTAGAAAACCCTAAAGTTTCCAGTCTCCACCAAAAAAGTATTAGAATAAATGAATTCAGTAAAGTTGCAGGATACAAGATTAAAATACTTAAATCTGTTGCTTTTCTATACATTACTAAAGAACTCTCAGAAAGAGAAAGCAAAAAAAATGTTATTTAAAATCACTTCAAAAAGAATAAAATACCAAGGAACATACTTAACCAAGGAGGTGAAATACCTATACTCTGAAAACTATAAAACATTAATGAAGGAAATTGAAGATGATACAAAGAAATGGGAAAACACCCCTTTTTCTTGGATTGGAAGAATTAATATTATTAAAATGTCCATACTACCCAAAGATAGTACAGATTTAGTGCAATCTCTCTCAAAATACCCATGACGTTTTTCACAGAACTAGAACAAATAATCCAAAAATGTATATGGAACCACAAAAGACCTCAAATTGCCAAAACAATCTTGAAAAGAAGAACAAAGCTGCAGGTATCATGTTCCCTGACTTCAGACTATACTACAAATCTACAGTAATCAAAACAGTATGGTAGTGACACAAAAACAGACACATAGACCAATGGAAAAGAATAGATAGCCCAGAAATAAGCCCATGCACTTATGGTCAATTAATCTACAACAAAGGAGCCAAGAATATACAATAGAGAAAAGACAGTCTCTTCAACAAGTGGTGCTGGGGAAACTGGACAGCTACATGTAAAAGAATGAAATTAGAACACTTCCTAACACCACATATAAAAATAAACTCAAAATGGTTTAAAAACCTAAATGTCAGACTTGAAACCATAAAACTCCTAGAAGAAAACATAGGCAGAACACTCTTTGACATAAATCATAGCAATATTTTTTTGCATGTCTCCTAAGGCAAAAGAAACAAAACCAAAAATAACCAAATAAGACCTAATTAAACTTAAAAGATTTTGCACAGCAAAGGAAACCATCGACAAAATGAAAAGACAATCTACTGAGTGGGAGAAAATATTTGCAAATGATACGACTGATAAGATACTGATATATCCAAAATATATAAACAACTCATACAACCCTATATCAAAAAAAAAATCTACCTGGTTAAAAATGGGCAGAAGACATGAATAGATATTTTTCTAAAGAAGATACACAGATGGCCCACAGTCACATGAAAAGAATGTTCAAAATTGCTATCCTCAGAGAAATGCAAATGAAAATCAAAATGAGATATCACCTCACACCTGTCAGAATGGCTATCATCAAAAAGACCACAAATAACAAATGTTGGTGAGGATGTGGAGAAAAGGGAACTCTTGTACACTGTTGGTGGACATGTAAATTGGTGAAGCCTCTATGGAAAACAGTGTGGAGGTTCCTTGAAAAACTTAAAACGTAACTACCATATGATCCAGTAACTTTACTCCTGTTTTATATCCCAAGAAAACAAAAACTAATTTGAAAAGAGATGTTCATAGCAGCACTATTTATAATAGACAAGATATGGAAGCAACCTAAGTGTCCATCAACAGATTAATGGATAAGAAGATGTGGTATATTTGTACGATGGAATACTACTCAGCAATAAAAAAAGAATGAAGTTCTGCCATTTGTAACAATGTGGATAGACCTAGAATATATTATGCTTAGTGAGATAAGTCAGTCGGAGAAAGACAAATACTTTATGTTATCTCTTACATGTGGGATCTAAAAAATAAAACGAATGTGTATAACAAAAGAGATACAGACTCACAGAAATAGAGAACAAACTAGTGGTTGCCAGTGTGTAGAGAGAAAAGAGGAAGGGGAAAGATAGGTGTTGGGATTAAGAGATAAAAAGTACTTTATGTATAAAATAAATAAGCACCAAGAATACATTGTTCAGCTCAGGGAAATATAACCATTATTTTGTAATAAATTTAAATGGAGTATAACCTATAAAAATACTGAATCTTTATGTTGTATACCTTAAACTATTATAATATTGTAACAACTATGCTTGAATTGAAAAATCAATTTCCAACACTTAAAAATAGTTTTTTATAAACCACCTTCTAAACATGATTATCTTCTTTTATTTCCCATTTAGGATTCAACATGATCTCTATCACATAGAAAAACTTGGGTTTTGTTTGTTTCACTCTTTCGTCTCAATTCCTGGACATTATTATTACCCCAAAACTTGTTTTTTACGTATTCAACATAGTCCTTGAGTCATCACTTCTTGTCCTAACACTTATTGTATCTTCCTCTGATTATTTAAACAACCATGTACATTCAAACATTTGCTCAAAATTGCTCCCTTTATCCTATTTTGTTTTTTTCTTATTCTACATCCATAAAAACTTCATTCACCATTTAGGATCAAAGTCAAATGTCATATCCAGTTGAAATATTTCTCCTGTTCTGCACACCTAAGCAGAATAAAATATGCTCCCCTATAGTTTGCTGCCTATAGAGAAATATTATATTATATTATATTATATTATATTATATTATATTACATTATATTATATTATATTACATTATATTATACTACATTATATTATATTATATTATACTACATTTTATTCTATGAGTGTTTTCTACATTAAACTGTGAACTTCTTGAAGTCATGCAAAATGTCCTCCATTTTGATAACTATTCCCCTGAGGGTATAACAAATCCAAATAGAGTACCAGGTTACCTTTTGTGCTATTATAATAGCATTAGGATCAGGGGTCAAAAATTCCTGAATTCAGCCTGCCAGTTATAAATGCAGCTTCCAAGAGAGCTCCAAGGGAAATCTACACGTAAGCAGAAATGTCTGAACGGAAATCAAAGTACAATTCAGTTGAAAATTAACAGTGATCCTTTCTACTTGTGCAATATGGACTGGCTGGTAGATTACCTGGACTCTAACAATGCAGACTACAAACTCTTTCTCAAAGGTCAGAGGAGCTAAGAGGTAGTGGAGTTAAGTAGGCTAGGGCAGTAGTGGAAAGTGCAAAGTTCTCCTTCCCCTATTATTAATAAGTGCTTGGATAGCATTGAATCAAGCACTGTATCTATATTTAGTGCAGATTAGAGATAGGTTCTTCATAAATAGATAACACCTATTTTACAATTCCTATCTAATATCATAGATTAAGAAACTTAAAATACTGTCACAACATCTAGTTTTTTCCCTGTAGTCCCTCAATTATTCCCATTAATGAATAAAGATTTTGAGCACTTCATATTTTTGAAGGATAATCAAGATAATCTAATTATATAATATTTAAATACTGCAGCATAGAGCACAGCTGTCAAAATGGCATGATAAGTTTCTAAGTGAAGATTACTTATTTACTGAAATAAAATGTTTGCAGTGTATCTTACATAAATCCAAGTACTGAAGTAGAAAATCACTGCTCCTTCTGTGGCTATGACTCAATATTCTATGAGATAATTTAAATATTTGAAAGGTTCTTATAAATTAAATAATACTTATGAATATTCACGAAACCAAAATACACAGACATCAGTACATAGATGTAGAGTACTATGAAGAAAACTGCTCTACTATGACTTAAGGAGGTTTTAAACATGATGATTAATCCATTTTTAATTGGTTTGTTAAATTCCATTGTTTTATATCTAATGAGATCAATAGCACTCAAAAAATAATTAAGATGTCCCAAATGAAAATAAATAATAAATGTGTTTTATATAATTAGCATGGGTCAGAAGTAGAAAAAATAAGATTTGAAATTATATGCTATATGGTCCAGGCATTAGAATTCCTTTATCCTCACTTTCTTCAATTTGATTTTGAAAGATTAAATTTAAAAAAAGCTATTCTGACTATCTCATAATTATGTTAATAAGTGAAAATAATTTTTGAAAAAATATTATTGGGAATCTCAACATGTGGCCAAATGCAAGTTGCTGTATCTATCATCCAGATACAGAGTTCTATTTTCACATAGGACTATAGGAGCATAATTTGCCCTTAGCAATTGGAAGAGTCCTAATTTTTTATCTTACATGTGAAATAAAACTTTTGCTTGTTCACCAAAATCTGAAGACATCCACAGCAGTGTTTCAAACTCATTACCTTAATGTTAGATAGTCTAAAAAAATGTTATTGGAAGACAGGAATTCCAAGTTAACTTGCTGTTTCATTCAATGCCAAGTACAGATATCCTTATACACTTCTGAAGTCTGTCCCTAAAACTGTTCCTCTAGAGGCAAGTGTTCCACTCTAATATACTGTGGCCTTCCAGCACTAAAATTCATATTATGTATCATATTCAGCTGGGCCCTATGTATTCTGCTCTCTTTCTCCGACTTTAACTTTTACATCTCTCCTCACTCATTTCCCAACTGTCACCCCAGGCTTATTTCTGCTCCTCAAACACACTGAGCAAGCTCTCACCTCAGGGCTACTTTGAGCATACTGCTCTCAACACTTTCTATGGCTTGTTCCTTGATTTCAGATAAGTTTGAGTTCAAATGTCACTTTCACAGAAAAGGCTTTACTGATACAATTACCTGAAGAATCTTCCTGACCATCAAAACCCCCAAGTCACTCTCTATCACATCTTTATATTATTTTTTCCTTTAATATATTTATATTTACATTTATATATATTATTTATATTTCCCTTTATTTTATTAAGTGCTTTGGAAATTACTGGATTTACTTATTCTTTTATGAGTTTAATGTCTGTATCTCTCCATAGACTGAACATATTACAAAAGGAGATTTTTCTATTGTACTCGGTTGTCTCCCCAGTATTTGAAACAAATCCTAGTATATCAAAACTTAACACACACACACAGTGTTGTGCTAGAGCTGAGTTGCAATGGTTTGCAAGATTAATTTTGCAAAGCATCTCTTCCTAACTCTGAGTTCCACAGCATTACATTGGTAGCTTGAAACTGGCCTGGTGGGAGCATTTCCTCCACACAAATCAGCAAACACTATAAGCCAAGGCTTTCTTTCTGGAATCGTTGTTAAATATTTACTAGTCTATCTATATATGACAGAGAACAAGAAAAGGTTAAAAAAATTCCTTTCCTATAACCAAGATCTTGAGTAAAATGGATATGAAAAGAAGATCTGTTCTTTCTGTATGCAATACCAATGTGGTGGAAAAAAACAATGAGAAAACCAAAAACTGTGTCTCTAAGCCACTGATGAAAAGAGCAGCAGAGGAAATCATTAGGAAATAACCCATCTCATCGCAAGTTTAATACCAAATAATTCTGAACAATAACCAGTGCTCCTGACTATGAATAACTGACCCTTGTATTCTGATAGTATTCCAGTGTCAGGGAGGAAGAAATTTTCCTCTACCCTTCTAGGTTCTCCTGGCTGGTCTAAGAATTAAATTGACATGAGACAGGTTGACAGGCAAAAATACGTAGGAGAGACCCAGGAATTTTGAGTAACTTGCCAAAATGGAAGACATGCTCACCTTAAATACAATCTTCAGCTAAAGACAAAAGAAGATGTTGGGGTAGTGGTTTGGGACTCCAAATGAGAGGAAGACAATTCTTATAGAGATGGAAAAGCAGTGTTTGGTAAACAGATGTTGGCTGGGCCATCCAGAGACAACGGGACACAGAGTGGACTCTGATCTCCAGGCCCTGCTGAGTTTTCCCCACCACATGTAGCATATTCTTTGGAGATATCTCTGGGATAGCTCTATTCTGGGAACAGGCCCTTTATCTAAATTCTTTAAGCAGCTAAAAGAAGGAGGTTAAAGAAAAAGACTTATGGAGTCTTCTGCTTCTTAAAAATAATCAACCTAAATTAATGCTCATACCTGTTGATCAAAAAAAAAAATTGCATAAGTCTACTGCTAAGAAAATAACGTATTGGGGTCTTAAGAAATATAATTCAAGAGACACAGATTTGGTAAAACCGAAAGAATGTTTCAGGGAAGAGAAAGAGTCAGAGGCTTATAGAGACAAAAGTCTCAAGGGTTGTTAAAGTTGCCTGGCTGTGATTGGCTATGATGCAAGTCAGGAAATATCTGTCCTAAAGAATCATGAGTTGTTTTAGGGTAAGTGTCCAATAGCTATCTTGAGTTTCTGCGAGATGTTCTGGATGCCTTTGTTAAGACATTAAGTAGTCAAGAGGTCAGATTCCATCCACGCTGAGACATGCATAAGTCACACTTCTTCAATGGCCTCCTGGCTTCATTTTAGAGAACTGTCTTAGCAATACCAACTCCATTTTGATTCTCCTTCCACACACCAAAAATAGACATTTTGGGGTGGGGAATTTTGCTCCCCTACTTCAATTTCTAAATAATGATCACGGAAACTGTGTTTGACAATTAGCTTTTTCTAGTTACACTTAATATGCTAATATGCCAATTTATCTTCAGTCTTTTCTAATGTAAGGATGCAAATGGAGCTAAATTTTTACCTCTTTCGTCTCAAAATGTCAGTACAACTTTTAGGCATCTTATTATCAGAGGATGGTATGGCTTTTTCATGGTAAAACAACACTCTAGGTTGAGTATTCCAGAACTTCAGTATTACCAAAGATAGTACCTGTCATTGTGAATACAGGTATTTACTGCCAGAAATGACTCTTCATTGACTATGATGTTGCAATATGAGGGAATCTAGTGGAGGAAATGAGTAGTTTATTTATTGTATATTTATTATGCCAGGCATCATGCTATGTGTTTTGCTTTTACTTACTTATAGAATCAATTCTATAACACTATGAATAAGTTATTTTATTATTTCAATTTTAAAGATGAGAAAATGGATAATTAGATAAATTTTCCCATGGTTACACTGGGAAAATAAAAGTAAGTAAAGGAGATAGAATTCAAATCCAGGTAAGTCTAATTGTAGACTCATTTCATAATATGAGGTCTTGAACTTACTGTCATTCCACAAAAACTAGTCACTGACAGCTCAGAGGGCTTGGGATATTAAAAAGACAGAAGAATCAAAACATTCATGCAGAAAACTTGCCCTCTAAACTGGGAAATAGGGCATGCGAAAATACGGATATATCTATATTTTTTTCATCTTCCTTTATTTGGACTCTTTATGCTACAGTACTACATGCAGAGTCGTGTAGAGAATACCCTTGTTTCTGATTAATCAGAAATGATAGCTATATTGTACTAAGTTTCTTTATCTTGACATGATGTTTTCAATATACCACTTTGGGACATGATGAATCAATTCCAACCATGTACCTTTTTTATACAGACTCATAAAACTTCAGTAGTGTGGCATAAGTATGGTTCTCTTAGCTTTTATGGCATAAAGATAAGGAAACAAATGTACCAAGTTCAGCTCTCAATACACCACCAACTGCTATACTTCTTATCAAGAATATTTCATTTCTCAAGTAGTGGATGGGATCTGGTAGAAAAGATAGCACAGATTATGAGAAAAATGGGAAGGCGCAATTGATGAATTTCCTATTATGAACAAAGTCTTGAAAGAGTAAATATAGATGACAGGATAAAGACACACATAATAAAACGATTTATTTAGGTTTACCATTTGTGCCAAGTAATAGGAAAGGTCAGTTCCAAAAAATAAATTGAAGCCAAATTATGTTTAAGGATTCTGTGTGAGTGTGTGTGTGTGTGTGTGTGTTTTCAGGCACTTGTCTCTACTGTTAATCATTCTGAAGAATAATTTTTTTGATTGAGCTATTCATTCATTTTGCTAGAGCCAAAACAGAAATAAAGTATAGAATTTGAGTCACACTTAGAATGATTGGATTAGGTGATAAAATTATCTATGAATATTTTAAAGAGGTTTGTATAGATTTTTATATTTATCCAAGGAGTAAAAAAATTACATATCATTATAACATTTTTCTGAACTATGACACAACGGAAAACTTGTATAAAAGCCATAAATAAACAGATTTTAAGAAAAAATATTCTGGGCAGCAGAAAAACAGATTACAATGATCATATTAATATGTATGAGAAACAGAACAATCAATTTGAATTTGTCACATCTCCTCGCACCAGAAATTTACCCTACGTTAATTGAAAATTAAAAAATAATTATCTACTCCAACCTTCTTCATTTCATTATGTTCTCTGGCATTGTTGTTAAATAAACGGTTTCCATAATATCCCCTAATATTAGGCATAGTCAATTGCTTATGGGATTGGGATTCAAAGAAGCTATAACTTAAAGGGAAGGAACTATTTTGTTGTATGCTTACACAAAAAATCTCAAGGTTTGCATAATATAATTTTCACGTTAATGCCATTGCCCTCAATACAGGGCTAATATAGAAAGTATTATAGAAAGTATTACCTTTCATTCCTTAAGCAGTTATAAGAATTTTTTTCTTGAATGTCTTTTTTTAATAAACATTTAATTTTAGAATTTTTTTTGTTATTTTTAAATAAATTTATTTATTTATTTATTTATTTTTGGCTGTGTTGGGTTTTCGTTTCTGTGCGCGGGCTTTCTCTAGTTGTGGCGAGCGGGGTCTACTCTTCATCGTGGTGCGCGGGCTTCTCATTGTCGTGGCTTCTCTTGTTGCGGAGCACTGGCTCTAGACGCTCAGGCTCAGTAGTTGTGCTTCACGGGCTTAGTTGCTCCGTGGCATGTGAGATCCTCCCAGACCAGGGCTCGAACCCGTGTACCCTGCACTGGCAGGCAGACTCCCAACCGCTGCGCCACCAGGGAAGCCCTAGAATTTTTATTTTTTTAAATGGGAGTTATTTATTTATTTATTTATGTATTTATGGCTGTGTTGGGTCTTCGTTTCTGTGCGAGGGCTTTCTCTATTTGCGGTTAAGTGGGGGCCACTCTTCATCGCAGTGCGCAGGCCTCTCACTATCGCAGCCTCTCTTGTTGCGGAGCATAGGCTCCAGACGCGCAGGCTCAGTAATTGTGGCTCACGGGCCGAGTTGCTCCGCGGCATGTGGGATCTTCCCAGACCAGGGCTCGAACCCGTGTCCCCTGCATTGGCAGGCAGATTCTCAATCACTGCGCCACCAGGGAAGCCCCTAGAATATTTTTAAATTTATAGAAAAGATAGTACAAAGTGCCTATATACCCCATACCCAGTGTCCCCTATTATTAAAATCTTACATTAATATGATAAATTTGACACCATTTCTGAACTAATAAAGATGCATTATTGTTAACTAGAGCCCATACTTTATTCAGAACTCTTTAGTTTTTAACAAAGTTTTTTTGTGTGTTCCAGAATCTCATCTAGAATACAACACTATATTCAGTCATGTGTTCTAAGCCTTCTTTTTGTTGTGACAGTTTTTCAGATTTTCTCAGTTTTGATGACCTTGACAAATTTGATAAGTAATGATAAGCTATTTTGTAGAATATCCCTCAATTAAGGTTTGTTTCATATTTTTCTCATGATTATACTGGGGTTTTGGGTTTTGAAGATCAAGACTACAGAGGTAAAGTGCCATCCTCATCACATCATATCAGGAAACATACTATCAACATGATTTACCACTCTTCAAGTTGACACTGATCACATTCCTGAGATAATGTTTGTTTGGTTTCTGTAAAGTAACTTCTTTCTCTCCCTTTCTATACTGCATTTTTTAAAAGGAAGTCAATATGTGTAGTTTACTGACTTACTCCTTACATACTTAAGGGGTGAGAAATTATGAATGCCATATAAGCAAAATTATACAGTATATATCCTTTTCTAACTGGCATCTTTTACATAATATTATGCATAAGATAAATTTATGTTTTTGTCTTGATAAAGCATGTCTTTTTAGTCACTTAATAGTATTGCATTCTATGGATATACACACTTTGTTTACCCATTCACCTATTGAAGAACATTTTGATGGCTTCTAGTTTTTGGCAATTGTAAATAAATCTGTCATAAACATTTTCTCACAAGTTTTTGTATGGCCATACATTTTCAGGTCAATTGGGTAAACACCTAGGAGTGTAATTGCTCCATTATATGCTAAGATTATGTTTAACTTTTTAGAGAAACTGCCAAACTGATGCCAAAGAGCCCATACCATTTCTATCCCCACCAGCAATGAAGAGAGATCCCATACTCTGAATCCTCACCACCAATTGTCATTGCCAAGTATTTTGGATTTTAGCTATTTTAATACGTGTGTAAAGGTATCTCATAGTTGTTTTAATCTGTAATTACATAATGACAAATAATGTTGAATATTTTCTCATAAGTTAACATGCCATCTGTGTGTCTTCTTTTGTGTCTCTTCAGATCTTTGCCCACATTTAATTGGTTTGTTTTCCTATTGTTGATTTTCTCAAAGTTCCAGGTATATTTTGTAAGTTTTGGAGGTAAGTCCTTTATCATATGTGTTTTGAAATATTATCTCCCAGTATCAGCATGTCCTTTCATTTTTTTGATAGTGTTTTCACACAGCAGAGGTTTTTAATTTTAAAAGTTTATTTTAACATTTACTTTCTTTCATGGATCATACTCTTGTTATTTTATCTAAAAACTCATCAGCAAACCCAAGGTCAACATGATTTCTCCTATGTTTTCTTCTAGAAGCTTATAGTTTTGTATTTTGCAATTTCTCCTATGATGCATTTTGAGTTAAATTTTGTGAATGGAATGAGTGTTGTATCTGGGCTTTCTCTTTTTTGCTTACTTTTCCAGTATATTTTGTTAAAAAATTTTCATTATCCATTGAATTGTCTTTATGCCTTGTCAAAAATTGACTCTGGGTTAATCTATTTCTAGGATCTCTACCCTGTTCCATTCTTTCATGTCTAACCAATATTATGCCATCTAATATTATTGTATCTTCAAACTAAGTCTTGAAATCTGATAGTGTGAGTTCTTCAAATTTGGTTTTCTTTGTCAATTTTCTCTTGCCTATTCTAGCTCCTTAATTTCCATATAAATTTTAGAAGTATTTATCAATATCTATGAAATAACTTGCTGGGATTTTGATTGCTTTGTATCGAAATTGGGAAGAATTAACTCTTAACAATATTGAAACTTTCAATACATGGACACAAAATATCTTATTTAATTAAATATTTGATTACCTTTATCAGTTTTAAAGTTTTCCACTTATAAAACCTATGCACAGGGCTTCCCTGGTGGCACAGTGGTTGAGAATCTGCCTGCCAATGCAGGGGATGCGGGTTCAAGCCCTGGTCTGGGAAGATCCCACATGCCACGGAGCAACTCGGCCCGTGAGCCACAATTACTGAGCCTGCGCGTCTGGAGCCTGTGCTCGGCAACTAGAGGCTGCGATAGTGAGAGGCCCGCGCACCACGATGAAGAGTGGCCCCCGCACCGCTATGAAGAGTGGCCCCCGCTTGCCACAACTAGAGAAAGCCCTCGCACAGAAACAAAGACCCAACACAGCCATACATACATACATACATACATACATTAAAAAAAGAATGTAAGCAGACAAGAATAGCATTAAAAAAAAATAATAATTAAAAAAAAAAACAAAAAAAAAACCTATGCACATTTTGTTAGATTTATACCTATTTTTTTTTTTTTGGTGCTATTGTAAATAGAACTGTTTTTTAATTTCAAATGCAAATTTTTCATTGCTGATTTATTGGAAACTAATGGACTTTTAAAAGCATACTGACCTTGTATCCTATAACCTTGCTCTACTTGCTGATTAATTGCAGGAGCATTTTGATTTCTCTGTTTGCTTTGTAGGTTATTTGGCCTTTCCTACACAGACAATGAGATCATTTGCAAAGAAAAGCAGTTTTAGTTTTATTTTTTTTCCAATTTGGATATATTTTATTTATTTTTTGTGTCTTATTACACTACGTAGGAATTCCAATTTATAATCTCAAATCACACTGGTGAGATAGAACATCCTTGGCTTTTTCTTGATAACAGAATAAAACTTCCAGTCTCTCACAATTAAGTATAACCTTAGCTGTAGGTTTTTTGTAGATATTCTTTATCTACAGATTTTTTTTTTTGAGGAGCTCTCCTTCTACTCATATTTGGTGAGAGTTTTTATCATGAATGAGTGTTAAATTTTATCAAATGACTGTTCTGTTCAATTGATACAATATGGTGGACTATTGATTTTGAAATGATGAACTTGCCTTGCTTACTTTGAATACATCTAAAAAATAAAAAAAATCCTCTTTTCCAATAGCTCACCCCAGTGCTTAAAAACTTTCAAGGCTTTTGTTTCAACAGTGATGAGTTCAATCTCTCTCCTCTATTGCAATAGTCTTACATAAAGTCTTCCTTGTCTGTTTAACTCCATCCAGTGCAATTTTTCTTTGACAATATTTCATGCTACAAATTCCTATATTATCCTTATGCTTGTCTCCCATATTGACTTCCTTATGTACTTCTCCACAGAGAAAGTGACTTCAGCTATAATCCACTCTTACTTTATATATTATTGTATTGCAGCCCTATGTGTGTTTTGGGGGTACTTTGAAGTGAAGGAGGAATGTTCTTTAAACTTCTGATTAAATTTTTTTTTTTTTTAAATAGTTTTCTACTTTTTTTTTTTTTTAATTATTATTTATTTATTTATTTTTGGCTGTGTTGGGTCTTTGTTTCTGTGCGAGGGCTTTCTCTAGTTGCGGCAAGCGGGGGCCACTCTTCATCGCGGTGCGCGGGCCCTCTCACTATCGCGGCCTCTCTTCTTGCGGAGCACAGGCTCCAGACGCGCAGGCTCAGTAGTTGTGGCTCACGGGCCCAGCCGCTCTGTGGCATGTGGGATCTTCCCAGACCAGGGCTCGAACCCGTGTCCCCTGCATTGGCAGGCAGATTCCCAACCACTGCGCCACCAGGGAAGCCCCCTGATTAAATCTTAGTCATTTATTGCACCTGTGTCTGAGAACTCTATCCTGTAATTTTTGGAATTGCTTTGCTAATTTCTACAAAAGTCTGCTGGGATGTTGATTGAAGTTGACTAGAAACAACAGATCGTTTTTTGAGAGAATAGACATCTGAACAGTAATGAGTTTTCCAACCTGTAAATATGGTATATTTCTCCATTAATTTGGGTCTTTTTAAAATTTTTAACATCAATGATTTCATTTTCAACTTTTTTCTTTTGATTAGTGTGAACACTGTATATTTTCCCCATTATTTTCATTTAGATGCATTTGTGTTTAAACTTATTTAATTCATCTAATTCACTTTAATTTCCCTCTAATACTGTAGGCAGCAAATAAATGGCTCTTGCTCTTTTATAATCTAACGATAATTTTTGCCTTTAAACTACAGTCTTTAGATCATTTACATTTGATATGCTCATTGATATATTTGTATTAAAATATAATATCTTCCTATTTTATTTATATTTGTCTAATCTATTACTTGTTCTTTTCCCCCATTTAGTATCATTTTTTATTGAGTATCCTTATTTTTTTATAAATTTATTTATTTATTTTACTTTTGGCTGTGTTGGGTCTTCATTGCCATGCACGGGCTTTCTCTAGTTGCAGTGAACAGGGGCTTCTCTTCATTGCGGTGTGCGGGCTTCTCACTGCAGTGGCTTCTCTTGTTGTGGAGCACAGGCTCTAGGCAAGGCATGCAGGCTTCAGTAGTTGTGGCTCGTGGGCTCAGTAGTTGTGGCTCACAGGCTCTAGAGCGCAGGCTCAGTAGTTGTGGTGCACAGGCTTAGTTGCTCCATGGTATGTGGGATCTTCCTGGACCAGGGCTCAAACCCATGTCCCCTGCATTGGCAGGCAGATTCTTAACCACTGTGTCACCAGGGAAGCCCAAGAGTACCCTTATTTTTTTAAACAGTTTCATGTTTACTGAATAATTACAGAGAGTTTCCATATGCCTTATACTGTTTGTTCTCTTATTTTCTCTTAAGACTTCTTTGACCTATGGCTTATTTAAAAGTATCATGTTTAACTCCAAATATTTTGTGATTTTTCAGCTATCTTTTTGTTATTGATTTCTAGTTTAATTCCACTGTGGTCTGAGAACATACTTTGTGAGATTTCCGTTCTTTTAAATTGATTTAGGTGTGTTTTATGGTCCAGATTGTGGTCTATCTCGGTAAATGTTCCATGTGAGCTTGAGAAGAATGTGCATTCTGCTGTTTTTGGATAAAGCAGTCTATAAATGTCAATAAGGTCCAGGTGATTCATGGTGCTGTTCAGTTCAAATATATTCTCACTGGTTTTCTGCCTGCTGGATCTATCAGTTATATTATGAGGGGTGTTGAAGCCTGCAACTCTAATAGTGGATTTGTTTATTTCTCCCGTGAATCTCTTCATTTTTGTCACATGTATTTTGGCATGCTGGTCTTTGGGGCACACATCTTAATGATTGTTATGTCTTATCAGAGAATCGACACCTTTATCATTATGTAATGCCCCTCCTTATCCCTGAAAATTCCCCCTGTTCTGAATCTGCTATTTGAAATTAATAAAACTACTCTAGATTTCTTTTGATTAGTGTTTGCACTTTCACCACCCCCTTACTTTTAATCTATGAGCACTTTATATATAAAGTTAGTTTCTTCTAGATAACATATTTTTTCTTCAACTCTGAAAGGCTCTGTTTTTAACTGGTATATTTAAAACATTCACACTTAAAGTAATTATTAACATAGTTGGAATAATATCTACCTCCTATTTTCAGTTTGTTGTATTTGTTCATTGTTTCCATTTTATCCCTCCCCCTTTCTTTCTGCCTTCTCTGGCTTTAATTGAACGTTTTATATAATTCCATTTATCTCTTCTCTTAGCACATCAATTATACTTCTTTATTAAAAAGTTTGTTTTAGTGGTTGCCCTAGAGTATTCAAAATACACTTAGTACTAATCTAAATCCTTTCTCAAATAGTATCATGCTACCTCATGCATAACCCAGGTACCTTATAAAATAGTGTTTCATCCTTTATAACATTATATTCATTTCACTTATCATATGATATAATCACAAAATACATTGTTGCTATTATTATTATTTTGAACAGTTATCTATTACATCAATTAAGAATAAGAAAAATGAGGACTTCCCTGGTGCCCAGTGGTAAAGAATGTGCCTTCCAATGCAGGGGATGCGGGTTCGATCCCTGGTCAGGGGACTGAGATCCCACATTCCGCGGGGCAACTAAGATCACGTGCCACAACTGCTGAGCTCATGCACCTCAACTACAGAGCCCACATGCCGCAAACTACAGAGCCCACATGCTCTGGAGCCCCCGTGCCACAACTAGAGAGAGAAAACCCATACACCACAACTAGAGAGAAGCCAGTGCACTGCAACAAAAGATTCCGCATGCCTCAAAGAAGATCCCACGTGCTGCAACTAAGACCCAACACAGCCAAAAATAAAATTAAAAAAATTAAATTGCAAAAAAAAAAGGAAAATATTTTATTACACCTTTATTTGTTCCTACTCCCTCAGTCTTCCTCTTTTATATACAGATCTGAGTTCCTGACCTATACCATTTTCTTCTTGAAAAACTGATTTTAACATTTCTTACCAGTCAGGTCTACTGATAAAGTCTCTATTTTAAAATATTTCGCCTATAAAGGATAATTCTGATGGATACAGAATTTTATGTTGGTATTTCTTTATCTTTCAACACTTTATATATTTCACTCCACTCTCTTTTTGCTTGCCTGATTTCTGACAACATGTCTGATGTAATTTGTACCTTTGTCCCTCTATAGATAAGGTATTTTTCTGCTCTGGCTTCATTCAAAATTTTCTCTGCTTTTACTTTTCTACAGTTTAAATATGATAAGCCTAAGGGTAGATTTTGGGGTATTTATCTTGTTTGATATTTTCTGAGCTTCCCATATCAGTGGATTTTTGCCTGATATTGTTCTTAAAAACTTTTTGCCATTATTACTTCAAGTAATTTCTTCAGCTTCTTTCTGTTTTTCTTAGCCTTCTGTGAATCTAATTAAAGTTTTGTTATTCTATTTTAAAGTTTTTCACAGTTCTTTAATATTCTGGTATTTTCTAAACATATTACTCTGCATTTCAGTTTTGGAAATTTCTATTGCCCTATCTTCAACTTACAGATTCTTTTCTCATCTATGTCCAGGTTATTAATGAGCCTATCAAAGGCATTCTTCAGTCCTATTACCATTTATTTATTTTTATTTTTTCCTTTCTTAGAGGAAATATCCTTCTGCTAACATTATCTATCTAGTCTTTTTGCGTTTTTTCCACTGGACCCTTTTACCATATTATTCATAGTTAGTATACATTCTCTATCTGATAATTTCAAGATCTGTATTATAATTGAATCCATTTTTGATGCCTGCCTTGTTTATACTGGTTTTTTTCTAACATTTAACATGCCTTGTAATTTTTTCTTGAATGTTGAAAAATAGGTAAATAGGCTTTTCTTGTGAGGTTTTATGTTTATTTGGCTTTGAGTTAGGTTACTGGCTAGGAGTGTTTTATGTTTGATATACCTATTGATGCCTCAGATTTCATTTTCCTTTTAGGGTCCTCATTTGTTCTTCCCTATTGTTTTTGGGTCCCTGAGAACTTCTTGTAAGATAGAGTCTGCATCTTATAGTTCTTTAACCTCTAATCTACCATTGTTTTACCAGAGGCCTGTTGATGTGGTTGTAAAATGCGGGGGGGATAGACGCTTTCTATAATCTTAATGATTAAATCTCCATCTTTTACTGTTCTGTCCCTGCACTGCAACATTCACAAATGTTTCCTGGTTGTTGTTTTTTTTTTCTTCTTCTTCCTCCTTGTATCAATATATGATACAGGAATGCTAGAGAGAGCTGAAGTTGGGTAATTGCCCTTCTCCCAGGTAAACAAGGCTCTGGTAAACTCTTTTCCCCCTTTAGAGTAGGCCTTTGTTATGGAGAATACTCTGGGTGTATTCCAAACAGTTCCTTTTTCTCTATCCCTGCTTGAAAAACTAGGGGATTTTTCCTGACCCTTTAATGTGAGAACCTAGTGGGGTTCCTGGATATAACTGAGGGGACTCCTCTAAAACTGGAGACCCTAGAAGTTTTTCACTCTCAAGTTAGTACATACCCTGCCTCTAGTAATTCATCAAAATTACCATTTAAGTCTTCCTGCCATCTCATCTCTCCAAGTCTTTATTCTATTTCTGCCTTACATGTATTTGCATGTAATATAAATTCTAAAACACATTTTAATTTGCTTTTAATGATCTTTGATGAGATTTAGAATTAAGGAAATATAGCACTTTTTATTTACTTATATAAATATATACCATTTCTTTTGCTGTTGATTCCTTTTTGTAGAGCTAGAATTCCATCTGGTATATTTTTAATACTAAAGAACTTCCTTTATTTATTTATTTTTAGTACAGATCCCTTGGTGATTAATTCCTTCAGCTTCTCTTTATGTCTGAAAAGGGCTATTTTCATGTATACTTTAAAAAATACCTTTTATAGAATAAAAGTATTTAGTATTTTCTTTTTTTTCCTTTCAGCACTTAAAGATGTTCTACTGTCTTCTCATTTGCATTGTTTCTTATGAAAAATTTGCTGACATTGTTATATTTTTTTCTTCTGTATATAATGTGACTATTCTCTAGCTGTTTTTGAGAGCTTCTCCTTATTACTTGCTTTGAGCAATCTGATTATGATATAACTTTATGGGGTTTTCTTCATGTTTATTGAGTTGTGTGTTTATTAATCTTGAATCTATGAGTTGATCAAATTTAGAAAAATACTTGGTCTTTATTTTTGAACTATTCTTCTATCACCTCTCACTCTCTCCTCTTACAGAAACTCTATTTACCTTTATATTAGTAGAAGGTTTTCTGAAGATTGCTGATGCTTTGTTCATTTATTTGTAGTATTCAGCTGTAGACTTGAAGAGAAACTGTAGATATCTGGAGCTCTGCCTTTTGCCACCTTCCTATAGCTTTACAGATACCTCCACTCAGGCCTAAAAATTCAAGCTATTTTTGACTTCCTGAATACTCAACTCTGTCTCCCCAACTCAGGGAAAACATTAGTCTCTATTGGGTTTCCAGGTGCCTACATGGAAACCCAATAGAGACTATTGGGTTGTCAGACTATGGTCTGACAACTCTCTTTGGTAAGCTGGAGAAATAGTATGACTTACATATAATTTTTTTTTTTTTCTCTTAGGGATTATTGTCCCGTGATTACTGTTTTCCAGTGTCTGAGAATCATTATTTAATATAGTTTGTTAACTTTTTATTTGTTTATTATAGAGATAAATTTGTTACTCCATCCTGGCTAGAAACAGAAGAGCCTAAGTCTCTACACCTTTAAGCACACTAGAAATCTGTGTGTGCATGTAACATCATTTGATCATCACATATGTTAAAATCACGTTCCCTAAGATATTGTTTGCTTTATAATTATTATTTTGCCAAATAAATCATATTTGATTCTGTAGATTTTTCTTTTATATGTTAAATTCTGAAAGGACTTCTCTTTAGAGATACTTAATGTATTATACTAATCTCGCTTTTTTTCTCAATAATGTAATCTCTTTTATATAATTTATACTAATTGATGCATGCATTTTACATGTGTAATATTTTCTGCAAAATTCTATTTTTCTTTATGTTTACTCTGATTTTGTTTGCCAGTTTATTTGTTTATTTACATAGCCTGAGACTCTTTCTAACACAAATGAGCACCGAGAAAGTTCTGATTCTCTTTTCAGGTTTCTTTTTTCGTAATTTTGGTTGGGTGGTATAACTTTGGTTGGGTGGTATAACTGATTCCACTGGGAAGAAAAGTCACTTCTTTATATAAAGTAGTGCTGAAATCACTTAATTTAATGCATCCTGTGCAAAAACTATTAAAAATTCCCTGGCAGAACTACCTAATTAAGTACTTGGTCATCAAATATAGGTGATTTATATTATTACAATATTCTTTGATTTAAATGAAAACTCCGAAGAATTCTCACATCAGATACTAAGTGATTTAAACTGCTTGTGAAGTACAGAAGGATATACAGCTCTTAAAGGATGGAACTAAGTATTCTTTCCTATCTCCTATCTATCTATCATCTATCTATCATCTTTCTATCTAATCTATCTACGCATCTATCTGTATTTCCTGTAGAGATGTTTCATCTCTCTATTCATATATCACCTTTGATTATACTCTCTCTATTCTTAATTAACTGAGCATTTTTATAAGCACCTGCAAAATATTAACAAATCTGTGTTCCCTGATGAATGTTACCTTAATAATTAAATAATAATTAAAGACCTTCTTTTTATGGCATTTTTCAAGTATCTTGATAGTGATACTAATCAAAAAAGACATAGGTCCCACTATCTGTCTCTGTTATAACAATAATTTTACTAATTTATTTCTGCACTTATGACTCAAATTTATTACCCTTTCAAAGTTTGTCTTTAAATGTGCCTTACATCTTTTTTCTAATTAACATTTTTATATCCAACATTGAAACAAACATGCACAAATAAAACTCTCATACAAAATATATGGAGTGTAATGAAAAAATGCTTGTCAAAAATTACATATTTTGTTTCAAGTTCTATCCAATTAGTTCTCACCTTCTTGTGTTTAAAAGCATTCAGATAAATCCAATTCAAGTTTAGCTTGGCATAAAATTCCCCTTATACTTTACTTTTCCTGATTAATCGTCCACTGCTCCCTAGCAAACACCATGGGAACTAATTCTTCTGGAGTATTCAGCATTTCCTGACCACATCATGCCTTTTTAAGCCTTCAGACCCTTTCAAAAACTTTCTCTCAACTGGCATACCTATTTTCTCATATCTCAAAGTTATTTTCCACATCCATATAAAAAATTACTTCTTTGTCACCTTATGATTCACTCTGTGTGAATAATATATAGTCATTAACTACAAATAGAATTGAAACAGGATTGGGCAACTCTAATTTACTGTGGAATATTTCCAGTTAGAAAAACGTGAAAGCACATTCACATTCACAGGAAAGAATTTAATGCTTGCAGATCTATGATTAAAGTATTCGAGAACTTCTCATTTTATAATTAGTTTCTCCAGCTCTTCAGCTGATAGGTCAAACCACAATGAAATGGAAGCCTTGTTCCTCATAGTATTTTCTAATAGTACATATGTGATTAATTATGAAGCTACTGGAAATGAATGTGTAGGAAAATAAGTGAATAATCTCAGTCTGAAAATATATTTAGCTTTAGTTCATGAATAGCCTGATGGAACTAGGCAGTTAATATAATATCAAGTCCCTAGCATAAGAAAGACCTAGGATATAATCACATTTATATATTATTTGATTTAAGGTCTGCTCTTCTTATTTGCTTATTTGTTCAATTCAGTTATTCATTTCACATTTATCTGAGCATCTACTATGTACTGAGCACTTTATTCAGTCTGATGTATTTGTTTAAAATGAACCCTATTTTCAAGGAGCTACATTCTAGTGAGTGAGGCAAACAGATTAAACAATGAACAAAATATGTACATACATTTTACAAGATGTAAGAGGAAGAAAAGTACTGTGGAAAAAATAGAATGGCAAAATAATTTAGAAATGTGGGGAGGGAATAACAGGTTGTAATTTTAAATATTAGTGTTGAGAAAGTTTTCATTTAGATATGACAGAGCTGTGGCTTTGTCTCAGGGAATAGTTTTCCAGACAGGGGGAACAGCTAGTGAAAATGTCCCAAGACAAACTAAGTGTTCCACATATTCTTGAAAGAGAAAGGAGGCAGTTAAGCAGGCCAGAAGTCAGCAAGAGAATTAGGGAAGGGGGAGATGCAGTTAGAGAGAGGTTAGATCATAATATACCTTAAAGAGTGGTTGGCTTTTTAAAAGATCTTTATTGGAGTATAATTGCTTTACAATGGTGTGTTAGTTCCTGCTTTATAACAAAGTGAATCAGCTATACATATACATATATCCCCATATCTCCTCCCTCTTGTGTCTCCCTCCCACCCTCCCTATTCCACCCCTCTAGGTGGTCACAAAGCACTGAGCTGATCTCCCTGTGCTATGTGGCTGCTTCCCACTAGCTATCTATTTTTCATTTGGTAGTGTATATATGTCCATGCCACTCTCACTTCTCTCACTTCGTCCCAGCTTACTCTTCCCCCTCCCCATGTCCTCAAGTCTGTTCTCTACGTCTGCATCTTTATTCCTGTCCTGTGCCTAGGTTCTTCAGAGCCATTTTTTTTTTTTTTAGATTCCATATATATGTGTTAGCATACAGTATTTGTTTTTCTCTTTCTGACTTACTTCACTCTGCATGACAGACTCTAGGTCCATCCACCTCACTACAAATAACTCAATTTCATTTCTTTTTAGGGCTGAGTAATATTCCATTGTATATATGTGCCACATCTTCTTTATCCATTCATCTATTGATGGGCACTTAGGTTGCTTCCATGTCCTGGCTATTGTAATTAGAGCTGCAATGAACATTGTGGTACATGAATATTTTTGAATTATGGTTTTCTCAGGGTATATGCCCAGTAGTGGGATTGCTGGGTCACATGGTAGTTCTATTTTTAGTTTTTTAAGGAACCTCCATACTGTTCTCCATAGTGGCTGTATCAATTTACATTCCCACCAACAGTGTATGAGGGTTCCCTTCTCTCCACACCCTCTCCAGCATTTATTGTTTGTAGATTTTTGGACGATGGCCATTCTGACTGGTGTGAGGTGATACCTCATTGTAGCTTTGATTTGCATTTCTCTAATGATTAGTGATGTTGAGCATTCTTTCATGTGTTTGTTGGCAATCTGTATATCTTCTTTGGAGAACTGTCTATTTAGGTCTTCTGCCCATTTTTGGATTGGGTTGTTTGTTTTTTTGATATTGAGCCGCATGAGTTGCTTGTAAATTTTGGAGATTAATCCTTTGTCAGTTGCTTCATTTGCAAATATTTTCTCCCATTCTGAGGGTTGTCTTTTGGTCTTGTTTATGGTTTCCTTTGCTGTGCAAAAGCTTTTAAGTTTCATTAGGTCCCATGTGTTTATTTTTGTTTTTATTTCCATTTCTCTAGGAGGTGGGTCTAAAAGGATCTTGCTGTGATTTATCATAGAGTGTTCTGCCTATGTTTTCCTCTAAGAGTTTTATAGTGTCTAGCCTTACATTTAGGTCTTTAATCCATTTTGAGTTTATTTTTGTGTATGGTGTTAGGGAGTGTTCTAATTTCATTCTTTTACCTGTAGCTGTCCAGTTTTCCCAGCACCACTTATTGAAAAGACTGCCTTTTCTCCAGTGTATATTCTTGCCTCCTTTATCAAAAATAAGGTGACCATAAGTTCGTGGGTTAATCTCTGGGCTTTCTATCCTGTTGCATTGATCTATATTTCTGTTTTTGTGCCAGTACCATACTATGCCAGTACCATTACTGTAGCTTTGTAGTATAGTCTGAAGTCAGGGAGCCTGACTCCTCCAGCTCTGCTTTTCTTTCTCAAGATTGCTCTGGCTACTCGGGGTCTTTTTCAGTTCCATACACATTGTGAAATTTTTTGTTCTAGTTCTGTTAAAAATGCCAATGGTAGTTTGAGAGGGATTGCACTGAATCTGTAGATTGCTTTGTAGTCATTTTCACAATATACCAAGAACATCGTATATCTCTCCATCTGTTTGTATCATCTTTAATTTCCTTCATCAGTGTCTTATAGTTTTTTGCATACAGGTCTTTTGTTTCCTTAGGTAGTTTTTTTCCTAGGTATTTTATTCTTTTTGTTACAATGGTAAATAGGAGTGTTTCCTTAATATCCCTTTCAGATTTTCCATCATTAGTGTATAGGAATACAAGAGATTTCTCTGCATTAATTTTGTATCCTACTACATTACCAAATTCATTGATTAGCTCTAGTAGTGTTCTGGTAGCATCTTTAGGATTCTTTATATATAGTATCACGTAATCTGCAAACAGTGACAGCTTCCCTTCTTCTTTTCCGATTTGGATTAAGAGTGGGTTTTTTGAGTACTGCTTTAGACAGGATTGTATGAATATTTAAATTTTATTGCTTTTAGAAATATTTGAACTTACAAGCAGCATGTTGTTTTAAATTTTGAATGTTTAAATGCATGTGTGTACCCTTATAAACTTGCACAGTTGAACACATTTTGCTAACTATTCTTTTTTACATATAAAAGTATAAAATCTAGAGGAGTTTAAAGGACATATTAGATAGTATGCATCATTCTGTAATATAATTTTAACTTGTTTAATATACAAATATTATTTATCCACTCCTTCAACTAGAATTACCCATTAGAATCTAATACTGATCAGCAAATTACACATTTGTAAAATAGCTGCCACTATTTGTAAGTCCTACCAAAAATTTTAGTGCTCTTATATATTCCCAAAGCTATTAACATAATTACTAATTAGATGGTTGGAGGGCTCTTTTATGTACAGAAAGATAAAAGGTAATTTCTTGAAGATATATTCCATTTTGCTATTTTATAGTTCATATACTTTCAATTAAAAAAAGATTAGAGTTGGTATTCCAATTATGGAAACTTCATACTGTAGTAAAGAAGTGTATTAAGAAAAAATCATATTACAAAAGTGATACTTCAATATAAATAGAAAAGTGGATAATGGGGAAGTTTGGTGAGCTGCATGAAAAATATATTATGTAACTACAGTGTAAGAGAAGAGGTATACTGACCCTTAAATATAATTTATAATATGAACATAGTGCACCTTTATAAGATAAAGTCAGAAATGTTCGATTCCACTATAAAGTCACTCTGTATTTTTATAAAAATTAAAATACTCTTTTCAGAAATATTTCTATTTCTTTCACTTAAGGAATTTTTCCCATGACTCACTTCAGCTTCATGATATACAACAAGCTTGACATTTTGTTGGCTTTCAAATGACATTATCTTAAGGCTTAAAATTATCTTAGTGTCAGTCTGTTAGCAGGAAGCTTTGGAGATATCACTGGAGCCAGAGGTGCACTAGGGAAACACTGAATGTTCTGATTTTTTGCTTCTTGCTGCTACTTTATTACCTCCAACATAGATATTAGCCAAAAACTAAGAAATGTCAACCTTTTGTCATCAATCTACATACTATCAATTTAAGCTCTGAAAGTAGTATGATGATAAATTGCTAAAGCCAAAATACATCCAGATGAGGTTCACCTCTGAGCATTTTTCTCTTATTATAAAAATAAGAGAAAAAAGTATTTCATTTATTCTGGTTTTATTACAGTTTTAGGTAATATCTAGTTGAAGAAGAAGCAAAGAGCTGACCAAGCACTCCAGTTACTGTGAATTGTTTTGATTCTAGATATATGACTTTGAGACTCAATTTTGTCTGTTAGCTCTCAAGGCCACATAAGCCACAAATCCTGACCTATCCATTCATTCATGTCTTCACTGATTTAAAAAAAAAAAGAATTTTTTAAAAAAGATGTACTAATTCCAAATAAATGAAACATTTTTCCTGTTTCCAAGTATCTAATAGTCAAATACAAAGAAACAATTTTGTAAAGTAATAATTTAAAATTATTAAAGAGCAGTTTGGAAGCACAGAGAAGAGATCTTTAGCTCTATGTTCATTCTGACAATGTTAAATGACATAATGATTTCTTGATAATATTAACAATTGCAGTATCAGTTGGCTAGCTAGTGAATAAATGTTAATAGATTGTCTTTTTTCTAGCCCTACCTTCAGTTAATCTCTTTAACAAACGCATAAAATGGGGTACTCTAGTTAAGCATCAAAATCAATGAGTTTAGCAAAATATTCACTGATGCAAAATACCAATTTATTGTTGGTACATATGACTACTAACCTGCTTATTGGCTAAAAAGTAAAGATGGCCACAGTCTCAGCTTGGGTCTCCAGAAACTGATACAAGATTCATGTGAAAATGATTACTGACACTGATACAAGATACTGACACTGATACAAGATTCATGTGAAAATGATTTATTTAAGGATTTCCTTTCCCCAGTTGTAAATGGTGGAAAGTGGGGGCCTTGGGAAGGGAAGGAAGCCAAAGTACCATGAAGTTAACTTGTACTCACTATTTCAGGGAAGCAAGCACCTGGGAGCTCTGGAGACCATAATCACACTTAGGGTTGTCCCTATCAGGGGGTAAAAGCAACAGTACATTAATTCTTCCTCACCCTCCAATCATTGTTTAAGAGCTAAGGTAAAGAGGCAGAAAGGTGTTATTGCCCAGGGATTTCCAGTCTTGCTGCCCATAGATAAAACTTGTCCCAGTGCCCTGAGGGAATTGCACCAGCACAAAGATTTAAGTGTTGGTGACTGAGGAAGATATGGGGGAGTCTTGACAGTATCTGCTGAGGTCACTGTGGAATTCTCCAAATTTTGAAGCTTTTTTTAGTTTTTAGAGATAATTTATGCTGATATTTTTTGTTACAATTACCAACATTAAAAATTGTTATTAGGGACTATATTTTTATTAAGTATGTTTATAAGTTTATTAAGTAATATTATTAATAAATATTAGAAAAACTCAAAATTCAGAGAAATACAAAAACTTCCCACCCATAGACGAACCACATATTAGTCAAGGACAACATTTGTCCCTTACTCTATTTTTCAATAAATCATGAATTCTTTACCTACACATTTACAACCCTAAAACTTTTCTAAGTGGTTCTATGAAAGTAATTTTAAGTCTGTAACTAAATTATTTTATTAATTTCCATGAAAAAAAGTTTTGGACATGAAAATTCTATAGACGACATCATATTTAATGGTGAAACAAACTCTTTTACCTAAGTTTTGTAAGTAGGAAAAGATGTTCAGTCTCATTTGTTTTATTCTACCATTTATACTGGGATTCCTAGCAAGTGAAACAAAGCAAGAAAAAAATCATAAAGATTGGAATTGAAAAAAACAAAGTTATCCATTTTGGTATGGCATGATTGTAAACAGAAAAATCCAAGTAATATGAAAAATAAATTATCAGAATTAGGAAGTAAATTTAGCAAGGTCACAGGACACAGCATCAATATTAAAAATTAATCGAATTTATACATTTCAACATTAGTGAATATTTAAAAAACTGTGTATTTACAAAAACATAAAAACAGAAGCAATTAATTTAAAAGTACAAGATCTCTATGCTAAAAATTTAAAAATTGTTCAGATAAGTGGATGAAAAAAGAGTTGCCTTTGCAAGCATCTCCTGCATATACAGAGTCCTTGGGGTCTATCACAAGGACACTCTTGTTTCCCCTGCACAATGACCCTATTGGCAATGATCATTTTCCTCATTTTACTGAGTAGTAGATAAAGTTAGAGAGGCCACATCTGTCCTCCCAAGGTAGCCCCGCTTCTAACTGGTACCACTAGGATGAGAACAATGTCTATTTTGCACCACTTTAGACTTTAGTCTCTTCACTGTAAAAATAAGGAAACTGGACATTTCCCATCCTAATGTTCCATAGACTTCTACTCTTTTCCTCCTTTCATCCCTTTCAGTACAGAGGTATTTCTGTACCTCTAAGCTTTTATTAAATGATGGAGTTACCCCCCACAAAAAAAGACTGTCAGAGATTTTAAAGAAAACATTTTACAATTAAGAGATATATTATGTGCTTCTAATGAAAAATTTAAATTCATCAAAAATTATTGTATAATTTAAGGAAACTCCAGTCAACCAGTTGGTATGCTCAAAAAAAAATTAAAGTATTCATTAAACTGATATATCTGACAATATTAAGTAATAAAATGATTCTGCATGCATATGTCTTTAATAACTCAGACAGTCTCATTACAGAATTTCAAAAAACTTTTAAAACTTTTAAATTTACACAACTTGGAGTTCTTCACTCATTTTTCACAGACTTCTCAGTTTTTAAATTTTATTTTGCCAAAAGGCATAACTATTGACAAGTGACAAATTTAAGTACAAAGTGCCAATTTTCCAGATTCTGATTGTACTAGTATGATATTCTATCATTGGGTTTTCACTTTTTGTTAAAAAAAAAAAAGAGGTTATACTTAATCTGAATCTCCAATATTTGCAGTGTTTCATGTTGATGTAGCAAGTTATTAGAACATACCTGATATATACAGATTATCTTTTAGTATATAGGGTATTAGAGATAAGCAAATAAAGCAGCATTCTATTTTTAAGACTCATTCCTCTCAAATCTTCTGGAATAGGATATTTCCTTTTATCCAATCAGAATCAACCACTCTTTGATACTAGCAGTGAGCACTCTGAGGTGTTAGCCATAATATTTGTGGCTCTCTTTCTTGCAAGACTCACTTCCTGCTTAATGTTCATAGTGCCTCTTTGCCATTGCTTTCCATAACATCCCAGAGTGAACCTAATTTATTTTTCATTCTAAAGTCAGAATTATACTCAAAACACAATATCTCTGGGCAGAGCTCCTCATCATTTCCCTCAAAGCTACTTACATTTTAATTTATGGAGTACAAGGAGGCCTTGCAAAAGAAGTTCTAGTTTAGATTGTGAATCCAGACTCACTTCAAACAGATATTCCCATTTAAATTTATTGCATATATCAAGACACAACCTTCTTTTTCACGTTTTTAACCTGTTTATAGAGTTGAAGTTGACATTCATTTATTGCACATGTTGAAAGCATACAGTTCGATATGTTTTGACTTATCCACCCCTTAAACAATCAGCGCAATCAAGGTAATGCACGTATCAACAATCGAAAACATATCCTTGTGTCTTTTTAAAATCCATCTTTCCAATTATGCCTACACCCACATACCAAGAAAACAACTGATTGCTTGATGACACTGTAGATCAGTTTGTATCTTACAGAAATTTATGCAAATGGAATAATAGAGGATGTACTCCTTTTTTGTTTGGCTTTATTCACTTGGTATGACGATTTGGAGATTCATCCATGCTACTGTGTGTGTCAACAGTTCTTTCCATTCTTTCTGAGTACTAGTCTATTGAATGGCTCCACCAAAATTTATAAATATACTGGGTTATTTCCACTTTAGAGCTATTTCAAATAAAGACGCAATGAACCTTAGTGTATAGTCTTTTTATAAATGTATGCTTTCATTTCTCTTTGATAAATACTTACCAGTTGAAGATGAGTAATATAATAAGAGTATAATTAATTTCTTATTTATTTTTTATTAATACTTTCTGTTTTTAGCGCAGTATTAGGTTCATGGTAAAATTGAGGGAAAGGCATAGACATTTTCTGCCCCCACATATACATAGTCTTCTCCATTATCAACATCCAAACCAGAGTGGTACATTTGTTACAACTGATGAACCTGCATTGACACATCATGATCATCCAAAGTCCACAGCATACGTTATGTCTCACTCTTGGTGTTGTGCAGTTTAGGGATTTGGACAAGTGCAGAATGGCATGTGCTCTGCCTACTCATCCCTCTCAGCCTCCCCTAGGCCTAGCAGCCACTGATCATTGTTTTTGCCTTCAAAGTTTTTGCCTTTTCCAAAATGGCACATAGCTGGAATCATACAGTACGTATCCTTTTCAGATTGGCTTCTCTCAGTAATATGCATTTAAGTTTCCTCCAAGTCTTCTTATGGGCTTGATCACTCGTTTCTTTTTACCACTGAATAATATACCACCGTCTGAATGTACCACAGTTTATTTATCTATTCACCTACTGACGAATATCATGATTGATTTCAAGTTGTGGCAGTTTTGAATAAAACTGCTAGAAACATCCATGTGCAGGGTTTTTTTGTTGCATGTTTGTGGATATAGTTTTTAATTCCTTTAGGTATACCAAGGAGAGAAATTGTTGGAATCACTTGGTAAGAATAATCTGAGTTTTGTAAGAGAGCATCAGACTGTCTTCTAAAGTGTCTATACCATTTTGCATTCCCACCAGCAATAAATGAGAGCTCCTGTCACTCCATATCCTTGTCAGCATTTGGTGTGGTATGTGCTCAGGATTTTGGCCATTCCAATAGGTGTGCAGTTGTATCTCATAGTTCTTTTAACTGCATTTTCCTGAGGACATATGATTTGGAACATCTCATGCTTATTTGCCATCTGTATATCATCTTTAGTGAGGTGTCTGTTAAGATCTTTGGCCCATTTTTTAATCATGGTGGGGGTTTTTTTGTTTGCTTGTTTGGTTGAGTTTTAAGTGTTCTTCATGTATTTGGGATAACAGTCGTTCATCAGATATGTCTTTTGCAAATAATTTCTCTCAATCCATGACTTGTCTTCTGGAAATTTTATAGTTTTGAGATCAGATAGAAGAAGATCTGGGAGAAGAAGC
Source organism: Balaenoptera borealis (assembly GCF_965194805.1). Lineage (NCBI taxonomy): Eukaryota > Metazoa > Chordata > Mammalia > Artiodactyla > Balaenopteridae > Balaenoptera > Balaenoptera borealis. The sequence continues at coordinate 44,223,179 of NC_138862.1, forward strand.
TGCTGGAACCAGTAACTAGTAAGAACATTTAAATGGTAATTAATGGATGCAGGAGGCTGATTATGGACCATCTTGAAAGTTAAAAACTGCTTGATCCACCATAGAAACATTGATAAGTTGGATTTCATTATAATTTTAAAACTTCTACACTGCTAAGAGAATGAAAATACAATTACAGACTGGGGAAAATATTTGCAAAACAGATATCTAATACAGGACTTTTATTCAAAAGATGCAGAGAACTTTTAGAACTCAACAATGAAGAAACAAAAAAACCTAAATAAAAATGGGGAAAAAACGGTCTGAACAGACACCTCACCAAAGAAGATGTGCAGATGGTAAATAAGCATATGAAAAAATGTTCAAGATCTTAGGACATTAGAAAATTGTAACTTAAAACAGCAAGGAAATATCACAATACATGTACTGGAATGGTGAAAATCCAAAACACTGGCAATACCAAATGCTATTGAGGATGTGGAGCAAAGAAGTCTCATTCATCACTGGTGGAAATGCAAAATGGTACAGCCACTTTGGAAGACAACTTGGCAGTTTCTTAAAAAGCTAAACATAATCTTATCATACTAACCCAATTGAACTGAAAATGTATGTCCATGCAGAGACCTATACATGAATGTCTATAGCAGCTTTATTAAAATTTGCCCAAAACTGAAAGCAACCATGATGCCCTTTAATAGGTGAATGGATAAGCAAACTGTGGTACATCCAAACAACGAAATATTATTCAATGATAAAAAGAAATGAAGCACGGGGGATAATTAGATGGTGAAGTTATTCTGACTGATATTCTAAAGGTAGATACATGGCAATATGCATTTGACAAAGCCCACAGAAATTCACACAAAGAATGTAACAGTACAGACTATGAACTTAAGTTAATAATAATATATCAATATTTGTTCATCAGTTGTGACAAAGGTATCACACTAATGCAAATTTTAGTGAAAGGGAAATTCTAAGGGGAAGGGGCACAGATGGGAACTCTCTCTACTACCTGTTCAATTTTTCTATAAATCTAGAACTTCTGAAAAATAAAGCTTATTAATTAAAACAAAAAGTAAGGATAGGTGAAAGACATTTAAGGCACAATTTCCAGTGCAGGAAACTTGGGCCTACAGTCACCTATATTTATATCTAAAACATTCATTAAAATGCAAAAATTTAAAAAAAATTAATAGAATTCACCAGAGAAGCCATACTGCCCTAAGGTGGTTTTTTTTTTTTTTCCCTGTTATGGTTTTTCTCAATAATTTAATTTCTCTATTAGATATATGTTTGCATCTTTTAAGTAATTTGTTCATTTCTTCTAAGTTGTCAAATGTATTGGCATGTAGTTGTTCATAATATTCTCTTTTATCCTTTTAATATTGTAGAGATGTCACGTCTCTCATTCATGACATTGATAATTTGTGTCTCCTTTCCTTTTTCTAATTTCTTATGGAATCTGAGATCTTTTCTTCAGAGCATTCTTCATTTCTAATGTGTTTATTTCTCTAGATTTTTCTCTAAATACTTTATCTATATCCCACAAATTTTGATATGGTATTTTCATTTATTTGGTTCAAAATTATTTGAAATTATATTTTTATTTCTTATTTAACCTATTGATTATTTAGAAGCAGTACCATATATGTGGTATTTAAGTACCATAAACGTGGGTATTTTCCAGATATCTTTCCATTATTGATTTTAAATTTAATTACACTGTGGTCAAGTAATATGCTTTTTATGACTTGAATCTTTTAAAATTTATTGACATACTTTACAGTCCAAAATATGACCTATTTACATTTGAAAAGGTTGTGTATTCTGTGTTGTTCAGTGGTGTGTGCTATAAATGTCCATTAGGTCAAGGTGACTGATAGTGTCCTTCAGATCTCCTCCATCCTTACTGATTTTCTCTATGCTTATTTTGTAAAATGTTGAGAAAGTGCATTTAAAATCTTGAATCCTAATTTTTAATTAGTCATTTTCTCCTGACAGTTCCATCAGTTTTTACTTCAAGTATTTTGAAGCTCTGTTATTGGGTGTGTATATGTTTAGAATTACGTTTTCCTGTTGAATGAGCCTCTTTATTATTATGAAATATCACTTCTTAAAAAAATTCCTGGTAACATTCTTTGATCTGAAATCTATCTTATATAATATAGGTTCTCTAGTTTTCTTCTGATTAGTGTATGCAAGATATATCACATTCTGTCCTTTTAACATATTTTTATTTTTATATTTAAATTGATTTTTCTTTTGTAGGTGGTTTATACTTGAGTCATTCTTTAAATCTACCATCTTGCTAATTTTTTCCCATTTTCTCATCTGTTCTTTGTTCATTTTTATACCCTCTTTTTCACCCTATTTTTGGAATAATTGGGTACTCTTTTATGATTCCATTTTATCATCTTTGTTGTCTCCTTAGAAATAACTTTTTATTTTGTTATTTTAATAATTGTCTTGGATTTCAAAATATACCTTTTAAACTTATTCACAATCTAGCTTTAAATAATATAAATATATATAAAATATTAATAATATTTATTATTTATATTATTTCAGTATAGTGTAAGGACCTAGGACCAGAATATGTATACTTCTCCCTTCCTGCATTTGTGCTAGTTTTATCTTACAATTTTTTCCTTCTACATGAGTTATTAACACGACAACACACATGGTTAGTATTTTGCTTTAAACACTGATTATCTTTTAACAAGATTTAAATATTAAAAGAGTCTTTACATTGATCCAGGTAGTTACTATATCTGGTACTCTCGTTTCTTTATGTAAGTACCGATTCTAACATTTTTTTTTCTGCTTGAAGGATTTCTGTTACCTTATCTTATAATGTGAGCCTTCTGGTCATGAATTATTTAGCTTCTGAAAAAGTTTTTATTTCACTTTGATTTTAAATGACTTCACTTTCATTTCTTGGGGTAGAGAATAACAGATTGGCAGGATTTTGTTTTGTTTTCATTTTTAATTATTTAAATATGCTGCTGTACAGTCTTTATTTTTTTTTTCAGAGACATGTCTCACCATCATTATCTTTGTTTCTGAGTACCTAATGTATCCATTTTTCTGCCTGCTTTTAAGATTTTCTCTTTTTCAATGGTTTGATGCAATTTAATTGTCAAGTATCTCAGTGTAGTTGTTTTCAATGACTTTGAGATTTCCTGAGCTTCTTAGATGTATGAGTTTGTAGCTTTCAACTGAGTCTGTTAAGTTTACTTTTTTTTTCTGCACCCACTGTCTTAGGGAGACAGATTCAATGGGGAATAATAGGTAGGCCCTGTCATCAGAAATTTACATGGAATTCTTAAAATTTCATGTGCCTTCCAAAGGACTAACAAAATATTGATGTTTCATCATGATAATATACTAAGTATTGCAAAAGCAGTTGTTTAAAATGAATTAGAACAAGAGGAAAACATGGTTTAGAGCAAGAATATATACTATCTTAAAATAAAAATCACAAAAATTATGACTTCTCTAATTCTATAGATTAACATATAAATTTGATGTGTGGTTATTTTTAAATGTAGTGACAATGAAACAACTGAAGAATAGGATTTTATGAGCATTCTTCATATTGCAAGAGAATAAAAACTTATTTAAATGACAGGTTTGACAATAAACAAATTTTCAAATCACTTATTTAGTTAAAAAATAAATATAACACATGAAAACTATGAATACAGTTAAATAGTCTGAAATTACAGTACTTGGTTATAAAAAGGTATCAAGGGCATTCAAAGTGACATAAGATTGAGAAGAATTAATTTCGAGAAAACCTCTTTTATGAAAATAAATCTCCTAAACTTAAAGAACAACAGCATATTCTCATGATCTAAGAGCATCTTATAGGGATAAAATGAATTATTTTGCTTCTGTTAGAATGGTAATTTTCTACTCTGGACTTATTTTATCATATGTTATAGAGGGAATTTCCACATAGAGTCTAATTTAGAACTTGTACGTGGTACTCAGGTTCTTAATCATAAGGGAAACTCAAATATTAATCTACTTCATGAAATTCACCTTAGGTAGAGAAAAAAAATGATTGATCTTTAAATATTTCACTTTCATGCCAGTCTAATTAGTGCTGGGTTGATACACCCTGTAACATTAAAAGCACTATTTAAATGTATGTATTATACATTCCCAAACACATACCCACATTAGTTTAAATTAGTCCTTCAAACTTATATAAACGAAGGCTTATGAATAATTGGATGAGTCATCCAGACTGCTATAAATAGAAAACTCCAGCTGGATCAAAGTAGATGCTGTATATAACTGGATTTCCTAATCTGCAAGGAACTTTACTTTACAGAGTTGGCTAACAATTTATAAATGTTGTTATTTAACATCTTTATCCTAATTTTTTTAACACTTTAAGTTCTTCTCTGATTCAAACATTATTCTAAAATATATTTTTCCTAGTTTTAAAAACTTTCATTTCAATAACTTTGTTATTAAGTTCTAATTTTACTGCATGTCCATAGGAAATATGGTCTCCATTATTTCAAAATGTATCAATTTAAAAATGTAGCAGTCAGAATCCTCATAGGAAACAGATGGCACATTCAAATGAGATCATTTTGAGACAGTTGAATAAAGAAATTAGTTATGAAAGTAAAGGCAGGGTTTAAGGAAAGCAACAAAGATGGTGCAGTACCCCAGGACTGAAATATCCTAGAGTCATTATCACTCCTAGAATTAAAAGCTGATAAAGCGGGAAAAGTTACGTGAACCTGAAGAGATAATTTTATAGACAAATCCTATGTTAAAGGGTAGTTGTTCTTCAATTTCTCTTGACTGTGTATGATATTATCATATATTTTCAAGTACTCATTTGTCCTTTGTTACTGTACTAATTTTGTAGTGATTGGATATGATATATACGGATCAATTTGATATCTTGCATCAGCAAGCCAGAAAAAAATAATTTCAAAGGAAAAAATGATATTATCAAGAAAAAATAAATTGGTGGCATTATAAGTCCTTCATGTTGATAGTTACTATATTAATGGAGAAAATAATTGAATTAAAGCAGAACAGGTATTCTTATAGAAAGATATTTTTCATCAAGTATGGGGATATTACAAGTTGATAAAATAATAACTGGATTTTATTTCTTACTAATACTTAAAAATACAATAAACTAGGTAAATGCTGATAGATATTTTTACTACAGTAGTAGAGAAAAGTTATGTTATTATTGAATTAAACAACAAAAATATGGTGTTTTACAGGTTATTATTTAACATTCTCTCTCTCTCTCTGTGGATACAGAAATAAGTAGCTACATCACCAGTATAATTATATTTGTTCTTACAAGTAGAATAAATTATGTTCCCTCCATGTCTGCATATGATACAAGTTGTAAATGCAAAAGTAAGAAGGAAGGTTATAATGAAAAAGAGGATAGTAAATATGGGCAGAGAAACATTTATTTATTTTCAAGTCTCTAAATTAAAACACCTTTTTTTTACATTTAAAATCTACTTGAGTCACTCAGTTAATGCTAAATCATTCATTTATTCCACAAATGCATTGGTTGCTTATCTTGCATAAAGCACTAATTGGGATTTGGAAATACAGTGTATGTAAAAGAAACAATGTTCCCAACATTCCAATGAAGAAAGATGGAATAAAACTGTAAACTAGACTGTCAAATAGTGGTGACTGGAATAAAATTGCAGGAATATGAGAAAGAGATCACTGGATATGAGGGAGTAAGTTAGATATTGTCCTCCAGCAAGTCTAATCTAAAGTGATGACATTTAAATAGAGATCTGAATGGTGAGAAGACATTCTGAGAAATAAACGGTCAGAAGTAGAGGAAAAACCCTGGAAAAGACTTTACTATGTATAATGCAAATGACCCAAGACAGAAATAAGCTTCCTAATTTTCAGAAACGACAAGACAGTAATAGTTGTAGATAAGGTTTCTGGAATTAAAATAGTACCAGGAAATTAGTGCAGAGAATTAACCAGGAGCCAGGTTTTATCAATCCTTATAAACTATGGTAAGGACTTTTTATTCCATTCTCATTGTCATGGGATTTTTTTTTTCAGAGAAATGACTGCTCTGATTTTATGTTTTGAAAGATAACTCTGCCTGACGTATGAAAAATGAACCATAATAAGGTAAAAATGGTAACAGAGAAATACATTCAAATCTTTCAGAACATTATTGTCTTAAGATAGATTCACTAGGTTCAGAGCCTAAAATGGAAATTGTTTGGGATTTATTGAGAGAGTACTCTCAGGAGAGACAGATAGGGAGTAGAGAAGCCGAATAAAGAGGAGGAAGGAGCTCTCTAAAAATGTGATTTCAGGTGAAGTTAAACTTTATTCTTATTTCACAGGGAGTTCCAGAGTCTTTCCCACCTTGAGATATGGGAATGGGGATTTGTAGACTCTAGCACAGTCAGTCAATGCACCAGGAAGTCGCTGAACACAGACCATAAGGAATGGGAGTGAGTGGATATAATGCTCAAGGCACCTCCAGAAAAGGTGACCTTATTTGCCCAGAGACTATCTACTGGAAAGTTTCAGTTGAGAGCCATTAGTCTAAGCACCCACAGGAGCTAGGGTATGAATATAATGAAAGAATTGGTAAATAGAAGAAGGTCAGAAAAATAAATTTTGAAGGAAAAAAAGTATTAAGAAACAATAAAATAAGTGACATTATAATGGTCCATAATGATAATTATATTGATAGAGAAATTAATTGAATTAAGGAAAGGAAGAACAAAGTTAGATGTTCCTATAGAAATATTTGTCTGGTGGGACAACAGAGTAGGCTCAGTGGAAGGTCCTTTTTATTTTTGTCATATTACTTTTATTAGATAATAATGAAGTATGTGTTTATGAATCAGTGATAATTTTCTATTAGAACAAATATCTTTACTACAATATGTTGATGGGAATAATAAAGCACTAAATCATAAAGCATGCTTGTGATGGCACCTAGAAACAAATGATCCCTGAAAAGAATTGCCAAATGGTCGTGCTAACCATCAATTCTTATATAAAATTAAATCTGCCTTTCTAATAAATTGAATCATGAACAAAGCTACATATCTACACTATACAATCTTAGGAAAATGTCTTCATGCATTTAAAATTTAATATGTTCACAGATATCAGAAGTTATATAAAATTTTTAATAAACAAAATATTTATGAATCTTTTGTAAAACTGTGATTAAACACATTGTTCACTGTATTGTTTAAAAACAAATAAAATTAATACAGTATATTCCTCTTTGAGTTCAGTGCCAAAAATAAAAGTTTGTCTATTCTGAAAAATAAATCTGCTCACTAAAATTTATAATAGCATCTATGTAATCTATTAAATTTCCTTTGCCATAGTTGTTAGGTAATCCAGATAGAGTTAATAAAGCAAAATATACTTAATCTTAGCTTTTCATACAAATTATCCTTTTTCACCACCTCTCTAACATAATTCTTTAGTTTTTTTAATATTATTATAATAATAATCAAGCTTTTAAGTGCATTGTATTGTGAATCTACCACAATTTTATTGATTGGGACTAGAGTAGACATTATAAATAATGCTCAGTAAGCTGCATTAGAGTATTTCATTCAGAAAGTTTGGAAATTATAAGGACACAATGACAGTAAAAATCGTATTTCTATAAATATCTGGTTTGAAATAAAGTCAAAGTGAGTTTATATAATTCATTAAGCAGATGCAATGATTAGTTTCAAATACTCAGAATTCAATGTGTAATACATGATATGACCACAGTACAATTCAGAATTATAATAACTGTGCTTGTCATAATTCATTGCTAAAAAGAAATGTATTTATTCAAGAAAATATATTTACTTAAGTATGCCATTTTCAATATAAAGTGTTATAATTTGGTAGGTATAAATTAGCTTATGTTTGGCTTTCATGTTTAAAAATATGGTTGCATACATCTGTGCACCACTACTGAGCTCGTGTGCTTCAATTAGAGAGCCTACATGCCGCAAACTACAGAATCCATGTGCTCTGGGGCCCACGGGCCACAACTAGAGAAGAGCAACCCCCCACACCACAACTAGTGAGAAGCCCTCACGCCACAACTACAGAGCTCACACACCACAACTAGAGAGAGGCCTGCGTGCTGCAACGAAGAGCCCACGCGTCACAACAAAAGATCCTGCATGTCTCAACAAAGATCTCACATGCCGCAACTAAGACCTGAAGCAGCCAAATTAAAATTTAAAAAAAAAATCTGACCCATTCCTACTAGGACAGCAAGGAAATGTGGGGCCTCTTTAAAGAAAAAAAAAATATGGTCACAGTGGGTATTTATGACTTCCAATTATTGAAATATTGAAAGGAAGAAAATGTAAATTGGTGAAAAAAGGTCAAAATCATAACAATTGTTGCAGGTTTCAGCTCTGTCACTTAGTAGCCATGATTTTTAATATTTTGCTCAGTTTCTCAGAGGCCAATATTCTTATATGTAATGATTTGAGAAACATGGAATAAAATTAGCATGAGACATCTATGGTACATTGAATTTACCTTTTATTTTTCTCACTGTTTATGCCTTTCTCACATAATAAATGTGTTGATTTCAAATGATGAGACAATAACTTCTAAATATCTTATTCAGTGCTTACCATAGTACATAATGTCCTTACTTTACAAATGAAGAAATTAATTCAATATTAAAGAAAAAAAGACCATTAATTTTTTTAGGACAAGAGCTGCAACTAAAACATATTTTGTTTTATGATAATACATGCATTATTGAGACTTCCCCTTTTATTTTCTTTTTCAGGAAATGTATCTTTTAATAATTATAGAAGTCCCATCAAGATGACTAGTACATTGACCTGACAAAACCATATAAACTTCATCTTTCTGGTGGTGCCTCCCATGGGCTGCTTAAGCCAAGCAAGAACTTTTCCAAACTCACTTCCAAAGTGAGAAGAGAATTTTGATGACTCTGTTTTTCTAATTTTAGTTTTGTGTTTTGTTTTTGTTTTGGTTCATTTACAACTGATGTATTATTTTGCATTGGTGGCAACAATGACTGAAGCTTTAATTTTATGGTCTGACCATATGGTGAGCTCTGTTTGTTTTAGACATCTATATTCTGTGGGGTTAGAGACCACAGAGAATCTGGTGTGTTAGTCTTGTTTGTTTGTGCGTTTTTATGTTTTGAGCTCAAATCACTTAAGGATTTCATTTCTACCAGGAATAAAATAGCTATTTGATAACTGAACATGTGATTTCTGTTTAGTTTTAATGCTTTTGTGTTTAACATTGACACATGGCTTAAGTTGCACAATTGAAACTGTAAACCCTCTATGTGCTTGTATGTCTATGTGTCAGGAAATAAGAAAGATCTTTACTTCTCATTGTGGGGTTGTGTTATGTTTCCACTTCTGGAGGGTATTAAAACATTATATTGTAGTCTCTTAAACTGTAAGAGTTCTATTCTCATTTTCACAGAGACAAATAAGACAAATGTATATATACATATATATGTGTGTGGATGTGTGTGTGTGTATGTGCATGCACATGTGTGTGTGTTTGGAGAGAAAGAGAATATTGCTCAATTTCCCAGGAAATAAGGACATCGAATGTCTAATACTTTATGTGTAATATTCTTTATGTATAATATATGTATACAGAAAATAAATCAATTTTAGAGAAAACTTTTAAATTTTTTTAGAAAAATAAAATTAAAAGTTAAACAGCATGTCCAGTCTTTCATATTCTTTCATGTATTTAACATATATTTCTTGTGTTTCTATCATGTGCCGTGAGGTGTCCAAGGTAGATGGAATTAAAGAGAACCAGAGGGATTATTTCAAGCTTAGGCCTTAGAGAACACTAACACATGCTCAATAGAAATGTGATTCGTGCAATGGATGGCATGAAAACAAAGTCGAGGGCCATGAACCAGGCAGAAGAGGAAAGGGAATGAGTCATGGACAGTAGCAAGGAATATCTTGCATGATTTCTAGAAATGCAGGTATTTTGTTTTTGGCCTTCAAGAGTTTATTGCCCTCCAAAAAAAATGGATGATAGATATTGGCTTTCACAGGAGTACACTGAACTGTCAGATATGGTAGCTATTAGCCACATGTGGCTATTTAAATCTAAATTAAAATTAAATAAATTGAAAGCTCAGTTTTTTGGTTGTACTAGCCATGTTTCAACTGTTCATGGCCAATATGAAGAGATAGGCATTTTCCATCATGACAGAAATGTCTATTCCACAGTGCTCATTATGTGAGAAGAGTTTGCTCCCATTTAATATGTGTGTCTAGGAACATTTTTTCATATTTTGTTTTGTTTTATTTACTCTCTTTTAGAATTTTTATATGTTTGTTTTCTGGGGAAAAATTTTAAGGAAGATAGGAATTTGAGAAATATATCAACAATTGTTTCTTATGTGATGTGTTTACATTATCACTTATTCTCCTTTTTATTCTGACCTTTAAAGAATAAGTTGAGATAAAATCTGGTTATGTAATATGGAAAATCTTCAAGGTTTAGTTTAAAGGAAAGAACAATGAAAAGAGTTTGTTATACTCTAATTTTCTCATCTATTAATATGCCGTCAGCACTTGTGGATGCCATCTATCCATTTGAAGATATTGACTGGTGGTATGGAGCAGGAGACAGACCTGACAAATGATAGACTGTTTGGGAAGAACCCCTAATAGACAAAGTACAGGAGTTAACACATTATTATCTATTGCATTTCTTTTATCTTGGATCATCCATTTACTGCATTCTCACAGATGTCTAATCCTGTGAATAGAGAATATTTTTTAATGTTATATATTAACTCAATATTTGTGAATTTATCTTATTTGCACTCTACACATCTCATGCCCTTAGGCTACTACTTTTCTCAGCTTACCTTAAAAAAAAAATGTGGTGCTTTCCCTTTTAAGAAATCAAGTTGTCATAAAATTAGATGACTTTTATGTGTTGGGTAACAGAAAATTAACTGATAGGTATCAATTTTATTTAGAGCATATTTTCAAAGCCGTTTAAATGACTGCTAAAAAACTGTTCCATGTGTGTTGAAGGATAGAGTTTATTTGTGCAATATGACAATGCAGTAATGTTATATAAGAAACCGAAATCTCATTATCTATGTGAAACTGATAAAATAATATTAAATTTTAGTGTAGTCATCTAATATTTACAACCAATTTGGAAAATTCATATACTGAGAAGCTCTTTTAAAAAAACACACAGTCAAGGATTCCTTAATGTACTTTCTATTTCAGTTTTAATACAAAAGGAAACTAAAGGAAAAGACAAGATTTGGTTTAATATGTGTACTATGTTAGGTAGAGTAGCATTATCTCCTATCTGAATTTTCAATTAATTACATTAATCACTGAATTCTTACATAAGTACATTGAATATTGTGCCGAATGGAAACATTTGTTCATCACTCTACCAGAGTCTCACAGATTTGCAAAAGTTTTTCAAAAACTGATATCAGCTTCTTCTGAGAGTACTGATAATGATGCACCATTTTATTCTTATTGTTTCCTTGGATTAAATATATAAATTTACCAAAAGAGGAAAACCATTTTTCTAAGAAAAGTCTACAGAGATCTCTATAATCTAATTGTATATTTTCCTTGATTAAATCCCCCGCAGCAGTTCACAAATGAAGACAGTTGCATTTGATAACTGCTAGGTGATTTGGTACCATTGAAATGAGCCATTATTTCAAGGTAAGACAGTTCTGAAGAAAATAGTCCTATAAAATATAATTAAACAATGCCCTTGGGACTGCATACATAATTTGCTGTAAAACAGTTGAGTTTTAGTAAAATAACAACATACACCATAAACTCCACAAAGAGGGCATCAAATGACCTTTAACATTAATAGACACTCCTTGCAACCAAAAGACTATTTTTGTGTGAAAATATCTACTAGGTTTACAACAATTTAAAGTTTTCACTTAGTGAAACTCATATTGAAGGTGATTACTTCACAAAACTTTTCTCTCTCTCTCTTTATAAATAATATAACTTGCATACTGGAGGAGAAGAAGTAACTTAAGGGAAAGAAAAATAAACATACTAAGAGCAAGGTTTTTTGTTTGTTTGTTTTAACAGAAAGCAAAATTACTTGCCTTCATAAAGAATCGTGGCTTTCAAAATTTAAAGTCAGGATACACCTTCTTCAAGTGAAGTGTTACTATGAACTTCAGTAAGTAAAAATATATTAAGCAGGTTGGGGTGAGAAGCTTAGGGTTGAAAATTCTTGGCCCTCAGTGGCTTCCTAAATGGATCCTGGAGGGCATTCTATGGTATAGAATTTTAAACCTGTGATATCAATCACTCTAACTTTGTCCTGTGTGGGATGAAAAGAAGCTTTCCTCTACTGGAGGAAAAGTTCTTCTGGCTTGTCTAAGAATTAAACTGACATGAGACAGATTAACAGGAGAAAAAAATCAAACTTAATTTCATAAGTATGGGACACCACATACATGAGAGGTTCAAACACAGAAAGATAAAATGAGGTATATATATCACCCTGAACTAAAGAATGGACAGGGGCCTGGTGCTTCCAAGAGCAGGAGGGTAATTCACCAGGAGGTAAGAAGAAGTGCAGATGTTGCGTAAATAGATGTTTGCCCTGCTATACATATGGGCCACTCAGATAAAATTTATCTCTGGTAATAATTCTTACTGTGGGAAGGACTCCCAACTTAAATTCTTCTAAGTAGTTAAAGGAGGAGCAGAAGTTTCTCTGGAGCCTGCAGGGTCTTGATTGCCTTTAGCTCAAAATAATCCCCATGCAGAGTGGCACATTTGAGGAAGGCTTGTTCTGAACCCCTTCAATTTTATACTTCTTTGCTTTCTTTACAAATGGTCATAAACCTAGTTCGGTTTTTAGGTTTTTGGTTTTTTCCTAATCGCTCCAGGGAAACATATAGGTGATAAAAATAACAAATATGAGGAAGTTATAAACCTGAGAAATCTTTCCCAATGTCTCTGTATTGCTCCATTTTCTCAAATTCCTGACTGTTATGAGATTTTAGAAAGTCCCCTTGGATTTCCTTTATGATGTTTTTCCTGAGGGTAACTCAATAAACCACCCTCTTTCCTCTGATTCATCTTTTCTCAAAACTGTGAAGACACCTACCACCATAGTAACCTCTCTTTCTATGATGTAGTTTAGTTTAGTTCTACAGATATTATTCATGCCAGACACAGCTGGTTCCTTAAGGAACAAAGATTATTCATCCATTGACTCTGATAGTCCTCAAAGAGTCTAGAGTCAAGTGTGGAGAAGCAGGCATATGAAAGGAAAATATCAAAACAGTTTGGTAAGTAGTAAAATAGTGTGCACACACATGAAAAAATGTGCTTAAAGGGAGAAGCACATTTTAAAATGAGTCACTTGTATAAATGAGGCTCTCTGATTAGAGCCTTTTTAGGACATTCTACTTTGTGCTCTATGTTGATGGTTTAAATACTATATTAAAAATGGTTCTCTACATTAATTGGTGCTGTTGCAGCTGCTAATTCAAACTGCTGTGTTTCAAATCAGAAACAGCCAAAGGAGACCTTAGGTTCTGATTTTATTTTAAAGTTGTTCATTTAAAAAGTTTTTTAATGATTTAACTGGTTTTTGGTAATTAGGTAAATTAAGTATGCTGCATTTTAGTGAATAAACATTACTGAACACTGAAGGCACAATTCACTCTGAATATTGTTTTATATAGAAACCTTAATGAAAAATGTATAAGTAGAAATAATTTTTTACGTCACTAAAATAATTTCATTTTAATTATATTAACAATAGAATTTAAATAAATTAAATGCACCCTAATTCAATTATATTATATTCTTATGAGTAACTTAGATTCTCTCATGTTTGAAAAATATTAGCATTTCTTTTAATTACAAATATATACTTCCTTAAACTATATAATATTCTGAGATAAAAACAATCTGGAAATTAAAAGACTTCCTTTTTGAAAAATGATGTAATTTTAATTTAATGCTTTCATAATTCCTTCTTAAAGACTTCAAAGTTGCCAAATTAAAGTTAAAATTGTTAGATGGGAGGAAAGATGTATAATAAAGAATTTCTTTTAGGTTTTACTAATTCTTTTCTCTGAGTTGACAAATAGAGAAAAGAAAAGAGCATAGAGGGAGCCATAGAGTTAGAAAAGTGAGAATCAGAGTTTGATTCCCATCTTATAAGAATTATTTAGAATCATCTGTGTTTGTTCTAAGCATTTACTTATGACTATAAAATGTATTTGCATATAAGCAAAGTATTACTTAAAATAACAATGACTTACAGAAGGGAGTAGCATGATATATTTAAAGTGATGAAAGAGAAAAGACTACAACCAAGAATACCCTACACAGCAAGACTCTTGTTCGGATTCAACAGAGAAATCAAAAGTTTTACAGACAAGAAAAAGCTAAGACAATTCAACTCTACCAAACCCATGTTACAACAAATCCTAAAGGAACTTCTCTAGAGAGAAAAGAAAAGGCTGCAACTAAAATCAAGAAAATTATGAATGGGAAAGCTCACCAGTAAAGGCAAACATAAAGTAAAGGTAGGAAATCATCCACACACAAATATGATATCAAAACCAGCAATCGTAAGGAGAGTACAAATGCAGGATATTGGAAATGAATTTGAAATTAAGAGATTAGCAACTTAAAACAATCTCATACATATATAGACTGCTATATCATAACCACATGGGAATCACAAACCAAAAATCTACAATAGATACACAGACAAAAGAGAAACAGCAGTCCAAATACAACACTAAAGATAGACATCACATCACAAGAGAACAAAAGAGGAAGAGAAGAAAAAAGACTTTAAAAAAATTCAAAAGAATTAACAAAATGGCAATTAGAACATTCATATCAATAATAACCTTAACTGTAAAAGGATTAAATACTCCAACCAAAAGACACAGACTAGCTGAATGCATACAAAAACAAGACCCATATATATGCTGTCTACAAGAGACCCACTTCAGATCTAGGGACACATACAGACTGAAAGTGAAGGGATGGAAAAAGGTATTGCATGCAAATGGAAATCAAAAGAAAGCCGGAGTAGCAATACTTATATCAGACAAAATAGACTTTAAAATAATGTTACAAGAGACAAAGAAGGACACTACAAAATGATCAAGGGATCAATCCAAGAAGAAAATGTAACAATTGGAAATATATATGCACCCAACATAGAAGCACCTCAATATATAAAGAAAATGATAACAGCCATAAAGGGAGAAATCAGCAGTAACACAATAATAGTGGGAGACTTTAACACCCCACTTTCATTAATAGAGAGATCATCCAGACAGAAGATCAATAAGGAAACACAGGTCTTAAATGACACATTAGACCAGATTGACTTAATTGATATTCAAAGACCATTCCATCCTAAGCAGCAGAATACACTTTCTTCTTAAGTGCACATGGAATGTTCTCTAGATTAGATCACATCTTGGGTCACAAATCAAGCTTTGGTAAATTTAAGAAAATTGAAATCATATCAAGCATCTTTTCTGACCACAACACTATGAGATTAGAAATCAATTACAAGAAAAATAAAACTGTGAAAAGCACAAACACGTGGAAGCTGAACAATATATTATTAAAAACCCAATGGAGCGCTGAAGAAATCAAAGAGAAAATTAAAAAATACAGAGAAAAATGACAATTAAAACACAGTGATCCAAAGCCTATGGGATGCAGCAAAAGCAGTTCTATGAGGGAAGTTTATACAATACAATCTTACCTTAGGAAACAAGAAAAATCTCAAATAAACAACCTAAGCTTACACCTAAATCAATTAGAGAAAGAGGAACAAAAAAACCCCAAAGTTTGTAGAAGGAATAAAGTCATGAAGATCAGAGCAGAAATAAATGAAATAGAGACAAAGAAAACAATAGCAAAGTTCAATGAAACAAAAATCTGGTTCCTTGAAAAGATAAACAAAATTGATAAACCTTTAGCCAGACCCATTAAGAAAAACAGGGACAGGATTGACACCACAGAAATAGAAAGGATCATAAGAGACTAGTATAAACCACTATATGCCAATAAAATGGACAATCCAGAAGAAACAGACAAATTCTTAGAAAGGTAAAACCTTCCAAGACTGAACCAGGAAGAAATAGAAAATATAAACATTCCAATCACAAGTACTGAAATTGAAACCATGATTTTAAAACTTCCAACAAACAAAAGTCCAGGAGCAGCTGGCTTCACAGGTGAATTCTATCAAACATTTAGAGAAGAATTAACACCTATCCTTCTGAAACTCTCCTAAAATATTGCAGAGGAAGCAACAGTCCCAAGCTTATTCTATGAGGCCAACATCACCCTGATACCAAAACCAGACAAAGATAACACACAAACAAAAAAAGAGAAAATTACAGGCAATATCACTGATGAACATAAATGCAAAAATACTCAATAAAATACTAGCAAACCAAATCCAAAAATATATTAAAATGATCATAAACCATGATCAAGGGGGATTTTATCCCAGGGATGCAAGGATTGTTCAATATATGCAAATCAATCAGTGTGATACACCACATTAATAAACTGAATAAAAAGCATATGATCATCTCAATGATGCAGAAAAATCTTTTGACAAAATTCAACACCATTTATAATAAAAATTCTCCAAAATGTGGGTATAGACGGAACTTACCTCAACATAATAAAGGCCATATATGACAAACCCACAGCTAACATGATTCTCAATGAAAAACTGAAAGCATTTCCTCTAAGATCAGAAACAAGGCAAGGAGATCCACTGGCACCACTTTTATTCAACATAGATTTGGAAGTCTAGCCATGGCAATCAGAGAAGAAAAAGAAATAAAAGGAATCCAAATTAGAAAAGAAGAAATAGAACTGTCACTGTTTGCAGATGACATGATACTATATATATAGAAAATTCTAAATATGCTACTAGAAAACTACTAGAGTTCATCAATGAATTTGGTACAGTTGCAGGATACAAAATTAATATTACACAGAAATCTCTTGCATTCCTAAACACTAATAATGAAAGATCAGAAAGAGAAATTAAGGAAACAATCCCTTTTACTATAACATCAAAAAGAATAGAATACACAGGAATAAACCTACCTAAGGTGACAAAAGACCTGTACTCTGAAAACTATATGATGCTGATGAGAGAAATTGAAGATGACACAAACAGATGGAAAGACATACAATATGCTTGGATTGGAAGAATCAATATTGTCAAAATGACTATACTACCCAAGGTAATCTATAGATTCAGTGCAGTCCCTATCAAATTACCAATGGCAACGTTCACAGAACTAGAAGAAAAAAATCTTAAAATTTTTATGGAAACATGAAGGACCCTATCTTAAAATTTATATGGAAACACGAAAGACCCTGATGAGCCAAAGCAATCCTAAGGAAGAAAAACGGAGCTGGCTGTATCGGATTCTCTAACTTCAGTCTATACTACAAAGTTGCAGTAATCAAACAGTATGGTACTGGTACAAAACCAGAAATATAGCTCAATGGAACAGGATAGAAAACCCAGAAAATCACCCACACACCTATGGTCAATTTATCTACAACAAAGGAGGTCAGAGTATAAACGGAGAAGAGACAGTCTCTCCAAAAGTGGTGCTGGGAAAACTGGACAGCTACATGTAAAAGAGTGAAATTAGAAAATTCTGTAACATGATATACAAAAATAAACTCAAAATGGATCAAAACCTAAATGCAAGGCCAGATACTATAACACTTAGAGGAAAACATAGGCAGGACACTTTTTCACATAAATCACAGCAAGATGTTTTTCAATCCACTTCCTAGAGTAATGAAAATAAAACCAAAAATAAACAAATGGGACCCAATTAAATTGAAAAGCTTCTGCACAGCAAAGGATACCATAAACAAAATGAAAAGAAAACCCACAGAATGAGAGAAAATATTTGCAAATGAAGAGACTGACAAGAGAGTAATCTCCAAAATATACAAACAGCTCATGCAGCTCAATATCAAAAAAAACAAACAACCTAATCCAAAAATGGGCAGAAGATCTGAATAGACGTTTCTCCAAAGAAGACATACAGATGGCAAAAAAGCACATGAAAAGATGATCAATATCACTAACTATCAGAGAAATGCAAATCAAAACTACAATGAGGTATCACCTCATACCAGTCAGTATGGCGATCATCAAAAAGTCTACAGTGAATAAATGCTGGAGAGGGTGTGGAGAAAAGGGAACAATCCTACAATGTTGGTGGGAATGTAAATTGGTACAACTACTCTGGAGAAAAGTATGGAGGTTCCTTAAAAAATTAAAAATAGAACTACCATATGATCCAGCAATCCCATTCCTGGGCATATATCCATAGAAAACTATGGTTCAAAGGGATACATGCACCCCAATGTTCAATACAGCACTATTTACAATAGGCTAGACATGGAAGCAAAGTAAAGGCCTATCGACAGATGAATGGATAAAGAAGATGTCATACATATATACAATGGAACATTACTCAGCCATAAAAAAGAATGAAATAATGCCATTTGTAGCAACATGGATGGGCCTAGTGATTATCATACTAAGTGAAGTAAGTCAGACAGAGAAAGACAAATATCATATGATTTCACTAATATGTGGAATCTAAATTTTAAAAAATGATACAAATGAACTTATTTTCAGGACAGAAACAGATTTACAGATATCAAAAACAAACTTTGGTTACCAAAGGGGAAACGTGGGCTGGAGGGATAAAATCAGGAGCTTGGGATGAACATACACACAGTACTATGTATAAGATAGATAACCAACAAGGACCTACCGTATAGCACAGGGAACTTTACTCAATACTCTGTGAAAACATATATGAGAAAAGAATCTAAAAAAGAATGAATAGACAAGCCTCTAAAATAGCCTCATCCAGCACAGGGCAAACAGCAGAAGCAAGAAGAACTACAATCCTGCAGCCTGTGGAACAAAAACCACATTCATAAAAAGACAGACAAGATGAAAAGGCAGAGGGTTATGTACCAGATGAAGGAACAAGAAAAAACCCCAGAAAAACAACTAAATGAAGTGGAGATAGGCAACATTCCAGGAAAAGAATTCAGAATAATGACAGTGAAGATGATCCAGGACCTCGGAAAAACAATGGAAGCAAAGATCGAGAAGATGCAAGAAATGTTTAACAAAAACCTAGAAGAATTAAAGAACAAACAAACAGAGATGAACAATACAATAACTGAAATGAAAACTACACTAGAAGGAATCAATAGCAGAATAACTGAGGCAGAAGAATGGATATGTGACATGGAAGACAGAATGGTGGAATTCACTGCTGCGGAACAGAATAAAGAAAAAAGAATGAAAAAAAAAATGAAGACAGCCTAAGAGACCTCCGGGAAAACATTAAACACAACAACATTCGCATTATAGGGGTCCCAGAAGGAGAAGAGAGAGAAAAAAGACCCGAGAAAATATTTAAAGAGATTATAGTCGAAAACTTCCCTAACATGAGAAAGGAAATAGCCACCCAAGTCCAGGAAGTGCAGCAAATCCCATACAGGGTAAACCCAAGGAGAAACACACTGAGACACACAGTAATCAAATTGGCAAAAATGAAAGACAAAGAAAAATTATTGAAAGCAGCAAGGGAAAAACAATGAACAACATACAAGAGAACTCCCATAAGCTTAACAGCTGATTTCTCAGCAGAAACACTACAAGCCGGAAGGGAGTGGCATGATATACTTAAAGTGATGAAAGGGAAGAACCTACAGCCAAGATTACTCTACCTGGCAAGGATCTCATTCAGATTTGATGGAGAAATCAAAAGTGTTACAGATAAGCAAAAGCTAAGATAATTCAGCACCACCAAACCAGCTCTACAACAAATGCTAAAGGAACTTCTCTAAGTGGGAAACACAAGAGAAGAAAAGGACCTACAAAAACAAACCCAAAACAATTAAGAAAATGCTCATAGGAACATACATCTTGATAATTACCTTATACGTGAATGGATTAAATGCTCCAACCAAAAGACAGAGGCTTGCTGAATGGATACAAAAACAAGACCCATATATATGCTGTCTACAAGAGACCCACTTCAGACCTAGGGACACATACAAACTGAAAGTGAGGGGATGGAAAAAGATATTCCATGCAAATGGAAATCAAAAGAAAGCCGGAGTAGCAATACTTATATCAGATAAAATAGACCTTAAAATAAAGAATGTTACAAGAGACAAGGATGGACACTATACAGTGATCAAGGGATCAATCCAAGAATAAGATATAACAATTACAAATATATATGCACCCAACAAAGGAGCACCTAAATACCTAAGGCAACTGCTAACAGCCATAAAAGAGGAAATTGACAGTAACACAATAATAGTGGGGGACTTTAACACCTCACTTACACCAATGGACAGATCATCCAAAATGAAAATAAATAAGGAAACAGAAGCTTTAAATGACACAATAGACCAGATAGATTTAATTGATATTTATAGGACATTCCATCCAAAAACAGCAGATTACACTTTCTTCTCAAGTGCGCACGGAACATTCTCCAGGATAGATCACATCTTGGGTCACAAATCAAGCCTCAGTAAATTTAAGAAAATTGAAATCATATCAAGCATCTTTTCTGACCACAATGCTATGAGATTAGAAATGAATTACAGGGGAAAAAATGTAAAAAACACAAACACATGGAGGTTAAACACTACGTTACTAATTAACCAAGAGATCACTGAAGAAATCAAAGAGGAAATCCAAAAATACCTAGAGACAAATGACAATGAAAACATGACGATCCAAAACCTATGGGATGCAGCAAAAGCAGTTCTAAGAGGGAAGTTTATACCCATACAAGCCTACCTCAAGAAACAAGAAAAATCTCAAATAAACAATCTAACCTTACACCTAAAGGAACTCTAGAAGGAAGAACAAACAAAACCCAAAGTTAGCAGAGGGAAAGAAATCATAAAGATCAGAGCAGAAATAAATGAAATAGAAACAAAGAAAACAACAGCAAAGATCAATAAAACTAAAAGCTCGTTCCTTGAGAAGATAAACAAAATTGATAAACCATTAGCCAGACTCATCAAGAAAAACAGGTAGAGGACTCAAATCAATAAAATCAGAAATGAAAAAGAAGTTACAACAGACACCACAGAAATACAAAGCATCCTAAGAGACTACTACAAGCAACTCTATGCCAATAAAATGGACAACCTGGAAGAAATGGACAAATTCTTAGAAAGGTATAACCTTCCAAGACTGAACCAGGAAGAAATAGAAAATATGAACAGACCAATCACAAGTAATGAAATTGAAACTGTGATTAAAAATCTTCCAACAAACAAAAGTCCAGGACCAGATGGCTTCACAGGTGAATTCTATCAAACATTTAGAGAAGAGCTAACACCCATCTTTCTCAAACTCTTCCAAAAAATTGCAGAGGAAGGAACACTCCCAAACTCATTCTACGAGGCCACCATCACCCTGATACCAAAACTAGACAAAGATACTACAAAAAAAGAAAATTACAGACCAATATCACTGATGAATATAGATGCAAAAATCCTCAACAAAATACTAGCAAACAGAATCCAACAACACATTAAAAGGATCATACACCATGATCAAGTGGGATTTATCCCAGGGATGCAAGGATTCTTCAATATATGCAAATCAATCAATGTGACACACCATATTAACAAATTGAAGAATGAAAACCATATGATCATCTCAATAGATGCAGAAAAAGCTTTTGACAAAATTCAACACCGATTTATGATAAGAACTCTCCAGAAAGTGGGCATAGAGGGAACCTACCTCAACATAATAAAGGCCATACATGAAAAACCCACAGCCAACATCATTCTCAATGGTGAAAAACTGAAAGCATTTCCTCTAAGATCAGGAACAAGACAAGGATGTCCACTCTCACTGCTATTATTCAACATAGTTTTGGAAGTCCTAGCCTCAGCAATCAGAGAAGAAAAAGAAATAAAAGGAATACAAATTGGAAAAGAAGAAGTAAAACTGTCACTGTTTGTATATGACATGATACTATACATAGAGAATCCTAAAGATGCCACCAGAAAACTACTAGAGCTAATCAATGAATTTGGTAAAGTTGCAGGATAGAAAATTAATGCACAGAAATCTCTTGCATTCCTATACACTAATGATGAAAAATCTGAAAGAGAAATTAAGGAAACACTCCCATTTACCATTGCAACAAAAAGAATAAAATACCTAGGAATAAACTTACCTAGGGAGACAAAAGACCTGTATGCAGAAAACTATAAGACACTGATGAAAGAAATTAAAGATGATACCAACAGATGGAGAGATATACCATGTTCTTGGATTGGAAGAATCAATACTGTGAAAATGACTATACTACCCAAAGCAATCTACAGATTCAATGCAATCCCTAGCAAACTACCAATGGCATTTTTTACAGAACTAGAACAAAAAAATCTTAAAATTTGTATGGAGACACAAAAGACCCTGAATAGCCAAAGCAGTCTTGAGGGAAAAAAAAACGGAGCTGGAGGAATCAGACTCCCTGACTTCAGACTATACTACAAAGCTGCAGTAATCAAGACAATATGGTACTGGCACAAAAACAGAAACATAGATCAATGGAACAAGATAGAAAGCCCAGAGGTAAACCCACTCACCTATGGTCAACTAATCTATGACAAAGGAGGCAAGGATATACAATGGAGAAAAGACAGCCTCTTCAATAAGTGGTACTGGGAAAACTGGACAGTTACATGTAAAAGAATGAAATTTGAACACTCCCTAACACCATACACAAAAATAAACTCAAAATGGACTCAAGACCTAAATGTAAGACCAGACACTACAAAACTCTTAGAGGAAAACACAGGAAGAACACTCTTTGACATAAATCACAGCAAGATCTTTTTTGATCTACCTCCTAGAGTAATGGAAATAAAAACAAAAATAAACAAATGGGATCTAATGAAACTTAAAAGCTTTTGCACAGCAAGGGAAACCATAAACAAGACGAAAAGACAACCCTCAGAACGGGAGAAAATATTTGCAAACGAATCAATGGACAAAGGATTAATCTCCAAAATATATAAACAGCTCATGCAGCTCAATATTAAAAAAACAAACAACCCAATCCAAAAATAGGCAGAAGACCTAAATAGACATTTCTCCAAAGAAGACATACAGATGGCCAAGAAGCACATGAAAAGCTGCTCAACATCACTAATTATTAGAGAAATGCAAATCAAACTACAATGTGGTATCACCTCACACCAGTTAGAATGGGCATCATCAGAAAATCTACAAACAACAAATGCTGGAGAGGGTGTGGAGAAAAGGGAACCCTCTTGTACTGTTGGTGGGAATGTAAACTGATACAGCCACTATGGAGAACAGTTTGGAGGTTCCTTAAAAAACTAAAAATAGAATTACCATATGATCCAGGAATCCCACTACTGGGTATATTCTCAGAGAAAACCATAATTTAAAAAGACACATGCACCCCAATGTTCACTGCAGCACCATTTATAATAGCCAGGTCATGGAAGCAACCTAAATGCCCATCGACAGACGAATGGATAAAGAAGATGTGGTACATATATACAATGGAGTATTACTCAGCCATAAAAAGGAATGAAATTGGGTCATTTGTTGAGACGTGGATGGATCTAGAGACTGTCATACAGAGAGAAGTAAGTCAGAAAGAGAAAAACAAATATCATATATTAACGCATATATGTGGAACCTAGAAAAATGGTACAGATCAACCGGTTTGCAGGGCAGAAATTGAGACACCGATGTAGGGAACAAATGTATGGACACCAAGTGGGGAAAGTGGCGGGGGTGGGGTGGGGCTGGTGGTGTGATGAATTGGGTGAGTGGGATTGACATGTGTACACTGATTTGTATAAAATTGATGACTAATAAGAACCTGCTGTATAAAAAAAATAAGTAAAATAAAATTCAAAAATTAAAAAAATATTATTGGATTAACTTTATTATTAAAGAATGCAGCTAATTTCATATAAATTACATTTCTTTTAACTAAAACATAAATGATTCTGGAATGCAAATTCTGAGAAAATTTTAAGGAATGTTAAGTATATTTAGTTTTGATTTTAAGGCTTTTCTATTTTGCATCAACTGAATTTGTAAATGGTGGTAATCAGGTAACTACAGAATTTAGGCTCAGTGAAAACTCTAAGCAGCTTTCAGGTCCAGTTGGTACTCTTAAATTTTTTATGATGCAGTAAAACATACAACTATCTGAATTCATACTTCAGGTAAGAAACAAGTTTGAGGACTTTCAGGAGAATTAATTTTCCTATCAAATCATAAAATAGCAAGACCCTCACTAAACAACTCTGGAACTAGAGAACAAAGGTGATTACAAATTTCAAAGTATTACATATGCCACTAAACTCTTGGTATTGCTTTTTGGCTTCTATTAAAGACAACAAAAAGTACTGGAGGCATTTTTAAATTGCCTTTCACATTCAACCGTACTTGTTTAGTTTGTATTCAGTTTCTTAACTGAAGAGTAAAAGGTGATTAAGCAAGAAATGCTTTATATATTAAAGGGAGCAAATGTTGAATTTTAACCTCCGCACACTAACTCCAGAAGCATTAAAAATTTTTCTATTCTACTGGGACCAACAGTATGATTTTAGCATATTATTGAGTACATAATACATGCAAGGAATTAGCTTAAGTAATTTATATACATTGCCTCCTTTAATACTAAAAAAAATATGATTCACTAATTTTATGTATCTAAATGTACTATTTATATAAGCTTCAATCATCATTAAGCCAGACATTTTCAGTATGAAAAATTTTATATACCATTTGTTTTTTTTCAGTGACCAAGAATACATGAATATCATAAATAGGTCTATAGATAAATGAATAAATTTTAATTTTAGAAAACTCCTAATAGCAGATGTAGTTTTAGATTTTTAGCTTATCAGCATTTTCTCATACTTGATTCCATATACTAATCACAAAAACCTAGAGATTGATGCAGTGCAATTATATACATTTTTAAATATAAATAACCTTACATTGAAGAATTCATGGCATGCCCAACTTCTCACTAAGACTCACAGGTATTTCTGGAACTAGTTCTCTAACTCCATTTTTAGTATTAAATCCACTATCATACAGATGCAAACCGTGGTAGAGATGTTTGTATTTCAGATAGTGTTTAATGAGATACTCTAGAAAAATAATTCATATTTTTATATATCCATTTCTTCTTGGAAATTATTATTCTTTTGGTTGGTTTCTTTTTGTGTGTGTGTTATTCTATCAGTTAAGATAAGATATATTAAAGGAGAAATGCGAGACATCTTGAAAAGAAGAAAAAGGAAATTGCCATTCTATTAAAGACACCAATGTCTTCTGAGAAAAAAAATTAGACATCTTAAGTAAAAATTCAAACAAAACGCATTTAATGTGATGTGAATACATAGACTAGTACACTAATTCAACCATTTCTTTCATTTTTTAACCACTGTCAATCATTCCTCCTAAGTCAAATCCCTCAATTATAATTATACTTTATTTTTATGAGTGTTATATATAATGTAAGCATTACACTATATGTTATAACATATATTAAATATACATTGAAGTATATATTAAACATGCTGTCAAAGACATATTTAGTGGAAAATTTCTAATTTTGGAATTATTTGCACTTTATTTTTAAAAATAATTTTTGAACATTAAAATAAACAGATACTTGGACTATTTTTTAAAATATTAAGAACTTTAAGTAAAAATACCTTTACTTATCTAAATCTCAAAAATAACTTTAGAATGTTATTAATTGATAATATAAAATATATGTAGTTTAATGAATGCAACTCTAAAATTTATGAACATTGTATATCTTAATTTTAGACTGAGTTCATAGTATCAATTTATTATTAAAAATGTTTTGTAACTATTAATTTTAATAATCCTAATCACTGAGTCATAGATGAAATAGTTGATGACCCATTGGAATAAAACTTAGATTTTATTTGCATATTCAGTCAATATATTTATTACCAACAATGTTACTATATATATTAAAATAAATATATTTAAGTGGCAAAATGAATCACGTAAAATTTTATCACTTTTAAAAATATCTTCTTGGGAGATAGATTACCTGGGTTTTATACATTACTCTCCACATATACCAACTTTGAGGCATTCAACTGTGCTCTTAATGTGTGGGCATTTATTTCTTTTCCAAAATGGAAGATTATATGAGATAATTTCAAATATTCTACATTATTCTATGATTCCAAGGAGCAATTTTTTATGGAGGTCCACATAGAAGTCAAATTTACATTAACAACTAACTACAGAATGACTGGCTTTCATGAAGCATGTCAAAACTTTGAATGTTTTAGCATTCACTAATCTAGATGCTCAATTACCCAGTTCTTTATAATACCTTGCTAGAATCCATTGTCTTTACTAAAGTTCATTTTAGAATTTTATTGATATGTCATGAAAAAAAATTACCAAAGTCTCTACTGAACTTCATAACTAGATAGAAAAATAGATATTTGATATTCATTTTTTCTGACATTTATAATAAACAAAGTTTCTGTATAGGAAGGAAGGAATAATTTTTATAAGACTACCTGGCAATAATCCTTTAGAACAAAAATGTATGTCTGCAGTTCAAATAATATTGTATTTTTCAATTTATATACATTGTATTTATAGAAAATTTAAGGGTTTCAAAATAGTTTTCACATTTTCAAAGAAAAATTTCAAATGTTTCATCAATTGAGATAAATACTGATAAAAGTATTTTTATTTTATCCCATTTCTGATATTTAGACAATAAAATATCTTAGAGAAAACTGAATCATGATATAATAATTTGGTTTGATACCGATTTTAAATTTATCTGGTTCAAAATAACACCTGGCTGGCAGTTCACAAAATATTATTTTCCAATTTCCCTCTAAAATACATATGAGAATATTTTTGGTGAAAACCAATATTTTAAAAAATTGAATCTTATTTCAATAACATATGTAATCTGAAGGATTTTAATACAATTGTATGAGATTGGTTAAATTCACATGTTATGTTGGTTTCATGGAGTGGAACTGACTACCTGAAAGATGATTATTAGAGTCTATGTTAGTAAACACAGATTAAAGCAATTTGCTGGAAGAGTATTCATTTTCCTTTAAAGATAAAGAATTGGAGCAAAACTGTTAACTGACTCACTGGGCTGTTTTCTTCTTCCCATTTTATAATGGGTTTTATTTTTCCTTCTATTAAGAACAATTATGAAGGAAATAAAACCAATGTTTCTTTTGTAATAGCCTCACATGAAGTTTGAGCTAGATATTTAGAAATTCTGGATTCATGTTTTACAAAATTGTTGTATAGATTTCTTTGTGAATTGTTCATATACCAAAGGTGGGTTACATTAAATGCACAACTGGAAAGACAGAAATGTTTAAAAGAGACAGATCAGTCCCTAACTTTGTTCTATACAATCTGAATAAGAAAGCTAATCTCAGCCAAGTGAGGTGGTGTTAAGAATTGGCCAAGGTCAAAGAAGGCTCCTTGGGCCTAAGGTTTCCCCTGAATATACCCAACTTCAGGTTACTGGCTGCGCAATCTGGAAACTTCAGCTGCATTCCTTTTTCAATAGCAAAATAATAAATGCTATACACTGTGTTTTATATTAGAAATACATATTTTCTTTTTTTAAATTTAAGATACTGCTTTATATCTTACTTTACAATTCGTTAGTAGAGTGATTTCAGCAGCAAAATGACAAAGCAAAACAAAATTTCACAACCTTCTTCCATTGAAAGTAAATGAAATAATTTTTTTAAAAACTTTTATAAATTTGAGAGTCAACATATTCTGTTTTTAAGACTAGCTTAATACTAAATTTTTTCCATGCAAAATCCTCAGTTTTTATAATTTACATTTGAAAAAAAATAGACTTGTACATAATACTTTCTGACTGTACCAGACCTGTACCCAATACTTTCTGACTGTACCAGACCTGTACCCTCTGCTCTTCACCTTTTGTACTCTGGCTGGACTTTCTTTCTACTCGTAGGAAAAATAAGGAATAGTTCTTAGTTTCACTCTATTCAAATATTCCCTGCTACTCTCCTTTCTTATTGTTTAAACAGTTTGGTTTTGGAATGTGAGTTATCTCTGAATTGAGATTTGGTCTAAATTTATTACCCTAGGCTTCTTATAAATGTCATTTACTCATCCTGGGCTTTATTCCCTATACTATTATTTCCCCCTAGTTCTCCCCAAAATCCCACTGATGGAGGGAGAATGGGAATCACAAATGTTTGGGAAATTTGTCAGAGAACTGTGCTTCTACTTTTTTGAGAAGGCAATGAGTTTCACAAAAGTTCTGTTCACATTAGGGAGCATAAGAAGAAAAGTAAAAATGTTGGTTTAAAAATAGTCTAGGCAGAGAGCTGAGATAGTTCCCCAAGTCTCCTGCTGCCCCGTAGAGGTGGGGGGAATAATTGAAAAATTCAAACTTCCCTTGGAGAGAGAATGAAGGCTAGTGACATGGCTAGCAAATCCTCATGAATCCTGAGGACTAAATGAGGAAGATACAAGGGCTGATGACTGAAAACCATGGCAGGACTACATATAGCTCAAGGGGTGACACTGAAGATAAGCTCTAAAGGGATAAATCAGAGACTACAAGTGTTATCTCACCTGCTTAGCATCAAAGATGGCCATCAACCATTTATTTGTTCAGACACTCTCAATACATAAACCTCTAAAACCTAGATACCACTCTGGGAAATTAGAGCAAACAAGGAAAAAGTCACAGTTGACTATTTATAATTAAATGTTCATAAAAAGCACCAAAGCAACTGAGTTTACCTAGAGTTGACTAACTGTTTTCTTCAGGTGAAATGGAGACTCAGTGTAGTAATTAAGTTGAAATATCAAAGATAATGTTATATTTTTCTACACCTGAGTTATCAGGCTTATGAAAAATAATTCACGTTCTCCTACTCATATTGAACTGCATCAAAAATATCCACAAATTTGAAATTTAAAATGTTTTAAAATATTTGCCAGGTAGAGAGTTTTGTTAGAAACAAGAGACTAGAAGAATTTGTCATGAGGATATATTCATTATAATTTAAAAGAGTAATCTAGGAAAATCAAGGTGGATTCAGTCATTAAACCTCACTTTACTATGAGTTAAGAGTAAATGAAGGATTTAAATTCTGAGGAACTCAAGAATTCACATAACTTAGGATGGAAACTGAGCTTACTAAAAACTCTTCAATAAGATGTGCTTGCAGTTTATCTCAGGGGAATTAGAAATCTGTTCTTTTCAAAGATTGGTTGAAGCAAATGCTAACAGAAGGCTAAAGATGTGTGTGCAATAGGAGTTTCTGTGTGTATGCATTGATGTCATAAATATCCCACGGGGAAACAGCTCTCAGGGTGATAGGAAGGTGACTCCTATTCAGCTGCTCTGCCTGAACACTGCCCTAGACTCAGAGGATGGGAGGGAGGCCTGGTGGGAAATCTGCCGCATGCAACTGTCCATGCTCGTGTCCTGGGTCTGCTGGACTGCACCATTTATGTCCTTGGCTTTTGTAGAGGCTTCTCCATGCAGGAGGAACCCTGCCCTGTTGGGAGGAAGAGAGAAGGGGAAACAGTCCTTCCTTCCTCAAGGTTCCAGGGACAGGAGGACATTTCTACTTCAGGACTAAAACTCTAGTTTCATTAGTTTCCTTTTTTTTTCTCAGACTTTACTGGGGGAGGAGGAACATCCACAACATGTTCACTTCAGGCTCTCAAGGGACATTGTGAAAATTTATTTTTGGTGCTATAGTTTTAGTATTATTATTGTTATTATTATCATTATTATTATTATATAGTAATTATTATCTTTTCTGTAGACAGCATATTCTCTTGAGTGATCTTCGTGGTAAAATCTCTGACCTACCATGAGAAACCCAAGTTGTCCCAGTTCCACTAGTGAATAAGATAGGAAGTCTTTCTTATTCAGACATCAAGTATGAGCATGCCCATTTGGCCATAACCTAAAGCCACATTTCCAAAACAGCATTAACAGCAATAAAGCCATCTGTTCATATCCTATATAAGTCAATTTGCTCCAAATATGATAAAGAAAAATCATTTATTGCCTTTTAAAACTCCAACTCATGCCTTGTTTATTTTTCTATTGTACACCTTTTATAATAAGTGAAGTGTGTGTGTGTGTGTGTGTGTGTGTGTGCGTAATTTCAAGCCAAATCATGTTTGATAGTTAAAATGGACTTTTACAACTTAGGGTGATGTTGTATCTAATGTGAAATTTGGGATTTGACGAACACTGTTAACTTCAGCTCAGGACCCATCAATAGGAGAAGATCAATTTTTATCAGTTACAGGGTACTCACAATAAATTATCAATAGCAGCTTGGTCTGAACTCAGAAAATGTTAGGGGGCCCTGTAGGGAAGCAAACTGATTGCACAGAGAAAAAATTAACCTGCAATTGAAGACCAGGTGGGAAAAGAGGCAGAAGTAGATGTGGCTGTGCATTTAAGACCCTCTCTGCTGTGACTTTGACCTTTATTCTGTTTTGCCTCATTAGCCTAAACAGCATCACTTTTCCCAGCTCCTGCAGCTGCACGTGAGAAATCCTGCACATGAACAGTCCTGACTGTGGTTGCTTGTGCCCTCATGCTTACCTCACGTTTGTTATCTATGATTAAAAGGAACGTTGATTTTCATATTTCTGACTCCATGTTGGAAACCTGACAACAGCATCAATTAACTCCCTTTTCTCCTTCTTTTAGGTGAGGATCCAGTCCTCTTCCTTTGACACAAAATGTGTTAGAAAATTATAGAGGGAAAATTTCAAATTGACCAGATAAAAAAGTGTAATTACCATGAGAAAGCTAAGGCTTTTCTTCTCTTCTACTCAATATATTTTTTACTAGTTCTGTTCATGATGGACGCCTTTCTGTTTCCTTTGGTAGAAATCGTTGGCAGTCGTCTCACTATATTTATAAACACTCCTATTGCATTTGGCATGATATCTATCATTTTCCATTGCTCCTGTCCTCTCTCTTGTTTTACTGCTATCTCCCGCTTCTTAGTGGACACCTGGGGTCTCTCATGTGGGCCAAAGTTTCTTAGCACACAGTTCACTCTAAAGGATAGATGCTCACTACAGACAAAACAATAATAACAACAACAACACAACTAGAATAAAAATGTAAATATCCTTTGAGAAACTGAAGATGCTGTTAATGGTATCCAAAGTTATTATCTCTGCCACTTAAACGGTTTCAATCATTTCCCCCTTAAAGGGTACTGAAAATTATATCCTTTCCTGCTTCCTGGTATCTCTAGTCTGTGCTGTAAGCCTTTAAATTCACCTTTTTTTGTTTCCTCACTTGCTGTGATTGTTACCCGCAAATAGAGAAAATATACATTAATCTCTAGGGTGCTGCACTTACTCACAGGCTACAAAGAAGTTCAATGTTATGCTCCTAGTCAGTGTGTACCAGCAAGTAACTCTTTCTTCTTTACTCTGAGTCTTCATAAGGCTCAGGCAAGTTCTTATGAGTTGAGTGTTAGACACTATGTTTTGCTCAGAATGGTGGCATCTCTCTTATACTGAGGCATTGCCTTTATATATGTATGTAATTTACCTATACTTTAATTCTCCATTCAAGGAAAATGCGTCCTTATCCATAATGTCATCCTTCATCCAAAGAGAGTCCCAAGAAACCACTGGCCTCAGGCATGCTAATGTGTGTCTGAACCTACTTCAATGTCAGTTTGGTTTCCATCTATGAGAAATACAATAATTTCTTTTGCTTTTCTATTACAGCATATATATGTATCTTTTCTCCACGAGTGTCCCTTTTTTAACTATTCTGATTCCTTTTAATTATCTTCAATTTTTAAGTTTCTTTTCCCCAGAATTTTCTTTTTTTTTTTTTCATTTTCTTCCTCTTGCCTTTTACCTTCTTACTTACCTTATTACCTGTATAGAACAATGGTCATTTTGGGAATAATATGAATCCTATACTCAGAAAAATTACCAAAAACAAATTTTGTCATAGACTGTAGATTATGATTTGGTGTGGTATCCCTTGCTGAAGAGTGAGGTCAGGGGGAGAGAGAGAGAGAGAGAGAGAGAGGGAGGGAGGGAGGGAGGGAGGGAGGGAGGGAGGGAGGGAGAGAGAGAGAGAGAGAGAGAGAGAGAGAGAGAGAGAGAGGGAGAGAGAGAGAGAGAGAGAGAGATAGAGAGAGGGAGGGAGGGAGAGGGAGAGAGAGGGAGAGAGAGAGAGAGAGGGAGGGAGGGAGGGAGAGAGAGGGAGAGGGAGCCACCTTCTGACAAGCTGATTATTTGATTTTACATTATGTTTAGGGATGTATTTAGAGAGCAAAATGAAGACTGCATCTCCCAACAATCCACGGGCAGAAGAAGGCAAAGCAGAAAGAAGGAAGAATACCTTATCTATAGCATTCTTTCTCCCATTAGTAAAATCTGACCCACAGGGCATTAATTCCCCCACACTCTACTTTCTAGTCTTTCACTCATAGATGTTAAATGAGCTTCAGAGTATCTTGTGACCCAATAGCTCCAAAAGAAGCCTTGGAGTAAGAGCACAGAGTCTCCTGTTGTAGGTAGGAGGAAAAGCATTAATTGTGTTGTGTCCACAGGCAACATGAAAAAATATCTTTTCAGGTGAAATTCCCAAGAACAGGATGTGAGATAGGGGTTCTGTTACACATTGATTGAGGGAGTGCTCTTCAGTATAAACCGTTAAGTTATGGAGTAGAGCAGGCTATGGAAGGAGAAAGAGGTGAGAAGTGATGGAATCTCAGCCTTGGTCTGACCCACAAGGAGAAGGTTCAACACATAAGCACTACACAGTTGCCCTTCTCCCCTTGAGGCAAGAGAGTTTGACTTCTGAATCCACATATCAGTCCATCCTTGGCAGCAGGTTGTCCTGGGAGGGGTAGAAGGGATAAGTTTCCAGTTGAGGTGGTTCCCTTCAGCTGAGAGTAACAATCAAGGAGAAGCCTTTAGGAGTCAATACTTAGCAGTTGGGAAACAGGTAAAATGAACCACAGGTAAAGTGCACCTAAGAGTAGCTGTTCCAAGGGGCTGTCCAGCTGCCCTCCCCACCCCACAGCACATATTGTTGCTAAATATCTCTGCTTCTTTAGGAGGGCTGCTGTAGCCCAGAAAACAGGTATGTAAATACGCATTAGGTGAGGCCTAAACTCAATCTAGGTCAGATCATTATTCTACAAGATTTCTTAATGTTGTTCATATCATTACAAGGCATCTGTAACCTTATGAAATAACACGTTTACTGAAAATATATAATATTTAATGAATGCTAATGTATCATGAGAAAAATTAACTAGTTGATATAAAGAAAATGAAATCCATGGAAATAGTATGCAGAGTGATATTAATATTTCCCAAATAGGCTCTCTGATAGTGGAGACAAGGTAAATATGTTGACTGACTTAACGTAGTACATTGAAAGTAGTTTTTTTTTTTGAAAGGAAAACTCTCTAACCCTGCCATATAGAAAATGTTTTTCTCAATGATTCTCTACTCTCCGCTTTGTATCTTCATCTCCTTTCCAATACCTTTAATTTACTCTCAGCTACTCCAAATGCTCAATACTCTCATGCCCATAATATCTCATATGTAATCCAAAAAGCACCTCATATTCTAATCATTTGAACTCCTCTTTCTAATAACTTCCCTATCTGTCTTTTTGTCTGGACCCAAACTTGACTATAGCTTCCCTACGAATGGCTCCAATTAGTTAAAATTTTACCCTATCTGTATCTTGATAGCTACCTTTTTTTTAAGGTGAAGTTATGTGGAAAGTTTGTGCAGAGAACAATCCAACAGCACCAACACCACACTGCTTACTTCTTGGACCTATACTTGAATATGGTTATTTTTCTAATATTAATATTAATAATATTATTAATAATACTTAATATTAATAATATTAATATTATTTCAGAGATTTAATCTTCTAAGAAAAGTACATTCACATCCTACTATCATGTTCCTGCACTAAGAAATAAATAAAGCATTTTGAGAATCACTATGACTTACATTTAGTACTGGTTTCCAAATACCAGTATAAGAATTTCTATATGCAAATCAGGTAGAACCTTTAAAAGTAAACTTTCTCCTACCTTCGTGACAAGAGGTAGCTTTATAACTTGAAGAAAGTTTGAAGAAAGGTATCTGCCAAAGTTTGGCACCTACCCTCCCACAAAAATTGGGAGACAGGGGCACTGTCTTCCTTGAAGAGTGCATTTCAAAGGGATGCCTCCCAGGTCCTTGAAAAAGACATTCCTGGTTGTAAAACTGAAAAGAAGCTTTTAAAAAAGGTTTGTATCTCAAAAGGAGAGGTGAAAGGATTTATAAGTTTTCTAAAGTATATGCTCTAAGAAAAGGGAGTTCAGAGGCCTAAAGGCAGAAAGAAATGTCTCATATGTAGTCAGTATGAGGAACATTAAGGCTACCTTGGTTGGAATTCTCACTTTCTTCCTATTTCTACTCAAATGTCATTTCACCTATTTTGCTTTTCCTGGCCACTCTCTATTAAATACAACCTTCTCCTGCTTGTAGTACTTCATGTCCCTGCTTTATTGCCCTGCTTTATTTTTTTTTCCTGGAAATTATCACTGTCTGAAAGATTATATATTTACACTGGGTCAGCTATCTATTACCTCAGAACGCAGTATAACCAATAGAAAACTTCAGTAGCATACAATAAAGGGGTTATAGAGAGCCATTATTTATTAGGTCCCCCATTAATACCTGGTGATGAAGTGATAAATAAAATAAATATTGTCTGTGCCTTACATGTTTACCTGTGTGTAGCATGTTTTCTGAAGCCTTAATTATCTTACAAACATCTTTCTTTTATTTTCACCCAAAAGAGACAACTTGAATGATAATACAGTTGATGGATAACAGTATTTTCCCTCCCTTATCTTTTGAAATGACCATTTAGATTTTGATACTTTGTGGATAATTAGCCCATATACTTGTGATTCCTTTCCCCATCTGCATTCCAGCCTCGCCTTTATCTCAGGAAAATTTTTTTTTATTTAAGCCTTTGATTTTTTTCCTTCTGTTCCAGTTGATCATTTTGTTTTTTTAATTTCCTTTTAAAATTCTTTATAAAAAATGTTTGAACTGCATTGGTTCCCTACACATTTATCATATGCTCTCTTTTTGCTTTCATTTTTATTCTACATTTCTTCTGCACTTCCAAGAATCTTCCTTACCACCACTAATTTAATTTTCCATAGTAGTAATTCTCCTTATTACTGTATCCAATTTTTAAAAATCTGTTAGTCCATTATTGAAGTTATTTTTTTTCCTTTGAACTACAGGTTAAAATTATGGACTGTTTTCTTTTCAATACAAACTGTCACCCACCCCCTACCCAATGCATTATATAATAACTTCCAAATTAACCTTTGCACTAGCAGAATCTATTTTCTTTCTTTTTCTTACATTGTTTTTATAAAATAATATAAGTTGCATAAAAAATTCAAGCAGACATTCATAGGTGGTGCTAGTAGTAGTGGTATTATTATTTTTTATTAGTTCATAAGGTTTTAGAAGAGGAAACTTTTGTGATTCAGCTTTACATCATCATTTTCAAGAAGAATTCTTCAAACTCTAATTTATCCTTTGATTACTAAACTTTTATAACATTAATTTTTATCACTGTCCCAGTAACTGAATTAATCCAAATCCCCCTGTAAATAAATCTGCAGTATGCCACACACCAGTTTCCAAACTTGTTGCCTTCTATTACTCTGCACATAACCTCTGCTCTAACCATAGAGCCATTAACTATTACCTAATATCATCCTGGCAAGTTTACTCTCTGCTAGTTTCTACAGATTACTACTTGGACCTGAAATGTACCACTCTTCTCTACCTCCCATCAACTTTTTTTTTTTTTAAGAATTTCACTTTTATTTATTTATTTATTTATTTATTTCTGGCTGTGTTGGGTCTTCGTTTCTGTGCGAGGGCTTTCTCTAGTTGTGGCAAGCGGGGGCCACTCTTCATCACGCTGCGCGGGCCTCTCACTATCGCGGCCTCTCTTGTTGCGGAGCACAGGCTCCAGACGCGCAGGCTCTGCAGTTGTGGCTCACGGGCCTAGTTGCTCCGCGGCACGTGGGATCTTCCCAGACCAGGGCTCGAACCCGTGTCCCCTGCATTGGCAAGCGGATTCTCAACCACTGTGCCACCAGGGAAGCCCCCGTCAACTTTTAAAATCCTCAAACATTTATCTCAAATGTCATCCTTCAAAAAACTTTTTCTGATTCTTCCACCCAGGTATCTTTGTGTTTCTCTTGTGAGACTTCTTGTCATGTTTCTTATATTGTGGTTGTCTGTGGAACAGACTTAACTTCCTATGATGCTAAGATCTTATGGAGAAGGATACATTTTGCCTACTTTGAGACCCTTCCCATCTTCCAAAAAATTTTATAGAATCTTCAATGTAATGTTTTTTTCTATAAATATTTGTGAAATGTAAAGGAAAAAATTTTTTTGGCCTTCAAATATTTCAGTGACTTCCCAAGACCAAATAAATAAAGATAAATCTTATAATATTAAATGTTCTCCCCTCCTCTTGATAGTAGTCAGGGCTCAACCATCATTTACTTATTTTTAAAGTTTTTCCCAATACTTATACACCAGCCAAATCATGAAACTTGCTGTTTCTAGAACACCTTAACGTTCCCATCTCCATGTATTTATTCATGTGCTCTTGTCCTACAGCATCTTTACAGTTGAAAAATGATCCCATTATTTAGTGACAAGATAAAATCCCCTTTTCTTCATTCATAGCTTTATTATTTACCTCATTCTTGAGTAATTCTTCCTTTTCAACTACTTATAGTTTTTCCATTCACAATATACATCACATTCTGATTTGTATTACTATCAATTCAGAGTCTACTGTTTAATTTCCACTCTATTAAAAGCATTACAAGTGATAAGACTGAGTTTATTCACTTATATAGCCCTCCCAGGACACAGTTCATTGTTTTACATATATGAAAGGCACTAAATAAATATTTTAAAAATTATTTTGAATGTGGAATAAATATATGAATAAATAGTGAAGTAATGTTATTCTAATAACAACATTCTGAATGTTACAAATAATTGTAGTATATTATTTAAATTAATTACTTAGAATTTTAAATAGTCAGATAGATATAATATGAATTGCACAAAAGGTCATATTTCTAATAGGCGCATATACTGTTTTTTTGTTCTTTTAGGGAGAGAAGCTTTTAAATAATCTGTAGATTGTTGCACATAGTGTTGCTTTATAACTGCAAAGTTCTACAACAATATATATGGAAAGCTCTAATTCTTATACGAGCTGTTCCCAATGCATTTTTCTATTTTCAGTGCAAGTTTCTAATACTACCAGTTTCCTATGGCATTGACTTGGAATAGTAGTTAAGGACACACCATTTATTAATCATCCACAGGATGAATCTTGGTAGGTTAAAACACTATTTCTATTAGTAGCATACCCTATTTTTAACTTGTTTATCTTTTTGTATCCAAGCATTTGGGAGACAAAAACCTTTACTTTGTCATAAAAGAACAAAAGTTCTAATCATAGCAAATAAATGTAGTCTTCAAAAGGATAAGTGTCTCTTTATTCCAGTCATCATAAACAACCATAAAACCCTATGGGTTGTGGAGAGTATATATACATATATATAGTTGCATATGGCCATGGCTAAGACATAATAAAGTTATAATTCCCAATGATTTAATTTGTATATTTTGATGCTGCTGATTAACTATACAAACTGCTATTGGAAGTACACTGGTGTTGTACAGTTTATATTTTTGTCATTGTTATTGAAAGTCTTCACATACACTGTAGGTCATCCAGAGGAATTTTATCAACAAACCTACATCATAAAGACACCAACAAATGTTAAGTCAAAGGAAGAAAGAATTCAGAGCAGATCCACTTTATTTTCGCAGCAAATCTTCCTACTTTTGAGTACACTTATTCCCACAAACAGCGAAACCTCAAGACCACTAGAAAAGGGGTAACTGACTTCAGAAAATAATAGTATACTGCACTGAATTATTCTCCAAGTGCATATTTTAGAGATTACTTTTTAGAATTTATAAGAGGATTTTTATAAAGAGAAAATTCAGGTTTGATAAATTTGCCAAACTAAACAAGCTTGCATTGCAATATGTTTAATGTTGTACAGAAAGGAAAACACCTGAAAAGTCAAATGATAGGGAAACTTCTGTTATGAATAAAATAAAGAGTGAATAATTAGTGAGAAGAAAAGAGTAAATTGGAGAGAAGGCCATGACCACTGCAAACAGGACAATCTGCCCCTGAGTCACACAGGGCACAGGACTTTGAGCTACTCGGGCCCTTCTAAAACAAACACACAAATAAACAAAAAACTGGGGCTTAAAAAATGAATTATGTTCTTCAGAATACAAAAAAGTAGTCTAACAACCAAAATCACATAAAGTATACAAGGTCTACAAAAAGTAACATGATGCAAAAAGCTTTAGTTGTTTAAATTTTTAAGCATGTCAGTATATTTGAAAACCAGTTTTAATTCCATTGTTCCTACTTTGAAACAATTTCTGAATAGGCAAAATGATGGCCAAAAGTTAACCAACTGTGAATTTAATGTAACTTGTAGTCAAATAATTTCAGAAGCAAAGTTATAAAAATAATTTTAATATTTTCTGGCCAAAATATCCTAACTATCTAATACAGATTTATGTAATATGCTTAATATGGAGGGATGTTTCCAATTGTTAGTACCTTTGGGCTATGAAGTCTTAAAAAGAACTTGACGTTAGTTTTTTTTAATGTAAGAATATATTCGAACTTGAGTGTTCTTTCTACAAAATGTGAAAATCTTCTTATCATATGTTATCATCCACCAGAAATCATCTACCATACAAGAGCCACAAACCAACCAGGTAGACAGAATGACTCTGCTAGCTGACATCAGCAATCTGTCACTGACCACTGCAGGCTGGCACATAGTGTTACAGCGCAAGGGGCTCATTGTCCTGATGCGCATAGAAGCCAATACTACGGCACAGGATTTTGAGACAAGAAAGAGCTTTATTGCAAGGTGTCAACGGGAAAGAAGACAGGAGGCAGGGCTCAAATTCATCTCCCCGATCTAGGATCTGTTCAAACTTTTATGAGTTAGGGAGAATAGGTTGGTATGCTGAAGTGCTGGTGGTGCAGGTTTCCTTTGGAGGGCTTTGGAACTCAGTCATTTACAGGAAGGTAGTAAAGGGGCCTCTTGTACAGTGGACCCTTTGCTTCTGAAAGAGATCTGACATTCAAGTTCTGGTCATATTCAGGCCCTTTGGGCTCCATGGGAGGGGTAAAACTTTGGTTGCAGCTGTTGAGTCAAAATTTTCTCCTCTGCATGTGCCCTCGCTGCATGATTTATGTATTTGCTCTGTTTTCTCTGACAAACAATTGAGCATTCTGGTTAGAAACAGGATAGGGCCAGTTTGAGCTGGTTTTGCAGTTGCAGTGGGTTCACAAATACAGGAGCTTTGGGGGCAGGAGTGGAGTATGTGAATGGCCCTAACATCCTAGCCACCAAGTCTGATCTAACTAGTACTGCTGTCCAATGTCAAACTTGCCAGCAGCAGAGACTAATGGTAAACCCTGAATTCAGTTTCTCAGATAAAGATGCCATTTGCTGAAGAGTTAATTATATTGCAACCTTTCCACACTGGAGGGAGGACTGATTCATTTTGACTGAAATAAACACATATTTCTAGATATGGATTTGACTTTCCTTCTCACAGTTCTTCTGACAGTACTACAATTTGGAGACTTACAGAGTATTTGATTTACTGACAAGGGATCATGTGTAACATAAATATAGACCAAGGAAACCATTTTTTAAAAGGAAATATGGTATTGCATACATGATTATGGGATTTACTTATTCCACATGCCATATCTCTGAAAATCTGCCATTCTGATAGAGCAATGTAAGCCTTTTGAAGACACTGTTGTGGTGCCAGCTTGGAGATGATTAGCTGCTATGCTCACTGGCAACTGTATAGTGCTCTGTCCCCAGTACGTGGAACACAAGGTCTGGTAACTCTTCGTGATGCATTAGGGGGGGTCTGCTTCCTGTCTTTGCATTCTGGGCTGAGAAAATTTAAAATTCCTCTTTCCCAGAGGGTGATCGCTTCCATCAGTGGACAGAGCAAGAATTAAACTTTATGCTATGGCTGCCACTCAATTATCTGGACTCTTTGTGCCAAGGGACCAGCAGGCAAGGAAAGAAGACATTACCCTGGCAGATTATTGACTCCGACCATCAGAAGGAGTACAGCAGCTGCTACACAGCGGGCAGGCAGGAAGACACTTGGCATCAGGGCAGTGGTGTGCTGGTGTGTCTCTCAAACCTACTCATCAAAGCTTATTATTTGTGTCCCTTCCCAGCTTTTCATTATGCAATATTGGTAGCTTTAAACTAGCCACGGTTGGAGAATTTTACTACAGAAATCAGCAAGTGCTTTAAAGCAGGGATTTGATTTTCTTTCTTTCCAGAGCGCTAGTTAAAGTTTGCCTTTGTCAGCACATAATTTCATCCAGGTGAGCTTCTAGGCCATCACTTTGTACTTCCTTGACTAATATTAATTTTAAATCACTTAGTTCAACAGTCACAGCATGCTAAGGGGTTGGTGGTGAGAAGCTCAGAGACCACAGAGATGAGAGTCTGGGTCACTCTACTAGGTGAGCCTCTTAGATTAGCAGAGGTGAGAGCTTACAATCAGGGGGATTTAGATTTGATAATAGAGGACGGGGATAATGAGGATTTGGAAACCAGCTATGGTAGTGAGGACTTCAGTTTTCCCCACTAAATTTATTTTTTTAAGTTTCTCCATTAAAAGAGACTAACCAAAATGTCTGGAGATGCCTTCCCAGATGTACTGAACTTATGATACAAGTGAATGCAAGTGGTTCAAAGTGTAGGCTGCAGTGAATCTTGTCATGTTTTACTTAGATTCCCCTTCAGGACTGAGGCACTCATGCCCCAGATGCTGGGATTATTGGCTACTGAGAGCACAAAACTGACTCCCTCCATAGAAATTACCCTTGGTCCAAGATAACACCTTCTTTCCAGGAGCATTCCACATTTGGAGACTATCATCTGACTCTAATAAACTTTTACTGAATTTTACAACTAAACCATCATCTCTTTGCCTTAAACAAACTTTTTTTTTTCCCTAGAGGCTTGGCAGTGTCTACAAGGACAAAGTATGTGACCATCTAGATGAGACTGCAAAGCTAATGAATGTGTGTGTGTGTGTGTGTGTGTGTGTGTGTGTGTGTGTGTATCCAAACTGCTTTTTAATAAATGGTTAGATTTATTTTTAAAAATCAATCTTATATTTTACTTTTAATATGATACCTGGTAGTGATATTGTAGGAGAGATAGTATCTCTTTTCCATGTACCTTTAATTACTGAAGCTTACCAATAGCTACAGAAACTAACATAATCAGTGCAAACACCATATTAGCTTGGTCATTTTGCCACACTTGATTTCTTCTTTGAAAGTATTAACTGAAATCTGAAACTCAGCAGCAAACAAGTTATAAACTGAGATAAATCACTACCTTCACATCTGTTGTCATCCACATCTATAAAGAATTGAAGATGCCTAGGTCACCAGGGAATCCTCCTTTGAGAGCAGGAAACAGATTAGTTGGCAGCATTAGTTCTTGCATTGTAATTGTTATGAAGATATTGTAATTGAGATGTTAATATGACTGACCATATGTAGGAAGTTTAGTAATGGGATAAACTGTCCGTATTCCTTTTATTCCTTTTATAAACTGTCCGTATTCCTAGATAACTCAGAACCAATGTCAATATACCCTCCCTGCTGGATTCTCTACCTCAGTTCTAGATCTCCTGCCAAAATTTACTCTAAAAGGCACTATCCCATATCTATCATCATAATAATTATATAAAAGCATTGTACCATCTAATTCCATAAAATACATTATGAAATGAAGCTTATTTGCATATAATATGCTCATTTGTATTGCCAAACAGTCTGCTCATATCTTCATCCTAAAACATTTTTCAGTTCCACTGTTATATGGTTTACTCAAAATATTTATTAATATTTGGAGAATAATGATTGTGAAACTGCATTTTTTTAACCAAGCAGCAAACTTGTAACAAAGATGAAAAAGAAAGTCCTTGGCTCCTTAAAACTACTACTCACTTGTTGTCACAGAGAAAAATTTCATAATTCCTAGCATTAACACTGTTTATATTAGTTTTGACTCAAACTTTTCCAAATAGCATAAATTATCTTATTATATGGCCATACTGTGTTGGTTGTAGAGGACCACAGGGGTGAAGAGACATTACCAGTTTCCTTGAATAGTTTATAGTTAGCAAAAAGTTGTATGTAAACTAACAAACAGGATAAAACAATGTCAATGCATATCATATGAGTGTTTATTTTGTCCTATATTTCTTAGGTATACTTCATGTCATATCATTTTAATAAAGGAAATAGCAATTTTTATATTTGGAGCAAATAGGGTTTATAGAAGTTAAGTAAATTTCCCCATTGCAAAATGAAATTTTGAATCAGATTCTACTAATATACAACCATCTTTGAAATCTTTTTCATCTTACTTATGACTGAACAAGAAATTATATATTGTTGTAACATAATACACTATATAAGAAACATTTGAACTGAACATTTGTATTCAGTTTTTAGCACTCTCCATATATGTACAACTTATTTTAAAGAATCAGAATCAAGTTTCATTAAGGATAGGAGTCTCTATTTAAAATTTAAATGGGTGGGATCCCTGCACCAGCAGTGTCAGAAAAATTTGGGGGCTTGTTAGGAATGCAGAATCTCAGGCTCCACTCTGGACCTCCTGAATCAGAACCTGCCTTTTAACAAGATCCCCAACAATGTCCCTTGCTTCACTCTATGATGATTCCTGACTTGTGGCACTGGTCATCTTGGGAAAACATCATCCAGTTTCTTGGATCCAGATCCTGGGGCCTCCCTTTCCCCAGCATCACCCCCACCCAGCCTGGACTCAATGACCCAATGGTTTCCTAGCACATGCCATTCAGCAAGACATGGTGGTGAACTCTGACTCTACATCTTCATGACTGAGGGACTCTTTTGCACAACACAAAGGGATAATGCTGAATGAATAACAGACTGGTGGATGGATGTCCCTTCCTAACACTTTTAATTAGCAGCACTGCCTATTAGGATGAACAGATTACTGCATTTCTGCCATACATTACCCCCAAGCCCGTTACATGGAATAGAAATCTTATTTTCCACAAGCCGTGTGGCTGACAAGCTCTTGGTGCTCTGGCCTGGTGCCAGGTCTGAGACTCTGAGGTGTTAGACCCGAGTTCAGGAGACTGGACCACCAGAGACCTCCTGGCCCCAGGTAATAGCAATCGGCAAGAGCTCACCCAGAGATCTCCGTCTCAATGCTAAGACCCAGCTCTACCCAACAGCCAGCAAGGTTCAGTGCTGGACGCCCCATGCGAAACAACTAGCAAGACAGGAACACAACCACACCCATTAGCAGAGAGGCTGCCTAAAATCATACTAAGTTCAAAGACAGCCCAAAACACACCACCAGACACAGCCCTGCCCACCAGAAAGACAAGATCCAGCCCCACCCACCAGAACACAGGCACCAGTCCCCTCCAAGAGGAAGCATACACAAGCCACTGAACCAACCTTACCCACTGGGGGCAAACACCAAAAACAAAAGGAACTACAAACCTGCAGCCTGTGAAAAGGAGACCCAAACACAGTAAGTTAAGCAAAATGAGAAGACAGAGAAATATGCAGCAGATGAAGGAGCAAGGTAAAAACCCACCAGACCAAACAAATGAAGAGGAAATAGGCAGTCTACCTGAAAAAGAATTCAGACTAATGATAGTAAAGATGATTCAAACATCTTGGAAATAGAATGGAGAAAATACAAGAAACGTTTAACAAGGACCTACAAGAACTAAACAACAAACAAACAATGATAAAGAACGCAATAAATGAAATTTAAAATTCTCTAGAAGGAAACACTAGCAGAATAACTAATGCAGAAGAACGGAGAAGTGACCTGAAAGATAAAACAGTGGAAAT
The DNA here is from genome assembly GCF_965194805.1 of Balaenoptera borealis. Taxonomy (NCBI): domain Eukaryota; kingdom Metazoa; phylum Chordata; class Mammalia; order Artiodactyla; family Balaenopteridae; genus Balaenoptera; species Balaenoptera borealis. The sequence goes on from NC_138862.1 coordinate 44,267,583, forward strand.
AACTACCACAGAGCAGAACAAAGAAAAAAGAATGAAAAGAATTGAGGACAGTCTCAGAGATCTCTGGGACAACATTAAAAGCACCAACATTCGAATTATAAGGTTTGCAGAAGAAGAAGACAAAGAGAAAGTGTCTGAGAAAATATTTGAAGAGATTATAGTTGAAAACCTCCCTAACATGGGAGAGAAAATAGTCAATCAAATCCAGAAAGCGCAGAGAGTCCCATCAGGATAAATCCAAGGAGAAACATGCTAAGACACATATTAATCAAACTATCAAAAATTAAATACAAAGAAAAAATATTAAAAGCAGTAAGGGAAAAGCAACAAATAAAATATTAGGAAATTCCCATAAGGTTAACAGCTGATCTTTCAGCACAAGCTCTGCAAGCCAGAAGGGTGTGGAAAGACATATTTAAAGTGATGAAATGGTAAAACCAACAACCAAGATTACTCTACCCAGCTAGGATCTCATTCAGATTTGACGGAGAAATCAAAAGCTTTACAGACAAGCAAAAGCTAACAGAATTCAGCACCATCAAACCAGCTTTACAACAAATGCTAAAGGAACTTCTCTAAGCAGGGAACACAGGAAAAGGAAAACACCTAAAATGCCAAACCCAAAATAACTAAGAAAATGGTAATAGGAACATACATATCGATAATTACCTTAAATGTAAATGGATTAGATGCTCCAAACAAAAAACACAGACTGTCTGAATGGATAAAAAAACAAGACCCATATATATGCTGTCTACAAGAGACCCACTTCAGACCTAGGGACACATAAAGACTGAAAGTGAGGGGATGGAAAAAGATATTCCATGCAAATGGAAATCAAAAGAAAGCTGCAGTAGCAATTCTCATATCAGACAAAACGGACTTTAAAATGAAGACTATTACAAGTGACAAAGAAGGACACTACATAATGATCAAGGGATCAATCCAAGAAGAAGATTTAACAATTGTAAATATTTATGTACACAATATAGGAGCACCTCAATATATAAGGAAAATGCTAACAGCCATAAAAGGGGAAATCGACAGTAACACAATCAGAGTAGGGGACTTTAACACCCCACTTTCACCAATGGACAGATCATCCAATATGAAAATAAATAGGAAACACAAGCTTTAAATGACACATTAAACAAGATGGACTTAATTGACATTTATAGCACATTCCATCCACAAACAACAGAATACACTTTCTTCTTAAGTGCTCATGGAACATTCTTCAGGCTAGATCATATCTTGGGTCACAAATCAAGCCTTGGTAAATTTAAGAAAATTGAAATCTATCAAGTATCTTTTCCGACCACAATGCTATAAGACTAGATATCAATTACAGGAAAACATCTGTAAAAAATACAAACACATGGAGGCTAAACAATACAATACTAAATAACCAAGAGATCACTGAAGAAATCAAAGAGGAAATCAAAAAATACCTAGAAACAAATGACAATGAAAACACGACGACCCTAATCCTATGGGACGCAGCAAAAGCAGTTTTAAGAGCAAAGTTTACAGCAATAAATTCCTACCTTAAGAAACAAGAAAAATCTCAAATAAACAACCTAAACTTACACCTAAAGCAATTAGAGAAAGAAGAACAAAAAAACCTCAAAGTTAGCAGAAGGAAAGAAATCATAAAGATCATATCAGAAATAAATGAAAAAGAAATGAAGGAAACAATAGCAAAGATCAAAAAAAACTAAAACCTGGTTCTTTGAGAAGATAAACAAAATTGATACACCATTAGCCAGACTCATCAAGAAAAAAGGGAGAAGACTCAAATCAATAGAATTAGAAATGAAAAAGGAGAAGTAACAACTGACACTGCAGAAATACAAAAGATCATGAGAAATTACTACAAGCAACTATATGCCAATAAAATGGACAACCTGGAAGAAATGGACAAATTCTTAGAAAAGCACAACCTTCTGAGACTGAACCAGGAAGAAAGAGAAAATAGCAACAGACCAATCACAAGCACTGAAATTGAAACTGTGATTAAAAATCTTCCAACAAACAAAAGCCCTGGACCAGATGGCTTGACAGGCGAATTCTATCAAACATTTAGAGAAGAGATAACACCTATCCTTCTCAAACTCTTCCAGAATATAACAGAGGGGGGAAAACTCCAAAACTCATTCTACAAGGACACCATCACCCTGATAACAAAACCAGACAAGGATATCACAAAAAAAGGAAACTACAGACCAATATCACTGATGAACATAGATGCAAAAATCCTCAACAAAATACTAGCAAACACAATTCATCAGCACATTAAAAGAATCATATATTCTGATCAGGTGGAGTTTATCCCAGGAATGCAAGGATTCTTCAATATATGCAAATCAATCAATGTGAGAAACCATATTAACAAACTGAAGGAGAAAAACCATATGATCATCACAATAGATGCAGAAAAAGCTTTCAACAAAATTCAGCACTAACTTATGATAAAAACCCTCCAGAAAGTAGGCATAGAGGGGACTTACCTCAACATAATAAAGGCCATATATGACAAACCCACCGCCAACATTGTCCTCAATGGTGAAAAACTGAAACCACTTCCACTAAGATCAGGAAGAAGACAAGGTTGCCCACTCTCACCACTATTATTCAGCAAAATTTTGCAAGTTTTAGCCATAGCAATCAGAGAAGAAAACGAAATGAAAGGAATCCAAATTGGAAAAGAAGAAGTAAAACTGTCATTTTTTGCAGATGACATGATACTATACATAGAGAATCCTAAAGATGCTACCAGAAACTACTAGAGCTAATCAATGAATTTGGTAACATAGCATACAAAATTAAGGCACAGAAATCTCTTGCATTCTTATACACTAATGATGAAAAATTTGAAAGAGAAATTAAGGAAACACTCCCATTTACCAGTGCAACAAAAAAATAAAATACCTAGGAATAAACCTACCTAAGGAGACAAAAGACTTGTATGCTGAAAACTATAAGACACTGATGAAAGAAATTAATGATGATACAAACAGATGGAGAGATATACCATGTTCTTGGATTGGAAGAATCAACATTGTGAAAATGACTATACTATCCAAAGCAATCTACAGATTCAGTGCAATCCCTATCAAACTACCAATGGCATTTTTCACAGAATTAGAACAAAAAATTTCACAATTTGTATGGAAACACAAAAGACTTCAAATAACCAAAGCAATCTTGAGAAAGAAAAACAGAGCTGGAGGAATCAGGCTCCCTGACTTCAGACTACATTACAAAGCTACAGTAATCAAGACATTATGGTACTGGCATAAAAACTGAAATATAAATCAGTGGAACAGGTTAGAATGCCCAGAGATAAACCCACGAGCATATGGTCACCTTATCTTTGAGAAAGGAGGCAGGAATATACAATGGAGAAAAGATAGCCTCTTCTATATGTGGTGCTGGGAAAACTGGACAGCTACAAGTAAAAGAATGAAATTAGAATACTACCTAACACCATACACAAAAATAGACTCAAAATGGATTAAAGACCTAAATGGAAGGCCAGACACTATAAAACTCCTAGAGGAAAACATAGGCAGAGCACTCTATGACATAAATCACAGCAAGATCCTTTTTGGCCCACCTCTTAGAGAAAGGGAAATAAAAACAAACAAACAAAAAAAAAACAAATGGAACCTAATGAAACTTAAAAGATTTTGCACAGCAAAGGAAACCATAAACAGGATGAAAAGACAACGCTCAGAATGGGAGAAAATATTTGCAAATGAATCAATGGACAAAGGATTAATCTCCAAAATATACAAGGAGCTCATGCAGCTCAATATCAAAAAAACAAACAACCCAATCCTAAAATGGGCAGAAGACCTAAATAGACATTTCTCAAAAGAAGATATACAGATTGCCAACAAACACATGAAAGGATGTTCAACATCACTAATCATTAGGGAAATGCGAATCAAAACTACAATGAGGTATCTCCTCACACCGGTCAGAATGACCACAATGAAAAAGTCTACAAACAATAAATGTTGGAGAGGGTGTGGAGAAAAGGGAATCCTCTTGCACTGTTGGTGGGAATGTAAATTGATACAGCCACTATGGAGAACAATATGGAGGTTCCTTAAAAAACTAAAAATAGAACTACCATATCACCCAGCAATCCCACTACTGGGCATATACCCTGAGAAAACCATAATTCAAAAAGAGTCATGTACCACAATATTCACTGCAGCACTATTTATAATAGCCAGGACATGGAAGCAACTTAAGTGTCCATTGACAGATGAATGGATCGAGAACATGTGGCACATATATACAATGGAATATTACTCAGCCATAAGAAGAAACAAAACTGAGTTATTTGTAAAGAGGTGGATGGACCCAGAGTCTGTCATACAGAGTGAAGTCAGTCAGAAAGAGAAAATCAAATACTGTATGCTAACACATATATATGGAATGTAAAAAAAAAAAAAAAAAAAAAAAATGGTTCTGAAGAACCTAGGGGCAGGACAGGACTAAAGATGCAGAGGTGGAGAGTGGATTGAGGACACGGAGAGGGGGAGGGGTGGGCCTGGACAAGGTGAGAGAATGGCATGGATATATATACACTACCAAATGTAGAATGGATGGCTGGTGGGAACCAGCTGCATAGCAGAGGGAGATCAGCTCGGTGCTTTGTGACCACCTAGGCGGGTGGGATAGAGAGGGTGGGAGGGAGACACAAGAGGGAGGGGATATGGAGATACGTGTATATGTGTGGCTGATTCACTTTGTTATACAGCAGAAGCTAATGCAGCATTGCAGAGCAATTATACTCCAATAAAGATGCTGAAAAAAAGGAAAAAAAAAAAAAAGACTCCACACAAAAACTACTGGAACTGATAAACAAATTTAGCAAGGTAGCAGGATACAAGATTAACATATAGAAATCTGTTCCATTTCTTTACACTAACATGAACTATCATAAAGGGAAAGTTAAAAAAAATCCCTTTTAAAATTGCATCAAAAATAAAATACTTAGGAATAAACCTGATCTAGGAGGTGAAAGACTTATACACTGAAAAGTATAAAACATTGATAAAAGAAACTGAAGATGATTCAAAAACTGAAATTTACCCCACATTCTTGTATTGGAAGAAATAGTATTGTCAAAATGGCCATATTACTAAAAGCAATCTATAGATTTAATGTGATCTCTTTCAAATTACCTATGACATTTTTCACAGAACTAGAAAAAATAATCCTAAAATTTATATGGAACCATAAAATACCCAGAATTGCCAATGCAATCCTGAGGGAAAAGAATAAAGCTGGAGGAATAACCCTCCCAGACTTCAGACAATATTACAAAGCTACAATAATCAAAACAGTGTGGTATTGGCAAAAAAATAGACATATGGATCAATAAAACAGAATAGAGAGGCCAGAAATAAGCCCCCAAACCTAAGGTCAATTAATCTTTGACAAAGGAGGCAAGAATATACAATGGAGAAAAGAACATCTCTTCAGCAAATGGTGTTGGGAAAGCTGGAGAACCACATGTAAATCAATGAAATTAGAACACTTGCTTACACCATACACAAAAATAAACACAAAATGGTTTAAAGACTTAAATATAAGACATGACACCATAAACTCCTAAAAGAGAACATAAGCAAAACATCCTCTGACATAAATCATACCAATGTTCTCTTAGGGCAGTCTCCCAAGTCAATAGAAATAAAAGTAAAAATACACAAATGGGACCTAATCAAACTTATAAGCTTTTGCACAGCAAAGGAAACCATAAACAAATGAAAATACACCCTACAAACTGGTAGAAAATATTTGCAAATGATGTGACCAACAAGGGATTAATTTCCAAAATATCCAAACAGCTCATACAACTCAATAACAACAACAAAAAATAAAATCAAAAAATGGGCAGCAGACCCAATAGACATTTCTCCAGAGAAGACATATAGATGGCCAATAGGCACAAGAAAAATGCTCAACATTACTAATTATTAGAGAAATGCAAATCAAAACCACAGTGAGCCATCTCCTTACACTGGTCAGAATAGCCATCATTAAAAGTCTACAAGTAGTAAATGCTGGAGAGATTGTGGGGAAAAGGGAACCCTCCTACACTGTTGGTGGGAATGTAAATTGGTGCAGCCACTGTGGAAAACAGTGTGGTGGTTCCTTAAAAAACTAAAAATAGAGCTGCTCTATGATCCAGCAATCTCACTCCTGAGCATATATCCAGAAAAGATGAAGACTCTAATTAAAATTCCACATAAATATGGAATGTAAAAAAAAAAAAAAAAAAAAAAAGGTTCTGAAGAACCTAGGGGCAGGACAGGAATAAAGATGCAGACATAGAGAATGGACTTGAGGACACACGGAGGGGGAAGGGTAAGCTAGGATAAAGTGAGAGAGTGGCATTGACTTATATACACTACCAAATGTAAAATAGATAGCTAGTGAGAAGCAGCCGCATGGCACAGGGAGATCAGCTCGGTGCTTTGTGACCACCTGGAGGAGTGAGATAGGTAGGGTGGGAGGGAGACACAAGAGGGAGGGGATATGGGGATATATGTATACATGTGGTTGATTCACTTTGTTGTCCAGCAGAAACTAGCACAACATTGTAAGGCAATTATACTCCAATAAAGATGTTAAAATAAATAAATAAATAAATAAAATAAAATTTAAATGGATTTTTAAAAACTGGAATGCTCATTACTGATAGGGTGGTGGAAATACAAATGATTTCAAACCTAGACATTTATTAAAATACATGTAAAAGAGTAAAAATAAAAAGCTTGTTATTTTAAAGATTCTAGAAAAATAAAATACAATATATTTTATAATGTAGGTATTTAAAAGTTAGGGTTATCATAGGGGAATTGATGCCCAGCTATTCCCCAAGGCAACCTGGGAAGAATCCACTACGGACATTGCTCACCTAAACGTTGATAAATGAGAAGCCTGTCAGGTAAATAAGCAGGGGGAGAACATTTCAGACATAGAACATGTGAGGAAAGATGGTATTGTAAGTAGGAATTCAGTTTGTTTAAGACACTAAAACAGCCCCTTGTAGTAGGAGCATATGAGTGAAGAGTAAAGTGATACAAAATGAAGATGAACCATTTCCCTAAGGTAACCTGTGATTTCTACTAAGAAATATGCATGACAGATTGGCTCCATCTTTTAACCCAAATGAATGGTAACTTGAAGACATTGCAGGCTAGTTGTTCTCAATTACTGGAGGTGAAGAGTCTTCCCTAGGGGGAAGGGATAGTTAGGGAGTTTGGGATTGACAGGTACACATTTCTATATTTAAAATGGATAACCAACAAGGACCTACTGTATAGCACAGGGACATATGGATAACCACAAGGACCTACTGCCGCTAAATGTTATGCGGCAGCCTGGATGGGAGGGGAGTCAGAGGAGAATGGATACAAGTATATGTATGGCTGAATCCCTTTGCTGTGCACCTGAAACTATCACAACATTGTTAATCAGCTATACTCCAATATAAAATAAATGTTAAAAAAAAAAAAGAATTCAGGTTTTGTTTCCAGTGGGTTAGGATATAGTAACTGACAAACTCTAGGATCCTAGAACTGCTCTAATTATAGTACAGACTGACTCCTACCCTGACATATAACATATGACAAAATGAATGAACTGAGCAGAGACCTACTGCACTTCAGATGGGAAGGGGTTGGGTCATGGTGTTATCCCTTGCAGAAGGAACACAGGTCTGCTGACTCCCAGCCTGTTGACCTTTGGGGCCTGAGTTGCCACTGAACTACATATGCACACTTCTTCCCATGCAATACTTCTTTCCTGGGCCTTAAATGATGCCCCAAACATATTCTTGGTCCCTGAGCCCCTTCCATTTTCTTGAGACAACTCCCTTAACTATAAATGGGTGAAATGGCATACTCTTAGAAATAAAAGATTCCTTATATGCCAGCATTTGAAGACAAGGTTTTCACATCAACAACCTGAACACATATGCCTAGCCTGCAGTGATGGCAGAAGGGTTTTTCTTGGATGGTTCATCTCACTCCATCCCTGCACAGGCTCAGACATACAGAAGCCAAGGGATGGAGTCTAGGTTGCCCTAGTCTCCTGCTATGTCATAATCACTTACGAGCTGCATGTACACAGGCATTTTACCTTTCTGAAGCTCTGTCTCTCCACTGATAATATGGACACAATAATACTTTTTTTCCCTTGTGAATTATAAAGATTACTGTGTTTAAAAATTCTTTCAAAATCACCAGGATAAATTCCTCCCTTTTTAATAATTGCATCACTGTTAATTTAGGTCAGACAAATAACCTCCAGACCATAGCCAGGAAGTAGAGAGAGCATAGAGCCTCAGGAGAATATTTTACGAAAGGAAAGAGCAATTGCAAAGAGGGTGTGGGAAGACAGATTTCATACCCATGGGTAAGGAACCATAAAGCAGGAATGCTGTGAGCATACAATTTAAGGCACAAGTTTCCCAAATGTGAAAGATATCTAAAAGATGTTCTGTTGTCCTAATCACAGCTTCTGGACAAGAAGTGGAAGATGTGTCCCAGGAGGCCTCAAGGGACCCCTCCAGCATCTTTGGTGTTTAGCATCTCTAAACTTAATGTGTTACTCCCACTATCTTGTTAATCTGACTTCACCTCTTCACAAAACATTGGAGGTAACATTTCCTACTGGAAGGCTGTCTTGGAATTCCCAAGTTGTGCTATGTGCCACTCCTTTTGACTCCTATCTCTTGAGCATTACTGCATCATATTTCTAATCATGTTATACTGAAACCATTAGTAAATTTGCCAATTATTTTCACAGAAGGAACAGTGTATGTTTTTCTTTGTCCTCTCAAAGCCCAGGAGACTGCTTGGCTGCCTAGTTCAAGTAGGCTCTTTATGATATAAATGGAACTGAAATTAACTCCCCTATATTTTGCCTATATTTAAATTTGTCTTTAAGCCTCCAAATGCTAAGATCTTATTATTCCAATCCCATCCCCAACTCAGTTAAAACAAGTTGAATTTTTCAGATCCTTCTATTCATTTTTCTGGAGTTGATTCCTTTGTTAAAATTAAATACAAAATGCAGACTGGAACTGGAAATTCCCTGATCAGATAAAACCACTTAAACCACGTACACAAAACTAAATCTAGCTTATTTCATAGACCTAAGTGAAACTTAAATTAGGTCATTTCTTGTAAATGCCTCTGATAATCCTGAAAGAAACAAATTCTCTTCCCCCAGATGGTATAAAATAATCAGTTTTAATCAGTCCCCTACTATCTGAAAACCCTCATTGTAACAACCAATCACTGTAAAGATTAAACAGCTACCTCATTTTTACTTTATAAGCCGTCATCAAACATCATGCCCTGAGCTTTATATCAGTTTTAAACTTGAAAGCTTCCACCTCAAACTGTTCTTATATGCACAAAAACTCTTACAAAATACTATTTGTTTATTTGGTGGTTTTAATTTTGCTATTTCCAGATTTGTTACATCTTTAATTAAAATATTCTTTCTCAAAGACTTCTGTCCAAGTCCTCACCTCTTTGCAGACTTAACTCATATCCTATCTATAAGGGTTAAGAAGCTATTATTGACCCATCCAATAAGAAGGAATTTATCCTGTTTTCCTATTGCTTTCCCCCTACTCAGTTCAATGTACCAGCTTAATTCTTATCTTACAGTCCTAAAAGGAGTCTACTTTTGTTTTAAAACTGTGAGGCCACTAAAAGGACACCAAATTAGAAGTGAGAAGAATTTAGTTTAAGTCCTGGCTCTGCCATTCACTAGCCTGTAGACTTAACTCACATAATTTTTGTAAAATTGATTTCCCTTATACTGAAATTACATAAACACATAGCCAAATATGTTATATTGTGTTATTTTATAATTTTATGCAATGTTATATATTTAAGATACAAAAGAACAGGGCTTAAACAAGCTTATCTATTTTATGCCCCTTAAAAATACGGAGATTTGAAGCAATATTTAATAGAGTAAATAATAATATAAAAATCAAAAAGTGTTCTGCTTCTATAGAAAAATATGTAACGCCAGCCAGTCACTCTTTGTCCCAGAAGAATGTGTGATATATTTGTAAGAATACATAGTACAATTCAGTATGTATAGTCTATGAATTACAAACTATAAGCATGAGAAAGTATATTACAACAAAGGATTTATTAGTAAAATGGTCTTATCTTTTATCAATTCTTGAGGGAGAGACTACAGTTGCCATATCAGACTCTGATATGATTGATGGAGCCCTTGTCATGCTAAGTAATAACTTTATAGAAAGGGAACTGCCCTTCTATCCACTAGAATCTAAAATGCTTTCTTTACTTTCCATCTTATCCTCCCACTTCCATAATTCAATCAAATGTATTTCTATGATTACATATTTAGCTTCCCCTGTTTATTTTAATATATATATTCATAATACATAAAAGTCATACCACTCAAATTTAATTGGAATTTTTTCAAAATTATATAAGTTATATATTATAATTTATATATTATATTTATAATTTATTATTAATTATTTTTAATTTCTGATTTCTACTAGGTATGACATGTTGCTATTGTTATGTTATTATTTTTTTTAATTATAGTTACAAGTTTTAGCTAATTTTTAACTTCACTTTGGAAAATGAATAGCACTATTCTATTAATCCTGAGACAAAAATATCTTTGACAAGATTATTCCCTTTTAAAAATGTAGTTCAGTGTCATAAATATGTCTTATAATACTATAAACACCAAGTTCAAATAAAACAGGTCAATATAAAAATTTTGAAAAAACAAAACTAAATATGTGTATACAAAACATTTTTTTTTAACAATATAATAAAGACTTAATTAAAAAAACTGGAGACTTCTTTCTGAATTGATATAAACCCTAAATTATAAATTTTTTAAAAATACAGTTTTAATCTAATACTATCAAGTTTATACTGTACATCTTGGGTAGAATCCTTACTTAGCAGAGTCCCTTGGGGGAATTGTTGTACTGCTTAGATAAGAACTATTTAAGATTAGCATTTCAATTATTTGACAGCAAATGGGAACTTCAAAAGTGCTTTAAGAGCTCTAAAACACTTATTATCTTAAGTAGTTTGAAACAGTCTTCATTTTATGTATACTATTAATTTGATTAACAAATCCTTTCCTTGTAGAGCTCATAGAGATAAATGTCAGCCTGAACCAAGGCTGAAGCACTGCAAAATCTAAATTAGACCCATGCAATTTAATGAGACCTTAATGTAGTTCTTCCCTGAACCCACATGGAAGTGCTGTCTCCTGACACAGTGAGCTACCCCAACGGAGGGTAGTATGGGGCAAATGCAAGTTTCTTCCCAATTTACATATTTGGAAAGTATTGCTTTAATATTTCTTAAGTATTTGTATAACAAAACAAGGGATTTATACACGTTAGAGTGGTATTCCTACAGTTCTAATGTTAGAGAGAAAAAGGCAAAACATTTATTTAGCAGGAAACTGACACAGCAGGAAACTCTGATGCTCTCTTTGAAATACAGGCAAAGGCAAAGACCCATATATTTCAAATGAAGCTATGCAATTTTAAGTACGTGTATTAGATTTTGAAACTGTAATCAATATTTTAAATATAACACAGTGGAATAGTGATATTGGGGAAAAGATAAACATCCATCTAGAAACAAGCTATTATTGACTCATATTTGTTGACAGGCATACCCAAATCCTGTGATAATAAAAGCAAGGATCCTCAATAGGATGTTTGGATTGGTCGGATCTCAGGCAGATTCATGCAGCATGTCAGAAGAGTAAGACTTTCCTACCCCAGGGTATCCTCAAGCAGCCCTCCCAACTAATTTGTAGAACATGTAAGGCCATGAGGATATAGTTCTAAAAGATTTATTAACTACCTAGTACTGGCATGACAGGGAGAAGTAAGTTATCAGCAGAATAACAAGTCTTCAGATATCTAGCTTTTCTTCAACTAGTGTGCTTAGCTATCCATAATATCAAATACCTCTTCCTTTGTTTCTCCTTTGACTCATCCAGGTTCTTGCACAGTTTCAAAGCCTGGGTAAAATATGTACCACCCAGGCTAGTATCATAGTGCTTTTTTACTTCAATGCCCAACTTACACCAAAACACCTACTGCCTTGTATTACCAAGATGTTTCTTTAATAATAAAACCTAACTACTTATTTCTTAAATTGTAGTTAAACCTGAACATGAGGTTATATTCTGAATTTTGAGAAGTATCACTGGACTCGCATTTCATCTGAATCAGTATACTAATGCTCTGTGTTATAACCAGATGACTGTAATTTCTCTCACTCAGAAGAGGTCACTGTTGTGATTAATCTAGACACCGGGCACTGTTCCATAGGATGTGCCTTTCCTCATATGAAATTGCTAAAAGTCTTTAAACTGTGTGTGGTAAAAATTGAGTGAATTACCTCTGAACTTATAATTACATGACAGTTGATTTGAGCTTCTTCCTTCAGGAGAAGGGCTTATAGGTGATGCTCCCTGACTTTTCCATTTAAGTAAATACATTACAGATTAAGTACGATTACACAATTTTTAAGACCATAAATTTCCCTATTAAATAAAATAACTTTTTAATTTAGATCTTTTAAGTTGCCAACAGTACTGTTGGCTTGGACAAAAAGTTCGTTTGGGTTTTTCATAGGATCTTACAGAAAAACCCACGTGAACTGAACGAACTTTTTGGCCAACCCAATAGTAGTGGTACCACTGATTGGTTTGACAATTATGTGGACACTTGTACCATGACCCTTCCCAAATCAATAAAATCTTTATTTACAGCTATGCTAGACCAAATAGATCAGAATATTTATAAATCTTATAGACGTTTTCCATGACACCTGAAATTTAATTGCACAGGTATCACAGAGTTGACACCATGGATATAATATATCATTGGCATGTCTATTTGACCAATAGACCCTGATTTGCATAAAATACACCCTTGCCTGCAGCATTCTAATTAGAAGGAAAGTGCTAGTATTTTCCTAAATAACTAGTCTTAGAATCTAGGACAAAGAGATTTTAAGAAAAAATAGAGCCTTGTCAAATCACAAACAAATTTTATCAAGTTTGATAAAACTCTCTTGAATTAAAGCCTTAAAGGATAATGACTTAAATGGGAGAAACAAATCAAAAACAAAAACAATGAAATACCACCTCATACCAGTCAAAATGGCCATCATCAAAAAATCTACAAACAATAAATGCTGGAGTGAGGGTGGAGAAAAGGGAACCCACCTACACTTTTGGTGGGAATGTAAATTGGTACAACCACTATGGAGAACAGTGTGGAGGTTCCTTAAGAAACTAAAAAGAGAGCTACCATATAATCCAGCAATCCCACTCCAGGGCATAAATCTGGAGAAAAACATGGTTTGAAAGGATACATGCACCCCAATGTTCACTGCAGCACTGTTTACAATAGCCAAGAATGGAAGCAACCTAACTGACCATCGACAGATGAATGGATAAAGAAGATGTGGTATATATATACAATGGAATATTACTCAGCCATTAAAAAGAATGAAATAATGCCATTTGCAGCAGCATTGGTAGACCTGGAGATTATCATACTAAGTGAAGTAAGTCAGACAGAGAAAGACAAATATCATATGATATTGCTTATATGCAGAATCTAAAAAAAAAAAATGATACAAATGAACTTATTTACAAAACAGAAACAGATTCACAGAATTAGAGAATGAACTTATGGTTACCAGGGGGAAAGGTGGGCAGGAGGGATAGATTGGGAATTTGGGATTGACATGTACACACTGCTATATTTAAAATAGATAACCAACAAGGACCCACTGTATAGCACAGGGAACACTGCTCAATATTCTGTAATAACCTAAATGGAGAAAGAATTTGAAGAAGAATAGATACATGTATATGTATAACTGAATCACTTTGCTGTACACCTGAAGCCAACACAACATTGTTAATCAACTCCAATATAAAATTAAAAAGTTTTAAGAAGTTTACTTTCAGGCAGCATTTTTTTCTATCTCTAACAAATAGAATAATACCTAAAATTTTAATACAGAAAATGTATAGTGAAGACTATTGACTAATAGTTTCTGGTTGAATGTCAGCTTCAGTTACTTTTTTCTTAAATTGAAATATGGTTGATTTACAATATTTTCTTAGTTTCAGATGTACAGCATAGTGATTCAGTATTTTTGCAGATTATATTTCATTATAGGTTATTACAAGATAATGGTAATAATTCCCGGTGCTATACAATAAATCATCGCTGCTTATTTATTTTATGTATAGCAGTTTGTATCTGTTAATCCCATGCCCCTAATTAGTCCCTCTCCCCCTTCATCTCCCATTTTGTAACCACAAGTTTTTTTTCTATGTCTCTGAGTCTATTTCTGTTTTGTATATGTATTCATTTGTATTATTTTTAGATTCCACATATAAGTGATATCATATAATATTTCTCTTTTCCTGTCTTATTTCACTAAGCATAATATTCTCTAGGTCCATTCACGTTGCTGCAAATTACAATATTTCATTCTTTTTTACTCCCAAATACACTGTAGTCCTATAAAGGACCATTTGAAATTTGGCAAAAGTGAACACTGTGACAAGAGATTCTTCTAGAAGTTACAGTTTAAAGCAACAAACTAAAGAATTCATTCTCAGCAGAGCATTATAGAAGAGACACAGAAGAAATGCTAGTGTTAGGAGCTGTATTCTGACTGCCTAAGTTCAGTCCTACCAGGTCATGGAAAACAATGAGTTAAGACTTAACTAGCTTTTTATATCTCTAAGCCAGGTATCCTTAAAACTCCAGCTATAGAAGAGAAATTTTAAAAGAGAAATAGAAGCTATTGCCTGAGATCATACAAGTAGTAGGAAAACCAATGTTCATGTTATTTCCATTAACCATTTTCCTTCACAGCTTTGATGAGCTTAACTATGGTCTTGTCCTATGACACCTCAAAAGTCGGTTGGGGGAAATAAATATCCTGGTTTAACAAAGAAAATTCAGTCAACTCTGAATGTCATATTTGATCCAGAGAACAAATGTAGTATCTCATGGTTCTGAGAGAAGAGGAAAGGGGGCAGGGCACAACCTTTAAATGACATAGTCATTGTGGATACGACAAAAAGTGGTTAGAATCTATAGGCCCAAGATGGTGGAAGATTTAACTTCCAGCAGACCTTGAGCCTCATTATACACTCATTTTAATACATTAGCATGCTAAATGACATACCCACAGGTGCCATGACAGTTCCAAGGTTGACCATAAAAGGCCAAAAAGTGGGTGGTGGCCCAATTCCTGGCCCAAGTCCCTGCCCTTTCCCCAAAATAGTTGGAATTATCCTCCCACTCATTAATTAGCCTATGAGATTACCCAGTCCATAAAAATTAACCACCCCATATTTTGAGCCCTCCTGTCTTCTGAAATGGCACACATTCTGTCTATGGAATGTGTATCTCCCTAAATAAAATTGCTTTCCCACTTAGTTCTTGGGGCAGAGCTCTCTTGCCTGCCTGCTTGTATCCTTCACAAGTGTCTTATATTAATAAACCTACTTCTTGCCTATAGCTTTGCCTCTCACTGAATTCCTTCTGCACTAAGACAAAGAAGCTGAGCTTCATTAAGTCCTGTGACCAAGTGTGCAATTTCAGCTGGGCGATTGTGGGTTCCAGTCCCCTCCTAAGCTGGAGATTGTGGGTTCAAGTCCCATCTGAGGCGCAACTGGGTTCGAGTCCCACCAGAGGTGCTACTGAGTTCAAGTCCCAATGTGAGGTGTGTGGTTTCAGTTTTAGAGATGACATTAAGGATTTACACGCCTTTGTTTGAGCATGTGCAAAGAGACTGGACTAGGAAAAAAAGAGCAGCAGAAAGTAGACTTGTGTAAGCAAATTTTTGAGTGAAGTTAGTTAATGATCACAGTAGCCCTAGATTCTTAGTCTTCTAAATCTTTTGTGCTATTTACCAAAACTATTTTTATTTCATTCATAAAGCATATCTGATTTCACTAGGAGTCAGAGTTACTCCTAGGGGAAATGTACACCATCCTCAAATAATCTTCTGAACCAGAAACCTTCCTCCAGCAAACCTGTGATAATATCTTTCAGCTTTCTTATCCTGTGATTTAGAACCGTAACAGAGCTGCCATTCTCTGTCACCATCCCAAAACTGCCATGTCATCATTGCCCAGTCTCCCACACCTATAATTTAGTTTTAGGAGAAATTGAAGGGATAACAGCCTTGCTAGTATATAAGATGTTTGTGCTGTGTGTGTGTATATCATATTTTTACTATTAATTTTATTGAGGCAAAATTTACATACGGTGAAATACACAAATATTAAGCAGAGAGTTTGATAATTTTTGTCAAGCTTACACCAAAAATTCCAAACTCCAATAAACATACAAAATATTTCCCTATTCCAGAAGTTTCTTTCTGCCTTCTCTTTAGACAGACTTGGCCACCCCAGAAGTAAATACCATCCTTATTTCTATCATCATAAATTTGCTTATTCATATAGTATCATCAACATTTGTTAAAATCAGTATTCTTAAATTTAGCAGTTTTAGTGGGTATGAAATGTTATCTCATTGTGATCTTATTTTCAACTGACTAATTAACGACTAATAATACCTTTTCATGTGGTTATTGTTCATACATTTATATTCTTTATAACCATTCTTTAGAAATCATTTTTATTTTGAATTTAAGATTTGATTTTTATTTAAAATTTGCCAATTTTAAGTAGGTTATGTGTCTCCTTATTATGAGCTATTAGTGTTCTTAAATATTCAAACCTTTTGATAGACATACGTACCAATATTTTCTCTCAGATTGTGGCTTATGTGTTCATTTTTCTATTGTTGCATTTGTATGTAGTTTAAAAATTTGATGAGGTCTAACTTATCAATTTGTTTCTATTATGGTTAGTGATTTCTGTGTCCTCTAAGATAAAATTTTGCTACCCTAAGAAGAGCGACATATTATCCTAGATGTTCTCTCAAGTGTTCTGTATTTTTAGGGTTTTTTTATGTTTGGGTCTATAATCTCAGCTCAAGATAATTTTCTGTGTAGGGTAAGCTTGGGGTCAAAGTTAATTTTTCTATGTGGTTATACAGTTGTCCAGCACCCTAATAGAAAAAAGTATTCGTTTCCTATAAATTGTTTTAGAGAATTTGTGGAACTTCAGATAACTGTGGATATGTGGGTACATTTCTAGACTCTATTCTTGTCCATTGATCTATAAGCCTTAGCCAGCACAATAAGAAAAGGAAAAAGAGGCATACAGATTGAAAAGAAAGAAGTAAAACTGTCATTATTTGCAAATATCATGATTGTGTACATAAAAAAACCCGAGTCAACCAAAACCTCTAAGAATAAGTGTGTTCTCACATTTGCAGAATAAAACATCAACACAAAAAATCAATCATATTTCTGTATATTAGCAACAAACATGTGGGAACCAAATTTTAAAACACAATATCATTAGCAATTACTCTGGAAAATAAATGAAATACTCATGTGTCAATATAACATATACATGTGAATGAGGCTTTTTCTGGGAACTGTGAGACAGGTCAAATGATTATAATGCTCCAGAGATGGAAATTTATGACGAACTCCAAATAGTCTGCTCCTTCCAGTGGCTGCAAGGCTGCTGCTTATCACAACTATACCATGGTTGCAAGGCTGCTGGTTTTCAAGGCTACCACAAAGCTGAGGGTGTAGGTCAAATTAAAACACCATAATTTCTGCTGTTCTTACTGAGGTTCAGTTACTTTTCATTATTAAATAACTATAAGAAAACCTGCCTTGGTATAGAGCACAGCAAGGAAAACAATTGTGTCTGAGAAGTGAAATGCCTAGCCAGCTCTCAAGGGAACTCACAACCTATTTTAAATGTGCCTATAAATTATTTGATACTCCTCACTTTAAGAGATAGAACTTAGTTTCCTTCCCATTGAGGATGGGCTGGACTTGGTGATTTCTAATAAACAGAATAAATAGAAAGTGACGGTGTGTGACTTCAAAGTCTAGAT
This sequence comes from Balaenoptera borealis, assembly GCF_965194805.1. Classification (NCBI taxonomy): domain Eukaryota; kingdom Metazoa; phylum Chordata; class Mammalia; order Artiodactyla; family Balaenopteridae; genus Balaenoptera; species Balaenoptera borealis. The sequence continues at coordinate 44,285,689 of NC_138862.1, forward strand.
TCTTCCTCTTTCCTTTCTCTTAAATTGTTCACTCTAGACAATTAGGGTCTATGTTGAGATCAGCTCTATAGAGAACTACATGTGACAAAGAAATGAAGTCTACAGCCAATAGTCAGGTGAGTGAGGTTTCTTGAGAGCAGATTCTGTAGCACTGGTCACATTCTCAGATCACTGAGTCCAGACAACATCTTCACTACAACCTTATGAGAGACTATAATCAAGTATCACTCAGATAAACTGCCCCCAGATTTTTGACACCTAGAAACACTTTGAGCTGCTGAATTTTTTGGTATTAGATATTTAACACATAGCCCATATTCCTAACTCAAGAAGTTCAAAAATTCAAGCTGTGAATTTAAAATGTCTCTGTCCAATAGGACTCTAGTTTCTTAATGGAAATAAAAAATTCTCTCTGGAGAAACACACCTTCATTCTAACAGAATCCCCAAACAATTCTCACAAATACTATTTTCAAAAGAAAATGAAAAATTTAATATAAAGTATTTCTAGCCACAAAGAAATAAGACACTTGAAAGTATATATAAACTAACAGAACTATAATAATTATTTACAGTGGAATTAACACAAATAGCATATAAGTAAGGAAGAGACTATTCTTCCTATTTTCTGAAAAATTAAAAAGCAACTTGAAAATAATGAGGAAAACTATAAGTAATGACAAAGCAAATTTGAAAAAAAGTACATTGCAAAAATAAATATATGTACTAATTAAAAGAAAAAAAATTCAAAGGACAGGTTTAAGAGCCGATTAGACATAGCCAAAGAGATAAACAGTTGAATTCAAAAGTAGATCATAAGTTTTCCACAATTCAGCATAGAGACAAGAAGGAAATATATATATTATATGGAAGAGAGATTAAGAGACAGGAAGTATGGAGTGAGAAAGCTGAATACATATTGTTGGTGAAATAAAATTAAAAACAAATCTCCTGCCAAACCAGAAACTTCTCCACAAAAGAAGAGAAAAAATACAATTTTGTACTGAATAAGCATTAAACAAAAATATGATGTGAATAATAGACAGTTGGCTAGAGATTGCAAAGACAGAAGAAATCTCATCCTTTTATATAGCAAAGCAGGTGTAGCTCTTCTCACACATGCTCTCAAGATAAACAATGGATAGTCTTCAAGTCCAGAGACAGACACATATAAAGGGAAAACAATGAGAAGAGAGTCAGAAATCAGATGACCATCTATAAGGCAAGGAGAGAGACCTGGAATATATTTTTCCCAAAGAGTCCTCAGAAGGAACCAACCCTGCAGACACTTTAATTTCAGACTTCTAGTTTCCAAATCTGTGAGATAATATATTTCTGATGTTTAGGTCACCAAGCTTGTGGTACTTTGATACAGCAGCCCTAAAAAACTAACACAAAGGAGAAAATAAAGATATTTCCAGACAAATCCATGGAAGTTTCCCACCAGCAGACTATCATTAAAAGAAAATCTGAATGATGTATGAGGACAATGATCCAAGAAAGAAGATCTGAGATGCAAAAATGGATAAAAAGCAAATAAGCAATAAGGATGTGGCTAAATGTATTCCAGCATTAGCTTTCTGAATCAAAAATAGCATCATATGGACTTAATAAGACAGAATTAAATAAAATAGCATATGACAGAAAAAGGACTAAATGTAGTTAATATGTTCAAAATCTCTTATAAGGGAAAAGAGAAAATATAACAATTAAATTTAAGACTACTAAAAAATAAAGTATGCAAGTTATAATCTCTGGATTAATCACAAAAAGAATAATAAAATATTGGATATACCTAATAAGAGTTGAGTACAACGAACTATTGAGGAAGAAATGAAATGATAAAATTAATTAACAAATACAAAAGAACACAGGAAAAGAGAAAATGAAACACAGAAATCTCAGAACAAATAAAATGCACAGAAAAGGATGCTAGATATACATCTAAATATATCAGTATTTATAGTTAAAAAATGGATAAAATGATCCAGTTAAAAGACAAATTTTAAAATTTGCTTTTTAAAAAACCCAACTACATGACTTTTACACAAGATATAGATAGCTAAAACATATAGTTAAAGAAATGTTGAAAAGAAATTGGAAAAAGATGCATTATTTGTCAAAGATAATTGCCAAAAACAAGCTTATATAGTTTTTTTAATGTAAGACAGATTTTTCTATAGAACCAGGCATTTTTCAGACAAAAAGAGAGTTATTGGATAGTGATTGCAATTCCCCAGAAGGAAGTATTTAAATGTGTAGGCAATTGATAACACAGCCTCAAAATATATAAGACAAATTTACATAAAGCAATTGTAATTATTGTTAACAATGACCCTAAATGAGGCAAATTATTTTCTCTGTGAATGTTGGGTAATTGGAGCATCCTTTATAATTGCATTCTATAATTACTACTTGGGGACTCTTTTAGTGCTTACTCTGAGACCTAAATCTCTCATTGATAATTAAACATATTAATATTGGAACACCATCTAACTCTAGCCCCTCATTTTACAAATGAAGGAATTGAGATCCACAGATATTAAAGAAGAGCAGCCTGAATAGCATTTAGTGAAAGAGCCAGAGATTAGTCTACTGACTTTCCATCCAAAGTTCTTGGCATTATTTCACAATGTCTACAGTTATAATCATTTCTGCACTAAAAAGAAGAGGCAACATAAATATTTCATTCACTGAAAATTATAATTTCAAAGTAACAATTTAGTTTTGGCTCCAAGGTTCAGGTGAACTTTCATGCACTGGAGACTGGCCTACAAAATAGTTCATATTGTCTTCTCCACACAGCCCTGCATTTGTGTGCATGTTTGTGGCCCAGTGAGTATAATGGGAAAGCCTAATAATGTTCCTCAGTTACAGAAAGAAAAAAAAACAGCTCTGAATATTTTAATAAAAAATAGATTTATTAGAGAAAATTATCAGAAGGTCTAGAGGAGTAGGCACTCAGAGAGACCACCAGCAGTTACTCCCAGAACAGGAACAGCTAGCTGCCCAGCCAGAGGAGTCATTGTCTCAACCCTAATAAGGAAGATGGGGAATCAGAAGGCCATCACTAAAAGTACTGACCTCAAGAACATACTGCTACAATTATGGCATCAATGAGCTGAATCTACAACCAACTGCCACAACCTTGCAAAGCAAGTGACTAGATTCCGGAACTATAATACAGAAGAAAAAAATCAAATTCTCTACAACCAAGCTTTATAGCAGCAATAGCCCCAGAAGCCTCGCTTCTGCCTTCAACATCTCATTTTGGAGCTTCTAATTGGTAGAATCCAATTTGCATCCAAAATCCTAAACGCAAGTTTTCTATCCTCTGTAGAACAGAAAACGTTCCAGAGGAAGTCTGAAATAGATGCTGAGTGCTAATCACTATATCTATAGGGGCTCCTCTTACATTATTATAGCATATTCTTTTTACCATGATTTTACTTGCTACTATATGCAATAGTCTTTGTTTGCTTGTTTGTGTTCTTTTGTATTATATGTCTGCTCCGTTAGACTATAAGCTTCATGAGGACATGAACCATTTTTGTTTATGATTACTCAGTGCCTGACCTGTAGGAGGTCCATAGTAAATTTTTGTTGAGGGAATTCATTGGAAGCATCAGGCATCATTCCTAAGTGGGTTAAAATTCAGCTCATTCACTGATTTGTTAAACAAATGTAGAAGCTTCTCAATCTGTATGGGCTTCACTGGCTTGTCTGCAAATCAGGCTAATAACATGGCATGAGTATCACCCATCCTGCTCTACTCTTCTCCTATGTCAAACAGCTCATGTTATGTATAAGGCCTAAACTTCCTGTCATGGGGCAAACAATATCTTGCCAAATGTATGGTGAAAACAACTAGCCTGTGGACCTGAGGGCCTCTATCTAAGAGGGGGTTTGGCACAACATATATCAAATATGCCTTAATTGTCACTCTCAGGTTGTTACTGCTCAGGTACTCCTGATCTGGAAACACCAGAGAGGGCACAGAGCTCCAGCCTCATTTCAAGCAGCACTGTATCCTGAGATTCACCTGCCACAGCACAGGTATGCATGTGAGGGAGAAATTCTGAGTCAGCTGTTTCCCTTGCCATTCCTGGACGAATGACAAGTCCAAACTCAGTGCAGTAGAACTCAACCCCACCATAACCTACCATCTATGCTCTTGTTCTGCTTAAGATCCCTCCCTCCTGGTCTGTTCTTTAAAGCCCTCAAAAGAATTGCCCACAGTGGAGTGTTTATGTGGATGTAAGTGTGCGTGGGTATGTGGATGGTGAGGGGTGAAGGATTGGTTAGCAGTGACAACTTGCTACATCCTCTTCCTTCTGTACACATGGGAAACTGACACAGCATAGGTTACTCTCTGGGCCAAAGGTTCTGAGGCTCAGCGCACACTGCTGTCTTAGAACTCCATCAGGGAAAATTTCCACCTTCCAGGTTGCTGTTTTCTCCCTGGCAAACACTTCCAACTTCTTGATAGCTTCTAAGTTGTTTGCAAGAAGCAAAGTTGCACTTTAGAAAAAAAGAGTTACTATCAAAATAGAGAATGTTGGGAGGGGAAGAGAGAGGATAGAGCATTTTCTGCCCTCAAAACACACTGTGTGTAGTTTAGAATGAGGATGGAAGTGGGTATTGTGAAGAAAATACTGAGAGAGAAAGCTGTTCCTTGCTCTAAGGGGAGACCAGGAATAGTTTTTTTTTTCCCTTCTCCCAGGAGTGGAGCCTGATACTATAGCCTGTAAAAGTCCCTTGTTTATTGTTCCTATTCTCTTAATTCATCCCCTGCTCCCTTACACTCCTCAAGTGTACTACTTCAGCTCCCTCTATTAACATTGAGAAAACACTGGTAGGAATAACCACTCCCAGCAACTCGCCCTTATGATTCCGCCAGGCAGGGTGGAGAAGCATAGACTCCTCGCTGTTCCTCCAGGCCTCACCCCTCACGTGGGCAGAGGAGAGTGGGTACAAGTTAATGTTTGAGCCTGGGAAATACATGTCTTCCCAAGGAAGATATTTCGAATGAAAGGCTAATAAGATAAGGTAAGGAGAGATCAGTTTTTCCATCAGGGGTGTACATGGTCCCATCTCATACTAGAGCAAAAGTCTCTTAAGAATATTTACGTTGCCTTCTTCATAGAAAACTGTAGGACACTCCGAAACTTTAGAGGAAAGGAAAAAAAACTAGAGAATTTTGATATATGACATTCTTAGAGGTTTTTTATATTAATATTAAACCTGCGGTTGATTTAGCATTCCTGACATTATCATTTATTTCACCTTATTAATTTTGCAGATTGTCTGGGATTACCCTATTTACATACATTTTTTAGAGAGTGTCTACATTTCTTTTCTTCATTATCATGACTGGGCTATGGAATACTACAGGCAGACTTGACCTGTATTAAATTTATACTGTCCAGCTTTATTCTGGCCCAGATCTTTGACCATCTTCCTAGTGAACTCCCCAAATAAGCCCCTCCAAACAACTTTCTATTTCATTGGGTTCCAATTACTATAGCTTTCCACCCCATTACAGCCCACAGACAGCAGAGAACTTCTCTCATTTCTGAGAAGCGCTATATCACATAACACGCATTTGCCCTACCACCATGCAGCTCTTTATTTATACCTGTAGTCTCATCTCCATTAGATCCTTATATAAAAATCTTTATTAATGCTTATCTTCTAAAATTAACTGCCCAGGAAAATAAATTCCTATGCTATTGACATCATCTCTTCCTAAAAGACCTTGATCATGTATTTATGCCCCCTTTCCAGCATCATTAATCTTAATATCCTTCCAGTCTAGCTTCTCTACTGTCTTATATATTACCGCCCATGTTATGCTTTAATCATTGTTTTTATCATGCCCCTCCCTTTTCAAAATCCTCCAAACACTATTTCTTTCAACAGTTTCCACTTTTTTAGGACTTTATTTTGATTGTCTCCTATTAATTCAACTGTATATTTATCATTTCTCCCAAACATAGTCTCCACTGTATTCATGCCAGTGTTTACGTGATTAAAACCCACTGTATTCACACTTACTGGCATATAATGGGCATTCAGTACATGGTTGAAAAGTAGATGCATGCAAGTTTACTTCTGCTGCCATAAATTAAAATTAGTTCTCACATCTGAATGGGTATTTTCCTATCCCTTAGGCTATCAGAATCTTAACTTTTTGTTTTTGAGTCAAACTTTAAATCTATTTCCTTTACGAAGCCTTCTTTTAATATTCAAGTTTTAATTCATACTTTTATTTGAATATTTTAGTAAACATTGGATATGCCAAACAATTTTGTATTAGTCAAGGTTCGTTACAGGTAACAAAAACTCACCAACTATTTTAGGCAGAAGAAAGAAGTATATTTAATAAAGGAAAATATGTGCTTATAAATTGTTAGAAGGTTAGAGGAGCAGACTTTCCATTGATTGGGCATCCAGGAACGATGCATCAGAAAATACCACTAAAGTGGAAGGCTAAGGAATCTGTCACAACCAAGGAGAACTGCTACGCTTGATGACACAGGAACACTTTATCTGTAATGTAGGCATAAGTACAATTCTATCACAATTATTGGCTCTAGAAGTAGAATGTGCCTATTAGATCCAAACAGAATTGAAGCCTGCATCCCAACACCCATGGATGTATACAAAGACCTTGACTAATGTTACCAAAGAAAATCAAACACTTCCATGATACTGCTTGGGAAAGTGCAGTATTTGCCTTACTGTCAACTTCCAAAACATGTATGAATTCATCCAACTGGCTGAGTTCTAATAACACATGAAATGCTAGTTACGAGAAATTCCGAGGAATTGATTTTTTCAGTCTTCAGCATTTTCAGTATAGCATGAGGAGGGATGAATTCTGGGTATCAATTCATTATATTCTCTACAAGTGGGTTTTATTTCATTACTTTGTTATTGTTTGCTACATGATGATCATATCTTCCTAAGTATATAAAAACTATATAACTACTTGATAATGGCTAATTGGGATGGCATCATATTGTAGAGGGAGAAATATGCTAAATCAAAGAGTATTTAGTTCTAGTCGTACCTTTGTTCTCTGTTATGCCCCTTTGTTTGTTTGTTTAATCATGAAGTCAGTCATTTAGCTTCCTTAGGTCACATTTAATTTGAGAAGTTTTATAGATGATATCTTGAGCACTTTCCTGATTTACTTAGTCTATGATTTAAGAGTGATTGAACTATATCTTGTTCAAGTAGCCAGCCCATCTGCTTAATAGGAGAAAATTGTATTTGAGTATTAAATGTGTACTGTGTGTTTCACTTCAGAAGATACTGGAGGAGAGATTTGAGAGACACACAACATTGACATTTTTCTTTTTCTCTGAAGAGTGGTTGAATGGACATACTTTTATTCTTTTTGATGATAGGTAGAGACTTGAAGCGCCTTGTCTTACTGCTGTTTTAAAGACTTTAACAAGTTACATGGAGCACTCACAATAAAAACTGTGTCCCCAAGTCCAATTCTATATGACTTAGAGAGGGTCAATATCATTCTGACTTTTCCCCAATACAAAATAACACTCTCTTGACTTGCAGTTTTACAGTATGCTCTCAGCCATTGATCCCCCACTTAGAATGATTGATATTCCCTGTCTTTTGCTATCACTGGCAGCCAGTCCTTACACAGATGGGACTCCAATCACTCCCTGAGGATGGTCTCCCTAAATAACTACCTGTCCGCTGAGTGTAACTAGATTTGGAAACTGATGCTTATATTATTGCATAATAAGATAGTTTGGCTTGAGCTCTACAGTTATTCTAAAAATAAACTTGGCAACACAAAGAACCACATTTAGAGTGTCAGTTTCTAGTATGTATCTTTTCTGATTTTATCTGGAATGGTATAATTGGAAATGTGTTCTTGTATCAATCCTTGATTAACTCCACTGCCAGATTGTCTAAAGAAGTAAACAGGGATTCTCTACCTCAGATAATAATTGCATCCTTAATCCCAAAGAAAACAGCCAAATTTAACTGTCAACAAATGATGCTTAAAATAAAATCTTTCAAACAAGATCTTACAAAAATACAAATTTGAATGTAGATTCTTGTCAACATTCTCATGTATATGTGCAAGCTTTCTTTTATGAAACTATTAATGGGTAAAGATATTTAACAAGTCTCTCATTGACTACAAATTCATTCAGATATCTTGGTTCATCAAATTATATCATAGAGAATAAAGAAAATTTGTAAATATGCTACCTAACTAGAGACACATATCTTTGAAGAATCTTGGGATAGAATTTGACAGGAAATTAATAAATACTATCTAAATTTCCAAAGAATATTGAATCAATAATCTATTTGAATAGAGAATCTTATAATGAACCCATTTCAAGGTTTTAAGACAAAGTATTAAAAATCTGTGAACTTCTCATGAAAATCAGTGTTTAGCAATGACTCATTAAAATAAAGTCATCACAGACTAACCTTATCTCATTTTATAGCATTTTAAGATTGCTATTTCAGATAAACAAATTTACAAGACATGTTTAATACTGATTTCCAGTAAATGGCTATTTACCATTTGGATTGATTTTCGTGGCAAGGAGCAGTATATCCAAGTCAAAATGAGTTAAGTGGCAAGAACACACAATTATTTCTCATAATAAAAAGTCCATCAGTAGGGCTGTTTTATGTTTCTTTTCCCTCATCCTTAGCTGTCATTCCAAGACCTCACATATACACAGGATCAATCTAGCCAAAGAAGACTGAATTAATCTGCGTCCTTAAAACTCCCGTGATTCCCCACCCGGTATTCTGGTTTCTCAATAGATCTCTTTTCTTAAGAAAGAAATATTCTTCCCAGAGTTTGTTATTCTAATTTCATTTCTCAAGAAGTTTTGATCAAACATGGATCATATGTTATTACCATAACTCAAAGAGTTCATATAATTTCAAGTATTTTGTATTTTTAGCTTCTAAAGTGGAAGACAGACATTGCCAGAAATCAAAAAAGTAGGAGGGGAATGGCTGATGGGTAATTACATCAGGTTCCTATTGCTGGTATAACAAATTACCACAAACATAATGGTTTAAAATAACACAAACGTGTTATTTACACTTCTAGAGGTCATAAGAAAAACTCAGTTTTTTGCTTTCAAGTTCCAGTAAATCCAGAATTTTGTCTAACACAGCTGGACTACCAACCACAATGAAAGAAAATAATATTTTCAAATCTAGCAGATACTCTTGTTTGACATATGTTAAAGATTCAAACATATCTATGACACAGGTTCAATAATTTAGGACAAAATTTGACAGCATTTCTTTGTAAAATTGGAAATACAACAGAACAAAAATATTAATTGAGGAGTATCTTATAACTCATGTTTCATTTAAGGCTAAAGAAAAAGAACATTTTTTAAAAATTTTGAATCAGTTAATCTTTGATATTATAAAAATCTTGTATCTTATAGACAATTGTTTTCTAGCTCAATTGACATCATTCACTTTTGCAAAACATCTTTCTACAGTCTTTTTGTCATAATTTTCTGAAAAGCTTTCTATAACTGAAATAATTTAACCACTTCTCCATCTAAAAGTGATTTTCTATTTTATGCAATACTCCAAGCTGTTTTATAGCTGGTCAACCTTACAATATTCAACTCTGTTAAAAACTCATTTAAAAATTTTTAGACAACTTATTTTATCTATTCTTTTTTGACAGCTGAGAGAAAACTTAAATTTATTATATATTTGCTAAAGTGTCTCTTAATATTGTTCACTTTATTTTATTTAATTTTTAACCCAATTAACAAAATGCTTTTTTATTTTGCTCTACCACAGCAAAATAATGCAGTTTCCATTAGTCATGAAACTGGCAAATACCTTCTTCCTGTATCTTTTTGCTTTAATGTTCTGACTGTAGCACTAACTTCTGTATCCCCACTCAATTCTGTATCAGAAGTAAAGTTTGTTTTAAATTTACAAATCTGACTGTATTTATTTACTTACATGAGAAAAATAACTTATTTACATTTTAATTAAATGATAAGTATAATAAATACTTGCAAAGTAATCACTATTTACAATATAAACACATTACAATGTTAAATAAGTATATTTTAAAAATCATTCAGATTGAAGCAATACAATGATACTTACTAGAGCAGTGTTGTATATACGTGTAATATTAAAAACTAGACAGGACCTGACAGAACACTATAATACAACCATAATGTCACACAATGTAACGATTAAGATGAAACATAGTCATACCAAAACAATAAAGTTGTGTTTAATGGAAAAACTATTTTATATAATTTAAGGCTTCAAATTTAAATTAAATTAATTAAAATAAAATAGAAAATTCTACTGCTTAATCTCACTAGCTGCATTTCAAGTGCCCAGTGTTTGCATGTACCTAGTGGCTATTGCATTAGACACCACAATCTTAGACTAATGTATGCATACAAGTAGACTTGCAAGATAATATTTTATCAATTAAATCAAATAAAAACAATTGCCCATTTATATTACTCTGCTCACTACAATCACTCTTTTAATTCGTTTTTATTTTGTTTCACAATTAAAGACAATTATTTTCAGACTTCTGATATGGGGATCATAGTGTTTGCTTTGCTTAGTCATCTTCAAAGATCTAAAGCATACATTGTTATTCTGTTCTAAAAATTCATTGATAAGAAACACGTTAAAATGCACAGAAGAAGATAAAAGTCTCCTGGGGAGAGATCATGATGGCAAAGTAGGAGAACATGTAGCTCACCTGTCCCCACAAACACATCAAAAATTACAACTACATGTGAAACAATTCTAACAGAAAACAAACTGGAAACTGGCAGAAACAACCAAAGCTGCAGGAAAGATCCCCAAATAACTGGGTAGGACAGAAAAAAAAAAAGGCATCAGGACAGGACCAGTGGCCCTGGGAGGGGTCTGTGAAGTAGGGAGTGTTGGCACAGGTAGTTCCTTGCTCTCTGCAAACTGCCCCCCACTCCAGTCTGCTGGGAGGTCTGCTGGGACAGATAGGGAGCTGGAGGGGCCTGGACTCTGCTTGTGAGGACTGTGCATCTGCTGACTTGTTAGCAATTAGAGCAGAGAGAGCTCAGCAGTGACAGCTGCCACCTGGTTACATTTCACATACCAAAGTGCATGATGGGTGGGGTTGCTGCGAGCTGGGAGAGGACTGAGTCTACCTGCATGGAGACAGCCCAGAGGGCCTGGAGTGTGATCTGGGCTGCCAATGTTAGTGCATCCAAGTGGAGGCACAGGTCCACCATTGGAGCCCCTTTATCAGCACAGCATAGGGTGGGGCATGTGTCCACAAGCAGAGCCCACTGTCAGTGTACTCACAGCAGGGCATGACTCCTGTGGCAGCAGGCTTTGTGAGCATGCACATGACGGAGGTTGGGCTGATACCTGAGTCCATTATTAACCCTCCCTGCGGTAGCAGACTTTGTTGGCGTGCACACCAGGTGGCAGGTGGCATCACAGAATTGCACATCCCTGGTGCTAGACAGCCCCTGGAGAGGAGTACACAGTGGTTCCTTGCTTGATGGGAGTGCTCCAGGACCACTCACCTCACATAGCAGCTTGGAGCTGCATCTGGGGCAGACAAGTCTGGGGAGAGGCCTAACATAGAGGCAGCTTAGGTCCCAGGCAGGTCCCAGGTCAACATCCAGTGCAGGCTCTGGACAGCACAACACCAATCAAACCCCTATCAAGGTGATAATGGCCAGCACACTCTGTGGAAAGATGTGACAGGCATCTATACCAAAAACAGCCCTCTTACATAAAATATTGGACTCACACTGTCTACACAGTGACTCTCCCACAAAATAACACCCCTTCAAGACCACAGTAGAAAACTGTTTCTCCTAAATTCATAGAGACAGAGAAAGTAATATAAAAAAACAGAGAAACTACTCCCAATTAAAAGAACAAGAGAAATCCCTTGAAAGAACAAATAATGAAGCAGACCTCACCAGTCAAATAGCTCCCAAGTTCAAAAAGGAGGTAATAAAAATGCTAAAGGAATTAAGAAAGCTTATCAATACAAATACAGATCACTGTAACAAGGAACTAGTAACTATAAAGAGGAACCAATCAAAATTAGATAAATCAATTGCTGAGATAAAAACCAATCTAGAAGCAACTAATAGCAGACTAAATCATGCAAAAAATAAATAAGTGATCTGGAATATAGAATAATGGAAATCACTAAATCAGAACAGCAGAAAGAAAGAGAAATGAAAAAAGAAAGCAAAATAGGAGATCTATGGGGTAATATAAAGTGTGCCAATCTACACATAATAGGGGTTCCAGAAGGAGAAGAGAGAAAGAAGGGGATCAAAAATCTATTTGAAGTAATCATGGCTGAAAGCTTCCTAAACCTAAAGAAGGAAACAGATATCCAGGTACAGGAAGCACAGAGGGTCTCAAACAAGATGAACCCAAACAGACCCATAACAAGACATATCATAGTTAAAATGGCGAAAGATAGACATTAAAAAAGATTCTAAAAGTAGCAAGAGAAAAACAAAGAGTCAGCTACAAGGAAATTTCTCTGCAGAAACTGTGTAGGGCAGAAAGAAGTAGCAAGATATACCCAAAGTCGTGAAAGGGAAAAACCCGCACCCTAGGATACTCTAATCGGCAAGATTATCATTTAGAATAGAAGGAGAGATAAAGAATTTCTCAAACAATCAAAAACTAAAAGAATATAGCAAAACTAAACCTAACCTAAAAGAAATATTGAAAGTTCTTCTCTAAATAGAAAACAAGCAAGAAACTGTAGGAAAGGAAAATAAATAAAAGGATTGAAGATCACTTAAATAAGCCAGTACACAGATTAAAAAACATTCAACAAAAGCTTGTAAAAGTGATTATAACTGCGATTAATAGCAAAAGGATAAACATGAGGATGTAAAATAGGATAAGATCACAGAATGCGGGGGAGAGGAGTAAAAAATGTAGATCTTTAGAATGTGTTTGAACTTATATGACTATCAGTTTAAAGCAAGTAGATATATAACAGTTATGGGTTAACATACTTGAAAACCAGGGTAATCACAAATCAAATATATATATATGTATACATATATATATACAAAAACCAAAAAGAAAGGAACTCAAGCATAATACAAAAGAAAATCTTCAAACCACAAGAGGAAAACAAAGAGGAAGAAATGAACAAGGAAGAACTACAAAATCAACTGGCAAACAGGGTTTAAAATGACAATAAATACATACCTATCAGTAATAACTTTAAATGTCAATGGACTAAATTCCACAGTCAAAAGATGTAGAATGGCAGATTGGATAAAAAAAAGTAAGAACCTACAATATGCTGCCTAGAAGAGACTCTCTTTAGGACAAAAGACATGCATAGGTTGAAAGTGAGGGGATTGTTAAAGATATTTCATGAAAATGGAAATGACAAGAAAGCAAGGGTAGCAATAATCAAATTAGACAAAATAGACTATAAAACAGAGTCCATAAAGAAAGACAAAGAAGCACACTATATAATAATAAAGAGATTAATACAAGAAGAGGATATTACAATCCTTAACATATATGCACCCAATATAGGAGCACCTAAATATACAAAAAAAATACTAATAGACATAATGGGAGTAATTGACAGGAATACAATCATAGTAGGGGACTTTAATAACCCCTCTAACATCAATGGACAGATCATCCAGATAGAAAATCAGTAAGACAACAAAGATTCTAAATGACACAGTAGAATCATTGGACTTAATTGATAGCTACAGGGCACTACATTAAAAAAAAACAAACCCAGAATGCACAGTTTTTTCAAGTACACATGGAACATTCTCTAGGATTGACCACATACTAGGACACAAAACAAGCCTCAACAAATTTAAGAGGACAGAAATTATTTCAAGCATCTTTCCTGACCAAAACGGTATGAAACTAGAATCAATCACAGAGAGAAAAATGGGGAAAAAATGATCACATGGGGACTAAATAACATGCTACTTAAAAAACCTAATGGGTCAATGATGAAATCAAAGAGGGAATCAGAAAGTACCTTGAGACAAAGGACAATGAAAACACAACCTTATAAAATCTACGGGATATGGCAAAAGCAGTTCTAAGAGGGAAGTTTATAGCAATATAGGTCTTTCTCGAGAAACAAGAAAAAAACTCAAATAAACAATCTAACATACCACCTGAAAGAATTAGAAAAGTAAAAACAAACAACCCAAAGTCAGCAGAAGGAAGGAAATAATAAAGATCAGAGAGAAAATAAATAAAATAGAAATAAAAAATAGAAAAGTACAATAAACCCAAGAGCTGTTGTTTTGAAAAGACAAAAACAAAATTGACAAACCTCTAGCCAGGCTCACCAAGAAGAAAAGAGAGAGGAACAAAATAAACAAAACAAGAAATAAAAGAAGAAGAATTACAACCAATATTGCATAAATACAAAAAAAAAAAAGAAAATACTATGAACAGTTATATGTGAAAAGTTGGACAATCTAAAAGAAATAGACACATTTCTAGAAACATACAGGCTGCCAAAATTGAGTCGAGAGGAAATAGATAATTTGAACAGCCTGATCACTAAAAGTGAAATAGATTCTGTAATTTAAAAAATTCCCTTCAGGGCTTCCCTGGTGGCGCAGTGGTTGGGAGTCTGCCTGCTGATGCAGGGGACACGGGTTCGCGCCCTGGTCTGGGAGGATCCCGCATGCCGCGGAGCGACTGGGCCCGTGAGCCACAACTGCTGAGCCTGCGCGTCTGGAGCCTGTGCTCCGCAACGGGAGAGGCCGCGATGGTGAGAGGCCCGCGCACCGCGATGAGGAGTGGCCCCCGCTTGCCACAACTAGAGAAAGCCCTAGCACAGAAACGAAGACCCAACATAGCAATCAATCAATCAATAAATAAATCTTAAAAAAAAAAAAAAAAAATTCCCTTCAAACATAAGTCCAGGATCAGAGGGCTTCACTGGGAAAATCTACCAAACATACAAAGAAGAACTTATACCTATCTTTCTTGAACTATTCCAAAAGCTTGAAAAGGAGGGAACACCCCCAAATTCAATGTATGAAGCCACCATCACCCTGATACAATAACCAGACAAAGACACTACAAAAAAAAAAGAAAATTATAGGCTAATATCTTTTATGAATATAGATGCAAAACTCTCAACAAAATATTAGTAAACCAAATCCAACAGTACATAAAAAGGATCATATGCCATGATCAAGTTGGAGTCATCCCAGGGTCTCAAGGACAGTTCAAAATACATAAATCAATCAATGTGATACACCAAGTTAACAAAAAAGACAAAAACCACTTGATCATATCAGTAGATGCAGAAAAAAGTATTTGATAAAATTCAACATCCATTTATGATAAAAAGTCTCACCAAAGTGGGTATAGAGGGAACATATCTCAATATAATAAAAGCCATTTATGACAAACTTACAGGCAACATAGTAGTCAATGATGAAAGGCTGAAAGCCTTCCTACTAAAATCTGGAACAAGACGAGGATCCCCACTCTCACCACTTCTATTTAACATAGTATTGGAAATCCCAGCAACAGCAATCAGACAAGAAAAATAAATTAAATGTATCTAAATTCGGAGGGAAGAAATAAAATTTTCATTATATGCAGATGGCATGATAATCTAAAGAGAAAACCCTAAAGATTCAACAGAAAAACTATTATAACTAATAAATGAATTCAGCAAAATAGCAGGATACAAGATTGCATACAGAAATCTGTTGAATTTCTTTAAACTAATAATGAAATATCAAAAAGAGAAAGTAAAAGAAACAAATGCATTTAAAATCATGTCAAAAAAAAAAAAAAGTAACACCTAACAATAAACCTAACCTAGGAGGCGAAAGACATATATGCTAAAAAACTATAAAACACTGATAAAGGAAACTGAAGATGATTCAAAGCATTAATATTGTTAAAATGGCCATACTACCCAAAGCAATCTACAGATTTAATGTGATCCCAATCAAATTACCAATGATATTTTTTACAGAATTAGAACAAATAATCCTAAAACTTATATGGAACCACAAAAGACCCAAAAATATCAAAGTAATTCTAAGGAAAAAGAACAAGCCTGGAGGCATAACCCTCCTAGACTTCACATAATACTACAAAGCTACAATAATCAAAAAAGCATGTTATTGGCACAAGGCAGACATATAGGTCAATGGAACAGAATAGAGAGCCCAGAAATAAACCCACATGCTATAGTCAATTAATCTTCAACAAAGGAGGAAGGAATATACAAAGGAGAAAAGACAGTCTCTTCTGCAAGTGGTATTTGGGAAAGCTGGACAGGTGCATGTAAGTCAATAAAATTAAACCAGTCCCTCACATCATATACAAAAATAAACTCAAAATACTTCAAAGACCTAAATATAAGACATGATACCATAAGACTCCTAGAATACAACATAGGCAAAACATTCTCTGACATAAATTGTAGCAATATTTTCTTAGTCTCCCAGGATGAAAAAATTAAAAGCAAAAATAAACAAATGAGACTTAGAAGCTTGTGCACAGTAAAGAAAACTACTAACAAAATGAAAAGATAACCTAAGGAGTGGGAGAAAATATTTGCAAACAATGTGACTGACAACGGGTTAACATCCAAAATATACAAACAGCTCATACAACTTAATATTAAAAAAATAAACAACCCAATAAAAAATGGGCAGAAGACCTAAATAGACATTTCTCCAAAGAATACAGACAGCCAATAGGCACATGAAAAGATGCTCCATATCACTAATTATTAGAGACATGCAAGTCAAAACCACAGTGAGGTATCACCTCTTACTGGTCAGAATGGCTATCATCAAAAAGTCAACAAATAAATCCTAGGGGAGGTGTGGGGTAAAAGGAACCCTCCTACATTATTGGTGGGAAGGTAGATTGGTGCAACCACTAAGGAAAACAGTATGGAGGTTCCTTAAAAACTAAAAATAGAGCTGCCATATGATCTAGCAATCCCACTATTGGGTATATATTTGGAAAACACAAAATCTCTAATTCAAAAAGATACATGCACCCCAGTGTTCATAGCAGCACTACTTAAAATAGTCAACACATGGAAACAACGAAAGTGCCCATCATCAGACAATTGGCTTAAGATAATGTGGTACACATATGCAACGGAATATCACTCAGCCATAAAAAGAGTGAAATATTGCCATTTGCAGCAAAATGGATGGACCTAGAGATCACATTTAGTGAAGTAAATCAAGCGGAGAATGACAATATGTCACTTATATGTAGAATTCAAAATATTATAGAAATGAATGTATATACAAAACAGAAACAGACTCAGATAGAAAACAAACTTATGGTTACTAAAGGGGAAAGGGAAGGTAGGAGAGACAAATTAGGAATATGGGATTGACAGATACAAACTACTCTACATAAAATAGATAAGCAACAAGGATTTACTGTATAGCAAAAGGAACTAAATTCAGTATTTTATAATAACTTATAATGGAAATAATCTGAAAAAAATATATATGTATAACTGAATCACTTTGAAACTAACCTGAAACTAACACAATGTTTTAAATCAAATATACTTCAATAAAAAATGCACAGAATAATTCTAAGAAGACCTACTTAAATTAAGATTGGTTTATCATTTTGGAAAATCTACTCATGCTCAAAGTTAGATATATGACTCATGTAAGGTGGGTTATGTCTCATAAATCGTGGATCACTGTTAACAAGAAAATGATATTTTCAGAGTCTGCAATGGTGTAAAAGGGACCAAAACCTACAGCAGGGTATGAAATTACTATGAACGCTTAAATTTAAAAAATGTCAAGGATGGCAATAGATAGATAAGCAATCCAAAAAGTACAATAAACAAGAATATGTGAAAACAAGAATATTAACTCTTCAATTAAATTGTGTAACTGGGGAGAAAAATATGAAAGGCTTTATTTTTCCAATGAAAAGGAGAAGCAGTAAAACTAAAATACATACAAAAGAACCACAACTGTGTTGTAAAATGTGTTAATTTTAGTTACTTTCAATATAATATTGGTTGGGAAAAAAAGTATTTTTATAAACATGCATGGTACATAAAATACTTTAGAACAATGTTATGCATTTTGTTAAAATTACAAAAAGCAACAGTCTGTTTAAGATATAAAGCATGACTGTTCAATTTAAATATGGGTGGCTCTACTACTCAGTAAGTATATCATATTTAAGGTATGCTGTTAATATCAAGGAATTAATTAGGAAGTGACTGCTTAATAAAGGACAATGTATTGGGGACCATTCAAAGAATTTTTAACATAATTGACTAAATTTATTTTAATCATGAGGTGTTATTATTAAGAAAACTATAAAAATTCCATATTTAGACTATTGGATATGTTCAAATGAAATATTTTTAAGAAGTCAGTGTCTGTAACAATCAAATAACTGCAGTTATTCAAACTGAGCTGATTAGAATCTGGAGGAAAATAATCAATTATTAGAGTGAAATGCATTTTTTTGCAAGAGAAATAGAGATCGTCCCACAAATTTGTTAAAGTGTCTTTGATGCCATTTTAGAGGAGCAAGATGTGCTCCCAGTCATGTTACTTACTGACAGCAAGTCACATTCTTACTTTTGAGAAACTTAAAGGTGTTGAGCTTTACAAAACTGTCTCTGCCTTTTAACTACATTTTCCCTAACCCATCTTGTTCCCATGACAGTCTAGTGTCTTCAGCATTCAGCTGAGCATTGCATTGCCCAGGGGAAAACTAGTCACGCAATGACTTTAAATTGCGTATGTGCTTTTTTTAGAGGGTGAGTCTTCGGGCTTCTACTTGAATTGTGATGACAGAAAAATTAAGGCTACTTGACTTATTAGCAAACAATTTATGTGAAGTCTAACTTATGACTGAAATATCTAACTAGATATAATAAGTACTGCCCTTATGTATTTTGATTAAAAAAAATTCTTCAGAAATCTGTACCCATTTATTTAGAAGAGTAGAATACTATTCTAATTTCTAGAAGATTTTCAAGAATAAAAGAGATTCATATTTATTCTTTATAAGAGACAGGCATCAGATGAGATGACCTCAAAAGGCCAAATTTAGCATACTAGTTGGTAAACAATTACTAGAAGGCAGAATTTATCAAAATAAGATTAAAAAAACTGTTTACCTAAAGATACTAAAACATACAAAAGTGTCCAGATCATAACTTTCAAGCACGACTAACAATGATAAATTTTTCTAGATGTCAATAAGTTAGTTTTATCTACAGTAATCAGTTATATGTCAAGGGAACTTGGACTAGTAATTCTGAAAATATTATTACCCCACTAGGATTTCGAGAACATGTATAACTGGTTTGAGTTTTATCTGTAAAGTACATTGAACAATATGTGAAAATTATTGGGATTTGTATGTGCTTCCCCTGTGGAGGATCTGATTGCCTAAGCCATCAATGGTTATTCAGATACTAGCTTACTCTTACTTTACTTACTGCTCCTTTCTAAAAATCATCTGTAAAAAACAATTTTAAAAATTACTAAACATCTGAAAACTTGCTTAAAATTTCTCCAGTTGTAAAAGAATAATAATCATATCCTCCTCTCATTGTTATAGCAATATTAAAAATAGAATAAAATATTAAAACACTTCCAAACCCAAAGATAAAGCAAGCAAAATGATTGAAAAGTACTACTATGGGCCCATTCTTACATAAATGTATGCATTTTAAGGAAATGTTTTTAGAAGTTTAGGAAATATATGCTCTAAGTCAAGAAAATGCTCTTTTGTTTCTGAAAAAGCCCATTTAGTTATGACTTAGCAACTTGGAGAAATACTTTGTAAGGGAATTCATTTAGTAATGTGAACCCAAGACCTCAATTTTCACAGGTAAATAGTAAAGCAGTTTGACTAATCTTCTAAAGCCAATCCACTTATATTTGACATGGCAATGTGTGTTAGGAAATATTTCATGGGCAAAACTCTGGATAGCAGAGCTATTTCTGTTTTTTTTCTCCAGTGAAATGTGAAACAAGTGACATTAAGTAGCCAAAGACTTATTTTCAGTAGAGGGAATAAATACATATGTTTAACAGCACCATTATAAAGAATTAGTTTCATAATCTGTTAGAGAGCAGGATGCATTCTCTGTGTACCTGAAAGACCATCAAGAACTGCAGAAATAAATGCCATTTCTCTATAGACACTCTTTTATTTGTAGTAATACAAGAAAATATAATTAAACCTGTATGAAGCTATTGGATGCATCTATATTTAAAAATGTTCAGGATGTATGACTTCCAAATACTTTCTTAGGTGGGACGATTTCCACTCAACAACAGATAAAATAATTTTATACTTGTTCTCTTCTTCATTGTATATCACAGCATATTTGGCAAAATCTTTGCTAGCACTGTCATGTATACATTGACATTACATGAAGCAAATGCCTTGGATTAAAGTGAAAATTCTTCTTTCATGTTGTTCTGAAAATAACCCAACTGACTTGAAAACTATGTGGCTCAAAACTAGCATGACTGAATGATTCAACATGATACATTATAGTGCTAAAATCAGATAGAAAAATTTTTAAAAGTGTAGCTTATAAAATAAAAACTTTGAATACTTTAAAGTATATTACAATGCTAGTTCTTTTAAAAATTAGTTGAATGCAAAATTTGTTTAAAAATTTACCTTTAATAATCAGTGTCTACTCTGTATTTTAAATTTCTGTGCTTTTAAAGAGGTTAATAGCAACTTTAAAAAAAATGAGTCATTAAATTTACCATTAAAGAGAGAAAAATGTGGTATCTACATATAAAGATATACTAAAAATTCTTCAAATTTAATAAAATACCATTAGAGTTTTGTAGCCTAAAGTATCATAATGATTGATATACAGAAGATTTTTCCAAAGAAAGGTTCATCAATGAATAAATCTTTCAGACTTTCTTACTAAATTTAGACATACTCTATACCTTGTTACATATAGAAATATGACTTGATATGCAGTCTAACCAAAAAAGTATAGGCAAGCATAGTTCTTTAGTGTGGGATTTTGCAACATTTTCAATAGCATTATCTGACAAGCCATGCTATTATTCTAATATCTTTTTTCTCATAGCACATTTGTTAAGATCTGTATATTCAAAAAGTTCCAGTTGAAATTATAAACAAAAGGAAATATTCATGATCAAATAGTTTCTTTGTGAACATCACTGTCCTTGGGTCTCAGCTAAATATTAAATGTGGAGAAAAGGGAACCCTCTTGTACTGGTGGTGGGAATGTAAATTGATACAGCCACTATGGAGAACAGTATGGAGGTTCCTTAAAAAACTAAAAATAGAACTACCATATAACCCAACAACCTCAATCCTGGGCATATACCCTGAGAAAACCATAATTCAAAATGACACATGCACCCCAATGTTCATTGCAGCACTATTTACAATAGCCAGGACATGGAAGCAACCTAAATGGCCATCAACAGATGAATGGACAAAGAAGATGTCATACATATATACAATGGAATGTTACTCAGCTATAAAAAGGAACGAAATTGGGTCATTTGCAGAGACATGGATGGACCTAGAGTCTGTCATACAGACTGAAGTAAGTCAGAAAGAGAAAAATGAATATCATATATTAACACATATATGTGGAATCTAGAAAAATGGTACAGATGAACCTATTTGCAGGGCAGGAATAGAGACACAGACATGGAGAATGGACCTGTGGACATGGGTGGGGGAGGGGAGGGGGGGATGAGTTGGGAGATTGGGATGGATATATGTGCACTGCCATGTGTAATAAAGATAGCTAATGGGAACCTGCTGTATAGAGCAGGGAGCTCAGCTCAGTGCTCTGTGGTGACCTAGATGGGTGGGATGGGGGTGGGGGGGGTGGGAGGGAGGTCCAAGAAGGAGAGGATATATGGATACCTATAGCTGATTCACTTCGTTGTACAGCAGAAACTAACACAACATTGTTAAGCAACTATACCCCAATAAAAATACAATAAAATAAAGGGAATACTCACTCTTATTATTGTTATTATTATTATTTTTACTTTTAGCAATTGTACAACTAGAGGGAAAAAAATAGAAGATTTTAGAAAGAAATGGATATACTCACTTCATGGAAACTGGGGAATGAGAGAAATCTGCAGCTCCAAATAGGTGTTTTGGCCAGAAGAAGTAGGAGATGAAAAATGGAAGTCAAAGAAGGGACAATTAAATTTCACTTAGGTTGGTCCCAATACAGAAACAAGTTGTAGTCTAATATGAACCAAATAGCTTTTCGTTTAAAAATTATTCTTGGATAAAGTGTTATTCTTAGTAACTTAATTATTTTCACAATTGAAGTTTACTCTTTCAAGAATAAAATTTTGCCACTGCTATTTAAAACAAAACTACACTTGCTTTTAAAATGTCTATATTTAGCAGAGTTGAACATTTCCCACCATCTCAGCTTGCAGTGTTTTAGTTTGCTCTTTTCCATTCCAAAGGACACATATGTAATTCTCTCCAATTCCTATATATTCAGGGATCCTTTGTTTTGGTCATTATTTTTTCTTTCCATGTAATGGAAAATATGATATTTTCAGTTGCTATTTTAATCTAATTTCTGACCAGTTAAAGAAATATTATAAACAGTAAAAAAATTAAACTCAGCATAGCACCTTGCAGAGTGTTGCATGTTGTAATTTTTTAATAATTTTTCAAAAGTTTGGCAATAACCAACATATAAAATTGCTTAGCTCTTTCATGGAAAGTATCTCCAACATCATTCCAAACACCTAATCTTAAAATGCAGGTCTGTCATTTTAAAAAGTAGGTGTACATAAAAGATGAAAAGCTGAAGTAGGAGTACAGAAAAGATGAAAAGCTGCAATGGGAGGGAAAAAACTGAAGGAGAAGGAAAGCAAAAAAGAAATGTCAAAGGAAAAAAGGTAGGAACAGTTCTAATTTTACTGCATGGTATAATTAAAATAGCCAAGTACTTTAAAGAATGAATCTTCTGGATTTTATATTGTTTTTTAAAGTATTTTCATGGATTAAAAAATTATCAAAATCTATTTTTATACGTTTTGAAACCTGATGGAAATGTGACCATAAATCTTGTTTTGGATAAACACTTACTAGAGTATTGATTGCTAATAGCAAATTTATATGACAAGCATCAAAGTGCCACGGACACAGGGCTTCCCTGGTGGCGCAGTGGTTGAGAATCTGCCTGCCAATGCAGGGGACACGGGTTCGAACCCTGGTCTGGGAAGATCCCACGTGCCGCGGAGCAGCTGGGCCCATGAGCCACAATTACTGAGCCTGTGCGTCTGGAGCCTGTGCTCCGCAACAAGAGAGGCCCGCGCACCACGATGAAGAGTGGCCCCCGCTTGCCGCAACTAGAGAAAGCCCTCGCACAGAAACGAAGACCCAACACAGCCATAAATAAATAAATAAGCAAATACTTAAAAAAAAAAAAAAAAAAGTGCCATGGACACAAGTTCCTCAACAGCTTTGAGAAAGGATGTTGTGTCAACCTGTTCCTTAATCTAGTTAATAGTTTTTCTGTAGATTGCAATTTATTATCCACATACTTAATCATTATGCTCCAGTTAAAGTCAGCTTGGAAATCCTAAGAGAATTTTAATATTTGTTTTCTAATTAGGATGATTATTTTCAATTAACCTCCACTTAAAGGCTTTTAAATAAAATATAGTCACTGATACTCTCAGAACTATCATTATCCAGAAAGCTGTGGACCTTTTATTGCATCCCTTTATATTCAGCTTTCCAAATTACTCATAATCGACATTGGACATTTTATAAATTCTGCCCACATCCCCAAAGCTAAACTGGGAATAAAAGGGTTTTATCACTTGTTAAGGAGATCCTTTTCCAGTTAAACTGTTCCTTGCAGCCAATCAATTTGTCAGATCAGAGGCCTATCTTTTGTGAGAGTTCCTCTGAACTAAAGCTGACAGGGTTAGGCCAGGGTCAGTTGTCTGATAAATCAAAGCAAAAGACAACTTAAAGCACTACAGTAGAGAGGGTTAGGGATTAGCACAGATGGCATTATCTGGAAATTGACATTGATAAAAAACATATTTGTTAAGAGTTAGCTTGCAAGATGTGTTTTTAAAGCTCTTTTATTCCCTGCCCTCTCAAATGACATTCAGATTAATTTAGAAAAGTTAGAAAAGAAAGGGACTCATAAGCCATTTATCTACCAAGCAGTAAGATTTAAAAAAATTAAATCTTGATGGTCTTCAATAAAGAAGCTTAACAAAGATTAAGGGTTATCAATCTTTGCTGTAAGCTGTCAAAACTGACTGACCTTAAATTGAATAGAAATGAGATGCAGTATCACAGATGCTTTATTGAAGGTATATGTTCCAATGCTACAAAAATTTAGATATTTACTTAAAGTTTACAAATTTATAATTAAAAAATAATATTTTCAAAATATCATACTTATAAGAAACAAACTTATTCCTATAAGGTGTTGTTCATAATTACATCAAATTTACAACTTAATTTTTGTAGAAAATCTTGCTATGATTGAGTCTGATAAATTCTAATGTTGAAGTCAGTGAGTTAAGGTAACTTATGTTTCTAAGTTTCAGGATCAATCATAAAATGTTCTCAATTTATGAGTACTTTATATGCATGAGATACTATGTACTGTATCTTGTTGGTGTGCCATGTTGTCTCAAAATGAAAAAGCAGTGACTGAATCTTTTTCTAACAGATAAATATCACAATCATTCTATGTGGCTCAAATAGAGAGTAATGGTATGCAGATCATCAACTATCTAAATAATTGTCACAAACTTTACAAAAAAAGAATAATTACTGGCTGGGGATCTGGAAAATGGTAAAGTGAAGTGTTTCTCAAAAAAAGCTGCAAAAGAGCCCCTTTCTCTGCCTCTTGCACTGACATAAGAAGACACCAAATCCAGTGGAGAATTTTTTTTTCTTATACTGAAAAAAAAGTTTCCAATGAAGGAAGCTAATTTAGTAAATAAAGATTTATCTTTATAAATAAAAAATCAATTAAAATGTTTATTCCATAGGCTCTTTGACTCTTAGTTTGGCAACACTTAATTTTCATGTAAAATTACATAAAGAAATATTCTGTAATATTGTATAAACCTATAGTTAACATATAAGATGGCAAAACAATACAGTGAAAGAGGAAAAAAATAAGAGGAAAACAGAGTCAAATGACAAAGTACTTGAGAACATATATTTTAAAGTACTGTTAATGACAAAAAGTTTTATTAAATTTTCTTGATTTTGAAGTAAGAATTATATATTATAAGTGCTACAATATGTTTATAAGATTTGATTTGTTATAAATGATCATTTTCGATAGAACATAACAAATAATAATGTTAGGTAAATTTAAGAACGTACGGGGATTAAATATTCAAAATATTACTCTCCCATATAGGATTTTTACTACAATTTTACAAACTCATGTTTTTGACCTATGAAATGCCACATCTAAAGCAATATTTTAGATAAACCATTAAATTCTTAAAGCTTTTAAATAAAATTGAACTATAAGTGTTCAACTTTAAATAAGATATTTGCTGTGTTCATATATTTCATACATCTAATGAATCTAGATACAAAGTGATTTCTTGATAATTTTCACAGGGATTTTTAAAAAATTGGCATAACATGGAGGGATTTCTTTAGGCAATTATCAGAAACCCAAATTTAAATATAAAATAGGAAAGATTGATGTGGTGATTTGGATGCTGTTGATAAATAATCCTGTAATCCAATCTTGAATCCCTCCTCCCCCTCCTTCTTCTTCTGCATAACTTTTAAATGTAAGAATTAGTTAAAAAAAAAAAAAATAGTTTTCATGACAAGTAAAACAATACACTCTTTATAATTGGTAAATTAACTAAAAATAAAACCTAAAGATGTTTTGTTTTAGACACTACAATAACCTCAGGTATTTACTGTTTAAGAGGTGTTCTGTATTGTGACCAAAAAAAATCTATTTTTGTTTGCCAAACTTTATAGTTTATTTGGCTCAAAAATGAACACTTTCAGGGAAAACAAGAAGTAATTTGAGGTGAAGTAACAGCTTCACTAATCAAAGTAACATATATTTAAAACTGGAAGTGGACAAAACTCTTTTTCTAGATGACATGTTCCAGAGAACTTGATATTCATTCAGGATAGAAGCTTCAGCTGTAACTGCAAGAACAAAGGGGATCAGGGCAGAGATGCCAGACAAGTATTTACTTCCGCACTTGCACGATATCCAGGAACTTGGGCTGTTCCACCAAAATGAGATATAGTTTTTCTTAGATGGGAAGAAAGAGGGATAGTCTATCCCAGGGCTTATTTCATCCATAGGGGTCAGAGGCAGGTTATTTGTATTTTGGAAGCAGAGGATAAAGTGGAGTATAATGAAGACTTTTCTACAATGGTACCAAAAGCAGAATGATATGGTTGTCCAGATTCTAAAACTATGAAAAGTGGAGACCAGTCCACAGTAAACATAAGGCATGTTTTTACTTACTCAGAGGAAAAGAGAAACACCACATATCCTACCATAATTACTGAGAGGTAAGACACTCCAACAGTAACATCAGATGAGGGAAAAGAAACATCAAGATTGTTTTTCATCAATGAAATATTTCCAAATGTTCTTTAAGACCAGATAGATACGTCAGAGGCAGGAATTCCAGACATATTTATGTCATAGAATGTGGAAGAGACAAACACCACAGCTTTAAATTACATTACTGGGCCCATCAAGGGTAGGGCCAAAAGCAGCATCACTGCAAGTGTTCATCAAAGATGTACCACCATGACTTATATCAGAGGAAAATGTTTTCCTAGGTAATTCAAGTATCTTCACATGGGGGTGTGCAGGGATTCATATGACTACATTGCTCTTTAGCATTTTTTTCAATTATAGGTATAATAATTAGACTTCACAATCTGTTACATTAATAATATGAAATGGGATGCTCCAGGGTATGTACCCAAAAGAAAAATATTGGTCATTGCTCTTTAGTGAGGCTTCCCCCGAACAAAGAAATGTTTCAAAGCTCTATATTAAGATATTTTAAATGCCTCCGCCACCTGCTTGGGATAAAGAGAGGCCTTTATACAATATCACATTTCTTCTGGGCACTATTCTTAGAATAAACCATAAGAGTTGGGTTCAGCTTTGAAGAATGATGGCATGGATATTCAAAGGGAGTAGACCAAAGAAGGCATTGGGACAATGTTCATCAAAGAAGCATCAGAATGGCACAGATCAATGACAATTGTGGTTCCAAATACCCCCAGATAGTTCTTAAGAAACGGAGTAAGCCTCCTGGATTTTCCTGATCAGTTCTCCATCTACTTTTCTATTAAAATAAAGCATCATGCCACAGCTGTGTTTATCTCCAATAAAGATTGCAGGTGGGTGTGGTCCCAAAGAACCAATTATGCATAGAATTCAAGATTTAAATGGTACAAAGACTCAAGTTAGAATTAAAGCTTTTGCAGATGCTCAGACTTCATTGAATTAGGCGAAAGTCCACTTGCAGTTTTCACATATATTTGAGTAATAAGAGATTCCCTGGTTATATATCTATTACCAGAGATGGATGAGTTTCCCTAAATTTCCTGGAGGATAAACTAAAAGAGGTCAACTGAGACACTTTCTTAAATGGTGAACCAAAGGGCCAGAAGTTCAAATTCTTCTTCAAATGTCTGTTGCTACCACAGACTATGTAAAAGCTGACGGCCCAAACTAGAAGTCAGCTCATGAAACAATCCTAAGGTATAAGAGTGTGCTCTCGTAATTGAATCTAACAACAGTGATGGAAAGTTCCAACAAACACAAAGAATAGGCATTTCAAACTGTTCATCATGAAATGGAAGAGAGGTGGATTTTTTTTTTGCAATGATATTCAAGAATTCCCAATTGGACCAGCATTTATACTTTCTTAATTATGTCTCATCATTTCAAGTACAGTTAGAAGAGAAGAAGAATGTTATCACTGGGTCCCTCAGGAGTGAAGGACAGGACTCCTTGATATTCAGATATGGGCCTGATGCTGACTCAGAGCTCCAGTTCACCAGTGAGGCAGAGAGGGGCTACTAGCAGCAATACAGATTTGTTTACTTGCCTCAAACACAAAAATGGATCCAAAAAAAATTCCGTTTGCTTTTTTTCCCACTTTTTCAGCACTCATATTAGTGAGTAAGAACAAAGTAAAGTAAGAAAAAAAGGAGTGATGGAGACAGTATCCTTAAATGTCTTCACCTTATTCTTTAAGATGGAAGAAAAATCTTTTGGGATTTCACACTGTCAGCTTTTCCATCACTCAGAAGCTCTTCACTAAACACTTGTTTTTGAATATGTTCTTTAGATAGAGGTTTATTATATCATATAATCTGAATGCTTTCCCATCTCCAGGAAGGTTTTGTTCTTTTTCTGATTTCATTGGAATATTAATCCTTTATAATAAATTATCACATCCATGACATAATGATATTCCATACACAGTGTATGTTGATATTATCAAATATATATTTTCATTATTTACTATATTAATAGTATATTTTTCTTTCCTTTATTGTGCTGAAATAACTGAGAATAAGAAAATATACTTTGAAATGTGTACGGTTATAGTTACTGTAGCCTTTGATACTTTAAAGTATTCAGATCACAGGCCATTGATCTTCACACAGTGTATAGATACGTACCCCAGAACATTGTTCCACAGTCTTTGGCTGAAAAATGACATTTACTATAGCTCTAAGATTTATTGGCTTTTATTAACAGTTTATAGTAGACCTTCTGAGTTACCTGTTCTCCTTTCTTCACATGGGTGCAATGACCAACCTCTGCTGACCATGTGGACTACTGAGCAAATGAATCTTTTCTGTTTCCATTCTTTAGAAGACTTGTTTCTTCTTCAGGTGTGAAATGGTAATATAGTTTTCTTCATCTGCTGCTACACTGAATTCCTGGAATTTTTTGCGTTTGTTTGTTTTACTTTAATGAATGTCTCAGAGATGTCTTCCATACCAGTGGTGAGCAGGATACTAAATCAGTAAAGGTGACTGACATTGAAAAAAAATTTTTTTAACTTTATCCAGCAAAGTAACCTCTTGTCTACTTCATTTAGCTCTACAAAAATATAGTACTTTGTCTATGACAAGCAGTATTATGATTTAAAAGGGGGAAAAAATGACCCTTTTTACATATAATTGATCAGGCTGGGCTTTCACACCAACACCAGCTTTAAACCCATGGCAGCATCATGCTAAGAATGTGACATACTCACCTACTCTGAATTCCAGTCTTCACCAAGGAAGCTCTTCATGACTATGAAACACCTGCACAGGTTCTCTCTCTCATTTTATATATATATATGTATATATGTATATGTATATATATATATATGTAAATACATTCTAAATTCATAAAAATACTTCAAATCTATATTTTATATATTTGTATAAATATATATGTATATTTTATTAATTAAATGTTAATAAATGTTATATATTTATTTCTATGGATATATATTTATAGATAATAAATAGTAGTATAAAACAGTAAAACCACATTGACAGAGCATACAGCAGTTACACACTCTCTCTCCATTATTCCTAATTTTGTCATAGTCTACAAATGACTACATATTTAAGGCTCATCACCGGTCCTGAGGTCTCTCTTCATTTTGGTTTTGTGAAGTTCATCTTTTTCATCAATTTCTTCTGAAGGTCTTATGGAGACAATATCCTCCGTGTTTTTTCCAGGTTGATAATAAATGAATGTGCTCTTCATCTGCAAGAGTCAGTTTTGCAGGATGTAAAATACTAGGCTCAAAAATGATCTCCTAAAATGTCAGATATATTAGTCCGTTTTCTGACTTAATGAATTACTGCTAAAAAAGTCTTATAATAACCTAGTTTTCTTTTCTTCATACATCATATACACTTTTATTGTGTTTTTTTGTTTGTTTTGCTTTGCTTGTTTTAATCTAGATCCAAGATCAACAAACTATAGTCCCCAGATGAAATCCATCCTACTGTATGTTTGGGTACATTGCCTAAATATTTACTATATGGCCCTGCATGAAAAAAATGTGACAACTCCTCATCTAGATTCTTGAGAGATTAATAATTTTAAAAATTAAATCCCAATAATTTTAGAGGCATATATCTTGTTGTTAGTCATTCTTTTTAGGAATATGGTGAGATAACTCAACAAATACTTTCATATCTTTTTACTTCAGGAAAATTTGCTTGGATTAATGTACTTCATATTTGTTTTGTTCCCTTGCATTGGTGTTCTTCAGTTTCCTAATATTGGTACATTGAATGTTCTTTACCAATCTTCAGTTTTCTTTTTACTTAAATCCCTTTATTTTTTCCTTTCATTTCTTTTTAGTATTTAAAATATTCCTGCTTTTCTTCTTTTTCTCATATGAAATTAGCTGTTGCATGTAAAAACTCTTATGTTCACTGCAGCTTAGTCTTCAACTCTGAATCGATTTTTTTCTTTTATTTCTAATATTTCTGAAGTTCTGTGATTTCATTTCTGGTTTTCTAATTCTGTGTTCACTCGTATGATTTGTGTGTTAGCTCATTTGTATAGTATTGTTTTATAATTCTGATCTCTCCATGTACAGATCTTACTGGTATGTTATTATTGTCTGTAGGGATTCCATTCTGCTATTCTTTATTTATTCTGCAAGTCTGTTGTTCTTTTTTTTTTTTTTCTTGTAGAAATATTGAATGGATTTTGACTTTATTTTCTGTAGCTCTTTTTATGAAATCAGTTTTTGTGAAATTTTAGTAGCTGTGTTTCAAGATAACATTTCTCTTGTCACAGACCTTCCTTTTCTATTGTTATCTGTAGTGTGGAAAATATGGAGATTTTCTATGAGCATTCTTGGCTCTGTTCTTACCCCCTATGTTAAGTTGGATATTCTCCTTCTTTCTTATCTGTTGTCCTTTCAGCACAATTTTGATTCCATTCCCAGAAGTTTCTTCTAAATGTGAGGTCCTGTCCTACTCTGGAACTTCTCTCTGGGTGGTCAATTTTGATATTCACTAAAGACAGACCATTCAAATCTCTTCAGCCCTTATGGCAGACCCTTTACTCTCATGCAACTGATTTGGACAAAACCCTCCCAAGATTCTGATATTATTCTCAATCTAGCCTTATTTTCTAGTGAATACTTGTTGGAAATATATATATATATGTATTTATACATATATATATTTATATATATATCCAGAGAGATGGTGATACTTTGAAGGTCTTGTGCCAGCTGGTGGTTTTTCTCACCCACTTGTATGTTAAGGTTGTTGAAGATACCTTCTTGCCTAGGATTTTTGCAAATGTTGCCTGTGCTTTTTGTGGTTTTTTTTTTTTCTTCTAATTTTGTTTTGATATCCAGTTATTCTGTCTGTCTTCTTGAGGACATTCATAGAGATTTAAAAACTATATTAACACCATGATGGTCCCAGAATCTTTAAAAACATCGTTACATCAATATTTTTGCCTTACCCTTTCTCAATGGCCTCAGAACAGTAAACTGAAGGCAATCTTTTACTGTTAATCCCATCTACTCACTGGATGAACAAAATTAAAACCCTTCACTATAGATACCATCAAAAACATAATTTGATCATTCTCAAATTAAGAGCATTACCTATTTTAATGTAAATAAAGGTACAAATGTGAATAAATACAGAATAGTTATTAAAATAAATTCTGAGGTAACTGGTGGTACACAGAGAGGTACACATAAAATTTTAAAAGTTCTATTGTATGCTTTATTTAACTTTATTGGACTTATTTGAGGACCTAGCACCTGGTACTCAAACAATCACTGGTATTTTATTCTAATCCTGGAAGAGTTTTATATCTCCTGATCATGTATTTACAATAAATCAAATTTACATCTCATTCAATATATTTGTGTATGCTTTTTTAAGTTTGTATGTAAAGTCTGATTCTAAGTATGACAAACATATTCAATCTTTGTTATAATTTCTGATATGTTTAAAGTCATTTTGCTATAATAGACTAAGTTTAATTTTAGGCAATTCATCTTATAAAACAATTTAATGTTTCTCAGAAATTATCAAATAAATTAATATTCAAATATACATATTTCTATCATACTCAGCTTAAACATATCCACCTTCCTAATTTAACCAAAATTGACTAAAATAAACTAATTGTTGAAATAATGCTTCTGTTATTACTTATCTTCCAAATGATGCATATTTCTTACCCCTTTATCCATTGTACAAGTTAACAGTTTACAATTTATGTGATATATTATAAAGGAAAATAGAAACCAAGATTTGTTCATTTTTGGAGGATTAACATTCTTCCCATTTCTCTAATATTTTCTGGGCAAATTCTAGCACCGTTCATAGAACTAAAAAGAAGTAATAGGAATATAGAAACATGATGCACCTGTTTGAGTTTACAAAAATCATTAGTGATACAACTGATTAGATAACAACAACTTACATAAATTTCCTCCCATTACATATCTGCTATATTTTAGATGCCAAATCAGTATCCCTAATCATCCTGGTATCAAAACCAAAGACACTACCAAAAAAAGAATATTACAGGCCAATATCTTTGATGAATATAGATGCAAAAGTTCTCAACAAAATATTAGCAAACAAAATCCAACAACACATAAAAAAGATCATACACCACAACCAAGTTAGATTCATCCCATGGTCTCAGGGATGGTTCAACATATGCAAATCAATCATTGTGAAAAACCATATCAAAAGAAAACACAATAAACAAAAGATCACCTCAATAGATGCAGAAAAGGCATATGATAAAATTCAACATTCATACATGATGAAAACTCTTACCAAAGTGGGTATAGAGGGAACATATTTCAACATAATAAAAGCTATTTATGACAAACCCACAACCAACATAACACTCAATGGTGAAAAGCTGAAAGTCTTCCTGCTAAAGACAAAAATGCCCACCCTCATTATGTCTAATCAACATTGTACTGGATGTCTTAGCAACAGCTATCAGAAAATAAAAATAAATAAAAGGTATCCAAATAGCAACAAAAGAGGTAAAACTTTCAATATACACAGATGACATGATAATATATATAGAAAACCCTAAAGACTCCACACAGGTTGGCTGCACAGCTTCTAGGTGTCCACTCCTCTGGTGAGGTGGGGCCGGAAGATGCTCTCCTCAGCTCCTTCCCTGGATGGGCAAGTCAGACTCTAGGACTGGCAGAAATCCTCGTTTGAGGGTCCCACCTAGTTCCCCAGTCAGAGTGCTGCAGCTGAGTGGAGCGGCTACTTGGGACTACAGCTTGTGCACTGCAGAAAGCTTTCTTGGAATCTGAGATGTTATCACTTTGGGACAGTTGGCCAGCTGCTCCTGACTTGGTCACATGAAGGCTCAGACTGTCCCAGTCTCTGAATTGAAGAGAACCAACACTAGTAGCATATCTCTCACCACCATGAATGAAGGTATTTCAATGAAGAGTATGAGGAGGACATCTACAAATCCCAGAACTGGCATGTGCAAGTTCTGAGGAATGGTGGAATAACTCAATGTAACTGGGTGACCTTTGAAGCCAGCTGAGACAGAGTTACAACAGGGCAGTGGCTGACACCCAACTCATGGCCCATTCTCTCCAGCTGTGTGGATGACAGGGTCTGGGTGCTCCGGCCAGCTGTCAGGCCTGAGCCTCTAAGGTGGGAGAGCTGAATTGAGAAATTGGTCAACCAGAAGCCTCCCAGCCTCACATAATATCAATCCGTGAGAGCTCTCCCAGAGACCTCCATCTCAATGCTAAGACCCAGCTCCACTCAACGAAAAGCAAGCTGCAGTGCTGGACACCCAATGCCAAACAACTAGCAAGACAGGAACACAATCCTATCATTAGCAGAGAGGCTGCCTAAAATCAAAATAAGGTCACAGACACCCAAAACCACACCACTGGACGCAGCCCTGCCCAAGAGAAAGAAAAGATCCCAGCCCACCCACCAGAACACAGGGACCACTCTGCTCCAACAGGAAGCCAACACAACTCACAGAACCAACCATACCCAATGGGGGCAGACACCAAAAAACAAAACAAAAACGGGAACTACAAACCTAAACTTGCAAAAAGGAGACCCCAAACACACTAAGTAAAGCAAAATGCAAACAGAGAGAAATACACAGCAGATGACAGAGCAAGGTAAAAACCCACCAGACCACACAAATGAAGAGAAAATAAGTAGTTTACCTGAAAAAGAATTCAGAGTAATGATAGTAAAGATAATCCAAAATCTTAGAAATAGAATGGAGAAAATACAAGAAACGTTTAACAAGGACCTAGAAGAACTAAAGAGCAAACAAACAATGATGAAAAACAAAATAAAACAAATTAAAATTCTCTAGATGGAATCAATAGCAGAATAACTGAGGATAAGTGAGCTGGAAGATAAAAGAGTAGAAATAACTACCACAGAGCAGAATAAAGAAAAAAGAATGAAAAGAATTGTGGACAGTCTCAGAGAACTCTGGGACAACATTAAACGAACCACCATGCGAATTATAGGGGTCCAAGAAGAAGAAGAGAAAAAGAAACGGACTGAGAAAATATTTGAAGATATTATAGTTGAAAACTTCCCTAATATGGGAAAGGAAATGGTCAATAAAGTCCAGGAAGCACAGAGAGCCCCATAAAGGATAAATCCAAGGAGAAACACACCAACACACATACTAATCAAACTAGCAAATATTAAATACAAAGAAAAAAATATTAAAAGCAGCCAGGGAAAAACAACAAATAACATACAAGGGAACCCCCATAAGGTTAACAGCTGATCTTTAAGCAGAAGCACTGCAAGCCAGAAAGCAGTGGCAGGACATATTTAAAGTGATGAAAGGGAAAAACCTACAACCAAGATTACTCTAACCAGCAAGGATCTCATTCAGATTGAGTGGAGAAATTAAAATCTTTACCCACAAGCAAAAGTTAACAGAATTCAGCACCACCAAACCAGCTTTACAAAAAATGCTAAAGGAAATTCTGTAGGCAGGAGACACAAGGGAAAGAAAAGACCTAAAAAACAAACCCAAAACAATTAAGAAAATGGTAAAAGGAACATACATACTGATAATTACATTAAATGTAAATGATTTAAATGCTCCGACCAAAAGATATAAACTGGCTGAATAGATACAAAAACAAGACCCATATATATGCTGTCTACAAGAAACCCATTTCAGACCTAGGGACACATACAGACTGAAAGGGAGGGGATGGAAAAAGAAATTCTATGCAAATGGAAATCAAAAGAAAGCTGCAGTAGCAACTCTATCAGACAAAAGAGACTTTAACATAAAAACTATTAAAAGACACAAAGAAGAACACTACATAATGATGAAGGAATCAATCCAAGAAGAAGATATAACAATTGTAAATACTTATGCACCCAACATAGGAGCACCTCAATACATAGGGTAAATGCTAACAGCCATAAAAGGGGAAATCAACAGTAACACAATCA
Source organism: Balaenoptera borealis (assembly GCF_965194805.1). Taxonomy (NCBI): domain Eukaryota; kingdom Metazoa; phylum Chordata; class Mammalia; order Artiodactyla; family Balaenopteridae; genus Balaenoptera; species Balaenoptera borealis. The sequence continues at coordinate 44,321,298 of NC_138862.1, forward strand.
TAGTAGGGAATTTTAAAACCGTACTTTTACCAATGGACAGATCACCCAAAAATGAAAATAAATAAGGAAACACAAGCTTTAAATGACACATTAAACAAGAATTTAATTGATATTTATAGGACACTCCATCCAAAAACAACAGAACACACTTTCTTCTCAAGTGCTCATGGAACATTCCCCAAGATAGATCATATTATGGGTCACAAAGCAAGCCTTGGTAAATTTAAGAAAAGTGAAATCATATCAAGTATCTTTTCTGACCACAATGCCATAAGACTAGATATCAAATACAGGAAAAAAACTGTAAAAACAAAACACACATGGAGGCTAAACAATACAATACTAAATAACCAAGAGATCACTGAAGAAATCAAAGAAGAAAGCACAAAACACCTAGAAACAAATGACAATGAAAACACGATGACCCTAAACCTATGGAACACACAAAAGCAGTTTTAAGCGGGAAGTTTATAGCAATACATTCCAAACCTCAAGAAACAAGAAAAATCTCAAATAAACACCCTAACTTTACACCTAAAGCAATTAGAGAAAGAAGAAGAACAACAACAAAAAAAACCCCCACAAAGTTAGCAGATGGAACGAAATCATAAACATCAAATCAGAAATAAATGAAAAAGAAATGAAGGAAACAATAGCAAAGATCAATAAAACTAAAAGCTGGTTCTTTGAGAAGGTAAATAATATTGATAAACCATTAGCCAGACTCATCATGAAAAAAGGGAGAAGACTCAAATCAATAGAACTGAAAAAGAAGAAGTAAAACTGCCACTGCAGAAATACAAAGGAACATGAGGGATTACTACAAGCAACTATATGCAAATAAAATGGACAACCTGGAAGAAATGGACAAATTCTTAGAAAAGCACAACCTTCTGAGATTGAACCAGGAAGAAATAGAAAATATAAACAGACCAATCACAAGTACTGAAATTGAAAATGTGATTAAAAATCATCCAACAAACAAAAGCCCAGGACCAGATGGCTTCACAAGCGAATTCCATCAAACATTTAGACAAGAGGTAACACCTATCCTTCTCAAACTCTTCCAAAATATAACAGAGGGAGGAAAACTCCCAAACTCATTCTAAGAGGACAGCATCACCCTGATACCAAAACCAGACAAATATGTCCCAAAAAAGAAAACGACAGACCAATATCACTGATGAACATAGATGCAGAAATCCTCAACAAAATACTAGCAAACAGAATACAACAGCACATTAAAAGGATCAAGGATCATATATCCTGATCAAGTGGGGTTTATCCCAGGAATGCAAGGATTCTTCAATATACACAAATCAATTAATGTGATACACCATATTAACAAATTGAAGGAGAAAAACCATATGATCATCTCAATAGATGCAAGAAAAGCTTTCCACAAAATTCAACAGCATTTACGATAAAACCCTCCAGAAAGAAGGCATAGAGGGAACTTACCTCAACATAAAAAAGGCCATATATGACAAACCCACAGGCAACATTGTTCTCAATGGTGAAAAACTGAAAAGATTTCCACTAAGATCAGGAACAAGATAAGGTTGCCCACTCTCACCACTATTATTCAGCATAATTTTGGAAGTTTTAGCCTCAGCAATCAGAGAAGAAAAGAAATAAAAGGAAATCCAAATTGGAAAAGAAGAAGTAAAACTGTCATCATTTCCAGATACTATACATAGAGAATCCTAAAGATGCTACGAGAAAACTACTAGAGCTAATCAATGAATCTGGTAAAGCAGAGGAATACAAAATTAATGCACAGAAATCTCTTGCATTCTTATACATTAATCATGAAAAATCTGAAAGAGAAATTAAGGAAATGCTCCCATTTACCACTGCAACAACAAAAATAAAATACCTAGGAATAAACCTACCTAAGCAGACAAAAGACCTGTATGCAGAAAACTATAAGAGAGTGATGAAAGTAATGATGATACAAACAGATAGAGAAATATACCATGTTTTGGGATTGGAAGAATAAACACTGTGAAAATGACTACACTATCCAAAGCAATCTACAGATACAATGCAATCCCCATCAAACTACCAATGGCATTTTTCACAGAACTAGAACAAAAAATTTCACAATTTGTATGGAAACACAAAAGACCCCAAATAGCCAAAGCAATCTTCAGGAAGAAAAACGGAACAGGAGGAATCAGGCTCCCTGACTTCAGACTATACTACAAAGCTACAGTAACCAAGACAGTATGGTACCTGCACAAAAACAGAAATATAGATAAATGGAACAGGTTAGAAAGCCCAGAGGTAAACCCACGCACATACGATCAACTTATCTTTGATAAAGGAGGCAAGAATAAACAATGGAGAAAAGACGGCCTCTTCAATAAGTGGTGCTGGTAAAGCTAGACAGCTACATGAAAGAGAATGAAAGTAGAAAACTCCCTAATACCATAAACAAAAATAAATGCAATATTGTTCTCTATACTGGCTGTATCAATTTACATACCCAACAACAGTTCAAGAGGGTTCCCTTTTCTCCACACCCTCCAGCATTTATTGTTCGTAGATTTTTTGATGATGGCCATTCTGACTGGTGTGAGGTGATGCCTCGTTGCAGTTTTGATTTGCATTTCTCTAATGATTAGTGATGTTGAGCATCCTTTCATGTGTTTGTTGGCAATCTGTATATCTTCTTTGGAGAAATGTCTATTTAGGTCTTCTGCCCATTTTTGCATTGGGTTGTTTGTTTTTTGATATTGAGCTGCATGAGCTGCTTATAAATTTTGGAGATTAATCCTTTGTCAGTTGCTTCATTTGCAAATATTTTCTGCCATTCTGAGGGTTGTCTTTTCGTCTTGTTTATGGTTTCCTTTGCTGTGCAAAAGCTTTGAAGTTTCATTAGGTCCCATGTGTTTATTTTTGTTTTTATTTCCATTTCTCTAGGAGGTGGGTGTAAAAGGATCTTGCTGTGGTTTATGTCATAGAGTGTTCTTCCTATGTTTTCCTCTAAGACTTTTATAGTGTCTGGCCTTACATTTAGGTCTTTAATCCATTTTGAGTTTATTTTTGTGTACAGTGTTAGGGAGTGTTCTAGTTTCATTCTTTTACAAGTAGCTGTCCAGTTTTTGCAGAACCACTTATTGAAGAGGCTGTCTTTTCTCCAGTGTATATTCTTGCCTCCGTTATCAAAAATAAGGTGACCATAAATTCGTGGGTTTAATCTCTGGGCTTTCTATCCTGTTCCATTGGTCTATATTTCTGTGTTTGTGCCAGTAGCCTGTTGTCTTGGTTACTGTAGCTTTGTGGTATAGTCTGAAGCCCGGGAGCCTGATTTCTCCAGCTCCGTTCTTCTTTCTCAAGATTGCTTTGGCTATTTGGGGTCTTTTGTGTTTCCATACAAATTGTGAAATTTTTTTTCTAATTCTGTGAAAAGTGCCATTGGTAGTTTGATAGGGATTGCACTGAATCTGTAGATTGCTTTGGGTAGTTTGGTCATTTTCACAATGTTGATTCTTCCAATCCAAAAACATGGTACATCTCTCCATCTATTTGTATCATCATTAATTCCTTTCATCAGTTTTTTATTATTTTCTGCGTACAGGTCTTTTGTCTCCTCAGGTAGGTTTATTCCTAGGTATTTTTTTGTTGTTGTTGCAATGGTAAATGAGAGTGTTTCCTTAAATTCTCTTTCAGATTTTTCATCATTAGTTTATATGAATGCCAGAGATATCTGTGCATTAATTTTCTATCATGTTACTTTACCAGATTCATTGATTAGTTCTAGTAGTTTTCTGGTAGAATCTTTAGGATTCTCTATGTATAGTGTCACGTCATTTGCAAACAGTGACAGCTTTACTTCTTCTTTTCTGATTTGGATTCCTTTGATTTCTTTTCCTACTCTGATTGCTTGGGCTAAAACATCCAAAACTATGTTGAATAATAGAGGTGAGAGTGGGGAACTTTGTCTTCTTCCTGATCTTCGGAGAAATGGTTTCAGTTTTCCACCATTGAGAATGATGTTGGCTGTAGTTTTGTCATATATTGCCTTTATTATTTTGAGGTAAGTTCCCTCTTTGCCTACTTTCTGAAGGGTTTTTGTCATAAATGGGTGTTGAATTTTGTCAAAAGCTTTCTCTGCAACTATTGAGATGATCATATGGTTTTTCTCCTTCAATTTGTTAATATGGTGTATCACATAGATTGATTTGCATATACTGAAGAACACTTGCATTCCTGGGATAAACCCCACTTGATCATGGTGTACGATCCTTTTAATGTGCTGTTGGATTCTGTTTGCTAGTTTTTATTGAGGATTTCTGCATCTATGTGCATCAGTGATATTGGCCTGTAGTTTTCTTCTTTTGTGACATCTTTGTCTGGTTTTGGTATCACAGTGATGGTGGCCTTGTAGAATGAGTTTGGGAGTGTTCCTCCCTCTGCTATATTTTGGAAGGGTTTGAGTAGGATAGGTGTTAGCTCTTTTCTAAATGTTTGGTAGAATTCGCCTGTCAAGCCAGCTGTCCTTGGCTTTTGTTTGTGGTAAGATTTTTAACCACATTCTCAATTTCAGTGCTTGTGATTGGTCTATTTTCTATTTCTTCCTGGTTCAGTCTCAGAAGGTTGTGCTTTTCTAGGAATTTGTCCATTTCTTCCAGATTGTCCATTTCATTGCATATAGTTGCTTGTAGCAATCTCTCATGATCCTTTGTATTTCTGCAGTGTCAGTTGTTACTTCTCCTTTTTCATTTCTAATTCTATTGATTTGAGTCTTCTCCCTCTTTTTCTTGATGAGTCTGGCTAATGGTTTATCGATTGTGTTTATCTTCTCAAAGAACCAGCTTTTAGTTTTATTGATCTTTGCTATTGTTTCCTTTATTTCTTGTTCATTTATTTCTGATCTGATCTTTATGGTTTCTTTCTTCTTCCAACTTTGGGGTTTTTTTGTTCTTCTTTCCCTAATTGCTTTAGGTGTAAGTTTAGGTTGTTTATTTAAGAGGTTTCTTGTTTCTTAAGGTAGGATTGTATTGCTATAACTTCCCTCTTAGAACTGCTTTTGCTGCATCCCATAGGATTAGGGTCGTCGTGTTTTCATTGTCATTTGTTTCTAGGTATTTTTTGATTTCCTCTTTGATTTCTTCAGTGAACTCTTGGTTATTTAGTATTGTATTGTTTAGCCTCCATGTGTTTGTATTTTTTACAGATTTTTTTCCTGTAATTGATATCTAGTCTCAGAGCATTGTGGTCAGAAAAGATACTTGATATGATTTCAATTTTCTTAAATTTACCAAGGTTTGATTTGTGACCCAAGATATGATCGATCCTGGAGAATGTTCCATAAGCACTTGAGAACAGAGTATATTCTGTCGTTTTTGGATGGAATGTCCTATAATTAAGTTCTTGTTTAATGTGTCATTTAAAGTTTGTGTTTCCTTATTTATTTTCATTTTGGATGATCTATATATTGGTGAAAGTGGGTTGCTAAATTTCCCTACTATGATTGTGTTACTGTCGATTTCCCCTTTTAAGGCTGTTAGCATTTTCCTCATGTACTGAGGTGCTCTTATGTTGGTGCACTACCCAACATAGTATTTACAATTGTTATATCTTCTTCTTGGATTCAACCCTTGATCGTATGTAGTGTCCTTTTTTTTCTCTTGTAATAGTCTTTATTTTAATGTCTATTTTGTCTGATATGAGAATTGCTAATGCAGCTTTCTTTTGATTTCCATTCGCATGGAATATCTTTTCCATCCCCTCACTTTCAGTTTGTATGTGTCCATAGGTCTGAAATGGGTCTCTTGTAGACAGCATATATACGGGTCTTGTTTTTGTACCCATTCAGCCAGTTTACGTCTTTTGGTTGGAGCATTTAATTCTTTTACATTTAAGGTAGTTATTGATATGTATGTTCCTTTTACCATTTTCTTAATTGTTTTGGGTTTGTTTTTGTAGGTCTTTTCTTTCTCTTGTGTTTCCTGCCTACAGAAGTTCCTTTAGCATTTTTTGTAAAGCTAGTTTGGTGGTGCTGAATTCTCTTAGCTTTTGCTTGTCTGTAAAGTTTTTATTTCTCTGTTGAATCTGAATAAGATGCTTTTAATATTTTTTCTTTGTATTTAATTTTTGATAGTTTAATTATTATGTGTCTTCACTGGCAGAGATCAGGGGTGGCAGGTGGAAGCTTGGAAGCCATGGAGGCGAGTGCAGCAACAGGGGTGCAGAGCCCAAAGCTGAGAGATTCCCGCACAGAGGATTGGTGCTGACCAGCACTCAACAGCCCTAGAGCCTTGTCTGCTCAGCTGCCGGGGCAGGTGGGGGCTGGGTGCTGAGGCTCTGGCTTCAGAATTCAGATCCCAGGGAGAGGACTGGGTGTTGGCTGTGTGAACACAGCCTGAAGGGGGCTAGTGCACCACAGCTAGCTGGGAGGAGGTCCGGGAAAAAGTCTGGACCTGCCTAAGAGGCAAGAGACCATTGTTCGGGGTGTGCGAGGAGAGGGGATTCAGATCACCGCCTAAACGACCTCCAGAGAGAGGCGCGAGCTGCGGCTACAAGCGCGGACTCCAGAGACAGGCCTGAGATGCTAAGGCTGCTGCTGTAGCCACCAAGAAGTCTGTGTGCAAGCACAGGTCACTATCCACACCTCCCCTCTTGGGAGCCTGTGCAGCCCAGCACTGCCAGGGTCCTGTTATCCAGGGACAACTTCTCCAGGAGAACACACAGCACACCTCAGGCTGCTGCAACGTCACGCTGGTGTCTGCTGCCACAGCCTCGCCCGCATCCATACCCCTCTCTCCCCGCCGCCTGAGTGAACCAGAGCCCCCTAATCAGCTGCTACTTTAACCCTCCAGCGACCTACAAGGAGAGGCAGGGCCAAATCCAAAGCTGAATTCCAGGAGCTGTGTGAACAAAGAAGAGAAAGGGAAATCTCTCCCAGCAGGCTCAGGAGCAGCGGATTAAATCTCCACAATCAAATTGATGTACCTTGCATCTGTGAAATACTGAATAGACAACAAATCATTCAAGAATTGAGGTGGCGGACTTTGGGAGCAACGATATATAGATTTTTCTCCTTTTTCTCTTTTTGTGAGTGTGTATGTGTATGCTTCTGTGTGTGATTTTGTCTGTATAGCTTTGTTTTACCATTTGTCCTAGGATTCTGTCTGTCCGTTTTGTTTTTTTAGTATAGTTTTTAGCCCTTGTTACCACTGGTGGATTTGTTTTTTGGGTTGGTTGTTCTGTTCTTTCTTTCTTTCTTTCTTCATTTTTCTTTTTTTTATTACTTTTTAATTTTTTTATATTTAATAATTGTTTTTTATTTCAATAACTATTTCTTCCTTCCTTCCTTCCTTGCTTCTCTTTTCTTTTCTCTTCCTTCCTTCCTCCCTCCCTCCCTCCCTCTCTCTCTCTCTCTCTCTCTTTCTTTCTTCTCCATTTTCTTCTGAGCTCTGTGGCTAACAGGGTCTTGGTGCTCCGACTGGGTGTCAGGCCTGTGCCTCTGAGGTGGGAGAGCTGAGTTCAGGACATTGGTCCACAAGAGACCTCCCAACGCCACATAATACCAAATGGCGATAGCTCTCGCAGAGATCCCCATCTCAATACTAAGACCCAGCTCCACTCAACGACCCGCAAGCTACAGTGCTAGACACCCTATACCAAATAACTAGCAAGACAGGAACACAACCCCACCATTAGCAGAGAGGATGCCTAAAATCATAATAAGGTCACAGACACCCCAAAACACACCACCAGATGCGAACCTGCCCACCAGAAAGACAAGATCCAGCCTCATCCACCAGAACACAGGCACTAGTCCCCTCCAGCAAGAAGCCTACACAACCCACTGAATGAAACTTACCCACTGGGGGCAGACACTAGAAACAATGGGAACTATGAACGTGCAGCCTGTGAAAAGGAAACCCCAAACACAGTAAGTTAAGCAAAATGAGAAGACAGAGAAACACACAGCAGATGAAGGAGCAAGATAAAAACCCACCAGACCAAAGAAATGAGGATAAAATAGGCAGTCTACCTGAAAAAGAATTCAGAGTAATGATAATAAAGATGATCCAGAGGAGCTTCAAGATGGTGGAAGAGTAAGACATGGAGATCACCTTCCTCCCCAATAATACATCAGAAATACATCTACATGTGGAACAACTCCTACAGAACACCTACTGAACGCAGGCAGAAGACCTCAGACCTCCCAAAAGGCAAGAAACTCCCCATGTACCTGGGTAGGGCAAAAGAAAAAAGAAAAAACAGAGACAAAAGAATAGCGAGGGGACCTGCACCAGTGGGAAGGAGCTGGGAAGGAGGAAAGGTTTCCACATACTAGGAAGCCCCTTTGCGGGCAGAGACTGTGGGTAGCGGAGGGGGGAAGCTTCGGAGCCACGGAGGAGAGGGCAGCAAAAGGGGTGCAGAGGGCAAAGCAGAGAGATTCCCGCACAGAGGATCGGTGCCGACCAGCACTCACCAGGCTGAGAGGCTTGTCTGCTCACCAGCCAGGGCAGGCGGGGGCTGGGAGCTGAGGCTCTGGCTTCAGTCAGATCCCACGGAGAGGACTGGGGTTGGCTGCTTGAACAGAGTGAAGCGGGCTAGTGCTTCACGGCTAGCCAGGAGGGAATCTCAGAAAAGGTCTGGAACTGCTGAGGAGGCAAGAAACTTTTTCTTGCCTCTTTGTTTCCTGGTGCGTGAGGAGAGGGGATTAAGAGTGCCGCTTAAAGGAGCTCCAGAGATTGGCACGAGACGTGGCTATCAGCGTGGACCCCAGAGACGGGCATGAGACACTAAGGCTGCTGCTGCAGCCACCAAGAAGCATGTGTGCAAGCACAGGTCACTATCCACACCTCCCCTCCTGGGAGCCTGTGCAGCCCGACACTGCCAACGTCCCATGATCCAGGGACAACTTCCCCAGGAGAACACATGGCGTGCCTCAGGCTGGTGCAATGTCACGCTGGTCTCTGCCGCCACAGGCTCGCCCGGCACTCCATACCACCCCCTCCCCAACCCCCCGGCCTGAGTGAGCCAGAGACCCCGAATCAGCTGTTCCTTTAACCCTGTCCTGTCTGAGTGAAGAACCGACGCCCTCAGGCGACCTACACACAGAGGCAGGGCCAAATCCAAAGCTGAATCCCAGGAGCTGTGCAAAAACAAAGAGGAGAAAGGGAAATCTCTCCAAGCAGCCACAGGAGCAGCAGATTAACTCTCCACAGTCAACTTGATGTACCTGCATCTGTGGAATACCTGAATAGACAACGAATCATCCCAAATTGAGGAGGTAGACTTTGGGAGCAACGATATATATATATATTTCCCTTTTCCTCTTTTTGTGAGTGTGTATGTGTATGCTTCTGTGTGTGACTTTGTCTGTATAGCTTTGCTTTTACCATTTGTCCTAGGGTTCTGTCGGTCCAGTTTTTTTGTTTGTTTGTTTGTTTTTTTTAACTATAATTTTCAGCGCTTGTTATCAATGCTGGATTTGTTTTTTGGTTTGGTTGTTCTCTTCTTTCATTCTTTCTTTTTCCTTAATTACTTGAAAAAAATTTTTTTAATAATTATTTTTTGTTTTTTATTTTAATAACGTTTTTATTTTATTTTACTTTATTTTATTATTTTTTCTTTCTTTCTTTTTTTCCTCCCTTTTATTCTGAGCTATGTGGATGACAGGCTCTTTTTGCTCCAGCCAGGCGTCAGGGCTGTGCCTCTAAGGTGGGAGAGCCAAGTTCAGGACATTGGTTCACCAGAGACCTCCCAGCTCCACGTAATATCAAATGACAAAATCTCGCAGAGATCTCCATTTCAACGACAAGACCCAGCTGCACTCAACGACCAGCAAGCCACAGTGCTGGACACCCTATGCCAAACAATTAGCAAAGCAGGAACACAAACCCACCCACTAGCAGAGAGGCTTTCAAAAATCATAATAAGGTCACAGACACCCCAAAACACACCACTAGATGTGGACCTGCCCACCAGAAAGACAAGATCCAGACTCATCCACCAGAACACAGGCACTAGTCCTCTCTACCAGGAAGCCTACACAACCCACTGAACCAACCTAAGCCACTGAGGGCAGACACCAAAAACAATGTGAATTACAAACCTGCAGCCTGTGAAAAGGAGACCCCAAATACAGTAAGATAAGCAAAATGAGAAGACAGAAAAACACACAGCAAATGAAGGAGCAGGGTAAAAACCCACCAGACCTAACAAATGAAGAGGAAATAGGCAGTTTACGTGAAAAAGAATTCAGAATAATGATAGTAAAGATGATCCAAAATCTTAGAAATAGAATAGAGAAAATGCAAGAAACATTTAACAAGGACGTAGAAGAACTAAAAAGGAAACAAGTAATGATGAACAACACAGTAAATGAAATTAAAAATACTCTAGAAGGGATCAATAGCAGAATAACTGAGGCAGAAGAACGGATAAGTGACCTGGAAGATAAAATAGTGGAAATAACTACTGCAGAGCAGAATAAGGAGAAAAGAATGAAAAGAACTGAGGACAGTCTCAGAGACCTCTGGGACAACATTAAATGCACCAACATTCGAATTATAGGGGTCTCAGAAGAAGAAGAGAAAAACAAAGGGACTGAGAAACTATTTGAAGAGATTATAGTTGAAAACTTCCCTAATATGGGAAAGGAAACAGTTAATCAAGTCCAGGAAGCACAGAGAGACCCATACAGGATAAATCCAAGGAGAAACACGCCAAGACACATATTAATCAAACTATCAAAAATTAAATACAAAGAAAACATATTAAAAGCAGCAAGGGAAAAACAACAAATAACACACAAGGGAATCCCCATAAGGTTAACAGCTGATCTTTCAGCAGAAACTCTGCAAGCCAGAGGGGAGTGGCAGGACATATTTAAAGTGATGAAAGGGAAAAACCTACAACCAAGATTACTCTACCCAGCAAGGATCACATTCAGATTTGATGGAGAAATTAAAACATTTACAGACAAGCAAAAGCTAAGAGAATTCAGCACAACCAAACCAGCTATACAAAAAATGCTAAAGGAACCTCTCTAAGCAGGAAACACAAGAGAAGGAAAAGACCTACAATAACAAACACAAAACAATTAAGAAAATGGTAATAGGAACATACATATTGATAATTACCTTAACTATAAATGGATTAAATGCTCCAACCAAAAGAGAAAGACTGGCTGAATGGAAACAAAAACAAGACATGTATATATGCTACCTACAAGAGACCCACTTCAGACCTAGGGAAACATACAAACTGAAAGGGGATGGAAAATTATATTCCATGCAAATGGAAATCAAAAGAAAGCTAGAGCAGAAATTCTCGTATCAGACAAAATAAACTTTAAACCAAAGACTATTACAAGAGACAAAGAAGAACGCTACATAATGATCAACAGATCAATCCAATAAGAAGATATAACAATCGTAAATATTTATGGAGCCAACATAGGAGCACCTCAATACATAAGGCAAATGCTAACAGCCATAATAGGGGAAATCGACAGTAACACAATCATAGTAGGGGACTTTAACACCCCACTTTCACCAATGGACAGATCATCCAAAATGAAAATAAATAAGGAAACACAAGCTTTAAATGATAGATTAAACAAGGTGGACTTAATTGATATGTATAGGATATTCCATCCAAAAACAACAGAATACACTTTTTTCTCAAGTGCTCATGGGACATTTTCCAGGATAGATCATATCTTGGGTCACAAATCAAGCCTTGGTAAATTTAAGAAAATTGAAATTGTATCTAGTACCTTTTCTGACCACAACGCTATGAGACTAGATATCAGTTACATGAAAAAATCTGTAAAAAAATACAAACACATGGAGGCTAAACAATATACTACTTAATAACCAAGAGATCAATGAAGAAATCATAGAGGATATCAAAAAGTACCTAGAAAAAAATGACAATGAAAACATGGCAGCCCAAAACCTATGGTATGCAGCAAAAGCAGTTTTAAGAGGGAGGTTTATAGCAATAAAGTCCTACCTTAAAAAACAAGAAACATCTTAAATAAACAACCTAACCTTCCACCTAAAGCAAACAGAGAAAGAAGAACAAAAATACCCCCAAAATTAGCAGAAGGAAAGAAATCATAAAGATCAAATCAGAAATAAATGAAAAAGAAATGAAGGAAACAATAGCAAAGATCAATAAAACTAAAAGCTGGTTCTTTGAGAACATAAACAAAATTGATAAACCATTAGCCAGTCTCATGAAGAAAAAAAGGGAGAAGACTCAAATCAATAGAATTAGAAATGAAAAAGGAGAAGTAACAACTGACACTGCAGAAATACAGAGGATCATGAGAAATTACTACAAGCAACTATATGCCAATAAAATGGACAATCTGGAAGAAATGGACAAATTCTTAGAAATGCACAAACAGCCGAGAGTGAATCAGGAAGAAATAGAATATATGAACAGACCAATCACAAGCAATGAAATTGAAACAGTGATTAAAAATCTTCCAACAAACAAAAGCCCAGGACCAGATGGCTTCACAGGTGAATTCTATCAAACATTTAGAGAAGAGTTAACACCTATCCTTCTCAAACTCTTCCAAAATATAGCAGAGGTAGGAACACTCCCAAACTCATTCTACAAGGCCACCATCACTGTGATACCAAAACCAGACAAAGATGTCACAAAAGAAGAAAACTACAGACCAATATCACTGATGAACACAGATGCAAAAATCCTCAACAAAATACTAGCAAACAGAATCCAACAGAACATTAAAAGGATCATACACCATGATTAAGTGGGGTTTATCCCAGGATGCAAGGATTCTTCAATATACGCAAATCAATCTATGTGATACACCATATTAACAAATTCAAGGAGAAAAACCATATGATCATCTCAATAGTTGCAGAGAAAGCTTTCGACAAAATTCAACACCCATTTACGATAAAAATCCTCTAGAAAGTAGGCATAGAGGGAACTTGCCTCAACATAATAAAGGCCATATATGACAAACCCACGGCCAACATCATCCTCAATGGTGAACAACTGAAATCATTTCCACTAAGATCGGGAACAAGACAGGGTTGTCTACTCTCACCACTATTATTCAACATAGTTTTGGAAGTGTTAGCCACAGCAGTCAGAGAAGAAAAAGAAATAAAAGGAATCCAAATCAGAAAAGAAGAAGGGAAGCTGTTACTGTTTGCAGATGACATGATAATATACATAGAGAATCCTAAAGATGCTACCAGAAAACTACTAGAGTTAATCAATGAATTTGGTAAAGTAGCAGGATACAAAATTAATGCACAGAAATCTCTGGCATTCCTATACACTAATGATGAAAAATCTGAAAGAGGAATTAAGGAAACACTCCAATTTACCATTGCAACAAAAAGAATGAAATACCTAGGAATAAACCTACCTAAGGAGACAAAAGACCTGTATGCAGAAAATTGACACTGATGAAAGAAATTAAAGATGATACAAATAGATGGAGAGATATACCATGTTCCTGGATTGGAAGAATCAACATTGTGAAAATGACTCTACTACCCAAAGCAATCTACAGATTCAATGCAATCCCTATCAAACTACCACTGGCATTTTTCACAGAACTAGAACAAAAAATTTCACAATTTGTATGGAAACACAAAGGACTCCGAACAGCCAAAGCAATCTTGAGAAAAAGTAATGGAGCTGGAGGAATCAGGCTCCCTGACTTCAGACTATACTACAAAGCTACAGTAATCAAGACAGTATGGTACTGGCGCAAAAACAGAAATATAGACCAAGGGAACAGGATAGAAAGCCCAGAGATAAACCCATGCACATATGGTCACCTTATCTTTGGTAAAGGAGGCGAGAATATACAATGGAGAAAAGACAGCCTCTTCCATAAGTGGGGCTGGGAAAACTGGACAGCTACATGTAAAAGAATGAAATTAGAACACTCCCTAACACCATACACAAAAATAAACTCATAATGGATTAAAGACCTAAATGTAAGGTCAGACACTGTAAAACTCTTAGAGGAAAACATAGGAAGAACACTCTATGACATAAACCACAACAAGATCCTTTACACCCACCTCCTAGAGAAATGGAAATAAAAACAAAAATAAACAAATGGTACCTAATGAAACTGAAAAGCTTTTGCACAGCAAAGGAAACCATAAACAAGACCAAAAGACAACCCTCAGAATGGGAGAAAATATTTGCAAATGAAGCAACTGACAAAGGATTAATCTCCAAAATTTATAAGCAGCTCATGCAGCTCAATATCAAAAAACAAACAAGCCAATCCAAAAATGGGCAGAAGACCTAAATAGACATTTCTCCAAAGAAGATACACAGATTGTCAACAAACACATGAAAGAATGCTCAACAAGATTAATCATTAGAGAAATGCAAATGAAGACTACAATATGATATCATCTCACACCAGTCAGAATGGCCATCATCAAAAAATCTACAAACAATAAATGCTGGAGAGGGTGTGGAGAGAAGGGAACCCTCATACACTGTTGGTGGGAATGTAAATTGATACAGCCACTATGCAGAACAGTATGGAGGTTCCTTAAAAAACTAAAACTAGAACTACCATATGACCCACCAATCCCACTACTATGCATATACCCTGAGAAAACCATAATTCAAAAAGGGTCATGTACCACAATGTTCATTGCAGCTCTATTTACAATAGCCAGGACATGGAAGCAACCTAAGTGTCCATCGACAGATGAATGGATCAAGAACATGTGGCACATATATACAATGGAATATTACTCAGCCATAAAAAGAAACGAAATTGAGTTATTGTATTGAGGTGGATGGACCTAGAATCGGTCATACAGAGTGAAGTAAGTCAGAAAGAGAAAAACAAATATCGTATGCTAACACATATATACGGAATCTAAAAAAAAAAAAAAAAAAAAAAAAAATGGTTGTGAAGAACCTAAGGGCAAGATGGGAGTAATGATGCGGACCTACTAGAGAATGGACTTGAGGACACTGGGAGGGGGAACAGTAAGCTGGGACAAAGTGAGAGAGGTAGTGTATATATGTCCATATATACACTACCAAATGTAAAATAGATAGCTAGTGGGAAGCAGTCGCATAGCACAGGGTGATCAGCTCGGTGCTTTGTGACCAGCTAGCAGGGTGGGATAGGGAAGGTGGGAGAGAGGGAGCTGCAAGAGGGAAGAGACATGGGGATATATGTATATGTATAATTGATTCACTTTTTTATAAAGCAGAAACTAACACACCATTGTAAAGCAATTAGACTCCAATAAAAATTTTTTAAAAAAAATTAGATGTAATCTAAAAATATTAGAAGCAGTCTAAAAAAATTGATTTTTTAAACCATATTTCCTACAAAAAATAAAAATGAAAGGGAGGATTTTAAAGCCATTCGGAATGTTTATTTCTGAGTTTTCCTTTTCTTCCCCCTTGCTGTAAAGTAAAACAGTAGAATGTTAAGATTTGAAAGTGATTTTCAAATCATTTGGTTAAACTCCCTCACTTTTTAGAGAAAGAAACTAGAAATGTTATTTGAGTTACCTAAGTTCATGATGGTTATTGCCAGAACTCCCAACTATAATGTGTCAAAATCTATCGTAAAGTATTCTCTGTCACTGTGTTCTTGGAATAATTATGGTAGATGTTTATTTTTTCCATATTTCTTGTTGATAAGTTTCTTGCCTTTTTAATTTGTGTGCTTGTTTTTTTCAATATCTAAATAAACTTTAGCCTGTAGTCTGCAAAAAAAAAAAAAAAAGATGATCCAAAATCTTGGAAATAGAAGGGAGAAAATACAAGAAACATTTAACAAGGACCTAGAAGAACTAAAGAGTAAAGCAACAATGATGAACAACAGAATAAATGAAATTAAAAATTCTCTAGAAGGAATCAATAACAGAATAACTGAGGCAGGAGAACAGATAAGTGACCTGGAAGATAAAATAGTGGAAATAACTACCACAGAGCAGAATAAAGAAAAAAGAATGAAAAGAATTTAGGACAGTCTCAGAGACCTCTGGGACATCATTACACGCACCAACATTCGAATTACAGTGGTCCCAGAAGAAGAAGAGAAAAAGAAAGGGACTGAGAACATATTTGAAGAGATTATAGTTGAAAACTTCCCTAATATGGGAAAGGAAATAGTTATCAAGTCCAGGAAGTGCAGAGTCCCATACAGGATAAATCCAATGAGAAACACGCCATTCCCATATTCTTAAACTGGAAGTGTGGAGCATTAATCTCCCCCGCCCCTGCCCCAGGGCAATTCTTAGCCCTTAAGAGCTAAAAGCCAATAGATAAGTGCTTCTTGCTTTCATTGCCCAGGGAAACAATTCAAAATTCATTGTGTAAGGCCACTTAGATATTCCCAGTAAGATTGAACACAATTATCCACACTTGTTGCCAACTTTATAGTAATCCTTTATTGGCTTTTCCTAATTGCCTTCTTTCTCCTTTCCTATTTTACTCTCCCTAGTTATTCATGCCTGTTGTCTGTCATTGATTTCCAAATAAATTCCCTTGAAGTGAGCCCTTGCCTTAAGCTCTGATTTTGTGGAACCCAGACATAGTCCATTGTACATGACTATCTTGTCCAGCAGTGTGCTAGCATTGCAATTATGCAATAATGTATAAAACCGTGCCTTTTTACCTTAAGATATGTGTTATTTAGTTTTAATATTGTCATTTAAATTTATTCAAGTTGTATAAATAAACTCACAATAATTATTTCAATTAATACTTGATCCAGCTATATTCATTCATTAATCTGTTTCTTCCAAGCAGATGTAATTTTTTTACGAAATGCTTTATATCCTATTTTATGTTTACACATTAAAATTTACTTCTAATTTTTGTTTTCTTGAACTAGATACTGTTTCCTATATTTATAATAAGAAAAAAAATTATATTTAGTGGTATTGTGTTCTTTACCTTTTTTTCCCATACACACAACATTCTCCTAATCTTTTCACTCAAGCTTTATTTTTTCTCTTCTCTTTCAGGGCTTTAAAATTCTCTTTGATGTGTTTTCTCTTAAGCAACACTCCAACCTAAGAATAATATCAGCCATATCCATGGGAAATATAGTATTAGAAAGTTCAGCTTTCCTTTACTTTCTTTTGAAGAATGTCAAGCTAAACTTTATATATGCAAATACTTTCTACTTATAGACATAAAACAAAAGTAAAATTGATTTTCTCTCTTAGGCAATAGTTCAAAATGTTTTATAGTTATATCTTCCAATCCAAATGTCTCTTGTATACTATACCAGGACTTTAATAGCTACAACAGCAAACACACGTTAAAAAATTAATCTTTCAAATGTTCACAAAGTCCACATTTTGATTTTAATGCAGATATTGATATAACGTACATAGTTCCCCCAAACATTACAAACTCAGTAAAACAAACCAGAAACATATTTCAGCGCAAAGAGTAATTTTAAAAAGCATGTGGTTGTTATTAGTGTATGGAACTCAATACATAGAGTCTTAGTCTATCAGAATTCCCTATTTGAGGGAAGAAATTGACTACGTTTCTCATGTAGAATGCTATGTCTCTACTTACCCACTTGACAAACATCTATACATTTCTCTGTCTTAACTCAAACACAGACTGAAAAGCCTTCTTTAACTTTCTCAGTAGTCTTAGTGTTTTGCTTTATTTTTATTTTTACATGTTTCTATTGACATTTGCAAATAGGCCCATTATTGCAATCCCCATAGACTATATATTCTAAAATATCTAAGTGTCCTGTCTTTGTCTTACATACTGTCCAGCCATGTTTCACATACTCAGCATCTCTTGCTTAGAATATCACAAGTCTTTTCCTCCTTCTAATCCACCAGAAATATTTCCATAACACAAATATACTTATGTCAGTATGTGTACCATCACGCTGGCTTAAAAGCCCTAATTTGGAAGTAAGAAGATGTTAGAGACAGCCAGAAATTATTTTCTCTGTCATGTAATAATTGCAAAGCTTTATTTCTCTAAGACTGCTTTAAAACAAAACAAAACAAAATATCCAAATGGAGTTATTTACCTTACATGGTTTTCATGAAGACTAAATGAAATGACATTTATCAAGTGATTGGCACACTGTCCGATACATTTTAGGCCGTGAAACATATACGTTTTGTTATTATTTATTGTTCTCTTCCACTTATAAAGTTCAAAATCTTTACCATACATAGCCAGTCCTGGGAAGCTTGCCATTGTCTGCCTGCCCAGATTCATTTTCCACCACTAGCCTTTTACTTGCTATATCCCAGCAACTGTGCATTATATGTAGTTCCCTAAGTAAGTCATGCTGCTAGATGCTTCCATTTTTTGTCCAAATATACAGGCCATTAGTTTATCAGTGAAGCTTTCCTTGAACATTTCTGGCATTATCCCATCACGGTTCATGTCACATTTTCATTTTTGCTATCACTACATCCTCTAAAACTTTTTACATATACACCTATAACACACATTGAGATTATCTTTGTGTAAACCTTTCCTCCCTCAATATGAGAGCTCCTTGATGGTTCTGGGCAATTCTTTAAGCTCCATTTAATCGCTAAGGTTTATCACAATGCCTGGGATATTAGGGATAACTACTAAACTGTATTTTGATACATAAATGTATGTACATGTCATCATTCTGGTCAACATTAAGAAAAAGATCACCAAAACCTAAGATTGAAAAGGTTTTACCCACCAAGCAACTCTCAAGTTTCTCTAATATTTTAATTCCCAAAATTGGTAGGACAAACTGTGAATGTCAGAGATGTCTTGAAAGACAGTGTTACAAAATGGTTCCTCACTGGATAGAGATAAAGGCTAAAACATGTCTAATACGAGAAAGGTTAGCATGAGTTTAATTGACAAAGGGTGGGCTGAGTGCTGAAGATGGAGAGCAATGAGTCTGTGTGCTGTGATGATAGTAAGGAACACAAAAGTTGACTTTATGTCTATTTTTAATGAGTATATGGGGCATAGGTAGAAAAAATGTTTGTGGCAGTGGTGAGAGCCGAGGCTGGAAATACCTACCAATGAAAGATATTTAAGATAAGGAAACATCTATTATTAACTGTTGATGGGTTCTTTGGGTCTACAGGTATATTCTTCCCAAGAATATACCCCAAATGTGATCTCTTTCTCTCCTTTAGCTTCTATCTTGACTAAAGGTAACTACTGGTGACTTTTATTACCAATATATGCCAATCTCTGTTGCCCCTACGCTATTTTCAAACATTTTAAATGTGAACTTTGTGAACAAAATATAATTTTATTAATATTTTTATTGCATTATTTAATGTCTTTCTAATAGCATTACTTAATATTACTTAATATAAGAATTATGAGTGTTATTGTATTAAATTTATTTGACCGTAACATTTTAGATCCTTCAGGTCTAAAAGCTTCTCTTTTTTCCCCCACATAATATATTTTTAAACAGTATTTGTTCATATGTTTATCTTTCTGTAAAGAATATATGCTTGTATAGTAAGCTGGTATTAAAGATATATCATGTATTAGTTCTTTTTCTATCCCTTATATAATTTCTGATTTAGACACAATAAATATTTAATGAAATAAATTTTCTACTACTTCATATGCTAGATTATTTCTTCTACCAACAGAGTATTTTGTTCTGAATACATTCTATAGAAGAAATGAGTACGTGGGTAAATGTGAAATTAGTTTTATTCATTAAAGAAGAGGTAAATTCAAAAACTTAATTGAAACCTATTACTTCCTCAAGTAAGTCTCTAATATTGGGAATAATATTGGTGATTTATATTAGCTCTCTTTTGTAGAGAGGAAAGAGCAAAGAGAGGCATGGAAGCATACATACTATATAGTAATTTTAAATTGGAAGACGTTCCCAGCAGGGGGAAAATGGGGGCCTTGTAAATGCCAAACTTTAAAGCAAAAAGAATCTTTTTCCTATTTTGTTTTAGCTAATTTTGCCCAAGTCCCTGAAAATAAATGTCTTTGAATTGCTTAAAATCTAACAAATTGTTAGATCCTAGTACATGGAAATGTGTCTGTGACACATTAGTTATTAGTTATTTGACAGCACCATAAAAGCACTTTGCCAGAAAAGAAAAACCTAAAACAGCTGATATCTATCCTCCATACCACTACATCTGACAGCATGAAACACTTTATACAGTTTATACAGAGGAGGAAAAAACACCCTTTTAGGATCATTTGTCAAATGCTTAAGAGAAAAACAAATTAAAGATTTGGGGTTGTAGCAAAATGTAGTCATAAAAATTGCTTCCATGAAGTTTAAGGGATTACTGCTTATTTTTCACACAACAATAGAAATTAACCAAAGACTTAAGGGCAGTTTGGTTAAGCAAAAATACAGTTGTTTGGTAAACAGAAAAGATAAAGAAATAGCCAATCTATGTCATTTTGTTTCTACAAAGAAGAAAAAGTCTGCAACGCTATTTGAACATTCCCAAATTCCACTAAGCAGCTTAACTGAGGAGCCCTGAAAGAAATTATTCATGATTATAGCACTTTGTTTGGTAATTATTCAGTCAAGAATACACAATTTTTGGATTAGTAAATAACGAATACTACACTTTATATAAATTAGTGTCTATGAGTGTATTCACATGGGTAAGATATTGATACATATTTTATTTGCTCTGAAATGAGCTATATTTGGCAGAAATCTGGGAGGGAAAAGTATATTTGCAAAACATAGTCTACCAATTCAAACTAAATAACACAAGAATCCTAGAAGTATTAAGTTATCTGGCAGATATAGGAATGTGTTGATCAGATGCACCTTCAACAAAGGACTAGGTGCCCAGCTGTGAAGAGTGTGGTTAGCTGGATCTTTGCTTCCTCGGGTCCTACAACAATTTTCAAGCCAATGCCGTGTATTCTTGGGGCCTGCTCCCAGCCAATGACTCAGCAAGGTACTGCTAGTCGAGAGTCCACTTCTCAACTGCCAATGACTTGTTAGCCATGACTAAGCAGGCCCCAGTGAGGAATTCCTCTCACAACCCATTTTTTCTCCAGAGCTCAGCATTAATTGATCTGCACTGCAGCATTATTGCTCCCCTACGCAATCCCAGTTTGCCCCATTTTCTTCCACAATTTTTACTCCCCTAATAACTATGTTGTACTCCTAACTACATCTCAGCTTCTGAGTACTGGAGACTCCAAACTGGCATATATTATACCAGGAGCCATCTGAGAAAGCAGTTATAGGAGGAGGTTTGGGGACTGGATCACTGAGTGTTCTAGCATATTAAGGATCCCATCACTGCTGGTAGATAGTTTGCAGGCAGCTCCTGGTACAAAGTGGCATCCAACTGTTAAAGTTTTAACTAGATGTAAGATGGTATGGTATAACAGTAAAGGGAAAGCACTGGCCCCTCTGATAATTCGGGGATTTGAAATTTCAGGGGAAATGGTAAATATGAGGACAATGAAATTAGATGGTTGTACTAAGTTGCACTGGGGCCCTATTGGAAAATACTGAGGAGCTGAGGGTAATTATCAGACAATTGAAAACTAATTAGGAGAGACAGAATAGCTCTGTAAACTTGAATAGTTTACAAAGAAGACCTTATCTCAAAAAAGAGGGAGGACAGGGAAAGTTGAAGATTGACTCCTGGATTTGGTAGCCAGAGCATCTGAATTTCAAAGACACTTGAACGTTCAAACAAGGTTGATGTATTAGAGCAAAGCCAAGGGCTTAATTGTGAAAACCTGAGAACCTGAAAAAAGAGATGGGAATATTTGTGTGAATGCTCTGTCTCACAAAACTTTGACTCTTTAGATATTTCCGAAGGTTCTGAATCTCTTTAGTGGCCTACTTACTCCCATTAATACCCCAGGAGACAATACCATAGTGTTTTCTCCACAAAGCAAAAGATATCACCTTTAGTCTAAGGCCTTTGATGATTTCCTGTCCTCCCTTTTTCTGGCAGTAACATACTTTTATCTTTACCAAGCCGTTACATGAGTACAACCTATGCTATCCTGTAAATCTTTTCAATTAACTGATCCTGTGTGACTCATGAAATTGCCACACATTTGGAGCTTTTTGGATTAAAAATAATATTCTCAGAAAACTGAAATCCTAGATTTGAGTCATATTCATATGTGGGTCAAAATCACATGAACTCTGATATAAACATTGAAAAATTAAAGTAAATGCCTTCACAAGAAAAAATAAATTTGTAACTTAGTGACAGAGGGAACACTTAATCTTCAGATTTTTCATTTCTCTGTTAAAATATGCCTTTTCTGAAACTTTACCTAAATACCAAATATTCTTCCTTCGCTTACCCCTCTTTCCAAAACCCAGAATACTACCCAAAACTCCATGTATGAATTTTGATTTTTACTGTAGGAGGAGATCATTTTCATATCAGATTTATTTTAATAATTGAATGAAATTTCTCTTTAAATGGTGAAGATGGAACACTAAGAAAATCCCAAATCTTCTTAGTTTTTTCAGCATAATTGTTTCTTTGTGTTTCAATTACCTTAGGAATTCTCAAATGATTCAATGTTACTTTACTTCTTATATACAATTATGGTCATTATTTATTTATGATTTCTTACCAAAGAGGGACCATTTTAAATCATAAATTCACATCATTCGATTATTTCATTTGTTATTATAGAGTACTTTAAAAGAGGATTCCTCCTAATTACTTTGTTTTCCAAATGGACTTTTCTGTTTCAGGGGAGGTAGTATTAAAATTGTGGCTATCCCTCAACCCTTTTAAGGTAGGCTGGGTTAGGGCCTACTCAGTTGGGTCTCTCACTGTCCTATAGTAGCCATAAATGTTTCACTTCTTTAAAATTTTGATGTGTGTTGTAAATTGAATTGAGTCTTCCCTAAACTAAATATTGAAGTCCTATTCCCCAATACCTCATAATGTGACCTTATTTGAAAACAGGGACTTTGCAGAAGTAATGTTAAGATGAGGTCTTACTGGAGGAGGGTGAGCCCCTAATCCTATTTGACTAGAGTCCTTTTGTAAAAAGGAGAAAGTTGTAGATAGAGGCACATAAGAAGAATGCTATGTGAACATCAAGGCAGAAATCAGTGATGCATCTAGCCAAGGAACTGCAAGAGTCTAGGGAAGAGGCACAGAATAGATTCTTCTCCACAGACCTCAGGAAGAACCAATCCTGATAACACCTTGATGTCAGACTTCTACCCTCCTGAACTGTGAGACAGTAAATTTCTGCTGTTTAAACTCCTAGTTTGTGGTACTTTGTTACAATGGCTCTAGCTATCTAATATAATGTGTAAAATCAGAGGGTAATAAAGAGAGTTGAGTTCCTAAATGGTGATCAGGAATACAGTTTTTAATCCTTCATTTGACTACAACTCATGATACTGTGATCACAGGGAAGAGCAAAAACCAAAAGAAAACGAAAGAGGTTTACTTTGCACAAGGTGGAGGTGCCCTCAAGAAATTCTGGAGGTGAAATGTGTACTTTCACAGTGACTGTGTTATAAGGAAACCACAGCATGGATGAACATGGACACTTTGGCTCATTTTAAGGGACATGAAGAGAATGGAATACCAAAAATGCAAGTGAAAAACAGCACTTCTAAAAATCCTTGTTTTCTAATAAATTATTGACTATTATACACTTTAGTTTAAAAGTGTTGCTTTTTTAAAATAAAAATTTAAATCAGGGAATAACTTCTAACAAATACATGGTTTTCCACTGATGAGTGGTCAATATTTTTGCACTCATGGTAAGTGAAAGGAAAGAGATTCCAGTCAGAAATTGTTTACCATGTATATTGCAATTACACTTACAGACAGGTAAAAACACAGAAATAGATCAAGTATAAGATGCATAGCATATATTTATGAAAATAAACCTAGTGAAGAATATCATGTAAATATTTGTAGAATTGTACAATTCTACACGTAGAATATATGTAGAATTAAATGCATGTTAAAATATAGTATTTATCCATTTAGTTAGATAGGATTAGTTTATGTTGCTTATTAATTAGTGAATTTGTAGTAAGGTAAAATGCACTGCTTTATAGTAAAATGAAAAATGGGGATTTATCTATTTCAAGATATATTATTTATGTATTTTACTATTGTATTTTGATTCATATTTTTATTGATATGTGCTAAATAAATCCTATGTTTAGTAATGTAAGATGAAAGTCTACATCACTGACAATTCAATGCTTTTTAAATTACAACAAATAGAAATCTGCATTAACAAAGACACTAACAACAAATTTTTGATGTTGGCTCTTATGCCTTTCCAAGACATCTTAATTTAGGCTTCCCCAGAAGCATACTTGAGAAAAACATCCCAGAATCAGTTTTTTGTGTTTTTTTTACTTTTATTTATAAAGAACACCATTCCTCCCCCACACAGACATAAACACTAACACATTCCAAAGCGGAGCTCATTAAAAAAAATGATGACAACAGAACTGGGGGACAGAGGAACTTATTTAACACAAGTCTGTGTGCCCGACTAGGGGATCACTGGGAATGTTTCCTCAGATGTGATATCTCACCTCAAAGAAAGGAGACCTTGACCTGGAGGGCCCACCCACCCACTGGGCAAAAGCTACGCCCTCAGTCTTCGGTATCATCAAACTGTCCCGTTTCAAAGACCATCTTGGAATAATGGGGTATCAGCGGAGGTGGATGGTGCCAATTGGGGTCATAGATCATGTCTCCTTGCGGGGCACAGCACACCCAGGGTCTGACCTCTTGAGAAAGTGAATTTGAGAGTTGAAGGTAGGGGAGTTGTGAAAGGAGACAAAGAAGGGAAAGGTGCCAACAGAGAGTATGTTATCAAGTCAGAGGCCACTCTGGGTAACAGAAACTCACATTTGTTATGGAAATGCTGGGTGCTGTTTTGAAATTCATATCATAAAAAGTATTCCATGTGCTGGCTGATCGACCTAAGGTATATACACTGTGGACCACTAGTCATTGTTCAGGTACAGTGTAAAATCCCTGGCTCTTTTGGCTTATAAAACAGGCACCAATAAGTTTCCTGAGTCAAAATAAAGCTATGAGGCAATGATATAAGATTCTGGCAATTGCACTTTGGGCTGGTATGCACCAGAATCTGGGATGAGGAATCACTGGCAAGGTACTCACAGAGTTTACCTGAGTCCATACTTCACACTGCTGTGATTCCTTCATTCACCAGGTGCATTTGTTTCCTATCCTTACAGTAACGAATTACCACCAACTTTGTGGCTTACAACAATGCAAATTCATTAACAGTTTTGGAGGTCAAATTCCTACGTGGTTCAGTAGGGCTGTGCTCTTTTAGGAGTCTTTAGGGAGCAATCTGTTTCCTTGCTTTTATCAGCTTCTAGAAGCTGACTCCATTCCTTGGCTCCTGGCCTCTTCCTTCACAGAGTATCACTCCAACCCTTGGTTTAATTGTCGTATCTCCTTCTCTAACTCTAACTCTCTTGCCTCCCTCTAATAAGGACAACTGTGATTACATTGGGCCCACTTGGATAGTACATAACAATCTCCCTCAAAATTCTTAATTTAATGACTTTCATAAAGTTCCTTCTACCTAGTAAGGCAACATACATAGTTACAGGTTATAGAATTTGGGTGTGGATATCTTTGAGAGTGTGGCATTTTCCTGACTATCACACCAAACTAAATTAACTCAATCCCGTTCTTGATTTTTCAAGATATTGGCTTGTCATAGTTTCTTAAAAAATTTACAGTCATGTTTTGTGTTGTTGGCCCTAGGTCTCAACTGTTATTCATTATTTACCTTCCCTAGAGTCCTTTCTATACTTTCTTCAGCCTTGGCTAATACTTTTGCTGGATTAGTGAGTTTCTTTTGTGAAATAATGCAGATATTCATCCCTTATACACCAAACTGTTTGTTATTATATTTTTGTCAGGCTGTGTTTGTCAAAATTACCAAACTGTGAATATCAGTAAGCATGGATTTCAAAGAATGGCGCCAGTGAATACCCTAAGTCCCACACATAAATCTACTTATTGCTATTGTGTAGAAGTAACCCTACTGCTTTATGTTAATTAGGACAATTATCCCTACCAGTAGAGTAATTATTTTCTTTGCTTGTTGGAATACTGGCAATAGAAGTCCAAATGCCTAACTACACTAATAGCATTAAGCATACCATGTCTTCTGGGGAAAGCTTTCTGCCCCTGTGAGCCAGGATATCTAGTCCAGCAGAGCCAAATTTTGTGGTACATCAAGCAAAAGTTACCCAAGTGGATCACAGGAATGATCATATGTACACCCCTCGGGTTTCACCTGTATATTATACCAGTTGGAAATCAGGAAAATCAAATAGCCACAACTTAAAGATATTTTTCACTCCTAGATGGACAGTGCCCTAGTCTTAGCTATATTTTTTAAGACTTTATTTCTTTAGAACAGTTTTAGGTTCAGAGTAGGAAGATACAGAGGTATCCTAATACTACCTGACTCCACACATACATAGCCTTCCCCATTATCAACATGCCCCACCGGAGTAGTACATTTGTTACAACTGATGAACTTATATTGACACATGTTAATCACCTAAAGTCCACAGTGTACCTTAGGGTTCACTCTTGGGCTTGGACAAATGTATAATGGCATGTGTCCATCATTATGAAATCATATAGAGTATTGCACTGCCCTAAAAATCCTCTGTGCTCCACCTATTTATCCCTCCCCCTCCCCAACCCTTGGCAATCACTAATCTCTTCTACTGTTTCCATAGCTTTGCCTTTTCCAAAAGTTGTATAGTTGGAATCACACAGTATGTAGCCATTTCAGATTTCCTTCTTTCACTTGGTAACATGCATTTAAGTTTTCTCCTTGTCTTTTCACGGCTTGATATTTTTTAGCACTGAATAATACTCTACTATCTGATGTGCCAGTTTATTTATCCATTCACCTATCGAAGGACATCTTGGATGCTCCCAGTTTTGGCAATTATGAATAAAGTTGCTATAAATATCCATGTGCAGGTTTTAGTGTGGACATAAGTTTTCAACTCCTTTGGGTAGATACCAAGGATGTCTCATGTGAATTTAATTCTTAGACCAACCAGAAGAACCTAAAAGAGCAGAAGAAAGTTTCTTCCTCCCTGAGAGTACAGTGTTAAACTGTATTCTTTTTAATGTGAAGAATTAGCTTTTGAATAATGTGTTTAACACCTAAAACCAACAGAATTTATTCTTAATTGATACTTGAATATTCTTTAAAAAAAAATCAGGCAACCAATATATAAAAAACATACATTAGTATTCATCAACAGAGACAATTCTCTTCATAATGAGAGAAATCCCCCTAGCAGTTTTGTAGTATTTAAAATATTTCACTGATAGAAATTGCTTTATTATTACAGTAATCTTTGTGAAAGAATAGTTTTTCTTTGAAAAATTCCACACATCATTAAAAGTAATGATGTACATTAAAAGTACATCTCAGAGCAAACCAGTAATTCTGCCACAATTTAGGCATTCTCAGCGTATGGCCACCTGATGAACCGATCATGAATTGGCAATGTATTTAAGCATCTTAAATAACTGAATAGAGCAAGGTTTTTCATTCTAATCCTGATGTCTCTGATCTTAAAAACGCTTCTTTATATCTGTGAATACAAGCTACCTTCACTATTGCTGAGTGATCAATATTAGCTTGTTGAAATAAATGCCAATTTTTGTAAATGGCAAATAAATAATATGAATTCTTCTAGCAATAATTATACTTGGCCATGTAAAAATTATAAGTAAAATCTTTTTTAACTTCTATTGGTAGTGGCCATCCTTCTTCATCTCATAGTGCCTTTGTTCAAAGAATGGTTTTAATTTTAACTAGCTATGTTTCCATTGCTGAATATCTTGTTACCTTCAGCATCCAGAACCAATTGGATTTATTCTTTAGCGTTTCTTCATAGCCCTGCTCCAATTTATGTTAATTAATAAAAGAAAAATCTTTAAAATTTAACCTCTAAGTTTATATTGACCAATACTTGTACATATTTTATTCTACCAATATATTTATTGAGATAAATGACTATTGATTTTTAAAAATCATGCTAAGGTGCTGTTTTGATTCAAAGGAGACTGGCCTTCTTTTTGCATTTTCCCAACTACCTTCTTTTTAACTGATACCTAATGTATAATTTTACAGCTCTATTTACATATACACCTTGGCATTCTAAGAGTAGTTAATTGGCTTCTAAGAGTACAGAGGATCAGTTGATAGGTCTGAAAGAATGAAATACTGGTGTCAGATTGACTCTTTTTGATTAATCTATGTAAAATAGGTCTGTTTTAGAATGTAAGATTTATTATTATTCAGATATGGTGAGGTCAAGAGATCAGGCAATAATTGCCCTTGAAGAGATAGTTTATGAATCAACCTGCTTTTATTTTGAGGTAGAGGGAGTCATACCCTGTCATAAAGGGTCACACAATAGAAAACAGGGATGTTGATCCAGGCAGATAGAATGGGGAACTGCAAGAGAGACTTTATTGTGGTTTTAGAGCAAAGGAATAGACAAGGCAGAGTGAACAGTCTAAGCAGGTTTAGCATTATCTGGTTTGGATAATTTCAGCAAACTCTAGAGTGTAGGGACTGCTGCTAGTTGTCTGAAAACTGGCCCTGAGGTGATTAGGGAGGGGAATAATGACTGATGTGCAAGAGTCAATAAAGGAGAAAATTGGAAGCTATGGGCCTGTATTGTTCATTTTGTATATGAAACACAGGTTCATTGGAGAGTCATTTGCTTGCCTGGGAACTGGCTAACTCTGGGAAGTCAGAAAGGTCCCACATGTCAAAGCATCAGATACAGAAAGTAGAAAACATGGTTAATACAAGGTCCACAATGTCTCCATATTTTTGGCATATGACTTGCAAAACTGAAGCAGAAGTTTTTACACACTTCCTTAATTGTTACAAATGTTTTTGAGTAAATTTGTGTTATTTTTATGTGTATTATATGTGTGTATGAGCATGTGTGAGTACAGATGCAACTGTGTGTGTATGTATGTGTTTTAATACTGTATATCTGTCCCACTAAACAATGAAATTTGTTCTGGTGTTCAACATAAATATTTATCTCAATGGTGTCCTTAATATTATTCTCAATAAGTATAATATTTCTATATTGATAAATTATTTTCAGAATAAGTAAATTCTTTGAAATTCATTTATAACTCGAATATCCCTCTGTGTTCCAATTACTCATGGTCATCTTTACTTTAAAAGTTTTAATAACTATTTTGAGTACCCTTTTTCATTTCCTTTTTTAACTTGTAGTTTTGAGGCCCTGAAGGCAGGGTGGGGGTGGAGGAGTAACATAACTCTAGTCTCCTTTTTCACCAAAATCCTGCTTCTATCAAATGTTTGATCCTTGCTCACTATTTCACCTTCTGTGGCTGCTGTCCTGTCTCAGCTGAGTATGGTTTCCATTTCATTACCCAAAACAAGAGCTGTATAATACTCTTATAATAGTCTATATTGAAGGTTTGGTGATACACAGGGTATATACTGCACATAACTAGGAACAACTTTAGGTTGAAAGGCAGATATCACTGTTTTCAGAATTAACTGCTCATGTCTTATCACAAGGAACCCTGGGGAATTTCTCCTTTCTCAACTCCATAGAGCCCTAGCTCAC
Organism: Balaenoptera borealis; assembly: GCF_965194805.1. NCBI lineage: Eukaryota > Metazoa > Chordata > Mammalia > Artiodactyla > Balaenopteridae > Balaenoptera > Balaenoptera borealis. The sequence continues at coordinate 44,350,951 of NC_138862.1, forward strand.
TAATTGTCCATTTCTTCAAATTTCAGTCCCTCAACCAGCCCCCACCACTGCCCCAAATAGCTTACTTTGAAAACATAATATTCTATCACTTAATTATGCAGATCAAATTAAATCTTTTTTGGGGGGGGATCTAAAGGTGTACCTAAGGAAATTAGTCATGTGAACTCATCACCAACAATAAGAATGCCAAAAACATCACTATAACAAAGACAGGGGAAAAAAATCAAGATGTTTTCATAAAGCAAAGGTCTATCTATCTCTTTCGATCTAGTGATTATAACAACTGAAACTCCAGCCAGTTTTTAAAGTAACATTCCTCCCTCCAAAACAGTATGTATTATATAAAATTTGCCATTGGATATAACATATAGTACTGAGAACATAGTTAACCTAGAAACAATTACAAATGTCACGTCTTCACTTCTGAGGGACTTGAACAGGAAAAACTTAATTATGAATAAGTTCAAATCAAATGAATTTGGTCCTGGAGGTCCTGGAGCATTTTTCCACTTTGATCTCTCTATTAATGCCTCTCAGAGCATCTTGTAATTTTTTTCAGTATAGGACTTTTAGTAGCTGTGCAAATATAATTTTGTGTTAATATTTTTTTTAATGTCTCTCCTTTGCTAACTTTGAGCACCACTGAGCAGAGGTAACCTGTCCTACCCACTGCTGTATTCCCATTGCCTAACAGAGTATGTGGCACGTAGAAGGACTCTCTTAATAAATGAAGGAATGAAAGTTTGTGGGTTGAAGGATATATGTGTTCATCAAACTACTGTTTTAATAATCAAAACTACTATTTACTGAGGACATAATGCATGTCAGGAAATAAGTTGAGTCTTTTACACTCATAGAATATATTTTAATGTTGACAGCAACTTCATAATTATTATTCCCAACTTGCTGGTGGAACACAGGTAGAGTTAATAAAATGTTGCCGGGTAGTGACCAGGTTAGGACTTGAAACAGATTGGTACACTCCAAAGCCCAAGCCCTATATTTTCTCTTGTTTTTAGGTATGTGTTTAAAAAGTTACATATAAATATTTTTTAAGAAGTTGGATATTAAATCTCCTTTTTACTTTCCTGATGTTTTATTTTCTTTAAAGTCTTCAACAAAGGCTGATCTCCCAGTCAATCTTCAAATTACCCTTACAGAATTTGAAGTTATTTGTTATACATACTTCTCACTCTATCTAAAATACTCTCTGCTGTTTTGTCAGTAGAATAAGCAGAAAATGGAGCCACACCCTGGTTTGTTTATTTTCTTTATACTCAGAAGAACATGAAGCTAATCTTTACTCTTGTGATCTCACAGCTTTGGGAAAATTATAAGTAGGTGATTTCCCCAGAAAGGTCAAGAATCACTGACAGAAATGAACTTGTATTGGATAACTTTGACCAAAGTTTCAGTGAGGGTATTCCCTAAACAGCTGTGCTGTCAAGCATCTTGTCATGTCCTCAAATTGATTTCAGAATTAAGGAGCCTTGGATATCATCTGGGAAATGCTAAAGTGAGGGGTTAGTTTCCCAGCTCCAAGGAGGATCTAGTCTTCAGCATTATACTTCCTTTCCTAAATAATTTATACTGATTCGTTTTCAATTATCTTTCTTTGACTAAGATATAGTGTTGCCAGTAGTGGTAAATTTGAAGATTTTTATTTATTTTATTATTATATCAGTGTATTTTACCTAAAGACATAATGAGATTTTATTTTGATTTTTCATAGGAAAAATGACCATTATCCTAATTTCAAACAGTGTCTCTGGATAATTTTTGAGTGGAAAAACACGTGTCTCTGAAAACTTCTTGTAATCTTCAAAATATGTCTTGAAGATGCTGAATAAACAATATTAATTTACTGATTTTTAATTAAATTTATATTTAATTTATTAATATTAAATTGTATTTAAGATTGTCAAGATGGCCATGCTCTTACATTTGCATTATAAATGGCACAATGCCACTTATTTTCTCAGCATTAATAGTTTATATTGTCTTTTAAGACAACATTACGAGCATAGGGCACTGTTACTAACTAAAATGGACTTACAAATTCAGTAAAACTAACAAACATGACTTTTATGAAAATTGGCTATTCAGGTATGCTGAAGTCTCCCTCAGCATAAATCAGTCAGATCACATGGCAAAGCACACTATTCCTGAATAATCAGCTTGAATGGTCACATGATACTATTCAATCTATTTTTGCTCATTTTTAATGTCAATGGCTCTATTAAAAATTTTTTTTAAAGTATTTTATAGCCAGTTTGAGAAACCAGATTATTTGACAATGCCATAGTAAAGCTAATCATTTCAGAAATAATTTTCTGAAATACCTATGAGTAAGAATACATTATTTTGTTTAATATGTTTGTTGTTACCTCCTCACTATTCTTTCAGTCTCTGAAATAATTTTTCAACTGTTTTCTTTTCTACTGTAAAAACAATGTTAAATATTTTTAAGCCATTGTGTTTGAGAACTATGGAACTATTTACTCAGTCTCACCAATTCAGTATTTAGATATTGCCTTAATATAATGCAGTTTAGACAAAAATCTGTCATCTACATAAATCTGGCATAATATAGGCACTAACTATATCTCATCTGCTCATATACTTACTGTCTTGTTCATTTCCTCTCATCTTATTTTATATAGTTTCATAATTTCCTGTGTTTTATTCAATTACGCATGGATCACTCCTGAAAACTGAGTATGTATTACGTCACCTAAGGAAAACCTAATTAAGTTCCACAAATTCCAAAAAATAAAAAAAAGTCTCTGATCACAAGGCCATGAACTATGTATTAATAACAAAAGAAAAAAACGATTCTTCCACTTTGAAATTTCTGATCTCTTCACTTAGTGACTTCTGGAAGAAACACAAAATATAAACTGAAATGGAAGAATTTCTAAAAAAAGGGATAAAGAGAAAATTACATCTCAATTTATTAGGAGCATTTAAAAGAATGATATTGGGAAAATTTTATTCTTAAATAATTTTAAATAATTTATAAATGGAAGATGAAGATTAATTTAAATAGCTCTATGCAAATAAATATAAAAACCTAGATGAAATGACCTAATAATATCACCCATACAGGTGACATATTAGTTATAAGAGGAAAATTATATCTTCAAAATGGAGAGACCTGTGAATATCACCTTAACCAAGTGATCAAAATTAGCACTACTGACAATAGAAACTGTCTGACATTTATGTGCCCTCTGATGTGATGCAATTGGAGACACAAAAAATCTTGTTTACAGTAGTCTTGCGAAGTATATTTGTGTGTGTGTGTGTATTGTGTTGTGTTCTAAATCTAATGCTGAAATAATCAGATACAGTAAATATAATACCTTCTGTAAGGCAATGCTCTAGACTATTAAATATTAACAACGTCATGAAAGACATTACAAAAAGAAAAAAATGTATATATACATACATATTGACTATACACTTAACAATTCATATATGTGTGTGAGTATAAGTGTATACATATATTTATCTACTTATTTATTTATTTATTTATTTATTTATTAGTGTTAGATTTCCTGGGAGTGATTATGGTATTACAGTAATGCACAAATGTATTCTAAAGAATTGAATGGAAAAATATAATGAAGTCTGCAAATTACTCTCAACTTTTTAAGCAAGAAGGGAAAAAAAGATATAGATAAATATATAGGGACCAAATATAGCAATATCTGGCAAATTGTTAATTTGTGAATCTGTGTGAAGGATATCCAAGTGTTTAACGTACTTTCAACTTTTTTGTAGGTACAAAAATTCTCAAAATAAAAAGCTGAGAAAAACTGAACAATCTAAAATAAAATAAAATGTCAACTACTGGTATAAGTTTTTCATGATATATTAAAACATGTATCCTTAAAGCATACAGTATTTGTTAGAACCATAATTATGATATAATTTACAGATTTAATTGACCACGTTCTCTCTTTCTCTCTGTACACACACACACACACAAACATGCCATAATTAAACTTGAAATATGCAGCACTATAATCTTGTTTTATTTTCCCTGTCTTAGAAATACTGATTGATACTGATTGGAGAGCAGAAAAATTGGATGATTTCTTTCACCTTAATAAAGAACTCCTATTGAGTAAAAAACAAATGTGTACTATTGAAAAGCTAAAGCATAGCTAAAGACAATCAACAGTATTTGAACTAACAAGAGTCAAATATAGCTAATGGTATAATCAACACTCTGAAAAGGAGGTTCATTAGGGAGTGCTTGGATTAAGGTCAATGAGTGTAGGGCAGCATTTGTGTTATTGTGACAATGTGCAATCCTGTCACTTAATCATTCCATTAGAAACAAAAGGTAGGCAGGGGTTCCCTCCTCTCACTTTTTATAGCTGGAGTCATTATTAGTCCATATTGAGGCTAAGTGCTTATCCACTTGAACTGTTCCTTTCAATTCCCGAATGCCCACACAAACTTTCAGTTAGCAGTATGACTTCACATTTAAATGCAAAGATCTCAAAAGTCTTCTGAAAGAGTTTATCTCATTAAGATTGGCTTAAAGAAAACGATTTTGATGAATTTAATATGTAGCACTTATTTTCTTCCTGGAACCCATTTTGCCCTTTTTAGGATTCATATAGTAGCACTACTATGCAAAAACTGCACATCTAGACACCAAATTGTGTTAACATATGTCACAATAACTAAAACTCAAAAACCTATGTCATTTACAAATATTTCAAAGCAACTGAAGGACATTAATACTTTAGATGCTGTCACATCCCTTATTGCATGCAATTTTCCTTTATTATGAGATAAACATTCTAGCTAGATGATATTTATCAATAAATAAAAAGTAGCTACTAAGAGAAAAGAATATCAAAATCAGACATAGTGTGAATGAAGACAATGAAAAACTTCCTTCAAATATAATACCTTCATTTATACTGAGAAAATTTCCACTGAAACTATATTATAAATTATATACTTTCTGGTTACATAATAAAGTTTTTTAAAGGTATTATATGCCAGCACATACATAGTTAATAATATTCAATAATATTCTTATTGTTACTATTTTGTGGCTTAGGGCTTTTTTAAATTGTAAATCATGTCTAATATTCAGTGAAGAAGAAGCCCAAGCATTATAAGTATCCAACTAGGTTTATTACGGTAACAAAAAAAAAGAAGAAAAGAAAGAAAAAAGCAAGAAAAACAACTTTAACAGACCCTAACATTGCATTTTTCAAGTTGAGGAAACCAAAGTTCAAAACAAACAAACAAGAAAAACCAGCTGGCATATTTTACTACATTTGAAGATATCGACTAGAGGTGTATAATAAGGACTGCCCAAATCATGTAGAGAAATTAAATGTCACTAAATGGTCCTGCAGTTCTGATTCAGTGTGTTCTATTTGAGTAGATCTGAGAACTATGGGGACCTAGAAATATTGTAGCAGACTTACTGAAATACATCAAATATATTTGATTGAAACCTCAGGTTTCAAAAAACTTGACCAGATACATGCAACTTGTTTTAAAAAGTATTGTGTGCATAATGCTCGATTAAATTATATGAAATTCTAGGCTTCACTTATCATCATACTAGCATTTCCCTACCTATTGATTCCAACTTTGTTTTACATTCAGCTACCTCTCTTCTTTCAAATTTTAATTACCTTTCTTAGAGGACAAGTAAATTAGCCAATTTGGCTGTGAAATTCACTAGAGAGGGCTCTGTCTTAGCTTCAGTTTCTGCAGGTTTATGTGATCAGTGATGATAAAACACCTAAGATCTATATTTTTATTCCAGAAAAAAACAAATTATCCTCTGCATTCATATGACACTCTGAAACTACTAGCATATCTTTTGACTTACACATTTAAAAGTTATTGCAATACTTTGGTTGTAGTTCAAAAATGAAATTCTGCAATTTATATCTGGATATATTATAAAGTTACTCTTTCTCCCTTCCTTATTTCTTGTTTCTCTGTACTGCTCCAATTTCTTTAGTTAAATGTTTTCATTTATAAAGTTTGATTACATATTTTATTATTACAAAAGATTGGCTATTGGTCCTCAAAGATTGGTTTTAAGTATCCCAGTGAGGCAGAATGGAATGACTTGGGTGCTGGGTTCTGTTTATCACCACTTACCCATGGTTTCCTTTTAAGATTTAAAGAATTTTTCCCTCTTGCTCTTCTATTAAGCTAAAAGCAGTTGAAAGCTGGAAGAAAAATCCTTCCTGTCCCAGACATACTTGACAAGTAGAACTATTAAATTCATACTTACTGAGTGACTAATCTTACTGGTTTTCCACAAGTCCACCAATCCAGATAGTCTCATGATGTTCACTTCTTTAAACTGTCCAATGAATGATTTCTGTCAAATGAATCATGAAAAACATAATTGTACGTATATGTGTCATGAAACAATGTTGTTAGTCTGTGACACACACAGAAGAGGAAGGTCAGTTCATCAAATACCATCTTTTAATTCACACCTCTTACCTTTGTGCCTGCTTCATATGAAATACTAAACAAATGTTGAATAAAAGAATAGATTAATGTTTTCCCTGATTTCCTGGTCACTCCATCAGAAGTTTCCTCCTCTTTTATGAATGCTTACATTATTTTTACCACTAAAGTTTTAATGTGTTGCTTCGTACTGATGTTAACTGCATATTTTACTATCATTATTTATTATTATTATTTGTTCTATTACTATTTCTATCCTATAGTGTATGATCTACAAGTAATCATCACTCACCATTTTATAAACCATAGTTTATAAATTATGATGTGCATATAGAATAATAGAGTTTAAATTTAATAAAATGCCCATATTTCCTTACAGAATAATAAAATACTGTCTTCTTACTTATATCAGGCCCCTGAATCAGGGAGTTTGTTTGGATGGAGATCCCAAGAAGCACTAATGGGGATATTGGGAAGTGAGTAAGGAAATGGAAGGAAGTCAATGAAGGATTTGTTATTAGCAGATTATTACTATATGCAATAGAAGCTTGACCTTAATGTGGACATTTGGGATACATGTACAAGATGCTTCAATATTATGCTACTCCGAAGGAGAAAATTGCCATATGAGTCCTTCAAATGTGGCATGCATTAGACTAGTGATTCCAAAGGGATATGGATTGAACACCAAGAGTATCTGCAATAATATCTAAAAAATGGGAACTCTTATTTTTTAGAGTCAACAGAAGGTATAGTAACTTAAAGAGAGAAGAGAAGAAAAGCTGTGATTACAATGACCCTTCAACTCTAAGGATCTTAAAGTTCACAGCAGGGGAGCCAAGCTGCTTGATCTGCAAAGATAAACATTCAATTTAGAGGGCTAATTGTGATTAATAGGAGCATAATGTATTAAACTTACTCCTGTCCTGATCGTCTTCATATTTGCCTATTTCTATACTGAGACAAATTCCATTAGAATTTAATTAATTGAATTTTAATTATTATTAATAATATAATTTTAATACTTATATGTCACTTAATTTAGCCTTAAAAGTTTCCCTTTGACGGTAATGGACTAAGATATAGAAAAAAGCTAACCACATTTTTTGAGTAACACTGATTTTCCTTGCTTTAATATCACAACTTTGTATAATAATAATAATAATATTGAAAAAAGAGTCAATATGCTTCAGTTGAATCTCATTTGCTTAAGTGAGTTATTAAAAGTGATTTCTTTTTAACAAAGTCTTGCTGAGTTTCATAATGGCTTCACTTTAGAATTTATCTGGAACAATTAACACTTTTTGCTCTTAGCTCTAATTGAGCTAGCTTTTCACCATTCTGTGTATTTGAACAAATAAACAACAACAAAAACTGAATGCATACATAAGTTTTTTCCATATTTCTACAATTCTTTATGAATATTTCTATTATTATAATGCCACATAATATTATAATTATCTCTTTATCTGTCATCCATTTTTACTTGACAGTAGGTGTCATAGAACAACATCATTTATTATTATTCTCTGCAACTTCAGCATTTGATGTAGTTACAGGTTCCAAATAAGTAATGGATAAATAATTATTGAAGAACAGAAAGAATGAATGGATAACTAACAGCCACTTTAAATCATCATCTGACATTTAAGTGTTTTATGTTTTTATTGAAATAGAATAGAACATCTGTGGGTTTGGTTTGAGAATTATTGCCTGTCTGTGACCAAAACCAAAGCCTAGCATTTATCTAGGTGAAAAAGAAATTATTTTGCTGGTACCCAGTTTAAAACACAATTTAAATATATGGACTGTTCAGATGAGTCAACTCATAGGCAATACAGATGTTGACATTCTGTGCCAAAGCATCCAGTTGAATATGAAATGGTTATGTGTTACCCTGTAGACAAAATTACTTAAGGGTTGCAAATTGGCAGTGGAATGTACCTAAACATATCTTTTCTTTAGCCTGTAGAGTGTTTAAAAGTCTTTGAATTTAAATAGTTGTGGCTGGGATAATGTCCTTTATTCACCTCCAACACTACCAGTCTATATTGGAATGTAAATTCTAAAGCTGCTTCCCAGACTTCCTTAGCTTACTTGGTCACTGATGTCATCTGAGTTTGTAAGTTTGTAACATCTGAATACTATGCAATGCCAAACAACTATTTACTACTTCGCCCTAATGCCTCATTTTAACAGACTTAACCTGTGGTTTTCATGTCACGTAAACAAATCCTTGCTCCACAGCATTTCCTTGCAAATATATTTGAAGTTTATTTCATGTCATTTTATAAAAAGCAGTTTCATAGATCAAAATACAATAAAGTATACATACTGCAAAAGTAACTGCCATACCGAAAATATTTACCAAATACAACTAAGGAATAAAAACATGAAGGTGAATTTCCTCATTTTTAATGTATCATATCCAAATACTTTCGATATTCTGGTTCTCAACTGGATTGATTTTTGATCCCAGAGGACATTTGGCAGGTCTGGAGACTTTATGATTGTCACATCTGGGAGGGGGAGGCTACTGGCATCTAGTAGGTAGAGATCAGGAATGTTCTTAAAAATCCTACAGTGCACAGGACAGCCCCTTTCCCCAGCCTGACAAAGAGTTATCCAGCCCATAATGTTGATGATGCTGAGGTGGGGAATCCCTGCTGTACAGTAGATAACATCAGGTTATTTATTACGTTTGCCAAGTGTCTAATCCTCCATGCAGCTCTTTGGAGAAACAAAAGAAAACCACAATTCTCTCTTTATAATTACCATCTATGCAAGAAGAATAAACTGATATACAGAAAACAATAAGACAATCCTTCATTACAAACCAGTTATAGCTGAATGATCGATAGTAAGGTAGATCTAGCCTGTACCAAGAGAAAATTAAATGTTGAGAACCTTAATACAAACTGCATCTTTTTTCTCCCTTAATAAAAAAGTGTGGAAGACGAAACTGCTGGTATTGTTTTAGCTGCTCAAAAATGCCAGCATTTTTGCAGCTCCCTGTGCCTTTGCTTCATGGGCTCCAGATGGCTGCTGTGTCTTCAGGTGGGAAGAATGGTGGAAGAGGGGAACAAAGGCAGGGGTGGTGGTGGTGCCAATCATTCTCTTTTATCAAGAAAAATGAACACTTTCCCAGAAGCTCCCAGCCTACTTCTGCTTACATTTTAGTAGCCAGAGTTGTGTTGCATTGTAAAGGAGGCTGAGAAAGCATTTATTCCGATTTTTAACCTCAGTAGTGAAGTGACAGTGAAGAAAGTAGTTGAGACTGTGTTGAGTTGATCACCAAAACAAACTTCTGCTACAAATAGATATATTTGTGCCATAGTTTACAGAAGGAATGAAAGTACTGCTTTCAACTGAAAAAGAAAGTGGATCTGAATTCTATGCCATGCTTATCCAAAATGGATGATATAAAGAATAAAAGCAAGACAACTTCCCACACAAACACCACAGACCCAAAGCTTGGCAAATTTGTAATTACAGAAAACATTGTCTTTGTTCTTAATTTAAAGCAAAAGGAAAATGTGAAAATATAATACATGTTGAACTGTTACATATTTATTAATAATTTAAAATGAGTCTTGGAATTAACTTGACCAACTTACCTTTCAAGAAAGGTTTGTATTTTTCGTTCATAAGACAAAAATGAATATTTTATAATAAGATTTAATCAACTGTCAATCAATCTTAATCTCTTAATCAATTGTGTTATTGTTTCTTATAATTGGCATTAACTATATATGTGAATCTGTTAATAAGCATATGTTCTGGATTTTAAAAAATAGTCAACCCCGTGGTTCAAGGGCAGCATGTAGTCCCATATCAAGCCTTCGCTTATGAAGAACACACATAGCCTTATGTCTGCATTTTGTTATACATCTGTTTCCTGTTTTCTATATCTCAGGGAAAAAAAAAAAATCTCATCTCAGGATCCCACTGGCATAGGTTATTACTCAGTGGAAAAGCAGCTGTAATGACTCCAAAGACAAATAAAAAAGGAAGATGATAAAGGTCATAGCCACTGTTAGGAGTCTTACTCCCACAGGCAGTACAGGTTCTGTAGTATCAATCAGTTTCCCAAAAGGGTTCACTTTACTGATGCCTCCTTTGGTGTTGCTATGGCCTTTGTTGCTAGGGAACTACCCAGTCAAAACCATTTCCTAAAGGAATGGCCTGGTATCAGTGCTGAATCATGACCTGAGAAGACTAGTAATATTATTTAATACTTCCCAGAGGCTACCAATCCATGTTCTTCTTTCAGCTCAGTCAGATTAAAAAAAGAAAAAGAAAGTGTTCAAAACAGGAATCAATTTGAGATAGCCTCAAGTAAAAGATTTGTGTGCCATGTTGCTAAAAGATTTTATATTTTAGCACCGTTAGTCCTTGTAAACCTTATCAAGAAACGAATGCCATTATCAAAGATTTGGGGACATAATACTTATTTGAAGACAGTAGAAAATCTTTCTCATTAACTGTATCTAAAGGATGCTAATGTTAAAACAAAAGGTGGACAAATAAAGTTACAACTCTAATTAGTTATAAAGAATTTAAGTAAAAATTATTGATTATTGATTCATTTTGGCTATATTGTAAGAACTCTTTCATTTACACTCCATAATGTAAACATTTAAAAAATAAAATTACATCTAAAAGAATCTGTGCTCTCTGATCCTACAATTCTTTCAAATGCAGTATGATTCTACCTCATGATTTATATTTCACCATGAAATTGTTCACTATAAATTCTTACCCAGCACAAAAATAATCATAACCATCAGAGATCATTAACAATGGTTCATCTGATAATCAGAATTCAAAATAACAACACATTTGGCAGTACTGAAACTCACTAGCTTTTTCATATAAATCATGAACATTAGAATCTCAACTAATAATTCTTCAAATCTGATTACATTTAACGACATTTTAAATGTCCCATTTGAACTTATATAATAGTCACAAAACAACTTCATAGACTTAAATATTCTGATAAAAAGCATCTGCTTTCAGAGCCTCTAAATTTTATTGTAGTTTCTACAGTGAGGAGACTTTTAATTAACAAGGCCATAACTTTACAAGAGGACAAAGCTAGTTTTTTACTCCTTATTTTCATCTTTTAAAAAAATCAAAATGTATTTGAAAATCATGGCAATTTAGTATATTTTTCATTAATATAGTTGGAAAACTAAGCATAGATCAAGTTTAAGAATTCTGTGCTTCAGAACAGATTGAAATTATTTAATGGAATGAACTAGTTCCTGTGTTTTGTTTATATTTATGTTTTTAATGCATTTTGCTTTCTTTTGGCTTCTCTCTTTTCCAAAGTTTCTAATAAAAAAAGGAAAGGTTTATCTTTTCCACAAAAGAGTGTTAGTTGAATAATAAAAAGAAATATGTAGATTTCAATAATTTAAAGGGAATTTATATTTGTAGAAGACCCCAAAACCTGGGGAAATAAAAATGATTTCAATAAAAGTTAAATATTAATTAGATTACTGGCAAAAATTCTTTACTACTATTCATTCTTAATTTTTTTTAATACAATACTATGGTGTTGGTCACTTGGAGGAAACCTACACAAAATATTTTGGTCCAGTAAGGTATAGCACAAATTAATATCTAATATCAAAGTTTAAAAATACTACCATTAAACTTAAATTAGGTAGTTATTCTTCTGACATAGTCGCTTTGAAAAGTGGCCACCAAATGTGTTTTTTAAGGTAAACTGGAAATAGAAATTTAAATTTAAATTCAACTGTGAAGGGGTTTTTGTTGTTTGATTTTTCTTCTATGCTTATCTTGCTATATCAATGTTCATTCTACTCTTAATTTCTCTAATGATGCTAAAAAGATTATTTTATTAGATAACTTTAATAAAAACAGTGAGCTTAATGTATTTGTATGGATATGAAATTTTCCCCAAATATATTAAATGTTAACAATAATGTAGAGAATAATATTCAGAGTAGGATTTTATGTATATAGAAAGAATTCCTACTATGAGTTTTTAAAGCAACTATTATTTTATATTGAGGTGAAAGTAGCAAAATGGGAAGAGTATGTGTTTTGTGGTCAAGCTGAAAGTGAATCCAACCTTTTGTCTGCCAGAAACGTTGGTTGGAGTCTTTATTTGTAATTAGAATAATATTTTATAGAATTATTATAATCAAATATGCATGTAAAATTATTACACATATTAGGCATTTATATTTGCTGTGATATCTCCAAGCTACATGACATAAAAATCATTGTCATCTTAACAGCATTCTGAAATTTAGTAAGTAAATTAGATTTAATATATAAGCAAAGATATTTAAGCATTGATAAAGGGAACTTGTAAGATTTCAATAAACATATGAGCATGGATTAATCTTGATAATATATTTTTGCAGCATGCTATTTGTAAGTGATAGAATAGTTAGCATAGTGATTGAATTAGAAAACACTAATGGCTGATATGAGACACGCTTTTGTTTCTTTTCTGCCAAAGCTCATGTTGACTTAGTGTATGTATCAAAACAAACAAACAAAACAAAATTATGGTTACCAAAGCAGGAGGAGGGACAAATTAGGAGTATAGGATTAACAAATATAAACTACTATGCAAAAAAACAGATAAGCAACAAGGATTTACTATATAGCACAGGGAATTATACCCAATATCTTGTAATAACCTATAATGGAATATAATATACAAAAAAAAATCCCCAGATCACTATGCTGTACACCTGAAACTAACATAATATTGTAAATGAACTATACTTCAATAAAAAAAAGAAAAACCCACAATGTTACATCTATTAGCAGGAAACACTTTTCTGCTCTGCTCTTGACAACAAAACTGCTCATAATCATTGAATAATTGATTGTAGTTCCCAAAGATGTTTGGTCCTACCAACAGAGTTTATTTCAGAGGTTTGATAGGAACGTTGGCTCTCACTTTCAATGAGCTGCCCTCAAGGTAAAGTCTTAATGTAATGAAAAGAAATGACTTCAGGTGTATGTCAGAGAGGAATTATTTCGGTGGGATACCTACTCGTATTCTCAAATCTTATTGCTTCTCACAAAAGCTTGGATATAAAATACAGGATTTAAGAAAAAGATATTTCCAATGTCAGTTTATTCTTTAAAATGTGTTGTAGCCAACTTTGATTTATTATCATTTGCACAGATCACTCTTATTACTTTTAACTCAGAGGCACATGAGTAATTGAACTCAACTCCATGTATCCTTGCTCTTTGAAGATAATATTTTAGGGAGTTTTAGGTAGCTACTTCAGGGAGTTTCGAGCAGCATCTTTTAGCTCAAAGATCAGATTAATACTTTTTATTGTACATACATATGAATAAACAGATGCTGCCAAAAATATGTATATTTATGTATTACTAAGAAATTACCCAGAAGTTTTGCTAGACTATATTCTGCCTCTTCTTCTCTTACTCTACATTTTACATGTATAAAAAATAGCATTTTACCTCAATATTATGAAATTATACAAGATGCTAAAACATTAGAGGTTAATGACTTCATTACTTTCACCTAAAATTCTTCCATTTTATTATTGGGAACTTTAGTGTTAATTATCTTTTGTTCATTCAGTACCTGAAAAATATTAGGCACTCGCTTAAGTAACCACTGGTTAACTTAAAATAGCTACAAATGGATTATTTGAGTTTACCTAAAAACCTGTAAACACTAATAGAATAAATACATGTAGAAAATATGATTGAGAGATATTGACATATCACACATGCAAAAGCACATATGTGTCTAAAATCTATATATTTATATTATACATCCAAAGAGACATGACAGAAAATATGCTATTGAATATGTAGTTGCACAAAAACTGTATTTATGATTTATGTCTCTAACAAATGCTGATGCTTTTTCTTTACTGAACAATGAACATGGAATTACTTTCTAATGCACCATATAGTTCTAAAAGTTTTCAAATAAATTTGCATTACAGTACCTTAAAATAGTGTTAAAGGTATAAAATATTTTTTCTGTAATAAGATAAATGTTAAATTAATTTTTCATGAATAATTGTAAGTAAACACCAAAGAGACTATCTAGTTGTGAAACAAAACTTGGGATTAAAGATGTGAACAGAATACTTAGAAGTTTATTGACCTGTAATATTATTATATACTTTCCAAACATGATTTTTAATTTTTCTAATTTTAGCCATTCTGGTGGGTGTGTATTCCATTCCCAGCTAAATTGCATTCATCAGATGATCAATGTTTTAGGGACAATTTTATATATTTATTGTCAATTTGTTCTCTTCATAGTCTCCTTAAAACCTTTGCCTACTCCGGTGTCACAGGGATATATTTATTTTTTCAAAACTACATTATTTATTTAACATGTAATAAATTTGATATTCTTTTTATACTCATTACTATATAGATGTTTCAAAATGTTTTCATTCTAATATGGTAAATATTAATAACATAATATACAAACAAAAGCTAGTTATAGTCCTCAATAATTTTAAGAGTGAAAAGGGATTCTGAAATCAAAATTTTGAGAACTATTGCTCACAATTTCTTTGAGAAGGGATCTTGAGTGTATTTTTTTATCTATGACTTTTATATTTGAGCCACACTTCTCATCTGTATGTGACCTGAGTGAAGCTCTCATTACTGCAGGGTTCAGTGTGGAATTCCTGTTGCATGAGGCACGCTGTTCTGAATTATTCTCCATTAACAGTGTAGGAGAGTACTGATTTTTGATAGTTTGGCCAACATTTAACATTTTGTCTTTTTCTCATTTCAGTCACTGTGGTGGGTATGTAATAGTGTCACACTGTGGTTTTAATTAACATTTCCCTGTTTGATTTCTCAAATAATTTTAAGAATATTTTTATATATTTACTGTTTGGGTATCCTTTACTAAGTGAGATGTCTGTTCTAGTTTTTTGCTCATTTTGCTATTAGACTGTTTCTTATTTACTTACTGATTTGAAGCTTTTTTTTTCATATTTTGACTGAGTCCTTTTATCAGATATGTGTTTTATGTGAATTGTCTTTTTCCTTATTGGTATCTATTGAAGAACATAAGTTATTAATTTTAATATAATCCAAGTTATGCATATTTTTCTTACAATTATTGTTTTGGTGCTTTGTTTAAGAAGACAGACTAATCTAATGTCTAAAGATATTCTCCCATATTTTGTTCTAAAGACTTGACTATTACACGTCTATAGTTTTTCTTAGGAATATCATTATTACAAGTGTCCTTTTTTATTGAAATATTCTTGACATGTAACATGTAAAGTTAACGGGTACAACATGTTGATTTGATACATTTATGCACGGTAATATGATTGCCATTGCATCAATAATTAAAACCTCTATCAAGTCACATAATTATCATTTCTTTTTAGTGATTGGAATAATTAAGTCTCTTAGCAAGTTTGATGATTACAATACAATGTTGTTTTCTATATTTACTGTACTGTGCATTAGATCTCTAGGGCTTATTTATTACTCATTGCAAGTTTGTACCCCTAAACAACCATATTTCTATATTTTGATCTGTGATCTACCTGCAATTGATATTATTTTATGGTGTGGGATGGTTAATTTTAGGTATCAACTTGATTGGTCCTGTGGTGCCCAGATTAAACATTATTTCTGAATGTGTCTGTGAGGATTTTTTCCCATGAGATTAGCATCTGAATTGGTGGACTCAGTAGACTGCCCTATGCAATGTGGGTGGGCATCACCCTATCCTTTGAGAGCCAGTATGGAACAAAAGGCAAATGAATTTACCCCTTTTTTCATGCCTCACTGATGCCTCACATCTCATCTCATTTTCTCTTGCCCTCTGACTGGGATTTATTACATCATTGGCTACCTTGGTTCTTAAGTGTTGAAGGACTATGAGCTTGGTTGAAGCCTTTGTTTGAACTTCAACTGAATTATACCACTGGCTTTCCTTGGTTTCCAGCTTGCAGATGGCAGACCATGGACTTAGCCTCCATAATCTGTGAGCCATTTCTTCATAATATTCTCCTTTTAAATGTATAAAATAATTTGAATCCTATTAATTCTATTTCTCTGAAGAACCCTGCATGGTGTGAGACAGGAATCAAAACACATTTTTTTTCTTATGGGTATCTAATTGACCCAGCATTATTTATTTTAAAAGACCATCCTTTTTCCACTATACATCAGTGATGCTTTCTTTACATATCTGGAGAATGTACATGTGTGGGCCTGTTTCTAGATTCTCACTTATATTTCATTATTTAGTTTTGGACCACCTTTTCAATCTCTATGTCCCTCTCCTTCCTCATTCAAAAACTGGTGGATAATAGTAGTACTTACTTGATAAGGTTGCTAAGAGGTACTAATCAGTTAATGTATTTAAACTACAATTAAGATTTCCTGGAGTAATTGTTAAATGTGTTAGTATAATTTGATAATGATGATGATGTTCATCACTATCATTATCATCATCCTCATCTGTTTTCTCACAATCTCTTCCCTGAGCTCTTGAAGATATTTCTCATTATCTTCCATCATAGAAGCCGTTGCTTAATTGTATATCTAATTCACAGCAAACTATAGTCTCACTTTTAATCTACTTTATAAAATTGCATTTTATTCCTGCCTGGGGAAACTTCATCTGCCATTTCTTTCTTTCTTTTGTTGGATTGTAGCATCTTTGTGTAGATCAAGTACTGTTCCCTTTTTATTTACCCATCATTGTACAAGCACTTTTTTTTAAACCAACTGTTAGTAAGAAGTCTGTTAGGGGAAGGATCAGCACAATATTTCAAGCCACCTAAAATGTTTTCTTATAAAACAGGCCTTATCTAAGAGTAAAATTAGCTTTTACTTCTTCCCAGTTAATGGACATGGGCAGCTAGAGATTGTTTGCAATATAAATATTCTTTTCCTTTCTGCTGTCAAGAGACAGAGTGCTTATACATATACGAATATATGTGGGATTCTTGACTTATGAATAGATCTCTGCTTGTAGGAGCCAAGTTAGGTCCAAAAACTCCAGATGATAACAGGTATACTTTCTTTATTCCAAACTAGAAATTTAGTGTCTTCACCTTAAGAATTAACACCCTAATGATGTTTTCTGAAACAAAACAAAAAACATCACGGTACCACTGAATCCCTTTCCATGACTTCTTATTTTAGCCTTCTCCTGCATGCCTCCCACACTATCACCACTTTATTTTGATATTGGATATTTATATTTTCTATAAATATACATAAGTGTATACATATATATTTGTATTTTGTCTAGGTGTCTTATTTTTTCCTAGTTAAATTATGTTTTGTTTTATTCTCTTTTTGTGTTTCATCTCTAGGAAGAGAAGGGGCAATTTAACTTGAGGACCCCACAAAAATAAAACTCACTTTACATGTTCAAACCAGGAAAACATAAAATGTATCATTTTTAAATTTTGGTGAGATGATTGCATTTTAAAGGTTTATACTGTAATAGGTACTTTACTTTCCTATCAAGTGTCATCTTGTAAATATCTAAATTATTTTTATATCTGAGTTTGCCATTCTAAAAGGAACCACAAGATATGGGTACATACTGTGTCACCTGGCACCACCTGTAGGTTAAGAAGTATGTAGACACCTTGCATGAAGGTAATTTATTTATTTTACCTTATATACTTATGAAATCAACTGGAAATGCAAAAGAAGCAAATTATACCTTATATCATATGCCTGGAAAATTATGTACAGAGTAAGCACATCATAGATTTTGAGATTAAACTAATCATTTTCTGGAGGAGACCTTGCATAATTTTCCTAAATTTCAACATCTTGATTCACATAGTTTATCAAAAGAAATTGTTCTTCCATAAGATCACCTAAGACACCTCACAGATCCAGGACACTTCTATATTTGGCTAGAATGAAAACTTTTGAAACTCATTCTTCTTGTGATAATGGAATTTTAGTCTGACTTACCCAGTTCTCTGATGGTTTAGTGTTATAAATTTACAGTGGTGGATTGGGTTCACTAGGTTTAGAAACAGTGTAAAAGTAACTGGCCCCAAAAGGGAAGTTTGACCAAAGTTCGACCATGGGCTCGTACCAAAATGTATAGGGTACTTCAGAGTCAGAGTGATAAAACAAATTCTTAAATATGATCTATGTCTTATATGTACAAGCAAACTAAATTATACTTAAGGCAGTTTAAACCATATAATATAATAACCTCTTAACTACATGCTGCAGATATCATCACTCAAAACAATTCTGATAGTGGGAGTGGGGAAATCAAGATTCCAGAGTAGAGAGATGTGGAGCTCACCTCCTCTGACAAATACGTCAAAAATACACCTATATGTGGAACAATTCTCACAGAATACCTACTGAAAGCTTGCAGAATATCTCAAAGCTGTAAGAACAATCCCCACATAACCAGGCTGGACCAAGGGAAAAGGGAGAAGAAGAGGAATCAGGACAGGATCTGTGCCCCTGGGAGAGAGCTGTGAAAGAGGAAAGGTTCCCTCACCCTGGGAACTTCCTTCACCAGCTGGGAGGTCCATCAGAACAGATAGGGAGCTTCAGAGGCTGGAGAGGAGAATGTGGGAGCTTGTCTGCACCCCTGAAATAAACAAATGGGACCTAATCAAACTTTTAAGCTTTTGCACAGCAAAGGAAACCTAAACAAAACAAAAAGACAACATATAAACTGGGAAAATGTATTTGCAAACAATGCGACCAACAAGGGCTTAATTTCCACAAAACATTTCTCCCAAGAAGACATACAGATAGCCAATAGGCACATAAAAAGATGCTCAATATCGCTAATTATTAGAGAAGTGCAAATCAAAACACAGTGAGGTATCACCACACACTGGTCAGAATGGCCATCATCAAAAAAGCTTACAAATAATAAATGCTAAAGAGGGTGTGGAGAAAAGGGAACCCTCCTATACTGTTGGTGGGAATATAAATTGGTGCAGCCACTATGGAAAACAGTATGGAGGTTCCTTAAAAAACTAAAAATAGAGTTACCATATTATCCAGCAATCCCACTCCTGGGCATATATCCAGAAAAGACGAAAATTCAAATTTGAAAAGGTACATGCACCCCAAATATGTTCGTAGCAGCACTATTTATAATAGCCAATACATGGAAGTGTCCACCAACAGATGACTGGATAAAAAAGATGTGGTGTATATATATATATATATATGTATATATATATATATATATATATATATATATATATATATATATATATGTATATATATATATATATACACAATGGAATATTACTCAGCCATACAAAAGAATGAAATAATGCCATTTGCAGCAACATGGATGGACCTAAGATTATCATACTAAGTGAAGTCAGACAGAGAAAGACAAATATATGATAGCACTTATATGTGGAATCTAAAAAATAGTACAAATGACCTTATTTACAAAACAGAAACAGACTCACAGACATAGAAAACAAACTTATGGTTACCAAAGGGAAAGGGTTGGAGGAGGGATAATTTGGGAGTAGGAGTTTAACAGATGCATACTACCATATGTATAATAAAATAAGCAACAAGGATTTACTGTATAGCGCAAGGAACTATATTCAATATCTTGTAATAAATTATAATGGAATAGAATCAAAAAATAAATATATACATACATACATATATATATATATATATATATATATATACATATATATATATATATATATATATATATAACTGAATCACTTTGCTGGAGCTGTACAGCTGACACTAACACAATATTGTAAATCAACTATAGTTCAATTAAAAAAAAAAAATTCTAAACATGATTAGTTTTCTGGGATATCTTCCATAGCTCAGTGGCCACTAATTGGATCAAGGGGGCCAAAGATCTATTACTTTTCATTTTTCTGTGCCAGATTACTATAGAAAACAACACAGATGTTGTTGAATTGTGAAGCAAATACTCAATTTCATTTCCTTGAAAAGGAGGTCACAAAATATTTGTACTTGTTTATAAACTCAGGTGAAAGGAAAACATTATACATCACTGAGACACATGAAATAGCTGTCCTTTTAGCAAAGAGAGAGAGAGAAATATCCATTTTATAGAACTAATCAGCTCTAGAATTCAAAAAGGATAAATTTTTAAAAAGCAATTAAAACACATCATTATTTACGTAGCTTTTTTATTATAAAGGATCCATTGTTTTTAGGAAGAAAATGCAAGGAATACTAGAAGTAGGGGCAGAAGTTAACCTGTAATAACAAGCTAAACCTGATATCACATAAATCATAACACATAAATCCGAAGTAATTCTCAAAATTGTTTTTATATCAATTTATAATTCTGTTTTACATAAAGCAATATGTTTCTCTTTATTTTCAATTTTTTTTTTCATTTTTTAAACATCTTTATTGGCATATAATTGATTTACAATGTTGTTAGTATCTGCTGTATAACAAAGTGAATCAGCTATATGTATACATACATCCCCATATGCCCTCCCTCTTGGGTCTCCCTCCCACACTCCCTATCCCACCCCTCTAGGTGATCACAAAGCACCAAGCTGATCTCCCTGTACTATGCAGCTGCATCCCACTAGCTATCTATTTTACATTTGGCAGTGTATATATGTCCATGCCACTCTCTCACTTCGTCCCAGCTTACCCTTCCCCCTCCCCATGTCCTCAAGTCCATCTTCTACTTCTGTATCTTTATTCCTCTCCTCCCCCTAGGTTCATCAGAACCATTTTTTCTTTTGTTTTTTTAGATTCCAGATATATGTGTTAGCATATGGTTATTTGTTTTCCTCCTTCTGACTTACTTCACTCAGTATGACAGACTCTAGGTCCATCCACCTAACTACAAATAAGTCAATTTTGTTCCTTTTTATGCTGAGCAATATTCCATTGTATATATGTGTCATATCTTATTTAATCATTCATCTGTTGATGGGCATGTAGGTTGCTTCCTTCATAGCTACTGTAAATAGTGCCACAATGAATATTGTGATCCATGACTCTTTTTGAATTATGGTTTTCTCAGGGGATATGCCAGTAGTGGGACTGCTGGGTCATATGGTTGTTCTATTTTTAGTTTTTTAAGGAACTTCCATACTGTTCTCCATAGTGGCTGTATCAATTTACATTCCCACCAGCAGTGCAAGAGGGTTCCCATTTCTCCACACCCTCTCCAGCATTTATTGTTTGTAGATTTTTTCATGGTGGCCATTATCACTGGTGTGAGGTGATACCTCATTGTAGTTTTGATTTGCATTTCTCTAATGATTAGTGATGTTGAGCATCCTTTGCTGTGTTTGTTGGCAATCTGTACATCTTCTTTGGAGAAATGTCTATTTAGATCTTCTGCCCATTTTCGGATTGGGTTGTTTGTTTTTTTGATACGGAGCTGCATGAGCTGCTTGTATATTTTGGAGATTAATCCTGTGTCAGTTGTTTCATTTACAAATATTATCTCCCATTCTGAGGGTTGTCTTTTTGTCTTGTTTATGGTTTCCTTTACTGTGCAAAAGCTTTTAAGTTTCATTAGGTCCCATTTGTTTATTTTTGTTTTTATTTCCATTTCTCTAGGTGGGTCAAAAAGGACCTTGCTGTGATTTATGTCATAGAGTGTTCTGCCTATGTGTTCCTCTAAGAGTCTTGTAGTGTCTGGCCTTACATTTAGGTCTTTAATCCATTTTGAGTTTATTTTTGTGTATGGTGTTAGGGACTGTTCTAATTTCATCCTTTTACATGTAGCTGTCCAGTTTTCCCAGCACCACTTATTGAAGAGGCTGTCTTTTCTCCAGTGTATATTCTTGCTTCCATTATCAAAGATAAGGTGACCATATGTGCATGGGTTTATCTCTGGGCTTTCTATCCTGCTCCATTGATCTATATTTCTGTTTTTGTGCCAGTACCATACTGTCTTGATTACTGTAACTTTGCTTTATAGTCTGAAGTCTGGGAGTCTGATTCCTCCAGCTGCGTTATTCTTTCTCAAGATTGCTTTGGCTATACAGGGTCTTTTGTGTTTCCATACAAATTGTGAAATTTTTTGTTCTAGTTCTGTGAAAAATGTCACTGGTAGTTTGATAGGGATTGCATTGAATCTGTAGATTGCTTTGGGTAGTACAGTCATTTTCACGATGTTGATCTTTTCAATCCAAGAAATGGTATATCTCTCCACCTGTTTGTATCATCTTTAATTTCGTTCATCAGTGTCTTATAGTTTTCTAAATACAGGTCTTTTGTCTCCTTAGGTAGGTTTATTCCTAGGTATTTTATTTTTTTTGTTGCAATGGTAAATGGGAGTGTATCCTTAATTTCTCCTTCAGATTTATCATCATTAGTGTATAGGAATGCAAGAGATTTCTGTGCATTAAGTTTGTATCCTGCAACTTTACCAAATTCATTGATTAGCTCTAGTAGTTTTCTGGTACCATCTTTAGGATTTTCTATGTATAGTATCATGTCATCTGTTTCTTTTTCTTCTCTGATTGCTGTGGCTATAACTTCCAAAACTATGTTGAATAATAATGGTGAGAGTGGGCATCCTTGTCTTGTTCCTGATTTTAGAGGAAATGGTTTCAGTTTTTCACCAATGAGAATGATGTTGGCTGTAGATTTGACATATATGGCCTTTATTATGTTGAGGTAAGTTCCCTCTATGCCTGCTTTCTGGAGAGTTTTTATCATAAATGGGTGTTGAATTTTGTCAAAAGATTTTTCTGCATCTATTGAGATTATAATATGGGTTTTCTCCTTCCATTTGTTTATATGGTATATCTCAATGATTGATTTGCGTATACTGAAGAATCCTTGCATTCCTGGGATAAACCCCACTTGATCATGGTGTATGATCCTTTTAATGTGCTGTTGGATTCTGTTTGCTAGTATTTTGTTGAGGATTTTTCCATCTATGTTCATCAGTGATATTGGCCTGTAGTTTTCCTTCTTTGTGACATCTTAGTCTGGTTTTTGTATCAGGGTGATGGTGGCCTCGTAGAATGAGTTTGGGAGTGTTCCTCCCTCTGCTATATTTTGGAAGAGTCTGAGAAGGATAGGTGTTAGCTCTTCTCTAAATCTTTGATAGAATTCGCCTGTCAAGCCATCTGGTCCTGGGCTTTTGTTTGTTGGAAGGTTTTTAATCACAGTTTCAATTTCAGTGCTTGTGATTGGTCTGTTGATATTTTCTATTTCTTCCTGATTCAGTCTCGGAAGGTTGTGCTTTTCTAAGAATTTGTCCATTTCTTCCAGGTTGTCCATTTTATTGGCATATAGTTGCTTGTAGTAATCTCTCACGATCCCCTGTATTTCTGCAGTGTCATTTGTTACTTCTTCTTCATTTCTAATTCTATTGATTTGAGTCTTCTCCCTTTTTTCTGATGAGTCTGGCTAATGGTTTATCAATTTTGTTTATCTTCTCAAAGAACCAGCTTTTAGTTGTATTGATCTTTGCTATTGTTTCCTTCATTTCTTTTTCATTTATATCTGATCTGATCTTTATGATTTCTTTCCTCTGCTAATTTTTCGGTTTTGTTCTTCTTTCTCCAGTTGCTTTAGGTGTAAGGTTAGGTTCTTCATTTGAAATTTTTCTTGTTCCTTGAGATAGGAATGCATTGCTATATACTTCCCTCTTAGAGCTGCTTTTGCTGCATCCCATAGGATTTGCATCATCGTGTTTTCATTTTCAATTTTTTCTAAGTATTTTTTTATTTCTTCAGTGATCTCTTGGTTATTTAGTAGTATATTGTTTAGTCTCCATTTGTTTGTATTTTTTAAGTTTTTTTCCTGTAATTGATATCTAGTCTCATACTGCTGTGGTTGGAAAAGATACTTGATACAGTTTTAATTTTCTTAAATTCAGCAAGGTTTCATTTGTGACCCAAGATATGATCTATCCTGGAGAACGTTCCATGAGCACTTGAGAAAAACGTGTATTCTGTTGTTTTTAAAGGAATGTCCTATAACTATCAATTAAGTCCATCTTGTTTAATGTGTCATTTAAAACTTGTGTTTCCTTATTTGTTTTCATTTTGGATGATCTGTCCATTGGTAACAGTGGGGTGTTAAAGTCCCCTACTATGATTGTGTTACTGTCGATTTCCCATTTTATGGCTGTTAGCATTTGCCTTATGTATTGGGGTGCTCGTATGTTGGCTGCATAAATATTTACAAATGTTATATCTTCTTCTTGGATTGATCCCTTGATCATTATATAGTGTCCTTCTTTGTCTCTTGTAATAGTCTTTAAAGTCTATTTTGTCTGATATGAGAATTGCTACTCCAACTTTCTTTTGATATCCATTTGCATGGAGTACCTTTTTCCATCCCCTCACTTTCAGTTTGTATGTGTCCCTAGGTCTGAAGTGGGTCTCTTGTAGACGATATATGTATGGGTCTTGTTTTTGTATCCATTCAGCCAGTCTATGTCTTTTGGTTGGAGCATTTAATCCATTTACATTTAAGGTAATTATCAATATGTATGTTCCTATTACCATTTTCTTAATTGTTTTTGTAGGTCTTTTCCTTCTTTTGTGTTTCCTGCCTAGAGAAGTTCCTTTAGCATTTGTTGTAGAGCTGGTTTGGTGGTGCTGAATTCTCTTAAACTTTGCTTGTGTTTAAAGCTTTTAATTTCTCTGTCGAATCTGAATGAGATCCTTTCTGGGTAGAGTAATCTTGGTTGTAGGTTTTCCCCATTCATCACTTAAAATATGTCCTGCCACTCCCTTCTGGCTTGCAGAGTTTCTGCTGAAAGATCAGCTGTTAACCTTATGCGGATCCCCTTGTATGTTAGTTGTTGCTTTTCCCTTGCTGTTTTTAATATTTTTTCTTTTTAATTTTTGATAGTTTGATTAATATGTGTCTTGGCGTGTTTCTCCTTGGATTTATCCTGTTAGGGACTCTCTGCACTTCCTGGACTTGATTGACTATTTCCTTTCCCATGTTAGGGAAGTTTTCAACTATAATCTCTTCAACTATTTTCTCAGATCCTTTCTTTTTCTCTTCTTCTTCTGGGACCCCTACAATTCGAATGTTAGTGCATTTAATGTTGTCCCAGAGGTCTCTGAGACTGTCCTTAATTCTTTTCATTCTTTTTCCTTTATTCTGCTCTGTGGTAGTTATTTCCACTATTTTATCTTCCAGGTCACTTCTCCGTTCTTCTGCATCAGTTATTCTGCTACTGATTCCTTTTAGAGAATTTTTAATTTCATTTATCGTGTTGTTCTTCATGTTTGTTTGCTCTTTAGTTCTTCTAGGTCCTTGTTAAACGTTTCTTGTATTTTCTCCATTCTGTTTCCAAGATTTTGGATCATCTTTACTACCATTAGTCTGAATTCTTTTTCAGGTAGACTGCCTATTTCCTCTTCATTTGTTTGGTCTGGTGGGTTTTTACCTTGCTCCTTCACCTTCTGTATGTTTCTCTGTCTTCTCATTTTGCTTAACTTACTGTGTTTGGGGTGTCCTTTTTGCAGGCTCAGGTTCATAGTTTCCGTTGTTTTCAGTGTCTGCCCCCAGTGGGTAAGGTTGGTTCAGTGACTTGTGTAGGCTTCTTGGTGGAGGGGACTGGTGCCTGTGTTCTTGTGGGTGGGGCTGGTTCTTGTCTTTCTAGTGGGCAAGGCTGTGTCTGGCAGTGTGTTTTGGGGTGTCTGTGAACTTTGTATCATTTTATGCAACCTCTCTTCTAATGGGTGGGGTTGTGTTCCTGTTGCTAGTTGATTGGCCTGGGGTGTCCAGCACTGGAGTTTCCTGGCTGCTGGGTGGAGCTAGGTGTTAGCGTTGAGACAGAGATCTCTGGGAGAGCTCTCGCCGATTGATACTATGTGTTGCTGGGAGGTCTCTGGTGGTCAAATGTCCTGAACTCGGCTCTCCCACCTCAGTGTCTCAGGCCTGACATCAGGCTGGAGCACCAAGACCCTGTCACTCACATGGCTCAGAAGAAAAGGGAGAAAAGAAAGAAAGAAAAAAAAAAATTTTTTTAAATAAATAAAATTAAATTAAAAAAAAATTTAATTATTGAAAAATATAGAAAAGTAATTTAAAAAAAGAGAAAAAAGGAAAAAAGAAGAGAGCAACCAAACCAATAAACAAATCCACCAATGATAACAATTGCTAAAATCTAAACTAAGATAAACATAAAACCAGAAACAAGTCAGTCACAGACAGCAAACCCCAAGTCTACAGTTGCTCCCAAATTCCACCACCTCAATTTTGGGTTGTTTCGTTGTCTATTCAGGTATTCCACAGATGCAGGGTACCTCTAGTTGCTTGTGGGGATTTAATCCACTGCTCCTGAGGCTGCATGGAGAAATTTCCCTTTTTCTTCTTTGTTCACACAGCTCCTGGGGTTCAGATTGGTTTTGGCCCCACCTCTGCGTGCAGGTTGCCCTCAGGCTTCTGTTCCCGTCCAGACAGTATGTGGTTAAAGCAGTGGCTGATTCGGGAGCTCTGGCTCACTCTTGCTGGGGAGAAGGAGGGGTACAGTATTTATAATTGGAAAGCAGGATGAGCCCGTGGCAGCAGAGGCTGGCATGACTTTGCAACAGCCTGAGGAGCACCGTTTGTTCTCCCGGGGAAGTTGTCCTTGGATCAGAGGACCCTGGCAGTAGTGGGCTGCACAGGCTCCCCTGGTGGCAGGGGGTGGGGGGGGGTGGTGTGTGTGGATAGTGACCTGTGCTTACACACAGGCTTCTTGGTGGCTGAAGCAGCAGCGTTAGCGTTTCACGCCTGTCTCTGGTGTCTGCGCTGGTAGCCGCAGCTCACGCCTATCTCTGGAGCTTGTTTAGGTGGTGCTCTGAATCCCCTCTCCTCACGCACCCCTGAAACAATGGTCTCTTGCCTCTTAGGCAGGTCCAGACTTTTTCCAGGACTCCTTTCCTGGCTAGCTTTGTATCACTAGCCCCCTTCAGGCTGTGTTCACGCAGCCAACCCCAGTACTCTCCCTGGGATCTGACCCCCAAAGCCCAAGCCTCAGCCTCCAGCCCCACCCACCTCAGCAGGTGAGCAGACAAGCCTCTCGGGCTGGTGAGTGCTGGTCAGCACCGATCCTCTGTGCGGGAATCTCTCTGCTTTGCCCTCTGCACCCCTGTTGCTGCGCTCTCCTCCGTGGCTTCAAAGCTTCCCCACCCCCCAACCCCCATCTCTACAGTGAAGGGGCTTCCTAGTGTGTGGAAACTTTTCCTCCTTCACAGTTCCCTCCCAGAGGTGCAGGTCCTGTTCCTATTCTTTTGTCTCTGTTTTTTCTTTTTTCTTTTGCCCTACCCAGGTACATCGTGATTTTCCTGCCTTTTGGGAAGTCTGAGGTCTTCTGCCAGCATTCAGTAGGTTGTATTTTTGATGTATTTGTGGGGAGGAAGGTGATCTCCACGTCTTACTCCTCCGCCATCTTGAAGGTCTCCCTGTTTCTCTTTAAAATAAATTTACACTGGGTTTAATTCTGACTTTTGATGTAAATTTACATACATGAAACTTAATTTTAATTTTCACTAAACCTTATTCTTGAAAGGGAATTCATTTTTATCCTTATTGCATAAAGATAAAAAAATCAGAGCTAAATGTTTAGATATTTATGAAAAAATTTAGGTAATTACTTTTTAAATTATATACATTTCAGATGTACAGCATTAAAATTCAACATCTGTATACACTACTACTTAATTACTTTAAAAATTTGAGAGTCAAAAAATAGTAGTTATGATGGAAACCATTACATACTTATAGAATTATCTAAAATATTGTTATTTGCTTAGATTGAGTCTATTTTAAACATCTTTTTTAAACTTGAAGCTATTTTGCAGAAACATCAAGGTAAAGGACTGAACTTAAGAGTTGAAAATGTAGCATGTGAAACATACTCATGACGGTTTTAATTACATTTCTTGAGTCAAAGGACTTAGTGGGAAGTAAAAATTTTAAAACATGATTCATAATAAAACCGTCTGATGATGAGTGCTAAGTACAATTTAGGGGAAAAAATACATGAATTTTTATAAAATTCTCCACTTCATGTCTTTCAGATATATTTTACTTTCTTAATGTCATAAAAATCAATGCTCAAATGAACACTCAGGCATTAGATATAAACTACTCTATACTCAATTTTTCCAGTAAACAGAATGAAACCTAAAGTAGATAAATCATTGGTGTAATCTTCTGACATTATAAGTGACCAATCAAAGCAAGTTCATGCCATTGAATACTTTGATTTTCACCTTATAATGAGTATACTTATTTCTTGTTTCAGCTCCAACAGCTAAGGAGCTTATACGTTGTTTCTCTTGTTCCTACAAGAAAAAGCCAGCTATTCTGGGACTCATTAGAGAACTGAGGTTGCAGAGAAAACCACTGTGCCCAAAATCTGGAGAGATAGAAGCATCTGGGGATATGCAGGAACTGAGTTATGGTTCTGCTTACCTGGAGCAGAAGCCACTGGAGCTATAAACTGGTAGGAACACTTAAGTGGTCACTTTGAAGAACTGCTGGAGGCTGAATGTGGACTATATTTAGAGTGAGAAACCCTGGGAGCCACAGTCTTAGGGAAACCCACAGACATCCATGGACTTCTCCTCCTGGAATACTATCAGGTTATAATTAATCAAAGAAAGATCCCTCCTAGGCTCTGGAATGCAGAGGGGGAAAGTAACCATTGTAAAATACACATAGATCCTTTTAGATAAAAAAAGGCCGACACTCCAAGGGAAAGAACTTTTCTAGAGGACAACTCTGAAACTTACTGGTAGCTGGGGAAGGAAATTCCTCCCTATTCTAGCTACCTCCAAACTTTCTGTCTCACCTAAAGGAGAAGAAAGGAAAACAATAGTCAACAGAGGTAAAAGCTGTAAGGCTGTAGATTGAGAATGCTTCAGCCAGAGAAGGGAATAAGGGATAGAATTTAAAAACAGCTATTCCAATAGAGATACACTGTGAGGGTCACTGTTCTGATACATATACCCACTGGTAGACTGAGATTTAATCAGATTATATAATGTTCTTATTCTTCTAAACTTGCTGCCACACCAACAGTGTTCTGGAATAACAATGACTTGCAAATGAAGAAATGCAAGAAACAAATTCTATCTGGGTTTAGTATTTAACATTTTTTAATTTATATGTTTTATGTATTTTTCACTTATCCCTGGTTTTCTACTCAAATCTTGGGGTTTGGTATGACACAAGTGGCAGGATAAAGTAGTAACAAAGTCAAAGAAGAATAGCACAGGTGCTTAAGGAAGATACAATATAGTGTCAGGATTAAATATTTCCAAAGGTTAGAGCAATCTCCAGGCAAAGAGTCAAGATGTGAAGCTTGTTAGCATCATCATTATCATTATTAGTACGGTTCACATATTCAGTGTCTGTCTTTTATATATTATATATTGTGTATTATGTTCTGTATGTCATAAGGCACAAGTGGTCCATCTCTATCTTCTATTACTAAACACATAATATTATCCCAATTGTGGCAATTTTTCAATTACTAATCTCCCAGCTCCATATCCCCACCCTCTATACTCTGCTCTCTGAAGCTGCCACTGGGATTCAGCAAACCACATTTTTGCTTTGCCAGATGGCTCCCTGTTAGTCTCTGCAAATAGGGCATTCTGAAAGGAGACAGCAAAGCCAGAGGAGGAAAAAGTTCTTTCCTCTTTTCTCTCTGCTTCTTACAGGTTTTCTGTGGGCTTACTGACTCCTCACTGTTCTTTTGAGGGTCACACCTGAATGCTTCCTCATTCCTTATAGCAGTTCCTTTCATGCAGGAGATGAATCCAGTTTGCAGATGAATCAAACACTTACAGACAACTACATCATATCCCAGCGCCAGCCAGTTGGTACCACCTCCAAAGGTCTATGTCCCAATCCAACGGGGTGCCTCTCTTGAGTTCAGAGACACTTCATCCAAAGAGCAATACCTTCTCCTCCAGGACAGACTTTGAGCTACATGGGGGCCCCTCTCTAATTTCTTAAATCTTAATAATTTCCTCCTTTTGCCATTTTTCTTCAGATCTAAGAGGGTACCTACTCCCTGCAATTGCCACCTCCTTGATATCTTAAAGTTCTCTTATTGTCTTTGAAGTCACCTAGCTAGCAAAATTATACCTAATTAACACTTTGTAAAATATTGATTTCTCTCTGTTAGAATAACAGAGTGCTTTCTTTTTCCATACTGGAGACTGACTGCTTTATCCATTGCCACAGAGCATGTCCTCATACCTAGAGACTGTAGAGATGAGAATTAAACTAAAGAGCTGAACCATTCTAAAACTGAGTTCTTTCAACCATACACTACTATACTGGATATTGCAAAGACAGGGAACCTACACTGCTATTGGAAGAAAAGGTAACCAGCCATTTGACATTGTAGTAGTTTAACCATAGATGCCTGAATCTTAGCTACCAAACTGTAGTTGAAGGGAAAGCAAAACAAGTGAAAACAAAGAAACAGAGACACAGATTAACAACATAAACTCATGGTAGAATCTATTGTAAGAATTGTGGTGCTCAAGAATGAGTTAATATTTAATGATTATTTTTGAGGCTTTTGTACACGTCTGTAAAAAAGAGAGCTTTTCTGAGACACATACAAATGAAAACAAAAGATTCTGCCCTAAAATGTGAGATCAGAATGGATGAAATTCCTGCCATTTAAGTCAATACCATTTGGAAAACTTAGAAGTGGAACTGAGTGCAATTTGGAAAGGATGCAGAATCTCAAAATCAGACAGGTTTTTAGAAGTATTTTTTAATGGAGATGGTAACCCTATTGTAAATCTGAAAAGTTACTTAAAAGTAGTTCATATAAACCAAATTTTTTTGATCCTTAATTTATTTTATCTTTGGTTCCTTCTTATCTGCAGAAAAGATAGCACCACCATAGGAAAAAAAAATCTAAATACACAGCATCTTTGCTTACAATGCACACAGGCAGTATATTTAGTTCTAATAACAGTTTAATCAACGATGCTTGTTAGTATTAGTCTATATATGCAAGAGAATGATCAAGAAGCCAATGAGACTCTGAGTCCTTTCACACAGAGGAAGGTCTCACAGCTAATTAAAGCGCTGTGAAGTCTTTTGAGGGTCTATGACCACCATCAACTTTGCTGCTTTATCTTAGATGCCAACCTCTTCATCAACACTTGCTGAATAAACTTATTTCTTCTAATCTATTTTCAGGCTCTGCTTTGCTTATGACAAATTTTAGTTATGATGTACATTGGGAGGTACGGATCTTACTTCACTTAGCAGCCTGTTAAATTCTCCAAAGTTGAAAGCCATGCCTTTCTTATTTTAGAAACAACCACTGCTTAGCATAGAACTTTGCACCCAATAAGATTCAAGCATATTAGTTTAAAAAAAATTTTTGGCCCTATTACTGAGCTTGAAGAAATCAGTAAGATAATATAATTTACTAATGGATTGGGACTGCCATATATACACTAATATGTATAAAATGGATAACTAATAAGAACCCGCTGATAAATAAATAAATAAATAAATAAATACATACATACATACATACATACATACCATACCCTACCCTACCCTACCCTACCATATCATACCATACCATACCAAAAAAAAAGAAAGATCAACGATGGGGGTTAATAACTTCCCAAGATCAAAATACCTATCAGCCTTAGCAGAATAAAATGTACTAATATGTAAAAAAAAAAAAAAAAAAAAAAAGGTATACTTTAAAGAAAATATTATGGTATACATGATTTGGCCTGTAATCAATCCATCCTTAGCAAATATGGGCTGAATAACAATGCAGTCCTAATCTTAGCTTGAGGACACACACAGTCAACCTGTTATAATTAATGTAATATATGACACATTAAATTCATATATAGACATATCTTTCCATGTGTAAACCTTTACGTACAGTTTTCACTGCATCCTTCTGCCTAATTTAATTATGTACCTTTGCAATGATCACATGAGTTAAATTTTATGAGTTAAAATTTCAGTTTATATTTCTGTAATATTTCCTACTTTTAAATAAATTTCCAATTTTTATACCTTACTGAAACACTGGAAATAATTTCAAAATTGTAAATCCTACTGTTTTATCTCTATCACAATTAGGAATGTTTTAAAGAGTTTAAAACACATCTGCAGATGTGACTGAATTAGTAATTGAATTATTTGTATATTTCTCCTTTCAAAACTATATTATTTCTAATTAAAATAATGTATGCTTATTGATTTAATAGCACTCAAACTTCACTAAGGAAAGTCATGTTAAAAATTGATGTGTTCCTTTCATACTTTTTCACACTACACTTATTTCCATATAGATGGGATCAGTTATACATGCTATTTTACAATTGGATTCTTTAACCTAAAATGTAGCTATTTTCTAAATCAATAACTATGGAGCTAATTCATTTTCTGATGATTTTATTTTTCTCATTGGTATAAAATCTGCTTCAGTAATTATCTTAGAAACTGCAATCTTATTAACTACTGCTTTATGTCTCTGACAAATTCCTAGAAGGAAAACTTACAGGTCAAAGTGTTTTCCTGTTTTAAAATGTTATGGATACCACCAGACTTCATTTCATAAAGATAATTAGTTCATAATTCTACCAGCAGTTTTGAGATATACTCATTAAAGTTATATCAATCTTAGCAACTTTATAAAAAAATGTACCTTTTACTACCGTTATGTTTGCACATCGTTTCTCATGTTTTTATGTACTTCTGTTTTCTACTCTGTGAATATTGTTTATATAACTTCCCCAATTTCAACTGGTTTTATTTTAATGATTTTATCAATTTATAACATATACATTTAGCTACAAACCACTCATGCAGCCATTCACACACTCTCTTTCCCCCTATGCTGCTTAACTCCAATGAGTTCAGTGACGTTGAAATCCCATAAGACGAAAGCAGCCTGGCCCCTTAATCACTGCTTGAGGGACGGCCATCAACTAGTCAGGAATATCTGTTTGGGGATCAATGTGGACAAAGATAAATCCTGTTGTTTTAAGACACCGAATGTTGAGTTTTTCTGTTACTGGAATTCAATTGTCCTGCCTGACATATTCAGAATATACAATTTTAAAAATCAATCTGTCAATGGTTTGCTTTATGGCACCTGTGTTTCTGATTGTTTAAGTTTTCCATTTCCGTGAGATCCTAAAAAACATTCTTCAATAATTTCTTGTAATTGCATCATTTTAACCTTTGCTATTAATTTTTAATAAAACCAGATTTATGGCCTGGTTTAATCAGATCAGTTAAAAATAAGAAAAATAAAACTTTTTGTTTTTGCAAACATATCACTAAAATTTGGGAGTCTCCATCCACATATTAGTCATAAGTTATATAAATGATAATACTAATATTATGTACATTATAAAGCATAAGTTAAAATAGAAAATAAAACAAAGATCAAAACAATTCATAAACTATATTATCAATAGATATAATTACACACATACATAAACATTAATACATATATAATTTTATGTGTTCAATCATAATTTACAATTAAGTTTACAAGGAGATGTAAATATGTATTCCTTTTCAGTTAAGAACAAAAATACCAAAAAAAGTATAAAAGGAAGAGGTGTTCAGCTCATGAAGAACTTATTTTTATTAAATAAAAAACTAGAAACAGTTGAGAACAAGGAATATGCAATACTATATACAAAAGTTTTTACCCTTTTTTCCTTTTCAAAAATCATTACTACAGAATAGTGGATTGTTTAAGCTTTAAAAAAAGCATAAATGCACTTCCTTGGTGGTGCAGTGGTTGAGAATCTGCCTGCCAATGCAGGGGACCCTGGTTCGAGCCCTGGTCTGGGAAGATCCCACATGCCGTGGAGCAACTAGGCTCGTGAGCCACAACTACTGAGCCTGCGCGTCTGGAGCCTGTGCTCCGCAACAAGAGAGGCCGCGATAGTGAGAGGCCCGCACACTGTGATGAAGAGTGGCCCCTGCTTGCCGCAACTAGAGAAAGCCCTCGCACAGAAATGAAGACCCAACACAACCAAAAAATAAATAAACAAAAAAAATATAAAAATAAATTAATTTTAAAAAAAAAGCATAAGAGATCACAAAGTCCAACACTCACTGAGATCCACAAATTTTATGTAACTTTTATAAGTCAAGCGTTAATTAACTTAGTTCTTCTATAAATATAATAATCAGTAGAAGAGAACTAGACAATTTGATTTTTATCTGGTCTTTACAAATCTCTGTCTCTGTCTATGTACATGTATATGTATGTGTGTGTCTGTGTGTATTCTAAGTGATCTGTTTCCATGAGACCTAAAAAGATAAATCATACCCTAGGCGATGATTAAAATTTAAGTCATCTATGATCCACAAATAAATACACATTACTAGAGGAATATGAAACTATGTTAATATTTCCAAATATTTGCTCCACGGAAATTAGTTTTAAAGTATTTATGACTAAAGACATATTGTAAATATATATATTTTTTTATTTTTTCTTGGCAGAATTTTATGAAATGATTATTGAAGACTATTTATGTGTTATTTACATAAAAAGACATTTTGGTAAATTTGCTTTGAAATATTTGCTCAACAAATAACACATATTTATTGACCACTATAAACCATATTCATTCAGACATTTAAAAAAATTGAGCACCTAATAAATGCACTAGGTTTGAAACTAAGATTAATCTGCCAATAAATAGACATGATCCCTCTTATGAATTCACAGATATTATTCTAATCACAAAAATGAACCTAAAATTGTAATTTAATCATAAAGTATAATTCTTTGTTGTTTAGTTTGTATTTTTATATATCCATTGTCCATTTGGAAACTCTTTTGAGAAGTGACTATTTCCTTGGTCCAGTGGTCTTTAGTGTCACTGGTCTTTTTCTTATTGCTTTGTAAGACTTTTGTATACAAAAATTTTCATTGTTCCTATGGTTTCTCTGTGAATTTTCTATTTTTATAAAAAATATTCCATTATTCTTATAAAACATATTTAATAAATAATAATAAAATATAATAAATAATTAATTTTCCCACACCATTAATTTAAATCTATTATTTATATATATATATAACAAATATGACCTTTTTAAGCTCTTTATTATGCTTAGTTAGTCTATTGAAGTACCTTGTGTCAATATCAAACTTTCAAATTTTAAGTTTATAAATCTTGATTTCTAGTAGCATGTGTCCTTCTCTACATCTCTTTCTTAAGCTTTATTTCTTTATTTTCCTTCTCTTCCTTTTTATCCTTTACTTTCTCTTTATTCTTATTTTTTTTTCTCTTCCATTTCCTAAACTGTGAAGACTATCCTTGAACTTTTATGCCTGTCTATGAATGTTTAAATCAGCATAAATTCCATGAAAAGTCCTGTAAGAATTTTGCGTGGAATCATGTTTAACTTGTGGATTAACTCTGGGACAGTTGTCATTTTCATTAAATTATTAAATTATCTATCCATGTCCATGATATAGCTATTTATTTAGGTCTTATTATTTCCTCCAATAAATTTCTCTAATTTACTCTCATAATATTTTGACAAATTTATTCCCCTACTTGCAGCTTATTTTTCTCCTAATTTTTATTTCAAGAGGGTAGAGATTTTAAAACAGAAAGTATAATTTGATATGATACTCTCAGGCCTAAATAGGAAAATGTTAATTAAAAAAATATTAAAGACTTCCAGTCTGGATAAAATGGCATAGATGTGTTTCTTGCTCCTCTTCTCTAAGGATAAATTCTGCAAATAACATAAAAGGCAACCACAGGAGAACTCTAGAAGGTGGAAATTGGGAGCAAACTAGTTCAGGACCACAGAACTGGAGGAACGACATAAAAGCAAGGTGTTTTATATTTCTACTCCCAATGGAAGAAAGCAACACAGGCCTAGCATTTTCTGGTCCAAAACCTAACAACAGAAGGAAGACCAGGTAGGCTCATTCCTTCCCAGGATGGAACCGAAGCCCTTGGACAATACCAAACAATCCCTGTACCATCTGGCTACCAACAACAGGCACCTACTGGGAGCCCTGATAACCATAAGTGGCCAGGGGAAGAGCCTGGGGAAACTGTCCACACTAGTTTGAAACTCCCTCTCCTGATCAAGAGGCACATGGGTGGCTGGGCAACACAGGAAAAAGGGACCCACCACAAGCAATCCTTTATGGAAGCTTCTTTGTCCCTACAGGCAAACCAGGACTCTTCTTTTTCATGGAGTGACACCAGATTACTCAGTCAGCCTCAACAGTGGAGATTCAGCCCAAACAAGTGGCCCTGCCCAGGATGCCCCTTTGTCCCTTTGTCCCTAAGCATCCTTTTCCCTGCCCAGAGATAGAAGGTTGATGAAATACCAGTAGGGGAAATCCTGTCCCAACAAATGCCTAGCACAGGAAACACTTTCCTTCCCCCACAGGCAAGGGAATTCATCACAGCTGAAGACTGGATAGAGAAGCCTCTTCATCCCTTAGAGATTGAAACTCACTTTTCTAAACCCCTCATGAGAGACATCTGGTGGTTAGTACTGGAAATAGCCCTCCTACTCCCTCAGGCAGCCACGGCAGCACCAGATAAGCCAAGGAGACCAAAATAACACTGCAAAGTCTGCAAATGAAACTATTGTTGGACCCAGAGC
This sequence comes from Balaenoptera borealis, assembly GCF_965194805.1. NCBI lineage: Eukaryota > Metazoa > Chordata > Mammalia > Artiodactyla > Balaenopteridae > Balaenoptera > Balaenoptera borealis. Next base: position 44,388,043 of record NC_138862.1, read on the forward strand.
CCACAAAAGTAGACCAGGATCTATGAGCTGAACTTAAGCAGGGGAGGTGCCTGATAAAATAAAGGGTATAAATAGATCCAGAAGTATCCTACATAATAGGCAAAATGTCCAGGGTACAATACAAAGTCATTCATCATATTAAGAACCAGAAAAATCACAACTTGGAGGAGAAAATAAAATCACTGACACCAACACCAGAATGAATCAAATGGAATTAGTCCATAAGGATTTTAAAGTAGTCATCATAAAAATGCCTTAAAAACCAATTTGGAATTTTCTTAAAGCAAACAAAAAAAAATTAAATCATCAAGGAAATAAAAATTATAAAAAAAGCAAATGTAAATTATGGAATTGAAAAATATAATAACAGAAATAAAAAGGCATGCTAGATGGACTCAACAGTAGAGTGTAGATGACAGAAGATGGAATCAGTGAAGTTGAGGACAGATCAATTGATTTACCTAGTCTCAGTCACTGAAAGAAAACAGACTGGAAAAAAACATTAACGGAGATTAAAGGATCCATGGGATGATAACAAAAGGTCCTATATTGTGTCTTCTATGTCCCAGAAAGAGAAGAGAAAGAGAATTGGGCTGAAAGAGTATCTGAAGAAAATGGCCCAAAACTTCCAAATTTGGCAAAAGACACAACAGATTTAAGAAACTGAGCAAATCTCAGACGATAAAGCTGAAGAATTCTAGGTCAAAACATATCATAATAAAACTCCTGAAAACAAAAGACAAAGAAAAAAATTGTGAAAGCAGCCAGAGAGAAATGGAACATGAACTATAGGGGATGCCAATTCTAATCACATGATTTCTAATCTGGAACCAAGGAGACCAGAAGGAAGTGGCATACCATTGTTCAAGTGGTAAAAGACCAGAATTTTCTATCAAGAAAAAAATAATTCTTTAGAAATGAACATGAAATAAAGACATTCTCAGATGAAGGAAAACTAAAAGAATTTGTCTCTAGCAGACCTAAAAATTGGCTATTGGAAGTTCTTCAAATAGAAAGGAAATAATAAAAAGAAATCTTAGATTATCAGGAAAGAAGAAAGAACAATGAAAGAACATAAATATGAATATATACAATTGACTATCTCCTTCATGATTTTATAAATTATTTTTGAAGATTAAACAAAAATAATAACAGCTAACAGACCGTTAAGGGACTCATAGATGTTTGCTATTTGGCCTGAACAGTGTGTAAAACGATATGAAGGCTTTATGAGGAATATACTCCACAGTTTGGCCAAAATCCCACGCCCTAATCCCTGTTTTACACCCAATCTCAAGGTCAAATCTTATTTAAAGTGACACTTACAGGACTGGTAGAACTTGCATGAGAGATTTAGAAAGGAGTGGGATTCCAAAGGAATGGAGTTAGAAATAGTACATAGTTTTTCAGAGTGATAATTTATTTATTGTCCCATCTGCGAAGGAGTTATCAAATATCTGTAACCTTTTCTTTGTGTTCTGAAAACTGTAGTGTTTTAAAATACATAAAAATGTACTTCATCATTTTCAAAATGTACTAATAAAATTAATGCATTGTTGCACATTAAGTTAAAATACATTTGTGGGAAACTGAATATTTTACTTTTTTTCTGAGCATGACAAAAATTGTAGCATTGTGTTTTTACAGAATACAAAAGTGCAAATATTTTTGTAAAGAACTATAGACTATGAAAATACTTTCATTTTCTCTTGATCTTATAAATAGCTACAAAACAGAAGGAAATAAATTACTCCTTTTTTACTATAGCTTTTTGCCTATTCACAACAGATGTTGTTTCCACAAATTAGTTTATAATTTCTTTCATAACTCAGACAGAACAACCCTTCAATTTATAGTCAGGAAATAGATATAGTGCTACATATAATTCTAGTAATTATGTAACAAAACTGCACTTTGCTATATGAAAACGTTGGCCAACAATCATTCAGTTTAGTGTTGGGGCAACTTAATCTTCTCTTGCAACAGCTATGCAAGGCTCAGTCACAAACAACAGATTTGCCAGACTTCCACTGAGTGAAAAGTAAATGATCAGTATGAAAGTTAATAGCTAGACACCTAGCCAGCTAGTTAAATAGAGCTGATCTGTACTGCATGCAATGAATGCAAAATTTTTTTTGGGGGGGGGAATGGGGGTTGGAAACATAATCAATTTTCTACTTCATAGAACTCCAATATACTTGTCATCTAGTTTACAAATAATAATAACAACTGTGGTTTAAATAAAATGTTTTCTTTTTCTAAAGAAAAATAATTCAGTAATATTTGAATTTGATACCATATCTTAGAGTCTTGGATTTGAGAAGATGTTATTTTAGATAACACAGTTCAGAATGAAAAAGTTGTAATTTATAAACAGTGGTGGGGAAGAATGGTGTATATAGTTCAGGAAATTTATAACTCTTAAATTAAGAGCCTAGGGTCACTTTCAAGGTTTTTCAATTTATTCAATATTATGTTCATTTTATATCTTATAGACCTGAAATAGAATTTCATTAATGGTAAAATGATTAGGTTGAATGTCCTAGGGAATCACTGCTCATCTTAATATTTTACATTGGTTAATAATTTATATTCCAATGGTATTTTCTATTCATTATTTTATTTTAAGGTTAAAATATTTTATAAAATAGCTGAGGCAAGCTTACCAATCACACTTTACAGGACATATTGAAATTCAGAGAAGGAAAATAACTGTCCAAGTCCCACAGTATGTAGGTGGCAAAGGTCAAAATACAAGTTAATTTTACCATCTTGGCAACTTTTATTCAATGGCTACACAAAAACAGATATCCTTGTTATTTATAATACAAATAAGTGCATTATTTTGGAAATACATGCTTTTTAAAGTGTGATATGTTTCTATGTATTCAAACTTCTATAGAATCTAATAATTTACTTTGTGTCATAACAGTGAGTCTGAGGAGAACAGAGGGAAGTCAGTTTCAATGATGGGTTCCTGGGACTGAGACCACATAATGCCCTCAGAGACCAGTGGCCAAAATCAACATTTCTATGAACTTGAGCAATTGAAAGTTATATGTCCCACGCCTTAATTGATCTGCTTTGTGGGAAATCAAGGATTAGAGCATATTTCCACATAGTGATGGGAAGCAGGACTTTTAGATATATCATGTATTGATTTTAGTTAGTAAAAAGACCGCCACACACATCTTCTTTAGAATGTGAGATCCTAAGAGGCCAAAGAGTTGATATTAAATCTTACAATCATTACCATGTTGGACTTTAGATGGGCAGGAGAAGAAGCGCCAGGACCTGCAGGCATGATATCTCCACTCAGAAAGTGAAAACACAAGATCAAGTGATGCAAAATCTGTTTTGAATCTTGGTGGGGTAAATAGTTTGTACTAAAAAAGATATATTAAGATGAGCAGTGATTCCCTCTGGATTAACAGTATGCACCTGTATGCCTTTTCCTGTACTTTTACATATTTTTTTCTCTTATGGGTCAATGTTGCTAGTATGAAAGTGGCTCCCCAAGCAAGACAGGGACTTTGCTGCATGAGACATTTTTCCCTGTGTAAGGAGGAAAAGAGCACAGACACAAGATAACTAAAAGCTGAGTTTTAATCTTGAAGAGATAAGAATCTAGCACAGGTAAATAACACTGTTAAACTGACAGCATTTTAAGGCCCTAAGGAATGTATCTCCTGAATTACCTGTGGCCAGGTCACAGATGCCTATTCTCACCTAGCATCTACAGAGCTGAACTACCAGCTTTGTGCAGAATTGGGATTTAATTTCTAACCTAAAATACTAAGACTTGAGAAATATATGACACACTATCATTTGAAATTTGACTTTTAGTCAGTTGTCTATACAGAGTGAAAAATAAAAACTGATGAAATTAATCATATTTGTAATAGATCTCCATGAAAACAATGCTATGGAAAAAATTACCTGAAATTTTAGGCATTTTTAACAAAATGCAAGGTCAAGATTTGTATTTTCTATACATATAAATGTGTTTTATCTGGTAAGGAACTTTCCCTGGTTTACAACATTATGATTAGGAGGCTGCTTGACACAAAAAGTGTAGGAAAATATACAAATTTTTAAAAATGAAACTATATTTTTTCACTCATTGTTTGTAAAATAATATTTTTAAATAAACATTTTGTTTTCCCACTTAATTATTTTTGCTTTTGTTACCTGAGCTTTTGGTGTCATATTAAAAAACTGCCAAGGCCAATGTCAAGAAGCATTTTTCCATATATTTTCTACTAGAAGCTTTATGGTTTCAGACTTTTTTGTTTAATCCATTTTGAGTTGATTTTTGTGTATGGTCCAATTTCATTCTTTGGCATGTGGATATTCAGTTTTTCCAACACTATTTACTGAAGAGACTATCCTTTTTATGATAGCCTTTCATGAAATATTAAAGAGAAGGGAGAATTGATTATTTAAGCCAATGACTTTTCCTTAAATGTATATAATTATGTAGATTAGGTTTAATGAAAAATAGTTAGGAATGATAATCAAATAATACAAGGAAAATAAATATCAGTGCTTTAGAAATCTGAAGCAATGTATAGTAATTTTCAGAAGCTCCAAAGATTTAAGTAAATTAAGATTGTGAATTAGTTGACATCACTCTGTGCCCTCCATCCTACCAGAACTTTTTGTAAATGATAAAGGTGGATAAATATGTGTGAAAAGAGTTTATCTTTCAAACTAAACTGAGATCCTTACATTCCTGAAGCAAAGGACCTGCAGCTTCTTGGCCTCCTCTCTGCGTCTGATAAAAATCAGACCAGCTTAAGCACGATTTACTTAGAAGTTAAAAGATGATGCAATTTATATGTATTCTATATATGCCTCACTGAATAAAACAAGAACCATAATAAGATAAATACTTGATTTGGTAACTTAGTTTCACATTAATTAAAAAAATGTTATAATGTGATATGATTAAAAGTTATATAACTCTCACTAGAGATTTTTAAATTTAAGCTTTGCATAGTAATACAGATTACCTCATATGAAAGTCTTATATTTCTTCTTAAACTATTCACTATTTATCTGACTAAACAGGATGCATGCCTAGTTCTAAATATCCCTATGGTAAAACTGTCTTGTAATAACCTGCTTGGCATTTATTTCATTGTTATACAACAATTTTTCTAAATACAGAGTTTCTTTCAGGGACTATAGTTATTATACACTATGTTTATATTTCTGTACTTCTTCCATGGAAATTAACTAAGATTCTGAAACTAAACTAAAAAGCATAAGCAATGCAAATCAGTATTCATTTTAACATAATTAGTATATTAAAAATAAAGAGTGGTGCAGTGGTTGAGAATCTGCCTGCTAATGCAGGGGACACGGCTTCCCTGGTGGCGCAGTGGTTGAGAATCTGCCTGCTAATGCAGGGGACACGGGTTCGAGCCCTGGTCTGGGAGGATCCCACATGCCGCGGAGCAACTAGGCCCGTGAGCCACAACTACTGAGCCTGCGCGTCTGGAGCCTATGCTCCGCAACAAGAGAGGCCACGATAGTGAGAGGCCCGCGCACCACGATGAAGAGTGGCCCCCGCTTGCCGCAACTAGAGAAAGCCCTAGCACAGAAACGAAGACCCAACATAGCAATCAATCAATCAATCAATAAATCTTTAAAAAAAAAAAAAAGGGTATTACTCAATGTTTTTCAAGATATCTTCAAATACAATATTAATAGAAACTAATATCAATACACTTTTTCTTTTATTCCTTACTATCATTGTTGCTTATAGTTGTATGTGGTTCTGTAGTTAGCCAGACCTCAATTTGAATCTTTGTGCTTTAAAAGATTAAAAAGTTATTTAAATCCCCTGAGCAAATTTTTTTAATCAAGTGACAATAATACCAGTTCCCATCTCTTTAACATTAAGTATAAATATACACCAATATGTACCAATTATCTTATACCATGTAAATATATAATAAATACTATTACATATTAAGTATAAATACATATCAACATATACATAGTGTATATATATATGTGTATACATATATATACACAGTACATGTGTATATACAGTATATATATATAGTTATATATTAATTGGAAATATACACCAATATATACATGTATATTTTTATTTGTTGGTATGTATTTATACTATATATGTATACAATAATATATATGCACATGTATATACAACAGTATTATATGTATACATGTACATATGTATATATGAACATGTATATGGGTCAGTAATATTATTATAAATACATTGTATCAATATATTATAATCTATTGACCCATAGCAATTTCTCAGGACTATTTGTTCCATTGCTACTACCATCCCAGTTGTCATCAGTTATTTTTCAGTCATTTTCCTCAACCTCATTCGGTTATTAGTAGACAATTTTAATTTTCTCAACTTTAGATTCAAACTGAATTCAAGATCCATATTGGCTGTTTATTCATTATATGACTTTATTTCCTGTTTTATCTGGAATTTAAATTCGTAATCTATTCAATGATAATAATAACCCCTAACCTATCTGTTACACTGTGGTATTATGTGAAAATCAAAGGGGAACAGACAAAATACTTTCTAAATTATAAATCTCTAAAATTTATTAAGGTTACAATTTTACTGATATTATAGAAACACAAATTTAGCAGATAAAAAGAAATCCATTATTCTATCCTAAAACATTCCCTAGTCTTATTTCAATGTTTATATTTATTAGAATTTTGAGCAGCAACAATTTTAAAGCTAAGTAACCTATGGATAATGTCCGAAATACACAAAAATAATTTATAATACACAAAATTACATAATACTTTGTTAAATAAAAGTTCATATAACTTTAACTGATGAGAGGACAATTATTCTTCTAATATACTACTAGTTGGAGAAATCATATTTAAGTCACAAACATAATAAGAAATAAACTATTTCCTTTTTTTCACTGAAAACATCATGCACAATGGAATACCCCTTGAATGTGAAATTCTGTTTGTCAGTGTGCTTTTGTAAGACAAATTGCTTTTTTAAATCTCTAACCTTACAAAGGGCAGTTTAGAAAACTTTGCTAGCTTAAAGAAAAAGAAAAGATCTTAAAAGGCAGCCTCTTAAGATATTAAGTGGCAGATACTTTACAAAAATGGCTATGGGAGAACATAAAAGAAAGCTTGATTTTATTAATATACTTTTGTTTTCAAAATGTGTCCTCTATGAATATTTCAAGTCCATAAAAGCAGTATCACAACTATTTTCCAGTTAAGAAAACTGGAAGGTCATATAGGTAAATCTGGTGCTAAAATTCCAGGCTCCTATCTTCAAGCTCTGTTCTATCAATATAACAATCGCCAACATGCACAAATACTGTGTTGGTGGTACTAAGAATAGTGTCAGATTATGGTAGTGCACAATGCAATTCCAATGTAAATGCACCACCTGTTTAAAACCCTACAAGTTTTCATATCTCTGACAAAAATTCAGAAAGAGTAAAAACTAAAACCAGACCAGTTAAACAGTATTTAGCAAGAGATTACCGTGCACAGAACAGTCCTTGAATTGGGAATATTCAAATCCAAAACTGATACGAAGCTCAGAGACATGACTTTACAGGATAAAGTGAAAACAAGGAAGTTAAAATCTTTACAATGACTGGCTATTACACTGGGGGTTTCAAGATGGCATGGGATTGGTTAAAAGTAATTATACCATTTTTGGAAGATGATTTAAATTTCGTTTATGATTATCAGGGGACATTTACAAGAAATAACCTAAGTTTCACTTAAGTTCATGAAATAAGTTAGATTTAGTTTTGCTTAAGTGGCTTAAATGGTTTTGTCTGCTCGGGATATTTTCAAGCCTTTTTGTCATTTCATTTTATTTTAACACTTCCTATCCAGATAAATGACTGAAACGGATGTCACTTCAAATCTAGCCTACAATTTGGGTCTCAGTTTTAAAGTTTACCATTCGTTAATACTACTTCTCAATCATTAAAAAAATGTGATAAACTCTTTAAAATTAATTAATTAATTTATTTATTTTTGGCCACGTTGGGTCTTCATTGCTGCATGTGGGCTTTCTCTAGTTGCGGCAAGGGGGGCTACCCTTTGTTGCAGTGCGTGGGCTTCTCATTGCGGTGGCTTCTCTTGTTGAGGAGCACGGGCTCTAGGCACACGGGTTTCAGTAGTTGTGGCACGTGGGCTCTAGAGCGCAGACTCAGTAGTTGTGGCACACGGGCTTAGTTGCTCCATGGCATATGGGATCTTCCCAGACCAGGGCTCAAATGTGTGTCCCCTGCATTGGCAGGCAGATTATTAACCACTGCACCACCAGGGAAGTCCGAAAATGTGACAAAATTTTTATTTGAAGATTAGAGAAACATACAGAGGTCAGAGTACAACAGAAGTATGTATCTTGCAGCAATGGGTTGAGGAGATACATTTATGGAAACCGGCACCATAATTTTAGCAAAGGTTATAAATCTCCAGTTGAGTAACATCTGAAACTTCAGGCAGTAACAGGCCCTTGACAAGCACCACTGGGACACACTGAAAAGGGGAATTGCAGGTTGCTCTGAGACCTCTAAAGGAGGCAAAGTTTTAACCTGAATATTTAAGTATTATATCTGTAGTTTTGGCAACTGGATAGTGTTACAGCAACTGCCCAGTGTTTTCTGCCAGTGATTTCCTATAGGAAGGCAACAGGGTATACTGTCAGGATATCCTGTTGTATGCCTGTATTAGAAATTCTGATAAAGATAATCTGAGACCTCATTGAACAAGATGTTAATGACCAAATAATTGTTCTATAGTATTATAAATAAGTATGATGAGCCCTGATAAATGCCAGTTATTAGTCCATCATGGCATTTAATTGATCTAATACTGGACAGAATTTGAAAAGATTGAAAATAGGATACAGTGAAGAGCAAACAGGTTGAATCATGCCTTATGTTTAAAAATGTACTTTAGTAGGAAAACCATTAACATTCTCATCAAACGAATTAAAAAGACAAGGGATTCTTTAAAGTCATGCACACGGAATTATTCTTTGGAGGAGTAGATGTGTCATACTGTTGTGAACAAAGGACACTTTTGCTACTGAACTCATTTGATGGAACAGATAAAGTTGTGTGTTCACTTTTGTAAGTGCCACAGTTTTACAGAGAATTTGACCAATTTCTAATAATAAACTATCATGTCATAAGGACAGGAAATTATAGCCTATAACAAAAGTTGAAGAAATGGGGATTATTTAAAATTTAGAAGATAAGTCGTGAAGGATACATATCTGTAGTCTTCAGATAATTGATCTGTTGGCATGTAGAACTGAATTCAGACTTGTTCTGTGTTTCTCTGGTGTCCCTCGTTCAAATTATGGTGCTCCTATGACTATATTATTTAGCTTGAGCTGTACCATAGTTTTGCTGAAGTTCATATATGTGGATTTTTAAATTTCTTCTCCACAGCCAGTTCCCATGTCAATAGCTTGCCTAATCCCCATTTCTCCTTGATGTATTCTAGAGGGCCAGTGCAGTTCTTTGACATGTGGAGTCCCATCTGAAAACCGAAGATTGATAATTGGGGACTGTCTTAACCATGAACAGACAGTGAGTACATTACCTGTAAGGCTTTCCAAATATTATCCGCCTGGATTATCTATTTCTGTACCCCACTCTATTTTGGAAAAGGATTATTCAGTTTTGTCCCGTGTCTCCAAATATAAGCTCTTAGAGAAGATTATTGTTTGCAAGAACACTGTAGACATACTCAGGAATATCCCCAGGAGTAGTCTTAAACATTAATATTTATGTTGCAGTTAGTCAACTTCTGAATTATAGCCCTAACACATTCCAACCCATAGTCTACTGATACATCATCAAATTGGGTTGATGAATCTCCAGATATTCTAAGTGTTCATTCTGATTTAATTTTATAGGTCCTTCACTGGTTTGCTTTTCACTACTGTTCTCACTTTCTGTATCTCTAGAACTATAGTTACTACTTCTATTTCCAATGTCACTCCATAGTTCTTTACAAATTAAAAAACCCTTTGCAAGGCTTCCCTGGTGGTGCAGTGGTTAAGAATCTGCCTGCCAATGCAGGGGACACGGGTTCGAGCCCTGGTCTGGGAAGATCCCACATGCCTTGGAGCAACTAAGCCTTTGTGCCACAACTACTGAGCCCACGGGCCACAACTACTGAAGCCTGCATGCCTAGAGCCCGCACTCCACAACAAGAGAGTCCACCACAATCAGAAGCCTGCACACCACAACTCAGAGTAGCCCCCCACCCTCCGCAACTAGAGAGAGCCCGCGCGTAGCAACGAGGACCCCAAAAAAACACAGCCAAAGATTAAAAGAAAAAAAACCTTTGCATATTTTCCTTAGAAAATATTCATTGTTTTCATCAATGTTGATGATTTGAGTTTTTGAAAGCACAAGTTTCAATGCAAATTCTATTTCGTAAAATAATTATTTTTTATTACAAGTCTCTGGTTGTCAAGAATATGAGCTTCCTAAAGAAATTAGAACAAAGTCTGAAAAAATAAGATGCTAGAAATAAAGGATAAGTGTTGTGACATTTCTTTTCTTGTTTATTTTTGAATTTTCAATATGATTTTTCAATTAAAATATTCAGTATTACTGTCATAGGCAATTTTATGTTTTGGAAAGAAAAAATAATTTTTTGTTGTTTTAAAACTGAAGGAGGTTTACAAACCAAATATAATGTTCATGTTTCATATTTTGTTTAGGATTTAAGATTTTCTCTACTGAGCTAAAACAAAGGATAGGATTGCTAAATCAGACTCATACAAATTAAAATCAAGTGATACTAATAAATTCAAGGATACAAGAAATCAAGAGGCACAGGCAAAGTAGAGAGATGCCAGGTGTTCTGAGTGTGACCCCTGAGGTCTTCTTTCCCACATCAGATGTGCTTTCTAGAGTTTTCTAAGACAAACGAGCAGGTAACTTCATCCAACAAGGAGAATTTTAGGATATGACATATCTCCATTTTATGTTCAAGTAGTTTACGATAAATAGCATTTTCCAGGATTCCATAGATTCTAGTTTTGTTTTCACCAAAAACAATTGTAAAGCACGACTATCAGATCAAAAAGCAATCCACAGTTAAAGAATCTCCTTTTAACAAATATCATTAGTCTGTATATTAGTCCATATCATCAGGTTTACAAGGTGTTTAAACCTCATCATCTACCTTCTTTTATTCCCAGTGTGTCCTTGATAATGGAAAAGAAATGGATCTCAGGTTAGTTAATTAACTCCTGTCTTCCATCTGCAAAACTTAACTTGATTCTGAAAACCATAAGCGCAGTACACAAGCAGATATTACCAATTTTATGACCCCAGATAACTCCCCTCATTTTGGTGGAGCTGGGACAATAACCATGCTTGCCAGAAGTACGGCTCTTTCTTCTCACTATCCTTCTCAATTTTATATCAAAATTTCTCAAAATTATTTCCAACAAGTAAGTTTTAAGGACAACTCACAGCTTTTATAGTATGACTTTATGATTGTAATTTTTTATAAAAATATAATTTATAAATTTTTCAGAAAAAATCTTATTGTTAGATTCCTAGAGCAAAGGTAGAGTACTCAATTATGAGAATTGGAAAAAGTATAGGAAAGTCCTAGGTTAATAAAATTTACTTTAAAAGATAAAAAGAATTTGAAGAATCAATATTCAAAGCATAAGTACCCTTATTGCACTGATGTGCTTTAAAATGTATAGCTCTCATAAGGGTCTGTTTCTCCCATCTATTTAACAGACAGTAGGCATTTCAATGAGCACCTGATGCCTAACTAATTGTGTAAAAATTAAAATATGAAAAGTGTAATGAAAGCATTTTGTTATTTATGATAATAGGAAAATGAGCTTATTTCCAAAGTAATGATGTATGAGTGTTGGATAGTACCTACAAATACTAAAATGTATGTGGTCTCAGAGTGGTATTAAATCCATGGAACACAGTTTTCAAAGGGTTAGGAAATGATTCAGTTCTTGCTTATCTCTAAGAATACTAAACGATTTCCAGTTTATATGGTTAGAGTAACACTTAAAATTACCTTTCTTAATGAACCAATTTCTTTATAACTATTCCTTAGCAAAATCCCAATTTTTATCCCTGTATTTAGCCATGAATAATTTCCTTTTTCTCTCTGGGAGGAGGAGCCCCCAGAGCATTTGGCTTTGAAGGCCAGCAGAGCTTGAGTGCAGGAGATCCACAGGACTGGGGAAACACAGGCTCCACCCTAGGAGGGGGCATACAAGGTCTTGTGCACACTGAGACACAAGGCAAAAGCAGTGACTCCATAGGACCCTGGCCAGACCTACCTGCTGGTCTCAGAGGGTCTCCTGGGGAGGCGGGGGATGACTGTGTATCCCTGTGGGGACAAGGACACTGGCAGCAGAGGTACGGGGCATATTCATTGGCATGAGCTCTCCTGGAGGCTTGGTACCATTTTGGCACCAAGACCTACCCCCACTCAGCAGCCTGTAGGCTCCATTGCTAGGATGCCTCAGGCCAAACAACCAACAGGGCAGAAACACAGCCCTACCCATCAGCAGAAAGGCTGCCTAAGGATTTCCTGAGCCCAGAATCACCTCTAGACATGCCCCTTGACACAGCCTTGCCCATTAGAAGCCAAGACCCAGCTCCACCCATCAGCAGGCAGGCATAGGCCCTTCCCATTGGGAAGCCTGCACAAAACTCTTGAACAGCCTCACCTACCAGGCAGCAGACCCCAAAAGCAAGAAAACTATGATCCAGCAGCCTGCAAAGCTGAGTCCATAAACAGAGATCAGAACCTACCCTGGGACCATCTGGTCCCTGGCCCTTGGGTGATGAAAGGGGTGTGTGTACTGCTAGAACACATATGACATCCCCTACTGAGGGCCACTTCTTCAAGGTTGAGAAATATAACTAACCTTCCACACACATAAAAATACAAATAGAAATTTAGACAAAATGAGATGGCAGGGGAATATGTTACAGATGAAGGAAAAAGATAAAACCCCAGAAGAACAACTAAGTGACATGGAGATAGGCAATCTGAGAAAGAGTTCAGAGTAATGATCATAAAGATGATCCAAGAACTCGGGGAAAAATGGATACACAGAGAGAGAAGTTACAAGAAATTTTTAACAAAAGAGGTAGGAAATATAAAGAACGACCAGAGTTGAAGAATACAATAACTGAAATGATAAACACACTAGAAGGAATCAATAGCAGAACAAATGAGGCAGAAGAGCTAGAAGACAGAGTAGTAGAAATCACTGCCATGGAACAGAATAAAGAAAGAAGAATGAAAAAAAAAATCAGGAGAATTTAAGAGACCTCTGAGACAACGTCAAATGCACCAAATTTCACATTATAGGGGTCCTAGAAGGAGAAGAGAAGGAAGGGAGTGAGAAGATATTTGAAGAGATTATAGCTGAAAACTTCCCTGACATGAGAAAGGAAAACAGTCACCAAAGTCCAGAAAGCAAAGAGAGTCCCATACAAGATTAACCCAAGGAGGAACACACAAAGACACACAGTAATCAAATTGACAAAATTAAAGAGAAAATATTAAAAGAAACAAGGGAAAAGCAATAAATAACATACAAGGGAATCTCCATAAGGTTATCAGCTGATTTTTCAGCAAAAACTCTACAGGCCAAAAGTGAGTGGCACAATATATTTAAAGTGATGAAAGGGGAAAATCTACAACCAAGAATGCTCTACACATCAAGGCTCTTGTTCAGATTTGACAGAGAAATAAAAACCTTTACAGACAAGCAAAAGCTAAAAAAACTCAGCACCACCAAACCAGCTTTACATCAAAAGCTAAAGGAAGTTCTCTAGGCGGAAAAGAAAAGGTAACAACTAGAAACAAGAAAATTACAAGATGGGAAAGCTCACCGGTAAAGGCAAACATACAGTAAAGGTAGGAAATTTTGAAGGACTCCTTCCTATAAAAACTTAATACAATTTGATTATTTACCCCACAAGAAATGAAAATCCAGCTTTGCCTCCAATCTCTAGTGATCTCAGAGGCTTAATTATAGTATCCTGGTTATCCCTTGTTTTGATATACTTTCCCTGAACTCTTCATCTTGCCTGTCTTGCCTCCTGAGGCTGGTACAAATATTTTTAAATTTGTAAGTTAGCTAACAAATATGGAACAAGCAGTGAACCAGCCCCAGCCCTCTGGATCTTCATAAAACACTGCTAAGTTTCAGAAGTATTTTTGCAGCAAAATTTGAATGGAGGTTTATGTCAATGGAGGAATTGTAGAGAAGTACAGAACAGTAAGCCCCTAACATACCATGCATCTGTTCTTAGAAGTGCTTTGCTCCTCCTGAGCCCCTACACCGAAAACACTTTACAAATTAACTTGCTCTTCAGCAACGTGCTTGCCTTCTTGCTCCTTAGGCATTTCAGACCTCTCCTCCTCCCTCCAACTTCTTTCCATAAAGATTCAGGCCTTTACCCTTTCTCTCTTGGGTTTCTCCCCTGAAATTCAGAAATTTATTTATTTTATGAGGGTTATTGACTTGCTACCTTGTATCCAACTCAAGGTCTGTATTTTCTTATCCAAAAACAAATTAAGGCATCAGGATCATGAAAAGTTCAACTATGTCAGTCCTTAAATCATTTAACAGTGTGAAAGAACTAGCAGATTTGTTAACATTTCAACCTTTTCTTGATATGAGCAAATATTTGGTTCAGGCTTCCCTCTGTCCATCTCTATCAAATGTATTCTTTCTTTACTTTAGAGAAACTTCCATTCACCATCACCCAGCTACCTTGCATTATAAGCTATAATTTCTGTTTGTCTGTTTTAAACAACAATTTTTTTCCAGCTACATTTATACAACCCATGGTACCGTCACTGCATTGTATCACTTTCAAGAAATACTTGAATAAAATCTCAAGAGAAAATAAACAGTTTTGTGGAGCATGTCTACGTCAATATTAGAAAAAAAAAGTCTGAAACAAAATGAAATAGAATTAAGTATTTTAAAAGTCATTTTTGACCAAGAGTAGAAGGAATTTAGTCATGGTAATATCCAACAGAATAACATTATGTAGACCCCAGAATATCATTTAGACTGGACTGTGGTTCAAATATACGTCTATATCTAATGCTCTAATACAAGAAAAATGAAATGCTCGCCATCTCTCTGAGTTATTTTCAGTTGCCCATTCCATGTTTCTTCAATCACAGTGTCAGAACTATGAAATGTATCCCTGTAATACTTAGTCTCACTTTAAATCAGTAAAAACATTATCTGGATTTTCAATGTTTAATTTCAAATTATTTTCCTATGAAAATTGCTCCATTCATTGAGGTAAGGTGACACCAAATTATAAGCTCTGTGCAGCTGTCACTCTTTGCCAGGCATTCAGAAATATAAATGAAAACTGACATGCCATTTATCAGAAAATTCAGTGTCACCAGTAATAATATCACTGGGCTTTGTACATTATCAGTTTCAGGGAATATGTGAATTAAAATGAAAACTGAAAATAACTTTTGTGTATAAGAATAAAAGTGTACAACTGATACTGATATTGGTGATATTTTAGTTTGCAATTGGGAAAACCTCAAGCACTATATGTGAAAATGAATATTATACTAGAAGAGGGAGAATCTTTTTTTTAAGTGAATGGAGCTCATGACAGTTATAAGGTGAACATTGCATTTCTGGAAACAAACTTAAGTTAACTTCCTATATTTGTTTAATGCCTTATAGCATACAAAGTAGTCATATATATAACTTATTTCACTTGATTATCCACAACTCTCATGAATTTCAAAGGACTGTTATGTGTTCCCATTTTACAAAGAGAGAAATTGGATCTCAGAGCGTTAAATAACTTCTTCAGATTCTCCTGCCTGGCAAATGTTAATCCTAAAACTAGAATATAGAAAATATGTCTTTTTAATCTAATTTCCTTATTTTTTATTTCATTGTCTCTCCTGTTTCTTCACTTTCATTCTTATTGCATAAGTCTTTCATACAGGTTTAGAATCATAACTTAATTTTTACTTTAACATATATCTAAAGCAACACATAGTAAACAAAGAGGATAAGTTTCAATATCATAATTTCTAATAGCAACCAGTAATTTCCTTTCATTTTGCTTATTGCCACTTGTATTTATGTATTATTATTTCTTAAAGTCAAACTTCATATATGCAAGAAACAGTTTTTACCACAGGATCAACAACGTCTATCGAAAGGGATCATACAGTCATGTCATATATAATAAGTTTGTCAAATAAAGGAATATCCCAAGGTAAAAAATCAGAGATAATTCAAAAATTCATGGATGTTTTAATTTTTCTCACTTTGCTAATCAGTCCTTTATATTAATATACCTGAATACATCTAGGAAAAAATACATATGATAAAAAAACCAAAGTAAAAGTATCACATAGAAACTGAATTCAAATATGAAATAAAAATATTTTCTATACGATACTCTATTTCTTGAATCAGCTGCTTAAAGACTTTATTAAGGATTTTTAAATGCTGATATAACACTTTCCAGATCAACTGAACTTAGTGCACAATTCAGAGCCAAGCTTTTGCTCACAATTTTCCTTAAGGAGATGTAACTATTTGGATGGATAAAGGGTAAACTTTTTCACAGTCTGAGCTGACAAATAAAGTAAAACACACATGTAAAACAGTTACAAAACTTCTGCTAAGTGTAATGTCTTTAAGCTGACTAGTATATTTAAAAAGACATTTTCAAAATTACAAGAAACCTGTTTTAACCAAATAATAATAATGGTTCTCAAGGACAAAGTAGTCACTTGTATAGAGTCAGATCAGAATACTGTTTTCTAAATGCCACCAAGAAAGGGAGATGTATAACTTTACTTCTTTTTCTTCTGTGATATATATATAGTTGGTGTACAATGTTATGTTAGTTTCAGGTGTACTACATAGTGATTTGACATTTGTATACATTATGAAATGGTCACCACAATAAGTCTAGTAATCATCAACCCCCAACAAAGTCATTACAATATTATTGATCATATTCCTTATGCTGTATATTACATGCCTGTGACTTATTTATTTTACAACTGGAGGTTTGTGCTTCTTAATCCCCTTCACCTATTTAAACCATCCCTCTCCCCTTTGGCAACCACCAGTCTGTTCTCAGTATCTCTGAGTCTGTTTTCATCTTGCTATGTTTGTATGTTTTTGTTTTTTAGACTCCACATATAAGTGAGACCACACAGTATTTGTCTTCGGATAACTTTACGTTTATTAGCAATGGAGAAAACTTCATGGATAAGAGTTACATCTAGGATTTACCCTTGTCTTTGCTGGAAGAACTAAAAAGTGACAATGGTTGGTTACAGAGGCTGGTTCTTTTTCGAGGAGAACAAGGATACCTATTTTTATGTAGTTCAATTCTGTTCAATCAGATAGTTGTTCTCCAATTGCTTATGATATTATTGTAGTTAAGTAGTCAACAAGTGCATATGTATATCCACAAAAGCTAACAGGTATTAGAATAGTGGCTACTCTTGATGGGGGTTGAGGGAGAAATAGACTGACAGTGGCATAAAGGAGGCTTGATATGTTCTTGACATAAACTTGTAAAGGGCATGAACTTTCTGAAAAGGGAAAAAATGCAGATAAGAGGCCTACAGGGCATGGTGGATGATGATAGTGTGCGTAGCCATCATGGATTATCAAGGGTAAACCAAGAGAGCAGATTGGAACCTGATGGTTGAGGATCTTGTAGGATATGCTAAGCATTTTGATTTTATCCAATAGCAATGGAGATTCTTTGAAAGTTTAAGACAATTTTGTCTAATTGAAAGAAAGAATAACGAATTAAGAAAAAAAACTGCACCACTGGAGGATAAAGTTATTGAATAAGATAGACATTAATTAATCATTTTAGCTTTTTTTCCCCATAAAGACAAAATTCAAGATGTCAATATTAAATCTAAAATCGTGACTAATATAGATCAAAAGATTTTAAAAGATAAAACTATTACATGTTGATGATACACAATTAAATTGTTCAGAAGTTTTCACACTTGAAGTCTTTATAGTCATTTCTGTTAATTGCAACAATAAGGCAGAAATATATTAAAACATATGACTCCCTCAAAAATATTTTCTCTACAAAGAAATGAGAACAATTATTTAATACTGGATAGTTTTAGAGGTGGGAAATAAAACAGATACAAATTTATTGCCTGCACTTTAAATATGTCTGCATCACAACTGTAACAATCGGACCCAATCCATCTGTATTATCACAGGAACCTCCTAGCTGGTCTCCTTGATTATAAACCTGCTTCTTTTCACACTATTATGAATACAGCAATTTGAGTGATCTTTTCTAAACTTATAATAGATATCACTACTTTACTCAAAATCCTCAAATTACATCTCATTTCGCTGAAAGTAAATTTCAAAGTCACTATTATTGCAAGGCTCTCTATTTTTTTGGTTATTGCTTAGCTTTCTGATCTCATCTCTTAGTGCTTTCTCCATCACTCTCTCTGTCTCAATCACACTGACTCTTTCCTTTTCCTGAAACATACCAAGCATGCTTCCAATTAAGAATCTTTAAGGGAGGCTCAAGAGGGAGGGGATATATGTATACATACAGCTGATTCACTTTGTTGTACAACAGAAACTAACACAACATTGTAAAGCAAATATACTCCAATCAAAAAAAAAAAAAAAAAAGAATCTTTAGTTTTGTTGTTTATTCCCCCTGGACTTTCATGCTTTCCCCCCACCAGATAAGACCAACACAAACACACCTATGTTCAGAGTCAGGTTTGTTAGCTTGCAGGGAGAATACACACCATACGGAACCTCAGGGAATCTCAATAAGAGGAAGATGGGAGGCTCTTGCTATAGTATTTTAATTTGTATGGAGTCATTTTGAGGGAGAGTTTAAGAAAACTAGGTTTGTTCACAAGTGGATCCTTTCAGGAAGCTTAGGTAATTCCTACTTTAACAGCAACACATTTTAAGTAGTAGATGGAAAGCACAAATAGGGCTAGAATTGTCATTGGTAAAGAAACAGTAGTTACTCATATGAAATGAGAGAGAAATCATATTTATTTAGTAACCACTGAGCATCCTGACCTGATCTTTTTTCTATATCATGGAGTCTCCCTATCTGATTATTGTTGATATTAGTGCCCTTATCTGATTATTGTTGATATTCTGTGAAGACCGTTTATGCTTTTTGGAGAATATTATAGCCTGGTTCTTACTCTTAGCTGTTACTTGCCAGCTCTAAGTTACCAGAGAGTTTTTCTCTTTTCTTCCTTCCTACTTTCCTTCCTTCATTCCTTCTAAAAGATAATATCTCATTCCTAGCAATCAATCTGAACAATGTAATTAAATTGTCATAATAAACCAAAATCTTAAAAACAAAATTCAAGAAAATGGGAGAAGTAAACTGCTATGGTAGGTTATAGCTATCAGGAATTAGTATGATGTCTCTCCGTCATTGCCAATGGAAATCAATCTGGACTGAATAAAGCTGTGTCTAAATAACTCATTGCAGCCTTTTGCAATGCAAATATTCTATCAAGCCAATTCTTGGAAAGTCATGAGAGATTATGTTTGACTTGAGACATTTTATGCTTTTTACATGCTCATGAATTCACAGATCAATACAAATAGGGCTATTACTTAAAGCATAAAAAGTGCTTAATGTGGGAAGATAAATCTTCCCTGGATTCCTCAGTGTTCCTGCAAAACCCTGGCCTCCTGAGACATGGAAATTGATATGCTATGAAGACGGAGCATGTTTGGTTTTACTTCCCTCAAAAACATTTGCTTTTTACATGCCTTGAGTATTAGATCTGATGTCATTTGTCTCCTTATTATCCCATCCAAAGGACAAGAAACCTTCCTTTATTTTCCCAAGAACTAAATGGTTGCATTCCAGGGTAGTGACCTGGGTTAACAGAAAGGGTGACTGAACAGCCTGCAGGCCTCCAGGGCAATTTAGAGAGTTATCTTCCTATGTGTTTATATTCAAAAGGGATAAAACCCTGGGCTGTAAACTGTAGACACTTACCTTATCTCCCTCCTGGAGAGATTTATTTAAATTTCAAAGGATTAAGACCCAGGATCTTACTCTTCCTCCTTAGAGGAGAGAATTTGTTTATGTTGAGAAGATTACAATTATTTTCCTCTCTCAGGAGGGGAGTGGGTGAGAGTTGTCCTTCTTTGTAAGTACAGAAATTTATTTTTCTGCATTCTTATCCAATGGGAAAATCCTCCTGTAAGTGTAGGCTTATTTATGTGTCCCTCATCACATCATGGGCAGCGTTCTAAGTATAGGGCGATCCATGCTGCCATGTTACTCTGCCCACTGCTATTGCTGTGAGTAAATAAAGTCTGACCTCTGACTAGAGATTTGGCATTTCTGCTAGTATATCTCTATATCTACATCTATATCCATCTCTGTATCTATATCTATACCTGTAATTTTATTTGTTATCAATATTTATATAAATATATAACTGTGCATGTAGTGTAACATCTTAGATCTTTTGCAGTTTCTGACTTAACACTTACATGAGATATAATTCAACTCCATTCACTTAGGTACGGGGCAGATTTTGGAGTACCTCTGAAGTGTTACACAATAGAATCTTATTAAAAATATTCATAAATGGATGCAATAGTTATATAAATACAGTGGTAGTAAAGATTTGTTTAGAAATTAGGCCAATGTCAAAGTTAAGTGGCTCTCATTTTAGAATCAAAACTGTAAGGAAACAGATACTTATGTGTTTCAAAAATCAATAGCATTATACAATATATTGTAATTTTTGTTCCATAAAAGCAGCAACATTTTAGTTTTTGTTTCAGTACCCCTTTCTATCCTATGTTGCTTTTTATTTTTTCACTTTTCAAAACTTTAGTGTTAATAATAGAGTATAATGGATTCATAGATATGTATTGGAATAAGTATAAGGGATCACACCACAGTATTTTTAAAAAAAAGAAAATAAATTCCCCATTGTCTTTGAAAACACGTTATAAATCTTTAATAATTAGATATATTAATTATATACTATGTCCATTTTCTCTTTTAACAGTGAAGATATTTAAATACATAGATTCTAAATTTTAATTTATCTGAAGAAAAAATAAATCACATACTTTTAATTTCCTAACAATCATTCAAGATACTTATTAGATAATCACACTGATAATTAGACTTTAATTTTATCGGAGTGAAAAAGAACATTCCAATATTATATGAAAATTATTCACCTTTAGAAAATTCTTTCTGCTATATCAAATTAAACTATTTTCTTGCAAAATTTAAAGGATTTAAAAAACCCAACTAATTCAAAGTGTAAGTCTCTTTGTTGTTTTATTGCTTGTGTTTGGTCACCAAGTTGTACAAGCGTTTTTTAAAATTTCTTAACTAAACATGAAGTAATCTTCCTGTTATATGTTGAAAGGGTTAACTTTTTATGCAAAAATAGCTAAGACATTATACATAAATAGGCTGATTCCATAGAAGTTACCAAATTTAACATCTACCACTGTGTCTTCTCTCTGCTAAGGTAAGTACTGTCAAGAAAACATAAATTTAGTTTTAATTCATCTTTTGGAGCTGCATGAATGTGGAGATCATTATTTATATACTTTTCAACAGTCTTATGGTATAAAAAGCATGGGAATTATCTTTAAAGAAATAGTAATAAATTCTATAATAGAAAATAATATAGATTGGACAAATGACTGCATTATACAGTTGATAAATTTCTCAGTTAGGAATTCTAAGGAAGAACGTACATGATTAGGTATTCTTAAAAAAAAATAAATTCCTCTTGAATAGACAATAAATGACA
Organism: Balaenoptera borealis; assembly: GCF_965194805.1. Classification (NCBI taxonomy): domain Eukaryota; kingdom Metazoa; phylum Chordata; class Mammalia; order Artiodactyla; family Balaenopteridae; genus Balaenoptera; species Balaenoptera borealis. The sequence continues at coordinate 44,409,937 of NC_138862.1, forward strand.
TGATTTGTTTTCAAATTCTTCAAATATTGAACTATTAATAATGAAACAGGTAATTATGAATTCCTCCCAAATAAAACAAATTCAACATTTCAGTATAATTTATAACATTCAGTGATTGGATTTTCTTTTGAGGGACAGTTTCAGATCCATTGAATCTATACTGTTAGAATGCTATTAAGGTTCAGGTAAATAATCTAAGGTCAGAAGACAAATAAAAGGGAGATGAAATTGTGGAACAGGAGAAGGCAAGGAAGAAATTGGTGGTGTTTCATCAGAATGAGAAATATGAGTATAAACTTGAACTTTCTGAAGAAAACTGATTCCCTTGCGTAAGAGCTTCAATAATTGCGCCTTAAGCAGTTTCCTTATAAACCGATGATGATTCTCCCCAGGACTGACCTCTACCACTTCTCACTGACTCCAAGCGCATAATGAGAATTAGTGGACATCAAATCCCAGACAGAGAATCACAAAGATGATTCCTAGAAAAGACAGCCTATATACTGAATGTGTTACTGACCTATTGGAAGAAAATGTTGCAATCTCTATCAGCAGAAGTCGGGGAAGCATAAGTAGATAGGCATGGATTTTAAGTAGAAGAGAAGGCCTGGTTGTGTCAAACCTATTGACACAGCTGCCCTCAACTCAGAATCAGTTTAGTATTTTAGCTCAATAATCAGGACTGGTTTGAAGGATCCATTAGGTAGGCTAATTGATAACTGGACTCAGTGGTTGCCTCCACTGTTTGATGTTGAAATGTCAGAACCTCCCTGCCTTACTGTAGAGAATAAAGTCTGAACAGTAAACTCTCAAGGGAAATAGGAATAATGGATTCACTCTGTTACTAATCACAGCACAGTTGTTCATAAGAAAACAATCAAGCAACCACAAATTATGGAGCATTTTCCAACGTCCCATATTCTAAACTAGTTCAGTTGATCTGCACTCTTTAATGATCTCAATGTCAAAAAAAGATAAAGAAAGGCCGAGGAATTCTTTCAGATTAAACGAAGCTAAAGACGTGTGACAAATGAATGCAATATATAATTCTGGGATTCAACCCAGACTTTAAAAAATAAAACGGAGGGTGGTGGGTGGCTCTGATGGGACACTGGTAAAACTTAACTATGGACTATTCATTAATTAACAGTACTGTATTAATAACAAATACCCTGAATTTGAATTTTTCACATTGGTTGCCTGATAGAATCTTGTTCTTAGGAGATATAAACTGAAATATTTGTGGTTTAAAACGTTGTGATACCTGGAACTTACTCTCACATAGTTCAGCAAAGTTTACGGTGCCAGAGCCTCCCTCCTGGTTCACTTTGTTGAAATGCCTTGCAATAGGTCAGAGGAATAACTTGACTCTTTGCTCTATTCTCCCAAAGTTTCCTATTTCCATTCTCCAGAATTATGCCATATTAGGGCATGGCTAGTATACAAAGGTAATGTGAGTTATTAGATATTGTCTTTGAAAGACCGTAAAGCCTGGAGATCCAAAACAACATTATGATGTTCTGACCTGAATGGGGACTCAGGAGGTCAGGTATTAAATGGAGATCTTGCCCAAGTCATCTCACACTCGGTCCAGTGGGGCTGTGGAAACTTAATATTTACTTCCAGGTTCCAGCATGTAGAGAGGGAATAAATAAAATTATTAACTGGTAGATAACTTATGTTGCTTGCCTGAATCATTGATTGAAAGATAATACTGTAAAAAGACCTAAGTGAAAGCCTATAAAAAATGTCTCCACATCCTACACTGAGAGTAAATAAAATTAATGAGGACTTTTAATGTGTGGGAGAAGTGCTGGCTTAGTCACATACAGAATCTTCCCAGTCTGCTCAAGGCATTACCAATCTAATAGTTCCATCCAAAACATCAGATCTGTATATTAAAATAAAAGGGCAAAAAAAGTATCATGCTGTACGTTACATCCCCATAACTTATTTTATACCTGGAAATTTGTACATTTTGCCCTCTTCACTCAACTGTAGTCATCATGATGACTATAGTTAATAACACTGTATCGCATATTTGAAAGTTGCTAACAGAGTACACCTTAAAAGTCCTCATCACATGAATTTTTTTTTTTTTTTTTGTATCTAGTATGGGGATGGATGTTAACTACACTTATTGTGGAGATCATTTTGCAATATATGCAAATATCACATCATTATGGTTGGACACCTGAAATCAATGTGTTGTTATATATCAGTTATACCTCAGTAAAAAAAGAATGATACATTCCTTGGAATATTACAGAGAATAGTGCTGCCATAAAACTCTTGAAAGCTAAAAGAGTGTGAATTCCTGTGACATATGTTTACCTCTGATTGGCAAGGGCAAAAGTCAGATTGTGGAGAGATTGTAGATATTACAAATTCAGTCAGGTTCTGGTGTTGATCATTATCTGATTGTAACTGCATTCCTGGATTTGTTATCAATCCTGGAAAAAGTCATCTGAGCTCCCTGTATCTGCCATGAAGTTATTGACCCAGTAAGTGTTTCATTCCCTTACCTAACAGTAAATAAGAATCAAGCATATTTTTCCCCCCGTTTGCAATTTGAAAGGATTTACTAGACTCCACGGTGCATCCTAACATGAGGCTTTTATTTAAAATAATCAATAGAGACCAAGAAAAGAAAAAAAAGATGCAGGCAAGCATCAGGAGTCTCAGGAGAGACAACTAAATAACCCAAACTCCTCTTATCTCTACCTTTGTGCACAGCTGCTCTGAGTCTCTGTCTTCAACCCCCAAGATGTTTGCCAGGAAGGCTGGTCTGAAAGAGTTCTAAGGTGTTCTGAGTGGGAGACGCTGGGTCAATAGTACCCTTGGTCAATAATCAAGCCACATTTGTCAAACCAATTAGGCGAGTTGCAAACCATTAGCTTGTAGAGTTGTTCATTTATTCATTCATTCATTCTTTAGTTAATCACTCAACCTAAGCCTTACCACAAGAAGATGGCAAAACTCAGTGTTCACTTTTAGTCTCCTTCCCCTGCCTCTTCTATGCACTCTTCTCTCTCATCATTCAGTGCTATATTTGGTTTGCTAACATATTATTCAGTCATATCTGCCCATATTTGATATCTTTCCGTAAGTTTTTAGATTATTTAATGGTATTTAAATGATCATGTTAATGATGATGATTCTCAAGTTTACATATAAAACCTAATTTTTTCCTGACTTCCAGGTTCTTATGTCTTACTGTTTACTGCCTACTCCCAGTAAGTGTTCAGTAGCCATTTAAAGCTTAGTATTTCCACAACAGTACTAATCATACTCACCTTAATTATCCTTCCTTCTATTTTCCTATTTCAGTGAATAGCACGAGAACACACTTAGAGGCTCACATTATAAACTGGCTCTAATCATCAATTCCTTCTTTCTTTTACACCCCCATCCAATCTACTACCTGTGCTCCCTGAGTTTCCTTTTAGTCTGGGTTCACTGGATACTTGGTGACTTAATGAGACAAAGTCTAACAGGGGTTCTAATAATGTGGGAGATTTTCTTTATCTCAGGATGCAAAAAAAAAAAAAAAAAAGACAGATGGGAAAAAAGAACTAGTCTGCCTTGAAACTGTCTCAAAGTTGTAGATTGTTATTGTAAAGATACTAACCTTTCTTTTCACAGGAAAATACATTTCCTACATGGCACCAACTTCAGATTCCTCCACAAACTAGTGTGAAAGATGATGGATACCTAAAGTGAAAGAACATTTTATCAGATTAAATAAAAGGAATTAGTAAATGTTGCCCAAATTTGGAATTGTTTTGTCTTCAGAGTTTTCAATCTATTATAGTATTCCGCCTAATGAGACATCTTGGCATTAAGAGTAAAGTTTAAGTCTTCTACCTATCATTAATGTATGAGATGAAACCCAAATGTTAAATACAGAGATAGATAATAGAAATAAAAAAGAAAATCACTCAAAGATAAAGTATTTTTACAGCCATACAATGGAATATATTCAGTAATACAAAGGGACAAACCAGTATATATACAACAATGTAGATGGATCTCAAAAGCATTATGCTAAGTTAAAAAAAAAAAAGACAACACATATTCTGCATGATCCTGTTTTACAACATTCTGGAGAAGGCAAAACTAAAGAGACAGAAATCAGACCAATGATTGCAATGGGCCCAAAGTGGGTGAGAATGCTCACTTCAAAGGGGCATGGGAACAGAGATAGACTCACCGACACAGAAAACAAACTTATGGTTACCAAAGGGGAAAGAGGGGCAGGGATAAATTAGGAGTTTTGGATTAACAGATACAAACTGTTACATATAAAATAGATAAACAACAGAGTCCTACTGGGACTAATATTCAATATCTTATAATAAACTATAATGGAAAAGAATCTGAAAAGGAATATACATATGTGTATGTATGTATAACTGAATCACTTTGCTGTACACCAGAAACTAACACAACATTGTAAATTAACTATACTTCAATTTTTTAAAGTGTGTGTATTAATAAAACTGTAGGTTATAAAAAAAAGGGGGGGCATAGGGAAACTTCTGGAGGTGATAAAAATGTTCTATTATTTGATTGTTGTAGTTATATTTGTCAAAACCTATTGCATTATACACCTAAAAAGGATAAATTTTGTTGTTTGCACATGATACTTCAATAACCCAAATTAAACAAATGAAAAAACTGAAAAGTATTTCATATGCTCATTGGTGACCCACTCTGTCAGTTAAGGAAGACAAATTTTAAAATGTGTATATGTATTTAAAATATAAGTTATATTTTATACATTATATATAAGCAAAGGGATTCAATTTTTTTATTTTCGTCCGGGTTATAGATCTTATGTTCTCTTGATAATTACTTTTAAGCCTCTACAATATAATTAATAATTCTTAATTTCAACTCGTAAATATTTCTTAAATATGACCATTTTTTCTTTCCTTACTATATCTACCCATTTAACCAGATCACCATCTCTCAACTAGCTTACTTCAAATGTTTACTGATGGTACTTCTGTTTCCAGTAATTCTCATCTTCAATCTGGTCTTCACACGTGGAATCACAGTTTGATTTTCTACGATGCAAATTTTAGCACAACATTCCCTGTTATGTAAAATGTTAATGACATCCCATTGCTTTTAGATGATGTCTGGATTCATTAACAAGACCCTCATGATTTGAACTTTCTTTATCATTCTTCTTTCATTGAATGCAACATTTTAGTCAGACTGAATGTTTGTAGTTCCTGAAATATGATTTATATTCTCTCTGACACAGACGTGACAAAGATGATCCTTTGTAAGATGACTCTTCTCCATGTCCCAATTCGCTTTCCTCTTTGCCTAATTCTTACTCAGATTTTACATTTCACTCATACCACTTCTTTCAGAAAACCTTATCTGATGCCTCTCAAGCAATGTTAGAAATACCTCTATCTACACAAAGAGCACCACTCCACTTATTTCCATTAAACCTTGTATTACACCATATTATGACTATATTGATGCCCCCACTGAAGTATAAACCCCGTAAGGTCAGAGTCCATGTCTGTACTTTTTAATACATGGACCATATTAAAGTCTCAATTTTTAAATGAATTACTGAATAATTAAATATTTGGTATTGCTTTTAGAGTCTGTACCTTTGAATTTCAGCAACTAAAAGTATTGTCTCTGCAGATACATTTTAGGAAAAAAATATTCTCTAAAGAAATGACACTGCTCATGTGAAGAAATTATCAGATACACAAACACATCATGAATTAAAAGGCATTACTGTAATGTACTCTATCACCTTTTAAATTTTGGCCCTTCCCCAAACATGAATAATTTAAACAATGAAATGTTTCTGGTTCAAGAGTGAATATTAAGGTACATTCAGAAATAGTGTGGTCTTTGGGACATGTTTTCCTGGCAAGGATGCAGTAGCTTTATCCACTTTAAACACCCCAGCAGTTACTGAAACAGGTTCCCAGGAGAAGATACCTTGCTGTCAGCAGTGTTTAGCTCTTGTCCTAATCCTTGCTAAACCAGTTATTCTAATTAACATTTCAAACAAACATCCCAAAGGACAGGCTCAAAGTACAATCTACTTTTCTTCAAAGGGGAAACCCTCTATTATCTCCCAAGAATAAACCCTTTATTTTCCTGGACATCCCTTTAAAACACTTCACTGACATTTTTTAAGAGTCAGAGACCTGAATCTGCAGCCTCATATATTACATATGCAGTGAGTTGTGTGTTTTAGAACAGCTGTATCTAAACTGATTAACGGGTCCTATTAAATTTCACCAAGAAAATGGTTTCAGAAAAGTAACTTTGGCTGAATATTAAAATGTAACAGGTCTTTGTAATTGCACATAACCTACTTGATAATGTTATACTTTCAAATTATAGATTTTTAGTAATTAATTTTTTTCAAAATTGGTATTATCATAATACCAATGCCAAATTAAGAACTGTGAAAGCAGGTGCGTGCTGTCAAGGTTATAAAATCAGACTGTTGAGCCATCTCTTCTCTTTTATACTTGCCTATCAGTAACTTGATAAATTAGTCAGATACATTTGATGAATGTTCAACTCTCATGAACAATGAAAACTTTCTTCTCTATAACAAGGATAGACTCTATTATGAGACATTAGGAACACCATAAAATACTTTTAAACATTTTGGAGAAAGGTGCCATTTATGATCATAAATGCAAAGAATAAAATTATGTTATATGGAAAATATTTCCATTTTCATTTAAATGAAAATGAAATGATCACATATAAAATGTTAATGCATCCAATTACTCATGGAAGAGGAGGGGTGTGTTGTGTGGTTTATCCTGCAAAGGTGAAACTCAACAGAAATACCTACGTAAGAGGAGCTGAAAAGCTGTAATCTCACGAGAATGGAGTGTTGGCAACTTCTTTTGAGGTTGCTTTTTTAAAATATATATTTGTGTTGATTTTGAGGGGCTGATCTCTTCATCCATCCCACCTACTAAGCATTCTCATACATACCAGTTGAAATTAAAAGTGAATTTTTCCAGGGGTCATGCTAAGGATGTATTTATGGTTAAGGCCACTGGTTGTAATTACTTTTTAAAAAATCTTCTATATAAGACTGTGATAATTACAGAATGCCTTTCTATGCTTTGGCATAGCCAAGGTCCTTTTGATTAAAAATTATAAAGTCTTTTCTATTAATACTTTTTGCAAAAAAAGAAAGTTCATTAACCATAGATCTTGAGATTCTCAACAGCCCAAAATTGTAGGAAATGAGAGAGAAAGAGAACAAAGAGATTACCAGTGATATGCTCTTATAATCTATTAGACATATGGAAAATAAATTAGCCTGAGAGTCATCTATAAAACAAGACTCAGTGGGTATAACTGAGATATTCAATCACCTAAAGGTGTAAAATAGATGTTCTGATATCAAATCTTCATTGCAAATAGAGTGAATCTATTAACACATTTAATGACAAAAAGACTTTAATGACATAAAGTCTACCTTTGCCTAGTATTCAAACAGCTACTGTGCCAATCAAAGGCAAACAAAGACTGGGATGAGTCATAATTAAACCCTTTATTATTTACACCACAACTGTGTAAAGACGGATTCTTAGATGGATATTGATCTGCTGGTATTTACTATCTAAATCTATGGTTCTGTACTTGAGCATGTATTAGAATAATCTGAGTGTTTGTTAAAACATAGGTTCCTAGAACCTAACCAGAGTTTCTGATTCAGTTCTGATTCAGTTTCTAATTTATTCTGATCCATCTAGATTGGTGGAGTCTGAAAATTTGATTTCCTAGCAAGTCTCCAGGTTCTGATTTGAGACCCACTGATCTAAACCATATATCAGTCTACATATTTTGATTTGTCACCAAGCAACCTTCAAATTCCATGTAGCTCACTCAGAAAAAAAAAATATGTTTTGTCAGATGATACGAAAATCAGGTTCCCTTCACTTTTATACTTTGATTTTAAAAATAAATTAGCATTCTGGTTATTTATGTATCAACTTTTGAGACTCCTATTAGCTTTAGTCATCTGCAAGATTATTCAAATATGGGATCTAAACAGATTATTTTTTTAGGCTGCACAATTGCCTACTCAAAAAGATATGAGGCGTTTTTGCTGGCTTTCCCAAGTGGGAGCCCAAACATTAAATCTCCAACAGAACAATTACAGTATTCTCTAAGTAGGATTTCTCTTCAAAAGATTGGCAAAAGTAAAATGAAATAGTTCTATTAAACCTGAGATAGTATGAAAACTAATCTTATTTCACATTTTAGGGTCATGTGTATTTCAACAGTGTAACAACTCATATTTGTCAGCATCTTCTCCTTCACCCAGAAAAAAAGGCAATACATCCACTAAAAGGTACAGGAAATCTACAATCTAAGTAAATTATTATTTTCTGATATATTTTAAGGCTGAAATATAGTTACTAAGTTGATGGAATTATTTTATGTTTTTACATGAATCTGTTTTTCAATCTTTTATACCATTAAGACCTTACCTAGACTTCATAAGCCTGCTGCAAGATATCACAAACATGAAGGCAAAGAAAATGTGAAAATGGACATGGTTAAACAAACATTTGAATCTTTATACCTAGAATTGTTTGGTTTTTTTTTCAAAATACTTTAGATCTGAATGCCTAATATGATATGATGAATTTTTGCTGTTTAGAAAGAAATACCATTTTAAAAATATATACATCTCACCTCAAGGAAACACATTATACATGGCAGTGACATTTGCTATTTGTGCGCACACACACACACACACACACACACACATACACACACACAAACAAGGCCTAAGTTTTAAATCTAAGGTAACATTATTTTTGATGAAACATTCCTCCTCTTAGGACTTAAGGAAATGGTTCCAATGGAATATATGTATATATATATGTCACTATACATATTTTTATAGATATATCACTAGAGTTATTACAAAGAACTTCTGTACATATTAATAAAATATATACTCTTTTTAAACAAATGACTCTTTTAAAACATATTTATTAACAAAATGGACAAATTATTTTAGTTAGCCAGATATAATTGCATTATAATTCTCAGGCAATACATATTTTATACATTACAAAAATATTTCAGTCAAATTAGGAGACTACTGTTTGCCCTCACCACCTGTCCTCCTGCCAAATCAAAAGTACTGTTGTCATTCCCAACATAAACCAAAAGTCCTGCTGTCTCATGATCTTCATTTATTAACTGACCTATCAAAATATTGATTTGTAGGTGTACACTGTTTGACAAAGTGGTTGTGTAGATTTGGCTTTAGTAAGGTCCTTCCAAAAATATCAAGAAATAAATTTGCCTGCAGAACATCTAAAAAACAAAACAAAGAAAACAAATGTTCTAAGGAGTCTTACATAAAAGCTCATCTCTAATCTATTTAATGTTTCCTGACTGGATTCTAGTCTTTTTAGGGTTACACAAATATTTGCAAATTTTTATGTATGTTCATATACCCATTATCTGACTTAAATTGTCATTTTGGGAAAGAATTTAATGTTTTTGGTCATTTCAGATATATATCTGCTTTACCTTTCTCATCTACATTAGTGAGATACCACCAACATTCACCAACATTGGACCAAATAAATTTGGTTCAGTCTTGCTCATACATGCAATTTTTATCTTTTATTTATTCAAAAAATATTTCTAAAAAAAAAGAAAATGCATACAGGAGCAGATAGACACAGGAGCTGAAAGCAAGGCAAAAATGTTAGGGAAGCATAAGAAGCTAATACAGGTCTGTTTTCCCTTAAAAATTCTATATTTAATCTATTCTAAAATTCCTCAGGAGAGATCATTGAGAGGTGAAATGAACCAAGAAGGACTATTTAATTTTACTATTAAGAAAACGTATCAGAATGTGCATAATTCAATCTTACATTTAATTTTCTCTACAAGAAAACCTAAAGAGTATTTTTTCTATCTGGAGATTTTTAGAAAAAATTAAACCAAACAAAGAAAAAGGAGAGGAAAATTCCTTGATTTAATCTTCTGGTTCATCAGAAAACTTAAAGCTATATTACACTTACTTGTATCTTATTTCTCAGGTTTAAATTATACTCTATTACCTGAGGATATATACAAGCACTTATTTTTCTTTTTTTGATTTTGTGGGCTAGTGTGGAGAAAAAATAAAGCCTCTGCTATTCCTGGCAATTTAGACATGTGTGCTTATTACATGAGAATAGTCTATTCCACAAAGAAGACTTCCATTTTTGGTATTAGGGGATGATAAAGGAGTATTTTTATTCTAATGCCTTAATCAAGCAAATTGTATATAATTGAATTTGAAAATGTGGCTAAACATGTACATGCAAATCTAATAAAATTTTATATTACATTCTCATTTAGTGAAATATAGATTTTTTAAGACCTCAAAAGGACTTTGCAACACCTAAATGTGAAAATCCCCTTTAGAAGTAATACAATAATTACATCCATAAATTATTAAACACGCACACACAAACACATTTCCTGAATTTCTTAGCTATTTGAGTAAACCTTTTTTTTTTTTCCTTTAATTCAATTTTCCAAATCATTTCTATTTAGTCTTAGTCTGGTCTGCTGCCATACTTAATCAGTGGTTCCCTCCAAAACTCACATTAACCTAGGCTTAAAAGGAGTTTTACTGCTGTCACAGAATAGTATCTCTGTTGTTGCCTCTAATCCTCCATGTAAACAAGCTTTACCTTTAAAGGGATTGTGGGGGTGGGGATCCTCTCCTATATTTTGGTCCATTAGCTGTACTTCCTTTGTAAGTCTAATTCTTCTTAATCAGTCTTTCTCTGAAGATAATTCTTATCTCTTCTGGTATTAAAAAACAAAACAAATACCAAAAACAATGTACATCATAAGATTTCCTCAATAAAACTGATTCTAGCTTCTGTACATCATAAGACTTCATCAATAAAACTGATTCTAGCTTCTGTTTATGCTAACTAAAATTGTTAACATTGTTCCTGCAACTCAGAGATGGGCTGCCAATGCTCCACACTGGGTGGAACCTAAGTGCCTGCCCGAAAGAGGAAACACATTCTGACCATAATTATAACACTGATGTTACCAAGACTTTTGGAACCAATGCTAGTGAATATGCATTCACTTTTCCTGTAAGACTTTATGATAAAAAAAAGTCAACCATTTTATCCTAAATCTCAGGTATGAATTTCATGAAAATTGGCTGGAGGACAATGTGATTGATCTATTTCTGGACTCAATCTGAACAGTTCCCATTGTAAACACTTCTAGCCCTTGTTTCATTTCTCTTCATCTTAAGGTTTATTTTTCTTTCTTTTTTTTTTTTTTCTGTTGTGGTTGTTTTGTTTTGTTTTTACATGACAATTACTCTATTAGACTTTTCACTATGCCCAGGTTTGTCTGAAAGTTTAGACTCAAGGTAAGACCTCTGATACACACAGACATGATTCTATAGCAAGGAATCATGTATCCCAGACATTTAATAGTGCATCCGCTCAACATAACTACAACCATTTTCTAGCTACAGTATTCAAATAAGGTTTTAGGTTCTGTGTTTCACATACAAGCACAATTAACTTCTGACAGCAAATTTTTAACTAATTACAATGTATCCATCCATGCAAGATAATTGCAATATAAATGTTTAGCAGTCAATCTGGTGCCTTCGTTCATAATTAATATTATAAAATTAATATCAAATGCTTCTATACTACATATATTGGCATAGAGAAATTTGATAAACATTGAATTATTTATAAGTGTACATTATAATTCCTACCATATAAAATCATTAAAAAGAAATAATGTACAGGTAAACACAAGCAGGAAGCTAATTTTATACTAAAACATGTTTACTGTCTCTTAATAGCCAAGCCATTACCAGCACTCAAGAATGAGGGATGTGGCATCTAGACTAAACTCATTTATTTAGGATAATCTCTGTCTGCCTATTTTATGTTTATAACAAATAAGGTGTTGCTTATTTTAAATGACTAAACCTCAAAATCATAGAAATCTAGATCCAGAAAAGACTTTCAATGTTATTTTGTTCAGTGTCATTATTTTATAGATAAAGTGGAATAATTTAGTGATAGATTCAGACTAAGTATCAGTCTTCATAACTGCCATTTCCAGAGTCTATTTACCATTCAATGCTGCTGCTCTTATAAAGTAATTAATATCTACTATTATCAGCAATAATGAAGAATATTTATAATTCTATTTATGTACTAAGATTATCATTACCCTTGAACTCATAGAATGAGAGCTCTAAATAATACTTTCTTACTTCTATTTTTCATTAGATGAGTTTAGAGTAAATAAAAACACATTCATTAATATTATTAAAATAATATAAATTATAATTTATACAGGGCAAATTTCAAAATTACAGGGCAAATTTCAAAATAGATTTATGTATGAAAAAGTTGCATTCATAATATTGGTTATGTGATTATTCTTTAGATTTTTACATGTGGTAAAAAATTTAATCTATTTCATTGTTTCATTAGAATACAAAGATAGTGATATACATATGTTCACAGCTGGTACTATGTATTTATTCAATTAAATAATGTTTGCTGTTTAAAACGTGGAGCAATATAGTTTTTATTCTAAATATCAAGGTGATTAGTTTGATAAGGAAATATAAATTGTTGGCATCATTAAATTATGTACTGAATTAATACTTTTCTTGCGGTCAATACTAGTTAAGTCATTGGCTTCAAGAATAAAATCAAACAAAAGGAGTGCCAATAATTTTAAAAATTTATTTGTTATTTAGTTACTCTAAAATCTCTTAGGACCATGTTATATTTAAACTTGCATGAATTTTTTAAACATAGAATTTCCGATTATAAATACCTGAAAATCAGAAGTAGAAAGAATGTACTTTCCTTTGCTCATAGTCTTTAAATTAGTGAATGTACTAAAAAAGTAATCTTACGTAGCAGCGTAGTTTTTATTCTTCTGAGGCGGGCAAACATATGTTTAGGAAGATGCTCTGAGCTACTGTTGGTGCAGGGTGCCTTCTTTCAGAATAAGTAATCAACAAGAAAATCAAGTAACAGTATCCATACTATTATTTTATTATTTTCCTCTGGGAATAAGCGATGTTATCCTGCAATATGTTATACTTTCTTTATTGACTAAATGAGGACAACAATTTTCTTTTAGTTACAATCCACCTTCTCCATTGGTTACACTGACCACAGAGGTAGACCAGGAAAATTAATCAGCACAATAATTATGTGTCCAATAATGTCTACAAATTGTGTAAGATACCCACAACTAATTGATCTAAGGAAATTAAAGTTTAAGTAAACCTTTGCTGTGGCAACACTATTCACTGTATCACTTTGAAAGTTTGAGATTATATTTATTACATTATCCTGACCCCCCAAAAAAGTTTAAAATTCAATAATCTAAATCATTTAAATTATAATTTCACATGTTAATTTTATCAATAAATCTTTAAAGATGAAATTTTGAAGTTAAGAACCTTATTCATTTCCACATTAGCATATGGGTATTAGAATTCTAATCTGAGAGACTTATATTAAAACAAATTAGGCAACATATACACATGATAAACATATCCAGAAATGAAACAGTTCTATTTAATTTTAAGGAATATATTTACACCTCAGAGATATTCAGAATCTATTAGTGCAAACTAACTTAGACAATATGTCTTCATCTCCAGAGTTAATTACAACTTACTCTCTTTGTTATATCTATGTTTAACTTACATGTTATATGTATACATTTTATTACAAAAGCAAGTTGAACATAATTATTATATATAAACAGTTGGATTCCAAGTAGTGTATTCAATATAGCCCCAGCTAAATTTTAATACTTACACACTTGAGGTCTATTTTATCCTAATGTATTGAGTAGCTATGAGTTATTATCCTCAAATTATAAATGAATCCCATACTTTTCATACTTTATCTCTAATTTTCACAGAAATTTTTAAAGTTATTATTACATTTGTGAAAATTGAAGCTCTGATTAACTAACATTCAGCTACTAATTGAATGATTCTTGTGTTGAAACCAAGCCTGTTTGACTACCCCATGCGCTTTCAGCTGCATTATGGAAATATTTTTTTAGCCTAGTGCACTGGACGTTTATGATTTTCAATAAAATAATAAATAACTGTTATACATGCCACAACTAAGGTAGTAGTTCATAATCTGCTAGAGGTCATTAAAAATTATTTCTATATTACTAAGCCATAAAAAAGAATGAAATGCTGCCATTTGCAGCAACATGGATGGATCTAGAGATTATCATACTAAGTGAAATAAGTTAGACAGAGAAAGACAAATATTATATGATATCACTTATATGTGGAATCTAAAAATAATACAAATTAATCTGTTTACAAAACAAAAACAGACTCTCAGACATAGAAAACAAACTTACGGTTATCAGAGGGAAAGGTGGGGGAGGGATAAACTAGGAGTATATGATTAACAGATACACACTACTATATATAAAATAGAAAAGCAACGAGGGTTTACGGTACAATTCAGGGATCAATATATTCAGTATCTTGTATACTGAAACCTATAATGGAAAATAATCTGAAAAAATATATTTATATATAACTGAATCACTTTGCTGTATACCCAAGACAAACACAATATTGTAAATCAACTATACTTCAATAAAAAATGAAACAGTATATTAAAAGATGAAAAAAATTATTTCTAATCACAATTTACTGCATTCACACAGACAATGAGCACTTCAAAGGGGGAGGGAATACGCTTTAAAGTAGATTATTTGCAATCTTTAAATTCCTTTTTTTCTAAACAAGAATTGTTGTAATGTGGAAGTCCTAAATTAGACTTGAATTATAAACAAAACTATAAATGAGGTGCATAGAAAGGCAGAGACCATGTTTTTGACACTGGAAGTTATTATCATATTACAAAATTAATACTGCCATGATCTGTGGTTACCTTAATTTAGCTGTTCCATGCATCTCTCCTTTATGTAATGAATGAATAATAAATTTAATTATATATTTTGATAATATAGTTATACGGTAAAATAAATGGAGATTAAGACTATAATTACTTGTATAGTAAATGATATTATAATTGATTTCTGGTGTTATATATATCTATTTTTTTCTCTCTTACTGCTTGCCTATAAAATAATTGCATAGTAATTATAGGACTGACAAGTTAATTTTACTTTCAGGCAATTTACATATGAATCAAATCAGTAGTGGCAAAATCCTAATAAACTTGTAACATTATACAAACAAGATATTTGGCACTACCTCTTTTATGACTTGTAAATTTTAATAAGTGACAATATTTAATTAATATTCTCTCATTTTAAAAGGAGTTTAGTAGAGTGGAAAATACCTACATTGTCCATGCTGTAGGTATAACTCATTATAAAACTAATTTAAATTAAAAAACCAAAACAAAATCTGCAAATATCTTTGATTAATATAAAAATTGATTTCAAATGCTACAATTGCTCAAATTTGCCTGTGAAAACTCTTTTTAAAGTTATAAATATAAAAATAATAGCTAAGGATTGATCAAATACTAGATATTTACTCTTATTACTTGAACTTATATTTTTCATTCTGAGAATAATAACACTGTTTTGTGGATAGTAAGTGTTCAATAGATTTTAACTGTAGGAAATATTGGTAAATTAAAGTTTATGAGCTACTGGAGATATAGGAGAGAAAACATTATATTATTTGAAACTCGGGCATTTGGGATATATTAAGCAAGATAACCCTCAGTCTATTCAGCTTTAGGGTAGATAATCTTAAAGAATACTTTTTTTTTTTTTTTTAATGGGAATAAATGTGAAGATCACTTTCACTCTAATGCTACCAGAATCGGGTGATGCAAAACGAATGTTCTATTTTCAGTGAAACACCGCATTATATTTGTAAATTATGTTTTATAGAAAATGTTTAAATTTTTTTAAAATTCTATTTAATTTAAGAAACTCAGTTTTTGATTTTTAAAATTAACCACGAGATCTAGTGCAGATCCTTAAAAGACCTTGAGCTCATGATGAATCTGGGTCTAGAAAGTGAGGTAAGAGGGTAAAGTTTAATGAAGAATTGCTGAGGTTGTTTGCTTCCTTCTTTGTTAAAATGTCTGTTAGCTATGGATAATAAATGATGATTATAACAATAAATGATTATTATAACACAAAAGAAATCAGACATAGAGAGGAATGTGACTTTGGGGCAGAATCAGGGTTGTTACAGTTACCTTACAGACTAAGGTCTAGGGATGAGTATCTAATTAATGTTATGATGATAAAAGCAAACAGGCACTGGAAATACAGCTTTACCTTTTTCTGCTACACGAAATAATCACATCTAAGGCTTCTAATGAAGTTGTTGTGTTAAAATTTATAAAAACCTCACAGAATGAAATGAGATTTTGCCTTTGAATTTAGATATACTAATAATGAAAGGTTACTGGAGAGGCCAGTTGCAGGTGAGTTCCTATTACGGGATACTCCTTAAAAAGGTAACAAGGCTTGGGAATCTCCAGGAGGTGGGTTTAATAGCAACTGAACAAGTTTTAATATTTATGAAATCCATTTAAAAGCATAAGTTATTGAACGTTTTGCCAAAAGATTGAAAAAAATCAAATGTAGGATAACTTTTAAAATCTTTTTATTTTGAAAATGTAACGTCATCTTTACTTCTTCACATGACCAGCTGTTGTATCTATGTTAAAATTTTGATTTAATGTTTATTTAATTTAGTTAGATCAGCTTTGGTCTAAAACTGAGTTACTTATTATCCATAACTGGAAAGGGAGATGGACCTCAAGGTAGATAACCTTCTGGGAATGTGTATATGAAATGTTCTCAAAAATACTTAAGGTCTGGAACCCTAAAGCCTATGGGCATTAATACCCTTATACCTGGGTCCTGTGTTTTAACATCACTAAATTTGTTCATATATTTTTCCCCTATATTGAATCATGATGCATTTTTGAACTTTTTTACCTTATAGACTACCAGGTCATTTTCATAGAATAATTGGTTACAGAAGAATTAGTTATGAAAGTGTAATTATATAACTGTAATCAAAAGATATATTTTCATTTATGTAATAGCATTTTCTTAAAGTTTTGTTAGTCACTATAAAATAATAGAAGTTAAAATCATTTATAATTGAAACACTTCAGCAAATACTGTATGACTGATCAAATACAAAATAAATTGTACAAATAAAACTAAATAAGAGGGCTTCCCTGGTGGCGCAGTGGTTGAGAATCTGCCTGCTAATGCAGGGGACACGGGTTCGAGCCCTGGTCTGGGAAGATCCCACATGCCACGGAGCAGCTGGGCCCGTGAGCCACAACTACTGAGCCTGCGCGTCTGGAGCCTGTGCCCCGCAACGGGAGGGGCCGCGATAGTGAAAGGCCCGCGAACCGCGATGAAGAGCGGTCCCCGCACCGCGATGAAGAGTGGCCCCCACTTGCCTCAACTAGAGAAAGCCCTCGCACGAACCGAAGACCCAGCACAGCCAAAAATAAATAAATAAATAATAAAAGTAGCTATAAAATTTAAAAAAAAAAAAAACAAAACAAAACACTAAATAAGAGCTTAATATGATCAGTACCAAACATATTTCTAACCAAATAAATGGTATTTTAATATTGTTTTGGTCACTTATAATGAATATAAATATTTTTATTTCTAATTAAAATACTGTTGTCATTATTCTTATAATTCTTTATGGCTTATAATGGGTCATTTTCCTTTTAAGAAATGCATTTTTCTTTATTAAGAATTTTTTTTTTAAACAGGTGATAACATTAAAATGTTTGAAAGTAAGCACATACTTGTTTAGGAGTATCAAGTTTATTTTCTACCTGCTATATTTCCAAAGTCAAAGCCATCATACTGAAATTCTCTCATATGTTACAAATTTAACATATGTTGTTTATGTAGCTGCAGATATTTTTACAATCTTATATCATTAGAATTAAAATAAGTTGAATCAACACTGTTGCCCAAAGACATCAATGTCATACTTATATAATATTTAATTTTATATTCATTGCAGAAATTACAGACTCTTGAAGGTTGAAAAGCAGTAAAAAATATATTTGACCTAATATCTGATAATCCAGAAGAAATTAACAAGTGTCATGGAAAATTAAAAGTAGGTAATTGATGTGGAAACCATTTACCAATGGACATCAAATACTCAGACACCGTGTACTGAAGATATAAGTACTACATACTTTCATATCATCAGTTAATAAACAATATGGGTTTTTAATATACATAGATAGAATAAAAACAGCATCCCATAGTATCTCCAGCATATGAAAGCCAGAAGGTTGTTAAACAATGGTGCATTTGCAAGCTGGACATCCCTGGGTAGCTTGAAAGCATTCATGGAGAAAGAATATACACTAAGATAACAGAATGTTCAGGGATTGGGTTCATTTTTATTATGGGTAGTGCATCAATCAATACTTCTTACACTATCTTAACATTTTATTAACAAAAATTTTTACAAAGATATAATGAGAAAATCACTATCCATAGCTCATCTATGTAACAACACAGCCTGTGTTTTCATGGACATCTTTAAGACTATAACATCTCACCTTCCTCTCTTACTTACAATGAAAAAATAAGCACTTAAAAATAATCCTACTGAGATATTTTAACTTGGTGTCCCTACAACCATAGAGCAGCTCTCAGAACACAGCATGATTTGGTGGGGACAGACCCACAGAAGAGTAAGGAATAAAGATCACAACACTGAATTAACAGAACTTATAAAACTGACACTAGCTGATTTTTTTAATAAAAATTTTGAAATAGATGAAAAGTGGTAAGTATCCAGACAAGCCTCTTAGATAGCCTCATCCACCAGAGGGCAGACAGCAGAAACAAGAAGAACTACAATCCTGCAGCCTGTGGAACGAAAACCACATTCACAGAAAGATAGACAAAATGAAAAGGCAGGGGACTATGTACCAGATGAAGGAACAAGATAAAACCCCAGAAAAACAATTAAATGAAGTGGAGATAGGCAACATTCCAGAAAAAGAATTCAGAATAATGATAGTGAAGATGATCCAGGACCTCGGAAAAAGAATGGAGGCAAATATCGAGAAGATGCAAGAAATGTTTAACAAAGAACTACAAGAATTAAAGAACAAATACCTAGAAAAATTAAAGAACAAACAGAAGGGAACAATACAATAACTGAAATGAAAAATACTAGAAGGAATCAACAGCAGAATAACTGAGGCAGAAAAACGGGTAAGTGACCTGGAAGACAGAATGGTGGAATTCACTGCTGTGGAACACAATAAAGAAAAAAGAATGAAAAGAAATGAAGAGACCTCTGGGACAACATTAAACGCACCAACATTCACATTCCCAGAAGGAGAAGAGAGAGAGAAAGAACCTGAGAAAATATTTGAAGAGATTATAGTCAAAAACTTCCCTAACATGGGAAAGGAAATAACCACCGAAGTCCAGGAAGTGCAGAGAGTCCCAGGCAGGATAAACCCAAGGAAAAACACACTGAGACACACAGTAATCAAATTGACAAAAATTAAAGAAAAGAAAAATTATTAAAAGCAACAAGGGAAAAATGACAAATAACATACAAGGGAACTCCCATAAGGTTAAGAGCAGATGTCACAGCAAAAACTACAAGCCAGACAGAAGTGGTGTGATATACTTAAAGTGATGAAAGGAAAGAACCTATAAACAAGATTACTCTACCCAGCAAGGATCTCATTCAGATTCGATGGAGAAATCAAAAGCTTTACAGGCAAGCAAAAGCTAAGAGAATTCAGCACCACAAAACCAGCTATAAAACAAATGCTAAGGGAACTTCTCTAAGTGGGAAACACAAGAGAAGAAAAGGACCTACAAAAACAAACCCAAAACAATTAAGAAAATGCTCATAGGAACATACATATTGATAATTACCTTAAATGTGAATGGATTAAATGCTCCAACCAAAAGACACAGGCTTGCAGTATGGATACAAAAACAAGACCCATATATATGCAGTCTACAAGAGACCCACTTCAGGCCTAGGGACACATTCAGACTGAAAGTGAGGGGATGGAAAAAGACATTCCATGCAAATGGAAATCAAAAGAAAGCTGGAGTAGCAATACTTATATCAGATAAAATAGACTTTAAAATAAAGAATGTTACAAGAGACAAGAAAGGACACTACATAATGATCAAGGGATCAATCCAAGAAAAAGATATAACAATTCTAAATATATATGCACCCAACATAGGCACACCTCAATACATAAGGCAAAAAATGCTAACAGCTATAAAAGAGGAAATTGACAGAAACACAATAATAGTGGGTGACTTTAACACCTACTTACACTAATGGACAGATCATCCAGACTGAAAATTATGAAGGAAACACAATCGTTAAATGACACAATAGAACAGATAGAGTTAATTGATATTTATAGGACACACCATCCAAAAACAGGATATTACACGTTCTTCTCAACTGCACACGAAACATTCTCCAGCTAGATCATATCTTGGGTCACAAATCAAGCCTTGGTAAATTTAAGAAAATTGAAATCATATCAAGCATCTTTTCCAACCACAACATTATGAGATTAGAAATCAATTACACGGAAAAAAACATAAAAGACACAAACACATGGAGGATAAACAATACATTACTAAATAACCAAGAGATCACTGAAGAAATCAAAAAGGAAATCAAAAAATACCTAGAGACAAATTAAAATGAAAACACAACAATCCAAAACCTACGGGATGCAGCAAAAGCAGTTCTAAGAGGGTAGTTTATAGCAATACAAGCCTACCTCAAGAAACAAGAAACATCTCAAATAAACAATCTAACCTTACACTTACTAGAGAAAGAAGAACAAACAAAACCCAAAGTTAGCAGAAGGAAAGAAATCATAAAGATCAGAGCAGAAATAAATGAACTAGAAACAAAGAAAACAATAGCAAAGATCAATAAAACTAAAAGCTGGTTCTTTGAGAAGATAAACAAAATTGAGAAACCTTTAGCCAGACTCATCACGAAAAAGAGGGAGAGGACTCAGATCAATAAAATTAGAAATGAAAAAGGACAAGTTACAACGGACACCGCAGAAATACAAAGCATCATAAGAGACTACTACAAGCAACTCTATGCCAATAAAAATGGACAACCTGGAAGAAATGGACAAATTCTCAGAAAGGTATAACCTTCCACGACAGAACCAAGAAGAAACAGAAAATATGAACAGATCAATCACAAGTAATGAAACTGAAACAGTGATTAAATATCTTTCAACAAACAAAAGTCCAGGACCAGATGGCTTCACAGGTGAATTCTATCAAACATTTAGAGAAGAGCTAACACCCATCCTTCTCAAACTCTTCCAAAAAACTGCAGAGGAAGGAACACTCCCAAACTGATTCTACGAGGCCACCATCACCCTGATACCAAAACCAAAGATACTACAAAAGAAGAAACTTACAGAGCAATATCACTGATGCATATAGATGTAAAAATCCTCAACAAAATACTAGCAAACAGAATCCAACAACACATTAAAAGGATCATACACCATGACCAAGTGGGATTTATCCTAGGGATGCAAGGATTCTTCAATATATGTAAATCCATCAATGTGATACACCATGTTAACAAACTGAAGAATAAAAACCATATGATCATCTCAAAAGATGCAGAATAAGCTTTTGACAAAATTCAACACCCATTTATGATAGAAACTCTCCAGAAAGTGGGCATAGAGGGAATCTACCTCAACATAATAAAGGCCATATATAACAAACCCACAGCAAACATCATTCTGAATGTTGAAAAACTAAAAGCATTTCCTCTAAGATCAGGAACAAGACAAGGATGTCCACTCTCACCACTCTTATTCAACATAGTTTTGGAAATCCTAGCTATGGCAATTGGATAAGAAAAAGAAATAAAAGGAATCCAAATTGGAAAAGAAGAAGTAAAATGGTCACTGCTTGCAGATGACACGATACTATACATAGAAAATCCTGAAGATGCCATCAGAAAACTAGTAGAGCTGATCACTGAATTTGGTAAAGTTGCAGGATACAAAATTAAAGCACAGAAATCTCTTGCATTCCTATACACTAACAAGGAAAAATCAGAAAGAGAAATTAAGGAAACAATCCCATTCACCACTGCAACAAAAAGAACAAAATACCTAGGAATAAACCTACCTAAGGAGGCAAAAGACTTGTACTCAGAAAACTATAAGACACTGATGAAGGAAATTGAGGATGACACAAACAGATGGAGAGATTTACCATGTTCTCAGATTGGAAGAATCAACATTGTAAAAATGACTATATTACCCAAAGCAATCTACAGATTCAATGCAATCCCTATCAAATTACCAATGACATTTTTTACAGAACTAGAACAAAAAATCTTAAAATTTGTATGAAGACACAAAAGACCCCGAATAGCCAAAGCAAACTTGAGGGGAAAAAACAGGAGCTGGAGGAATCAGACTCTCTGACTTCAGACTATACTACAGAGCTACAGTAATCAAGACAATATGGTACTGGCACAAAAATAGAAATATAGATCAGTGGAACAGGATAGAAAGCCTCGAGATAAACCCATGCACCTATGGTCAACTAATCTATGACAAACGAGGCAAGGATATACAATGGAGAAAAGACAGCCTCTTCAATAAGTGGTGCTGGAAAAACTGTAGAGCTACATGTAAAAGAATGAAATTAGAACACTCCCTAACACCATACACAAAAATAAACTCAAAATGGATTAAAGACCTAAATGTAAGACTGGACACTACAAAACTCTTAAGGAAAATATAGGAAGAACACTCTTTGACATAAATGACAGCAAGGTCTTTTTTGACCCACCTCCTAGAGTAATGGAAATAAAACCAAAAATAAAAAAATGGGACCTAATGAAACTTAAAACCTTTTGCACAGCAAAGGAAACTATAAACAAGACGAAAAGACAACCCTCAGAATGGGAGAAAATATTTGCAAACGAATCAACGGACAAAGGATTAACTTCCAAAATATATAAACAGCTCATGCAGCTCAATATTAAAAAAACTAACAACCCCATCAAAAATTGGGCAGAAGACCTAAATAAACATCTCTCCAAAGAAGACATGCAGATGGCCAAGAGGTGCATGAAAGGCTGCTCAACATCACTAATTATTACAGAAATGCAAATCAAAACTACAGTGAGGTATCACCTCACACTGGTTAGAATGGGCATCATCAGAAAATCTACAAACAAATGCTGGAGAGGGTGTAGAGAAAAAGGAACCCTCTTGCACTTTTGGTGGGAATGTAAATTGACACAGCCATTACGGAGAACAGTATGGAGGTCCCTTAAGAAACTACAAATAGAATTACCATATAACCCAGCAATCCCACTACTGGGCATATACCCAGAGGAAACCATAATTCAAAAAGACACATGCACCCCAATGTTCACTGCAACACTATTTACAATAGCCACGTCATGGAAGCAACCTAAATGCCCACACAGAGGAATGGATAAAGAAGATGTGGTATATATATACAATGGAATATTACTCAGCCATAAAACGGAAGGAAATTGGGTCATTTGTAGAGACATGGATGGACCTAGAGACTGTCATACAAAGTGAAGTAAAAGTCAGAAAGAGAACAACAAATATCGTACATTAAGGCACATATGTGGAATCTAGAAACATAGTACAGATGAACCAGTTTGCAAGGCAGAAATAAAGACACAGATGTAGAGAACAAACATATGGACACTAAGGGGGGAAAGTGGGGGTGTGGGGGTGGTGCTGGGATGAATTGGGAGATTGGGATTGACGTATATACACCAATATGTATAAAATAGACAACTAATAAGAACTTGCTGTATAAAAAAGAAATAAATAAAATAAAATTCAAAGAAAAGAAAAAGAAAGGAGTGGTAAGTATGCAAATATTGTTATTTAATGGTCTGAGTCTCTTTCTTCTCCTCTCCCTTCCACACCTGTTCCATGCTCACATCTTACTCCTTAGGCAAGTCTGCTTGTAATTTTCAGGTCCTAACTTTACTCCAGTTCTAGCTCTAAACTGACTGATAGCTTTCACTAGTGCATTAATAATTAAAATCCCTCCACAAAGTAACTGATTTTTTAAAAATAATTGTAGAAAGAGAAAACACCTGTCAATAGTATTTTAAATATTGGAATTTCAAGTAAAAACAAAATTTTTAAAAAGATTTTTAAGAAGGCAAAATTATCTTCAAAGTCTTCCAAGCTTGAAATTACTTTTTAACATTCTTTATTTACTTTTTTCTCTCTCTTTAGGAGTAATGAGAAAGTGAGATTTAAAATGGTATTAGGATGGAATTTTGGTGAAGGGAAAAGAATATGTAAATTCTGCCTTGGAGTAGCCGAAGCCCTCAAACTATATCCATACCAAATAATGTCCAGGGGAGGTTTGGGTGAGAAACGTTGACAAAAGGAACCATAAAGTAGTGAGACTAGGGCACTGAAATCAATTAGAAAGCTATTTGGGAAAACCTAAAATTATGAGATGGCACATATGCTCCGGGGAAGGACTAGGCCAGACTAATTTAAAGGATAATAATAAAGCAGAATAAAAAAGGAAATAGGGATCCACTGAGAAGAAACCAGCAGATATGTAGTCCCGTCTAGGCCTATCAAGTCTTCATTTACTTCTATCTTTACTTCTAAGTGTGATTCCTTTTCTATATTGCATAACAAATTACCACAAAACTAGTGGCTTAAAATAATACCCATTTATCATCTCACAGTTTCTGTAAGTCAGAAGACTAGGCCCAGCTTTTCAGGTTTCTTTCTGCTCCTAGTTTCACAAGGCAAAAATCAAGGTTTCATCTGGGTGGTGTTCTCATATTGAGGTTCAGCTAAGGAAGGATTTGCTTCCAAGCTCCCTCAGATTGTTGGCATAAGTTTTTCCTTGTGGTTGTACAGTTTATGGTAGTTTTCTTTTCCAAGGCTATCAAGAGAATCTCCCGCTCCAGTATGTAAGTGACAGAGTCTTAGTCTTACATAATATAACATAATTGTGGAAGTGATTCTCCCATTAATTCTGTCATACAATATAATTTAATCAAGGGGTGACTATACTGTCACCTTTGCCATATTCTAATGTCTATAAGCAAGTCACAAATGCCACCTCACTTCAGGGGAGGGGATTATACAGGGGTGTGGGTCATTGGTGGTTATCTTAGAATTATGCCTACTACAAAAGTTGTGTCTCTTTTAAGAGGAAGAACCTTCAACATCACCCTTAAGAAGAAAAAGATAATTTTATATAAGTATTATGGCTAAATTACGTTTCCATAAAAATGCATATATTAAAGTCCTAACCCTCTGTCCTTCAGAATGTGGCTGTATTTGGAAGTAGGGTCTTAAAGAGGTAATTAACTTAAAAAGAGGTTACTAGGGTGGACCCTACTTCAATATGACTATGTCCTGGTAAGAAGAGACATATGCAGAAAAAATATCATGTGAAAACAAATAGAAAAGACTGCTATCTACAGCCAAGGAAAGAGGCTTCAGAAGAAACCAACACTGGCAACGCCTTGATTTCAGACTTCTAGCCTACAGAATTATGAGAAAACAGATTTCTCTTGTCTAAGCCATCTAGTCTGTGGTACTTTGTTGTGGCTGCCCTAGCAAATTAATACAGTCAGTTTACACTGTGCTGATTTTATCATACTTCATAGGAAGGCAGTTTTCCATGGTACTAAGCTCACATTTAATGTGGGCATGACAGGACATCATAGCCAACTTCCATATTGAATGTAGTTCACCTCTTTCTCTCAATTTTCTCCTGGATGGAGAGAGTAAAATAATTAATAGTATACAATTTTCATGTGTGTGAACAGAATTCCTTTTACAGCCTTTCTAGGGGACAAATGTTCAAAAATTATCATTTAAAATGAACACAACACGATCCATTAATTATTCATTGTATAGTTATTGAGTGTTTAAATTACCAGAGTGCTTTTGGTGCTTACGATAAATCAGTAAACACAACAGACAAAAGTTCCTGTTATAATGACTCATAATCTAATGAGTGGAGAGAGAAAAAATATAATAAATAAGCAAATTATAAATTAAATAGAAGGTGATAAGCACTGTATAAAAATTTTTAAAAAAAGAACTGTAGACTGAATGGTTGGACATTTTGGACATTTTTCACATGTGTGGTCAAGGTAGGACTGAGAAGTTGGCATTTAAAATAGGGTGAGAGATTGACCTTCCACAATTTACAGGGAAACAGATTTGTTGCCAAAGAAACTGCTAATACAAAGGCCCTGTGGCCTGGTGTGTTTGAGAAACAGCAAGAAAGCTCCTGTGAAGGACGTGGGAGGAATGAGGGGGAGATTAATAGGACATAAATTCTTCTGAGTAAAATGGTATTACTGGGCTTCCCTGGTGGCGCAGTGGTTGAGAATCTGCCTGCCAATGCAGGGCACACGGGTTCGAACCCTGGTCTGGGAGGATCCCACATGCCGCGGAGCAGCTGGGCCCGTGAGCCACAACTACTGAGCCTGTGCATCTGGAGCCTGTGCTCCACAACGAGAGGCCGTGATGGTGAGAGGCCCGCGCACCGCGATGAAGAGCGGCCCCCTTTCTCTAGCTGCTCTTGCCGCAGCTAGAGAAAGCCCTCGCACAGAAACGAAGACCCAACACAGCCATAAATAAATAAAATAAATAAATAAAATTAAAAAAAAAAATGAAATAACTTACATTCTTCTAAAAAAAAAAATGGTATTACTCAGAAGATTTTGAGCAAAGAGGTGACATCTTGTATACTGAATTGAGGTTAGGTCATAGGGGAGTAAGAGACCATTTAGGAGGCTATAGCAATGATCTATGTGAATGAGGGTGGTGGCTGGGAGATCTGGAAGCAGTGGAAGTGTTTAAAAGGAATATAGCCTGGATATATTTTAAAGCTGTAGACAGTAACAAATTTTTTTTCCTCTAAATTTATTCTACAAATAGCCTTACAAAAGTGAATGAAGATATATGTAAAAAGATATGCACTAGATAAAGTTTAGTAATATAAAACAACTGGAAATAGCCTAGTGCCTACCAAAAGATGTCTATTTTTAAAATTCTGCTTGAACAATAAATTAAAATTCAATAGTCAATAAAAAATAAGGTAGGTCAGGAGGTGTTAACATGAAAAAATGCACGAAGTATCTTCACAAATGAAAAATTAAAATTGTAGAACAATTGCATATAATTTGTTTAAAAATAAAAAGTCTGTGTAAAAATATGTAAGTGTATATGGTTAGACATTCCTTAAGCTAATTAACATGAGAGAACAGAATCAAATTTAGGAAATGCAGAAAGATGTTGCTTTTCATTTTTATATCTTTTACTACAGTTTGACATCTATAAGTTATGACATGCTAGTTTGCTAATAATACTTGTTATTATACATACTATTTTTTGAAGGAAAAATTATACTTAAGTTTCCCCCCAGCCTGAGAATCTTCGACTTTACCTTACAAACTCATAGTTGTAAGCAGGAGAACAAGGATCATCCCAGAAATGAGTACTGATTTCAATGAGCAAAAACTTTAAATAATATCACAGAAAATAAAAGTGTTGCAGTGTTAATACTGGAAAATGAACTATGAAAACAATAATCAGTATAATAATAATTTCAAAAGTGAAATAAAACCAATCAATACTTGACTTAGCTTGTTCATGATGTAAAAAATCCTGGTTGCTACTACATGCAGTGAATATAGCATATCTTTTGCTTTCACAGTTGTGCAGGGGCTGCCCACTGGAGCTATCTAGAATAAAATTATTTTTAAAAAAATATTTAACAGAAATTCCCCTCCATGATGAGGGGGATTCCCCTCCTGCTACATCTGTCATTATTTTTTTCTAGGCTAATTCTCACTTTTACACCAGTTCCAGACTTAGGGTTTCTTATTTCAGGCTAGCAGTCTGCACTCGCCTTCCATTCTATTTTCCAAGCTACTGCTCTCTTCCTCCAAATAGGCTGTGCAGAAAGTTCTGAAAGACATAATTTGCCCCTAGGCTTACTATACTCTCAGTTTTAGGTGGTTTCATAAAACACATAGTTTCTACTCCCCAGTTTTTGTCTTGCTTTTCTTTCAGTTTCTACTACTGATTTGGCATTGTTGTAACTTGTTTGTATACCCTAGATCCTACAGCTTGCTTAATTAGGCAGATACCAGTTATAATAAAGTCCATTAATGGCACAATCTGTTCTGGTTACTTTTTCAACAATAAACATTAAAAAGAATGTGATCAATTTGACCTGGTATATCAGTTTGCTAAGGTTGCCACAAATTGGGTAGTTTAAATAACAGAAATATATTTTCTCATAGTTCTGGAGGCTAGAAGTCTGAGATCAAGGTATCAGCAAGATTGGTTTCTTCTGAAGGCCATGACAGAAGTATTTGTTTCAGGCTACTCTGCTTGGCTTATAGACAGTTGTCTTCTCACAGACGGTTGTCTTCTCCCTGTGTCTTCACATGATCTTCTATGTGTCTATATCCAAATTTTCTGTTCTTATAAGAACATCATTCATACTGGATTAGGGCCAACTTAATTATCTCTTTAAAAACCCTGTCATCAAATACTGTCACATTCTGAGGTACTGGGGTTTAGGACTTCAACATATGAAGTTTGGAGTAGAAAGAATTCAGACTACAACACCTGGGTTCTAGCTTCAGCATCAAATTTTCTACCACAAAATAGAAATAATGTATTAAAAGGGAAGTTTGGAGTGACCTAAGTAAGTAACTTTAAGCTAGGCCTAAATATTTTTATCTGATGATCAGAGTTTTGATACTTACATACACTCTAACAATGAAGCCATGTTGCTAAAATATTAATCAATCAATTCAACAGATAATATGTGCCATACACATGCCTTCCTACTTCACAAAAGGTGTCATCTCTTAGAATTTGCCATGCTTTGAGGAAGTCTTGTTCTTTAGGAATCAGGTGATCTTCTACTTCTCAGGGATCTTCTACTTATACCCATTCACAATCTCAAATGTTTTCTTTAAGTTTTATTTCCTTAGTTCAGAATAAATTTGTGTTTTGCCCCCCTTTCCAGAAAGAACCCCAAAACAGCCATCGATCCCTTCTCAGTCTACATGCAATTCCTATCAAGTCTTTGATGATTTATCAAATAATCATTTTAAGGAAATGTTATGTTCTACAATCTTTGCTCTTGCGTGCACATTAACAGACACAGTAGGGATGAGCTGTATTAGTTTCCTGTTGCTGCTGTAAACAATTTTCCTAAACGTTGTGATTGAAAATAACAAAAAATTGTTTTTTTAGTTCTCATAGTAAGTAGTCCAAAATGGATCTCACTGAACTAAAATCAAGGTGTCAGCAGGATTGTGCTTCTTCTGCAGTTTGCAGGGGAGAATCTGAATCCTTGCATTTTCCAGCTTCTAGGAACTGCCTATTCTCCTTCCATCTTCAAAGCCATCAAAGGTCTGCTGAATCTTTCTCATGCTGATATTGATTTTCTGACCTCTCTCGAAAATATGTTGGGCCAACCCAGGTAATTCAGGAAAATCTCACCATGCTAAAGTCAGATGATTAGCAACCTTAATTCCATCTCTCATCTCACTTTTTCTTTACCATGTAATGTAACATATTCAAAGCTTCTGGGGATTAGGACATAGACTTCTTTGGGAGTAGGAATGGGGATCGTTGTGCCTATTACAGGCTATGGACCAAGAACTGTCTGACTATACATCCTACATAGAGACACGTTAAACAAAGTAAGTAAAAAGAAAGTACTTAATAATTGGGCTCTATTTTCATTATAATTATTATTTTCATTATCATATAGTGAGTGGACCAGTACTAGGTTGTGGAGATTTGACAAGGAATTCAGAATTTGATGAGAGGGTCAGGATAGAGACATCACCATTTCCAGTTGGCTACATGGCTATGTAAAACAGGGGAGCAACATTTGGACAGGGTATTATAGCTTGTAAGAAATCAAAGATGGTCTGAATTTTTGAGGAAGTGTTTCACTGCAGATAAACATGTAGTACAGTAAATACAAGCAGGATCTGCAAATAGCAACTACTAATTATAAGGCAGTTTTTGCATGAGGGAGTCTAGAAGTTCCTTCACAGATACCACAACAATGCTCATGAAGGTAGAAAGCACATTGGCAGACCCAACTTCACTATTTAACATTGTTTTCACCATCACTCCCTCAAAAAATTGGGTGCTTGATGGTCAGAAATACTGTGTGCCTGGTGGTTGCCTATTAGGTATGGGTCCTGGTGCCCATATAGTGACTGAAGAGATACTGAGGCACAACTTTCTCTCTCAATTTAGTATTCATAGTTTGTAAACCGGAACTCCTGCTTTTATCCATATGCCATAGTTCTGGGCTTTTGCCACCTCTACTACCATCCTGAACTATTTGTGGAGTCTTGCCACAAATGAATTGATTCTCTAGAGATCAACAGTCCAGACGACATCTTATAACCATAAAATTCGATAGAGGATCTAATTCATATTGGTTTGCAAAAAATTCTATAAATGGTTTGCTTTATCTATTCTTCTTTAAAGATATGGATATCATATAAAAGCCTCATTAATTTTTACTAAAACATCACTGATGTCCCTCTATACTATTTTTTAAATATAGCATATTACTTTCATGGTGCATTCTGAAAAGTTTAGAGTATATGTAAAAGTATAAATCAAATATAAGCTGAAAGGACTATTAAAAATTAGAAAAAAACAAGTAAAAAAAAAAACCTTTTTCACAGAATTTCTAAAATACCCTTTTTATCCTAGCAGTTGGTGAATTGTTGCTTATTCAAACAATCTACAGAAAAAAATATATTTTTTGCTTGGAAAGTATGAGAAATTCTAGCCCGAAAAGGTACTTATCGTGAAGTTATATACAAATGAAAGTATGAGCTAAGAATAACAGTACCATCTGAACCATAATTATAGTGCAGTGTTATAATCTGAATCTACAGTAACTTTGTAGAAATAATTATTTTTTAAAAATTGAAAACTACTCTTAACACTTTAAAACTAGCCTAACTCTTAAGAATATTAAGATGCCAACTCTTTTAAAGTTACTCTTCCTATAGTTGTTTTATTTTAGATTTATGAGCAAGAGTTGAGCCAAATTGAGCAACAGTTTATAGGAGTATCTGAATTACAAATATAAAGTTAATTTTAAAGGCATCTGAAATGTTTAAAATCCTAAACTTATCAGTAACTTGGGTGGCTGGCAAATCCTCTAATATAGAGATAGAAAAATTTTGATATATTAATGCTTACCTCCTATCTCACCAACCAAAAATCTAAGTGGTAAACAATTAGAATCAATAATAACAAAATTAACAATGGTGATAATAACTGAATATATAATAAATATATGTTTCAGACACACAAACTATATTGCCTAAGTAAAATCTCAAAATAATTATATGAGGTAGATATTTTGATTTACAAATTAGGAAACAAGTTCAGAAATATTAAACATTACTTAAACATTCAATTTTTTATCTTTTAAAAAAATATATATGTATTAGTTTTGAGCACTATACCCCTAAAAATGTGGTGTACTCAAAGTGTTTTTTTCAATTTGTTTTCAATTTTTATCTTTAAAAATAATACTTTGGGACTTTGGACTTTATGTTTACTTTTTACAGTTTAAGAAAAGGTTTTCCACGGCTAAGAGAGATGGTACAAAGTAGAAAACATCAAAATGTTGGCCTTAGAAATGTCTTTAGAGAAAAAATTAAAAGACTGAACAAAAAAGAACTTTACAATTTAAAATTTGGTATTCACACACCTAGTGCTAATCTAACAGAATCTAATTCTCCAAATCCAGTTGTTACTGCTGTCCCTATTATCAGGTCCTTTATATTCAACTGAACCATTCTCTTCAAAGAGCTTTAAACGGCATAACATAGACAGTTCCTGCACTTCACCTAGTTGGGTGTTTCCAATTCTATGAACTATGAACCTTTGATTTCTAGAGATTCTAGTCAACCCAAGGAATTAAGAATGTTTAATATGAAAAGGTCAGCAGATAATGAGCAATTCTAAGTTTACCAAAAATCGAAGGCTCCTATTTATTTCCCCAAATGGAAGAGGCAACCAATGATAGTTAACACAAATATGTACTTTTAGGAGAATGTCTCTCATAACTATTGTGTCATAATTCTCACCAAATTCAGGCATATTTCCTTAATCAGTATATCTAATTATTGTATCCATTTTGGGAATAATTTCTTGTCATTTTCTTCATATCATTTAACTCTTTTCAATCTCACAATGGTTTTTAGCATGCTATGATTGCTTCACGTTAATCACATTTCTTTCAGTAGTATCTTGAGTTTGCCATTTTCATCTGAAAGTAGTGCTACCCAGTAGTGTTCCACAATTTAAAGCCTCAACTAGTGCAGAATCACACAGCTTCTGCTCCTATATAAAAAACATTCACATTAGTAACATTGCACCTTTCAATATTCAATTTAACTCAATAGTTCATTTATTATTACAATGAAATATTTATTATATAATCACCCTGTGATATATTAAAATTTTAGATGTCTGGACTTTATCATAAGCCAGGAATTCTCACTCTGGCTGCACATTAGAATCATTTGGGAACCATTTAAAAATTGCCCTGTCCTCACTCCTGAGACAATTGATTCAGAACCTCTGGTGGTAGGGCCCAAGCATGGGTATCTTTACAATGTTCACAGTTGAGTCTAAGAACTTTGAGATTTGAGAACTGGAAACTTCATGAATTAAACTTACATGGAACAGGGATTAGGATTTTCTTTTAAATTAATTCCACCATATTATCTTTTGTACAGTAAAGTCGTGAAACAAATCTCTAAATAGTGTCTTATTTAGTTTTTCTGTCCTGCATATTTGATGAATTTTCAAAATCTGGAAAGAACACATAAAATCATTTTTCTATCCTAATAAAACAACAGCTAATTAATAGGATGATCTTTTTATATTTTTACAAAGCACATCTGGTGTTGAATGCCCTCATAAAAATGGGAATACTGTTAACTGATATTCCAAGATACATGCTTAAATTATTTAAAATATTACCACTTCTATTACATATTTGAGATTTATATAATTTATGCCATTATAACCACAATATAGCTAACATTCTCAGATAATACAATAGCATAAAAAACTTTAAGAGATAGTGTGATATAGTGGTTCATAATCTCAGGAGCTAGACTGTTCAAATGTCACCTTCAACTGTTTACTAGTTGTGAGAATTAAGTCAAGTTACTTAGCCAAGAAATGGAGATATGGATACTCAAAGTTAGCTTTGAGTATTAAAGATTTTATAGGTAAAGCAATTAGAAAACTATGTGGCCCATTATAAGTATTACAACCATACTTGTTTTGCTACTTCAAAACTAAAAGATATTAATATTTAAAACACTAATAAAGTTTCTATTATTACCTTTTCTCCCTAGAGATACAACTTATGGGTCTGGGAATCAAAAGGTTAAAGTAGGAATGGGCCTAAGTTACTACCACTCCTAATGACCAACTTAGAGAATTTGTGCCTTCTGTTTCTACAACTTAAGTCTATGTGGGTCTAGAAGTCCGACTGACTTTCACCAGGAGAAACAGAAAGTTCCATTTAACATCAAGCCATGGCTACTGTCCTTTTGCCTTGAGCTCTTTGTGCTAAGAGACGATCTGGAAAGGACAGAAAATCTATCCTGGCAGGGGGCAAAGGACTCTATTCTTCTGAAAGAGGTAGGATTGCTGTTATAAAATGGAGCAGAAAATAACACATTTGGTTTCTGGATCATTTACTAGGGCCTCTATTGGTGTTCTCCTCCTTAAATTTAACAAGTGCAGCAGTCTGAGCCTATGAAAAGCATGGTGACCAAGGGCACCAGAGAAGCAGACCCCTCAGAGATGAAGGTCTGAGTTATCCCACCATCTAAATCACTTCCATGAGGAAAGATGCTATTTAAAGGTGACGAGAATTTATAATAGGTAGTGGAGGAGATAGCGAAGCTCCAGTTTCAGGGATGGTATTTTTTAAACTACCTCTTATAAGTTTCTTCAGGAAATGGAAACTACCAGAATCCTAGAGAGTTGGGGTGAATTTACTTTATAGATGGCGTAAAGTCCTTTATGGTAGAAGTGAGTATAAATGATGGAAAGAGTAGACTAACTTTAGCCACCCCTGGAAAAAGGAAGTGTGGTTGGTTCCACCAGAGATAACGAAATGCAGGTGTTGGGGAGAAAAAGTGGTCACCTTAATAAATCAGAGTGATATTTTTAAAAAGTTGTTAGGCAGTCACAAACAACAGATGTCCATTGTATCAAAGGGCAGAAATACTGCTTACGGGACTGAAGTGAAACACCATATGTAGAAGAATCCCATGGTTTACTGAAAATATCCTAGAATAAAGATGGAAAATGATAGCAAATAAATCTTGACCCAGACTGGAATATTTATTATAAATAAAAAACTATGACTGCATTAATATCTAAATTATTCATAGGAATTTCTATGAAGAGATATATAGAAAATTCATGACCCTACAGCAAATTAATTTTAAGTATGACTGGGGTATTTATCATTTATTTGGGGAGACAGTTAAGTACATAAATACACCTTTAAAAAAAAAACCCCATTTTTAAGCAGAGAACTTCGAGAATCAGTAATATCTGCAAGTTTTCTACCAGTAAATTTTAAGACCTGTATCAACATAAGGATTTATGACT
Organism: Balaenoptera borealis; assembly: GCF_965194805.1. Lineage (NCBI taxonomy): Eukaryota > Metazoa > Chordata > Mammalia > Artiodactyla > Balaenopteridae > Balaenoptera > Balaenoptera borealis. Next base: position 44,444,808 of record NC_138862.1, read on the forward strand.
TTATGTTAAGGTATATGTAGCATTACTACTATCTACCTCTAGCCAATCAACCCCTGGTGGTACACTATTCTTATTTTTTTTGAAACTTATCCACTAAGTCTTCTTTTGCCCCACAAAGTGTCCCAAGCCTTACTTTTTTCATGCCTTTGAAAATACACTCTGCATAAGTTGAATTCAACATTCAATGACAATCACAGATTTTGGTGATTGTTTAAATATCATAAATATTTTTATGAAAGTCATCATAAAGACATTTAAGTGAATATAATTAGTATATGTTTCATATCTATAAATAATTTATTCAGTTACCCCTTGTGATATACAGTCATGTAACAACAACAACAAAAAACTGGCACAAACACTTTACATCAGGGAAACCCTGGTGCAGAGTACTAAAATTAATTTTACTTTATTTGTTCTTGCACAGATTAAGCTACCATATGTGTTTTGGAAGGTAAAAATACTATAAAATACAATTTATAAATTCAGTCATTCTTCTGAAACTGGAAACACATATCAGCATATAACAAAAGTTATCACTGGATGATTAAATAAAACCTTATCTTTGCTTCCAAGATCACATATACTTTTTTTCCCGAAGGTTGATCTATGAATATATATGGGTATTTCATTAGGGCAGTCCTATCATATGTGGATAAAACATTAGGTTCAAGAGTTACTTGGATTAGTTTTTTTTTTCCCCTTCAGTGTGATTATTTCAGCCATTTGAAATTAACCTAGGCTGATTTGGTTTTTTTTTATAATACCATTTTTTCTTATCCTTCTTGATTTTATCTATTTTTGAGAATGTGAAAAACTATTACCTAAAAGTTAAAACTAAGCAAAATTTATACTCTTCAATGTGTCTTTTCCCCATACATTCTATGCTATCTCAACTACCCACCCTTTCCATCCATTCTATCCTATCCTTTTTAATCATCAACCTTATTATTGTCTGGTTTAAGTGTCCTGTATTTGTTTTACAGAAATGAGCAAAGATATGACTACTTTCTTATTTTTCTTCTAATAAAAAGCTAATACACTATAAATTCCCTTTTGTGCTTTACTTTTTCTTTTAACCTAACAATATATTCTAGAAATTATTCCCTACCAGTTCAAACAGATCTTTTTATAGATGAATATTTCTACAATACATGGATATACCATAGTTTATTCAACCAATATGTTGTGAATGGGTGCTTAGGCTGTTTGCAATATTCTGCAATTACAAATATTGCTGTGATGAATATATTGGAAATACCTATTTTCATATTGTTAGAGGCATGTTTTCCGGATAAATTCCCAGAATTGGAATACTAGTTAAAATCTAAATGTACATGTAGTTTTGTTACATATTCACAAATTCCTCTTCAAACTTGCATTCCCATGAGTAACATATGAATATCTGTTTTCTAAAGTATTGTCAACAGAATATGTTTCCATATATCATTTTCATATATATATATATATATATATATATATATATATATATATATATATATATGTATGTCATTTCAGTGTAGGGCTTACTTGTATTTCTCTAATTATGAGGTAGGTGGCACATCCTGTCATAGGGTGTAGAACCATTTTGACATCTTTATTTGTATTGTCTGTTCTTACCTTTTCTCCATTTTTCCTATGGGGTTCTTGAGTTGTTTTTTTTTTTCCCTAAAAAATTTAGGACTTATTTGTATATTAGAGATGTTAGTCCTTCATCTGTGATATATATAGCAAATATTTTCTCCAGTTTGTTAGTTATCTTTTTTTATTCGGTTGTTTTGCCACACAATAGCCTTTTAAATTAATTTTCTGTAATCATTCATCAATCATTTCCTTTATCACATCTTTATTTTGAGTCACTTTTAGAGAACACTTTCCTATAGTCAAGTTATAAATGACTCTATTCTTGCTTTCTTGGGAAAACTGTATGGCTGTCTTATTTCTTATCTTATTTCTTTTTGCTGTTGTAAATAATTTGTCCTAATGTTATGTCCCCTAACTAGTTACTGATTGTGTATATAAAAGCTATTGATTTCTAAATATTAATTATATTACATGCTACCTTTTAAATTACTTTATTATTTTAGTCTTAGTTTTTTTTTTTGGTTTGGAAAAACGTTTTATTCAAGAATTACATAATTTCAAATATCGTCCAAAATACAGTTTCCTAGATTGCTACAAAAGAAAGCATATTCAATAAGAAATTTAAATCAGGCTTTGTTCCTAAATAGCATTAGAACAATTGGGTTTAAAAAAATTCTAACAGCGTGCTCTCACTCCCTCTTGCAAGAACACCAGAATCACAACTAGCTGCTGGACAATCATCGACAGGAAGACACTGGAACTCACCAAAAAAAGATACCCCACATCCAAAGACAAAGGAGAAGCCAAAATGAGACGGTAGGAGGGGCGCAATCAGAGTAAAATCAAATCCCATAACTGGTGGATGGGTGACTCACAGGCTGGCAAACACTTATACCACAGAAGTCCACCCACTGGAGTGAAGGTTCTGAGCCCCACATCAGGCTTCCCAAGCTAGGGTTCCGGCAACGGGAGGAGGAATTCATAGAGAATCAGACTTTGAAGCCTAGTGGGAATTGATTGCAGGACTTCGACAGGACTGGGGGAAACAGAGACCCCAATCTTGGAGGGCACACACAAAGTAGTGTGCGCATCAGGACCCAGGGGAAGGAGCAGTGACCCCGGGGGAGACTGAACCAGACCTACCTGCTAGTGTTAGAAGGTCTCCTGCAGAGGTGGGGGGTGGCTCTGTTTCACCATGGGGACAAGGACACTGGCAGCAGAAGTTCTGGGAAGTACTCCTTGGTGTGAGCCCTCCCACAGTCTTTGTCATTAGCCCCACCAAAGAGCTCAGGTAGGCTCGTGTTGGGTTGCCTCAGGCAAAACAACCAACAGGGAGGGAATGCAGCCCCACCCATCAACAGTCAAGTGGATTAAAGTTTTACTGAGCTCTGACCACCACAGCAACAATCAGCTCTACCCACTACCAGAGCCTCCCATCAAGCCTCTTAGATAGCCTCAACCACCAGAGGGCAGACAACAGAAGAAAAACTATAATCCTGCAGCCTGTAGAACAAAAACCACATTCACAGAAAGAGAGACAAGATGAAAAGGCAGAGGGCTATATACCAGATGAAGGAACAAGATAAAACCCCAGAAAAACAACTAAATGAAGTGGAGAGAGGCAACCTTCCAGAAAAAGAATTCAGAATAATGATAGTGAAGATGATCCAGGACCTTGGAATAAGAATGGAGGCAAAGACTGAGAAGATGCAAGAAATGTTTAACAAAGACCTAGAAGAATTAAAGAACAAACAAACAGAGATGACCAATACAATAACTGAAATGAAAACTACACTAGAAGGAATCAATAGCAGAATAACTGAGGCAGAAGAACGGATAAGTGACCTGGAAGACAGAATGGTGGAATTCACTGCTGCGGAACAGACTAAAGAAAAAAGAATTAAAAGAAATGAAGACAGCCTAAGAGACGTCTGGGACAACACTAAACGCAACAACTTTCGCACTATAGGGGTCCCAGAAGGAGAAGAGAGAGAGAAAGGACCAGAGAAAATATGTGAAGAGATTATAGTCGAAAACTTCCCTAACATGGGAAAGGAAATAGCCACCCAAGTCCAGGAAGTGCAGAGAGTTCCATACAGGATAAACCCAAGGAGAAACATGCCGAGACACATATTAACCAAACTGGCAAAAATTAAAGACAAAGAAAAATTATTGAAAGCAGCAAGGGAAAAACGACAAATAACATACAAGGGAACTCCCATAAGGTTAACAGCTGATTTCTCAGCAGAAACTCTACAAGCCAGAAGGGAGTGGCATGACATACTTAAAGTGATGAAAGGGAAGAACCTACAACCAAGATTACTCTACCCAGCAAGGATCTCATTTAGATTTGATGGAGAAATCAAAAGCTTTACAGACAAGCAAAAGTTAAGAGAATTCAGCACCACCAAACCTGCTCTACAACAAATGCTAAAGGAACTTCTCTAAATGGGAAACACAAGAGAAGAAAACGACCTACAAAAACAAACCCAAAACAATTAAGAAAATGGTCATAGGAACATACATATCGATAATTACCTTAAACGTGAATGGATTAAATGCTCCAACCAAAAGATACAAGCTTGCTGAATGGATACAAAAACAAGACCCATATATATGCTGTCTGAAAGAGACACACTTCAGACCTAGGGACACATACAGACTGAAAGTGAGGGGATGGAAAAAGATATTCCATGCAAATGGAAATCAAAAGAAAGCTGGAGTAGCTATACTCATATCAGATAAAATAGACTTTAAAGAATGTTATAAGAGACAAGGAAGGATACTACATAATGATCAAGGGATCAATCTAACAAGAAGATATAACAATTATAAATCTATATGCACCCAACATAGGAGCACCTCAACACATAAGGCAACTGTTAACAGCTATAAAAGAGGAAATCGACAGTAACACAATAATAGTGGGGGACTTTAACACCTCACTTACACCAATGGATAGATCATCCAAAATGAAAATAAATAAGGAAACAGAAGCTTTAAATGACACAATAGACTAGATAGATTTTATTGATATTTATAGGACATTCCATCCAAAAACAGCAGATTACACTTTCTTCTCAAGTGCACACAGAACATTCTCCAGGATAGATCACATCTTGGGTCACAAATCAAGCCTCAGTAAACTTAAGAAAATTGAAATCATATCAAGCATCTTTTCTGACCACAACACTATGAGATTAGAAATGAATTACAGGGGAAAAAATGTGAAAAGCACAAACACATGGAGGCTAAACAATACGTTACTAAATAACCAAGAGATCACTGAAGAAATCAAAGAGGAAATCAAAAAATACCTAGAGACAAATGACAATGAAAACACAACAATCCAAAACCTATGGGATGCAGCAAAAGCAGTTCTAAGAGGGAAGTTTATAGCTATACAAGCCTACCTAAAGAAACAAGAAAAATCTCAAGTAAACAATCTAACCTTACACCTAAAGGAACTAGAGAAAGAAGAACAAACAAAACCAAAAGTTAGCAGGAAAGAAATCATAAAGGTCAGAGCAGAAATAAATGAAATAGAAACAGAAAACAATAGCAAAGATCAATAAAACTAAAAGTTGGTTCTTTGAGAAGATAAACAAAATTGATAAGCCATTAGCCAGACTCATCAAAAAAAGAGGGAGAGGACTCAAATCAATCAAATTAGAAATGAAAAAGGAGAAGTTACAGCAGACACTGCAGAAATACAAAGTATCCTAAGAGACTACTACAAGCAACTCTATGCCAATAAAATGGACAACCTGGAAGAAATGGACAAATTCTTAGAAAGGTATAACCTTCCAAGACTGAACCAGGAAGAAACAGAAAATATGAACAGACCAATCACAAGTAATGAAATTGAAACTGTGATTAAAAATCTTCCAACAAACAAAATTCCAGGACCAGATGGCTTCACAGGTGAATTCTATCAAACATTTAGAGAAGAGCTAACACCCATCCTTCTCAAACTCTTCCAAAAAATTGCAGAGGAAGGAACACTCCCAAACTCATTCTATGAGGCCACCATCACCCTGATACCAAAAGCAGACAAAGATACTACAAAAAAAGAAAATTAAAGACCAATATCACTGATGAATATAGATGCAAAAATCCTCAACAAAACTAGCAAACAGAATCCAACAGAACATTAAAAGGATCATACACCACGATCAAGTGGGATTTATCCCAGGGATGCAAGGATTCTTCAATATACGCAAATCAATCAATGTGATACACCATATCAACAAATTGAAGAATAAAAACCATATGATCATCTCAATAGATGCAGAAAAAGCTTTTGACAAAATTCAACACCCATTTATGATAAAAACTCTCCAGAAAGTGGGCATAGAGGGAACCTACCTCAACATAATAAAGGCCATATATGACAAACCCACAGCAAACAACATTCTCAATGGTGAAAAACTGAAAGCATTTCCTCTAAGATCAGGAACGAGACAAGGATGTCCACTCTCACCACTATTATTCAACATAGTTCTGGAAGTCCTAGCCACGGCAATCAGAGAAGAAAAAGAAATAAAAGGAATACAAATTGGAAAAGAAGAAGTAAAACTGTCACTGTTTGCAGATGACATGATACTATACATAGAGAATCCTAAAACTGCCACCAGAAAACTGCTAGAGCTAATTAATGAATATGGTAAAGTTGCAGGATAGAAAATTAATGCACAGAAATCTCTTGCATTCCTATACATTAATGATGAAAAATCTGAAAGAGAAATTAGGGAAACACTCCCATTTACCACTGCAACAAAAAGAATAAAATACCTAGGAATAAATCTACCTAGGGAGACAAAAGACCTGTATGCAGAAAACTATAAGACACTGATGAAAGAAATTAAAGATGATACCAACAGATGGAGAGATATACCATGTTCTTGGATTGGAAGAATCAATATTGTGAAAATGACTATAGTACCCAAAGCAATCTACAGATTCCATGCAATCCCTATCAAATTACCAATGGCGTTTTTTACAGAGCTAGAACAAAAAATCTTAAAATTTGTATGGAGACACAAAAGACCCCGAATAGCCAAAGCAGTCTTGAGGGAAAAAAGTGGAGCTGGAGGAATCAGGCTCCCTGACTTCAGACTATACTACAAAGCTACAGTAATCAAGACAATATGGTACTGGCACAAAAACAGAAACATAGATCAATGGAACAAGATAGAAAGCCCAGAGATAAACCCATGCACCTATGGTCAACTAATCTATGACAAAGGAGGCGAAGATATACAATGGAGAAAAGACAGTCTCTTCAATAAGTGGTGCTGGGAAAACTGGACAGCTACATGTAAAAGAATGAAATTAGAATACTCCCTAACACCATACACAAAAATAAACTCAAAATGGATTAGAGACCTAAATGTAAGACCGGACACTATAAAACTCTTAAGGAAAACATAGGAAGAACACTCTTTGACATAAATCACAGCAAGATCTTTTTTGATCCACCTCCTAGAGTAATGGAAATAAAAACAAAAATAAACAAATGGGACCTAATGAAACTTCAAAGCTTTTTCACAGCAAAGGAAACCATAAACAAGACGAAAAGACAACCCTCAGAATGGGAGAAAATATTTGCAAACGAATCAACAGACAAAGGATTAATCTCCAAAATATATAAACAGCTCATTCAGCTCAATATTAAAGAAACAAACAACCCAATCCAAAAATGGGCAGAAGACCTAGACATTTCTCCAAAGAAGACATACAGATGGCCAAGAAGCACATGAAAAGATGCTCAACATCACTAATTATTAGAGAAATGCAAATCAAAACTACAATGAGGTATCAACTCACACCAGTTAGAATGGGCATCATCAGAAAATCTACAAACAACAAATGCTGGAGAGGGTGTGGAGAAAAGGGAACCCTCTTGCACTGTTGGTGGGAATGTAAATTGATACAGCCACTATGGAGAACAATATGGAGGTTCCTTAAAAAACTAAAAATAGCATTACCATATGACCCAGCAATCCCACTACTGGGCATATACCCAGAGAAAACTGTAATTCAAAAAGACACATGCACCCCAATGTTCACTGCAGCACTATTTACAATAGCCAGGTCATGGAAGCAACCTAAGTGTCCATCGACAGATGAATGGATAAAGAAGATGTGGTACATATATACAATGGAATATTACTCAGCCATAAAAAGGAACGAAATTGAGTCATTTGATGAGACGTGGATGGATCTAGAGACTGTCATACAGAGTGAAGTAAGTCAGAAAGAGAAAAACAAATATCGTATATTAATGCATGTATGTGGAACCTAGAAAAATGGTACAGATGAACTGGTTTGCAGGGCAGAAGTTGAGACACAGATGTAGAACAAATGTATGGACACCAAGGGGGGAAAACCGTGGTGGGGTGGGGATGGTGGTGTGCTGAATTGGGTGGTTGGGATTGACATGTATACACTGATGTGTATAAAACTGATGACTGATTAAAAAAAAAAAGAAGTTCAACTACAAGAAGAAAAAAAAGATTTGTCTTTTGTTTGGTATTGTCTTTGTCATATTATTTTATGGTACAATTATTAAATGTATTATGATATATCTTTTGCAGTTATCTATATGACTTTTTTCACTCTTTTATTTATTGAAATTTCTTACTTGTGTTTAGGATGGCTTAATTTTTTGTTCTAATTGGTACCTATGTATGTATACCTCTTAAAACACATTGTTTTCTGTTTTGCAATTTAACTTTTAACAAAACAATTTGTCCATTTAAAATAATGTAATTTACCTCCAATGTTTTACCTAAATGGCAACAACTTCAACACTTCTCTTTCTTCCTATTTTCTCCTATATTTAATATATAATTTTTGTTTTGTCATAACATGTAACACAAAAAATGACATATTGTATAACATATAGCATAAAATATATATATATATATTTACTTTTTTTCCCACCCTTGTTTTTGTTTTCAATTAAAGCAAATGCTCATGTTTCATCTTTTTGCTGAAGTCTCACCAGTAATTTCTTGCTTGAATGGAACTCTTTGTCTTGTAGATTGTTTGAGGAGGACTCACGGGTAGAGAATTTCTTCTTCATTTGAGTGAAGAAAACATTGTTTTATTGCCTTGACACTTGGAAGACAGCTAAGCTAGATTTCAAGTCACTGAAACAATCTTTTTACAAACAAATTTTATAAAATCCTTCATCACTGGTGAAATCTGAGTCAGTTTAATTCTCTTGTCCTTTTTAGTTATCTATTATTGTGGCCAGGAGGTCCTGAGGAAATTTTCTTTAACTATAAAGTGTAACAGAATGTCTATGAAATGTCTAAGTATTGATTGTGGTAGGCCAATTTTCCCTACTACTTCCTTGGCCCATTCAATATGTAGATACAGGTAGTCTTTGGTTTCCGGGGTGGAGGGGGGAGAGGATTATAGTTTTTGATATAAGTTCTATCCCATTATTTCAGTTGGACTCTCTTTAGAGATTCCAGTTAAATATATGCTGGATCTTTTTTGCCTGTCTTCCATTTCAGGGCTGATCTCTGTCCATTTTTTATTTCTTTCCTTACATCATTCTTTTGGATGTTTTGCTGTTTTTCTTTAATTGCCTTTATTAAGTTTTCATTCAGATATATTTGATTGTACTTGATTGTAAGAAAACTTACAATTTATTCATTATTTCATATATACTTTTATTTTTTTCTTCTATTTATTTTCTGAGTTCAGTCAGCTCTCATTACTTTCCCCCTATTTATATTCCTAATTTCTTTTAATATTCCCCAAATGCTTGGTGGAATATATCTAATTGGTTGTGTAGTTTTAATCTGTAAATTGAATTGATTTCTTTCCTTACTTTTTATAGGTGAAAATTATTTGATTCTTTGTGACTTACGGTTTAAGGTGTTTAAAAAACACCATCTTCACGAGTATACTTTACTATAACAAAACATGGCTTCTTTTTATTTTTTCCAGAAAAACTTGCATTTATTTCTAAATATTTTGAAAATAAACAATTGTGACAAATTTACATATAGTTTCTTTGCAATTTCTGTGATTATACTAGTAACGATTCCAATAGATTTCCTGAAGATGTCATTTGCACTTTCTGTACATTACTTACAATGGCATTTTCAGTTGAAATAGTTGGGTTAGATTAAGAAATATCAATGAATTATTTTTAGTCCAAAATCATGTTTCTTTATGGATGATTTTTTAAAGCAGGAGCTGTGGAATGGCAGGGTTCTAAGCTTATGTTTTTGATGTTCCTCATGTTACTTCCTGTATTTTCATGTTACTGAATTTACATCTTTTTTTTCAAATAAATATTCATTCTTCCTTTTTACACTCTGCTCCCCTGAAACTTACATTTCTCCAGATCAGGGATGAATCTCTTCCAGTCCTAATTGACACTGGAGCCACACTTTCAGGGCTCAACACCACTACTATAAAACAGCCCCTGCCTTGGAGTACTAAAATATATAGTTCTAACAGTGGGGATCTCTAATGAACCTCAAGAGGTTCATGTCTCTGAACCTAATCCCTTTTGTTTAGGCCCTCTGAGAGATACAAACCCTTTTTTTCCCTTATTTCCTCTACTTCTATACATTTATTAGGCTGAGACTTCTTAGGGAAGTATCATTCCAGAATTTCTTTCTCCAAAAAGGCGGAATCATTCTTGAATTCGACAGTAGTCATTAAAAGTAACCAACCAGTTGAGTTAAATGACTTTTTGACATATTTTATTTGTTCTGCCTCTGAAGGTAACAGAGCTGATTATGGGGGGGGGAAAAACCCCTGATTATTTGTCCCTATTTATTTAGCTAGTATCCTTCTTATGGACAAAATTTCCAACTGTTAGCTGGTAATATTCACAGAGCACATCCCATCAAGATTCAAATACATCCCTCAAAAACTCTTAGAATTAAGCAATACCCTATAAGATGCCCTTCAAGGTATTAAGACCATAATAGAAGATTACAAGACTCAAGGCTTCATTATCCCTTGTACTAGGCCCTGTAACACTTCCCTTTTACTGGTAAGAAAACCTAAGGACTAGGAGTAGAGGTTTCTCCAGGACTTTCAAGCAATAAACAGCCCTGTTACCCCTTGACACCTTGTTGTTCCTAACCCTCATAATTATTAACATCCATTCCCATCAGAAGTAAGTTCTTTACTATAATTGATTTATGCAGTACCTTCTTTAGTATTCCAGTTGATAAATTTAGCCAAAACTTTTTGCCTTCATTTGGGAAGAAAAACAATTCACCTGGGCAGCAATGCCTCAGGGTTTGACTCAGAGGCCTTCTCATTTCTTGAAAATCATGAAGGCTGATCTGGATGATAGAAAGTTCCCTAGGAGTCCTATTTGTTGCAATATGAGGATAATTTGTGTCCTTCTCAAGCTTCCTCACAGCAAGAAAGCATCTACTTGCTAAAGTTTTTAGCCTTAAAGGGACAAAGAAAAATTGCAGTTAGCCCAACCTAGGTTTAATATTTAGGGCAGCTGATATCCGAACAAGGCCTGCACTTAGATCCAGATAGACTTAAGGGTGTCCTAAACTTCCCAAAATCCAAATTAAGTGCCAAATGTGAGGATTTCTCAGGCTACTTGGTTATTGTTGAAATTAGATTCCAAGTATCTCTGTTGTGGCCAAACTTCTGTATGTTTTACTCAACAGTAACAACCTTGATCCAACTTGATGGGCAGAACAGGATGACATAGCCTTTAAGGCCTTAAAGGAGAGTTTGATGAACCCACTTGCCCTTGGGAAGCCCAATGATCTTACTTCCTTTTTCTTTTGTGTATATGAAAAGGAAGGGAATGCCCTTGAAGTACTCACCCAAAGACATAGGGACCACCATCAACTCATAGGGTATTACAGCCTGTAACTGAACTTTGTGGCACATGGACACCCCCTTGCCTTAGAGGCATTACAGCCACAGCCCTTTTGGTTAAGACCACTGAGAAAACTGTTGTGGGTTCCCCTTTAACCATTTTTGTACCTCATGCAGTAAAAGCTCTCTTGAAATCTCATCATACTCAATATTTCTCAGTCAGTTGCCTCAGCTCCTATGAAGTCTTTGTGAACTCTTCTTCATGTAACTTTTATGTTGTAATAACCTTAACCTTGTTACCTCCATCACTGATGAAGTCCCTCACAACTGCTTAAAGTTGACTGACCACCTCCTGAGTAGTCATGATGATCTGCAGGACAATTACTTTGGGTAACACTGACTTCTCATGGTCACTGATGGTTCTTATTTAAAAGGTGACAATGGCAAACATTGTGCTGGGTATGCTATTGCCACTCCTTTTGATGTTATTAAGGCAGCCTCTTTATCTACAGCTCCTTCAGCCCAACAGGCTGAATTATACACTGTGATACTGCAGAAATACAAAAAAGTATTAGAAAATAGTATGAACAGTTATGTGCAACAAAATGGACAATGTAGAAGAAATAAACAAGTTTCTAGAAACATACAGCCCACAAAAACTGAATCAAGAAGAAACAGATGATTTGAACAGACCAATCACTAGAAGTGAAATAGAATCTGTAATAAAAAATACTAAAATAAAAATAAATTAAAAATAAAATAAATTAAAAATAAAATTAAAATAAAACAAACAAACAAAACTCCTTGCAAACAAAAGTCCAGAACCAGAGGGCTTCACTGGGGAAATCTACTAAACATACAAAGAAGAACTTATATCTATCCTTCGCAAACTCTTCCAAAAGATTGAAGAGGAGGGAACACTCCCAAAGTCATCCTATGAAGCCACCATCACCCTGATATCAAAGCCAGACAAAGACAGAACTAAAAAAATTACAGGCCAATATCTTTGATGAATATAGATGCAAAATCATCAACAAAATATTAGCAAACTAAATCCAACAGCACATAAAAAGGATCATATTCCATTATCAAATTGGATTCATCACAAGGTCACAAGGATGGTTCCACACAGGCAAGTCAATCAATATGATAAACCACATCAACAAAAGAAAAGACAAAAACCACATCATCATCATCTCAATAGATGCAGAAAAGCATTTGATAAAATTCAACATCCATTCATGATAAAAACTCTCACCAAAATATATCAACATAGTAAGAGCTATATTATGACAAACCTACAGCCAACACAATACTCAACAATGAAAAGCTGAAAGCCTTCCTGGTAAATTGAGGAATAAGACAAAGATGCCCACTCTCACCACTTCTATTCAACATAGTATTGGATGTCCTAGCTATAGCAATAAGACAAGAAAGAGAAATAAAATATATCCAAATAGGAAGAGAAGATGTAAAACCGGCATTATACGCAGATTACATGGTACTCTATATAGAAAACCATAAAGACTCCACACAAAAACTATTAGATCTTATAAATGAATTCAGCAAGGTAGCAGGACACAAAATTAATATATGGAAATCCACTGCATTTCTTTACACTAACAATGAAATATCAGAAAGAGAAGTAAAAAAAAAAAATCCTGTTTAAAATCGCATCAAGAGAAAATAAAAAACTAACCAAGGAGGTGAAATGTATAATTCTCAGCATATAATTCTCTTATATGCTGAGAATTATAAAACACTGTAAAAAAAAATCAAAGATGATTCAAGGAAATTAAAAGAGATCCTATGCTCTTGGACTGAAGAATTGATGTGGTTAAAATGGCCATCCTACTCAAAGCAACACACAGATTTAACGTGATCCCTATCAAATTACCCCTGACATTTTTCACAGAACTAGAAAAAATAATCCTAAAATTTGTATGGAACTATAAAAGACCCAGAATTGCCAAAGCAATCCTGAGGAAAAAGAACAAATGTGGAAGCATAACCCTTCCAGACTTCAGACAATAGTGTAAAGCTACAGTAATCAAAACAGCATGCTACTGGCAAAAAACAGACATATAGGTCAATGGAGCAGAATAGAGAGCCAGAAATAAACCCGCACATCTACAGTCAATTAATCTTCAACAAAGGAGACAAGATTATACAATGGAGAAAAGGGAGTCTCTTCAGCAAGTGGTGTTGGGACAGCTGCACATAAATCAATGAAGTTAGAACACTCCCTCATACCATACATAAAAATAAACTCAAAATGGCTTAAAGACTTAAATATAAGACAAGACACCATAAAATTCCTAGAAGAGAACATAGGCAAAATATTCTCTGATATAAACCATCAGAGTATTTTCTTAGGTCAGTCTCCCAAAGCAAAAGAAATAAAAGCAAGAATAAACAAATAGGACCTAATCACACTTACAAGCTTTCAACAGTGAAAGAAACTGTAAACAAAATGAAGAGACAGCATACGGACTGGGAGAAAATATTTGCAAACGATGTGGCCTACAAGGGATTAATTTCCAAAATATATAAACAGCTCATACAACTCAATATCAAAAAAACACAAATCACAATTTAAAAAATGGGCAGAAGACATAAATAGACATTTCTACAAAGAAGGCATACAGATGGCCAACAGGCACATGAAAAGATGCTCAACATCATTAATTACTAGAGAAATGCAAATCAAAACTACAAATGAGGTATCACCTTGCACTGGTCAGAATGCCCATCATCAAAAAGCTACAAATAGTAAATGCTGGAGATAGTGTGGGGGAAAGGGAACCCTCCTACACTGTTGGTGGGAATGTAAATTGGTGCAGCCACTATGGAAAACAGTACAGAAGTTCCTTTAAAAAGTAAAAATAAAGTTACCATATGATCTAGGAATCCCACCCCTGGGCATATATCTGGAAAAGACAAAAACTCTTAATTCGAAAAGATACATGCACCCCAGTTAGTTCATAGCAGCACTATTTACAATACCCAAAACATGGAAGCAACACAAGTGCCCATCAACAGATGACTGGCTTAAGAAGATTTCATATACATATATATATGCTACCATGGAATATTAGTCATAAAAAAGAACATGTTGGGCTTCCCTGGTGGTGCAGCGGTTGAGAATCTGCCTGCCAATGCAGGGGACACGGATTCGAGCCCTGGTCTGGGAAGATCCCACATGCCGCGGAGCAACTAGGCCCGTGAGCCACAACTACTGAGCCTGTGTGTCTGGAGCCTGTGCTCCGCGACAAGAGAGGCCATGATAGTGAGAGGCCCGCGCACGGCGATGAAGAGTGGCCCCCACTTGCCACAACTAGAGAAAGCCCTCGCACAGAAATGAAGACCCAACACAGCCAAAAATAAATAAATAAATAAATAAATAAAATAAGATCCATGAAGGTGCTATTTAAAAAAAAAAAAGAACATGTTACAGCAACATGGATGGATCTAGAGATTATCATACTAAGTGAAATAAGTCAGACAGAGAAAGACAAATATCCTATGATATCACTTATATGTGGGATCTTATAAACAGTACAAATGAAATTATTTACAAACCAAACAGACTCACAGACATAGAAAACAAATTTACAGTTACCAAAGGGGAAGGGGGAATAAATTAGAAATATGGGATTAACAGATACACACTACCATATATAAAAACGATAAACAATAAGGATTTACTGTATAGCCCAGGGAACTATATTCAAGATCTTGTAACAGCCTATAATGGTAATATAGGTAATATATATATAACTGAATCACATTGCTGTATACCTGAAACTAATACAATATTATAAATCAATCATACTTCACTGAAAATGAATAAATTAAAAAAAAAGACAATTGGCAAAATTTGTAGAGACCCTCCAAATACCTTGGCCAAAAGCATTGCCATTGGTCCTTCTAAATTTCAGACCTACCACTTGCAGAACTTATAAATTCTCATGCTTTGAGATAGTCACAGGATTCCCAATGCACTTGGCTCCTGCTTCTTTTGACCCACAACTGATAAAAAGACAGATACTCCAATATTGCAAAGGCCTAATTGCTTTTACTGAAAATAACTATACTTTAATAGAGCAATCTTTTCACAATGCACTTTCTGGAGACAAAGTCCTTAAGCATCCCACCTTGCAACCTGGAGATTTCCTCTACTGGATAAAGCACCTCCAGATAAATTATCTTCAACCTCACTGGAGAGGACCCTATCAGGTACTAATAACCAACCCTTGTGCCACCAAACTCTAAGGAATAGTCTCTTGGATTCCCATGACAAACCTAAATAAAGCACTGAACGTTGACTGGATTTGCACATCATCTGGTGATCTGAAAGTAAAAATTTCCTGGAATTGAAGCAGATGACAGCTAATAAGACAACTTTCTCAAGATACCTGGACCAGGCCTGTTGGAAGTTTGTCACCAGATCTTAATGATGATATAATGCTTCAGATGCTCTCCAATGTTTATGATCTTGATAACATATGGACTTCAGATAAAAAGTGCTATTCCTTCTTGTGACTCCAATAGGTTTCCAATCTGTGTACTTTCCCTCCAACTTGAAACACTACATCCAGAAAGATCCTTCTTGGCATGGAGAGACAAAAGGCCACTAAAACTAGACCACCTCACTCTTGATCAGCAGTGTTTTCAGAGAAAGATCTTGATCAAACGAAGAAAATATTTAAAAAAAATAATAAACAGAAACCTCAGTTAAATAGAGTCATAAGACCTGAAGAGGGAGCTCTCTCTGCCTGTGATGACAGCAGAACCCAACAGGGAGAAGAAAGACTACTCTTCTTTCCTGGCAAGGACTCAGCCAATGAAAAGGCATGGACTCTTTTTTACTATGGCCCTCTCAACTTCTTTTTCTTCTCTGTAAAAGCGTTCTCCTTCCCTTGCTGTGTGGAGCCTTGCATGTGGCTAGCCTTGCATGTGGCAGACCCCAAATTGCACTTCTCTGCTAATCCTGAATAAACCCATCTTTGCTACAGAAATATCTGGCAGTCTATTTATTTCAGGTCAACATTTTTAGCTTCCAATTTTCTATAAAAATAGATACACTGAATTTATTTTACTTTTTTTTAAACCAAAAGTCTATATTCTCCATTGCATCTTCTTAGTTCCTCCTGCTATATGAATAGTGCCAAAACTAGCAGGCTAGCCAAATTTTTAATCCTACAAAAGAAACACAGCAGAGTTGAGAAACATACATTGTTTCTTCTACTTTGGCTCTTTGTTTCTTTAGCAGTAGATCTGCATCACCATTGTGTGTGTGTATTTTAACTTTCATTGGTTTCTGCCTGTATATACGAATATCTTCATTTCAACAGTCAGGTTTCTAAATTATCAAAGCAAGAAAACTTAACATCTGTGCACACAAATTACACATGGAGCTCAGGCATGCAGGATAAAGAGAAAAGGGTAATAGGAAGTAGAATCAAAGTTTATTAAAATATAATTTTATGCCTGATTTGGTTAGAATTGGTCTGATTTCATTTGCACTTCACATCAGCAGCTGCAATTTGGTATAATTTGGAACCATAAATTATTGATGACAAAATATAATTAAATTTCTTACCAAGTTTAAGGAGTTTGAAGGTTTTCTTCTGTTATAAAGAGGGAGAAAAACCTTATGACATACAGTGAATGTTATTACGTAAAAGAAGTATACTTTATGTAATACTCTATGATGGTTTTAGTTTAGGAACAGAACAAAAATTTTATGGAGATGAAATGACATTTCTTCTCTTCTACTCAAGAATTTGACAATATCCCCAGTGTTTTTCTTCTTCTTCCTCTTCCCCCCTCCTGTCTCCTCTTCTTCTCTCCCTTTTACTTCCCCTCCCCTTCCCTCTTCTTCTTCCTCTTTTTCTCCTCCTCCTCCTCCTCCTTCTTCTCCTTCTATTTCTTGAGCTTCTCATTAACTGGAGTCCTACCGTTCTGCCATGAACTAATGCTGTGTTCTGGCTAACACAGACCACAAAACAAGTATTAGCAGCCTCAGAAGAATTTGATGTAAAAAAACCACACCTGGAACAATTAGGTCAATTTCAAATTAATAATGCTTCCCCTTTTTGAACTGTAGGAAGTTTATATTTAACTGGATTGTTACAAAAAGAGAGATAGAGTGAGGCAGATCTTCAGCAAAATTATAAAGGAAATGGTATGATGAAAGAATATGTGTACTGATATAGAATAAGATAGAAGAAATTGAAAACAGTACATAAAGGAATAAAAACAATTTCATTTTGGATTATTAAATACAGTATAACCTCCTTGAAGTTAAATAGTATCTGTCAATTACATTTTATATCCAAGAAATCTAGCAATGATCTTTTTCACTCAGTGAACTACTGTAGGTTTAAATTAGTTAACATGAACTGGGTAAAACTGCAAATAAACACAATTACATTAGGAAGAATGCAAGTCCTGTGATTTTAAAATATCATCCTTCTGTTCTATAAGAGAGGAATGCTCAAGATGAGCTATGTTCCTTAAAGAGAAAAAAAAATTGCATTAGTGAAAAAGTCTATGACTATTTAAAAAAAATAGATATATTCAAATATAGATTTATAAAATCATACTGTCAGAAACAAAGGAAGCTCAAAAATTATCTAATCCAAGCTGCACTTTTACATTTAAATAAATATATAAATCCAAGGATATCTTGGAGAAATGCTTTTCTTGGAGGAAGAAAAGCTTGAGGAGCATAAGGTCGTTTTCCAAAGCAAATGTTATCTGGTCAGCTGCAAGAAGCTGAACACAGCTGTCTATGGTCAAAGAAAATGGTAACCCGTGACGGCCTCAGATATCCTTCAGATGCTTAGGTACTTCCAGAATTCTGGGCGAGTTCAGCATGCAATGGAGATGTTAGCAAAAGTGAAGTTGGCAACTTAATGCAATGTAAATACCAAGAGCCAGAGATAGAAGCAAGTCCTTCATGAGAGCAGACAAAAGCCAATAATGCAAGGATTGAGTGGCTGATATTGTCCTGAGTTTGAAACAAATGAGTTCCCATTATAAGACGTAGCAAGACAAAGTCAATTTCCCTGGGAAGTTGAACTCAAACAGTAGAGCTCGGCTAGAGGCCAGTTTTATACTAACTGATGCTCTTTAAGGTACAAAAAAAATATGGTTTAAAAGAGCCATTGTCCTGTCTGGGGTTTTAGGAGGCTTCTTTCTAATAAGGTTCAGGGACTCTTAAGCTGTTGAGAAGGAACTGGTCAAGGTCCAACAATTAGCAAATAACAGGTTTAGAACTAGAACCTGGATTTTCTAATACCTGAGTTGTTGTGTAATTCGCTACAGTTCTTTAGTGTTGATGCTCTAGGAATACAAGAAGCAGGCAAATAATTTTCATATTTACTATAACAATTATAAATCTTTATGCACCCAACATAGAAGCACCTCAATACATAAGGCAAATACTAACAACCATGAAAGGGGAAACTGACAGTAACACAATGATAGTAAGGGACTTTAACACCCCACTTACTCCAATGGACAGATCATCCAAACAGAAAATAAATAAGGAAACACAAGCTTTAGATGACACAATAGACCAGATAGATTTAAACTGATATTTACAGAACATTCCACCTGAAAGTGGCAGAATACACTTTCTTCTCAAGTGCACAAGGAACATTCTCCAGGATAGATCATATCTTGGGTCAAAAATCAAGCCTCAGAAAATTTAAGAAAACTGAAATCACATCAAGCATCTTTTCTGACAACAAGGCTATGAGACTGGAAATCAGTTACAGGAAAAAAAACTGTGAAAAACACAAATACATGGAGGCTAAACAGTGTGCTACTAAATAACCAAGAGATCACTAAGAAATCAGAGAAGAAATTTAAAAAAAATAGAAAAAATGACAACGAAAACACCACGACCCAAAACCAATGGGATGCAGCAAAAGCAGTTCTAAGAGGGAAGTTTATAGTAATTCAATCTCACCTCGAGAAACAAGAAAACTCTCAATCTAACCTTACACCTAAAGCAACTAGAGAATGAAGAACAAAGAAAACCTGAAGTCAGTAGAAAGAAAGAAATCATAAAGATCAGAGCAGAAGTAAATGAAATAGAAATGAAGAAAACAAAGAAATAGCAAAGATCAATAAAAATAAAAGTTGGTTCTTTGAGAAGATAAACAAAATTGATAAACCCTTAGTCAGACCCATCAAGAAAAAAAGGGAGAGGATGCAAATCATTAAAATTAGAAATGAAAAAGGAGAAATCACAACTAACACCACAGAAATACAAAGGATTATAATACTACTACTAACCACTATATGCCAATAAAATGGACAACCATGAAGAAATGGACAAACACTTGGAAAGGTACAGTTTTCCAAGACTGAACCAGGAAGAGTCAGAAAATATAAACAGACCTACCACAAGTAATGAAATTGAAACTGTAATTTAAAATCTTCCAACAAACAAAAGTCCAGGACCAGACAGCTTCACAGGAGAATTCTATCAAACATTTACAGAAGAGCTAACACTGATCCTTCTCAAACTCTTCCAAAAAATTGCAGAGGGATGAACACTCCCAAATTCATTCCACGAAGCCAACATCACCTTGATACCAAAACCAGAAAAAGATATCACAAAAAAAGAAAATTATAGACCAATATCACTGAGGAACATAGATGTAAAAATTCTCAACAAAACACTAGTAAACAGAATCCAACAACATATTAAAAGGATCATACACCATGATCAAGAGGGATTTATCCCAGGAATGCAAGGATTCTTCAATATATGTAAATCAATCAATGTGATACATCATATTATCAAATTAAGGAATAAAAACCATATGATCATCTCAATAGATGCAGAATAAGCTTTTGACAAAATTCAACACTCATTTATGATAAAATTGCTCAAGAAAATGGGCACAGAAGGAACCTACCTTACCATATTACAGGCCACATATGACAAAGACACAGTAAATATCATACTCATGGTGAAAAACTGAAAGCATTTCTACTAAGATTAGGAAGAAGACAAGGAATGTCCACTCTTGCCACTCTTATTCAACATAATTTTGGAAGTCCTAGCCACAGCAATCAGAGAAGAAAAAGAAATAAAAGGAATTCAAATTGGAAAAAAAGAAGTAAAACTGTCACTGTTTGCAGATGACGTGATACTATACATAAAAAATCTAAAGATGTCACCAGAAAACTACTAGAACTAATCAATGAATTTGGTGAGGTTTCAGGATACAAAATTAATGCACAGAAATCTCTGGCATTCCTATACACTTACAACAAAAAATCTGAAAGAGAAATTAAGGAAACAATCCTATTTACCAAAGCAACAAAAAGAATAAAATACCTAGGAATAAACCTACCTAAGGAGACAAAGGCCTGTATGCAAAAAACTATAAGACACTGATGAAAGAAATCAAAGATGATGTAAACAGATGGAGAAATATACCATGCTCTTAGATCGTTAGAATCAATATGGATTGGAAGAATCAATATTGTGAAAATGACTATACTACCCAAAGCAATCTACAGATGCAATGCAATCCCTATCAAACTACCAATGGCATTCTTCACAGAATTAGAACAAAAAATTTTACAATTTGTATGGAAACAAAAAAGACCCCGAATAGCCAAAGCAATCTTGAGAAAGAAAAATGGAGCTGGAGGAATCATGCTCTCTGACTTCAAACTATACTACAAAGCTATAGTAATCAAGGTAGTATGGTACTGGCACAAAAACAGAAATATAGTTCAGTGGTACAGGATAGAAAGCCCAGAGATAAACCCACACATATATGATCAACTAATTTATGACAAAGGAGGCAAAAACCTACAATGGAGAAAAGACAGCCTCTTCAATAAGCGGTACTAGGAAAACTGGACAGCTACATGTAAAGGAATGAAATTAGAACACTCCCTAACACTGTACACAAAAATAAAGTCCAAATGGATTAAAGACCTAAAGGTAAGACAGGACACTATAAAACTCTTAGAGGAAAACATAGGAAAAACACTCTTTGACATAAACCACAGCAAGATCCTTTTTGACTCACCTTCTAGAATAATGAATATAAAAACAAAAATAAAGAAAGGGGACCTAATTATACTTAAAAGCTTTTGCACAGCAAAGGAAACCATAAACAAGAAGAAAAGACAACCCTCAGAATGGGAGAAAATATTTGCAAATGAAACAACGGACAAAGGATTAATCTCCACAATATATAAACAGCTCATGGAGCTCAGTATCAAATAAACAAACAACCCAATTGAAAAATGGGCAGAAGACTTAAATAGACATTTCACCAAAGACATACAGATGGCCAAGAGGCACATGAAGGGCTGCTCAACATCACTGGCTATTAGAGAAATGCAAATCAAAACAACAATGAGGTATCACCTCACACTGGTCAGAAAGGCCATCATCAAAAAATCTAGAAACAATAAATGCTGGAGAAGGTGTGGTGAATAGGGAACCTTCCTGCACTGTTTGTGGGAATATTAATTGATACAGCCACCATGGAGAACAGTATGGAGGTTCCTTAAAAAACTAAAAAACAGAACTACCATATGACCCAGCAATCCCACTACTGGGCATATACCCTGAGAAAACCATAATTCAAAAAAGACATACACCACAATGTTCACTGCAGCACTATTTTCAATAGCCAGGACATCTAACCAACTTAAATGCCCATCGACCGATGAGTGGATAAAGAAGATTTGGCACATATATATACAATGGAATATTACTCAGCCATAGAAAGAAACAAAACTGAGTTATTTGTAGTGAGGTGGATGGACCTAGAGTCTGTCATACAGAGTGAAGTAAGTCAGAAAGAGAAAAATACCATATGCTAATGCATGTAAATTGAACCTAAAACAAATGGTACTGATGAACCTAGTGGCAGGGCAGAAATAAAGATGCAGACCTAGAGAATGGACTTGAGGACATGGGGGGGGGGTGGGGAGGGGAAGGTGGGGCAAAGTGAGAGTAGCATTGACATATATACACTACCAAATGTATAATAGTTAGCTAGTGGGAAGCAGCAGCATAGCACAGGGAGATCAGCTCGGTGCTTTGCAACGTCATAGAGCAGAGGGATAGGAAATGTGGGAGGGAATTTTAAGAGGGAGGGGGTATGGGGATATATGCATGCAAATGGCTGATTCACTTTGTTGTACAACAGAAACTAACACAGCATTGTGAAGCAATTATACTCCAATAAAGATGTATAACAAATAATAAAATAAAATAAAATAAAATAAAAATACTGAAAAAAACAATGAAAGTTACCCAAAGTATGGTACAAAAATTCAAATTGACCACTCCAAATAATAAAATTAGTATAGCCTTCTCCTTCCTCTCCACCAGCTTTCCATTTCAGATGAAACAGTCTTTAAATGATATAAAAAGGAAAGTATATAATAAGTGGAAGAAATATAGGGTTTAGTTTATTATCTTAGAAGAGGGGAAGGTTTTCTAAGCATGATTACAAAACCCAGAAACACAGAGGGAAAGATTTTTTAATTGTCTGCATAAAAATATCTGTATGAATAAAATACCATGACCAGCATCAAAAGACAAAAAATAAATAGTATATGCAACACATATGACAAGGAATAGTTAGGCTTTTTGATTGTTTGTTTTCACTATAGAAATAGTTATTATAAATCAATTTACTAGAAAAATGATGAATAATAACAAGTAGTTCATAAAATAAAAATAAAGGTGGGGTAGGATGATAACTAATAAATACAGGGAAAGAAAGCTAATCCTACTGAGAAAACAAGCAGAATAAATTTAAAAAAAAAAACAACTAGACGAAAAGGTAACAAGAGAAACTCTCACATTGGCACATACTGATCATTTTGATAGCAGTAATTCTGTTTATCCCTTAGTGTGGCTATACAGTTTGAAGATATGTTTTGGGAGTGACACCTCTCTTACAATATTGCACCAGATGGGTTATGTACAACTCTTTGCAGAGTATGGTTTGATTTCATAATTGTTGCTATTTTACCAGTTATGCATGATCTAAGGAATTTAAACACTTGTCTGTTTTCCATATTAGAAATCTCACAGTGTTCAAAAAACTCTAAATGACAATAAGAAGTATTCACTACTTTCATCTGATGCTACATGGCCTCGCTAACCTAAATTCCCCCAAACTTTAACCTCAGAATAATTCAGGTCCTTTCTGGAACTTGGGGTCTCTGAATTGGCTAGTGTCTTAATTGTTCTATTAATGATACATTTACAGCTTATTTTTTCAGATAATATCCTGTAGCCATTCTGACTCAAGCAGAATTTTAACATATTAATATCAGTTGCAATCTTTATTCTATAGAAAAATATCTAGCCATTATTTCAGAAAGTATAGTGACTGAGGAAAAGAGCTTCCAGATTTTGGCCAGTACTTCTAATACAGAATTCTCCAACTTTCCTCTAATGTCTATACTTACACAGATAAAAAAAGAATACTTATACCCGAAGTGAAGAAGATTGGTGGAGAATATCATATTAGAATCTAGGTGGAATAGTGCTCTAATACAGATGAAACTGGATTGAGAAAAATCTTCCTAAGGTTAGATTTATGGTAGTCCTATGCATATAAGGAAAAACCCATTGCATCACGCAACAAAAGAAATTATATACCTAATATAGAGAAACATGAACGGTATCATCAGGAAAACTTGGCTACTGTAGTCTCTTGCTACAACTTCAAAAATACTATGTGAAATATTATTACATTTCCCCACCCACCTGCTCTTATCTAATAATCCCAAAGAAAAGGATACAAAAATTCTGTAAAAGAAAACAAAAATCTATACAAAACAAAATCTGGACAGGTTGAAGGAACGCTTGATAAAATTGTAGTATTCTGGGGTGGTTATTCCTGAAATAAATAGGACAAAGGTAGTAGAACTTCTGAGTGGTTTTACATAATAGCAATTTGCATTTTTCATATCCTATTTACTCATAACATTAGGAGTCATAAGTTATTTTGATATTTTGACTTTTAGTCATAAGTCAACAAGTTATAAGAAAATGCTATCTAGGAGAGTAGATTTGTACTAGGTCTAGAACTGTAAATAATTGGGGGCTTTGAAAGTTTTGAGAACTGCTCACAGCACCCTCAGATCCAGCATAAACTTTGAGAAGGAAATTTATCCATGTACAAATGGAAAGTTCATGCACAGGGAATTCCACTGATCAAGTCTCTCATCACGTTTGGGAAAGGAGAAAAAAAAATGGAACTCAGAAAATAGATCCTGAAAAACTAGAGAGAAAAAGAGCAGCTGTGTATCAGAAAAGCACACTTCTAAAAAATAATCCACTGTTGTATTGTCCAATTCATGTGCTAAAGAAACAAAAAAACCCTTATTGCTCACAGATGTAAGCAGGTAATCGTTTTATATCTCCAGAGTGTAAGACATGCCCTTTGTGAAACAGACATGGAAAATCACAAGAAAAGTGTAGCTGAGATCAAAATATCATAATATGAAAGGGAAAACAAAATTGATAAGGCAAGGAGCTGGAACTCAAATAGCACTGAGGGTCATACTAAGATGTTGAAGATTAGAATTGCTTCTCTAAAACTAGTATCAGTGAGGGGAAGGGCAAAGGAGAGGTGCTCCCAGAATGTAAAGAAGAGGGTAAAGAATTAAAGCATGAACAAGAAGATAATCATAACAGGATGAGGAGATAACAAATAAATTAATGGTATTCCAGGCTCAGAGATCAGCACAAATGGAACAAGTGCTATACACAACAAATGAAAGCCTTAAGAAGTTAACAGAAATTTAAATTCATAAGGACATTTAAAGAATAACAAAACATGACTAAGTACTTTTTATTTCAGAAAACAAATTATTCCGTACCTGAAATGCTCTAAGGACATCAATAAATCAAAGTGGGGAGACATGATTATTTCAACAGATGTTAAAAATACATTTTTTAAAAATTCATCAATTGAAGAATTAAAATGAAAACTCTAGTAAAATTTATTAAACTCTGATTAGGAAAGAAAAAATATCTATATCCTTAACATGGTAAAGACTATGTCTTAAACTGACACTCAACATCAGTGTAATAATCTAACACACAAGCCATTTCCTTTAGCATGAAGAACAAAATAAAGATACCCATTGACGGCATATTATCATGCTATATGTAATAAATTCAAAGAGGTGATCCATTACACAATTAAATCACAAAAAGTCATTAAGAACCCTGTATACTAGCATTAACATTTGAAAATATATGGGAAAAAACATGGGAAAATATTTGCAAAGAGGAATCCCAAAACAAGAAATTCAACTACAAATCTTAACTGGATATTATAAAAAAACAAAATACAAACACTTTATCATGGTTATCTGGATCCGTTATTATGTAGTATCTTTATACATCTCCAACATCAGTTTGAGCCTGTCCCCTTTTCCCACTGAACTACAGATACATGGGTCACCTTTCCTTTCCTTCAGCAAGCTGTTTTCTACCTTCAAGATTTTGCATAGGCTGTTCTCCTTCTCTGGAATTCTTACCATCAGTTATTTATTTAGTACTGCCAACTCTAGCACCAGTTCAAGTTTTCTTTAAATTTTGCATCCTTAGAAAATCTTTCCCAGGACATCCATCAAAATAAAATGCATCCTACTGTCATGCATATACATTTTGTGATCTCAGCAACTTGACTTTCATTTTCATAGGTAATTTTTTCATTTGTAATTTCAAATTGTCTCCTACACTCTAAGTGTCATAATGACAGAAATCACAAAGTATGCAGACATTTTATAAATATTGGAAAGAAAAAATGAAAATAATGATATGTGGATAGGAGTACTCAATATTCTTGGATGTTACTCTATACGTCCCTATTGATAAATACATTTCAGGTACTTTAGATCAAACTCCTGATTAACAAAGTAATTATGAAGTTCAAAATAATAACAATCAATAATGGCTAAGTTCAGAATAATTCCTAAGGAATCAATAATTGGGAACATGATAAATCATTTAGCAAAAGGTAGATAATTCAGTAAAATATTGATCTGACAACAGACTAACCATTTGGGGAAAATATGGTTGATGCTTATACATCAAAATAAATCCTAGTGGAATTAAAATTTTAAACATTAAAAAAAGAAACCAAAAATATATGGAAGAAAACCTAGCTAAATATTTATATTCTCATTGTGAGGAAGTCAATTCTAAGGATGATTTTAATTGTTGCTTAGAATACATTTTTCAATAATTTTAATTTAGAAATGATCAAAATAAAAATACAGTTGAGATAGCATAATTAGGTAAATAAAAAATATACAAAACAAATTATTAATAGCCTTTATATATAAAGCAACGAATAAATCCATAAGTAAAGTGAAAACACATTTTAAATGAAGATAATTGTTAATTTTGCAAACTGAAAATTATTTAAAAAGAGAGCCACTAATTAGCATTTGTTTAAGAGAAAAGGATGATCACATACATGGCTTGTAGAAATATAATATAAATTGATACATGCATTAGTGACATTTAAATACTTCATTTTCTTCCACTCATCACTCCTTCTAAATTCTATTCTTAAGAAACAATCATGGAGGCTTCCCTGGTGGCGCAGTGGTTGCGAATCTGCCTGCCAATGCAGGGGACACGGGTTCGAGCCCTGGTCTGGGAAGATCCCACATGCCGCGGAGCAACTCGGCCAGTGAGCCACAATTACTGAGCCTGCGCGTCTGGAGCCTGTGCTCCGCAACAAGAGAGGCCGCGATAGTGAGAGGCCTGCGCACCGCGATGAAGAGTGGCCCCCGCTTGCCACAACTAGAGAAAGCCCTCGCACAGAAACGAAGACCCAACACAGCCATATAAATAAATAAACCCAAAGTTTAAAAAAAAAAAAAAAAGAAACAATCATGGCTATGCTAAAATATTTCCATTTGTTCATAACATTGAAAATGTTCCAAAAAATTGAAATATTTTAATTAAAGATGCATATTTTAGCATTTGTAGATAACAGAATCCTAATTTTCAAGGTAAATTTAAAGTCTCAAATAGTAATTTATTTTTTGTTAATATTAATGACTATAACATAAAGAGACATTATGGCTTATTTTATTAATATTTATGATTAATATCACTTTAATTTCTTATAAATTTATTTTACTCATTTACAGAGCAAATTAGCAATAAAAATAAAGCTACTAAGGTGAACATATTATTTATGTCAGCAGTTGAGAATGAATGTTCGAACTTAAAGTCAGCGACCAATTCATTTCTGTATTTATATTGATGACATACTGGTGTAAAAAGTCCTTAATTGTCTACAAGCAAGTACACAAAACAAGCAGTTTTAATGGCAACTATATTTTTAAGCTCATCAAGAAGTCACAGAGTCCCCTTGTACTGGTCCTGGTACATGAGATTGTAGTGAAGAATATGATTTTCTTATACTTTAATCACAAATCTAACCAGAACTTCTATTCTTTACTATTAATAATTTATATAATGATCAGTCTCCTAAAATCAACCCACAAACTACTTATAATGTCTGAAGTTCAGTTGTTATTATGTAATTATTTCTCGAGTATATCTATTTGCTTTACCTAGTATCACTTGTGAAAATGTAGTCATTTTCATGATTTAACGTAAGTGACTAGGCTTAAATTAAAACAAGCTAATAAACAAATAACAGTGCAGAGCAACAATCTTTCAAATAAATGACATACTTATATAAAGTACAAAGTACATGCAATAAAGTTTATTCTGAATTCTGCACAAAAAAGACTTAGTGTTGCAACATTCAGCAGTGCTAACCTCTGTTTCGTGGCACATGTATGTCTGTGTAGCTGTTTTCTCCTTTAGTTAAAGTTTGAATAATAGATACAATAATTTATAAATTTAAAGTAATTTATAGAGTAAAATTCTAATCTGTTCAAAAATCTTTGAAATAATTTTTCAATTTGAAAATCTATTTATTGGTCATATTCTGGTCTAAGTACTTCTGTGTCTTTGCACATTTGCTAGGAAAAAAAATAAAAAAGGAAAAATTAACTCTGAAATAATCCTTGAATACATTGGATTCTGTATCTGAAAGACATAGGAACAAAACTTCCTTTTCTTAATTGATTTTGAAGTTAAGGAATATATCAAAGAAAACATCAAACTACACATAGCCTGAATTTCTGTCCTTTAAGCAACAGTAATAAATTCACTAGAATAAATGAGAAGTGTAACGACCAATGGACACAGTTTCTTAGAAGAAACTTTGATACCATTTTAAGTAGTATTCTTTCTCTAACTTTGTTTCCAATTTGTCAACTCCCATCCAACTTTCTAACACAGAGAATACTTAAAAATGTCATAAAAAGTGAGTTAACCTCTTTTGTAAAGCAAGTAAGTTGTCTATATTATGGTCCATATTATACTCCAGGTGTATCCTGCCCAAGATTATCAAGTCACTAGTTTATCAGTGAATACTGTTACAATTGCTAACTCTGATTTGCTATCCAAGGGAGGTAAACACAATCCCTTACCAGAGATTACTTTTCTTACTTTTCATTGACTCTCAAAATTTTAAAAATCAAAACAAAGCAAGACCTCAATATGTATATCACTGAAGCTCTTATATTTTCATTTTCTAATGATATTTTCATATCTATAATTATCAAAGAATTCCTGGCTTTCAAAAGCACTAGACAATTCAATATTTAAATGTACCAGTAACTCCCTTCCAATCTCTTTTTCACAGGATGATTTATCCTTTCGAAAATTTAACTAACTTGAACTAGAAAAATAATGTAACTATTCTGGGTAGAAAAAGAGTTGAAAGGAGTTCAAATTCTATCTCTGCTCTTAATAACAATATAATGTCAGGTTAAGAAATTGAACATGCACAGTCCTTTGCTCATTAGGCTGATAGTCTTTCTTAAGGGTCTGCAGAAGCTTAAAGCAAGGGCATTGAGCAACAAAGAATTCACTGAGACAAAAAATCTAAAAATTTGTGTGCAGCAAAGCCTAAGAAGCATGGTTTCTACTAGCTATATATAACTACCTAATACTATCCATTTATTTGGGCATAGCTAGTGACTAAAATTCTACTTGTATGTAGGTGGAGTAAGAAAAGATACTTTAAACTTCTTTGGCAGAATCATCAAAAGAAGAAAATACGTTTTCTCAGGAGAAACAGACTTGGGCTCAATGGTGAGGAAACAGTTTCCTTTCATCCACTGAAGAGAGACAAAAATCTACAGTCTATTTATCATTAAAACATATTCATTAACTATATTTTGATAAGTCAAGGTTACTATATATTTCATTAGAGAAAGAGAAAGAGAGAGAGAGAGAGAGCGAGAGATTGAGAAAGAGAGACTTAGAAAGAAAAAAATTTGGATATCCAGAAATCTCTCCTTGCTTTCCAAAGAAAGATGCAAATGAACCTACTGTCTTTTGTTTTGTTGACCTAGAAAATGAACACAATAGAGGCTTCTTATGTTATTTCCTTATTGGTGAATTTCAAAATACACATTGGGCAGAGCAATGTCTTTCCTGTAAATTTGTTTTGTTTTGTTAGAGACCATTCTCTTGTTACATCTTATCTCTGAAGACAGAAAGTTTCTTGACTTCCAATGTATCTAGGTCTTAATAAGCAACTCTCTCACCTTCCAGTGTGATTGAAACCAGGTTGTTTTTCATTAAGTTAAAACTTGGCAAAATCAATTTCTCAATTCTTTGCAGTTTGCTATCTTATTAGACAGATGATCTTGAGCAGAATGTGTCACAATCACATACTTTAAGTATTTAATCTCAGGAGATTTCCCAACAACAAAGTACAGAGAGAACACTGGTTCTTGGAGATAGAAAATATCCCCAAATAATAATAATTTACCTTTGTCAATTCTAAGTTTTACTGAAAGTATAGTCATAGGAATATAAACAAATTATCTGAAACCAACTTAGTGGTTTTCTTCCTCTGAAAAATAATATTAAAAAGAACAACACTTTACACTGATAAATAGGCACATTAAGTACCTTACTTAAGCTCTTGTGCTCTTGTTAAAATGATGTTCTATGATTTTAAAATGTCTAAAGATATTGTACAACTGATACTGTTTTAAACACAATAAAATAATGGATACAGTTTTTTTTTATAGTTTTATAATAATATGTTATTTAATAGTGTAATTAATTTGCATTCTTTATTTTCTTTTAATTAGATTTTCTTGGATTAGTTTTACTAATCCAAGTAGTAAAACTCACTTCTTACTTTAAAAATTTTTGTAACTGAGCTGCAGTTAAGTTTTAGAGATTGGAATTAAAGTTTTAGAGGTCTGCAATTTAAAACCTAACAATTCATGTTAATAGTAAATAAGTCCTCTTAACATTAAAACAATGTATCTTGATAGTCTGGTTATTATGTCATAGTCCTGTAATAATAAAACTGAAAGTTTGATTGAATCTCTCATATTTTTAATTTTTAAGCAAACAGATTTAATAAACTTAATTCTTTCAAAACTGTTATTATGATATTTTACTGCATTTATTTAGGGGTATTACTATATTACATATTTTATAATTATATCAAATATTATAACAAAAACCTTTTGAAGGAATTAAATATTAATAAAATGCTTACTGGTTTAATTCATTTTTAAAAGGAAATGGACATAAATAAGTGGGTGAATTACATAGATAACCTTTTTTGAAAATGTGTTTTATTAAATGAAGCATTTGTTAAATGCTTTATCTGAAATTCTGATTCTTACATTGAGGAACTACACATAAGTCAGCATATATATTATGAGACAAAATAGAATTCTAAATTCATCAGAAGTTGTTAACAGAAATTTTAAATTTCTAAGTTTAAATATTTGGCATTTTTGTTTTAGGTTTGTGTTGTTGTACGGATGGCTGCACAAAGAAGAGAGGGTGAATAAATGTTTTAGAGAGAAAGACAGGGCAAAGGAATAGAAAAAAGAGACGGGAGAGAAGTTAAATAAATTCCCTTTTTAAAAACCTGCTTGAAATTTAGCTCCATTGCCATATAGAACAATATTTATCAGGCTTGCTCAAAATGTGAACAAATATAAAGGGACTTTCAAATTCTTTCCTTTAGTCATAACAACACATTATGTTTAGTAAATAAATCAAACACATTCAGTATTACTTATGAGTATTCAAGTTTAAGAGCTCGTAACAGGTATAATTCCTATTTTTTAGTTATAGCTTTATTTACTTGATTGAAGCCTGGGTATAAATACTGATTTTGAATATAGTGATGGAAAAATGTTCTGCTAGGTATCAAAAAACTTGGGTTATGACTTATGCACTTTTTCTGATCACAACTGCAAAATCTGGGAATTGCTCTAAATTGGAGTTGTGTCTCATTTTCAGGTCTGGAATTCATTTGGTAACTTGCAATCAAATATGTTTGAATGAAATAAAATATAAAATATCAGAATGTATCACTATCTTAAGTCTATTTTATTCATGAAATTATTGTTATTTTTTTATACACACACACCCTTCTTACTGGTAGGTTATTGTCAGGTTTGAAAAACATGTTCAAGTAATTTTCCAAGCAACAGACAAAGTCTCATAAGTGGAGCAACTCACCATGATTTTAGTCTTACCTTAAAGGATTCAGAAACTTGACTTTCTCTCAACCAATTTTATCAGAGAGTTTGGGAGGTAACTAAGTCTCAGTATCTATCTACTCGATCCAACCAACCATCTGTTCAGCAATTATATGATGAGTGCTTGTCTATTGTCATGTTCTCTTAAGATATGAGCATACAGCTATGAATAAAAAACTATCTTTGTTCTTATGCAGGTCAAGTTACAAAAGATAGTATTCGTCTATCCATCTATTAGAATTGTTATGCATTCATATGCCTACATAATTTATTAACTGCCATATATAATGCGGATACATTTTGACAATCTATTATTTTCATTTTTATGATACTTTATGTAATCTCAAATTTTCTAATTTTAATGATTATTTTATAAAATCAGTATTTATTTCTTCAAAAAGTTTTCCTTTTGTCACAACCCTCTGAGACATTCCTTAATAGTTATGAAAATATAATTTCATAATTAGCATTTCTATTAAACCCTATTTTATATGTCATATGCAAGAAGCTTTGGAACTAAAATAGTCTGGATGATTATTAAGAAATAAAATTACTAGATTTCTGATAAATCATTATACATTCAATGATTAACTATGCAACATTGTCTTTTTCTGTGCTTCTTGTTTTAGCTACGTTTGCATCCTCATTTATAAATACATCTCATGAAATTGTAATTAGTCTGTTTCTGAAGTAGAAAGTATGATCATATTTCAGCAGTCGACTTTTCTGACCCCGAGATGGCTCACTACAATGGATGAAATGTGAAAGGCTGCTGATGTGCTGACAAGCTCTTCAAAGCACTAAGATAATAACAGTGTTATGTCAGCTTACTCTTATCTCACGAAAACAAAAATTGTATTTTATTTATTCATATATTTTAGTTTGCCATAGTTTTGTCTCTTTTAGTCATCAAGACAGAAAACTTTTTTTTCTTCTTTGCCTAATTTCCTGTTTCATTGTTAATAATTTACTGATTTCTTTCTGCTATTACCTGTCTAATCTCCTCCAAATGTATATTCCTTTAGATTATTTTAAGATCGTTTATAAAATCATGAATTTATTATTTTTCTTCTTTATTTCTTCATAATCTTACATGTTCATAAATTCTACTTGGCCTAAATTACATACAGTTGGACCTGTAGTCATTTTTGATTTTTCATAAGAAAATCTAGTTGGTCTAAGATAGTTTATAACCTGCACAGCTGTCATGTGGGGGAGAAAAGACAGAAAAAACATGCTTCCTTCTATTTCTTTACTTCTCTCCTTTCTTCTACCTGTTTTATTTTTTCTCCGCCTTTTTATTAAAATATCAAGGGTCCTGGTACATTAACTATCTCATAGAAAAAGATGGCTAAGCACAGTAACTGAAAATAAATGCTTTTTAACTGAATAATTGATTAAAATTATATGCTATCAATATAGCTATTATAGTGGCTATAAGTAAACATGAGTTGATTTCAGTAATCTTAGAGACTTGGAATAATGCAATAATCTTAGTTTTATTGATTGTTTACATTTTGCTTTTCTTTTCTTTTTTAAATCAAAAAATTTGCTTCTGGGGAATCACCTACATTCACCTATGAGTTGGAGATGGGACCAAGAGAATGAAGTTACTCAGATGTAATTATTAACTTAAAAAAATAAAGTTCTTGCAACAATCACATTTATTCAAAAGTTGAAAAGTTCTGCCTCTTAAATTAGTGCATTCTCTAATACACTATGTCTTTTATCTTTTAACAGAGAGTGCCATTTCATAAGGGATATTTATTTATTATTTATTTATTTAATTCCAGCACTGGGCAGGAGATTGAACCAAATGCACATAAGGGGATTTTCCAATATTGATTATAGATTAAATATTTCATCAAATTTACTGAAGTATCATATGTACGGACATCATGAAATTCCACAGAAGAGTATTCCCTTCTGAGACTATCCTCTGTAAAGCCACTACATAATGTTAGAGAGAGAACATGATTCAGAGGGAAAGATAGAAAGCAAAAGAGAAAAAGTTAAGTATATATCTTTACTATTCTCATTGACTAAATAATTCCAAAGTAAACATGGTCTTAGAATTGTGGATCTACTTTTTTCTGATGATTCTGCAAATGTCATGTAACAATAATAAATTTAGTGCTAACAGTCCAAACATTTTGGAAAAATACTGACATAAACATAAGCTGACTATTAAATCTAATGCATCAAAGCGACAGGTTACAATTCTTAAGGTCACAGTGGTCCTGATATGTTAAGTAACAGTAAGTTGCCCTCAGCATACAGCATAAATATGGTCACAAGCTATCAAACCATACCATCAAGTTCTTCAAAAACTGCTAAGGTACAGACCCAAGAGTATTATAAAACTTTATAGAAAGGTGAAACACCTTTAAAAATAACTGGAATACATGAACTTTAAACATTTGCCTATCACTGGCAACATATTGCAAGAAAATGTCCTCATCCTCCATGAGTTATCCAAATCATTCAAAGAGGGACAGCCATGCTTTGCTTTGGCTCAAAGTATTTATAAATGATTTTAACAAAAATTTTAAACTACTGGTTTATATGCCGATAACAAAACTCTGTTTAGTGTAACCTATGTGTCTCTCCCTAAAAATTTTCCTATTGGAATGTTATGTGCTGACTTTTACTATTTATTACCCAGTGAGTGAACAGGTTTCAAAAGATAAATAACAAACATCTTACTATATCATGGCATACTTCTTGCAAGCACACTCCTAGGGGTATAAAAAGACTGTCTAAAAGGCACCAGAGCATGGAGGGTTTTATGGGAATCCTTTTCCATATCTTCAATTTCTATGTATACTCTATTCTTAACAGTATCTGCTTGAGAAGGGTCTGCATGAGGGCAGTTTCTCTGCCCTGCCTGTGTAAATCGCAACCCACTCAGACATTTCCTTACACTTAAACTGAATTTTATTATGCTGCATTTTGCTAGGATGGGCTGCTAATGGATGCATGATTTGTTTCATTATCCTAAATGATGAAATATTCTAAAATTAGATCATGTTGATGGTTGCTCAACTCTGTAAATACACTAACAGCCAATGAATTGTACAATTTAAATAGATGAACTTTATGGTATGAAAGTTATATCTCAATTAACTGTTAAAAACAAATGAAAAAACTAACAACAAAAAATAAACAGAATAAAACATTCAGAACACCTAACAGAATGAAAAATTGAACATGTTGAAAAAAAGAATGACTCTAGTGATTAAGTTAACAAATCCATCAGTAGATCAGAAGATTCCCTTTTCATTTTTATTATTTTATTTTATTTTATTTTATGCCTATCAACAAAATTAAAGAAAAAAGTAATTGAACTGCCAGGTAACAGATTGTTATAATTTTCATGATAGATCACTCTGTGTTTCTTGACATATTACTCAGAAGGAAGTCAAAGCATTCAATGACATTTTTAAGCTTAAAAAAAATTAAGTTAAAAAATCCCAGAAACTTCCTTTTATAGCCACCTCTTCGATTTGAACGTATTTTAATATAGAATTTTAAGTACCATCCAAGTCATTTAAAAATGCATTTCCAGTCAGAATTTACTTTTTGTACTTTATAATTATTCATCAAAATTGTATAATACATTAAGGTTGTTCTGATAAATGTGTACAAAATAATTCTAAAAATAACAAAGAAGAAGGCAAAAATACAACTCTTAGCTTTGTTATAGGTGGTTGTTACAGGGAAATAAGATGGGATGATCAATAAAAGAATTTCAAGCATAAAAATAGATTGGAATAAATTCTTTGGGAAAAGTAGAGTAGAATTATGAATTCAATAAAAAACATAATGAAATAAAATTTTGGCTCTCAGAAACAATATTATCCATGTATTTTAAAAAATAGATTAAGTTAATATCAAATCTCTACTATATTTAGATTCCACAAAATACATTTTTAAGTAGTCACATAAGAGTTTTATTTTTAAATATCCATACTACACACTGGGAATTATAGGCTTTGCAACTATGTAAATAAATAAAAATATTTTTATAATTAATATGATTACATATAAACATAAAATTGTGCAAGGAGGTAAAAATTATTTTAGGTAGGAGACACAAAAAATCTAAAGAATCCTGTTGTTTACCATTGAGACATTCATCTAGGTCCTCAGAAACTTGCCATCTTTTAATGAATTTATGTTTTAATGCTCACAAGAACTCATCTATAAAATAATACATCCATAAAAATAAAACACAGAATCAGTATAGCCATTAACCCTGGAGATTTTTTTCAATATTATTTTTTTCAATGATGTCCAGAGGAGTTATTTATAATTTAAGTTAGTTTTTTAGTCCTTTATTGTACATTTATTTGTCTCATTTATTATTTAAATATAAATGTCTAATATAGCTCCTTCTTTTTAAAACCATCAAAACAATTTAAAACATGTCAGAAAGTAAGTTTTTCTTGTATATGATTTTCTCATTCTAATTTTTAAGTTTAAAAGGAAAAGTCTTCTAATAAAATTTTAGCTGACATGCTTCTTTTCAAAAGTGATCAACCTTTTCTTTTTACATGCAATCTGTAATAGGCTTTTCCCCTTTTCCATACATGTTTTACTGAAAGATGTTTGCATCAATATTAAAATATGAATTATCCCCTTAGTGGTATACATATCTTCCTAAATGTTATCAAATCCAATTTATAATACTATAGTTTAATGGTATGGATCATTCATTCATATTTTAATACAAATTTGCTTCCTTGGTCATTGGCCTTTGAACTATACATACCATTGTTTTCCTAATTCAATTCTGGGATGTGCAGACAAGTAGACAGAGTATTTTTGTGCTATAAATTTTCTGTAGATATGTTAGGGAATGTGCAACAATGAATAGACAGACTCTATACCTAATAATTATGAATCACTATTGAGAAGTGAATGCTTACTTAACATACTGTATCATTATGGAAGCTATGAGTCTCAAAAATCTGGAAGTTTTTAATCCACTGCTTATAATCCTTCTAAAATAAGAAAAACATATTTAGCATTTAACTTTTGGCTGAATATTAAAAGTGTAATTTATTTAAATAAAGAATAAAAGTTGTATTGGATTATTGAGATGAAGATGAATTTTCATTTAGTATTTGCAACTAATATGTTTCCAATATCCCAAAGATATTTTTTAAACCAATTAGTAAAAGTAGACAAAGATATGAATGCATAGCAACCTAATTATATTACAAATTCAGAAAAAAATACTTTACAAAGTTAATAATCAAAATAATACATCAAGGTCAATCTTAATTCATCCTGTCTTAATTCTTACTTAAAGTTACCTGAGATAGAGAGAGATTGGCTATCTTCAGCGCACGTATGTCTATTTTGGTGCTGTTCATTTGTAAACTATTAGTCTTGAATTTGTCACATGCAGTTGATACCAAATGAGAGCAGGACCAAAGCAGACTTGAAAGATGAATAGCCTTGGTATGGAACCTATCCTTCATACTATCTATTATTTACTGACCCATTTCTCATGGATTCTGACTTTATGACTCATTTTCCTCTTTACAACCTGGTTTTATACCTCTAATACAACACTGAGCTCCCCTTTTCTCCCTGCGTTCTTCAATTTTCTCGTTGATTATGGTCCACTTTGTTTTACTGGGCTATTTTATAAAGTTAGTGTGAACAGTCTGTCTGTAGCAGCTTCAGGAGCTCCTCACTCAATGTAAATCTGACATCTCTACTGGCTCCAGCCAGCCCCACAAACATTAGTCAAACCTATAGTGCCATATTTGGGTAAATGTGTCTGTGTATAACAGTGCCATTCATCAACAAATTAGGAAGCCTACTATGTATTAAAAAATGTCCCAGACTCTCAAGAAGAAATTAAAGCTTTAGAACAGAGTTCAAAGGCAAGGATGAAGATAGTTTCTTCTTAAACTTTCCTGTATCCAGGAAACAACATGAAGAATATAATCAAGGATTGACTGAAAACTCAGTCACCTGTTTAATTTAGTGGGGTTAGGAAATGTGTGATCATTATTGTGTTAGTGAAACATTTCCATAAAATTGAAGTGATTTATACATTTAAGCCAACTTGGCTTGCTTCCATAACACTGCATTTACATTTTTAATTTTGAAAAACCATCAAAAATGACAATTCTATTTGAAAGTAAAACTTTTGTATGGATTCAGTGCCTTTCAGAATTTAAACTGAATTTCATATTAATTAGTACTGCATTAAAAATTTAAAGAATGATCACAACTTTATAATAAAGAAAACTGTAATTTAATGTATTTAAGAAAATATGGACACTATCAGTACCGTACCAGTTGTTCAAAATTCTGCACCCAGGATGTAGATAGTTGGGAGGAATTTTGCTCCCAGCTTACAATGAAAAAGATGTTTCACTGTTCATTGAGCAGTCAGGCTGTGCCATAAGACAGACTATAACAAGAGCGTGTCCACAGCATGTTCATAGGCAGATAAGTGCCACCCAGGGAAGAAACAAATGCATGATCTGAGGTCACTGAGAACAGACAGCATGCACTTCAGGCTCAAGAGGTACAGGGTTTACGTAACAGCAAAATGAGAGAGAGACTGGACACAAGATTCAGTCCCTTGCAATGTGTAGGTCCTCCACGGCCAGTGGATTCCTTCTGCAACCAAGCATCTCCCTTTCTGCTGCACTGGAAGGACTCTGCCCCTCCTGCCATGGGGTCTGAAACACAGAAAGCTGGGGGAGTGCCTAAGGGCCACTGACATGCACTTAAGCAAAACAAAGGAGAACACATTAAGTCTGAAATACGGGATTAAACCCAACACAGACTGTGAGGGTTCCTTATCTCCCAGTTAGAAATATTTTAAACCAAAACCCATTCTTCTGTAGCCCAAGAGGGGGTACAACATACTAGCACAACTGTCTTTCCCAACAGATGTGGACCAAACTTAAAAATCACAATTTTTTCAAACTTACTGGAGACATAAGACTGTAGAACCATCAAACGGCCCAAGGACAAAAGCGACTGTACTTGAAGGGAGAAAGGAAAAGTGAGCATATGCTTACCTGGGGGGTAAACATACCTGATGTGGCTAAGAGTTTATCAGAAGAGGTAACATTTGAAGAATGTCAAGTGTACTACAGGACAGTCTCTTTCTATATGAAACCCATTGGGTGCTCACAGAAAGGAATAGAAAAAGATCTAAGAAGTATCTCTGACTGTGACCAGGGTTAGAGAAACAACAACTGTGCGTAGAGAGCAACAAAACGCTTGACTGAAATCTATTTCTTTAGTCTCCACTATGAAATAAAAGTCTTTCAGGGATGGGGGAGGGAGAAAATAAGTATTTCTGCCTTTAGGGTATTGATGAAAACTCACCAAAACATAAGAAAACACCAGACAAACCTAAACTGAAGGACATTCTACAAAATAACTGACTGATAATCATTGAAGTGCCAAGGTAATGTCAGACAAGGAAAGACTGAAGAACTGTCACAGATACAAGGAGACTAAGAAGACAGTTAAATGCAATGTGGAATCCTGTGTTGGATCCAGGAAAAGAAAAAGGATATTAGTGGAACAACTGCTGAAATCTAAATAACTTCTGGACTTTAGTTAACAATATTGTACAAAGAACAAAGTCTTAGTTTTTTTTTGTTTTTTTTTTTTTTAATTAATTAATTAACTAATTTATTTTTGGCTGTGTTGGGTCCTCGTTTCTGTGCGAGGGCTTTCTCCAGTTGTGGCAAGCGGGGGCCACTCTTCATCGCGGTGCGCGGGCCTCTCACTATCGTGGCCTCTCTTGTTGCGGAGCACAGGCTCCAGACACGCAGGCTCAGCAGTTGTGGCTCACGGGCCAGTTGCTCCGCGGCATGTGGGATCTTCCCAGACCAGGGCTCGAACCCGTGTCCCCTGCATTAGCAGGCAGACTCTCAACCACTGCGCCACCAGGGAAGCCCCCAAAGTCTTAGTTTTGATGAATGTTCTATGATTATGTCATTATAAGGGGAAGCTGAGTAAAGGGTATTTGGGAACTCAGTGTATAACTGTTAAGCAGTGGTATGATTCATATATATTGTGAAGTTGGATGAAAAAAGTTTGTATATGTGAGCATGTTTATCATAGAAGAGAATAAAGGGAGAGAAAATTTACAAATTTTACATGTAGCATTAGTACATATGTACTAATAGTACACATAATACTGATGCACAGTAGTGTTAGGAGAAACACTGACTGAAACCGCCTTCCCTGGCCAGGCAAGATAGTAGTCACTTGCATGAGTTATCGTAATAACAGGAGGTCCTGGTAAGGAACATGGAACTAACAAGCTACCACCAACCGGAAGAATTTGGGAAAGGTCAAAAGGAGAGAGGAGATGTCAGTCCATATGTCCTGACAACCTCCCAGAATCCTCCTCGTTGGAATCCATCTTAGCTGAGTGATGCACGCGCCCCGAGGAAGGTTCCTGAGTCAGAATGACTGTCCAGAGACAACCCGGAAACTAACCCCATTACCATAAAATCTGAGACTGCGAGCCACATGGCAGAGCAATCTTCCTGGGTTCCCTTACCCTGCTGCTCTCCACCCCGGCGCCCCTTCCCAATAAAGTCTCTTGCTTTGCCAGCATGTGTGTCCCCTCAGACAATTCATTTCCGAGTGTTAGACAAGAGCCCACTCTCGGGCCCTGGAAGGGGTCCACCTTCCTGCAACAGTGGTACATATGGAGTTATTATTAGCTCTGTATCTTGAGAATGATTGGTGCAGAATGAAACAGTGTTGATCCAGGGTAGGCATTGGTATTAGAGTTCCAAAAGGAGCTTATAGAAAATTAAACAAAGTATGCAGCCCAAAATCATAAACATAACAGTACTGTGAACTCTCTGTTAAATTTGTTTGACTATTTGACATGTTGTTATGTTAATATCTATATTAACAAATCTCATGTAAGAGCCAAACAAGTAATAAACTC
The DNA here is from genome assembly GCF_965194805.1 of Balaenoptera borealis. Classification (NCBI taxonomy): domain Eukaryota; kingdom Metazoa; phylum Chordata; class Mammalia; order Artiodactyla; family Balaenopteridae; genus Balaenoptera; species Balaenoptera borealis. The sequence continues at coordinate 44,485,837 of NC_138862.1, forward strand.
CAACAAAAACAAGTGAACAAAAAAACCAACTTCTTGTGTTTTCAACAAGAATCCTGACTTTATTTTAATTAACTCTGTTCAAGTCACACAATCCTTAGCTATGGGTTTTGCTGACATTGTCACCTTGTTATTTTGAAGCATCTCTACAAATGTTAATTTGATTTTATTAGTCGCATTTCATAATGAACTTAGACATGTAAGCCCAGGCATGTGATGCCTAATTCACACTTTACTCATTTGATAACATTTGGCTTTCAGCCTTATGACTAATAACCCACCATATGTAAATAAATGTCACACGATTCACAGTTTGTTCTGTCTCACTGCTTAATTATCTAAATACAGTGAAATGGGACAATGTGTTGAAATCTACAATATATGAACTTATTACAAAACATTTTAATGATCTTGTTCTCTATGAACTGGTGTTCACTGATACTTTGAAAGGCCAGGGATGAAATACTTTTGGTATTAAGTTTCAAAGAAGCAAATTGAATATGAAATGTTTCATATAGGAAAACTGGATATGATCAAAATCTTGGATTTAGTCACAGAATGGCCTCATAAAAAGCTGGAATCCTATTTCTGGGAATAGAACTCAGAGGTTTGTCTTTATGGATAAGTTCAGTGAATCCTAGTGTGATTAGGTACCAACAGTAACATTTACAGGGCACTTTAGATGTGCCGGGCATGGGATATCTTTTTTTTTTCTTGCCTCAGAGCTACATTAAAAGGTAAATACTTTTATCATCCTTGTATTAGAGAAAATAAACTGGGACACATAGACAGGGTCTTAAGATGTTGAATGGCAGATCCAGGATGTGTTCAAACAGTGACTAAATATCTCCTTCTGAGCTGCTCTGCTGCATTGTCTCTGCCCAAGTGAAATGAGCAATGAAGCCAGGGCCTACACTGGGGGTGGGCCTTTCTGCAAAATCATAGAATATGTTGCTTTTGTAATCATGCTGAGAAAGTTCTTCCTCACGTGAAGGATAGAAGTATTTTATTTTATTCTTACACATTTTAGTTGTTGGTTTTTTAATTGAAAATTTTATCAAATTGAATTCATTTTGGTTTAAAATGAGAAAGAATATGCATTTTTCATCAAATGCTAAAATCATTTATAAACAATTAAATTCCCCAAGGAAGGTTTTGAAAAAACCAAGACAAATATGGAAGATTACATGAATTCAGACAGTAATAAGTTCTTGAGTTCAAATTTTATAAAGTATTCCAAAAAGCTGCATTTTACAAACTAATGCAAAAAATCTTGTCCATGGATAAACTTGTTTAACTGCCTCAGTAGTTTTAGAAGAAGTCAGTAAGTAATAATTTCAAGAGCCTTTTACCATTATTCTAAAACAATTGTTCTGGTCATCACAGTTGGCAAAGTTACCCTCTACATCCAGAAATTTAGAGTTTAAATTTGATTGTGTTTTTGACATTAAATCCTTTTATAAACATATGAGCATTCTAATGAAAAATATCACATTGCATGTATGAGAAAAGTGTTCATTTATAGAAATAATAACATTTAAATAAACTATACCTTATTCACTTTAATGTGTGTGATATTGTGAAAGAATGTTTTACAGAAAAGAGACACTCTCAAAATCAGTAAAGTTAGTAAGGGATGGATAAAGTTAATGTGATCTAGTTCACTTTCCCTGGAGGCTTTAATTTTAATAATCTGGGGTGGACTCTGATCCTAGGTGCTCCTAACATGCTTTAAAGTGAATAACATTTTTTAAAAGAATGCCCCTTTTTAATATGCAGTTGTAAACTGATAGTAATTATTGAGATGTCATATATATAATACTAAAATGCAGAACACCGAATGATGTCCACACACTTTGAAATGATTTAGCAGCTGTGTGCTGCACCACGTTTTAATATCATTGCCTCCCGTAAGGTCACTAATTCAAGCTGTGAGTAATCTCAGATGTCCTCAGAGATATTATTTTCAGAAAGGTACTCTTTAAATATTTTTATAAAATACACTTCTTTTCATTACACAGAATTTCAAGAACTGGAGTTGACATTCACTGGAGAGAGTTGCTACATAGGAATTAAAAATATTTTAGTTGAAGTCATGATCCATCTCACTGAAGCAGAATTCTGCTGAACATTGGGCTTGGTTATTTAGATAAGTGGGGGGTACTGGCTGAAACTGAAATACTGATGACAATATAGTCTTGTTATTTAGTCACTGAGTACAGTTATTAAGCTGTCTTCAGAATAAAAGCCAGACTATAATAATTTTAAAAGATCACTGGAATCAACATGTTTCTAAAGAGAATGTGAATCTAGGAAATAAAACACTATGTAACTCAAATTCCTTTCAGCCCTCTATGGCATTAGTAAATTATTTTTCCTTTCAGTCATCCATAATGGTGGCCTGTTAAAATAGTATACTTCTGTTTTAATGTTTAATGTTTAATTTAATAGTTCATACTATCATTAAGGTAAGAAAACAATAAAAACATGATAAAAGTGAGACTGGTTTAGGAAGATTCTAAACAAATTATGCAACAGATCAGAAAATTGAAGATTGCTAGGTAGGCATCTAATGTTATTACCAAATGCTGATCCTTATTTGGATTTTTTAGTACTTGGTTGTGATTAACCAAGACAAAAGTCAGACCAAAAAATTGTGGTGATTAAAGTTATTTATGAATTTAATGTTATGATCACTAATATACAAATCACTCTCTTCTTGTTCATGGAATCATTTTGTATATTTGGGGAATGTACAATTTCTAGAAAAGAATATCATAAGATTATATGTTGCTATGTTAGTAGCTGTCACTTTAATTTTGTGGTTGTTTTAATAATTTCCTTTACTGTTATAAATAAGTCAACTTACAAACCAATCCTACATAACACAAAAATAATTTCAATTATGATATTCACCAGAAAGTCAGAATAAAAGATATAAGGAAAAAAATAATGCTTTATGTCTATGTGGAATTACTCAAAATTCATGAGTCTCAATATGTAAAATAGAATAAGTAAAATTTTATAGTAACAATTGTTATTTCAGTTCTAATTGACAAGTATTGTACATAATGGCAGAATATAACTCTTATCCTTGAGAAAAAAGATATTATTCCTTCCAATGGAATCACTTGAAAAATATTTATCAAGAAAATACTGAACACATCTTACACTTCAAAATTAAGATGTGCTTATTTGACATAAGTTTGAAAATTCATTTAAAATCAAAATAGTATCATAAAAAATTAAAATATAATGAATAATTTCTAAAGATGAACATTTTTAAATGTTACTGATGGTATTTGAGGACACTCTACAAGTAAAGTTCAAATGAGATTATTAACTTAATACCACAATGTGAAAACACACTAAACTCCCCTTTGACTACCTTATTTAATTACTTTTACTTCCATAGATTTTTATTAGATTGCATATATAATTAAGAAAATGGACAATGAAATATGTTTTTACTATAATTTAGAAAGTTTAAAAAATATGACAATCTTTAATCTATATTTAAGCTGTATTACAAACTATATTACACAAATCAAATCACACCTGTTCCTAAATATAGTTTACTGTCCAAGGCTGGAACTTACAGAATAACATAATGGTTAAAGTTTGATCTGTAAAATCCTGAGTTTATCACTTATTAGATGTTACTTGATGTTTCTACTCACCAACTATTTTGATGTTTAAAACATCTAAATAGATATTTCTACTCATCTATTAAGCATCATAATAAGCTACCTACCTTACAAAGCATTGTGCAGAATATTGAAATATAAGTGCCTAATTGTAATATTACATGTTAGGTGGCCTCTGAGCAGAGACAAAGAGACTAAAGTTGACAGTGATGATGTTGGTGGTATTGAGGGAAACCCACATAAAAGCTATGAGCTCAAGTTTGAGGAATGGGCTGATAAATCCAATGGATAATGAGTATGAAGGGGTGTGTAAAAATGTGCGTGTGTGTGAACTAGATTTTTTCTGTATATAAACATGCATAACTCCTCTCTGAAAGAGGCAATAATTAATGGCCAAGAAATGCTGTTCAACTCTTGACTGTATTTTACCTTCAGCTTTAACAATCTCAGCTAATCTTTCTTTGAATTAGGTCCCTTTTTCCTAAACTACACATAATTTATGCACCTACTTCTTAAACATTATTTTAGAAATTAATATAGACAGTTATTTGCAGAAGAAAAGTTACGGTTGGTTGATAAAATCATATATATTTCAATGTAATTCAATAGACTAATCTGTGTGCCAAAATAAGTAGTGTTAAATTACTTGAATATAATTATACTAAAGAAATATGATGTCTAGATTGAGAAAGATGACAGTCTTTCAGAACTGGATGTCCCACTACCTGCTGATCTCATACCTGTTACTGAGAACTGCCTCAACTATATCCCTCTGCCCATGTGAGCCTGTACCTCCCTCCACCCCAATAGGTTTATTGGATGAGATTTGGAAGCCAAAAATCAGATTCTCTCTCCTCGGAGTCTGGAATTGGAACATTAGAAAACCAATTGATTTATCTATAAGAAGGCAAAGCAGTAAGGTCATGTAGACTCAGGTGCTGAAGTGCCATTTGAAAACACATGATGAATAACTAGTCAAAAGAAAGAATTAAGTAGAAGAAAAGACTGAAAAGAGCTGATGACCTGAAGCAGGATAAGAATAAAAACATAAAAAGAAAACAAAAGGACCAGGAAGCCCAAAATTAATGAGATTGCAGTACCTGTATTTCCAGCTCTGGTGCCCACAAGATTTTGATATCCATTCTATCCCCTTAGTGGTGATTGATTATTAGTTTACCTGTTGTCTTGAAATATATCCCTGTTTACTTGGGCTACTTGAGGGCATTTTTATTCTTTGTCAATATATTATATCTGAGTAAAATTCTTTTTTAAAATTGTTCTAGTTTGTACTGATGGAGCTACTCAACCATTTCTTGACAACACATATTAACAATCCTATAGAAAAAGGAAGATATTCAAAGAAAAGAGAGGATTGATTGAACAGAATCACATCTATTTTTTTTTTATGGTACATGGTATTTAGTCAGCCATTCTAGATTCTGAGGGTCCATGGACAACTCTCTGCAAACAATTACAAGATTACCATTGAAACTGAGCAGGTCCCTATGGGGCTCACAGGTGCAAAAGCCTTTCTGTGTCCCCTTCCCTGAATTCCAAAGGGCAAGTTCAAACGCAGAAAGGGAGGGGATGCGTAGACAAGGGAGAAGCAGTCAAGAAACAATAGTATAGCTTTGGGGGCAGTGTCCTGGTTCCCCCTCAAGGGATATACATAACATTATTTTTGAGCTCTTCTGTAGAACCAAAACCCCACCAAATGGAAGACCTGATGAAGCCCTATTCATTCTAGAGAAGGTCACAGTTCACACATCATCACTTGATGTCAGAAGATCTCTGGATTGAAGGAATGCAGGCCCTGCATGCACCCTGATCTTTATCAGCAACTCTGCCCCTGGAGTATAGGACTCCTCACATCTTCCCCCATCCCTGGATTGGGACACACAGTTCTGAGGGCATTAGCCTGCTGTGGCCCATCTTGCCTGGCAAAGCAATAAAGTTATCCTTTTCTACTTCACCCAAAACTCTGTTTCTGAGATTTAATTTGGTGTTGGGGTACAAAGGCTGGATTCAGTTTCATCATATGAGAGAGGAAAATCAAGAAATACATATAATTGCTATTGTTTGGAATTGAAACTAAGCAGGACTCTGTGGGGCTGCCCCTGGCACAAGACTTTCCCTGTCCCCCATTTCTTGTTGTAGGAAAAAAGTTTCACCTCCTAGAGCTTCCCTCAGTTCCAAAGGGCAGATTCAGTTATTAATTAGAGTGAGAGAATGCAGAAACAAAGGAAAGGCAGTCAAGAAATACTAGTACAGGGATGGGTCAGGGTCCTGGTTCCTCCCCAAGGGTTATACATAGCAATCTGATACATATCTCTGAGTTCTTCTGCAGGAACTAAGGCTCCCACCCAGGTGGAGGATGGTAACTTCAGGCTGAGCATAGGATATGGACCCCAGATGGTTGGAACCAGGAGGCTGATGATTGAGATTCCTGGACCACCACCCTGTACCTCACCACCAACAGACACACCCTGCAGACCTCTCCCCAAATTCTGCCTATAAAAACTCTTCCCCAAAAACCATCGAGGAATTCGGATGTTTTGAGCATGAGCCACCCTGTTCTTGCTTTGCCTTGCAATAAACCTTCTTTGCTCCAAACTACAACACTTCAGTTTGGTTGGCCTCATTGTGCCTCAGGCACAGGAAGTTGGGTTCAACAACAGAATCATCTCAGATATAAATTTAGGGTCAACATAAGGTGAAAATTTAAACAGAACAAAAGAAAGAAGGAATAAACTGCCTTGGAGGATGATGTGATTCCTCTTAGTAGCAATCTTTGAGAACAGTCTAGAAAAGCACTCAGAAGTGGATCTGGAGCTTAATAAAAGAAGAGCTGAGTGACTGAGTTTATTTCCAACTCTTAGATATTATCATCTAATTATTTCTCTTTAGTTATCAATCATATAATTTCTTTTATAACAATTTTCTACAAAACATTTACAATTATAGTACCACATAATAGTGATATTTTATAAAACATATTAAAATATCCAAGGGCATAAAATATTTAAATTTTTATTTGCATATTATATAAGGAAGACTGGTAGCACAGTTCAGTGAATAAGTAATGTAAACACACACAAACACATATTTCTCTCAGACACATCTGTGTGTGGCACATACACTGCACCTGCACACTGCATAAAACACACATTTCAGGGGCAAAATACCTAAATAATAAAAATATTTTCAAATATGAATTTGGAGTACATTGTCTTTTAGAATGGAAGCTTATTTTAAAACTTATTGAATTGTACTAGGAGATTCTAAATTAAAAGTCTACTTAAGTTTAATTTGGTAGAAAAAGTAAAACAAAAAATAAAGTTTGCTTGAAATATGTAATTACAGTTTTTTCTATTTGTATTAAATTGTCTTTCTAAACTAGATTAACTTGTAAGTCCAATCTTTACCATGGCATTGTTAATAAGTTTGATTTTCGACCTGGCATCCATTGGAAATTTTTATATATATATAATTAAATATCTTTAGACATTTTAGTTCAACTTGGAGCTATAATAACTCATTTTGGAGCTGAAATACTTATGCAGTTTGCCAGTTCTCCTTTCTGATCTGCTGACCCAAAGTCAAATGTTGAATATCATTCATGGGACTGTTTGTTTAAATGGCAAACAAATAATCTTTAAAATGTTCTCCTCCACTGTGGCCTCCGTCTTCTATTTCCAGATCTACAGAACTCCATTTTTTAATCTAAATTCACATTGGAGGATTAAACTCAGAAGTAAACATATCACACCCTGCAAATAATCCCCTCAAAAGTGCACAGATGTGTTTCGAGAAGAAAATTCTGGAAAAATTTGAGGAGACTTCAAGGATTTTTGAGTTTAGTAACAGGCTTTAAATTGTTCCTTTGGCAGAATATGCGTTTATAACCTCTTCCAGGTGCACTAGGTTAAGTTATGACTTTGTCTGCTTCTAAATCAAGTTAGGGTCCTTAACATTTTCTTCCCTACTCATAAAAGAGGTTTCAGGTACAGTATAAACAAATTCCTCCCTGCCATGAACTGTCCCCATCCCTGTTTCTATATATACCTTTATTTATTCCGGAAATTCAATAACTTTTTCCAAACATCACTTTCTATCCTTTAATGCAAACTCAAATGAGCATTCTTTGGTTTTTATTCACTTGTTTCATAGCAGTTTTGCACTTCTTGTTCTAACAATTTTGCTTTGGCCCTCTTGATGAGGTTTGGTTAGTGTTTAATGTAAGGAAAACTTGATTTCATTATCTGGGATCTAAAGGGCACCTCCATCTCTCTAACAAAGCAAACCAGATTGCCTGGAAAATACAAGCTTTGAATTCAGCATTTTCTCAGATTAGTTCAGGTTGGTTATCATGAGAGGTAAATCAGCAGTTAGTGATTCTGCAAATGGATGTGTTTATAAATGATTCAATATTGTAATGGTAAATCAACAGATAATGAAGTCAAATACAGAAGAATGTTGTTATTCTTGTTATTAAGGATCACCACGATGGAAAAAACAATAACTCAATTCTAAATATACTTGTAATTTTGAAAGTTCTGAATAAAAATTGTAAATCCATACGAAAGTAATGTTATAATTTGAAGTACAAATAATGTTTTTGTTTAAACACATTTAAAAGACCCAAATTAGGGAATGATTTAAATTACTTTAGGTCAGATAATTAGGCAGACAGATCTGATAAATGTTTATATCCTAGGGCTACTCAAAGACTCGTGGACAAGAACTATCTCAAACTGTTAATTACATGTCTGAAGAAGATAGATACAGATTAAAATTTCCTAGTATTTTGACTTATTAATTGCATGTTTGTTGAATCTAAGAATAAAAAATATTGGGCTTGTAAAAAGTTTTTTGAAATGCAGTATTGACTGAGAAATGATTTCATAATGCCTTAAGAAACAAAGTGAATAATTATATAACTGCCACATCAATCTCTCAATTAAATATTTCACATTAATTTGTTTATAAAACCCTTTTATTACCTTGTATAATAATAGCAGTGTTAATCTACAAAAAATTGAATAATAGCAAACTACTGGATTATATCTTTGAAAATGCAGGAAATCAAGTGTAATTAGATGTATATAAAATTTTATACATTTTGGCTTATATTAAGAGTTGTTAAATCCAAACCACTTACACAAATATACTACCAGAATACAAAACACATTCCTGGCAATGCAGATATTATTTCATAAAATTATTTTGAAACAACAAACTTGAATTTGAACTATGCACAAACTATAAGGTGGAAATTTTACTTAGAACATTTATAGAAGAAAACATTTGAATATATATATAGTTGTTATCAATAAAGTAACAAACTAAATGTAAATTGATTTGAGGCTATCTCAACAATAAATAATGATACCAACTAGAACCCTGTGGGGCTCCTGGGCATAAAAACCTCTCTGTATCCCCCATTTCTTGATTACAGGAAATAGGCTTCATTCAGCCTCCATGACCTTCCCTGAGTTCCAAGGAGCAGTTCAAACAGTTGCTAATTAGGGAAGGGAGGGGATGTGGAGACAAGGGAGGAGCAATCAAGAAACAATAGTGCAGCCTTGGGCAGGGTCCTAGTTCCCCATCAAGGGATACACATAACAATATCTTTGAGTTGTTTTGCAGATACTGAAACCCCCACCAGTGGGAGAAATTAAAAGTTTCTGCCCACATGCACGTAGACCCCAGACCGGTTGGAACCAGATGGTTGATGATGCTGACTCCCACTGACCTCACTGCCAACCAATCAGAAAAATGTCCACAAGATGATCATGCCCTCTTTGAACCATTACTATAAAACTTCTCACTACCCCCACCAGGTTGGGTCACACAGTTTTGAGGGCATTAGCCCGCTGTGGTCCCCTTTGCCTGGCAAAGCAATAAAGCTATTCTTTTCTACTTCACTCAAAACTCCGAGAATTAATTTGGTGTCAGGGTACAGAGGCCGGTTTCAGCTTCAATAACACTGTAACGTAGCTAATGTGAAATTCCACAGGCATGTCTGTTTTCCAAAAGCAATGTGAGAATGTAACATAAAGCCTCATAACATTATGATTTCATTCAAACTTATTCATCTAGTAGCATTTACTGAGAAAAATAATAAATGGAAATATTAGTATATTATTTTGAAATGTGAATATTACTTGGAAATATGCTTTTGATCTCAACTCAATGTCAAAAAAACCCTCATTTCAGAAAAATAAAATATCCAGTCTAATACAATATTAAGAATTTTATTAAATGCACTTACTGAAATATCAATATACCTTCATCTTATATACATACACATAATCTTTGTCATTTTCAGATATATAAGATTTATCATAAAGGAAAGGAAATAGTAAAATTATATAAATCCACGGTCAAATATCTAATATTGAATCATTATATTACCAACTGGTGACAGTTGAGTGCATGACAAAATATTTATCAATATGATTCTTTTCCAAGACCTGAATTCCTTCTAAGTTCAGGGAGGTTCTAGAATCATGAATCATATTGGCAGAGAGAGACAGAGATAGAAAATGAGAGAGGAAGAGATAGAGACAGAGAGAAAGACAGATACAGAGAAAGTGAGAGAGAGAAAACACTAACACTTTCAGATTATTTTTTATTTCTGTCCTATGATCAGTATTTCTCTAGTACTTTATTGTAAATTATTAACCCTTATGCTCAAACTGCATTAATTTGTTGACTGTAAAATACAGTGTTTATCAAGGAAAAAAAAATAAGCAAAGCAGTCATCAATATTAAAAATATGTATATGTATAACTGAATCATTTTGCTGTACACCTGAAATTAACACATTGTAAATCAACTATACTCCAATATAACATAAAATTTTTTAATAAAAATAAAAAATATGCACTTTAAATACATAAGATATACTGTAAGTATAAAAACATAGTTTGAAAATACAGTGATAGAAAAAGATATACTGCACAAACAATAAGGTTAAGGAGACTGGAGTGGCTATATTAACATCATGTAAGTAAACTTTAAGACAGAGAATATTACCAGAGATAAATGGAATATTTCATAATGATGAAAGGGTCGATTTGTCAGGAAGGCTAGCAGTCATAAACATGTATTCACCTGGAAAATCTGTAGTTGGCAGATTTTCCAACTACATGAGTCACAAATTAAAACTACTTAAAGGGTAATGGGAAAATGCACAATCACAGTTATAGATTCTGACACTCTTCTCTCTCAGCAAGAAAAAAAGATGGGGGAGTAAAAATATAAAAGATATGAACAACACTCTCAACCACTTTGATCTAATTTACATTTATAGGACACTACACCCAATAGTTGTAGAATCCACACTTTTCAAGTGTGCCCTTTGTTCATTCACCAAGATAGACTATACCCTGGGCCATAAAACAAATGTCAAAAGTTCAAAATATTCTTTTACCATCAGGAATTAAATTAGGAAACAAAATATGTAAGATGTTTAGAAAAATCCCAAACATTTGGAAATTAACCTATTTCTAAATAAGTCACAAACGAAATTGAGAAAAAAAGAAAATTAGACAATATTTGAAAAAAATAATGAAAACATATCATGTACATAAGGGAAGACAAATCCTGTATTTGCCTTGGATATTATGTGTGTTCTATAATACTATATTCTTATTAGTTTAACAGCCAGAGCCTCAAACTTTCATTCTTTACTTTCCTGTGTATAGAAATAGACAAGTCTTTAAGAAACATAATTGAATTCTTTGTTCTTTTTTCTAGTGGAATTTAAGGGAGATACTGATACAAGTTAAGTTAGACCCTCTTGTCATGATGTAAGGAATCCAGTCTTTGAGTCAGAATCATCTTTGCAGTAATGAACAACCCCAAAATCTCAGTGGCTTACAGCAACAAACATTACTTACTTGCATGGCAGTTGCTACAGGTTGGCTACTCTGTTCCACAGGTCTTCTTATTCTGGGGTCCCAGAGTCAAAGAGAAGCTCCTTTTGGGGACATGCAACTCTTGTGGCCGAAGGAAAACATCAGAACCTGCCAAAAATACACATGCCTCTTAAAGAATCTGCTTGGGGTTTGCAAGCTATTACTATTAACCATTTAACTCTTTGTCCTTTATTCCATCATGGGAGGATCTCCTATTTGAGTCTCAGTGGAAGAAGTGTTTTAACAGGTTAAAGTTAAGGTGATATTTGAATATTCACTGCAGCTGGCAAATATTTATTTTCAATATGGGGTCATTCATCAAGATCCTTCACATATCAAAGCTTCTGTGTGACAACTTTGTTAAAATTACAGTAAAATAACAGCAGTTAAACACATAAGACTATGTTTTGCACATTCAACAGAAGAATGTAATTACTTGTGAATACTTTGCCAGTTCTACTTCCATTTCTGGGAAACTGGTGATAGGCATTTCTATGATAACAAATAAGCTAGAAATCAGTCCTACAGTTATCAAAACTTGAAAGCAAGCTTTATAATACGTTGATGCTGCAACAATCTGCTTTTAATGTATAATTTTGGTTTAGGAAAAATACAAGGACAAAACAAACTGTGTAAACAAATATCTATGCATTACGGAAATGGCTTCCAAAGTAAACTATTGCCAGATAATCAGTGCCCTTTTCCTGTCTTCCAATGGGTGTAATCAATCTGAAGTCCTAATCTCTCTGTGGATGTAGTAGTCTTCTCTTTAGATTAACCACTTCTTATCTTGATCTCAGTCTTTCATTACTGTTCTGGAACTACTGACAAGGTAAATGCTGAATTATTCTTTAAAAACAAAACAAATAAAGCACACAGCCTTCAGACTGCAGTCACTCCCGTAGGGAGTAAGATTAGAAGGAAGCAGATTAGACAGGAGGTACCATAACAACAGGTTGAAAAGAAAGTAGAGGAAAAGTAATCCATGCAACTAGGCCAGGGTTATTGGGGAGTACAGGGAGAAGGAGAGTGGATTAGGGCACAAAGGAAGAACAGGGGCTTCCCTGGTGGCGCAGTGGTTGGGAGTCTGCCTGCCAGTGCAGGGGACACGGGTTCGAGCCCTGGTCTGGGAAGATCCCACATGCCGCAGAGCAGCTGGGCCCGTGAGCCACAACTGCTGAGCCTGCGCGTCTGGAGCCTGTGCTCCGCAACGGGAGAGGCCGCGATAGTGAGAGGCCCGTGCACCGCAGTGAGGAGTGACCCCCGCTTGCCGCAACTAGAGAAAGCCCTCGCACAGAAATGAAGACCCAACACAGCTAAAATAAATAAATAAATAAATTTATAAAAAAAAAAAAAAGGAAGAACAGATCCAGAGTGGCCCTTGGAGCGGAGGGAGTCTGCACTGACTAGGCTACTAGGCCCCAGGTCTCAGAGCTGCATGGGTCCTGAGCTGATGCCAAGAGATCCTCTGTTCCTCTAAAAGTAAGTATGCCTATAACCTGTGTTGAGAAGACACATGTGTTCTTCTTACTTCTGACTGGTGTAGGACATCTGTCAACACCTGCTTTTACAGCACATGACGTCCTTTTAACCAAGGCCCTGCCCACCTCTGTCCCTAAAACAGATAAGGCCTGTGAACTATGTAGCAAGCACACTCTTACAACTTCCCCACATAAGCATGTCTAACATAGAGATCGGGGTTGTTAGTATCTGGAAGGACTGTGGTCCTGTGATGAACAATGCCTATCACATGAAAGTGATGCACATGGTGAAAACCCTTCAGTTAGAAATACGTGCAAAGTCTCCTTCAGGGTCATTGAGTTTTGAGCCTTTGTGTGACTTAGAGTGGTTTCCACAGTAGAAGAACTTTAATGGATGACAAATGAATACATAAAATAATGCATGAAATAATCAATGCAAATTACATTTATAAAGAAAATGTATGCCTTTGAATATAGGTGTTTGTATCTACCTATGAAAAGAAAAATACTTTTTTTTTCTATTTTTCAACTTTCTTTTTTCTTCATCACAGCTCCATATTCTGTTAATCTTCTTATACTGATTGTTTTTCTCATTAAAATAACCTCTAGTAAAAGAGGAAGTGGGAAAAACCTTAGATTTGTATTATACATTTTAAAAAGAAGATTGTTAAAATCCATCTTTCTTTGCCTTTTGATAGTTTTCTTCGATTTCTTACATCTGATATTCAAGGACATAAACACTTGTTTGTACCATCCAGTATATTTTTATTTCAGTAATGGTAGTTGAGCCAAGGCAAGGCCCCTAAAGCCTTCTAACACTCCGGGGTAAAATTTTATATAAAATGTATTTCAATTATTACTCTGGATTATAACCACTATAGTAGTATTTAATGTAAAATATAAATTATTAATATTGATTCAACAGCAAATATATAGCACATATGTATGTGTGGAATGGTGAAAGCTTATATTTACTTTGCCTATAAATACTGTTGACCTATGTCCCTGAAATTTTCTCCTTTGGTGTTCATACACCATTGTCTGCTAAAATACCTTCTGCATTGACTAAAGACTATTTCTTAGTCAATTTTGTTTACTATCCCTCTTCTTCTTGCTCTTTAAACTCTCCGGATACTAGCATTTCCTTTCTATTCTTGTCATCTAAATGTCTCATCTTGGGTAAACTTAGATGAATGGATTTAACAAATACTGTTGTAGATATCCAAATCTACAACTCCAAGTTTCTTCCTAAATTGTGGAAGAATACATCTAATTAACCATTAGATCTCTCCAGTCTTAAAAGCCCATCAACAAGCTAAATTCACTTTATGCAAACTGAACTCTCTCCTCACTGAAAACTTAGAATTCGTTCTTCAGTTAATATGATCAGTGATGTGTATTTATGCAAACCAGACGCCTATGCTTCAGCAACAAAACTGTATCATATTAAACCTGTGAGCTATGCAGTGTTTAGGTTCTGTGAACATTCCATGTACTTTCACATTTATGCCATTCTACAATGCTGTTTACTCTGCAAGATCCTACATGCCTTGTTCAACACAGGATCCCCAATGTGGCATAAAATAAATGTCTCTTGTGTTTGTGCCACAGTGTGATGAAAGTCAGTTTTTTTTGGGGGGGAGCAGTTCATCACTGATTCATTCCATGGTGTCGCATACAAATTCCTTTATGGTTATTGGAAAATATAAAAATCAGTTTGCTTTAAAATGAAAAAATATTCAAAGGAATCAGCAAAGAGGCATGGAATAAAGAATCACTATCTAATGAAGATATATATTCTTTGCCAAGCTACATAGTAGTTCTTCATTTTTACCTATTAAGGCTGCTCAATTTTTTTGCCTTTTTTCTCTTACAAGAATACACAATGAAGATTGAAAGTGTTTGTTAAAGCATGATGACTATTTACCCTAAACTTAAGTATCTACTATAAGTGACTCTATCAAAAAAGTACTTTCTTACGTGTATTCTGTTATTTTCACATTAAAACATTATTATATATTATTTGATTACAAAGGATATCCATGTCCCATGTAGAAAACTGGAAGTTAGAGAAAGTCACAACTTCGACAATTTATTTATCACATATTATTTCACTCTCCTGAGATAAACATTTCTCCTGAGATAAACTGGGTCTATGCCTTTTCAATAATATGAATGCTATTACAAAAGTATCAATAATATAATGTACACACAATTAAGTAATGTCAATACATTTAAAATAAGACAAAGGTGATATAAATAAAAGTGATTTTTTAAATATATTTTACATTACACAAGTTATCAAACAGTACAAAGAAATTTACAGGGATTGGTATAAATAAAAGCACTAAAACTAGTTTTATTTTTTAAGTACAATATTTATATACTGTGCATTTCTTAACTTTTTTTATGTGGAGATATCTTTCTCATCATCCACTGAGCAAGCCAATGGTCCCAGAAAGAGAGAAAACATTTAACAAAGAAAACCAAACAAAACAAAACATCACAAACCAATAAAATTATGTTGGTAACTATAAAGAAATAATATCCAAAACAAACAAAAAATTCATAAATCAAATATTTTCTGGGTTTGTACATCATCACGTTGAACATGGTTATGTTCTGAGTGACTGTCTACACCTTGAAAATTGGAAGGAAAGGGTAGCAATGTCTCCAAAAAGGCAAAGACATTTGCAAAGATTTTTTTTTGAAAACTGGAGGAATCTGCACAGATGGGTCCTAGATATGGCCACTGATCCCAGGATCCAAAGACTCGTAGTTGGGTACGACACAGAATTACAGAGTAAATTCAGGATTTAGGGAACCCATAGGATCAGTAATGATCTGGAGTTAGAAGAAATGCTAAATGGAGGAGTAGGGTCAAGTTTCTACATGTTTCTACACGTTTCTACACTGTTGAGAATGGAGACAGCAAGAAAGGAGGGAGATCAGGTGCCACAAAGGCAGGATATGAAGGCAGGCTGTTGGTTTTCTAGAAAGTAGGGAGACCTCTAGTGGTCAGAGATGGAACAGAAACCAAGGAGAGAAAAATGTAAAAATCAGGGCAGAGGAGGTAGTATTATAAAAGATTTGATTTGGGAAAGTTAACATGGTTTGAAGAGAGAGCATGGATTTTAGTTTAGCTCCATCTTAGTTTTTATCCTGACACTTGGTAAATTTCTATGATATTCGAATTCCTCATCTGTGACCTACCTTGAAAAAGGTATAGGAAATGTGTAAATAAATAAATTACACAAGATAATTTATTTAGAGTGGTTATCATAGTTTTTGGAAGATTCTAATAATACAATGAACACTTACATCTCTCAATCTTTCTTTTCTCCACCAAGGTCTAAGAACCAACTACAGGTGCACAGAGTTTTGCTTGGAAAAGAAGGATTAGGAAAGAAATAGTTCACTGGAAAACCTAGGGTCAGTAGCTGAGCTACTGAATTCACATTCAGGAAATAATCACTTTGCTCTAAGTAACTGAGTGGTCACCAGGGCCATAGATCTTATTTAGATTCTTTTAAAAATTAGGGCTGACTTAAACCCATAAAATATTATCTTTGAAATATGCAATTACCAAGTCTTCAGGAACAGAGCAGGGCAGAGAACAGCAAAAAAAAAAAAAAAAGTAGGATCTGAGGTATATTCATGAGTCTGTTTTAGAAGACTAGAGAATAAAGGGATAATACATCTAGTGTCTCCAGCTTCTTTAACTGAGGAGGCTGAGAAATCAAACGACTTTTCCGAGGTATGAAACCTAAGGGTAAAAATGGTATCTATTGATTCTTAGTTCAAGTATTCTATGCAACATCCAAAGATAACTCCTTCATTTTACAAGATAATGGAGAAATTCTAAATTTGTATAAAAAATGAAATTATGGATAAAAAGGAAAAACTCAGCTTTTCCTTCCTACATAGGGAAAAACCCAGTTCTTCCCTACTGTGTATTTCTTTCCTGTGGGTCTCCTTTCTACTCACACAGAACACTTCAGGTCACCTGATGTGAAGTTTTTCCCACACAGTTCTCTAAGACACCAGTTGGGTGCCCTTTAATGTAACTCAATTCTAACACTATCTACCTGGAGATTGTGTAAGATCGCACAGGTTAAGGGCTCAGTCCCACAGGACTGCCCTCCAACCCCACTTCAGATGCCAGTTGGAAGTCCAGATTGTAACCTAGGCTTCTGACCTACTGGCTATAGATTGGAGGTTCCAGTCACTCCCTCCTCAGGTTCAATTAATTTGCAAGAGCGGCTCACAGAACTCAGAGAAACATTTTACTTATTTTTACCAGTTTATTATAAAAGGGTATGGACAGTTAAACATCCAAATGGAAAAGATGAGTAGAGCAAGGTATGTGGGAAGGGGCTTGGGAGTTTCCATGTCCTCCAAGTGTTCACCAACCTGAAGACACCCCAAACCCATTAGTGTTGGGATTTTTATGAAGGCTTCATTGGGATGGCATTAACTCCATTTCACCCCTTCTCCCTTCTTAGGAGAATGAGGGGTGGGGCTGAAAATTCCAAGCTTCTAATCATGGCTTAGTCTTTCCAGTGACCAGCCCTCACAGAATAGTGCACACAGAATAGCCTCACTAGAACCAAAGACACTCCTATCAGCCAGGAAATTACAATGATTTCAGAAGCTCTGTGTCAGGAACTGGGGTCAGAGACCAAATATTAGAACAAAAGATGCTCCTATTGCTCTTATCACTTAGGAAATTACAAGGATTTCAGGAGCTCTGTGTCAGGAGCTAGGGGCAGAGACAAATATATATTTTCCATTATCTCACAGCAGACAATATTATTCTATGTCCAGATTCAAAGTTTTCTAATATTTTTGAGAAAAGTTTTTAAGGAAAAATAAATTGCAAATAATAATAATGGATTTAATACTATTATATAGATGGGAATAATGTTTTCTATAATAGTATAAAATCACAATTTTTAAATTCAGTGTGCTAAACAATAAATTTTGATTTTTTGTCTTTCTTTTTGTTGAGGTATAGTTGATATATAACATTTTATTAGTTTCAGAGGTACAATGTAACGATTTGATATTTGTATATACTGCAAAATGATCACCACAATAAGTATAGTTAACATCTGTCATCTCACATAGTTACACAAATCTTTTTCTTGTGATGAGAACTTTTAAGACCTACTCTCTTAGAAACTTTGAAATATGCAATACAGTGTTAACAGTAGTCATCATGATGAATATAGAAACCTTGATCTTCTTTAATTATTACGAGACTGAGTAAACAGATTAAGAAGAATTCACAGGAAAGGAAAAACAGGAATATAACTAAATGGAGTATCTTATTATTAGGTATCACCTACCTTATTATCCACTGAATGTTTGTATCCCCTCAAAGTTTTTATGTTGAAGCGCTAAACCCCAGCATGGCTATATTTGACGATAAGGCCTTTAAGGAAGTAGTTAAGGGTAAATGAGGTCATAAATTGGGGCCCTGATCCAAGCTCACTCATTCTCTCTCCTTCCCTCTCTGCCCTACACGCGCCTCAGTGCTCACTCAGCGGAATGGCCAGGTGAGGACAAAGTGGCTATCTGCAAGCGAGGAAGCAATACCTGACCAGAAACCAAACCCTGCTGGACCTTAATCTTGGACTTTCCAGCCTCCAAACGTGGGAGAAATGAATTTATTTAAATCATGTTGTCTATGGTATTTGGGTATGAAAGCCCAACTAAACTAATATATACCCCAAAAATGTTGTTTGCTATATGCAACTAGTATTGTTTCTCACATCCAAAACTAGTTTCTGAACTTTCTTATTTTTAATACCCCAACTTTATTTTACTGCTCCTTCAGTTTGCTCTAATTAACAGTTACATCTCATTTCTAACATTTTTAAATTTATTTATTCATTAATTAATTTACTTTCACTTCAACTGAGATCTCTTCTTCTGGATACAGTGAATTAAAGAATACAAATTTTACATAATCACTTATTTTGAGAAATACATATAATGTATTAACATTTATCAACCTTATCAAAGTGGTTAATTCCCAACTATTTCTCCTTGAATTTACACTCATCTATCTAAATGACTTGTTTATGTTAAGTAAATGATATGAGGAAAAGTTGAACACCAAAATGTGAAATTACAGATATCTGTGCTTTCTCTACCATTAAAGACAATTTTTTAGGGATGTCTATAAAAAAGATGTCTCAGTAATAATTTTTTACAGAAGAATAATAAAATTATTTTAATATCTCTATATGTCACTAGAATATATTTTCTTAAAAAAAAATTTCATCATTTTAAATTAGTAGACTTTTGAAATCACAAAAGCTTTCCAAATCACTCCATGAAATTCCTTCTAAAATAAAGAAGAAAAGAATATTCATGGCTAATTAAATATTTAATTAATTACATAAATTAGTGTTAAGTATAACCTTTTAATTTTAGGAAAATATGATTTGATTGAAATGTATTTTAAATGTTTTGTAGATTTTCAATGACCTATATATGGAAAATATATTTCATAATCACACTACGCATTTATACTTATTTATTCATTTATGAAACATTTGGAGTATTTACTATGGGCCAGATATTGTGTGAATACATGAATTACAAAAGTGAAAATGGTGGAATACGGTCCTCACTCAGATATTTTATGTGTAATTAGACATTGAAATCTTCAAGAAGAGAAAATAAATGCTAACAATTTTGCATGCCCTACTTTAAGAATAGTTCCCAAAACTTGGTAAGCAATTAATACATATGTATCTGCCAAATAGATAAGCATATTGATCAATAAAATAATAAATTGAGTAAAGAAAAAACCTATTATAATCTATAATCTATATTACAAAATACTCTCACAATCTATAATAAACCTGTAAATTTGAAAATAGGTAAGTTATAATCAACACTGATGTACATAAAGATAAGTACGTGAAGATAAAAGATTAAGAGATCTTATAAAGAACATAATTTTAGACGTTTAAAAGAGAATAAAAGGAAAAAAAATTGCCTCAGTCTGGTCAGATTCACTCAACTGCACATTTTCTCAGTAAGACTGAACACGTCAACTTGGAGAGTCAATATACATTGACCGTTTTCTTCCAATTCCTGGGTTTCTCCTTTGTGATTTCTGCTTGGTTTCCAGTCAATTTCTTGGATATGTGAGAACACTCTATTTAATGTGGTAATTTTAAGACAGGACTTTAACCTGGTGACATCCTAGGTCTGATACTATCCAGGGAATCTTTTGCTTTTATATATGTAATATCCACTTCCCCCTTCTTCTAATTATAGTGCTTCTCCAGCTCTTTATGTATGTGGTTCAGGTTAGGTTAGGTTACCTGCAGCCCCTTTAATATAGTGATTAGATTTCTATGTGACCTCCCAAGCCAATAAAATCATACATGGGTTTATGTTGAGTTTGTAGGATAAACGCACACACTTTATACAGAATTGCTTACCTAAAAGAATAGAGATTTGGTGCTGCTTGTCACAATTTTTACTACTGAAAAGAAACAGCTCACTTGAGAATCAGGTCAAAGGTGTGGGAATGGGGATAGGAGAAGCAGAGGTAAGGGATGTTAAGGAATACTGTCCTGATATTATATACTGAGCCCCAGATCCAGCTGTGTTTGGAGTCAGACTTACCCCTGGACTTCCTTATTACATGGGGTAAACAACTTTTTTCTTTTTTGGCTGTGTTGGGTCTTCGTTTCTGTGCGAGGGCTTTCTCTAGTTGCGGCAAGCGGGGGCCACTCTTCATCGCGGTGCGCGGGCCTCTCATTATCGCGGCCTCTCTTGTTGCAGAGCACAGGCTCCAGACGCGCAGGCTCAGTAATTGTGGCTCACGGGCCTAGTTGCTCCGCGGCATGTGGGATCTTCCCAGACCAGGGCTCGAACCCATGTCCCCTGCATTAGCAGGCAGATTCTCAACCACTGGGCCACCAGGGAAGCCCCGTAAACAACTTTTTAATTCACTCTCTTTATAAAATCCTAATAAGAATTAGGAACCTATCCCTTTGTTACTCTTGGCTAAAAGCTAATTTGTGTGAACCATATTACACCAAGTTTCCTAATAAATAATACAGAACTATGTACTATGCCCAAATAATAGTTTTCATAGACTGTTCCCAAAGCAAATATTAATACTGTTTTTGAATATGTTTGCTAAAAATTATATAAACTTTAAAAATGGAAATCGAGGAGACAGAAATTTTCAATGCTTATATCTCCATAGGCAGGCAAGTTCACTTCCATTTTTTTCTATCAAAATATGTAGTTATATGTAAAAGTTATGGCACATTGAATGGTGTGAACACAGATCTAGTTATTTCTATTATATATACATGTATGTTACATATAACTCTCTTTAAAATGATTTATTTTGTTTTTGTATAACAGTGATTAAAAAGTGTTGATGCCGCACAATATCATAATTACCACCAACTTTTTCATTACTTTCAATTTGTAAGTGTGATGTTTCTATAATTTTCAGGGTTTGTATCTTATAGTAATAATAAAAACTAACAACCTCCTCTCTTTCTCTGAGCCACTGAAACACACAGACACCCTCGGCTCCAAAAAACCCAGGCCAGTACTAGCGGGAAAAATTGTTAAATCAATTTGGGCTATACGTGTATTCATTTCAAGGACTTTCTGTTCTTAGTGATTCATTTAAAATTTTTTTTTGATTTTCACAAAATTCCATTACTCAATTCATTTATTTGTTTTACAGTTGTTTTAGGTCAGATTCCCTAGAAGAAAACCTAAGACAAAGATTTGTGTGCAAGTGATTTGCTAAGAAAGTGCTTCTGAGAGCAGCAGTAAGGGGATTAGAGAAGGAGGACTTGGAAGGAAAGGCAGCAGCGCAGTGACAGGAATAGGGCACTTCCGCAGGGAGACTCCGGAATGTAGGCTTTGCCTCAGAGTTTGTTTCCCTCTAAACAAAGGAATCAGGCTCCAGGGGAACTTAACTCCCAATTCTTCTAGCTTCCTGCTGCTCTGGTAGAAAAATGGTAGTCCTCCCCTAGGAGGAATAGTAGGTAAGAAAAATCCCTGGAGGTAAAAGCACAGAAGAGAACCCAGAAATAGTCAAAGAAATCCTGGCAGATATGGGCGGAGCACTGACAGTGTCCCACACCGTGAAATTTTAAATCTCCAACATATTTCTTGTTAAATGTGGTGCATTAAAATGGCTGAACTAGAGTCACAAATCTAATGTACTAACGAAAAGTAATAGTCAATAAGACACACACTGGGCTTCCCTGGTGGCACAGTGGTTGAGAATCTGCCTGCCAATGCAGGGGACACAGGTTCAAGCCCTGGTCTGGGAAGATCCCACATGCCGTGGAGCAACTGGGCCCGTGCGCCACAATTACTGAGCCTGCGCATCTGGAGCCCATGCTCTGTAACAAGAGAGGCTGCAATAGTGAGAGGCTCACGCACCGCAATGAAGAGTGGCCCCCGATTGCTGCAACTAGAGAAAGCCCTCGCACAGAAACGAAGACCCAACACAGCCATAAATAAATAAAAAAGACACACATTAACTATTTTAAAATATTCAATTAAATCAAACAAAATTTAATCAACTGGGAAAGCATACTGATATAACATGGACATTTTTCTTGATCTGAATTAATATGCATATACATTTAATCATTTAAATGGCAACAGATTCCAAATAAATATATACATACTATTTTTCTAATAACTAACATCTGGCATTCATGGCTTTTACTTCATCACTTTGTTTTTCATTCCTCCATCTTTTTCTTTCTCTTCTTCTTCACTTTCTCTTATTCCTCATCACTTTCTCTTATTCTCCTCTCTTCCTCCTTCTTCTTTTCTTTGTTCTTCTTCTACTTTTAGCTTCCTTTTTTAAAATTTTCTACACTAAATTACCAAACTACTACTATTAGTATGGCTACTACAACCACCCTTAGCACTATCATCAAATAAAATTAATTTGACACTTAATAAAGAGTCATCAGGTATTGCTTAAAAAGAGTGTCACTATATTTCACTTTTTGTTTTTATTCTTAGAATATAGTTCATAAACAGTGATTACTATCTGTTCCTAAGAAAAATACTAAGAACTATGATGTAATTAATGCTGATGTGGGTATGTACTTATATATCTATGAAACCAAATTTTAGGTTTAAAAGAAAAAAAAAGAAGCTTAAGGGAAATGTGGATGAAGTTACTTTAAAAATATATGGGAGACCTTCAAGATGGCGGAAGAGTAAGACATAGAGATCACCTTCCTCCCCACAAATACATCAGAAATACATCTACATGTGGAACAACTCCTACAGAACACCTACTGAACACTGGCAAAAGACCTCACACTTCCGAAAAGGCAAGAAACTCCCCATGTACGTGGGTAGAGCAAAAGAAAAAACAAAAAACAGAGAAAAAAGAATAGGGATGGGACCTGCACCAGTGGGAGAGAGCTGTGAAGGAGGGAAAGTTTCCACTCACTAGGAAGCCCCTTCACTGGTGGAGATGGGGGGTGGGGGTGGGGGAAGCCTAGGAGCCACAGAGGAGAGCGCAGCAACAGGGGTGCAGAAGGCAAAGCAGAGAGATTCCTGCACAGAGGATCGGTGCTGACCAGCACTCACCAGCCCGAGAGGCTTGTCTGCTCACCCACCAGGGCAGGTGGGGGCTGGGAGATGAGGCTTGGGCGTCGGAGGTCGGATCCCAGGGAGGGGACTGGGGTTGGCGGCGTGAAAACAGCCTGGAGGGGGCTAGTGCACCACGGCTAGCCGGGAGGGAGTCTGGGAAAAAGTCTGGAGCTAAGAGGCAAGAGACCATTGTTTCAGGGTGCATGAGGAGAGGGGATTCAGAGCACTACCTAAATGATCTCCAGAGATGGACGCGAGCCGCGGCCATCAGTGCAGACACCAGAGACGGGCCTGAAACACTAAGGCTGCTGCTGCAGCCACCAAGAAGCCTGTGTGCAAGAACAGGTCACTATCCACAACTACCCTCCCGGGATTCTGTGCAGCCCAGCACTGCCAGGGTCCCGTGATCCAGGGTCAAATTCCCTGGGAGAACACACGGCTCACCTCAGGCTGTTGCCTGGCCTCTGCTGACGCAGGCTCACCTGCATTCCGTATCCCTCCCTCCCCCCGGCCTGAGTGAGCCAGAGCCCCCTAATCAGCTGCTCCTTTAACCCCGTCCTGTCTGAGCTATGAAGAGACGCCCTCAGGTGACCTATACGCAGAGGCAGGGCCAAATCCAAAGCTGAACCCCAGGAGCTGTGCAAACAAAGAAGAGAAAGGAAACTCTCTAAGCAGCCTCAGGAGCAGAGGATTAAATCTCCACAATCAACTTGATGTACCCTGCATCTGTGGAATACCTGAATAGACAATGAATCATCCCAAAACTGAGGTGGTGCAATTTGGGGGCAATGGTATATATATATTTTTCCTTTTTATCTTTTTGTGAGTGTGTATGCGTATGCTTCCTTGTGTGACTTTGTCTGTATAGCTTTGCTTTTACCATTTGTCCCAGGGTTCTGTTCATCTTTTTTTTAAGTATAGTTTTTAGTGCTTGTTATCATTGGTGTATTTGTTTTTTGGTTTGGTTGCTCTCTTCTTTCTTTCTTTTTTTTTATTATTTTTGAATTTCTTTATTTTTAATAATTATTTTTTATTTTAATAACTTTTATTTTCTTTTCTTTTTTTCTTTTTTTCTTTCTTTTTTTCTCTTTTTCTTCTGAGCCATGTGGCTGACAGGGTTTTGGTGCTCCAGCAAGTGTCAGGCCTGTGATGCTGAGGTGGGAGAGCTGAGTTCAGGACATTGGTCCACCAGAGACCTCCCAGTTCCACATAATATCAAATGGCTAAAGCTCTCCCAGAGATCTCCATCTCAACGTTAAGACCCAGCTCCACGCAGCAACCAGCAATCCACAGTGCTGGACACCCTATGCCAAACAGCTAGCAAGACAGGAACACAACCAAACCCATTAGCAGATAGGCTGCCTAAAATCATAATAAGGTCACAAACACACCATAACACACCACTGGATGCGGTCCTGCCCACCAAAAAGACAAGATCCAGCCTCACTCACCAGAACACAGGTATTAGTCCCCTCCACCAGGAAGCCTACATAACCCACTGAAACAACCTTAGCCACTGGGGGCAGACACCAAAAACAACAGGAACTATGAACCTGCAGCCAACGAAAAGGAGACCTCAACCACAGTAAGTTAAGCAAAATGAGAAGACAGAAAAACACACAGCAGGAAAGGAGCAAGGTAAAAACCCACGAGACCAAACAAATGAAGAGGAAACAGACAGTCTACCCAAAAAAGAATTCAGAATAATGATAGCAAAGATGATCAAAGTCTTGGAAATAGAATGGAGAAAATACAAGAAACATTTAACAAGGACCTAGAAAAACTAAAGAGCAAAAATGATGAACAACACAATAAATGAAATTAAAAATTCTCTAGAAGGAATCAATAACAGAATAACTGAGGCAGAAGAACAGATAAGTGATCTGGAAGACAAAATAGTGGAAATAACTACTGCAGAGAAGAATAAAGAAAAAAGAATGAAAAGAATTGAGAACAGTCTCAGAGACCTCTGGGACAACATTAAACGCACCAACATTTGAATTATAGGGGTCCCAGAAGAAGATGAGAAAAAGAAAAGGACTGAGAATATATTTGAAGAGATTATATTTGAAAACTTCCCCAATATGGGAAACGAAATAGTTAATCAAGTCCAGGAAGCACAGAAGCCCCATACAGGATAAATCCAAGGAGAAACACGCCAAGACACATATTAATCAAACTATCAAAAATTAAACACAAGGAAAAAATATTAAAAGCAGCAAGGGAAAAACAACAAAAAACATACAAGGGAATCCTCATAAGGTTAACAGCTGATCTTTCAGCAGAAACTCTGCAAGCCAGAAGGGATTGGCAGGACATATTTCAAGTGATGAAGGAGAAAAACCTACAACCAAGACTACTCTACCCAGTAAGGATCTCATTCAGATTTGATGGAGAAATTAAAACCTTTACAGACAAGTAAAAGTTAAGAGAATTCAGCACCACTAAACTAGCTTTAAAACAAATGCTAAAGGAACTTCTCTAGGTAGGAAACACAAGAGAAGGAAAAGACTTACAAAAACAAACCAAAAACAATTAAGAAAATGGGAATAGGAACATACATATCCATAATTACCTTAAATGTAAATGGATTAAATGCTCCAACCAAAAGACATAGACTGGCTGAATGGATACAAAAACAAGACCCATATATATGCTGTCTACAAGAGACCCACTTCAGACCTAGGGACGCATACAGACTGAAAGTGAAGGGATGGAAAAAGAAATTCCATGCAAATGGAAATCAAAAGAAAGCTAGAGTAGCAATTCTCATATCAGACAAAATGGACTTTAAAATAAAGACTATTACAAGAGACAAAGAAGGACACTATATAATGATCAAGGGATCAATCCAAGAAGAAAATATAACAATTGTAAATATTTATGCACCCAACTTAGGAGCACCTCAATACATAAGGCAAATGCTAACAGCCATAAAAGGGGAAATCGAGAGTAACACAATCATAGTAGGGGACTTTAACACCCCACTTTCACCAATGGAAAGATCATCCAAAATGAAAATAAATAAGGAAACGCAGGCTTTAAATGATACATTAAACAAGATGGACTTAATTGATATTTACAGGACATTCCATCCATAAGCAACAGAATACACTTTCTTCTCAAGTGCTCATGAAACATTCTCCAGGACAGATCACATCTTGGGTCACAAATCAAGCCTTGGTAAATTTAACATTAATAAAATTGAAATCGTATCAAGTATCTTTTCCGACCACAGGGCCGTAAGACTAGATATAAATTACATGAAAAAATCTGTAAAAAATACAAACACGTGGAGGCTAAACGATACACTACTTAATAACCAAGAGATCACTGAAGAAATCAAAGAGGAAATCAAAAAATACCTAAAAACAAATGACAATTAACACACGATGACACAAAACCTAAGGGATGCAGCAAAAGCAGTTCTAAGAGGGAAGTATACAGCAATACAATCCTACTTCAAGAAACAAGAAACATCTCAAATAAACAACCTAACCTTACACCTAAAGCAATTAGAGAAAGAAGAAAACGAAAACCCAAATTTAGAAGGAAAGACATCATAAAGATCAGATCACAAATAAATGAAAAAGAAATGAAGGAAACAATGGCAAACATCAATAAAACTAAAAGCTGTTCTTTGAGAAGATAAACAAAATTGATAAACCATTAGCCAGACTCATCAAGAAAAAAAGGGAGAAGACTCAAATCAATAGAATTAGAAATGAAAAAGGAGAAGTAACCACTGACACTGCAGAAATACAAAGGATCATGAGAGAGTACTACAAGCAATTATATGCCAATAAAATGGACAACCTGGAAGAAATGGACAGATTCTTAGAAATGCACAACCTGCTGAGACTGAACCAGGAAGAAATAGAAAATATGAACAGACCAATCACAAGCACTGAAATTGAAACTGTGATTAAAAATCTTCCAACAAACAAAAGCCCAGGACCAGATCGCTTGACAGGCGAATTCTTCCAAACATTTAGAGAAGTGCTAACACCTATCCTTCTCAAACTCTTCCAAAATATAGCAGAGGGAGGGGCACTCCCAAACTCATTCTACGAGACCACCATCACCCTGATACCACTACCAGACAAAGATGTCACAAAGAAAGAAAACTACAGGCCGATATCACTGATGAACATAGATGCAAACATCCTCAACAAAATACTAGCAAACAATATCCAACAGCACATTAAAAGAATCATACACCATGATCAAGTGGGGTTTATCCCTGGAATGCAGGGATTCTTCAATATACCCAAATCAATCAGTGTGATACACCATATTAACAAACTGAAGAAAACCATATGATCACCTCAATAGATGCAGAAAAAGTTTTCAACAAAATTTAACACCCATTTATGATAAAAACCCTCCAGAGAGTAGGCATAGAGTGAACTTACCTCAACATAATAAAGGTCATATATGACAGACCCACAGCCAACATTGTTCTCAATGGTGAAAAACTGAAACCGTTTCCACTAAGATCAGGAACAAGACAAGTTTGCCCACTCTCACCACTATTATTCAACATAGTTTTGGAAGTTTTAGCCACAGCAATCAGAGAAGAAAAAGAAATAAAAGAATCCAAATCGGAAAAGAAGAAGTAAAGCTGTCACTGTTTGCAGATGACATGGTACTATACATAGAGAATCCTAAAGATTCTACCTGACCCAGCAATCCCACTACTGGGCATATACCCTGAGAAAACCATAATTCAAAAAGAGTCATGTACCAAAATGTTCATTGCAGGTCTATTTACAATAGCCAGGACATGGAAGCAACCTAAGTGTCCATCGACAGATGAATGGATAAAGAAGATGTGGCACATATATACAATGGAATATTACTCAGCCATAAAAAGAAATGAAATGGAGGTATTTGTAATGAGGTGGATGGAGTTAGAGTCTGTCATACAGAGTGAAGTAAGTCAGAAAGAGAAAAACAAATACAGTATGCTAACACATATATATGGAATCTAAGGGAAAACAAAGGTCATGAAGAACCTAGTGGCAAGATGGGAATAAAGACACAGACCTACTAAAGAATGGACTTGAGGATATGGGGAGGGGGAGGGGTAACATGTGACAGGGTGAGAGAGTGGCATAGACATATATACACTACCAAATGTAAAATAGATAGCTAGTGGGAAGCAGCCGCATAGCACAGGGAGATCAGCTCGGTGCTTTGTGACCACCTAGAGGGGTGGGATAGGGAGGGTGGGAGGGAGGGAGATGCAAGAAGGAAGAGATATGGGAACATATGTGTATGTATAACTGATTCACTCTGTTATAAAGCAGAAACTAGCACACCATTGTAAAGCAATTATACTCCAATAAAGATGTTTAAAAAAAAAAAAAAAAAAAGATTCTACCAGAAAACTACTAGAGCTAATCAATGAATTTGGTAAAGTAGCAGGATTCAAAATTAATGCACAGAAATCTCTTGCATTCCTAAACACTAATGATGAAAAATCTCAAAGAGAAAGTAAGGAAACACTCTCTTTTACCATTGTAACAAAAAGAATAAATACCCAGGAATAAACCTACCTAAGGAGACAAAAGACTTGTTTGCAGAAAAGTATAAGACAATGATGAAAGAAATTAAAGGCGATACAAACAGATGGAGAGATATACGATGTTCTTGGATTGGAATGATCAACATTGTGAAAATGACTATATTACCCAAAGCAATCTACTGATTCAATGCAATCCCTATCAAACTACCAATGGCATTTTTCACAGAACTAGAACAAAAAATTTCACAATTTGTAATGAAAAACAGAAGACCTCAAATAGCCAAAGCAATCTTGTGAAAGAAAAATGGAGCAGGAGGAATCAGGCTCCCAGGGTTCAGACTATACTACAAAGCTACAGTAATCAACACAGTATGGTACTGGCACAAAAACAGAAATATAGATCAATGGAACAGGATAGAGAGCCCAGAGATAAACCTGTGCACATATGGTCACCTTATTTTTGACAAAGGAGGCAAGAATATACAATGGAGAAAAGACAGCCTCTTTAATAAGTGGTGCTGGGAAAACTGGAGAGGTACATGGTAAAAGAATGAAATTAGAACACTCCCTAACAAGATACACAAAAATAAGCTCCAAATGGATTAAAGATCTAAATGTAAGGCCAGAGACTATAAAACTCTTAGAGGAAAACATAGGCAGAACACTCTATGACATAAATCACAGCAAGATCCTTTTTGACCCACCTCCTAGAGAAACGGAAATAAAAACAAAAATAAACAAATGGGACCTAATGAAACTTAAAAGCTTTTGCACAGCAAAGGAAACCATAAACAAGACGAAAAGACAACCCTCAGAATGGGAGAAAATATTTGCAAATGAAGCAACTGACAAAGGATTAATCTCCAAAATTTACAAGCAGTCCATGCAGCTCAATATCAACAAAACAAACAACCCATTGCAAAAATGGGCAGAAGACCTAAAATAGACATTTCTCCTAAGAATTTATACAGAATGGTGATAATCACATGAAAGGATGCTCAACATCACTAATCATTAGAGAAATGAAAATCAAAACTACAATGAGGTATCACCTCACACCAGTCAGAATGGCCATCATCAAAAAATCTACACACAATAAATGCTGGAGGGGGTGTGGAGCAAAGGGAACCCTCTTGCACTGTTGGTGGGAATGTAAATTGATACAGCCACTATGGAGCCAGTAGGGAGCTTCCTCAGAAAACTAAAAATAGAACTACCAGATGACCCAGCAATCCCACTACTGGGCATATACCCTGAGAAAACCATAATTCAAAAAGAGTCATGCACCACAATGTTCATTGCATCTCTATTTACAATAGCCAGGACATGGAAGTAACCTAAGTGTCGATCAACGGATGAATGGATCAAGAAGATGAGGTACATATATACAATGGAATATTACTCAGCCATAAAAAGAAATGAAATTGAGTTATTTGTAGTGGGGTGGATGGACCTAGAGTCTGTCATACAGAGTAATATCAGTCAGAAAGAGAAAAACAAATACTGTATGCTAACACATATATATGGAATCTAAAAAAAAAAAAACTGGTTATGAAGAACCTAGGGGCAGGACAGGAGTAAAGATGGAGACGTAGAGAATGGACTTGAGGACATGGGAGGGGGAAGGGTAAGCTGGGGCGAAGTGAGAGATGGGCATGTACTTATATATACTACCAAACGTAAAACAGATAGCTAGCGGGAAGCAGCTGCATAGCACAGGGAGATCAGCTCAGTGCTTTGTGATCACCTAGAGGGGTGGGATAGGGAGGGTGGGAGGGTGACGCAAGAGGGAAGAGATATGGGGATATACGTATATGTACAGCTGATTCACTTTGTTATAAAGCAGAAACTAACACACCATTGTAAAGCAATTGTACTCCAATAAAAATGTTAAAAATATATATATATTTTATAAAAATAGATTATTAAGATACTATATATATATATTTAGTAACATGGATCAATAGGGTCTAAGAGATCTGAAACACTCAGAGATAGAAAACAGTTTGCCTGAGGCATGTCTCAAAATAATTTTAGTGGATATATTAAAATTATATGCACATCTACATTGAGGAAATGCCTTAAATTTTTTGAAAAATAAAATACTAAATAAATAAACTCAAAAATAGTACGAAATCAAAGGTCAAAGACCTTTGTCTGCAAGGTCAAAGACATTGTTTTATAAATATGAGTAAGTGCACTGACAGCTTATATATGAGCTTTTGGTTAGTTGTAAATTGAGGGAACACAAACTCAGATATTAAGTTTAATTGCTATGGGCTTACTCGGTTACTTAAGATCAGGCCAAGTTCTGAATTTATAAGTTTCTTCTTTGCCTTTTATCATTAGCTCACCTGGAGAATTTCACATGCATCTCACCAATTCCAACAAGAAGAGAGATGTTGGGAAAGTCATAAAAGCTTGATTTTCTAAATGTGGCTGAACATTTTAGTGTTATGAAAGTGGTTGCCATAATAATGATGAAACCTATTTTATTTCTCACTTTTGAAATATTTTGGTGTTGCTATATTGTTCTGTTATATTGCTATAGGTTTATTTGGTTGTGGCACTCTAATGTGTTAATGGAAATTCTCAATAAAACTAAAAATGCTATAGAAAAACAAACCCCTTTGAAGGATGAAAAATATGCAATTATTTTATATGTAGAAAATAAGTTGCTTATCTTCAATTGCAATAAGTTGCTTATCTTCAATTGCAATATCTTATAGTTAACTAAAAATGAAATAAGCAAATGTTTCAAAACATAATTTGGGAAGTAATAAAATTTGTCTGGATTTACTTTTTTTTTAACTAAATTCCAAACTAAATACATGCTTTGTATAAACCTGGTTTCAAGTTTATAATACAAAGATTTCCTATCAAATATCTAGGTGGATAATTTATTTTTCATACATGAACAAGAATCACGACTTAAACAAATACATCAGATAATAGACCTAGGGTCATTTTTAAAACCAGATAATTGGTCGGCACTGATTTTGTTCTGTATACTGAACAGAAAGATGCGTCACTTGGATGATTTATAGAGAAACAGAAGGCACAAGGCTTTCTGGCAATAGTATTTAGTGGATACACCAGGCTTTTAACTATCATGTTATCGAAGGTGAACCGGCTCTTCTTATTTTTCTGTTTCATTTAAAACTTCAAAGCAATTTTTTTAAACATCTTTATTGGAGTATAATTGCTTTACAATGAAAACTTCAAAGCAATTTGAACAGTGAGAAAACCAAACCAATTTGCAGTCTAAAAGCTCTTACCCAGCTGCCCTCTGAGCCATATTTTAACATCTCCAACAGTAGAGAGTGCTTCTTATATAATTTGTGGCCATCCACAGACATAAAATTAGAGAGGTGTTTAACGATCCACATCTGCCCCACCAGTGTGGGAGAGTTAGGTGTTTAAATGACAATCATCTGATTTATTTAAAAGAGTAAATAAACTGTACATAATAAAAGAAAAACTAATATTATTTACCTGCTTATGCATTTCTGACAACATGGAGGCTGTATTTGTCCAGAAGAGGGAATCAAATTTGAGAAAGCCTGATAATAAAGGAAAATTACCCAACTCTCTTCAATTTCGAGAGAATATGGGCTTATCAACTGAATCCCTCACCACCTGTACCTCTCTGGTGACCAGAACAGTACATTATTGAACACAGTAGCTACTCAATACACACCTGTTGACCGAATGCATGACCACAGGGGAGACTAAGTTACGAACAACAGAAGAGGGAAGCACATACTGCTTGGTTAAATGGTGGTCTTGAAACTTTAACTTGAACAAATACAATAATTTGAGCCTCATTTTTCTCATTCGTAATATGGGGTGAAGATGTCTACAGGGGAAAGGTTATTGGGAAGATTAACTGACACAGAGCACTTAGAGTAGTTATTTAGTAATAGTTCCTTTCCTCATTAGGGTCTCAATTTTTTAAAAAATGAATTACATCTTTGTTAGTGTGCATTTATAAACATTTTGAAATCTCTTTGTAATGACGTAGAAATATAGAATGCTCTAAAGTGCTCTAAGATGCTTTAAAAGAGAATATAGCATATTCTAAAAGCATCATAGTTGCTTTATTTTTAGGATTGCTTTATTTTCTTAGTTTGCTTTCAGTAATTTACTGAGAAAAAAGATAAACACCTTATAAAAAGAAATTCCTCATTTCCTAACATTTAAAGAGGTGAGGTACATTATAACATAAATTCAATTATATTTCTGGTTATTTACTTTTTAGGAAAAAAAAAGTAATTCTCTTGAGATATTTTTTCTCATTATAGTTATACTAACGTCCATTTGTATCCAAATTCCTAATTAGGAAATAAAATAAATGTTCAATTTTTTTCTGGAGCCAGGTGGTAACCCAGATTGTATCTTCTTGACTTTGTCTAATCTGAAATATTATTAAATTGATTTTATGGGAAAAAAGAAGCATTTGTGAAACTATAAATGGGATAAGAAGAAAAAAGACATTACTGAAAATATTTCTGGCCTAATAAATAACGGACTGATCAACAGCATAAGGGATTTTTTTCCAGCATAGACTATAACAGAGTCTTTAAATAGAAATACCCATGTATGTAGACATTCTTTAAATTGATATCAACCATCATTTCTAGAAGAAATGCATTTTCTAGAGTAGCCAGAACTCTTGTAAAGTCAGACATAAAGAATAAAAATACCTATTTAGAAAATTCTCAGGCAGAGAGAAAATATACCATTGTAAAGAACTAGAAAACAAAAGAAAAAGGGCAGATTTAGAAATATATCATCATAGGAATATATTTTAAATTTTAAATACAATGATCTGAAGTAGTCCCTTTTATTTACAAAATCACTGCCATCATAGAGAAAACACGGGGAGCCAAAACACTACTTTATGTGGTTGTCAGTAGTTTAATGGTCCTTATTAACTATAACTTTAGATCTTTGGAGTCAAAACTCAGATTTGTCAGTCAAAGGAAGGTTTTCCTGAGGTAAAAGCAGATAGAGGGCAGAGGGAATAAGAAAATCACTCATAGGAAGTGAAAGTCACTTACTCCTAGAAAGGGGGGGGGGGTAGAAACAGCTTTGACACATTCCAACCTATAGCAAATCATTCCTTGAATGATTAATTCATTCAAAATATATTTTTCAAGCACCATGATTGATAAACAGAGGAAGTTTAGTACTAATCAAAAGAAATACAATCCCTCCCTGATAGAAGTTACTCAAGAGTGGAGATATAAAACTTTTGTTTTATATAAACAAAAGTTATGACAAGGGTGTTTTGTGTTTTGAAAAGAAATGTTCAATAGGCTATGGAATGCATATTTGCATAGAGGGATGCAATTTCGAGTGAAACATATGGGAAATCCTCTATGAGAAAGTGACATTCAAATTGATCGTTAGGAGCAAGTAGTAGTTTTTCAGAGGAACAGCATGAGTGTGAGTGAAAGTCCTAGGGAAGGTAAGAATTGGTAGGACTTGGTTTTTGACTCTCCCTTTTCCCCACTTCATGTGTTGGAAGCTGAGTTAATCATAATCTCTTAGTTCATAGCACATTGTTATTACTGATCCTTGCAAAGCCCCTCTCTTGTTTTATTGACTTATTCTTTTATTTGGATTCCAGCTCCAAAACTCCTGATTATATGCAGATATTCTAATGGGTTTAATGTTCCCTCTTTTCTTTATTTTAAAGTGTGCATTGATGTTTTATAAACATATCTTCTCAGTTCACATAAATGTTATTTTATTTTATATTACATAAACTATCATTGTTTTACTTTTTTTTCTACTTGGCACTTTATGACCCATGTTGCTTTGTGAAATTGTAGTCTGATATTCCTAATTTCTCATGGGACTCAATGATATCCTCTATATTTTGTTTTTGCTTCCCTCAGTGATACACTGATTGTCTTTAACACTATGATAAAATTCTTCACTCATCTTTCCCTAATTTTCTATGCTGCATAGCAGATTACCACAAGCATTACAGCAATAAAAATTTATCCTCTTGCAGCTTCTATAGATCAGAAGTCGAGGGACCGCAAGGTTGGATTCCCCACTCAGGGTCTCACTGAGCTAAAGTCAAAATGTTTATTAGGGCTGCAGGTCTCATCTGGGATTCCAGGTTCTTCTTCATTCTCATTGGTTGTCGGCAGAATTCATTTACCAAAGGCAGAATTCAGTTAGGACTGAAATTCACAATTTCTTCCTGGCTATAAACCAGGCTTCTAGAGGCAACTCTTGGATGTTTTCTCTCTCCAACAACAGTTCATAACATGCACGTTTGCTTTCTTTCAGGCCAGCTGTAGTGGATCTCTCTGGCTTCCTCCTCTATGGCTGAAAAAACCCCTCTCCTTTTAGAAGGCTCATGTAATTAAGTTAGGCCACCTGGATTACGTTCCCATTTTAAAGTCAACTGTGCCAAATAACATCAAGTTATAAAGGTAGTAACTCCATCTAATTCACAGTTCTGGGGATTATGTAGGCATGTACACCAGGGGGTGAGAAATCTTGGGGACCATTTTAGAATTGTGAGAATTCTTTTGTATATATGACTAAGAGGGAAACTGCAGGATCAGATGGTATGTGAGTTCCAGATTTGCTTAAGGGCTGTTTAGGTTTGAGGATGACCATTGTGACTAGAGCATAGTGACCAAGCAGGACAGCATAAAACTCCAAGCTGGAAAGGAAGGCAGGAAATAAATTCCCTAGGGCATTTTATGACTACATTAAAGACTTCAGTAATTGCTTTTTAAAAAAATGTGTAAATTGAATTACTCTTAGTTCATCCTATAACTCATGCAGTTATGCATTTATTCTACCATCATACTTCAGGTGAACACTATTAAATGAAGGCAAATAGTGTTGATTTTTTGCCCCTAGTGCCTAATCATTTCTTTACAATTTAATATTGACAGGTGCAATGAATGCCATGTTTCATTGGCTTTCCCAGGTCCTCTCTTATTTTCCTTTTTTCTGCTAACTCCTGACAAAATAGAAAATAAGGACATATTTTATTGACTGTACTAAAAGTCATCTATTTCTTCCTTTTCCCAACCCAGCTATTTCTATGTCTTTTTTTTTTTTCTGTCCTCATACAATTTAGCTAACAGAGATTGGAAGAGTGACCAAAATATCTCTTTAAGTTGACTTTATGTCAAATTCTGTTACAATATGAGGAAGAGCAAGCAAAAAAGGATTACACGGTAACTTGTGAATAACTAGTCTAGTAGTTCAATCATCATTTTATATTTGTGTGTGTGTATTTTGTTCTGTATTTTGTTTAGGAAATAGGAAATGAGACAGATAGGTAATTTAATTCGTAAACAGTTTAGAGAAACATAATTAACTTAAAAATTTCTAAAATTTGCATGAAAAACCAAAGGAAACATTGCTCATAAAAGTATGTTTAATCAAAGAGCATTGCAGAGAGAAACATATATTACAGGTGTTAAATATATTTGAATCATTTTTGGAACACAAGTCTATATTTAAACCTATTAATCCTCACTCCCAAATTAATTTATTCTCTGCTGTTCACAGTTACACAATTAAAGAATATTTGAAAAGAAACTGCTCCTTATTCCCATCCTGACTTCATGTCCCATATTAGCTCTTCCTGTGTTCCTCATATGCTATGTCATTAGTCCTGTGTTGAGATAGGTGACATATTAGTAGCATCTGCCTCATTGATGAATACACTGCTACTCTGCTATCAAGCTCCTTGTTTTTTGTTTTTTTTGTTTTGTTTTGTTTTTTTGTTTTTTTCTGGCCAAGACGCAAGGCTTGCTGGATGGGATCTTAGTTTCCTGACCAGGGATGAACCCGTGCCCCCTGCAGTGGAAGGGCAGAGTCCTAACCACTGGACTGCTAGGGAATTCCTCTTTTTGTTTCTTAAGCACAGCTAATAATAAGCAGGGCTTTGTATCTTCACTTTCCCCAGGCATCTTATTTGAAAATTTCCAAACTTAGCGTATATGTTTTAATAAAAACTTACTGGCAAGATGTCTGTCCAGGGATCAGCTGAGCTGGAGAGAGCTGAGCTGCCAGCTATTGGAATAGCTTAGACAACACGCCAAAATGAAGATAACTCTCAAGGCTTTTTCAATTACTGAGTGCGATAATATAAGCAATAGGCTAAACTGCAGCTAGTGCTCAGTCCATTCCTCATTCCGTGCTTTCCACGGCATGGCTCTAGTCCTTAAACTGATCTAGTTTAATTGGATCAGCACACACAGAAAGAATATGGGGCTCCTCTCACTGCAGAAGGAACCCCAAACCAAAGGCTCCTGTGGTTTCATGGACCTGAGAGGGGGAAAAGCTAGGAGCAGAAAACTACCAAGTACTGAGTAATTGTGAAGTGTCTTCAAAGTTCTCCCCTGCCCCTTAATGAGGAAGCCTCATTGAAAAGCCCCTGGCAAAGGACTCCCTCTCCCTAAAAAGAGGCCTCCAAATGGACACTCCTGGGCTAGGAATGCAGACATGCCTAAGAACATGGCCAGCCAGAGGAGCCTGAGTCCTTGACTGCAACTCCCTTCAGAGACTAGAATGCACTGGGGGTGCCCCAGGTCTGCTGTGGGAGGGCAGCTCTCCCCTCTGAAGCTTTCCAGGTAACGGCTCTGTAATTGCCCAAGGATGGGCCTGAAAAACTGTCACCAAAGAAGCCCATTAACCATTCCCCAGAAATAAAAATAGAATAATAAAACGAAGTCTAACCTTTTTTTTTTCCTTTGTGCTTCGTCTAGTTTCACGAGCTCATAGGGTGCCGAACGCAGAGGCCTCCCACCGGACCCTTCAGCGTCTCTCCTGCAGAATGGCTGCACCAACACCTGCGCTCACTGGGCTGTGCGCAGAGATGCCCAGCCCCTGGTGCGTAAGCACGCACTGCGAGAACTCCGCCCCCTCCCCGTTGACAAGAACCCTATAAAGGAGCCTCGCCCGTGGCCTGTGGGAAGAGTTTATGCTGCGTGTGCTCTAGAGCGGGAGTTCCCACATCTCCATGCTCTGATCAGAGAACAAAGCTTTTGTTTTGCTTGTGAACCCAACTCAGTCTCCTTCTTTTGGCTCCAATGACATAGGGCAGAAGGACCCTTTTTGGGGACCAACAAGGAGGGCTGGTAACAAAGTCACACATAGATATTTAGCCAGACTCCTGAAAGCCTTAATACTGTGATGCCCAGACTCCTAGACGTCTTCATTCTTGATCACCCCCTGAATTTGCCAACCTGCTACTCCTTCTAGTCTCTTAATTTCCTGCATACATTATCTAGTGTCGGCAAATTTCAATATATGATACCCCTCCTTTGTTGAATTTTTTTACTTTCTGTCCATACATAAACAACTTTAATTTTAAACACATAAATCAACAAATTGTTGTATGTTTGCCTTATTTTAACACATAAACAGAAAAATTTAATATTTCACAAATAACTTTAACTAAAACATGAACTCAAGTCTAAAATAAGACTAGACTATTATAAAATAACTGGTTTAAATGTGTTAGAATCTGTGACAGTATTATATTAGCGATATTATATATAATAT
The DNA here is from genome assembly GCF_965194805.1 of Balaenoptera borealis. Classification (NCBI taxonomy): domain Eukaryota; kingdom Metazoa; phylum Chordata; class Mammalia; order Artiodactyla; family Balaenopteridae; genus Balaenoptera; species Balaenoptera borealis. Next base: position 44,524,601 of record NC_138862.1, read on the forward strand.
ATAATAATTATATAGCATAAATTAATATATTAACATACAATAATGCTTGATTTATGCATGTTCCTTACATAATTTTTATATAATTCCCTGAAATCATGAAGCATTTAAAATTTAATATATTCAAACATTTAATCATAAATTTCTATCTTCATTGAGATTTTATGAAAAAATCCTCAATTTAATATACTGTTTCTTATCATTCAATAAAAAACTCACTGGTAAAATTTATTAATTAAAAATAGCTTGGAGAAATCATATCTTTTTCCTTGGTCATTATCTTATTTCAAACCCCACTTATGGGATTAATAACTAGTTAGAAAATTTTTTTTGGATGACAATTTCTTGCCATAGTCATTCAGAATTTGCTTTTTAGGTTTATAAATATTTTATAAATTGCGGCACCAGTGAGTCTGATTATAATAGACACCAAAAGATATAAAGAAGCAAGTCATATCCTCCTGAATAAAATATATCCCCTTTTAAATATCACAAATGACATTATTTCAATCAAGAAAAATTGAAATATTATTGGAATAATACTCAGAATAGCCTAGGCAAAATTTGAAAACTTTTGAAAATATTTAAAGTAAAATCATATGAAAGATTAGGTAAAGTTTCTGGAATGCTTTTGATTAGTTTCAATCTTATGAAAAAAGAGTTATTTTAAGATGAAAAAATTTCTTATCAATGTAATACTTTTACTTAGAAATGGAAAATAAAATACATATTTTAAGATAGTTACAAAATATAAATCAAGAAGTGATACTTTGTTTTATGAAAATAAAATTGCCTATATTAGGTTACTTTCAAATGCCTATATTCAGAGAAGGAATACTATGAAAAGTTATTCTAATTCATCATGTAGATGTCATTTAACTCTTTAATATTGGAATTTCAAGACTTTCTTGGTTTTCATACATCAGTATTGATTTTAGCTCTTTCCACTGATCATGATATATGATTGAGTTGATTCAAATTGTTATCTGAGGGCTTCCCTGGTGGTGCAGTGGTTAAGAATCTGCCTGCCAATGCAGGAGACATGGGTTCAAGCCCTGGTCCGGGATGATCCCACATGCTGCAAAGTAACTAAGCCTGTGCGCCACAACTACTGAGCCCGTGTGCCACAACTACTGAAGCCCATGCACCTAGAGCCCATGCTCCACAACAAGAGAAGCCACAGCAATAAGCCTGCACACCACAACGAAGAGTAGCCCCCGCTCGCCACAACTAGAGAAAAGCCCGCGTGCAGCAATGAAGACCCAATGCAGCCAAAAATAAATAAAATTAATTAATTAATTAATTAAAAATTGTTATCTGAGAATATAATTGTAATTTCAAAAACAAGTTCCTAGCCACACTCTATTGCCTTTAAAAAGATAGAAAATTAGACTCACACATAAAGAAGAGTCAAGGATAAAGGACCCAGGGGTGGTGTAGAAAGCCACCAATGAAGCATTAGGTACTGTAATTATTTCTGGGCTACAGAAATAAAGAATCCTAGATTTGAGTAATTGTTAGGTGTAATGGTATGCATTTCATAGTTCATGCTAATAAAATCTAATTACAATAAAATACTTCCAGATATTACCAAATAGAACTGTCTTTACCTAAATTGTCAATAAGCTCCTCAGACATTTGAGACATTTGACTCAACCTTTAGATGAGTCATAGACAGAAAGGTCCTTACACGGTCACATCTATTTGCCTATTTGGGTAAGATTGTATGGACCTAATCAGGATGATGCCATAAGTGAAGCTACCAAGGTTCAGTTTTTGTCTAGGAGCTTGTACAGAATTACAAAATACCTCCTTTTAAACATTGAGAGTCTTCTCCATTAGAAAATTGCTCATGAATTTTAAGTCAGATCTATATCTTTGGAAATTCTGAGCAGGAAAGTTTCATAAAGATCCTCTAATTTCATGTCATATTTTCATAGACGAAAAACATGTTTAGGACTTGTCAAAATTTATGCATGATGATTCATCAAGTAGGTATGATGGGATTTTTGTAGCTAATGAAGCTACAAACACTCCTGGAACAGGAATTTCTCCATTCTCTGTATATGAATCTTGCCATGACAAAATATGATCAGAATAATAATATTGTTATTATTGGACTTTACGTCTCCTCCACAGTGATTGATAAAGATATAAATGGATATTTTTTATTCTTTTGTTATTTTATTTTACATTACCAGAATGAAGCAATGGAGCTGGAATAAATACTGATATGAGGGGAGTAAGCTTGCTTAACTGTCTTCCAGCATTTAATGTTCTCTTTATGGACTACAGAATATGTTTTCCAGTGAATTATTTTGCTTTGGGCTGTTAAAGAATTTGCAAAAAAGGTGATTGTAAGGATTCACTTGGATATTAGGTTAGGCTATATGACTTCTAAACTTCTTCCCAAATCACAGTATGCTCCTTTCATTAGTATATTTATTTAACAAGGATTTGTAAAGATCTTTCTTTTAATACATGTTAGTATAATCAACTCACTTACCATTTTACTGCATTACTGTAAAATAATTGCTGCTTTTTATGACATAATTCACAGATGAGTCAAATTGTGGCAAATAATTAATTATAGGCTTTCTTATCATTGTGTTCAAGGGTTTCTATTAATATATACTGAAAATATATATATAGCTAAATAACTATATAACTGTATTTGTATATATATGTGTATATAGATACGTAATACAAATATAGAAACCCATTTGATTGTAATTTTGGTTTACTATGTATCAATTAGCATTAAACACAACTTACATGCCTAGCAGAAATTAGATTCATAAAATAAAATTTGCTTTTCTGAGCACAAAGCTACTTCTTTTCTCCAGCAGAAATCTTCAGACTATGTACATATTTCATCTTATCTACTGGACATTCCATCACACTTAGTGTTTCAAATAAAGATTTAACTGGACACATAGAGTGTTATTGCTAATTGAAAATGGTACTTAAAGCATTTAATTTGAAGGACTGCTGGTTCTTCTGATTAAAAATCTATGTCTGTGTAGACACAAGATCATATAATAAACTGTCTTAGGTTCTCAACATCAGGTTATCCTTTAGTTAAATGAGAGCACATATATAACAATAACAGTTTGATATTAAGATTCATACTTCCATCATTATTTCAAGAAAATTATTTTCAAACAAACATTTAACCTTTAACTCAGAAACTTTGAGTTGTATTGTAGCTTATCTACTTGAATATTTTATATTTATAATAATAAGTAGCAGGCAACTCAATAGCAATGTTTACTTCTAGTTTTACAGATACAACAAATAATTCAGTACAAAGAACTTTCAATAGGGAGGTTAGAATATTTTCTTCTAAGATCTGTCATAACAAGTAACCAGGGGCAAGGAAAGTAGTTCCTTTCAGTCTAGCACAAGGGTTACTAGGTACAGCCTACAGGACAAATTCAGCCTGCTGTCTGTTTTTGTGTAGCCTGAGAACTTAGAAAGATATTGACATTTTTAAAGTGAAGAAAATAGAATTTAAAGACTATGCAACAGTGATTGTATGTGGCCTGCAAAACCTAAAGTATTTACTCTATGTTCCTTTACAGAAAAAAATTGCTGACTCCTGATTAGTGGGTTGGTTCTGTAACATGGGGGCAGTAATAGTTTCTACCTCATAGGGTCACTGTGAACACAGGTGGATTTATATTTTTACGTTTCTTCAGATGTAGAGGAAATTGATAAATATTGGTCCTTGATAAATGTTTGGTGGCAATATAATCTATAAAATAAAACATTTGAGCTTTAATTATCATAATAGCAATCTTCCTATTTTACAGAAATGGTAACTTTTCAAATATTTCAAATATTCAAATATTGATGAGATGCTTAAACAACTGGGTAAAAGTATGAATAAAATTAATAAAAGTAAATTAAGTTCATGTGTGTGTGTATGTGTGTGTGTTTGTGTGTGTGTGTGCGTACTTCTTTAGTATAAGCTACCATCTTCTTTACAGTTCCTATATGCTAGAAATGTGCTAATTATGTTACTTCTAACATTTTGACTAGCCCTCAAAATAACTGTGAAAAGATTATATCAGACCTAATTCCCTGTAAAATAGTCTCTTGAGATCAAAGTTATATGTGGAGGGATGTTACTGCAAAGTGTTCTCAGCAACAACACCTGTAAGAGAATATGGACAGCAGGATCAGATTGAGAAAGAGGTTGAACTGTGATTCAGTTTCAACCAAGACTTCTGCCAGGTAGTTGTGAAGCAGGAACTGACCTTCAGATCGGTTCAAAGTTGAAACAAGGTGGCCAGGCCTTTTCATCCCCTCATAAATCAGTTTTCAAATGGGGGTTACTTTGGGGTAGGCAGTTCCCTTTGGCTGAGAGCAATTCCCAAGGAGAAAGACATTTGCGAAACTTTAGCTGGCAACATTCCTAGTACGTGGATCCTCCCTGATACTTAAAGAAAAATTTGTGTGGTGTACCACAGCAGTTACTACAGCGTAGCCTTCGTGCAACTCCACTTCATATAGTTAAGTTGACCTTAGGAACAGATCCTCCAAGATTCTGGTTTATCTATTACTGTAAAAAATGTATAAGGGGAAGAACAGTGAGACAAACTATCCCAAGCTGGCAGTAAAATATAAGTGGTATTTATCATCTTTCTCCTTTATTACCCATTCCAGATTCCCCTCAACATTAACTGCGACCTTGGCTGGTATAGGTACCTTTTGTGGTGAGGTGACCCAGATCCTTATTCTTCAGGGATCTGAGCCCTGATCACCATGCCTTTCTCGGGCTTTGGCTGATGTGCTTATTCATTAACCATCAATATCAGGCAGTGAAATACGAAGAGGTACTCCTTGAGCTACATGGGTGCCAAACATATTCCTCTCTGTCCTTTTTATGTAACATTAGCCCTACCTTACCCTGATGATCAAAGTCTTTTACCTCTGCCAGGCTGAATACTGCCCTCCTTGAGTAAGTCTCTTGCAAGAAAGAGCCTGCAGATTCAACGCAATTCCTACCAAAATCCCAGAAGTATTTTTTTCCACAAACTATTTTTAAATTTATATGGAAAGGCAAATGGACTATAGCAGACAAACCAATATTGAAAAAGAAGAGCTAAATTGGAGAACTCACTTTACCTGATTTTGAAACTTAAATAAAGCTACAGTAATCAAGAACGTATGGTATTGGTGTAAAGTTAGAGATCAAGAGAACAGATTAGAAAGTCTAGAAATAGACTTTGTCTTAGTTCATTCAGGCTGCTATAATAGGATACTATAGACTGGGTGGCTTATAAACAACAGAAATTATTTTCTGATCGTTCTGGTGGCTGGGAAAGCTAAGATCAAGTCTCCGGCAGATTCAGTGTCTAGAGAGAGCTCACTTCTTGGTCTGTAGATGCACTGTGCCTTCACATGGGAAGGGGCAGGGGAGTTCTCTGGGATATCTTTTGTAAGGGCACTAATCCCATTCATGAGGGCTCTGCTCTCAGGACCTAATTACCTACCAAGGGCCCTACCTCCTCATACTATCTTATTGGAGGTTAGATTTTTCACTACTGTGTAATTTATTATTAGAAACCATATAAATGATAAGGCTTAGCTATTACATAGTTATTAAGAGAATTCCATGTAGCATAGAAAGATGTCTTATGAATAAAAGCACATAAAAAAAACAGTAGGAGAGCCTGAGCCCATTAATGAAAAATTATGTGAAAATGTATGCATGTGTTAAAAAATTCTAAAATATGTACCAAATGTTAACATCGGTCATTTTTTACTTATGAAATTGTAAGTGATCTTTGTCTTCTTATGTTTTTCTGATTTCTGAATTTTATAAAGTGATCACGTATTACACTTTAAATATAAAAAAGGGTTTTCTTAAGTGGATATTTTCATATTACATGCCCTATGTTATCTAGATTTGTACAGAACAAAATTTCTTAGATATATAATTAAATTGCCTCACACCCAGGAATTTTTAATCATGAAAGATGCTATCTAAAGCTATAAGTATTTGCTACATATCACATATTTCAAAATCTCCTTTTTGGTAATAGTAGGATTATATTTCCCCCAATGAAGATACATAGACCCATGTCTTTCTTTATGTAACACAATGTGAGTACCTATGAAATGTGATTCTTCCTGGTGAAAGCTTTAGAAACCAGACATGAATCACCATGTTTTCTCATTCTCACTGCAATGATCCAATTCGTGGCTATTCCCTTAGCCCAGATCATGGAGATAGGAGACCACAGAACAAACCTCCTAGCCAAACTGTACAGGATATATAGAGTGAGGAAGAAATTACCCTTTGTGTGTTTATCATATCTTCTTCCTCTCATCAAATATAGATGGATATTTACTAAAGAGATTTGAATATCACAGAAATTTGACATTTCTACTCAAACCAATGACTCAGTAGATCACTTTATTATGGATTTTAGGGGTTTACTATAAAAGAACATCCATACTACAAACGACTCTGCAAAGTTAATTTGGGATACTTCGATTTGAAAATTGTTTTAGAGTGAACATGACATTAATAAATACAATTTTTCGCCTTCATGGTTTAAATAGATACTTATTTTTGTTATGTTATTTTTGCCATGTAATGTGAAAAAAAGAGTCAAGGAAATAGCCGTTTAGAATAGATGGGATAGGAAAGAATTTTGTAGCAATAACTGGAATTATGTAGCATGAATTTAAATTGGGGAGACACAAAAAAGTAAATGTAAAAATATATGAAGAGTAACTGTTGTGCTAATGTATTTGAAGTAAAGGTTCTTCCTCAAAAGTAGCCAAGGAAAAAATTATATTTAAAAAGGGTATTTTGAGAAGATGTTCTATATAAAAGAAAAAATACAAATAAGCAAATAATTTTTGATTTAAACAAAAGGAAATGACCAAAAAAAGTTGGTAGATGTAGTCAAATCATAAGTGAAGATATAACTTTCTTCTGTTTTTCATTTTTGTCTCATTGAGATTGTCATCTCTAGCTTCTCCACTTCCATTTCCTTCACCAGTATAATCAGATATATTGTATTTTTGGCATTCCTCATTATGTAAAACCTTAAATGTTATGATAAGTTTGCTACTTCTATTGGTGTTTTTTTGAGTTCTTTAATTGAAAATATTCTCTATTGTAAATCAAGTTAAAGATTTTTTTTTCATTTCTTTTGTTTATGGTAGCTCTGCATATTCAAGAAAAATATGCAATACATATTTTTTTTCCGATATGTCCTACTAACCACTTTATTTTTAAAGTTTTGTAAAGGACACTGCTTCACTATTCTTTAGTTTGCTTATTATTCCTCTTTTACTTGTCTCTTTCCTTTTCCTTATCCTCTCCCTCCTTTTCTTCTTCTCTTTTTCTGGAAGTAGAAGTGGTAAAAAGTGAAGAAGAAAAAAATGATATGATCCAAGCTAACAAGAAGTTCAAAAATGTAGGAATATATTACCAAGTTGACATAAAGTATGTGAAAAATCATGAAAAATTTGACTACTCAGGATAATTAAAAATTTCATTAAATTCACAGCCCAAATAATCTCCTAAGCAACTATGAGAATATAGAAAAGCATATTATTATAAATATTGTGACAGTATTCTGTCTTGCATTCATTTTGCTCCACTGAGAAATAATTATTTTTTCTGCTTAGAGTTGTGAGACATTGGTGAGTTTGGATCAAATCAAAAGACTATAAGGAATACAGCTTAAACTCTGTAGAAGAATGCTTGCAACAATATGCTGGGCTGTTAAAAAACACACACACACACAGTCAATTAAGCCATTGGATAATAGAACTTTTGTGTTCAGGTAGCTAAATAAGCTATTCATTTAAAATATTTATTAACCTCCTTTGTTTTCATTCAGGTTCAAGGATTTCAAAGAAAATGACAATGTTAATGCTTTCTCTAAATGATCTTTTTCTATTATGACTTATTATCAAGCTCTGTTTTACTCATCTGCTTATGATAATGACAATGCTGTTTTCTCTGAGGGTAATAAAAGGAAATTATATGAGACTTACTCTCATTCCCTTGTGATAATTTCTAGCCTACAACGTTCAGCCCTGAGAAAATGAAACCCAGTGCTTATATTTATGTGGTGACTACTATCATAGTCATTTTAATGTAATCACATTATTTACCATCTGTTCTTTGTTTAGCCAAAATTGATTTTCTATACAGTTCATTTGGATACTTGAGACAAGCTATTTATTTGTGTCAGTTTAATGTCTTAGCTACTAGAATTTTAAAAAGAAAATATTTTTCAAAGAACAATGTATTTCAAATACTCTCTGATGCAATATATTTTTGAATTATCCCATTTTGTGTTATAGCTTCTTAAAAGGGGGATTATGTATATGCTTTATTATTTTTAAGACTTTATATCACAATAAAAGTGACAATTCATTGTTTTAAAATGAACATTGATATTTTTAGGGTAAACTGAAAAAAATTGCTCTATGAGCAATCTAATGGCTGGAAGCTGTTTGACATAACATGACCTTCTTCCAAGTGGTTAATTCTGACATTACATAACAATTTGAGAAAAGTATAAAAAAGTCTTGTTTCTAAATTGGAATAAATTTAATATAATATAGCATAATGTATGATAAATTATTTTTTATCAATGTTGTACCCACCAGCTAAAGACCTTTAGGAACACACATTTACTCAAACACAGCTGGGTTTATTACTTTCTGCAACAAGAAAGGTGTTCACATCGTGGGGAACAGGGAGGAACCTCGGTGAAAGGACATTCCATGCTGCTCTTTAAAAGAATTGAGCCCGTGTTAGGTGATTTTGGAGATAGTTCCAGAAAGAGATGTTTTTTCTTGAATTGGGTGCTTTCCCAAAGGTAAAAATAATTCTATAATCAAGTATCTTAATTTAACTTAGTGGCTGGGAGAAATGAAGCTAAGTTAGAGCTGTAATTAGTAAAGAAGTAACAATCAAGTTAGAGGGGTAAAGAAGTTGTTTGGTCACCTCTGTAATTCACAAATTGTTCTTTTTTTTTTAATAGATCATTTTATTTTTTTGTTATTTATTTATTTTTTAACATCTTTACTGGAGTATAATTGCTTTACAATGGTGTGTTAGTTTCTGCTCTATAACAAAGTGAATCAGCTATGCATATACATACATTCCCATTTCTCCTCCCTCTTGCATCTCCCTCTCACCCTCCCTATCCCACCTCTCTAGGTGGTCACAAAGCACCGAGCTGATCTCCCTGTGCCATGCGGCTGCTTCCCACTAGCTATTTTACATTTGGTAGTGTATATATGTCCATACCACTCTCTCACTTCGTCCCAGCTTACCCTTCCCCCTCCCCATGTCCTCAAGTCCATTCTCTACATCTGCGTCTTTATTCCTGTCCTGCCCCTAGGTTCTTCAGAACCATTTTTTTTTTTTTTAGATTCCCTATATATGTGTTAGCACATGTTATTTGTTTTTCTCTTTCTGACTTACTTCACTCTGTATGACAGTCTCTAGGTCCATCCACCTCACTACAAATAACTCAATTTCATTTCTTTTTATGGCTGAGTAATATTCCATTGTATATATGTGCCACTTCTTCTTGATCCATTCATCTGTCGATGGACACTTAGGTTGCTTCCATGTCCTGGTTATTGTAAATAGTGCTGCAGTGAACATTGTGGTACATGACTCTTTTTGAATTATGGTTTTCTCAAGGTATATGCCCAATACTGGGATTGCTGGGTCATATGGTAGTTCTATTTTTAGTTTTTTAAGGAACCTCCGTACTGTTCTCCATAGTGGCTGTATCAATTTACATTCCCACCAACAGTGCAAGAGGGTTCCCTTTTCTCCACACCCTCTCCAGCATTTGTTGTTTGCAGATTTTCTGATGATGCCCATTCTAACTAGTGTGAGGTGATACCTCATTGTAGTTTTGATTTGTATTTCTCTAATAATTACTGATGTTGAGCATCTTTTCATGTGCTTCGTGGCCGTCTGTATGTCTTCTTTGGAGAAATGTCTATTTAGGTCTTCTGCCCATTTTTGGATTGGGTTGTTTGTTTCTTTAATATTGAGCTGAATGAGCTGTTTATATATTTTGGAGATTAATCCTTTGTCCATTGATTTGTTTGCAAATATTTTCTCCCATTCTGAGGGTTGTCTTTTCGTCTTGTTTATGGTTTCCTTTGCTGTGCAAAAACTTTGAAGTTTCATTAGGTCCCATTTGTTTATTTTTGTTTTTATTTCCATTACTCTAGGAGGTGGATCAAAAAAGATCTTGCTGTGATTTATGTCATAGAGTGTTCTGCCTATGTCTTCCTCTAAGAGTTTTATAGTGTCTGGCCTTACATTAGGTCTTTAATCCATTTGGAGTTTATTTTTGTGTATGCTGTTAGGGAGTGTTCTAATTTCATTCTTCTACATGTAGCTGTCCAGTTTTCCCAGCACCACTTATTGATGAGGCTGTCTTTTCTCCATTGTATATTCTTGCCTCCTTTATCAAAGATGAGGTGACCATATGTAGCAAATTGTTCTTGTTTTTGTGTGTGAGCAGACATGCTTACAGAATAATCTTGTGTTCTCATCTGATGCTCTGTTAAATTTTTATGCTCAGCAGGAGAACCCCATGGTCTAGATGTTAATGCCAGACCAGCTGGCAACTTTCAGAGTTGATTGCTCTTTACTTTCTTATCTGTATGTTACTATGCTAATTGGTGCAGACTGAATGTTTACATCTCTCCAAATTCATTTGTTGAAGCCCTAACTCCCAGTGTAATGGTATAAGAAGGTGGAGCCCTTTGGGAGGTAATTAGGCTTAGAGGAGGTTATGAGAGTAGAGTCCTTCCTCCCTCTCCACTATGTGAAGATACAGCAAGAAGGAGGCCATTTACAAGGCAGAAAAAGTGTTCTCATCAGACTGTAAACCTGCTGACATCTTGATCTTGGGCTTTCTAGACTCCATAACTGTAAAAAGCAAATATCTGTTGCTTAAGCCACTCAGTCTATGGTATTTTGTTATAGCAGCCTGAGCTAAGACAATAATCAAATGTTTCTTACATTTTGAGTTATTATAAAAATGTCTATCCTATGTATGACATTATGATTTTTATTGACACTTTGCCTGATATGATTGATGTCATTATTAATGACACCATCAACAAGTTACCTGTCTGGGATGTTTTGTGGTATCACATGAACATCGAAATGGAATAGCAAGTGAGGGATCAATTTTTCACCTGTAATCAACATATAACTCTTCCAGCCAAAGAATATTTAAAAAATCACTGCCAGTTCCTACAAGACACAGAAGAATATGGGTGTAGAAGATGACAGAGAATAAAGAACGTATAGGAATAAAGTCTACAGGTTAAGGGAACAGAGTTACAGAATCACAGTCATTTTAATTAAGCAGGGGACAAAGCCAAATATTTACAACTATGAATTCTTCAAGCACAGAGTATCCTTCTGCCATTGCTAAAAATTCCATCTTGTTCTTCAGAGACAAAATATCCTCTTCAGTAAACGACGATATGTAAAGCATGATACACATGATATTTCCTCTCTTGCTCACTCTACAAATCTACTAATAGATCTTCACCTTAATTTTATAAAGTATGAGAATAGGAAAACAGAATTGAGGCATACACAGAAGGTTGGCTGATAATACCAACAGGTGAAAACGTTTAAGCTCCTTATGCTGTATATTACATCCCCAGAATTTAAATTCACCTTATACCTGGAAGTCTGTACATTTTCACCATCTTCACACATTTCACCCTTACCCCACCTCTCACCTCTGGCAACCACCCATATGTTCTCTGTATTCATGAGGGTTTTTTTTTTTTCTTTTCAGATTCCACATATAAGTGAGAGCATATAGTATTTGTCTTTCTCTGTCTGACATTTCATTTAGCATAATGCCTCAAGGTCCATCCATGTTGCTGTAAATGACAGAATTATCTTCCTTTTATGGCTCAATAATATTTCATTGTATATATATACCACATCTTCTTTATCCATTTATCCATCCATGGACACTTAAGTTGTTTCCAAGTCTTAGCTATTGTGAATAATGCTGCAGTGAACAAGGGGGTGCAGATATATTTTCAACCTAGTAATTTCATTCCCTTGAGACATAATACCCCCAGAAGGGAACTTGCTGGATCATATGGTAGTTCTATTTTTAATTTTTTGAGGAAGCTACATACTGTTTTCCATAGTTAAAACAAAGCCAAATGATACAAACAAACAAACAAAAACACCAGTTCGGTTTCACTACCAACACTTAAAATTAACACTATGTACATCATGCAAAGATAATACATTGACTCTACCTGCAGCCACTCGAGTTTGGACAATATTACAATCTTTACTCCACAGCACAGAAAGTAACATAATCTCCAAATAGCAGTGGTTTGGGCAATTGGTGGCAAAATCCTTGGGTATTTGAAGAACTTTTATTCCTGGATAATAGAAATAGACAATGTTGCCTTAAATATAGAACTAAGTGATTTTCAAGAAAGTAAAAGTTCTTACAGTTTTAAAAATTTCTTTCTTGGTATAATGAATGAGAAAAGTACCAGTTATAATTCTAGTTTTTACTAGCTTTTAAAATTTTACATGATATGAATGTCTTTATAATTTACCCCTGAGCTCTTCAAAGGTAGTCTTTAGAAATTCTGTCTCTTCTTATTGATTTCCTTAAGATGAAAAATGTTGGTATTGTGTTCCCTTAGGAGCTTTTCATTATTTCAATATAAATGGTGCCTGAATACTTTTTCAAAAAGATTGTTTTCAATAATTAGCCTATATTGACAGCAATAATAGTATAATTATATTAACATCGTTAACAGAGTTCTGAAACTAAAAATAATGGTTATGAATCACTCATTCAAATGAATTTTGTAGTTATTTAATGCAATCTTACTGAAATGGTACTTTATATTATTTTTTAACCTCTTAAACTTGACATTCAGAATGTATTGATTATGTTTCAAAACATGGTCTAAAATGACCATTTGAGTTATGTGTGTGTATATTTTTTTCTTTTGTTTCTCCATTTGCTTACTTTAATATGGTTGTTAGCTAATTCACTGTCTGTTTGACTCTGAAAACATATGCTTCAAAGAAAAAACTAACAATAACAAAAGAATGACAACAAGTAACAGACTGTTTACACTATTTAAAATCTTGGAAATTATTATAATTCAGTAATACACAATCTGATTTTGGGGATGCTTTAGTATACTTTCATAATGTAAATGGATATTGTAGTTTCAAAATAAGTTTTATATGCAGTTAAATATCACTTTACTCAGGGCCCTGATAAATGTGCTTCATTTTAGAAAGCAGAGACACTATTGTTAATTCAGTTCCCAAAAAAGAAAATATTTGGTAACATAGTCATGGAATGATCAAATAAAAGAGTCTGCCATATCTATCTATCTACATATGAAATGCTCTCCAATGCTGCAAAACATTACTGTAGTCAGTGGATAGAAGGCGAATTCTTGTTTTTCTTCTTGCTTATGTCTGATCTTGAGAAAGTTACTTAAGTTCTTTAGGTCTCAGGTTTATTATTTTAAAAATAAAAGAGTGTGATTACATTATTCTAAGCTCCCCTCTAGGTTTAAAAACTAGACATAAATATAAAAATAGAAGTTCTGGTATGAATGTATACATATATATATTCTAATAACATTGTGAAAAGATATAAATTCATTCTCAAAGTGGAAAATATCCAGTTAAACATTATCTAGAGATTTGAATTCAGGGAATAGTATTCTAGATAATTTTCAGACCACAATATTTATCAGACAAGATATAACCATGGCTAGTCATTAGTCCACTGAAATTTTTTCTATAGGAGAATTATATTTCTTCTTCTGTATGACTACCTGGCCTCATGATCCATCTGCATCATTACAGCAATGTCCTAGAGAGCTACTGTCAATCACTTCCCCTTATAAATGCTTTCTGGCCTTTAATAAGGTCAACCTGCCTTTGTTGGGCCATCCAGTTTCTCCCCCATCCTGCCTAATTACCTATATTGTGACAAATAAGATAGCGACACATGATGAAGCAACTAAGCAAATAACAAAGAAACTATTGTAACTGTTTAAAATATATTTAGATGTTTTATTAGTATAATAAAAAGCAGCTTATTACATGGTATTTTAAAGAAAATTGCAAAACTTGTCCAATTTCTATTCACTTGCAAATGTCGAATGATAGTTCCCAACAACAGAGCATACAGTACAATAGACCAGTAAAAAGCAATAATTATTAGAATTCACTCTTTATAATGATAGAGACCAAGCAGGTATCTAGAACATAAATTAAAAATAGAAAATAAAGAACATATTTGCAATTAGAAATTAGAAGTACACCTTACATGTAGATTTGTAAAATATTCTTTGTACAATCAGCCATCACATTGTTTTCCCTCAGTGTGTATGTGTGTGCACAAAACTTACACAGAGAAAGTCACATATTAAAATGTCTTAATTTGATAAATGAATCAATAAAAAATAAGATTTCATTTAAGAAAATATATTCAGCAATCTACAGATTGAACGCAATCCATATCAACTTACCTGTGACATTTTTAACAGAACTAGAAAAAATAATCCTAAAATTCATATAGACCCATAAAAGACCCAGAATTGCCAAAGCAATCCTGAGGAAGAACAAAGCAGGAGGCATAACCCTCCCAGACTTTAGACAATACTACAAAGCTACAGTAATCAAAATAGCATGGTACTGGCACAAAAACAGGCATATAGGTCAATGGAACAGAATAGAGAGCCCAGAAATAAACCCACACACCTATAGGCAATTAATCTTTGACACAGTAGGCAAGAATATACAATAGGGAAAAGACAGTATCTTCAGCAAATGTTGTTGGGAAAGTTGGACAGCTGCATGTAAATCAGTGAAGCTAGAACACACCCCCACACCATACACAAAGATAAACTCAAAATGGCTTACAGACTTAAATATAAGACAAGACACCATAACATTCCTAGAAGAGAACATAGGCAGAACATTTTCTGACATAAATCGTACCAATATTTTCTTAGGTCAGTCTCCCAAGGCAATAAAAATAAAAGCAAAAGTATACAAATGGGACCTAATCAAACTTAATAAGCTTTTGCACAGCAAAGGAAACCATGAACAAAACAAAAAGAGAACCTACGGACTGGGAGAAAATATTTGCAAATCATGTGACTGACAAGGGGTTAATTTCCAAAAACATAAAAACAGCTCCTACAATTCAATAACAAAAAAACAAACAACCCAATTGAAAAATTGGCAGAAGATCTAAACAGACATTTCTCCAAAGAAGACATACAGATGACCAATAGGCACATGAAAAGATGCTCATCATTGCTAATTATTAGAGAAATGCAGATCAAAACTGCAATGAGGTACCACCTCGCACTAGTCGGAATGGCCATCATTAAAAAGTCTACAAATTACAAATGCCGGAGAGGGTGTGGAGAAAAGGGAACCCTCTTGCACTGTTAGTGGGAATGTAAATTGGTGCAGCCACTATGGAAAACAGTATGGAAACTCCTTAAAAAACTAAAAATAGAGTTACCATATGACACAGCAATCCACTCCTAGGCATATACCTAGACAAAATTATAATTCAAAAAGATACATGCACCCCCATGTTTATAGCAGCATTATTTACAACTGCCAAGACATGGAAACAACCTAAATGTCCATTGACAGATGAATGGATAAAGAACATGTGGTATATATATATATACAATGGAATATTGCTCAGTCATTAAAAAGAATTAAATAATGCCATTTGCAGCAACATGGATGGACCTAGAGATTATCATAGTAAGCAAAGAAAGTCAGAAAAAGAAAGACAAACATCATATGATATGACTTCTGTGTGGAATTCAGAAAAGAAGGAAAAATGACATATTTAACATGCTTTCACACATCAGACTCAAACTTTAACTCTTTTAAAATTTGGGGGTTTTATCTAATGCGACTTGGTCTCAGTTTTAGTATTAACACAGATTTTGTGAAACTGAGCACCCATTCATGGACATACACAGGCCTATGTCAGCCTTTAATTCTCAAAGTGTGCAAAATATCTACACAGATTATGTGACAAAACTGAGGAAGTGGATAAAGTATTTATGTCCCAGAAGAGTAGTTGATACTTATGGAGTGTGATTTATTTCTATACTTTGAGCAATAAGTAATATTTCCCTTTACTTTTTGTGACCTTAATATAGCTGTAATGGGTAATAAAAGGTGCTTTTATAATTGATTAGGGAAATATTAGAGACTATAATAACTAATATTTCCATTTGAATTCCCTAGAAGAGAGTTGCTAGTAGAAAAAAAAAGATTTTGGAAACAGCTATTTTCATATTATTTGAAGAAAAATGTAAAATATCCAAAGCTCTATTCAACATTTGCAAAATGCTTTAATAAAAAAAGCAAGTCACACAGCTCTGAGCTCGAGAGGAATATAAACCACAAACATTACTTTCTTTGTATTCATTTTGACTAAAAGCATGTCATTCTAATGTCTAATTAAATAAGACCAAATAATTACATCTAAATTTGCATCTATCAACCATTCATTTATGCCCTTTACACTAATGTCTATTTAATGCTTGGTTGTCAATTGTTACCATTTTACTTGAGAACATCAGCTCAGTATTGAAGGGTCATTTTAGACTAATATAAAAGTGTTTTAATAATATGAATAATGGGATTTATTATTTTTATTTGAATAAATACAGTTTTTAGCTAACAGAAGACCTTCATTACAAGATGCAAAAAAAGAGCTATTATAGTCACATTAGCATTCCATTTCTTAACCCTTTTATATTCTATCATTAAAAACATGAAATTCCTGTGCACAGCAGATTCTAAATTAAGGCACTTCTGGTTTTGAAAAATATTTATGTTACAAAATTTCTTTCTGAGATATATTTACTGTGTATTTCTTCTAGGTTCATTGTCCCCTCAGATGCACTGGGGATTCTGCATAAAGAAGAGATAGGAGGTGTGAGGGAGGAAAAAATGTGGTCTCATTTGACAGTGTTAAATAATGCATGTCAAAATAATGTGTTAATTCAAGTACAGTCCCCCCCCAAGAAAAATAAATGTGACATGCTGGAAACTTTGTCATGTTAGAATTTGCCTGCAGCAGATTTACGTATAGATTTATTTTTAATGGGACGAATCTTAAAATTGAAAAGTGAACCTGAGTTTGTAAAAAAACTATTCCTACTCACTATCTTTTAGACAACTTGCACCAGCTGATGGTGTAGAAGATAAACCAAGACTTTGCTTAGTGTGCTTTTCATGTTTTCTTGGCTTCTTTTTTCTCGTCTACTGTGCTATTCTAATCCTTCACTCCACCACACCTCCTATTTAGGAAAATGGTGACTCCTTTAGATTTGTGCACTAACCATGGGGAAAATAACTGTAATTGAACTAGCACATTACATAGAATTTCTTTATTCATTTACTTATCATTCAAAAGATAGTTGTAGAGAAATTAAATGAGTCAGATACTCTACAAGACACTTGAAATACAAAATGTCTGCTCATTAGGAGCTGACTCTAGCAGAGAACATATTCAGTATGTTAAATATTAAGTTCATAAGTGCTTTGATAGAGATATTTGCACAGTGTGATGAGAATCAAAAGAGGTGACATCAAAGTCAAATTATAGGGTCAAGGCAGGATTTAAAGAATAGATGGACATTTGAAGAATAGAAGTTCGATTCAAAGGATGGATTGAAGTTAGTCAAATAAAGAGGGTAGAAGAGTTGTATGGATGGAGGGTGATGAGGCCAAGACATTTCAGTAAGAGGCAATGGTGGTGCCATCATAGCTATGGAACTTGGAACTGTAGGTCAGTAGAACAGGAATGTATGCTGTGTGTAGGAACTGTGAACCTAGGGAGATAATTTTATTAGGCTTAGAGTTCCTATTTCATTTTAGAACAGTTGTTTTAAGTGCAGTGACATGGATAGAGTAGGGAAAAGTTCTAGGGTAATTTGATATAAAGCTCCAGAGAGACATTAAGTACAGTGTCTCAGGTAAGGAACAATAAGCTTCTAAACTAAAATATTGGCTTTATAATAATAGGGTCCCAAAACTAATCTGAAAGGTAGAATCAACAGGACTCCTCTTTCAACAGGGATTGAAGATGCAAGAAAATAGATGGCTAATTGAAGTAGGATCACTAGAGAGTCGGAAGGGCATGGACTCCAAATGAAAACTAAGGATTAATAGACAGGCAGAGGGCCTCCTGTCTTAATCAGTTGATATTTTAAGCAGGTGAAATGATCGTAGATGGAGTATATTCTAAGGAGTGTAGTAGAAAATTAAGGGAGATTTCATTAATCATGTTCATTTTTTTCAGTTAAGTAGAAGGCAAAATTAATCCATTGTAGTTGAGAAGGGGATTGGAAAAGGTATTAAAGGAGATTGGTAAGTATTTGGAATGACTGATAAAAGGAGTAGGGAAAGGAGACGATTAAGGATTGCTGAACACCCTTTAGGCTTCACTACTAAAGAAAGTTATTTTGAATATTTTATTTTTTGTTTGTTTGCTTTTCAAAAGATGTGGGGCAGTGCTGAGTAATAATTAAACTAAATGTGACCTATTGGCATGGATTGCAAAAGGGAGGAGGGGTGGTTACTGATTTGAAGAAGCCCAGGAATTGTAAAGATAGAGTGCTAGATAATCATTCAATAGTCATTTACCGGTAGTCTAAAAAAATATTAATTCATAAAAGTGCTTATTTTTTGAGCACTAATTGTATGCACATATTATGCAAACATGAGAAATTTTGAGCTTCTTTAAGAATTTTAAAATCTTTAGAGGAATATGCTCTATACTTATAATATCAAAGAACAAAATTTGAAATTATAATAGTCATTTCTGTTATCATAGTCATATCTAATGTACTTAGAAATTCCCTTTACTTTTTAAACAGTGTTACTTTTATTAATAGAACCACATTTCTCATGTTATAATTTGCACAAATGCATAGTGTATATATAATATGTATATATTCATATTTATGTATATATGAGATATATTTTGATTTGCTAAGTCAGTCTAAAATTGCTCACAATGACCAAAAGACAAACATCAGAAGTTTTCCCTTTTCAATATAAATATAATTTCAATAACTATGAAATTTTTAGGGCCAGTGAGTTGTTATAGTAAGACAGTTCTGGAAGATAAAATAATATTTTAATGAATAATGAAACTCATACATAGTATTTTTGTGAATATGGACACTTTGCAACATGCTGCCAATGATAGTCTTTAAGATTCCATGAATCAGGCTGGTCTCTATTTTCTCTTTTAACTGATTTATAAAACATGGCTATAAGGAACAGATTCCTGAAACTGACAGCCATGATTAAGCACCACTTTAATTATTTACCATTATTACATTTCTTAGAAAACAAAATTAAACATAACAAGTCATACTTATTTGTCATAAGAAAGAGTACCTTAATGAGGCTCATATTTCCAGCCCACTTCTGTATCTGCACTGTCTTATAGCACTTCCTTTTCAACTCTTGCTCCAATTATTTCAATATTTTCCTAATTCTTTTTCTGCTACTGGTGTCTATACTTTTCTTTATTCCAATGATTATTTGAACTTTCAAATATATATATATATATATATATATATATATATACACATACATATATATATATATACACATATATATATATATACATATATATTCCTTTATACAGCTTTTATATTCAATTATATTTGTACCTTTTTCTATTTAGATTATAAGATTCCTATAAATCTATATTTATTTATATAAACAGTGTTTCGATTGTAGTATATGGGAGGTCACGCAGCGTAGTGTTTAAAAGCTTGGGCTCTGGAATTAGAATATAAAGGTTTAAACTCTTGCTCCAGTCCTTACCTGTGATATAACTGTGAACAACTTACTTGACTTCTCTAATGCTCTGGTTTCTTCAACTACTAAATGATATTGACCATTTTTACTACTTGACATAGAAGGTTTTTGTGAAGAATAAATCAAATTGCAAATTTCTTACCTAAATGCCTGGCATAAAGTGGTTACTCAATAACTATTAGTCTTATTATTTACACCTGTTGACTAATTAATGTATGAGGGTCTCTTACTATTAATAATCCTGAGAAATATTTATACATTCAGACGTTTAAAATGTGTAAGCCACATAGAACAGGTGGCAACCTGGAAATCATGGAAAGTTGTTTCAGCTTCATCTTAGAGCTCCTCTTGCTCTTTACAGGACAAAGGAACAGAGGGGAAAGGCATTGCTCACTCTTCTCGGGTCAACGTCTCTGCTTTCATTAACGCTGGCTAACACCTTTAGAGCTTAGATTTATGGAGTTCATGCCATTTTATATATGAAGGGGAGAGGTTCACCTGGCATAAATCAATTCAGTCAGTCACCTTTGCTGATTGACTCATTATAAATATCACCACAAGCCAAAGGTACATGACAGAGAATAAATGAAAAGCATTTATGAAAGCAGGCATGGAATAAAGAAACTGATTCAAAAAGCTGAAGAGCATTGTATTCCTAAATGTTTATAAATGCATCCAAAAATGTGATCAGAAAATGTCACATGTAATGTAATGCTTTACATTACAGATTTTCATTAAGGGATAAGGGTCTCAAGTCAATGGATGATTCCCTTTTGGGGTGTAAATTCCATCTTTCTTGTGATACCTCCATTTCATAAATAATTAATTCTGAGGTATAGCAAAGAATATATTAAAATATACAAATATAAAATCTTTGGCACTCACCTACTGGTGCAAGTTTTTAAGCTTCCATTTAAAGGCCAAATAGAAAGACAGTTTACATGTATGTCATATATTTTTTTTTATCAACATCCTAGTATATGTAGAGAGTACAATATAATTTAAAAAACAGTTTAGGTAATGATGCTGGCTTCTCTATTAAAAGCTTGCATTAACTAACAGAAGTCACTAGCTCATTATAAATATTTACTGGATGCCTAATGTGTGTCATGTTTTGTGCCACACACAGGGATTAAAAAAATAAAGTTGCAGTCTCTGTCAAGAGGACAGAAATGTCGGTGAACAAATACAATATATCCTAATAAGTACTAGGATGGAAGCATACTTGTGATATAACAGTGGCAGCCAAAGCACTTCTGCAGTTCCACATTTTTCCCTCTCTATCCATCTTGCTACTACTTGTTAATTATGTTTTAGGATACAGCTCAAGTTCCATTCTTCTCCTTAAAACCCTTTTGATCTGTCCAGGTATAACTGAAAGCTCCACTCTTTATGCACTTACTATTATCTCTATAACCATCTCTCATGGGGTCTTCAACACTATATTGCAATTAACTCTTTACATTCTCCATAATACACTAAACCTATGAGTACAAGGAGTCTTATTTCTTTATCTCCTACCACAGGACATGGCTGAAAATCAGTACTTAATATATCTTTGCTGAATAAACAAAGGAATGAATGAATGACATTTAATCCAGTCTGATCATGATAAGGTACAACTATTCTTTGAAGGCAACAGCTATCGACTACTGAGTATTAAGATTGGGTATATGGTCCTAGAAATCAAGAGAAATGTTTGGTCTTAGCATCAGCACATAGGTTGTTTTTGAAATCCTGAAAATAAATGAGTCTGACTTGAGAAGGATAAGAAGAGATCATGCCGTCAGAAGAGGATGGGAATGTAAGTATTAAGTAAAGAAGATGAAAATTATAGTTAGTGAAGAAGTTGAGGACTTAGGAGTTTGTTAACTGTATAGACTCATGAGGTGGTGGCAGAGAGCATAATAGAAAAAGAGTTAGAAAATGGCCTCCCTGAAAGGAAGGACTTTGTGTAACAGGGACAATGGCAGTGTCAGCGAGTAATTTTTGTGTAGCAAAGACAATATAGAGACAATCAAGGATGGAGACATAAAGAGAGTCTTCCTTAGGGCATTAATCAAGAATGTCAGAGATGGGAAGTCTGGTGAAATTAGATTTTACTAGGCTAGAAAGTTAATCATTTGGGGATGTTCTAGGTAGAAATAGCCTAAATTATTCCAGAATATTTAGAGACAACTGACTAGTGTCTAGAGACATCCTTTGTTGCATGATGCCAGGAAACCTCTTGGGTGAAAACTTGCATTCTGATAACAATTGGAGATAAGCTATACTCTGGCATGCCTAGAGAACTGGAGAAAATGAACCCTCAAAGAAAGAAAAAAAAAAAAGAGAGAAAAACAAACAAATGAAAGCAACCAGTAATTTTATCAGGGTGATGTGTGACAAGACAGGACACATTCAGCACCAAGAAATGCACTGGCTTCCCTGAGCAGTGAAAAGTTTTGTCTCAACCCTCTTTAATCAAGCTATCCACAAGCTTGCCACAAAAGTCTAAGGATTCTGGGTTGAAGAAAGAAACGTGATGAATAAAAAATCCTACCTCCCCTGCTTTCTTGTTTCCGCCTTCATGTCACTACTCACTTCCAAAATATCAGGACACCAGAACAGAAAGATACCTTCCTATGAGCTCGTGAGCAAGAGAAGCAGAAAACACTAACAATAACAGGCACATCCAGTAAGAAATTTGTTAAATAGATTAGATGTATTATTAATTCAAGTGCCAAAGGCAGGCATATGCTACCATGTTAGTGATCCACCCTAGAGGTGGATAAGAAATAGCGAAAGAGGTAAAGCAGAAAGACGCCTGAGTAGCAAAATTTAGGTTTGAAATTTTTGTCTGACCTGCACTTTTTAAAGAACTCCTAGGAGAGTGGCTCCCATACAGTAATAACCATAACCAGAAACTCTAAGCTTGCTAAAAATTCGTATTTCTCCAGAGTTTCTGATTCAGTAGGTAGAGCATGGAGCCTAGAAATTCACTTTTTATTGCAAAATGGTGAGTCTGGCCCAGGTGTTTTAGCAGATGATCTTTAGAGAAATGTTGTTATAAAGTATTAAGTAAAAACTATTTTCAAAGCAGTTCTTTGCCCTTTTAACTATGTTGACATTTGCCTAATAAGGCACAAACAATGGTGGGTTAAACAATGGCACCATGGGACAAATCAAGGTTAGGACACTAGAGATGCTAGTAGTCACTGTATTGTTTAATGCCACAAATTCACAGTTAAAACAAAACGAAACAGTTTCACTTAAGAATATCTTTTGTGAAGTAGTAAAACTGTTCATTTTATTATATCTTAACCTATTTTTAATACTGTGTGACAAAACAAGAACTAAAACTAAAACACTTTACTGGGTTACAAAATATGATGTTTGCCTAGAGTAAAAAGTACTTGTTTAGCTATTTATGTTCCCAGCTGAACTAGTCTTTTCTTTTTTTGATAAAATAACATTTTCACTTGAAACAATGAGTGATAAACATTTTTTTTAGACTCAGATATTGTACAGACAGCTTTTCTGTAAAATGAATAAAATAAACCTGTTGTTTAAACAAATGACAGCATTTGTTGTCAATGATAAACTTTGAGTTTTCAAATGAAAATTAGATCTTTGGAAAACCTGTAATCATCACCATTAGACTGAAAACCATATAACAGCTCTTTTATGAAGTTTCTTGTGATTTTTTTAAAAAAGATGACTTTTGATATCATATCATGAAGTATGTAATATATGGAAGATCTATATAACTCAGTGAAGCAGTGTTTTCTGAATGACCATTGCATAATTTTAACAAATAATGTCTGGTAAATGATCCACTCGAAGTTCAAACAGACCAATATATTTTAATGTAATCATGTATGAAAATTGTATTCAGGTAGTTTAAGATTAGCCTTTGTAACTAACCTTCAAGAAGTTACCATTTTTTTAACATTTTGTGTAGTATCAAAGAATTTCTACAACTGTCTGAAAAGACTATTCAAATATACCTCCCTTTTCTAACTGTATATCTGTATGATCTGGATTTTCTCCTTATATTTTAACCTATTAATATACCACAATAGATTGAATGCAGAAGGAGTTAAGAATCTATTTTCTATTAAGCCATATCTTAAAGAAATAAAGTACAAAACAATCTCACTTTTCATTTATTTTTATTTTGTTTTGAAAAATAACATTACTTTTAAATGAAATAATAGTGTCTCCATGTAACAAGTTTATTATCATTTTATTTTTTAATTTAATTTAATTTTTATTTACTTATTTTTTAAATTAATATTTATTGGAGTATAGTTGATTTACAATGCTGTGTTAGTTTTTGCTGTACAGCAAAATGAATCAGTTATACATATACATATATCCACGCTTTTTTTAGATTCTTTTCCCACATAGGTCATTACAGAGTATTGAGTAGAGTTGCCTGTGCTATACAGTAGGTTCTTATTAGTTATCTCTTTTATATCATTTTAATGGTAAATTTCTAATATGGTAAATATGGTGGATAGCTTGATTAAAGAGGGTTGAGGCATAACTTTTCACTGTTCAGGGAAGAGAGTGCATTTCTTGGTGCTGAATGTGTCCTGTCTTAGACATAATCTCACATAAACTAAATCTCTTTGGGGTTCTCAATAATTTTTAAGAGTGTAAAGGAGTCTTGAGACCAAAATATTTGACAACAATTATGCTAGACAGATAAAAGAAGGAAAAGAGCCTGTAGCTTTGATACTTGGCAAGATACTATGTTTTATGTTGAGGGGTAGTTGGAGAGGGTATAGTGTGTTATTTCCGTTAGTAAAGGACTAAAAGATAAAATAGCTTTATCTAACAACCTAGAGTTTAAGAGTCAGGTAAATTCAGATTATCAATAGAGTGAATATATATTCTGGTTTGCCTGGGATAGTTCAAATTTATATCAAATGTTTTCTAGTAAATATTTACACTCTCAAGAGTGACTGAGTTTGGATGACAAGTTGTAAGGTCATTCTGTTTTTATGTATTCTCATTCTTACAAACAGGACCCTGTATACATACATTTCTATTTCAGTGCAGGTTGAGTTGCCTGGTGATGCCAGAGGCCTTTTTCCATCAGGATATAGAAAACTACATCTAGTTTTTGAGGCAGGTTAGGCTTAAATCATTTAAAGTTTATCTTCTTCAACTGTAATCTGACTTTGTTTAGTTGTTGATATCAAAGATAAAATTATACGAAGTGTTCATTATTTTCTGGTTTGTTATCCTTTGCTTTTTCAAACTTTTCAAATACTATTTTGATAAATGCTGTGACTTAGACAATATACAACTAATCCAAGTTTTGATCATTAATCATTAGGCTAATCATGGGCAGGCCATTTACTTTCTTTAACAATGACTATCTCATAAGATATTTGTGAGAATTAAATAATTAATGGTAGTTAAAGTTTGTGACATTATTCTATGAATGTCAAGCATTATATTTAGTTGAGATGATTAAAGATTGATACGGTTTTACATTATTCTGTGCCACTTTTTAAATGGGTTAATTAAGTTAAAATTTAAAGGGAAGTCATCCAGTTGAAAATTCTTTTTCACCTGTTGCAAAACAAGAGAGTGGGGTGGCAGTGTGCTAAGATAGTTAATGGGAAAAAAAGAAGATGATGAGCAGCTGTGAATAGTCTGTGATTAAAAACATGCAAAGAAAGCAGAATGAGTTTAATTCAGACCTAAATTTGTCAATTTTTATTCACAGAGGGTACAACACTAAAGGCAGTTAATGGGAGTATTAAGTGAAGTAACACTTCTAGTGTTAGTTTACCTTGGAGAAGACATTCCAACACTGTTGAAGGGTATAGTGGTTTGAAACATGGCTAGGTCACCACATAGCAATTTTAAACAGCATAGACTAGTGTGGAATCAAGGTCAATTTTAACAAACAAAGAATATCTATAGTCTGTTTTAAATGGCCTTATTTTAACCAAGTAGAAAAGAAATTAGAATCTTAATTCTAGGGACAGTACAGATATTCCAGAAGCTGTCCTGTGAAGAGCCTGAGAGCAAAGTTTCACTGAGAATGCTTTCTGAGACCAGAAACTACTGTCGGCTCATCTTTCCCTCCCTTTAATCAGAACAAGTCCTATGCTTTCTCCACTGGCCATTGTGACCCTGACATCGAATGGTTAAGGTCAGATTATGGACTAAGTTTTTAAATGTCTGGTTGAGTTACCTCAAAACTTAATGTAGTTAAAGTATAAAAGAATATGGGGCACCCATGATAGAGATAAGCCGATGATACTGGTAATGTGAGGAGCATCACAACAAATACCTTGTTCACTTGCTTGCTTATGTATGTATGTATGTGCTTATGTATGTATGTATGTGTGTATGTATGTATGTACATACTTATGTATGTATTTTTGGTCCATGTAACTGGATTGTACAAATCTTAAGTTAGGTATTCTACACTATACTTCTTTTATTCTTCCTTTACCCTGGCCAGGGGAAAATAAATTAGTGGGGAAAAAAAGAGCTGATAAGCAGGAGTTTACTGAACATTTGACTGAGAAGATACAATAATTTTTCAAGTTAATTTATACTTAGAGCAATACTAAAAGGTCTTAGTTTCTAAGACCAATGCATTTAACTAAACACACACTCAGAAAGATCAAATCAAATATATAATCATATGTGTTTGCCTCTCAATCCCTTTTTTCTCAAACTTTTAGTAGCCTTTGCATGACTGTTAGAATCTGTCAGAAACAGAGGGAAGAATAAAATGCTTATATCAATATTGTTATTTATCAAGTTATTTATCTAGAGAAGTAATTGAGTAAGCCAAACCTAGTGGTTTCCATAAAAGGTTGGGAGATTCATGTTTAATTATAACATCTCTGTCCTACTGCCCAGCAGAAGGGACCATTAAAACTTACCCACCCTTTAAGTGAATAGTTGTTTTAAAGGAATGCAGCCATTTTGTTCTGAATTATGCTTAAATACTAAATAATCACCCAGGGTCTTTAAATGCTTAAAGACAAAATCCCCTCACAACATTATTTTAATTGAAATTACAAACGAGCTGACTACCAAAGACTTATATCTACTTTCATAAAATTATGGATAGAGGTACTTACCAAAGGAGAGAAAGAAGAGAGAATGAGACAGAGAATGAGAAAAGAAAAGAGGAGGAAGTGAGGAACAAAGTGAGGGGAAAGAAAGTTATGGGATAAAAACTACTTAAAGCTTCAATATCTTTGTGTTAATAAAAATACAAATTATAAACACAAGTATTGCATATGAAGATTAGTTAGCTCTAAGAGTTAACTCTTAGTTATTAGATAGCTCTAAGAGCTATCTTATTATATTACATTTATTTGCCTAAATTACTGATTATTAAAAAGTATTAGGATTTATGTGAATGAATAAAATAAAACCCTCTTTACTGCCTTTTTCAAATCTGATTGTGGAATATACAATAGCAGATGGAAAATCAAAATATTACACTAATACTTGGTGATAATTTTTTGGGTCTGACACCAAAACAAAGGCAACAACAGCAACAAAATAAACAAGTGGGACTACATTAAACTAAAAATGTTCTGCACAGCAAAGGAAACCATCAGGAAAATTAAAATCAACCTACCAAATGAAAATATTTGCCAACCATATACTGGATAAGGGGTTAATATCCAAAATATATATTAAAAAAAACTCATATAGCTTAATAGCAAAAAATCCTAACAATTAGATGTAAAATGGGCAGAAGATCTGAATAGGCATTTTTCCAAAGAAGACATACAGACATCCAACAGGTACATGAAAAGATGCTCAATATCACTAATCTTCAGGGAAATGCAAATCAAAACCACAATGAGATGTCTCCTTCATCTGTTAGAATGACTATAATCAAAAGGAAAAGAAATACCAAGTGTTTAAGAGGATGAGGAAAAAAGGGAACCCCTGTGCACTGTTGATGAGAATATAAATTGGTGCAGTCACTGTGTAAAACAGTATGGAGGTTTCTCAAATAATTAAAAATAGAACTACAACAAAAAGATGCAGCAATTCCACTTCTGGGTATTTATCTAAACACTAACTCAAAAAGATATAATCACAGCCATGTTTATTACAGCATTATTTACAATAGCCAAGATATGAAAACAACCTAATTGACCATCAATCATTGATGAATGGGTGGATAAAGAAGACATATATATATATATATATATATATATATATATATATATATATGTGTGTGTGTCTATATATACATATATATATAGACACATATATATTTCAGTCATAAAAAAGAATAAAATCTTGCTGTTGCCATTTTTGACAACATGTTTGGACCCTGAAGGCATTATGCTAAGTGAAATAAGCTCATAGGTACAGAGAACATATTGGTGATTACTAGGGGATGGAGGGTGGACAAAATGGGTAAAGAGGGTCATAAGGTACAAACTTTCAGTTGTAAAATAAGTGTCATGGGAATGTAATGTACAGCATGATGAATATAGTTAATAATATTATATCAAATATTTGAAAGTTTCTAAGAGAGTAAATCTTAAAAGTTCTCATCACAAGAAAAAATTTTGTTACTATTTATGGTGATGGATATTAACTAGACTTGTGATAATCATTGTGTAATATATACAAATATTGAATCAATATGTTGTACCCAAAACTAATATAATGTTATATATCAATTATACCTCAATAAAATATTGCACTATATATTGAAACATGTCTTAAATAGAAAGCAACATATACATTCATAATACTAAATCACAGAACTTATTAAACTTTTTATTGTTGTAATGACAAACAGAAGCCACTGTAGCTTTCCTTCCCTTCTTGTTCAATGTGTGTAAGCCAGCATCTTAAAATTTAATAGCATGGAGAAACATAATAGAATACTTCACAGAACTTCTTGTCTTTGCTTGAATTTCCTGTGTGGGATTCTACTCCAAAGCCTTTGCAATTTTTCTTTCCTTACCTGGAATATTCTTCCCATAGCTATACATATGACCCCCTCCCTCCCCTTAAGCTTTTGGCTCAAATACTACATCAGTAAGAACTTTCCTAACTACCACATTTAAAATAGCTACCAATCCTCCCCATACCTGTGAATCTAATCCCCTTCCCTGCTTCATTTTTCTCCATTGCACTCATCACCATTTCACATACTTTGTATTTCACTTATTTATGTTGTTACTGTCTTTCTAACTCTGCTACGCCTTAAGTTCTATTAGGGGTAGAATTTTTGTCCAATTTACTCACTGTAGTATTCCCAATAATAAGTACAGTATTTGGCACATTATAAGTATTAAATAAATAACTGTTGAATGAATAAAAGTTTTCTGAGGGCAGCCATGTATCAAGAAAAAAGAAAGAAAGATGGAAAGAAGTGGCATGGTTCTTTACTCACCTTGACCATGCGGGTAATTCATTCCATCTCTTTGGGAAAGATAAAGAGATCAGGCAAAATCCCAGGAATGT
This sequence comes from Balaenoptera borealis, assembly GCF_965194805.1. Taxonomy (NCBI): domain Eukaryota; kingdom Metazoa; phylum Chordata; class Mammalia; order Artiodactyla; family Balaenopteridae; genus Balaenoptera; species Balaenoptera borealis. Next base: position 44,554,005 of record NC_138862.1, read on the forward strand.
TTAGAGAAAATCCCTCTTCACAGAAGCCAGAAGAATTTGAAGCGTTTTTTTTCACATTCTCCAGCTCTTTGTTCTATTAAACCATTAGGCTTCATCATTAATATCATAGGCAACCTGGGTTTTTCACCCTCAGAATCTGGTGGAAGATGAAGTTGTAGAATAATAACATGTATATGAAACTCAGCTTTCCAGCAAATCCTCTAACTGAAATAAAGATGAAAACCAGAAAGTTATTTTTTCAATTTCCTCAAATATTTAAAATGTGTGTCCCTAAGTATATCCTATAAAAATCATTTTTTCAGAAGTGAGCCCTCACTCACAATATCATTTATAGCTGTTAACTTTATACATGATTATAATAAAAGTGTTGATACATTTTCCCAATCCAGAGGAAATTAGAAGCAGCACAGGTGAAGGAGTGAGAATAGTTGGTACAGATCAATAAATACATTAAAGGTAACAATGAATTGCTCCTTCCTTTGCGTGTCTCTACTGTACCTTGTAATTATTTCTTTTACAACCGTTGTCATATTTGCTTACCTACTTTTCCTCTGCATTAAACTGTGAGTTCCTTCAGTGCAAAGGTGTATCTTACACATTCTGCCCATAGTATATCTAGTGCTTAGCTGGGTGCCTGTCAAATGGTGTGCAATGTATATCATTTAAGTAAGTTTTAAGTAAATCAAGCACATTTAAATTGTTAATTGATAATTGTCTCTGCACAGAGACAAGCTGATTTACCTGACCCAATAAGAAGTACCTCATCAGAGCTGCTCACATCTGCTGGTGGTACATTTCAGTAGAACCAAAGGACCTTGAAAAGCTGCTCCAAGGGACAGACAGGAGAGAAGCTACCACCTTCCGTCATGAGAATAGCTTGTGTCCATATCCTTACACATTAAGTACTTTCTGGATATTTTTTCTTTTTTAACATTTTCTTCTTTACAAACAAGTATGTGGCATAGTGTATGGCCTAATTCCCCTTCTGAATGTATGTGAAAGCACAGCAACACTGGCAATGTTTCATCTGGTTCTCTGTGTGCTGAACCTGCCCTGGTTGCAGCCTGGGTTTTTTAGAGGAAACACTGAGTTGGCATTTGGTGTGCAGGTTATTTTTAGGGATTGACAAATGAGGAAGGGATAGAGAAGAAGCAGAATTAGGGAGCAGAAGTCAAGTTGTGATGGGTGCCTATGAAGCATTCATGGCCAAAACCACAGGGAGCTCTGGAGTAAGCATTCATATTTAAAATAGCTAATTGAGAACTAAGTGACCAGGGATTTTAGACCCTGGTTTGATCATTACTTGCTATGGGCCGTTCTGAGGGGGACCTGGCCTTAAGTAAGGTGGCTTTCTACACCTAAGGTAAACAGTGAAGGAGCTTATTGCTAGAGCAAGTCTTTCCTTGGAGGTAAAATCTCACAATACAAATCTTCATCTACTAAAGGCCTACAGGGAGAAAAACATAAATCTGATATGAAAAACTTTTCCTTGCCAGAGAAAATTTCTCTGTCTTTTGAAATGCATACACACAAAAATTAACTGGAATTGCTCATTCATTCCTGAGTGCAATCCTGGTTGAAGTGAAATTCAGTGCAACCTGCCTCCAATTATACATTAACAGGATAAATAATACCTTAAGTTTCAATTGTTATTGTCTTCCCCAAAAAAGAAGTTGATAAGAGCTATATATTGGTGTTTGTTTTAAATTTTTATTAAAGTATAAATACAAAATATAGCTCTAAAATTTTTTATCACAAGCCAAATATAGTACAGTAATTATCTTGTAACCTCTGTTTCTTTCCAACACTTCAGAGATTGCTGATAATCTTTTGCTTTATAATATTAAAGAAATTTAATGAATATGTATAGCTGCAGATGTTAGAAAATTACTGCTGCAGTGAGAATCAGAAGCATTAGACAGACTAATTTGCTTTTTTTAATTGTCAACTGGAAATGCTATTATTTCACAAAATGATGTGACTATATAAATTCAATTAGTGATTACTTTTTAAAAAGAAAAATAAACTTCCGTGATTTGATAAGAAGGAAAGGAGTTTCAATAAGAAAATAGAATGCTTCAGGTAGGAGTTAAAAAGATAACCCATATCTATTAAGATTTTTTACCTTAATCATTGAAAAATATTTAAATAGTATAATTATAAACAAAATATCTATATGTATTGAAAAATTAAGCTCCAAGCTTTAAATTTGTAGTTATTTACATGACTTGGGTGAGATATAATTAATCATAGTGAGCCAAATTACAACTTATTTTGACACAGAATCCGAGAAGTAGCCACTAGAAACTGATACGGCATACTGCCTGGCGTCCATTCTGATTGGTCTATGCACATACTGCTAATTGCTATCTATATAGAGTGTCATCTGGCTTACAGAGTTTGCTGAAAATATGCTGGTGGTCTTCCATACTGAATTCCTTCTATGTATGCTATATGTTGCAATAATATTAATATTAACATATTAAATATGTACCAAAATATATGATTTTTAGGTAAATGCATTCAATATGGTATTATGCAACAGAGAATAAAATCGAAGCATCTCAATTTTATGTGAATTCTAAAAATGATTTGATATCAATCAGATCTTTATGAACCATCAAATTGAAGAGTTCATTTCCCCAGATTATACTCCATGCTTTCTTGCCTTTCTTTTTCATGCCATTTATTTTGTGTGCACTGAACTGTTCCCATATCTGCTTTTTCTCTGCATTTCCAATCTTAATTATTCTTCAAAGGCCAGCAGAAATGCTACTTATTTTACAAAGATTTCTCATCCTTCAGCTGATATTCTCTTATAACTTTGAACATCCAACCCACTTGCACTCTTGTACTATCTACTTTATACTAAGTAAGTTTTGTGAAAGTCATCTTTCTTACCAGAATATAATCTCCACATTGGCATGAAGAGTTTATTTTCTGACTTTGTCTCCTACATAGCAACAGCACAATGCCCATTATAAGTACTTATACCTTGAAATCATTACATTTTAAATTTTTGACATTGAAATATGAAACTAAAACATATTAGATATATATTCACCTCATTTATAGTAGAATATATTTTATATAACTTTTGCACCATAAGAAACATTTGATTATAGTTATTGTGAACTAACAAAAGTAAAAGATTAGTACAATTGTGAGCAATGTCCAGAAAGTTGGCAATCAATGGAAAAATGCATTCTAATGACAACACAAACTATAGTAAGAGAGTTCTTTCTATATCTGGGGATCCAAAGACATTTCATAGACTAAAATTCATGTGCATTATTAATATTTTGATTTACAGGACTCATCTATTTCCCAGGCCCCCAGGCACATGTAATACAAGAACATCATTTTAATTAAGATAACATTTGAAATTCAAGAGCCAAGTTGGTCCCTTTTACATTAATAAGTTCATGTTAAATAGATGCTATATATCAATTTCAGAAGGTTTACAAAGACAGAATTGTAAATGAATTTCAAATAACTGGGCCTAGGGTGAAAAATATCATTGTTTTCAGGTGCTTCCCAATATTTTCATGGAGGAAGTTTCTTCTTTCTCTCAGATGAGATGTATCAGAAGATTAACCCTACAGTAAAACTACCTAGCCACAGTCATCAATAATAAAATGCTTGATTATATAATAATGATTAAATTATTTATTTATCCCTTGGGATTAGCAGCAAAATGTCACAATTCATACATAATCTATTACACATGGTTGTTTAGAAGATGAATTAGTATTCATTAAATTGTTTTAGATTTAAGAATTATGATTTTGCATAAAATAGTTCATAGAATTTTGCATACAATAGTTCATAGTTCATAGAATCATAATTCAAGAATTATGATTTTGCATAAAATAGAACATAAAATAGTTCTATGATACTATGATATGAACTAGGGTTAAGAAAATTGATATTAATTATTCTTTATTTTAAAAGTTCAAATGATATCTTCAGGTGATCAGGACACACATAGCCAGTAACATATCTTATCCAAAAACCGGTGTTAAATATTACTTGAAAATATCGCTAGGAAATATAACCACAATACTATTACTGAAACTTTGGTTCACATAATAGAAGTTAAAATGCCAAAATGGAGTTAAGGCTTAATAGACAACACAAGATTAATTTAATGTATTCTATCTGTTATGTGTCAAGGACAATTTTAAAGGAGAATAATCAAGAACTTGCAGAGCAGCAACCCATATCATGATAATGCAAAAAAATCACTTCTGTGAGAAATTTTTATACAAGCATCGTTTTATATTGCTAATAGAAATAAGCAGATGTTTTAAAACATGAAACATTTACTAGGTTATGATTTCACTTACCAGTTAAATCTAAAATCAAACACTCATAACCTTACTCAAAACTTTATTATTAATATCCTTAATAAGACATCATTAAGCAAAGACAAATATAAAAAGATTTTAAAATTGATAAAGTAACAATTATATTATTTTATATCTTACAGAAAGTTAAAAGAAATCCTAATATTTACTCTGGTATATCTATCCACTAAAAATAATTGAGCTATCAAGCCAAGTAAAGACATGGAGGAACCTTAAATCCAAATGAAAGAAGCCCCATCTTAAAAGACTGCATTCTGATGATTCCAACTATATAACCACTGATCCTTCAACTGTTTCCATAGTAAAGGTAAAACTATAGAAACAGTAAAAAGATCAGTGATTGGCATAGTTTTGGTGAGAAGAAGGGATGAATAAGTAGAGTACAAGGATTATTTGGGCAGTGGATCTACTCTGTATGACTATAATCATGGATATTTGTCATCATACATTTGTTAAAACCCATAGAATGTACAAAGTCTAGAGTGAACTAAATCTAAATTACGGACTTTGGGTGGTAAGAGTGTGTGTGTCAGTGTTGGTTCATTAGTTGTAGCAAACGTTCCTCTCTGGCCTGGAATGTTGTTGATGGTGGGGGAGGCTATGCATGTGTGGAGAGAGAGGATATGGAAAATACACTGTATTTTCTGCTTAATTTTGCTGTGAATCTAAAACTTCTTTAAAAAATAAATTCTATATTAAAATAAATAAGCAATAATATAATAATAATTAAAATCGGTTTTCAAAAGACATGTAGCTAGAAAATGACACTGCCATCAGAGTTACATAATACAATTGCATGTAAATGTATTGATTCATTTTTCCCTAACTTTCAATTATATAGACATAGGGGGCTGGTGAAATAGATAATAGGTGGTTTGTGATTTACAGATCTTAAATTTGGTGGGACAACATCAACTAATAAAATTTTTTTCTAAGTAAACCATCCAAGCAGTTTTTATTCATTAATATTCATAAATACACACAGCAGCTTCATTAGAGATTTCAATTTTCCCCTTCAGTTTGTACGTGGAGTATCTCAATAATGTTGAGCCTTTTGCATGTCACGATATAGGAAGCAGAGATCACTCCTGCACTGCTACCTACATTTACCTGCTAGAAGTAAAAAACTGGCTAAGTGGAAAAGATTACCATATATAATTTCTCTCTTCTTCTGAATGTACGCAATGTAACAAGAGTGACAGACCTGAAATTGCAATCACCAAACAAACCCAAGGTTGCTTTTGGTCACTTTCCTCGGCAAATATAGCACAGAGGACATTGTCTGTGAATTGGAAGGTCATCAAAGAGGAGGCGCTGAAGTCTTATTTCCCTTATTAGTCACTTTTAAATTTAGGTTTTCTAAAGCAACATCTAAAGGCATAATATCTACATAGCTCATAGCTCCAAAATCTACCATCCCCCCTGTTCATCCTTATCTGAGGACAAGCTCTCTTCCCGCACTAAAGTGAACAGAAGGAGGTCTTGGACAAACAGGCCGTGGTCTGTGAGCTCACATTCCATGGACTGGAACTGTTTCACACATGTTAGGATGATTCAACCTTGTTAAAAGAAATTGGGAATTTTGCATAGTTTGCTGACTGCTTTCAGTGTTAGCTGCATTGGTTGTTGCTGTGGATTGTGTGATTATAAAGATGAAACTGCTTTGTGTTACCGGCTGTTGCCATGCTGCTGTTCTAGCTGCAGCTATATGTGCAGTTGTTATAACTGAGAAGCAGAAGGGTCAAAAGAATTAACCCCACCTCTGTAGAACTGACCAAAAGAGTGTAAATGGTATAAAGAAGGCATTAACTTCATACATTTATCTTCAGTTAAGGTTATGACAAACAAATTATAACATACATTCTTTATAATTTGGGGGTAAAGTCATGTAATTTCAAATCTACATGTCTTTAGTCCAAGAAAGTGTTCATTCTCTGTTTCAGGAATACTGACAGAGTTCATTTCTGAATGAGAAGAATTTGCTGTGGTGGGGAGGTATGGTCAGTGGGGGAAGAGGGAATTATTAATGTAATTAATACAATTACCTCCACACAGTTACATAACTCTTGTGGATTTTGAGAAATTGTACTCAGCTACTTTGTATAATTAAAATGAAGATTGTCTTTCATTGATACAGTGAGTTCTCCTGAATAATTTTCAAGACTTAGTCGGTGAGCCAGATTGGAACTAAAATCTGTTCTTAAATGTTTCTGTTAATTCTCTGTCAAAAATAAATAATACACATAATTTTATATGTATATGATCTTTGAAATGTATCAGCGTGGGTGTGTGTGTGTTCATGTCTGTGTGTGCACACGTGTATTACCCCTTAGTCCTAGAGGACATGAATAAATAAAGATAAATTATTTGATGTTTATTGTGTAAAATCCCATATATATATTTATATGGTTTACTGGTCATTTAAAAAATAACATTAAAGGGCAAAATTAGCAATACCCAGGATAATCCAGTATAATAAGTCTGTTTTATGACCAGCTGATTATTAGCCTTAATTGCATCTGGAAAATTCATTTATAGCAGTTCATAGGTTAGTGTTTGACTGAATAACATTATGATAGAATAATAGTCACCCAAAAGTATCTATGTCCTAATCCCTAGAACCTGTAAATATGTTATCTTACATAGCAAAGGGAATTTTGCAGATGTGATTAAATTAAGGATATTGAGAAGGGGATATTATCATAGATTATCTGGGTGGGCTGAGGATAATAACAAGAGTCCTTATAATTGAAAGAAAAGGCAGAGGGTCAGAATCAGAGAGAGAATTGAAGATGCTAAACTGTTACCTCTGAAGAAGGGGCCACAAGCCAATCAATACAGGAGGCTTCTGGAAGCTGGATAAGAGAAGGGAAGGACTCCTAGAATCTCCAGAAGGAAGATCAACACCTGCCAGGGACTTGATTGAGTACAGTGAAATCCATTTCAAACTTCTTACCTCCAGAACTATAAAATAATAAATTTATATTATTTTAAAAGGCACTGAATTTGTGGTAATTTGTTGTAACACAACAGGAAACTAATACAAACATCTTTAGAATTCTGACTCTGGAATGAGCTTCCTTGAATTAATTCCTGGTGGCCAGTGATCTATTCTCTGCAGATAATCCAACGTAAAACAGAGCAAAACAAAATAAATCTGGTTATTGGTATAGTAATGGCTAAATTAGTGTTCCAGGCACATTACTCAATATAACATACAATATCTCTTTAATTTCATATTAGCTCTATTTTCATGTGAGAAAACTGAGCATCAGAGAATTTAAGTAGTTGCTCACAGTCACACAGTTAATGAAATGCAGAAATGAGGATTTTAAACCAGATGATTTGGCTTTGAGTCGTAGTAGTCTTAATCGTGTAGCATAATCCCAGGTGCTTTCTTGCTTAAGACACTAACCATTTTTAGAGGTTTCTTGAGGAACTTAAAAATATGCTCTTATGTCCTACACGAAAACAAACTTGCATGTTCCTTGCATACAAGTTACAAATTTAACATATGCACTTTAAAAAAGTAAATTAATTGGTATTTTTGTCTTAGTTCTGCCTTGATAGATATCAGAAAGCTATTGATACTTCTGAAAGGGATGGTAGGACCGAAACAATAGGATTAGTCAAAATTCTGTTTAATAAAGAGCTTGATAATTAAATTCCCTCCTAGGGCAGTGCACTCCAAAAACTTTCCTTTTTACTACACAGACAAAAAATGGCTTACCTTGTGAAGATATTAACCCAGAGAGGATCTGAACTTGGGGCATCAGAACCAACTGGTCTCAGGAGAGAAAGGCTGGGCTGGATATCCTCGAGCATATCTATTCCCCTCTTTCCCTCCTTTCTGGATAGTGATCAGTAGCACACAGACCACTATGGAGTAGCATTTTCAATTCAACAACATTCTTCAGGTCCTGGTAACTGCTCTCTCTCCCCTTGCATGTTGATTCCTAGGGATGGTGATAGATCTCAAATAATTTTACTAATAAACTCTTTTTAATTTATCCTGTTTAAGTTTTCCATCTTTTCTCCCTAGGACAATGACTGATAAAAATTTAATAAATATGTGAAGTTTAAGTTAAAGTCAGCCTGCTGTGATCCTAAGAACCTTTTCCAAAATTGCTACCAGAGACACGAATAGAACCACATTTGGAGTTGACTGGAAGATTCCTTTTTTGAGAAGTAGGTGAAGAAAGTGAAAAGATCCTCAGTTATGAAAAAATATTGATTCCCAGCCTTTCACATTGCAATGAAACAAGCCAGTGGATGAAATTTTACCCATAATCACACAGATTTCATTCAGCTTTTTAGTACCTCAATTTTAAATATATGGAAAAGTTTGTGATCAGTGAGTATTAGAAAAAGAAAACAATATTTTCTACCATAAATACAGAAAATAAAACAAATAGAAAATTCAAGGAAACAGAGAAAATACCAAAGGTGACAAAACAAAACAAAACAAAAATCCATTTATTTAATATACCAAGGTATATAAGATAACATACAGCATCCACTAAAAGAGAGAAAAAGAAAGAAATCTGGAGGAAGAAATATTCCAACAACAGGAAAGAGTCCGTAAAAAATATAATAGCAGAAATAAAAGTATTCAATCAGCTGGCTGGAATAAGAAAGCAATGTAAAAAGGGATAAGATAAACATATTACGGATTCAAGTAGAATCCTAGCTATAGTAACAAAGAAACACCAAAATTTAATGTTTCAAACAAATCAGATGTTTATTTTTATAATAATCTATAGTGTTTATCAGACTTTGCTACAGAAAGTCATGGAGGGAACCCAGAGTGCAGAGTACAATTCTCATCCTAAATATGTGATTTTCAAGGTTGCTCATAATTTCAAGTCATCAGAAGGGAAAGGAATGAAGAACTCCATGGTGAGTATCTTTCAAACAAGTGAAACCACAAGTTTAGACATTTCTTTTGCTCACATTCCATTGGTGAATTTTTATGCCATGGCCACATCAAGAATCAAGGAAGACTGGAAATATAGTTTAGCTGAATAGCCAATGATTTCGGGGATTTTTATTTAGTAATTAAAATAAGTGAGATTCTCTATAGAACAAAACAAGCAAACAAACAAGCAAACTGATATCAATATGAAAGGAGTTCTAAAAAAAAAAAGAGAGAACAGAGAAAATGCAGAGATCATATCAATAAAGAACTAATTCAATAAATAGTTTCAAAAACGTAACTCGTAACTCAAAACTAGTATGGACACAGTTGTCCACACTGAAATGGTCCACCACAGAATATATTGTAAAACATATTTGTGAAAAAAGCGTGTATCATGATCATGATTTTATAAACAGTAAATATTGGATTTAGCAAACAATTGTGATATGTTGATATTGGTTGGAGGTGATGGAATGTATGCCTGCAGAGTCAAATAAAAGAATTAAACACTCATTTTTCATTATAGATATTCATTTAAAATTGTTTGAGAAATCAATACACTTCAGCTTAGTCAAGTTATTAAGAATTATGGAAGTAGGTAAAAGAAGAAATAGCTACAGGCACAAAAAGTTAGTGCCTCTGAAGGGTATAAAACTTATGGAAAATAACTGTCAAGAGACAACATTTAAAATTTGGGGTAAAGGTCACACAGAAATGTATAGGTTGAAGTATAAAAAAATGAAACCTAGTGTTTAAGACAATTGAGCATTTACCATGATGGTCAATTTTATCTTAAATAGAAAGCATCTCACAAAGTATGTAAACTATCCTTCCTTTTAAATTTAAGGCCTAGGATTTCTGATTTAAAAAATAATTATTTTAAAATTAACGGTATAGTCCTAGAAAGCATTATATATCGGCTTTGGCTTTTGATAGTTTAAGGAGTGTAATGAAAAGTATATTTTTAAGTCAAGTCAAGTAAAAATTTCCAGTCTTACATGGCTATTTTCATTCTTTATTACTTAAATTGCACCAAAAACTAACAGCTGTCCCATTAAACTGGGAAGCTTTAATAATAAATGTTGAAATTTCTCAATTATATAATTGTACCTTCATTCCAATCACCATGTAAATGTCCATTTAGAAATGTCTAATATTTGTTCACATTCACACAGATTAGAGAGAAATCAAATTATATAAAAGTATGTCACTTTCCAAGAATTCATATTCTGGGAATGTAATTCTTATTAGGTGAACTTATATATATATTATATATAATACAAATGTGTATATATATAATAAATTATATAAATTGTATAAATATAATTTTTCCCCATCTTTGGACTACCTTCTGGGACAAAATCTACTTTGTGTTTTAGTCCAGTTTTCTCAATCTCTTCATGCAAATGACACAGCACACATGTTTAAAAGTACATATCAATGATTTTTTAAATTTCTGTTCTTTCCCTATTTATCATGATGTTGAGAAAGGGAACAGTCATCGTTGTAGCTGCTGATATGTGACATTGGAATCTGTAGCTGTGCATATCTCTATCTATCTATCTATCTATAGACAGAGAGAGAATTACATATATTTGTAACTCAACATATAAAACAACCTGTCCCCAATCACATTGGGGTAAATTTCTACAACTGTGGAATACTCATTTCAGGTTTGGTCCTTAAACTAAGCAGAGCACAAGAGTAATTGAGGTTTAAAAATACACACCTTTCAAAATTCTCTTTCATTAAGTCACTGTCCAACCTTGAAGAAGTTATTAGGTTTTCTGATTCAACGTTCCTTCACCTGTGAAATTGAAATAATAATATGATTTATTATGGAAACTTCTTTTGTCCAGGCAAAACCTCTATTTCCAGGCACATCTCTTCACCTTTTATGATTTAATTTGGGCTGTATAACTGGTTCATGGATGATGAACATTAGGCATGTGGTCACTTCTGGCCAAAGCATCTTATTGCTAGTGTGAAACACAACAGGGCTCAATTATTGTGCTGTGGCACCGGGAAAGCACTTGCCATTGAGATTTTGCAGTTGCAGATTAAAGCAACCAGAATCATGGAGCAGAGTGGTCCTAGAAAATCACTTGGACCTGTGTCCAACTTTATGTGAATAGGGAATAGATGTTTGTTTGTAGAGCCACTGTGATTATGGAGCTATTTTTACCACTGGATAACTTAGCCTATATTGACTAAAAGTTATCATATTTTATGAATTTATTCTGTATGATCTAAATCTAGTTTAAATATTTTACTTTGATTTCTTAAATTCTAATGAAGTACATATTTTCCTGTACAAAAATAGAATTACAAAACATAAATAGAAGATATTTTAATTAGTATTTAGTCACACCTGTCTACTTCATAAATAAGCAAACATGTTTATATGGGCACCAATAATTTTCCAACTTGGCAAAATAACCAAACTGCAGCCTAAGATAAAGTTTACATTTCTCTTGGGATGAGATTCAGAGAGAGAGGCAGGAAGACAGGAAACAGAGACAGAACATGTAATGCTTTAAAAGGCTGTTTCTATAAACTGGAGCTTGTCAGAATCTATCCATATATTCCTGACATTTATAAGCTTTTTATTGACTTCTACAATTAATTTTAAGGCAACAGAATGAGAAAAAATCTACTTTTATGTAATATGTATGGAAATAAGATGTATTTTTGTCACAAGAGTAGGAAATGCATGGTCATAATCATGAAGATAAATTTTCATGATATAATTACTTGTGAATTATTATTACTTGGCTTATCAATACAGAGGAAGATTGAAATAACCAAATGAATAAAAGGAAAATCTGGTATATATTTTGTTTATTGTTGAATGCACACTAAACAATATTCAATGAAAAATATTAATACTCTAGTATAATTTCTATACAGTTCATTTTCATTGTCAAAAGTAAATTGAATTACATATGTAATATATGTTTTCAAAGTGTTAAAGTGACTTGCTGGAAGGCTCATTAAAATGAAAGGTCAAAATGAATTAGAAGACATTTAAAAATCTTTTTCATTAATTTTTAAAAAATTAGGTCTTAAAACCTAACAATTGAGAAGCTTTAGGTCAGAGGTGAAGAAACTATTGTTGTTGACCTAGATTAAGTTTGAAAATATTCACTGGGGCCAAAAAATAAAAGTTCTTAGTATCCTTCTGAGTGATTAATTATTTTCAGTATTATATTTTCTATCAAATTAAAACAAATTGAATGTGAGTTAGGTATTTCATGTAGAAAAAGGGTGTTAGTAATTAAAATAAGTGAGATTCTCTATAGAACAATCAGCTTAATGCCAAAAAAGGATATGAAAAATACAAATTTTTCTTTTAGAATTAAATGAAGTTGACATTATTCTTATGATTTTAGACCATTATGTCCATAATATGAGAACGACTGAGTTACATATTTCATTCGTGACTTTCGCTAAGTACTTTTCATATTGTAGTCTTCTGTTCAACATTTTTCTCAGAAAAGTCTTAAAATAGTTCTTAATGAATGGATTCTTACAGTTGATCAAATACTGGTAGTATTATCCCATAGAAAATAACAAGCAAAAGGAAGTTTCTTTTAAGAAATCCAAGACCAGGGAGGAAATTGTTTCCTTAAAGCTCATTGTTGGAAAGCAGCCTGGATTTTTCCAAATTCAATTTAGGTATGAAGACAAGCATTGCTCTGGGCTTTAACAAAACATAACTCAGGTCCAAATGAAAATCCAGTTTCTTCTAAAACTACTCTCCTATTTTTTAAATGATTTTCCTAGAAGCATACTTGTTTATTTGTATTGAGTAAATTTTAAATTTGCTACTGTGTATGTCTGATCATTATTTTAAAATCTCTTTGAAAACTAGATACTTGGAAAGAACCATATCTAATTGTGAAAAACTATGGTTAAGGAATTCTATACAACTCTTTACTACAGTTCAGTAAGACATTTACATTAAACATGTCATTGTGTTTAATTTCCAAAATCAAAGAAATGAATAGAAATTTAATTTTAATATGAGACTTTTATATCTAACTTGATTTTTAAGTATATTTTCACTTTTAAATACTGTATTTTTAATTTTTAGATTCCTAGGCCAAAAAGGGATTTGTCATTTTGAAAAAAATATATTAGTGAATTGCATACATATTTTTCATCAGACGTATTTGCATATAGTATACTTCTTAATTCAAGCAAAAGAACACAGCATATTTGTATTAGTTTAATGGGGTTGCTGTAATGAAGCACCACAAATTAAATAGCTTTAACAGAAATTTATTTTCTCACAGTTCTAGAGGCTTAGAAGTCTGAGACCAAGGTATTGACAGGGTTGGTTCCTTCTGAGGACTGTGAGGGGGAATCTGTTCAGTGCCTCTCTGCTAGCTTCTGGTGGTATGTTGGCAATCTTTCGCATTCCTTGGCTTGTAAATGTGTCACTCTGATATCTGCCTTTATGCTCACATGGTGTTCTCCCTGTGTGCATGTCTCTCTGTGTCCAAATCTTTCCCTTTTCATAAAGACACAGTCATATTGAATTAGGGTGCACCTTAATGGCCTCATCTTAACTTGACTATATATGTGTGTGTGTGTGTGTGTGTGTGTGTGTGTGTGTGTGTGTGTGTGTATACGTATATGTGTGAAATATGGCCCTATCACTTACCACATTCACAATCTAAGTTTGAAGGCAAATATTGTCTGGGGTAAAATGAGAAATCAGTGCATAGTGACTTAAAGTCAATGGAAAAATAAGTTCGGGTGTGGGGTTGCTGTTCTGTCTTTCTACCTGCCTCATCTGAGTCCCCATAAACCTGTGTTTATTTACAGATGAAATGCAAATAATGAGAGCATCTGCCTTATTGTGTTGCAGTGAAAAACTCAAATGCATTAAGCATGCAAAGTTTTTAGCAATATGCCTGGGATATAGTAAAGGGTTTACTAAATAATAATAATGATAATATTAACATAGCAATAATAATAATAATTAGTATTAAGTCAAGAGCAAATCCACGAGTACCAAATTTTAGGTGTTTAAGGCAATAAATATGTCATCAGTGTGCAGTGGCATATTTCACAAAGATTTCATAGTAAAAAGTTAGGAAATTAATGGTGTTGATAGTTACTAAAACAAATACCAATCCAGAATTCAGTCTCTCTACTTGGTTCTTCTCACAGGCTCTGCTTTGCTTTTAAGTCAGAAACCTATGAATCATTCTTACAAGTTAACAAGGTTTTCTGATAAATCATTGAGGGCATATTCCCCTTGAAATACTGTTGCTCATATATGCAGCTAGTTTATTTGGATCACATAAATTCTTTGGTCTAATTGGATAAAGGATGAAATATTACTCAAAATGAGAAGTAAAAATGATTTTTTATGCATGGAAGAACAAAATTCAATGTGGTATTCAATATAATGTTTAAGCTACTTTTACTGATAGTTTGAAAGAATATTGAATGTACTATAGGTGAAAAACAAGATTTATCCATCAGTTCTTTATCAGAGCAATATTATACCTTTCCATCCATTTTAATTTGTCTTTTACCTTTACATATTACCTAATTAGTTAACACTTAAATCCGGGTTTGTGGTCTCTAAAAGTGCCGTGAAAAAGGTTTAAATAATTCAAGTTGAGTTGTAAAATTGCGATAGGCCAGGGTAGATTTTAAATTTGAATTCAATTTCAAGGTCAGCCTATAATAGAGAGCATAATGGAAGTGCTGTGCCACCAGAGATGTTTTATTATTTATCTTGGAATGTAAATGACATGCTGCACACCATCAACATAAGCAATTCACAAAAACTGTATTATGGGCATGAGGGTTATTCATTAGAGTAGGTGTTTGACTTGCATTGGAGGGTGACAGTTTGTGCCGCTCTGTAAAAATTTATTTATTTATTTATTTCTCTCCACCAAGGTCATTTCAAATGTTCACTGTTTTCAAATGACCTGTTAGGGTATAATATAAGCATTTCACTAAAAGTTCATTTCTCTCCTGCCTTTCCTTTGTACACATTCCTCATTTTGAAGCTTTTTTACAATTCTGGGATCAAGTTTAGTGAACCAGCTCTAGATCTAGACCACCTCCCTAAAGTAAGAAAAGATACAGAACTAAGTTTGTGTGTCTTGCCAGAAGAAGCAAAGGACTCACTCTAAACATGACACTGCCTTTGTAGATGTATCATATTTTGTAGTCTGGAGACTGGTATTTCTATATTCTAGAACTGATTATACTTTGGGAAGAAACATAGCAGTAGAACACATTAAGATACTAAAGTAAATAACTTTATTTCATTTCATTTAAAAATATTTCATTCATTTAAAAGTAAAAATAAACTTTTTCACAAATTGTAATGTTTATATTATCCAAAGTGGCAACCCTTTCTAATATCACTCCAAATGGAAAACCAAATTAATAATTAAGAGAATGCTTACAAAGCATCACTCTAAAGCAAGGAGAAATGACTTTGGAGAAATATTCCACCCAAGCAATTATGAGACTTGTTAAAACAGTCCTATCCTTATCCTGAGAACATAGTGTCTATTTTTCCAGGATTTTGCTGAATAAGTTGTTCATTTCTGACTTTTACGCTTTCCATTCTCTATGATTCACTCTGACAATTTCCTTTAATCACATATTAATTTTTGAATCAGGGTTTAATAGGATAAATTAATTTTCCCATGTGATGTTACAATTATATTCTAATTGTGCTTCTTTGAGATTAAAATTAGGTCACTTTGATTAGAGTTTTGGGAATCTAAGACATTAAAATTTCCTTTATTTAGCCAATTGGATGGCTAACCACATTTGTGTGTGAATTTTAAGTTTAAACCTCAGAAGTCATCCATTGTCTCTGTAACAGTGAAAATACTTGTGGGACCCCAGATTGAATACAAAATGTATTAGAATTCCAAAACCTTAAACAAAATAAAAATTTCAGTGTGCCCCAGGAAATCATAAAAACGCAAGAGCCTGCCATAAGACTAAGACAAATGTGAAAGAAAATAAGATTATTACAGTATAAGGCAACACAAATTGTGACAGTAAGATCTCAAATATCCAGCAGTTTATGAGTGACAAAGTAAATAAACACAATTTTCAATTTTGAAAATATTTAATAATGGACATGATTCAATCATTTTTGAATTAGGAAGAAAGAAGTAACTCAAAAAATATATCTAAACATCAAAAAATTATTATTATTCTTTGGGATATTATATATTGAATTTATGAGTTACTAGATCTGCAATAGTTTAGGACAGATTAATAAACATAAATTCTTACTGCATTAGATGGAAGCAATAGCTAAAACATTTTAATTTAAAACCATATTTTTCATCACTCTTCTGAGTACTTCCTTACTATTTGGGACAGAAAGATTTCCCACACTCATTATGTATTGATACTTTCCTTTTTTAAAAAATGAATATTGAATATCAAGATTATCCCAAGTCTTTATTTTAAATATCAGATTACATGTCCTATATTATATATTACGTGTACATGTTAATGTACATATCCAAATATACTTTCTGTAATATTTGACATATCTTTCAATGAATATTGTGTGTTTTTATAGAATACTCAGGAAAGTAATATAAAATAGAAGTGTGCTTTAAGGAATAATTATATTTAATATAATCAATTAGAGAGAGCATTCTACTTTGGAGAAAACAAAGGGCAATCTTAAGACATTGTATATTTATCCTTTATAAATAATGACAAATATAGCAGTGGCTGAGGTTTTAAAAAAATGATATTGTTCAATTAAATTTCTCAAAGCAGTACTTAAAACAAGCTTCCCCCTTTCTCTGTATATATAACATAAAATATATACGATATAGCAATATATGATATGTATACATATAACATAGAAACATATCTATAACATAGATACATCTATATATTAAATATAGTTTATTAATTGAACATTAATATAAAATTGTAGATTGACTTAAATAGTTCCATTGTCCCACCTTCAACACTATGAAATCTACTATTTTTAACTGGCAAGGATGCTAAAGAAAACTTAATTTATTATAATGCTCTGACATTTCATCTATCACATTTTAGTTTCATCAGGAAGGTGAAAACAGCACATCTCCTTCAATTTATCTTGTGATACATTATAAGATGGCAAGTTGCTATTTTGTTCATTAACTTATAAAAGAGTTAAAATTTCTATAAATAGAAACTATAATGAACGTTCAAGATCATTTTCCGTGCTGAAATAAACCTGCATTCCAATACCTGCACGCCTCCACATATCAGTACAGCTTTGAAGTTCGATAAGGGAAAACATTTGATTAAAACATTTTTTAGAGTATTTTGTTCTCTGGTTAGGGGTGAACCTATTAATTAACAGCCATGTGCCATGCCCAGCATGAAATAAAACTGAGTAAAATTTAAAGGAAACTGATTTATTGTTTTATTTACTTGGTTTTTATTTCATTTACCTCAAACATAAAAAAAAATCACTGTATTCATAGTTAACAGAGGAGAATATAGACAGAATGATACCAGCTTTTGTTTGTGGGAAACATTTCCATCTTTTTCCTTTTTAATTAATTTATTTATCATCATATATGTAATAAACTTTTACCATGTGCTAGGATAGATTCTGGTAGCACAGTAATACATGCAATAAAGAAGTGTAATATATGGCATGTAGCCAGAAAGTGACCGGAGGAGGGTGGCACTGTAGGTAAAGTGGTAAGAAGAGTTCGCATTTGAGCTGAAACCTGACTGGAATGAGGGAGTAAGACATGAGACTATCTACCATGAGAGCATTTTAAGCAGTGGAAAGACAAGAGCAAGGCCATGGGGCAGGAGCATAAGTAACATTTGATGATGAGCCAAAAATGCAGTAGGAGAAAGAGTGGGAAGGGATTAGATTAGAAAAATGGCTTGTGTCTTGTTACCACACACACACACAAATACTGTTAGATTTTAGTCAGAGTTACTCCTTTTCTTTTGCATCAAACAGTTTTCAGCGTCAGAGTTAGTTTGGAATGAATAAGATTGCAGATAAGATATCCAAAAAGTAGATTGTTTTAAAATTGCTCAATCCAAACAACCTACCAATTTGGTGATTCTAGTAAACCTTACAATTAATCTTATAATTAACAGACAAAAATTAGAGTCAGATAAAATGGGTAAGAAATGAATTTTGCTTCATTTTTGAACTAGCACAATGCAAAATCTGCCCTGTATCTGTTTTTTTGGGTCTTATAAAATTATAAAAATTCCAGGGCAATCATCGCCTCATCCTTAAAATCCTTCAGGGGCTCTGGATTGCTGACATTCTCCTTCTTCCAGTTCCACAATCTCATCTCACATGCTCTCACAGCATTTTACAAGTACATTCAAAATACTAAGCTCAAACATATATGATGTGTCAATGTCCTCAAGAAAAAATTGTTATGAGGAACACACCTGTATTTGAATAAAGTTGGGTCTGCTAACTTGTTTCATTGAAGGCGTAGGCACACCATTGAAATCAATGGGCTTTTCAGTAACAGTCTATGGTTATGTAGCACTTGTTTTTGTGTTGAGATTTTCCTGAGGATTTATGGAAGTGGGGCATTGTCCTAGATTGGATACTATCAGGAAGTGGGAATAATACTCTAATTTAGTATCTTAATATTTCTTATCTAGAAGATAGAAAGAGCAATGTGAGGCTAAATTTGTCATCAGTAAGGAAGCAGCAGTAACTCATATCAGCTAGATACAGGAATATTTGGTTATTTTTGTAGTTTGGGCAACATTACTGTTTTCTTTAAATTTGTGCATGAATATGAAGTGGTCTTGTTTTGTCTTGATCCATTGAGTTTCCAGAGGAGTCTTGTCTGATGCTGATGTTAAATTGTTTATGGACAAGAGGACCATGGGCATAGCTGTGAGCGCCATACAAGTTCTTAGCAACACCAAAGCCTTGATGAAAGTGTAAGGCCAGCTCCTGGCTCTCAGAGGCTACTTTCCTATTCCTTTAATATAATTGTCAGGTTTGTAAAATAGCAGTTTGTCTGGTTTCATGGGAGCCCTCAACAATTCTACTATCTAAAAGTGAATATTTAAGATCCAGGTCAGAGGTTTAAAAGAAATCATTTAGGAAGACATCTGGGCTTGGATATTTCTTTGGAGGAAGTCTTCTAATTATAGCTTTATTTTTTAAATTAGTATTGTGAATTCAGATTTTCTATTATTTCTTCTTTCAGTTTTAAAAAGTTTTGCATTTTTAGAAATTTGCCCATGTCTTCTAAATTTCAAATTACTGGAAAAATGTTTCAAACATACTGTTGTATTTAGTACACATTTTTATATTTGTTGATATTTTATTTTCATATTTGTTTTTTTTTCTTGCTCTCTCTCACTTTTTTTCTGATAATTCTGCTAAATGATCTATGTTTTCAGTCATTTCAAGGAATCGAATTCCACTGTGTTGCTTCTTTAGGATATGTTTGTTTTTATTTCATTAATTTCTTCTCCTAAGCTCAGTGGATGTAATTTCCATTTTTTTGCTTTCTATCTTCTTGAGATGGATGTATAGATCATTTTTAAGACATTCTTCTTTTTTTTTTTTTTTTTTGGCCACGCTGCATGGCTTGCAGGATCCTAGTTCCCTGAGGAGGAATTGAACCTGTGCCCTCGACAGTGAAAGCATGGAGTCCTAACTACAGGACCACTAGGGAATTCCCAAGACATTCTTTTCTGTCTTATGCATTAAGGCCATAAATTTTCCTCTTGGTTTATCACAGATTTTGATACACTTTTTATTACTTAATTCAGAGTATTTTATAATTGCCATTAGGTTTTCCTCTTTGATTTTGAGTATTTAAAAGTATATTGTTTAATTTTCAAGCATTTGCTGATTGTTCGTTTACCATGTTATAAACTTCTGGTTTAATTTCTCTATTGCCATTGACCATTCTATAAAACACTTTGTCTTGAGGTTTCAAATTTGCTGAGACTTATCATCCACTATGTTATTATGTGAACATGAAAGGATGTGTATTTTGTCATTGTCAGCTGCAGTGTTTTGTATGTCAGATAGAGTTTGTTAATTGTTGCTTAGAACTGCTGTAAGTTTGCTGATTTCTTTTTCTGTTCATTCTCTCTCAGTGTGATGTGGGGTTTTTTTCTTTCTTTTTCTACTTTGTTTTATTGATTTTTTTGCTTAAATATTTTGAGATTGTTAAAGTGCCTGCATATTTTAAAATATAATATTTTCCAGATTGATTGATTCTTTTACCATCAAATAGTCTATCTCAGCCATGTTATCAGCTGGTCTCTCTATCTCTAGAAATGCATTGTGCCTTAAACTATACTTCATCAGCTTGTCTGCAGATAGTGATTTAATGAAATACATTTCTCTGTCCTTTTATTTTCAACCATTCTTTATCTTTATGTTTAAGCTGTGCACCTTGTAAGCAGCATATATTACTTTTAAACCAATCTGAAAATCTTAGTCTTATAATAGGAGTTTTTAGTACAATTACATTTAAAGCAATGACAGATATATTTGAAATTTATATCTACCAATTTACCATTTATTTTCATTTGCATCACTATTCTATGTTCCATTTTCTTATTCCACTTGATGTATTTTTGATTAATCAAGTATCTAGATATTACCAAATTTATCAAATCGTGCTTGATTAAAATCTAAAACATAATAGATTGTGGTTGATAGAGTACAATAATGGGCCTTATGAATTCCTTTTCTTCTCTTACTCCCATGGCACTCCACACATCTAGATGTGAGTTTAGCCTGAGTTTGTGAATTAATTTGACTATACATATGGCAGAAGTGGCACTGCAGCTTCAGGTCTAGCTCTCAGAAGCAATGTGAGATTATACTTCCTTCCTCTTGGATCCAGAACACTAACAACACCAAATATTGGTGAGGATATGGAGCAACCAGAACTCTCATTCATTGCTGATGCGAATGCAAAACACTACAATCACTTTGGAAGACAGTTTGGTAGTTTCTTACAAAACTAAACATACTCTTACTGTATGATATAGCAATCCTCCCTGGTATTTTCCAGGGGTGGGTGATAGATGAGATGATTAGGCAGAGTGCAGAAGATTTTAAGGGCAGTGAAAATACTCCATATAATACTATAATTATCATACATGTCATTTACATTTGTTCCAACTCATAGAATGTACATTACCAAGAATGAACCCTAAAGTAAACTTTGAATGAGTATGATGTGTCCATATAAGTTTGTCAATTGTAACAAATATATCACTCTG
The DNA here is from genome assembly GCF_965194805.1 of Balaenoptera borealis. Taxonomy (NCBI): domain Eukaryota; kingdom Metazoa; phylum Chordata; class Mammalia; order Artiodactyla; family Balaenopteridae; genus Balaenoptera; species Balaenoptera borealis. The sequence continues at coordinate 44,575,563 of NC_138862.1, forward strand.
GTGAGAAATGTTGATAATGGGAGAGGCTATGCATGTATGGGGGCAAGGGGTATGTGGGAAATATATGTATTTTCCTCTCAAGTTTGCTCTGCACCTAAAACCGTTCTAAAAAATAAAGTCTTAAAAAAATGAAATTGTCTAAAACCAGACAAATGGCTGAAAATTAGTGAGTCCTTTTTTTTGGTGTACTAGCTGAAACAGTCCAAATGTGGAAGAACATCCCCCCAAAATAGGGGAATCTAATCCTCTGAATACTTTCAATCAGATACCAGATGGACATCAGTTTGTGGTATGGAAAAGGAATCCTATATTCAGTGGCAGAGTAGAACCAGAAAAATTCTTATAGGCACAGACAAAACTTGTCAGTAGTGAATTATCCCTATATAACAAATGAGTAATATAATTCTTTGAGCTAGAGTTTTTAATTTTGTCTGGAAGAGATTGGTTAGTAAACAAGAAACCATACCAAAACACAGAATTGTTTCTACAAGTGCATCACTGAGATATTTTTAACTGTGACATTTTCATTAATCTATGCTATAAATTAAGCAAAGGTAAGGTATAATGAATTTTATACAGCATGAGTAAGTACTTGAATTCAGGATTAAACTCATTAAGTTAGACTAATAATTTAATAACTGCTAATATAACTTCTAAAGAAAAAACTTGAAATAGGATTTATTATTTTATCAGCATACAATTTCAAAGCAAGAATGTATCTTAGTACATTAACATTTTCTTTGTAACAGTTCTAAAACATTTACTAATATATGTTTTTCACATAACACACTTTAATTATAATGGCTAAATTTTGTATTTAACCTGTTCTTCCCTGTATTTTCATCAAATATATATATATATATATTTTTTAAACCAGGGCTCGAACCCATGTCCCCTACATTGGCAGGCTGATTCTTAACCACTGCGCCACCAGGGAGGTCCTCTCTCAGTCTTAAAAGCAGAGATAGTTTATGGTTTTTAGGCAGAGTACGGAGGAGACAATGAACTTTCCCTGGAATATCAGGCTGTACCGCACTCAGCCCTCTAACTTACTATCTTGTTTTTTAAGCACCGTGCTCTTTCCAAGCTTCGGACAATCCAACCACAAATATGACTAAGAGGAGCATCAAAATGACACATTTTTAACATACTCCTCCCAATCTTGCCACAATATCTCTCTTTTTTTTTTAAATTTATTTATTTATTTATTTTTGGCTGTGTTGGGTCTTCGTTTCTGTGCGAGGGCTTTCTCTAGTTGTGGCAAGCGGGGGCCACTCTTCATCGCGGTGCGCGGGCCTCTCACTATCGTGGCCTCTCCTGTTGCGGAGCACAGGCTCCAGACGCGCAGGCTCAGTAATTGTGGCTCACGGGCCCAGTTGCTCTGCGGCATGTGGGATCTTCCCAGACCAGGGCTCGAACCCGTGTCCCCTGCATTGGCAGGCAGATTCTCAACCACTGCGCCACCAGGGAAGCCCACACAATATCTCTCTTTACCGGCCTTGTCTTTCCAGCCTAAAAATACAGTGTGGTAGAACTCACATGTTTCAATTAAATATTTTTAATTGATATATAATATATAATGAACAGTAGTAATCATTATTTTTATCATATAATATTAATTGAAAGAAAACTGTGCTCATAATGTTTTGTCAACTATCTACACTCACCTTAATCTGTAGGGCAAGTTCCACATTCAGTAAATTCAATAAAAAAGATTTCTGTTTTTACTCATGCGTTATATGTAGGAACTAGAAAATCTTAATTCACAATTTTGGGTCACTGGAAAAGACAGAATAATGAGCTGACACCATCAGAGAACACTTAATCTTCAAATCAAAAGTGACCAAAATATTATGGAAATTTGTTCTTAATTTCATCAAATGATCAATATTTAATACAACCAGCATGATTTAAGCTTAAATGTTTTAAATTGGGAGATAGTGACAAACAGATCTCTAATTAATTTTGGGGGGCTCTAGAAAATATTTATTTATGCTTTGTTATGGAAATGGAATCACTTAGAACATGCTCAATAACATATTTATGGGCGTATATATGGATTTTTAACCTCTAATCCAGTTAACATCAAGTCCTGGGAAAATCACATGTTGTGTTTTGAATCTCTATCTAGTCTTTTTTTTTTTTTTTTAATTTTAGCATCTTATTCTAACAACATTACGTTTTGCCCTAAGCATGAGAAGTTCAAGTTTTGAGATAGTGAATATATTCCTGAGATAAGACACATGAACAAAATTATTTGGAATCATATTGCATGTATCAATTTTTCAGTCACAGATTCTGATGTAAAAAAAAAATAATTTTATTTTTCTCTCTGCCTTAATCTAGTTTTCTACCTTGAACTCCTATTCTCCTTAGTTGGCTATTTAAATGAGTCATTTTCAGAAAAAAAATATGATTTTAGTGATTCTCAATCATCTCAGGTTTATTACTGAGTCATATTCAGGTGCAAAACTCCCTTAGGTTTTTTATTTTCTTCTCCCTTCCTTTCTATATATATACAGAAATACACACACACACATGCCCACACAAGTATTTCATTTTTTCTGCAAATAATTTTGAACACTTACTAATGTTTTAGACACTGACTACTCAGATGTTGTTAAGAAGACAGTCACAGACCTTAATTTCACAAGACATTATTTGGGAAAGGAGACAAAAACCAATAAGTAAGTAGATGAATAAGTAAGACAAATTCGATAGTACTCTGTAAGTGCTATAAAAATGAAGGTCATGAAAAGTAGATTGGGATCTATTTTGGAGATAGATACAACAGGACTGTGTTCTGACAAGATATAATGAATGGAAATAAATTAAATATAACTACTATATTTTTCTAACAGTTTAATGGTTAGTTCTTGAGACTGGAAAAAGTGAAAGAGAAATTGTAGGTTGGTCTCAGAGGAGAATCAGGTCTGTTTATAAGGCTTGACAATCATTTTAGGATTTTATTTTGTTTTGTTTTGTATTGTAAAGACATACAGCCGTAGAACTGAGAGCATAACAGATCCTATTTGATTTAGGGATGATTGACAGGAAAAACCAAAAAAGTAGCAAATTTTCTAAATTTTACTATTAAGGAGAATGTAGAAAGAAAGAAAGATTATGGGAGTGTTGAATAGATTGAGTGTATTTGTAAGCTTTTGTTGTTTGGCTGCTAATAAGAGAAAACTGAAATAGTAATTTAATTAGGATAGGAGTTTATTTTTCTCTCACATATCCAATTTCCTTTGGACTTCCTGCTGTACCATTCCTTGTGTGACCTTCCATACTCAAGATGCTGTCTCCTAGATGAAATAAAGTCATAGTGTTTGTGTTGCAGGCAGGAAGAAGAAAAATGTAGAGAGGGGCAAAAAGAACCTTTCTTCCTTCCTTCCTTCCTTCCTTTCTTTATGGCTGTGTTGGATCTTCGTTTCTGTGCGAGGGCTTTCTCTAGTTGCAGCAAGTGGGGGCCACTCTTCATCGCAGTGCGCGGGCCTCTCGCTATCGCGGCCTCTCCTGTTGCGGAGCACAGGCTTCCAGACGCGCAGGCTCAGTAGTTGTGGCTCACGGGCCTAGTTGCTCCGCGGCATGTGGGATCTTCCCAGCCAGGCCTCGAACCCGTGTTCCCTGCATTGGAGGCAGATTCTCAACCACTGCGCCACCAGGGAAGCCCTAAACCTTCATTTTTAAGGAGATCTCTTGGAAACCATATCTGGCAATATCTGCTACATAGTATTGACCAGAGCCTAATTTCAAGGGCAACCACATATTGTCAGCAACCAGAGAATTAAGATTTTCAAGTAAGGTACATTACTGCTACTAATGAAAACATGGTTCTGCTACTATTACAAACAGTTCCCCTGAACATCATCCTTTAGATCCATCTGCCTATTTGACATTTGTACTGGATATACAGTAAATACCTACTATTTTTGTACATAAATATATTTAAAACAAATATTTAGTGTTTATTTCTGGATTAACATAGCTTAATATATCCAGCACAGAATTTGTGATCCTTCTTCCCAAACTTCTCATTTATTGGGAACTCCATTGTTCTAGTTGCTCAAGCTTAACAAACTGGGGTTATGGTTGAATTTTTTCCAGCACTCTACCTCCAATGTGTACCTCCTTTTGGTTGGACTTCAATAAATATCCAGATTTCAAACACTTTTTTGACCTCCAATGCTAATACCCTTGTCAAACCTGCATCTGGATTTTATACTAGGAGTCTAACTGGTTTTCTGAGCTTTCATTCTTAATTCTCTCTAGTTTATTATCAATGTAACAGACTGACCTGAGTTATTCTTTAAGAATGAAATTCAGATTATGTCATTGTATTATTACACTTATTTATTTCTTACTACCTTCCTGTCAATCATCCTGTTCACAGGTCTCTGTCCTCCTTGCAATTTCTCCAACAGGTCTTCAATAGTACCTTTGGTCAAAGGTCTGTGGTTAACCTTCTACTTAAAATTGTATTTTCTCAGATAGCCTACAATTTGCTCCCCATATCCCTCAAGAGTTGGCTCAATATTTAATTGTCCAGTGAGTCCTTTCTCTGACCGCCCTATTTAAAATTATAACGTAGCTTGGCATCCCTCTGAATGGCATCCCAATTTCTTTCCCTTTATTTATTTTTCTTCATTTCACTTCATATCACTATTCTATATACCAAAATTGAGTTATTTATCCAGGTTGTGTATGTACATCATACTGGAAAATAAGTTTTATGAGGGGAGGAGTTTTGTGTACTAGAACCCTAGTATCTAGAAGATTACTTATCACATAATAGGCATTAATTAGTTTGTAGATGGATGAATAAATGAAAAGTGAATGAATATATAAGAAAGCGATAGTGGATCTTGCGTAACAGCTACCATTCAATGCCACAGTAGGCAAATGCATTTGCCCGTCAGACATAAAGATAATAATGATGAAAATATAGGGCTAGAGCATAAGGGAGAAGTTGGGGTTGGAATATTCTAGTGTATAGCTGGTGTTCAAAGTAATTGATAATTAGTAAATGCATATAGAGGAAGAAAATTTACTTTAAAAATTCAAAATGTCTACATGACTCCTGAGCATCTTATTTAAAATGTATCTATGTAGAATAAGAAGTTTGAATCAGATTCAATTCACTGAATTCTTATAATTCAGTAAATTTTAAGAATTAACTTATTCTTATAGGTAAATTCCCTTTCAAATCTCAAGTCTGTATCTCCAACAAAGACAAATCATCTATCACCAGATACTGAGTCAACTGTAATCTCTTAGAGACATGCTTTAAATAATTATTATTGATATTAGAAGAATATTTTCTTGAGTCTTTTCCAAATCTATAATTTCATAGATGTGAAGTACAATAATAAGAAAAAATTCCAACACTGTATGTTTTATCTTTCAAATTCATTAACTTAAAAATGAATATAAAACCAAAGTAACCATTTTTAAATTCAGGCTCCAGAAGAAGTAGTCTTGCCTTTTCTAAGAAAGTCTTTTGTGTTAGAGGTTTCATAGCCTATATGATTACAGGATAATTTTTAAAGCATTTATTAATAAAACTACCTTCACTAAGTAGAGGATATAGCATTTGCTCTGGCCAATAGGCAATTTTTAGTTAAAAAAATCAAATACAGAACCATCATTAGGACTTCTGGCATGTGTTAGAATTTCCTTACTGATTTTACTAAATCTTATTCTCTTGCATTCACCTCAAAAATATAGCCTGATGAACTTTAAATATTGCTCTGTCATATATTTGATTTAGATAAGGCTACCCAATCATTTGGATACCACAACTAATGCTGCAGGTGCAGATTTGGCTCATTAAAAGGGTAAATTTTCCTCGTTTGTGTTGCTTTTTCATCCACTCCTCAGGGTAGTTTAAGCCGCTGGCTTTGCTTAATCAAGATCTTTACTATTTCATTCATGCTCGTATTAAAGTTATTTCTCCCTTAGACATTGCTGGTGATGCTGTGGTAATTTTCATAATACTGTGAATAACAGTTTCCAGAATATAACTAAAGAAACCCAGAATCAGGATCTTTGTTGGATTCCTCTATTTCAGATTTCTTAACCAGTCGAAAACCATCCAGAGCTATCATTCTAAAGCGGAGAGTGTTGAGTATGTTTTTTTAATAGTACCAATAATTTTGAAAACTTAGACTTTTTTGGTATCTTGTACGTATAGTTAGATCCCAGATAACACAGAGAAATATAATTTAAAATGAATAATGTTGAGAGGGATGGAAAACTTGTAAGTCATTTAGTCCATTACAGATTGAATATGGACATCATTTCCATAACATTTCAGACACTTAAGCCATTTAGCCTTTTTTTTTTCTGTCATGAGAAATGGATGGTACCAATAGATTTAAGCAATGAAATGTCATTGCAAAGTGAAGCACATTTATCAGGCTAAGAACATAAGTATGTTCATAATACTAACTTGGGAATAAAAATATAGGAGCCTTGAGGATCCAAACTCTTTTCCACTTATTTGAGTTTCCTAGGAAGTCATTTAATGAAGTTATTTGAACCTGAATCATGCCTTTGTGTTCTACATTTGTACTTGTTGCTGACACTTGATGTTTCATATTTTTCTACGCAGACTTAGCTTTGTATCTTGTGTGTGCTCGTGTTATTATTTTTGTGTAAATATAGAATATTTAACCTCCAAATTACCAAAATTCCACCATTGTTACTAGCCTTTTCCATTTGTTTAGCGCTTGACTTATGTGTTTCAATAAATTTCACATATAATTTTAATTAATACTATACCTTTATTGTTAAATTTATAATTTGTATTACTATTTGGAGTAGAATTTATTCCCATTTCTATTTCAAGTTGGTTATTGCTGGTACAAAAATAAAATATTAATTTCTGTGTATTTGCCTTGCATCTAGCCACTTTGTCAAATTCCTTTATTTATTCTAGTAGATTTTTTTAAAGTCTCGAGATTTCTGTATAATTTTTTTATCTCACTAGCACATAAGGATGTTTTTGTTTGTTCTTGTGTCATTTTACTATCTAAATTCTCTGGAATTCAATATTGAACTTCAATTTCAATATTTAAAAACATGGTAAGAGTACACATCAATGAATATTTCACATATTCTTACAAATGGTTTCAGAATTCATTGTTATAATCATGTCTGATGTTGCTACCGCAAATAATCTTTATAATCTGGTAAACTTTTCTAATTTAACTTAGAATTTTTATAGAATGGCTGTGGAATTAGTCAAATTACATTTTAAGTACTTATTACTAAAATCACAGTTTTCATTTAATGTGCTAATATAACGAGTTTCACTTCTGTATTTGCTAATATTGAAACTTCTTTCTGATACAAAAGCCTATTTGCTCATAGGGTAATGTTATTCTAATACATAAACCTAAGTTTTATGCATATTTAATTGTGCCTAAAAGCCTTCTATAGTACTTTTTTTTAGTGGGGACATCATTAAATAAACTGATATTTCAAAGAATTGAGAAGAGACTGAAATTTGTTTAGTTCAAACTAAAGATCGCCAATCATTTCCTAAAGCCCCTTCACTAACACGAATAGTGATGTTTGTGTAAATAGTACAGCCAATTCTATGATTCTACGTTTGAAACTGTATATTTGTTGTGATTCCTAGGTTTAGACATCTAAATCTGAACACATACACCTAACTTTGTTTTCTAGTGAAGTTTTAGCTGAGCATTTATATATTGAAATATATTATTATTAATTATCTGTATTCCTTATTTACAGCTCTGATAGTATATTGATTGTGTATAGAAATTGATTCTCAATTAGTGAGTTTTATGCAAAAATAGTAAAAGAAGAATTTTAGAATATGTGTTATGAAAAGTGGCTGAAATACGTTTTGGGGAACAAGGAGATTGAATACATACACAGAGACCCATAAATATGACTATCTTTTTATGGTCATGAAATTAATGTAATTCTAATGTATAAAATTAATTGGGGGATGTTTTCATTTTTATATACTCTAAAATAGTTTAAATAATTTAGAAAAAAATCTTCTTCAGTTGGTCTTGGTGTCTTTGTTTCAATAATTAGTCTTCAATTGCCTTTCCAGTCTCTTTCTGTTACTTGGATGTTAAAGTTTCTGCTTCTTTTGAGGTTAATTTTAGTGACTTATATTTTGCTTTTAAATTATTTATTTTCTTCACCTTTTAAAAGATTTGCCCTGATAATTACATGCAGTAGTTTCTTATCATCTTTGTAATATCTATGGTTATATTTAATCTCTCTTTAGAAATTTTATTTTATCACATGTCTTTCATTTATCTTCTCAAATAAACACTTTCTGAATTATTTTATTATTGTAACATTATTTCAAAAGTAATATACAAGAGAAAAACTTCAGAAAACAGAAATTTCTAGAATGTTACACTAATGATTTTATTACTAGAAATACTAGTAACAGGCTGCTTAAATTTATTTCCACTTTTTTGTTCAGCAGTTAATCATTTTCCTTTCATCTTCTCTCCATGGAATTTTTGATTTTACATTTCTAGTTCTGAAGAGAAACTCTCTGAGATAACAAAAACTCATAAACTCAAAAGAACTGACCACAGTGTCTTGTTTTGTCACTTTAAACTTCTCCTTTGTTCTTGTTCCTCAGAGATACAGAATAGATTTTTATGTGTGTGCATGTATGTGTCTGTGTGTGTTTCTTAACTCAGACATTATTTCTTGTATCTCAGAGTAACATTGCCATAGAAATTCAATAACCATCAGTTGAGTGATGACAAGAAGCAGAATGTAAAATGCTTAATTTGGTGTCCACATATTTCATTTCATATAATTTCAGAAACTGTTATCAATCATTATATTCAGAAATTCAGGTGAAAAAGTTATTTTAATAATTTTAGATTTAGATTTAAATTTGTCTTGGATAACAGAGTCTCAGTAAAAACTGGCAAATAATTTTAACTTTAGATATGTTTTTACTTTTGTCAGAATAACTAGTACCTTACATTTGGGTCCTTGTAATCAATATGATTCGATACAATGGTATAAGTAAATATAAATCACCATCAGATTTATTTAAAAAGTGGTTCAATACATTAGAAACTAATGCAATTCTCCACGATGGGTCTTCTGAATATTTCATATATTGGCAAGATACTTGCATTGAATGAACAAATAAATTAAACATGTCCTCACTTGGCACAACCACCTGAAATAATTGTTTATAAACAAATTAAATCCCCAGAGGGAATTTTTCAGCTAGGATTTGCAGTGAAGAAATATTATTCAATATTTGAGAGTTACCTTTTTTAGCAATAATCCTATTATGCTCTGGGTTACAGTACTATACCTAAAATGATGGAAAATATCTGAATGTAAGTGAAAGGAGGTTAAACCAGTTATTAGAGTATTCTAAAGGCCTTGTACTTGTGAAACAGATAATACAGATATTGATACATTTTTAACTTTGTTAGTTAAAGATTACATGTTAATATCTCATGGATGTACACTATAGGAACAAAAATATATTATCTGTCTTTTAGATCAGTGAAAGGAAAAACAATGGAACAATAAAACATTCAATGAAAAGAAGACAATAAATGAGGTGAAAACAAAGCAGAGGTATAAAAAATGTTGGCAGACCTGTATTCATGTATGTGCATAACAATAAAATACGTAAATGAAATAAATTACCTAGTGACAAGTAGATTTTGTCAGATTAGATAAGAAAATGACCCTAATCCTGTCATATGCTATATGCTATTTATAACAGATATACTACTAACAATTTTAAAAAGAAAAAAAGATATACTAATAATATAGTGACAAAAAAGAATGAAGTAAAAGGGAGGACTTAATTTACAGGAGCTGAATACGTTGTTGAGAGACTGGGAACCTTTTTGTACAAAGAGCTATCTGGTATTGTAGGTTTTGTGGGTTGTGTAAGGTATCTGTTACAACTTCTCAATTCTGCTGTTGTAGAATGAAAGCAGGCATGGACAATACTTAAAGGAATGAGTGGCTGGGTTCCAATAAAACTTTACATAAGGAAGCAAACTATGGATGAGATTAGAAGACCTGAACAACCCTTACTATTGAAACAGCTAAATCGCCGAATGAAAAAGAATGTTGAGCAATGAAAACAGTATGGAATTATGAAACACCAGCTCCCTAAATTAAGCGAAATCAGGAATCCTGGGGACAAATAAATGTTAACCCAGGCTTTGTCTCTGAGAATTTCTGAAAAAATACTATTGTCCTAATACCCTCCCTGGATTACTGGTCTATTTTTGTTCTATTTCATTTCCTATTTTTGAGACTAAATTTTCTATGGTCATCCTTATATACAACCTATCCACATATTCTCTTCTTAAAATATTTCAAGTATGTTTTTTTCTTCTCATTATGATTGATCTCCCCTTGTCAAAGGCAAAAATGACCTTCATATTGCAAAATATAAAGGCCATTTCTCTGTTCTTGTCTGCCTCCTCATCTCTGCAATATTTGGCCTGGGTGCTCCCGCCATCCTTATGGAAATACACTCTTCCTTGCCCATTGGGCCATCCCAGGCTCCAACTTGACTGGAATATCATTACTCTCCTCATGACTCCCCCTTTCCTCTGGAACCTCTGAATGTGGTTGTATGACACCTCTTTATGTTCTCTATCTATAAATTATCTTTAAGGTATCCCATCTAGTCTCATGGATTTAAAAGGCCATCTACCATCCTACATATGCAAATCTTTGCCCAAATGGTTGCCTCAGCCTTGACTTTATTTCCTATGTCTAGACAATGAATATACAACTTGACAATCACATAAAGTTTACATGCCAAAATCAGAAAAGTGTATTCCTGTGCACTGCCTTACACACACACACACACACACACACACACACACACACACACACACACACACATCTCCCTTGCTGTTCCCTCAGTCTTTCTCACAATAACCTCTACCCCATAACCAACTGGTAGTCAAGCAAAAACATGAGATACTTTTGATTTCCCTATTTCCTCCCACACATACCTTAATCAGTTAGGTCTGTTAAGTTATCATATGTTTGGGGTACATATTAGGCTATAATAAATGTTTGCAGTATTATGTATAATAAAGCTGAGACTTGAACAATACAAACAAAAAAACCCCTCAATTTAATAGATACATCTAAACAATGTTGTAATCTATAACAGAGTACAGACATTATTCACTTAACTGCGTATTTGCTATCCCATATCCTCCTTCCCTCAAAAAAGGACTCAATTAATTACAAAACAAAAAAGAATTTTTGTAGGAGCCTACAGACATGTTGATTAATAAGATAGATTATGACACAGGATAAGTCTAATTACATGGATTCTTTCATAAAGAAAATATCATTGAGGCGGCATTCAGCTAAATATAAGAGGAATATTTAGCCATCACTTAAGAATAGACACACAGATTAGTAGACAGAAAGTTGAATTCAGAAAACCCAGGCTAGCTACAGGCTTTTTTCTTAATTTTTATCCCTAATTATATTTATGAATGACAAAAATCTTTTAAAGATAATAAAAAATAAGTGCATTCCTACATATTGGCTGGCTTTAGAAATTAATAAAAACCCATGTTAAATATATTACCAATCAACAGTTTGTCTAATGCTGAAAATATTTTCAAAATATAAGGCAACACCTTATGAGATAAAAAAATTTGATAACAAGAAAGCAATCTTGATCCTATATGCATTAAAGATAAGGTATTTTTAGTAGTTTGAATATAAACAACTTACAGAGAACTTGTATCTGTTTAGTATTGGATTTTATACTTTATTTTAATAATCAAGCAAATAGGGTGACCCATTCTGTGGATATCAGTCAGCCTCTTTCCCCAGCCACTCCTGTTATTGTCCAATGGGCTCATGAAAAAACAGACGTGGTGGTAGGTTATGCATGGGCTCAGCAACATAGACTTCCATTCATCAAGGCTGAGCTGATATAGCCCCTGCTGAATGCCCAATCAGGCAGCAGCAGAGACCAACACTGAGTACCCATTATGACACCATTCCCCAGGGGAGTGAGCCAGCTACCAGATGTGCAGGTTGATTACATTGGATCACTTCCATCATGGAATAGACATGTACTCTGGGTACAGATTTGCCTTCCCTACATGTAATGTTTCTGCCAAGGCTGCCATTCATTTGCATACAGAATGCATTGTCCACTGTCAGAGAGTTCCACAAAGCATTGCTTCAGATCAAAGAACTCACTTCACAGCAAAAGAAATGTGGCAATGGGCCCGTGCTAGTGGGATTCATGGGTCTCACCATGTTGCTCATCATCCTGAAGCAGAAAGATTGATGGAATGGTGGAATGGCCTTTTGAAATCTCAGGGCTAACATTCCTAGCCATCTGTGGAAATGTAAACTTAAGGGCCTATATCTAGGGATCACTGGTCCATTTTATATATTTCATGCCTGAGTTTCCAGCCTGTTGGCTTGCCCTACAAATTTCAGCCTGCTAGCCCCTAAAATCACATCACATGAGCCATGTGTGTGTGTGTGGGGGGGGGGTTTGTTCTTATATACCTCCAAGGTCGTTGTATCCTAGTACTGCCCTGACTTGAAGCACATATAACACTTTCCCTTGCTCCCTTATCTAAATACACTTAACCATTCTTGCAACTTGAAAACACGCCAGGCCTGTTTTTGCCTCGAGATTTTGCACTTGCTGTTTCCTCTGCTAGTAATGCTCTTCCTACATAGATCTATAAAGCACACATCCTCACTTCCATTAGATCTTCCTTCAGGTCTTACTCAAAGTTTGTCTTCTCATGAAGTCTTCTTTAACACACTCCCAAACTCTATTTTCTTTCCTTGCTTTATCTTTTTTTTCTTAGCACTTACTTCTATTTAATTACCATAAAATTTCCTAATTTGTCTCATTTATTATGTGTCTCCCTAATTAGAATATAATCAGGGATCTTTTGTTATTTTCTGTCTCTCCAGAGCCTTGAAAGGTACCTAATACATAGGAATTGATCAAAAATCTTAATTAAATTATACATTTTTACAGCTCCCTGCTATGTGTATATGGAGAACACAAATGGTTGGATTCATCCTGAGCTGGTGATTCACCGGCAAACGTGACAAAAGGAAAGGAAATTAAGGGGGATGAGGTTAGTTGTAGGGAATTATTAAACTGAGAAATCATGGAATCTGTAAAAAATAAGGAGGAAAATGTATATAGGGAGAGGCTGATGGATTGAATGTCATAGAATTGAGTCTCTATGAAATCTTTTAATTTTATGTATGAGGAAACCCCAAATCACAGTTATATTACCTTGCTAAGGTTTAAACACATAACTAGGGGTATGGTGAAAAATTGACTTTTGTATCTTGACTCCTAAAATGTACAACCTCTTATTTTCCCATGGTCATTAACCTAAAAGAGGGAGGGAGAGGGGGAGGGAGAGAAAGAGAGAGAGAGGGAGAGAGAGAGAGAGAAAACATGAGAAAGAAAGTCATGTGGAATTTTATTCCCTAACACTTAAGAAGAAAACCAAATTCTGTTGCTATCATGTGGGCTTAAAATAGCAATAGATGTTTTTATATTAACTTTAAATCAGCATCAGTACTTGAGGGATAATATCCATATGCTTTTATTTATTTTAGTTTACAAGACTAAGAATATGGCATTAACATTACAAAAAAACAAACAAACTGTAGAATTTTTCTTTCATTTTGCCTGCTTATGCAGATGCAATATGATGTGTGTATGCTTCACCCTTACTGAGCTCTATGTATTCTACATGCAATGAAATTTTCTTAAGGAAGAAAGTGAAATTTCAGTGTTTTGGAAACAGAAGAATAATTTTTACCTTTGTCCCCTTATTTTTTTTTAATAACATCTTTATTGTAGTATAACTGCTTTACAATGTTGTGTTAGTTTCTGCTGTATAACAAAGTGAATCAGCTATATGTATACATATATCCCCATATCCACTCCCTCTTGCATCTCCCTCCCACCCTCCCTATCCCACCCCTCTAGGTGGTCACAAAGCACCAAGCTGATCTTCCTGTGCTATGCAGCTGCTTCCCACTAGCTATCTATTTTACATTTGGTAGTGTATATATGTCAATGCTACTCTCTCACTTCATCCCAGCTTACCCTTCCCCGTCCCCGTGTCCTCAAGTCCATTCTCTACGTCTGCATCTTTATTCCTGTCCTGCCCCTAGGTTCATCAGAACTTTTTTTTTTTTTAGATTCCATATATATGTGTTAGCATACGGTATTTGTTTTTCTCTTTCTGACTTACTTCACTCTGTAAGACAGGCTCTAGGTCCATCCACCTCACCACAAAACCTCAATTTCATTTCTTTTTATGGATGAGTAATATTCCATTGTATATATGTGCCACATCTTCTTGATCCATTCATCTGTTGAAGGACACCTAGGTTGCTTCCATGTCCTGGCTATTGTAAATAGTGCTGCAATGAACATTGTGGTACATGTCTCTTTTTGAATTATGGTTTTCTCAGGGTATATGCCCAGTAGTGGGATTGCTGGGTCATATGGTAGTTCTATTTTTAGTTTTTTTAAGGAACCTCCATACTGTTCTCCATTTTTTAAAACGTGCATTCCAGTAGTATCTTACCTGTTCTGAAACAGAGTCCTCTGTGTGTATGTGTATGTGTGTGTGTTACGGGGGGAGGGGTCATTTATCATATCCTGGGTTTCTGTCTTACTTCATTAGAAGCCCATATTTTTCTTAAATAATAAACAAAGGACATTTTATATATCTTCTGCTTTGTCTTTAAACCAGTTCATATACTCTAAAACGTAGTGTGAGAAAATCATGGTTTGACACATAAGTTCTTTTAAAATTGAGACTTGTCTCAATACTAATGTCGGTTTATTGGTATAATATTGGCCCTTTTATTTTCTCTTATACTGTAGAGCAACATGAAATATTGTTTATTCAAGCATCAGTTCAGTGTCCTAAACTTCCTTAACCTTATGATCACCAGCGCCTAAGCAACTTGTGGTAGTAACCCAATCTCCAAAGCACAAATGGTTCCACTGTGTACAGAAAGAGTTAAGATGTCTTCTCAACTGAGTTACTTTCTCCCAGAGAGTGACTTATGGGGTCTATTAACTTCAAAGAGATTACAAATGAACACAAGGAATTGACATGCCTTGTTTGAAATATACCCTAATCTGTTCCATTCAAGTGGGAAGCATGAAATAGATTTGTACCTAATTTATAGGTCCCAAATTATCTGCATTTAATCAATAGTTATTGAGCACCTACTGTGTGAAATACATGAGAGAGTCACACTGGAGAATACTACTACGTAAAGCACACTGTCACACTCCTGGATGATTTACACAGTTGGGCTTTTTCAATAATGTCTGAGGGTTTATAAATCAGAAAGGTGTAAGAAAACATTAATTCCAAAAGGAAGAGAAGGGAAGAAAGAAACAGAC
This sequence comes from Balaenoptera borealis, assembly GCF_965194805.1. NCBI lineage: Eukaryota > Metazoa > Chordata > Mammalia > Artiodactyla > Balaenopteridae > Balaenoptera > Balaenoptera borealis. Next base: position 44,591,023 of record NC_138862.1, read on the forward strand.
CATGCTAAAAGCACTGAACTAAGTATCTTGGTGAACATAAATATACATAATACATTTAAACGTTCTGGGGCTTCCCCGGCGGCACAGCGGTTGAGAATCTGCCTGCCAGTACAGGGGACACAGGTTCGAGCCCTGGTCTGGGAAGATCCCACATACCGCGGAGCAGCGGGGTCCGTGAGTCACAACTGCTGAGCCTGTGCGTCTGGAGCTTATGCTCCGCAACAAGATAGGCCACGACAGTGAGAGGCCCGCGCACCACGATGAAGAGTGGTCCCCGCTTGCCACAACTAGAGAAAGCCCTAGCACAGAAACGAAGACCCAACACAGCCAAAAACGAATATAAATTAAGAAAAAAAAAAAATTTTCAAAAAAATAAAAAGTTCTGAAAATGTCATGGTATGTTGATAATTATGCAATGTTTATAATTATTCAGCATTGTTTAAGTTTAAACATACTAAGGTAAAGTATTGAACTATATGCATTGTCCTAACACATAAAGAGTTATAGGTAATTTCTTGAATTTTAGTGAAATTTTGTTTTCTCTCAAATTATAGGAATAATGAATAAACATTAAGTGAATTCATAACTATGAGTTCTAGAGTCTCAAAGTCCAAGATCAAGGTGACAGCAGGGATGGTTTCTAGTGTGGCCTCTCCAACTTGCAAATGACAGCCTTCTCACTTTGTCCTCACATGGCCTTTCCTCTGTTCCAGAATGGGGAGAGAAAGAGATCTCCGGTGTCTCTTCCTCTTCTTATAAGGACACCATTTCTATCAGATTAGGGCCCTACTCTTATGACCTCATTAATTACCTCCTTAAAGGCCTTATCTCCAAATACAGTCACACTGGGGGTTAAAGCTTTGACATGTAAGTCTGAAGGAGACACAATTCAGTCTATGACAGTAGTGAAAGAAAAAATTTTAAAAGGTATATGACCCTTGTATGATACCCTTTTAAGGAAAAATAAATGTGGTAGGGATGATGATGGCCGAGACTCTTACAGATTATGCCCATGAGATGAAGGCATTAGGAAAGCGCAATTTAGTTGCTGTACAGTCAAAGAAGCTATTTACAATGCCGATAGGGTGAGCTGTGTGAAAGGGAAAATAAATAAGTAATCAGTCACTGTGAAGAATATTAGTAATTTAAATCAAAGCATGGCTATTTATTTGTATTGGTACTAGCATTATTTGTTAATTTACTTTATACATTTTCTACCTTGAAAATATTTTATTTGCTTTTTACATGTAGAATCAGAAATGACCCATGCATATACATACTGTTGCTTTATGAAAATTCTATTTCTGATACAAAAAATTTCAGAGGAAATTTCAGCTTGGAAATGTAATACCTTAAGATTTTTCCTATTTAACATCTTTTATTTCATAACAGAGTTTATGTTCCGATTTTACCACTTAATGAATAAATCTTAATATATTTACCAGCTAAGCACATCTAAGTTATACTAATACCCCACCCCTTTGTTAAGTGTGACTGAAACAGTATGACTGGCAGTAAAGGAAGGGGGAGAGAAAGAATTGTCTAAATTTCTTTAGATTAGAGGAAATGAAGAGTTTGAAAAGGTGACTGTAATAAGATTCCCATCCTGGTTGAAAATAATCAAACAGACATGCTCTTCATGTTTCCCAATTTTGGTAAATTTCTCTTCATTATTTTCCTTTTATTAATTGCTCAAATCCAAGCTAGAAGTGAAATATCCCCTTTTCTTTACTGGTTAACTCCCTCAATTTCTTGTGCTTGCTTCCTTTTCTTGAGGACTACAGCCTCTTTCCAATATCAGGTCATGTATTACCATTGCTGATCTCTGTGAAAATGCAGGTAGAATTTATCCTTCTGTTGTGAGTCATGATACAAGTAATTCAACTTGAACACGTACAGCTCCTACCCGAAGCTTATGTTAATGCTTTAGCTGCTCTATGTTCATTTTCTGCTTCTGCAACTCGACCACTATTACTTGTTACTTAAGCTTTTGATGCCAGGGAGGTAGTCATAGCTCTAAAGTATGTGCTCGTTGCAAAAAATAAGTTCAGTTAAAAATATTGAGAACTTAGCATGAACACCAGATAAAAAAATAAGAAGTTTTCAAAGCAACTAGTTTTTTTTTGTTGTTTTTTTTTTAAGTATACATTTCCAGAGGACTGGCTTCTCTAGGGATGACTGGCATAATCAAAGTGAGTTAATCTATACAGACTGAGTAAAATAACTGAGTATTTGATTAAACTAAATGTCTACTATTGTACTTCAGCAATAGAAAGGGACTTTACAATGCCTAACATTAAGTCTAGGTTAAGGGAAGCAAAGTGAATTTGTGAGATTCACATACTACATTAGTACCATCATTCCCACTCATCATTTCTTTGCTAAAGTGCAAACTCCTCATTTAAGAAATCTCTGTCAGGAATTCTGTGACCAAATGATGTCATATAGTTAAAGAAATTATTGTTTGGCTAATAGTTCCAAATGCATAGATTCCAATATCTTTGAAGAATAGGTAGCAGTTAGTGAAGTTCTGTCTGAATGTTCATCTCATCTTTAAAACTGAGCTTTTACCAGGGTGGTACATCTCCAAATAAACTATTTTATCTCTGTATCTCTGAAAAGAATGTTTCTTTTTTTCAATTTTTAACATACTTTGATATGTGAGACACAGTCTTTCATAATTTCAGATTCTCTGTTCATTCTAGGCATTTAATATCTGCATGTTATCGTCCTAGTTTCCCTGAAGTCAAGCTAAATATATCAGGCCACGTTGAAATGTACAAAAGTGGTTAATTTGAAAAACTATTTAATTTAGAAATTTAAGGATCAATAATATCACTAATATTGAATGACAATTATTTTAGACATTTATTTCAGAAAACAACATTAATACAAGTTGGTTGTTGAAACTGTAGGAACTATGATAATGTTTAAATGTACAGAAAAAATTCATAAGCCAAAACCCCCAAACTATTAACATTTTTAAAAGACTTTCACTCTAATTCTTTAAAAAATTTTATTTTTATTAGGACATTTAAGATCACCACTGAGTTTTTTTTTTTTATATAACTTGATCAGTAGTAATGATCTCTAGTCAGTAACATGCTATTTCATAGCCATTTTAAATCAGGCATATAATTTACTGAAAAAACATTAGATTGATGTAAAAATCAAGATTACTGCTTTTATCAATATTATATAATATTTGTTTCTAGGCTTTGGGTTTGAGAAGATTATTAAATCATTTCTCTTCTATTTGGAAATTACATATTTAGAAATAAATCCATAGAAAGCAATCAGAGATGTGCACAAGATTGATTTATCAGTATATAATAATAGCTCAATCTAGATGGATTGTCAAAGAATTTGCTTAGTCAGGCCGTATAATGATCAAGAAATGATAATTATATCATACTAAGAGAATCAAGTCTCAGTTTATACATTATTCACTTTGAGCCATATAATACAATGTGACTAGCAGATTATCAATTATAATAAAAGAATAAAGCTTTACTTTGAATATGGCATCAAATATAGTTTGATAAAGACAATAGCTCACCAATTTAACTTTTTTTTTTTACAGATGATACATAAGAATGGGGTAGTTATTAGTACATGGAGAATGTGATTAGAGCCATGTGGGTTTCTCATAGTCACAGTGTATTTCTGCTTCAACTAGGTTGTCTTTTTATCACACAATGCTCAGTCTCTTGGTATATTGAAAAGACTGGCAAGTCACTCTACAAAAGAAAATGCAGGGCATAAAGTCTATTACACTAATGCATATATGCATTAGTAACATTTTGGAGGAAAACTATTAGGTCTGTATTATTTATATTAATGTTTCTTAGTTTTGAGGAATTTTTTGACATTTAATACCAACTGGAATGTGTGTGGTTCTTTTTTTAACTAAGTTATTTTATAATCCTATTGTGCTCAGGAAATTGGTTTTATAGAGAGAAATCAAACAAAGTTAGCTTCTTATATATATCTGCTGAGTTTTACTTTACAGGTTTTTACATAAATAGTTAATATTTTCTTTATCTTCATTATTAAGTTTGTTTATTCTAGGGTTTATTTGGTTTGGTTTTTCCACAAAAGAAAAATATGAACTTTTTTCCATTATAATAGTTAAGATTTTCAATTTACATTCACTGGGTTTCATTTTTCTCAGATAATTCCTCTTCCATTATACATTAATTGTTGTTCTGCTTTTCTTTCTTGAAAAATATGCAGTACAAGTAGTCAAGTAACTCATTTTTATCCCCTATCTACGTTATATTTTGCCTATTTTCATCTTCATGTATTATCTGTTTATTTGGGGAGGACTTTATTTTCTGGCTCAATTTTCTTCAGCCTCAGTAGTGTACTTTATTCAAACGGTGTATTTTATTTCCATATTGCATTTTTACTGTCTACCTTATTTATCCTCCTTTTAAAATTTCATCCCCTGTTTTGCTCAGAAACAAACACGTATTCTTGTACCATTCAAATTATAATTTTCTAGGAGCTCCAGCTGTGCAATCGGTTAGCACGAGGTGCTTACACAAATTATAATTTTCTAACATTACTTAAAAAATCTGAATGTTTTCCCCCACTATTTGCTACTAATATGCTTTGAAAATTTATCATTTCTGACTCATCCTGTGTTTTCTAGGAATGCTGCTTCTTGCCAGAAGACCACCTCCGAACTCTCCATTCTGCGGCTCACCACAGACAGTAGCGTCCCAGCCCTGCTGCACTTCTCTCTCCATGGAACCTACATGGACAGCTCCCTGGGGTTGGAGTCTTCATTTTCTAAACTAATTATATATTTTTCCTGTTTATTTCCCAAAGTTATGGATATATTCTCACAAATTTGCTAAAAATATCTGCATTTATGTAGACTTAAAATATTTTTCTCTGTTTAAAAATATCTTTACTTTGTTTATCTTAATTTGTAGCTTGATTCAATAAATTTATAGGGTGAAATAGGGTTTTTCTCAATATTTGAAAAAAATAGAATGGAAGGAAAAAGAATCCTACCCAGACACATAATTACATATTTTTAAAAGTATCACATGTACAAAGAAAGTAACAAAACAGCTTTTACAGTGGAAAAATGTTTTAAATAACATGAAAGAGAATGAGAATCACAAAGGTCACGAGAATAGTCAACTAAAAAAACTGTGAACACTGAAGCATTCTTATAACCAGATATCAAGTGAATTGTGTACTGAGTGCTGAGGTTAGAGGCAGAATTTACATCCCAGTCATAAAAGTTTATAAGTACACTCCATCTTTGTATATAATTTTAAGACAAGATTGAAGTTAATTTCCAAATATAGTCCACATATTACACAGTTGACTCTATATGAAGCTTTGTATATAGTTAAGAACTAAGAACAGTTCATAAATCCTCTCCTAATCTCTTGGCATTATATATTTTCTCTCTTTAATTCACTGCTCCAATTTAGCATCCCTAGTACCTCCTCTAGCCAAGACCTCTGAACCTTGACTTGGATAACTATAGTCATCATACCGAAAAAATGATTTTAAGCCTGAGTGCTTTCATTGCCTCTGCCCCATTTATCAGTCCTTCTCAAGCTAGTCTCATTTCCTCTAACGTATTTCAAATCACCAGAACATGAGCATTTGATTCAGAAAACAAAACCAGTAGTAACCAAAAAACTTGCATAAAATCTAAGCACAGCAACGAAGTTACAGGCACAGTTACTAAAATATATTGTATGAATTTAGCCCAAATTTCAAAAATTATTTCAGTAATTTGTTTTGGCATCATTGGCTTTTTGTTCTTTGCCATTTGTCTTCTTTTATGCCTAGAGTAGATAATCCATTGACTAAAAATTTAACAAAACCATTTCTCTCAAATGGTCAGTCACTCTAATGACTTGCTTTTGACTGAATTTTTGGAAAAGACTTTTCTCTAATTACAGTGGTTTACTTATTTTCATAATCTTTTCTTGTGTGCAAAGTACAGACAAGAGTACACTGTTGAATACACTTTTTAATGAGCATTCATCAATTTTGCAAATAAGAATTTGAGGCCTTTCCCTCCCTGTAAAGTTTGATGATATAGCAACCCCCTTAAAAGCAAACCTTTTAAAATAATTTGTAATATTTTAGGAACAGAAAATATGCCACTTGCCAGGAATATTAATCTGAAATCTTGCAGTTCAGTCACATCTTAGTCACCATCCCTTCTCTTCCTTCCCGATTATTTCCTTTCTTTCTCTTCAATACCTTCACTTTATTCACAAACTAATCAAATGCAGCTTTTCATCACAAACTTGGGAAACTCAATCTTGAACTGTTTATATAACAGCATTCAAGTTCCTAAGCCTTCAGTCTGTAACTTATAATTATCTGCCTATTCAGAAAGCATTAACTAACATCAAATTCAAAGTCATATACATCATACCTGATTGTCACTCCATCAGGTTAGACTTTTGTATATATAAGTTTCATTTTTGTTGACAGGACTAAAGTGGAATTTAACTTGCAGCTGTAGCATCAGTACATTTAAATGTAAATTTACTTTTTCAATGAAAAATCTTCAGAACTTAGCCTGAGAATGTGAATCTAATCAAGGTATTTGCGCACACAATTTCCTGTGTAAAACATCATACGACTAATTTAGCAAGTATGCAAAGCTATCAGGTTGTAAACTTCCCTAATCCTATGTCTACTGGGTAAAAACTTTATGTGAAGTAAACTTTGAACAAAAAAAAATCACAGAAACAAATGGATATACGATGCAAATGTTCTGGAGAAAAAATAATTTGATCAATTATTCATATGTATAATATCAACCCCCAAATTATATGAGGCCACCATCAAAAGTCTGTAGCAATTTAAAGAAAAAATGCCTGCATTTATAAATAACATTTTCCAAAAATATCATTAATTTTGGTGGTTGGAAACATCCAAACAAAATAAGCTTAGATTCCAGTAATGACTATATATTTAATACAACCTCTGATAATTTGTCATTTAAATTTCAACATACAAATTATTCAAAATTACAAACTACAAGAGAAAATATGACAGTAGTCAATGTTTCCATACCACTTCCAGAAGATTACTGTATACAAATTTAGAAATAAAATATTGAACACGTCACGTATAGTTTTGTCTTTTGAACATAGGTAATCAATCACTTGAAAAGAATAAACATATATAATTTATTAATTCCAGTTTTACACTGAAATTACACACTGTATTTCTATTTTAGTTTAAATATAGACTCGAGATTTGTCTGTTTAGAATAAAAATAACTAGCAATTTATTCAATTAAATAAAAATAAACAAACTAAAGAAACTACAAATCTCATTATTTGAAGTCATAATGATCCTTCTAAAATGCTGACTAAGCATTTCTTTAACTTTGGAACAGGTGACTTTTATGACAAAATTATTCACACCTTTTCATTAAAATATATTTGACAGTTACAATACATTTTCCAGTTTTCTATAGTTCTATCTAGTATAAAATAGAAGAAAATTATCTCTAATAGTGTTCATTCATTTTCTATAGTTTTTTAGTTTTTTATAGTTAAAATTTAAATTTAGCACACAAATGATGACAGAAAAAGCTCCAAAAAATGATAAAAATCATACTTACCTCTTATCAAGCTCCAGAAAATGATAAAAACCATAAGTACCTCACCTTCTTCCACAGATTTCACACAAGAATTTGTCAGTGATCCTGGTCAACCTATAAACACAACAATCAGTTAATTCTGAATGACCTTAGAAGGAAGATGTGATTAACAGATGTATTTTTTTTTTATTGGCTGATTTGTGTTTTACTTTCAATGAAATCAACTGGCTTGTGTGTTAAGTCAAATTTTGCTTGAGGCAACCTATCACTCAGTGTTATAAGGAAACTATTATCCTCCTGGTTTGTTTTTTTTAATGTTTGTTAGCTAGTAAGACTAAGATGCACCTGGTGTAATATTCTTGATTGTTTCAAGAGAGGCCACACCAGAAACCAATCCTACTGTCAGCTTGATCTTGGAATTCAAGCTTCCGGGACTGTGAGAAAATATATTTCTGTTACATGCTGCAGAGTGTACACACACACTTGAAACCAGTAGGAGTATGATGGATTCCAAAAGAAGCAGTGATTGTTGATTTCATAGCATGTACTCCTTCTGTATTTAAAACATACTTACATTCTTTTTCTAAGCAATACTGTATGCTGAGTCCCAAGCACAATTTTTATTTTTAACCACATCATAATTGGCACTAAACTACTTAACCTGCTTCTGAGGTGTGAGTTGCAATAGAAGTCCTTCCCAATACTCATCATCTTCTGTCACATTCCTTTCTAAATAACTATGGTCTTTTGAACTAGATGCTGATGCATCCATGTCTTCTGATTTTCATGAGGTTAGTGATCTCACTATGGCATTCAATGATAAGTACGGGTAATACAGGTAAATACTGACAAACATATTGTTCCAAGTTACATGTTTACCAACAACTTTGTTGTGCAATGGAAATTCAGTTTTTTGTTTTGGAATAAATATACATTTCTCTTTATCAGCTCACTAACAACAAATGGCTGACTGCAAAATGAAAGAGCAAACAGGAAAACAAACAAGAAAATAAAGACACACCTAAACTGCACAACTGTCACACCAAACGGACAGAAAAGAAAGAATGGAGTACTTTTGTCAAGCTTTCCATAGACCAGAAGGAGTTTGCGGTTCCTAGCTTCCGCTGAGTGCCCTTTGTGTTGCCAGTGAGATCTATGAATGTAGGGCTGAGGGAGATGGCGGTTATGATGCATCTGAAACGAGTCAGAGAGATGGGTCATTCCAGCTGGTCTTTCTGTATTAATCACCTGTTGAAGTGAGAATTTCCTACTCACTATACCTACATTTCGTACACTATTAGGAAGACCATAACAGAAACTGGAAGCAAAAATGGAGGTTTATGGAACAGCATTTATTTTAAGGCAGTTCTTAATAGTAATAATAATAATAGTAGTAGTAACAGTAATAATTCATTAAAAATGAAAAGTTTGTTAAATGCTGGGACTTGAGACCACAGGACTAGACTGGCACTTCCCTGGACAACTGGAGAAATATGGACATCTTAATAAATGACACTGCATTTTTGCCTGCTGCAAATGTATTCTTTGCATTGAAATCCAACAACTTTAATAGGATATTTCTTTGTGTATGTCATTATAAATTGAATTTCTCTGAAAAGCACTTTGCCTTTCAAATGTTTCTAAAACTTGTTTTAAATTTAAAAAAATTCTTGTAGCACATATGTAAATATTTGTTCTCTTTCATTTAAGTTTTTCTTCTTTGGGAAATACAGTTGTAGGCATGTTGGATCAACTGTTCAGGTATATACATTTGTTTCTCTATATTTCTTTTCATTTTCTTTATTATACTTCCATTTTGCTGTTATTTTTAAATATTTCTCTTACTATGTTTTCATCAGCACCTTTTTGTCCTTATATCCCTTCAAAATTTTCCTTCATTTTTGTAATAGTTTATTTCTTCCACATCTTACCTGCACTCTGCTCAGGCATGTGTCATCCATCTTCCTTTCTCTTAAATCATGAATCTCTCCATTAAGATTTTAAATATGAAAAATAGATAGCAATTGTTTTTATTGGCTCAGTAGAATATTTAGGGAGGGAGGAAGCTAGTTATTTAGCATTTGCATTTTCTGTTAATTCTCCATTTTTTCTCTCTTTTTGTATGCATATTTTTCTTGTTTCTATTTAATTTCTCTTCTTAGAGGAAGATGGGTATTTTTGTTTTGTGGAAAGGTGATATAGAGTAAGTTTATTCTGTAGTGAACACACAGAATAGTGTTCAAAGTATGTAACTGTTCTCCAAAACTCACTTTTTTTCCAAGTACATTTGCTTAACTGTTATATCTCCCTACCAAATAAAGAAGCTGTGAGTTTTTCACAATAAAAATTTCTTTTGTGCCTCATAACCACTGAGAAATATTAATTCATGCAAATGCGGCTTGATAACTGTGTGATTCCACCTAGATCTAGGGAAGCACCTGCTGTTGGCCTTGACATTCCATTCTTGCTGTTACAAATAAGGGATTTAGATTTTGCATCTATATGTATACTATACAGCTTTGATATGTACTTTACTTGCTCTTTTTCTGATCTGAAGTTGTGGAATTTTTCTTTCAGCTTCATACATTTGACACATTTTGTTTGGTTTTCACTGCTATCTGAAACTTTAAAAAAAAATCTATTTTGTGTTCTAGTTTTCTGAAATAGAATCTGTGCTTTTATTTCTCATTATCACAATTTTTTAGTTTATATTCATAAACAGAAGAGACAATGCTGACATTACTTCACAAACTTCTAACTCATGTACCCTTTTTTATTGTTTGTGCATATACTTGCTTACCAAAATCTTTATTCTGTTACATAATTTTTCAAGATATATGTAAAATATGACATTGGCATTATGATTTATGTGAATTTATGATGAAATTACTATTTACATACAAAATTTACATAAGAATCTTGAAACTAACACATGAAACATTTCTCCATAGAAAATAGCAAAGCAATAAACATTTAAACTTACATTTGGCCATTCCTATCTTTTTTTTCTTTAATGGCACTTAATTGTTTCTTAAAATGTCCCTTGGTCTTATTTAATTTCATCACTAATATTCAGTAGTTTTTAAATTCAACAAAATTTGTGTACATATCTTTTTATTTATTATAATTGGCATAAGAAAAAAACAAGATCTAAAATAAAGAGACAGTTCTTGCCATAAAATATTTCTCTATATATATAGGAAGAAAGAGATATCACAACTTCATCAGAGTCATAGGAAGAAAAACCTCATCATTTTGTAATAAATTTTAATATACATGTTTACCTTTCCAAAATACTAGTTGTGAATAAAAATGAATGCAACTATGTGCATGTATCCTTATTCTTCCTCAAATACATCTTATCTATCTTAAAGATAAATTGGAACAATCTATAACATTATGACTATTCTTTATTATGAATATTTATATTCATCAGGAAACTTAGCCGATGTTATACTAAAATTTAGTAGTGCTGAAACATGTGTGAGTTAAGAAAGTCACTTGCATTGTGAATCTCATTTTATTATAAAAATGTTACAACTTGACAAGTATGAGGAGAAACTGGAAACCTCATACAGAGCTGGTAGAATGTGAAGTGGTGCAGTTGCCTTTGCAAATAGTCTGGGATGTTCCTCAACTTCTTAAACATAGAATCACCAGCAGTTCCACTCTAAGGTATATAGACAAGATAAATGAAAATATACATCTATGCAAAAACTTGCACACAAAATTCATTGCCACATTATTTACGATAGCCAAAAAGTTGACACAATCCAGTGGTTAATCAACTGATGAACTGATTTCAAAGTGGTATATTCATACATTAGAATATTATTCACCAATAAAAAGAAATGAAGTCCTGATACATGTTATAGCATAAATGAATCTTGAACCCATTATGCTAATAGAAACAAGCCAGTCACAAAAGAACATCTACTATATGATTCTATATGAAATATCCAGAACAGGTAAATCAATAGAGACAGAAAATAAATTATAGGTTCCCTAGGGCCCATAGAAGTGAGGCTAGGGGGAATTAGTTGGGGATGGAATGTGAGAATGCTAGTGGTTATGCACCTTCTTTTTTGGCAGGGAGGGGATGTTTTAAAATTAAATTTTGATGGCGCTTTCACAAACCTGGTAATTTTCCAAAAGAAAAACCATTTAATTGCACACTTTAATTGGGTGAGTTGCATAATACGTGAATTATATATCAAAAAGATTCTAAAAATATGAGTATTTTCTCTGAGAACCATTTAATTTCAAAATCATTATATTTTATACCTTACTGATTAGGTAGTATATGAAACTCTACAGTGAATAAAAGCTACTTTGAACATATGGAAGATACTAAAGCATAAGACATTTAATCCAATTCCCAGTTAAACTGATATAGATTAAAATAAAAATTCTGGCACATTCTGCAGCAATTTTTAATAGATGAGCTCTCTAATGCTGAATTTATACTAACATTGTAGAAACATTCATCATGAGTTTTATTATAAAATGCTACCCAACAATTGTACATCTAGAATTAGATATTGAATGACACAAAACTGATATTTAAATTAATTTTTAAAAATACAACCAGTCCTCGAAAAAATGAGAACCATCATTTCCGACAGCTATTCACTGACAAAACTCCAAATTGGTTTGATTTTTATTTGGCTATTAACTCATGCATAGTTAGCTAACCACACACACAAAAAGTCAACAATGCAATTTGAGAAGTCTCACCATTGATAATTGAGACATGTCTCATATTGATTCAGGAAGTACTTTGGCTTATAATTTAACATTTTCAGCTTGATGTAATAAAATAAGCATCCAATAAACTGTTCATCTACACAGAGAGCCATGCTACTTCAATTACACTCAAGTTGATTGAGGCCAATTTAATGGTAATTAGTAATTTACAAGGTCAAGAGGCTCACATTTCTCTAACTCCATGATGATTAAATGGTCACAGCTCACATGTGGATAAGAATACCAAGTGAAGTAAACATATGAAAACCATGTTTAAACGGGGTTAGTATTTTATGTATCTAAGTAAATAATCCCCAAATTAAAATCAGCTATTTTTCATAATATTCAAGGATTTGTTTTTGTTACTGACACATTTTACATTTATAATTGTTTCTAAACACAAATACAAAACATCTGTGATTTATTTCCATATCTTGAGTTCATTTTCAGTCCTTACATAACTCTCCTCTTAGGTTTGGTACCAGGTTTCTCTTTTAAGAGCAGTGAAGTCATGTGACTTTTTCTTGTGTAGATGTTTTCTTACTTATAAAAATCTTTATTTTTGACTTCATCACTAAATTACCCAAAGGCCAAAATGTATTTATAGGTAAACACTTTTCAAAGTATTGCACATAACTCAGATATCTTAAAAATGAATGAGTATTACAAAATAAAACAAGAAGTAACTGAACTAGAAATAGAATCTAGCTTTCTTTATTCCCTTTTATATTATAGTAAATATTAAATATGTAGTATATTTTTGTAAAACAAAATACAGTCTCTCTTTTCTTCTCTCATATGTACAGCATACATATATACCATACTCACATACACATACATCATACCTCTCATAATATTAGAAATCATTCAGTATAATTCATTAAAATTATATATATCACCCAGCATATGTTTTAACGACAAAATGCATACTTACTTTAATTTCACTAACAAAATATTTTGCATTGCATTATCAAAAATATTGATAGTGAGATAACAATACCTTTCATTTGGAAAAAAGGGACATAAGCAGGTGCAAAATGCTTGAACATAAAACTTTCCTTTGGATGGTATAACATATTTAAAGTACTTTCTAAATTATTTCTGAAGGATTAAGTAGGTTGCATTGTTCTATAGCTTTGAATGATATTTGAGGCTGATTTTGCTAATTAGAAATTGATTGTTTTTTACATGTCTCACAAAAAAAATGCTTAATGTAGAAGACTGACTCTGATATGGATGATTTTATAAATATAAAACATTTAGATATTTCCTTAGGCCAATGCTACATTTATAAGCCATTTATAAATTCATCATACTTTGAGATTAAAATTAGCACAGCCTTGTTAATGCTTAGAAAACTTTTCTTTAAAGTTGTTTAATTCATAATTTCGATCAAAAGACTAAAATTTTATCTAAAATTCCTTGAGCATGAGATGAATATTTGAATTCAGATCTGCTGTCCTTTTCTTCACAAACTTGAAGAAACTTTGGGCAGGAGATTCAGATGTGAATAGAAAATGCAACTGTAAGAGGGAAAATATTCAAGCTTTATATAGGAAATACTGAAATATTTCAAGTTGTTTCCATGAGCATTTTATTTGAATATTCTTTTCCAGGAGAAAGAGGGGCATTCAAATCACTCTAGTTAGAAATAAATGGAAGGTTTGAAAAAAATATGTATTTTCTATCTCAGCATATTCTTATCAAATAAAAACAAAACAAATACAAACTTCACAAAAAGAGTAAATATTCCACTCCTACTTTTCTGCTTTATTTCCCAGAAAACAAATTTCTACAATAGTACTTTAGTTCTTAGAAATAAAGACACTATTCCAAAAGAAAAAATTGTTCTTTAATATTTTCCTGTGATTCAACATGAATAGAGAAAAGAGAAGTTAGAAAATGTCTTAAAATAGTGTCAGAATGGAAGCATTCTTCTAAACTGATTTCAACTCATTTTTCCTTTGCATGTTTTATGATTAAGCATTGAGAGGCAGCTTTAAAAAATTTTGTTTTAACAGCACTAGGAGATAAAAGTGTGCACTGAACTGTTTTCTTCTTTTTCTCACTAAACCCAAAGACTTTACCAGCTCAGATTTCAATGGTTATTACTTCAATTTAATTTGAACCATTTTTCATACCAGCATGTATGATAAATTACACAGAAACCTGTTTAAATGAGTATTTGATGAAATAAGAGCTTTTAAAAGAGCAATAATCGTTACACACCATCTTTAGAAATGGTCTGTACATAATCATTCTTAAAGAGATGAACACATTACCCAATGGCCAGTTGTTAGTTTGAATATACTGCAAGTTACAACATGTAGTATATTATGAATAATGAGCTGAAAGCAGTGAAATCTAATCACATTTGTTAAAATCTGTTTGCATGTGTCATAAGAGTTCTCAGTCACATGTTACAATATGACAATTGGAACACAAATGCTGTGAGTCCCAAGGCATTATATCATAAAAACATGTCACTAACAAGGGGAATGACACTGATAAGAGAATGAAAGGACAAACCACAGATTGGGAGTAAATATTTGCAAATCAAACTCTGATAAAGGACCTTTATATAGAACATGTAAAGAACTTTCCAACTCTGTTAACAAGAAAGGAAATACCCAACAAATAAACTCGGAAAACATTTGAACACACACTTCACCAAAAAAAACAAAAATGAATTCTTTTTACATACCACAAAATGGATGTATTTCAAAATAATTATGATGCATAAAAGGAAGACAAAAAATTTACTTATTATATGATGCCATTTATATTGAACTCTTTTACGTGCAAATTAATTTATATTGCCAGAAATTTCATCTGTAGTTGTTTAGAGAAGAAGGTATTACAAAGAGGCATGAAGAAACTTTTGGGGAGAAGAGAGATATGCACATTATCTTGATTGTGGTAATGGTTTCACAGGTATATGCCTATGTCTAAATTTTCAGAACAAACCATTTAACTACTTGCAATTTTATTTTATGTAATTATATATCAATAAACATGCAATAATTTTTTGAAAATACAACTTTAAACTTTAACAAGTTTTTCTCTGTGGGAATTTTTAGAACTTATATGTTTTGGAAATGCTATGTATTTTTAGAATTGATATGTATCAATATGAATAGCAAATCTTTAAGCAGATGACTATTACATAGATTATTTTCCAAACAATATTGAAATTATTTTTTATTCATGAATATTTCACCGGACTGCATCCTCGGAACTGTGGAAAACACTATATAGCAATGGTACCAAATATCACTATTAGTCTTCTAGTGCCATATAGTGGCGAAAACGGACACCAAGGGATGATTGACTCTGCACCAGATCCTGTTCAACAGTGCAGTGGAAAGGGAAAAATTAACCTGACTAGAGATTACATTTTTAGCTCCCTTAGTTGGAGTCATAGTACAAGTTTTTACAATTGGTGTGTAAGCAGAAGAGATGTGTATCTTATCTATGAAAAAGTGGTTAGTAAGTATCCTTTCCCCATGTTTTCTTTCCCAATCTCTTGGCTGAAAGAGAAGGCCTCTGGGACCCTAGAACATGACAAAGTCTTAATCTATGAATTGTAAGACTTAACTTGAGTGAGAAATAAATTCTCTAAAGATTTGGAGTTAGTTACAGCTATGAATACTATCATAAACAATATAAACACTTGATCAGTGAAATTATGTAGTGTTCACTGCTCAACTTCTCTTGATCCTTGGAGAATTTCGTAAAGGCTCTGTTACCAAACACTGCTATGCAAGATACTTTTCATTCTACATACTTTGTGTACCTCATTTTCCTCAGTATTCAATATCAGACTTGAAAAGATAAAAAATGTGATATGCATCCCCCAATAAGTTTTGCTAGCTTAAATTCAAATCAAATAATTCCTTTATTTATAGCCATCATGAAAAGATAAATTGAACTCAAATCCAGCTTGATTCTGTCATTATTTTTAACATTGATTTTATACCTTTCATCAAATGCCCCTCAAAGCTATCTAGACTAAGGTATATCTTTAAACAAATAACATATTGTGCAAGACATCCATTACAATAATATTCCAGTTAGCAACATAAATGGTAATCTATGTTTTAATATGGTCCTGAATATTTTCCTGGAAAAAGTTTTTTATTTTGCATTATGGAATAACTCAATTCACCATTAATGAAAATTTGATAATTGTTGATTCAATATTTGTTTCTGTAATTGTTAGGAGACAATGTTCATAATGAGGTTTTAGGAATTATATATTTGTAAATATAAATAAATGTTCCATTCATAAATTTGAATTCTTATACTCCAAGTTCTCACCATACTATACAACTTGAACTCTAAGGCCAAATTTCTATTAATTTTCAAAGAAAACACATTTTAATTTTACTTTTGGTAAATGTAATATTGTAAGTTCATATTCTGAAGCCCAAATTAAAACCGACACATATAGAAATAATTTTGAAAGGGACTATTTTTTTAAAAATTCATACTTGCTTTAAAGATGTCAGACAGAGTTCAATTGTTAAAAAAGACATATAAGATCTAAAATGACAATGCTTAAAAATCTGATGCTATTGCAGGAAAAAGGCACAATGTAGCAAAGACCAAAGGCTGCCTCAAGCAAAGGATTCAGAGGCCACAGATGAGCTCCTGTCACCCTCCCTCTGTAAAGGCTATGCTCAGTCAAGATTCCCATTATGGATCAGAAACCACCACCAAGTGTATGCACTGAACACCTCAGAATCAAGAAGCCCAACATGGAGTATTTGATGTTTATCTGATACATGAATACTCTTAAGAGCCTCATTTACATTGTTCTCAGATCTCCCCTTCTGTTTATTTCAACCCAATCAAAATTCCAAAAGACACACTCAGTATAACCTACAATTGAAAGCAGAGAACTTTAACAGATCTCTCTTCATGGTACAAAGATTATGCCCATACACTGTTATAGGAAAACCAACACAATAATGGACTTAAATGCTTGACTTTCTTGTGGGATAAATTCTAGATTCTTTAAATTGGTAAATCAGTCCATTCACAGTCTGAATCCAGTCTTTTTTTCTACAAATGCAAATTCAGATCCAAACAAATTAAAATTTTCATCACTGTATTATCAAATCTGTAATTCAGCAAAAGAAACTTTGTTCTTCACATGAGCCACACAGAGGATTGTTCACCTCATGGACTCCTACTCAATCTTAAATGGGCATGTCTAATGTCAACCCCTTTAATTCCTCCCTAAGTGTCCCTGCATTTCTAGAAGGACCTGGAATGTAATCACTGTAACTTGCAACACAGTAAGATAACAAACCTTATTCAGGTAGCAGTAGTTCTAAAAAGTTCATGATTCCCCTGACCTGTATTAGGACTTAGAAATCTTCATTTTAATGTATACTCTTAGATTCTTGCAGATTTAGAACAAAAAAACTTAAAATTTGTATGGAAACACAAAAGACCCCGAATAGCCAAAGCAATCTTGAGAAAGAAAAAACGGAGCTGGAAGAATCAGGCTCCCTGACTTCAGACTATATTATAAAGCTACATTAATCAAAACATTATGTTACTGGCACAAAGACAGACTTATTGATCAGTAGAACAGGATAGAAAGCCCAGAAATAAACCCATGCACCTACGGTCAATTAATCTACAACAAAGGAGACAAGAATATACAATAGAGAAAATACAGTCTCTTCAATACTGGTGCTCGGAAATCTGGATAGCTACAAGTCAAAGAATGAAATTAGAACATTCTCTAACACCATACACAAAAATAAATCCAAAATGGATTAAAGACCTAAATGTAAGGCAGGACACTATAAAACTCTTTGAGGAAAAGACAGGCAGAACACTGTTTGACATAAATCACAGCAATATCTTTTTGGATCCACCCCCCAGAATAATGAAAATAAAACCAAAAATAAACAGATGGAACCTAATGAAACTTAAAAGCTTTTGCACAGCAAAGAAAACCATAAACAAAAAGAAAAGACAATCTACAGAATGGGAGAAAATATTTGCAAATGGTGCAACTGACAAGGGATTAATCTCTAAAATATACAAACAGTTCCTGCAGGTCAATATCAAAAAAACAAAAAAACAAAAAAACAAAAACAAATAACCCAATCAAAAAATGGGCAGAAGATCTAAAAGAACATTTCTCCAAAGAAGACATACAGCCAGCCAAAAAGCACATGAAAAGATGCTCCCCATTGCTAGTTATCAGAGAAATACAAATCAAAACTATAATGAGGTACCACCTCACACCAGTCAGAATGGCCATCATCAAAAAGTACACAAGTAATACATGCTAGAGAGAGTGTAGAGAAAAGGGAACCTCCTACACTGTTGGTGGGAATGTAAACTGGTACAGCCACTATGCAGAACAGTATGGAGGTTCCTTAAAAAACTAAAACTAGAGCTACCATATAATCCAGCAATCCCACTACTGGGCATATATCTGGAGAAAACCATACTTCGAAAAGATTCATGCACCCCAATGTTCATCACACTGCTATTTACAATAGCCAAAACATGAAAGCAACCTAAACACCCATCAACAGATGAATGGATAAAGAAGATGTGGTACATGTATACAATAGAATATTACTCTGCTATAAAAAGGAATGAAATAATTTGATTTGCAGCAACACGGATGGACCTAGAGATGATCACACTAAGTGAAGTCAGAGAAAGACAAATACCATGATATCACTTATATGTGGAATCTAAAAAAAATAATACAAATGAACTTATTTACAAAACAGAAACAGATTCACAGACTTAGAAACAAACTCATGGTTACCAAAGGGGAAAAGTTGGGATTAACATATACACTATACTATATATAAAATAGATAATCAACAGGACCTACTGTATAGCACAGGAGACTCTACTCAGTACTCTGTGATAACCTATATGGGAAAGGAATCTGAAAAAGAACAGATATATGTATATGGATAACTGAATCACTTTGCTGTACACCTGAAACTATCACAACATTTTAAATCAACTATACTCCTGTATAAAATAAAAATTAAAAAAATATTTCTTTCACTTTTTAAAAATTTTTGTTTGTGTTTTTCTGCTAAATATTTTAAGAAACATTATTCTAAGTAGGGTTCCTTAAGAATTAGTATTTGGGTACTAAAACCTTACAGGGAAATTTTCAGTAAGTGTTCATATATTCTAGAAATCTAACTAAAACAACATATATAAGAAACTTTAATTAGTAATTCCAGAAGGACTGGTAATATGTTAGGTGTATTCTTTTTGTTATTAATAGATATTTTATAGTTCATTCTTAATTTACTTATGAAAATAATATTGAATAAAGAATATGTTATGTGCAATATTCACTGGCACACATTACAAATTCCCAGATACTAAGAAATTGTCATTCTGGCTAGACTTCTCACCTGGTTCAATATGGATGTCTCTTCTTTTCTTTCTTCAGGACGTGATGATCCTGTCTTCCTGTACGAGCCACTCTTTTGTATTATCTTTCATAGCTGGAGAAGTATTTACTGTTTTCCATTTCACTTCCAATTTTGTTTGCAACATAGCCAAGGTGAATAAATGTAGTTCATGTGAATGAACAAATTTAAAATAAAATAAAATAACTATGAAGTGATTATCTGATTTGTATAAGAATATACCAGACATTTTTTAAATTAAAATATACAATTGATGACTTCTCACTCTTCATCTGTATATTATTTGATTATGCTTTCATTGTTCAAAGCTTTCTCTGGCACTATTCTTTTAGCCTTGATTTAAAAATCTGTTACATATTTGTTTGGAACACCCTGAATAAGTATTCAGACCTTGAGTGTAGGGAAACTCTTTAAAAATTATTTGGTCCAAAAACTTCAAAAAGTCATTTGATCCAAGGGCAGTGTGACTCTGGGTGACTCAGTTTACCAGTTTGTTAGTGATTTATGCATGTTATTATTTAGCACACTGTATTAGTTTCTTGGACTGTTGTATCAAATTACTACAAACAGAGTGGATTAAAACAACAGAAATTTATTACTTCAAAGTTCTGGAGGCCAGAAGTCTGAAATTAAGATGTCAGCAGGGTGATACTCCTGAAGGCTCAAGGGGAGAATCTTTCCTTGCATTTTCCGGCTTCTGGTGTTTCCAGGCATTCCTTAGCTTGTGGTAACAAAACGCTGATCTCTGCCTCTTTATTCACAAGATCTCTGTGTCTCTGTTTCTCAGATTTCTCCCTGCCTTTTCTTATAATGACATCTATCATTGGATTCAGGGCCTACCCTAAATGTGGGATGAACTCATCTTGAGATCCTTAACTTATTACATGTGCAAAGACTCCCTTTTTTTGAATAAAGTAACATTCACAATTCCCAGGGATTAGGACTTGAGCATATCTTTTCAGAGGCCACTATTCAATCCATACCCACACCAAAACCTCTCTGAAGGTAATTATTATGAAGGGTTCCTGAACTAGTTTCAATAATAATTATCTGATTCATTGAAGTAAATAGCCTCCTGAGAAACTATATTGTCTCTTTCTCTCATTCTCCCCACTCCACCAGCCACACACACTTTATTCTGGTATATTATTTTAAGAAACAGATTAATCCCATTAATTTAGCTTCGCCTCACAGATATCATTAACTTTATTTTCTAACTTCACTAATTATCATGGAAATAACAATTAAAAGATACAAGTATCTTAAAAGAACCAGAAAGAAATCTGTATGGCCATGGTAGACAAAAGCAGAAATGCCTAAACTTTATATAATGACATAATTCTTCCATATTTTCTTTTATGTTCATATCACCTCTAAAGGAGGGAGAGCAGGTATTTATAGCTTCTTTTCATAGATAAGGCATTTAAGTTCATAAGATCACAGTTTTAGACGATCAGAAGGCTAATGGGGTAGAAGGCATAAACAAGATCCATGATCTTGACTTCAAGCATGATCTCTTCACGAGCAGACAGAATTTGGAGACACTGCTTATTCAGTCTTAACTTCTTTCACCCCCACTCCAAACTTCGTGTTGGGTCAATCTATTTCTATCTCAAAGATATTGTCTTTTCCTGAAAAACTACTTCCCTCTTCCCACTCATACTCAGATGGCACGCTGTGCCTGAGCATCTTGAATAAATACATTCTCCAGGTTTGAAATTTTCCCTCTTTAAAAACTGCAGTCTCTCCAAACACAAACACTACTGTGAGATATTTCAAGCTTAATCCTAAAAGGGACAGGTGGTTCCAGCAGATGAGATGAGATTCCAAAATAAAGAAAGGAAGTATGGGTGGTGGAAGAGGGAGCAATTTCTCAAAAAATGATACCACTGATACATGTTCCCATGGTAATCTTTTAAAAAAATTCTTTCGGTAATATAAGTACTCTTTTGCTATCCAATCTAAATATGTTTATTTATGGCTCTTTTAAAAGTTATTTGGATGTAATACAAATAAAGAAACATATATCTGTGAGTGTGTGTGTGTGTGTAAAGAGATGCATATATTAGCGATATTGATACAGGAAGCTATTCTCTACCTGTTTGTTATGAGAATTCTCAACTGAAAGAAAACAGCTTATATTTAATTAAAATAAGACTCATACTTACTTGCAGATTTATAGTTTTGGAGAACTTATGAAGATTTTCACTTTGACATTCAATTACTTAAATGGAAATAGTAGCATATGCAGTTTGGAGGGAGACACACATAGACAGGCAGAGAGAGACAGAAAGAGACATCAAGTTGATCAGTCTCCTTAATATTTTAAGGAACATTTTGCTATCTCCTATATCCAGAAATACCACACTGTGCTGAACATTACATTTTATCCTCTGTCCACTGGATTCAATTCAACAAACGCTAACAAAGTCCAATGATTTAAATAAAAGCATATTTTAATTAAAAAACAAATAGACAAACAATTTATTTCTACATCAATAAGTAAGAGTTTAAGTTGTATCCCTTAAATGACTATTATGTCATTTAGGTAGACCTGAGTATTTTACTAAAGGGAAATGATATTTACTGGAAGATACTTATATGACAAATTAAACCTGTCTCTCATAGATCACATTTAAATTTAAATATATGTTAACTTCTTGAAACATATATTATTTTGTATAAATGGAGTATAAACAGCTCTTTGATTGAACTAGTTTACTAAATTAAATCAAGGCAAGATGTGAAGGGTGTCAGAAAATGCTAACTTCTTGAATTAAATATTTAGAAATTATGTGCTAATCTAATACTATCATAAATTAAATAGATAAATGTAAGCAATACGTTTTTCTCTGACCAAATAAATCTGATATTGAAGCTTTTATGTAAATTATTGAAAAATAATGTACAAAATCTTAGCCAGCATGTGTAGCATAGCTTTTGTAGCAGAATACATGACAGAGATTTAGTTAATAGTAAGATGGACATTTTTTATACAATTTGAAAAAAAATACTTTTTAAATGCAAAAAGAATTCCTAATAGAAAATACTAGAGAACAATAATATAAAGCTTTATGAAAACGGGCTTAGTCATAGTATATTTCTTCAAATAAGGAGTGAAATGGAGACACTGACAGAGTCATAGACTGAATTTCCCTTAGAATATGTAAAAGGCTTTACAGAGCAGAAGCTATATAATGCATATGTAAATGTAAAAATGATGAAAATTTTACATATGAAAGAACATATACTACTAAATTGGAATTATGTGAAGTTGAAAGACATAATTCCAAATGCTGTAAATAAGTTGTCAGCTGAGTCCTGAACTATTGAAATAAAAATAAATCAATGACCTGGAATTGAAATCTGAATTTTCTTACATTATTTTAGATAAAAATATCCACCAACACTTCCTTTTTTAGTGCCTTTTATCATCTTTTAGAGTACACTGACATACACAAATCAATCTGTATGATGTTTACAGGATGCATATTTTAAATTAAGGACACAGAAATGTTGAAAATAAAAATATGGAAAAAGATATTCTTTGAAAGCACAGACTAAGGGATATAAGACAAAGATAAGGCAAAAGAGTTTTATAAGAAAGAAGAGAGGACATTATGGAATAGTAAAAGGATAAATTCACCATAAAGATACAAGAATCCTAAAGTTTATGGACATATAGATAACTTCAATTTTTATAACAAGAAGTTGATAAATCAACAAGTCTACACTCATACTTCAAATATTGAGCACCTTTAGAGATGTAACACCACTCTGAATATGTTTTAAGAATTAAAATTACGTGTGTTTGTTGTCTAACAACTATTGCATTAAATTAGAGCAGAATAATAATATAAAGATAACTAGAAAATCCCCAAGTGTTTGAAAAGTATTCAGAACTTTTCTAAATAACAAGTGGGTCAAGAAGTAAATTATAATGCGTCATATAACTTATTATAATCTGAATAATAATGAAAATATAGTTACTGAAAATTGTAGAATGTACCTAAAACATCTTAGAAGTAAATTATATATTAACTCTGAATATATATATTAGAAAATGAGAATGTTGAAAATCACTTACTTAAACTTCCAACAAAAAAGCTAAAGACTAGAGGGGGGGATAGGGAGGGTGGGAGGGAGATGCAAGAGGGAGGAGAAATGGGGATATATGTATATATATAGCTGATTCACTTTGTTATACAGCAGAAACTAACACACCATTGTAAAGCAATTATACTCCAATAAAGATGTTAAAAAAAATAAAAATACAATTAAAAAAAAAAGCTAAAGAAGAAAAGAAGAGTAGATTAAAACCAAAGAAAAGAGGAGACAAACAATAAAAATAAGAGCAGAAATCAATAAATATAAGCACAACCACAAAATAAGGAAAACCATAAAGACAAAATTGATTTTTGAAAAAGAACAATAAAATTGATAAATAGTAAGACTGATTAATAAAGAGATGTCAATAACACAAATTATTAATATCAGCAGTGAAAGAGGTGTAATTACTCCATATTTTACAAACATTATATAGGAAATAAGAGTATATTATAAAGAAATTTAGGTCAAAATTTTTTTTAAATATATGAAATGGAAAATAACTTGAAATTTACAACTTATAAACATTAATACAAGAAGATATAGACAATCTGAATAATTCTGTATCTGTTGAAAAACTTGAATTCATAATTAAAAACCTTCCCAACAAAAATATTCTGGGCCAGATAGGTTTACAGGTGTATTCTTCCAAACAATTAAAGAAAAAATACCACTGAATACATCAAGTCTTCCAGAGAACATGAAAAGAGAGATCACTTTTCAATTACTTGTATAATATTTGCCTAGTCTCATGAATCTGACAGCAACATTTGCCATCACATTTCAAGAAAATAAAATTTTATATATACTGATATCTTTTATGAATTCAGAGACAAAAATTCTAAACAAAATATTAACAAATTTAATCCAGAGATAACTAAAGGGGGTAATGCATCAAGACTGTGTGAAATTTATTACAGGAATGCATGGTTGGTTCAAAAATTTGAAAACTAGGCAAAGTTTTCACATTTACCACATAAACAAAATAAAGTGGATCATAAAGATCAGATCAGAAATAAACGAAAAAGAAATGAAGGAAACAATAGCAAAAATCAGTGAAACTAAAAGCTGGTTCTTTGAGAAGATAAACAAAATTGATAAACCATTAGCCAGACTCATCAAGAGAAAAAGGGAGAAGACTCAAATCAATAGAATTAGAAATGAAAAAGGAGAAGTAACCACTGACACTGCAGAAATACAAAAGATCATGAGAGATTACTACAAGCAACTCTATGCCAATAAAATGGACAACCTGGAAGAAATGGACAGATTCTTAGAAATGCACAACCTTCCGAGAGTGAATCAGGAAGAAATAGAAAATATGAACAGACCAATCACAAGCACTGAAATTGAAACTGTGATTAAAAATCTTCCAACAAACAAAAGCCCAGGACCAGATGGCTTCACAGGTGAATTCTATCAAACGTTTAGAGAAGAGCTAACACCTATCCTTCTCAAACTCTTCCAAAATATTGCAGAGGGAGGAACACTCCCAAACTCATTCTACGAGGCCACCATCACCCTGATACCAAAACCAGACAAAGATGTCACAAAGAAAGAAAACTACAGGCCAATATCACTGATGAACATAGATGCAAAAATCCTCAACAAAATACTAGCAAACAGAATCCAACAGCACATAAAAAGGATCATACACCATGACCAAGTGGGGTTTATCCCAGGAATGCAAGGATTCTTCAATATACGCAAATCAATCAACGTGATACACCATATTAACAAATTGAAGGAGAAAAACCATATGATCATCTCAATAGATGCAGAGAAAGCTTTCGACAAAATTCAACACCCATTTATGATAAAAGCCCTGCAGAAAGTAGGCATAGAGGGAACTTTCTTCAACATAATAAAGGCCATATATGACAAACCCACAGCCAACATTGTCCTCAATGGTGAAAAACTGAAACCATTTCCACTAAGATCAGGAACAAGACAAGGTTGCCCACTCTCACCACTATTATTCAACATAGTTTTGGAAGTGTTAGCCACAGCAATCAGAGAAGACAAAGAAATAAAAGGAATCCAAATCGGAAAAGAAGAAGTAAAGCTGTCACTGTTTGCAGATGACATGATGCTATACATAGAGAATCCTAAAGATGCTACCAGAAAACTACTAGAGCTAATCAATGAATTTGGTAAAGTAGCAGGATACAAAATTAATGCACAGAAATCTCTGGCATTTCTATACACTAATGATGAAAAATCTGAAAGTGAAATTAAGAAAACACTCCCGTTTACCATTGCAACAAAAAGAATAAAATATCTAGGAATAAACCTACCTAAGGAGACAAAAGACCTGTATGCAGAAAATTATAAGAAACTGATGAAAGAAATTAAAGATGATACAAATAGATGGAGAGATATACCATGTTCTTGGATTGGAAGAATCACCATTGTGAAAATGACTCTACTACCCAAAGCAATCTACAGATTCAATGCAATCCCTATCAAACTACCACTGGCATTTTTCACAGAACTAGAACAAAAAATTTCACAATTTGTATGGAAACACAAAAGACCCCGAATAGCCAAAGCAATCTTGAGAACGAATAATGGAGCTGGGGGAATCAGGCTCCCAGACTTCAGACTATATTACAAAGCTTCAGTAATCAAGACAGTTTGGTACTGGCACAAAAACAGAAATATAGATCAATGGAACAGGATAGAAAGCCCAGAGATAAACCCACACACATATGGTCACCTTATCTTTGATAAAGGAGGCAAGCATATACAGTGGAGAAAAGACAGCCTCTTCAATAAGTGGTGCTGGGAAAATTGGACAGATACATGTAAAAGTATGAAATTAGAACACTCCCTGACACCATGCACAAAAATAAACTCAAAATGGATTAAAGTCCTAAGTGTAAGGCCAGACACTATCAAACTCTTAGAGGAAAACATAGGCAGAACACTCTATGACATAAATCACAGCAGGATTCTTTTTGACCCAGCTCCTAGAGAAATGGAAATAAAAACACAAATAAACAAATGGGACCTAATGAAACTTAAAAGCTTTTGCACAGCAAAGGAAACCATAAACAAGGCCAAAAGACAACCCTCAGAATGGGAGAAAATATTTGCAAATGAAGCAACTGACAAAGGATTAATCTCCAAGATTTACAAGCAGCTCATGCAGCTCAATAACAAAAAAACAAACAACCCAATCCAAAAATGGGCAGAAGACCTAAATAGACATTTCTCCAAAGAAGATATACAGATGGCCAACAGACACATGAAAGAATGCTCAACATCATTAATCATTAGAGAAATGCAAATCAAAACTACAATGAGATATCATCTCACACCAGTCAGAATGGCCATCATCAAAAAATCTAGAAACAATAAATGCTGGAGAGGGTGTGGAGGAAAGGGAACCCTCTTTCCCAGTTGGTGGGAATGTAAATTGATACAGCCACTATGGAGAACAGTATGGAGGTTCCTTAAAAAACTACAAATAGAACTACCATACGACCCAGCAATCCCACTACTGGGCATATACCCTGAGAAAATCATAGGTCAAAAAGAGTCATGTACCAAAATGTTCATTGCAACTCTATTTACAATAGCCAGGACATGGAAGCAACCTAAATGTCCATCATCGGATGTATGGATAAAGAAGATGTGGCACATATATACAATGGAATATTACTCAGCCATAAAAAGAAATGAAATGGAGGTTTTTGTAATGAGGTGGATGGAGTTAGAGTCTGTCATACAGAGTGAAGTAAGTCAGAAAGAGAAAAACAAATACAGTATGCTAACACATATATATGGAATCTAAGGAAAAAAAAAAAAAAGGCCATGAAGAACCTAGTGGCAAGACGGGAATAAAGACACAGACCTACTAGAGAATGGACTTGAGGATATGGGGAGGGGGAGGGGTGAGATGTGACAGGGTGAGAGAGTGTCATGGACATATATACACTACCAAATGTAAAATAGATAGCTAGTGGGAAGCAGCCGCATAGCACAGGGAGATCAGCTCAGCTTGGTGCTTTGTGACCACCTAGAGGGGTGGGATGGGGAGGGTGGGAGGGAGGGAGATGCAAGAGGGAAGAGATATGGGAACATATGTATATGTATAACTGATTTACTTTGTTATAAAGCAGAAACTAACACACCATTGTAAAGCAATTATACTTCAATAAAGATGTTTAAAATAAATAAATAAATAAATAAAGTGGAAAAGCAATGTAATAATCTCAATATATTATAAAATTACTTTTAAAAATGAACATACATTCATGTAAAAAGAATAACTATCAACAAACTAGAGATAGAGAGAAGATATTTTTTAAAAATTATCCTCAAAAACCAATAACTAACAATTATGAAATATTGATATTCTTCCCTCTAAGACTGGGAACAAGGATATCTTTTATCAATGGTTCAATTCATAGGTGTACTGGTTATCTTTCACAGTGTAATAAGGGAAAAAATGTCCTAGCAAGTCTTAAGGTTGATAAAAGAAAAATAAAAGCACTTATAATTACATGATTAGGTTTAAAGAAACTTTAAAGAAACAACAAATTATTAGAAAAACACATGAATATAGAAAATTTGCTGAATAGAGTCCAACATAGAGAATCAGTTATATTTCTATATACCAATAACAAACAAGTGAATATTAAATTAGAAAAAAGATAACAGTGCCGTCAAAAAGACCAAATACTTGGAATAAATCTATTGAAAAAAACCAAGGATCTCTCTATTAAAAATGGTGTATATTACCAAGAGAAAGTAAAGAAAACCTTGATAGATGCGGGGAAACACTATGTTCAATGTGGCTCTGTATTCTTAGGATTAAAATTCTGCTTTCATGATAAATTCAATTCAACATAAGGGTATTTTTGTGGATATTGACAAATTGATCCACTCGTATATGTATATATATACAGATATATGCATATATTTATATATATAAATATATAAATGCAAAGAAGCTAGAATACTCAAGCAATTTTGAAGAAAAAGAAGTAGAAAGAATTTTCTTTACATAAAATTTTATCTTATATAAAATTTATTATAATTCTACACTGACTAAGACAGTATGGCACTGGGGCTTGATATGAAAACAGATCATGATAACAGAATAAATAATTCTGAAACAAACACTTAGCTTTTCAGTCAATTCATTATAACAACTGTCCTACTGCAATTTGTGAGGAAAGGGTCAGGGTCAACAAATGATATTGGGTAACCTGGATATCCATGTGAAAAAAAAGTCAGTGTTGACACCTACCTAATATTACAGACAAAAATTAGTTCAAGATGAATTATGGATCTAAATGTAAATTTTTTAAGTACATATAAAAAATACATATGGATAGATGATAGATATAGATAGATAGATAGATGATTGATAGATCTCCAGCTTTTCTATTGCTTCACATATGCCCTACAGAACTGCACATGCATATTTATTAAAAGACATATAACAGAATGTCCATAAATATATGATTAGTAATAGACCCAAACTAAATACAGGCCAAAGACCAAACATTGATTTAGAGCAGAATGGATTAATAACTTGTGATATATTGATAGAATATGTCAGACATAAAAGAGCACATGCTATATGACTCAATTTATATGATGTTCAAGATAAAAATTATATTTTCAGATAAAACTAAACTGTAGTGATAGGTTTTATATTTTATATGGTAAAGTTTTAAATGAAAAAGTTCTGTTACTTGGTGAATACTTAATGGAAAATAACTATTTTGATAAGCCAGTGGTTCTGACAAGAAACAAATATTATGGTTTGATTTAAGATGATTTTATTGCTATTTTATAAACATGTAAACTTTTATAAACTCATATTATGTCTTAAATGTGAATTACTCAGTCAAAGCACAAGATAATCTTTAGAATTTTATTTTCTCCAGGATGACACCTATGTGATAGTTCTTTTAAAATTTTACTGTTATATATCAATAAAATCATTTCAAAATGAAAGGAAAAATATAATATTTTTACTTCAAATATTTCATTAAAATTATTTTAACAGAACATTTGTTTATAGCTATTCTTTTATACATTTCCTTTCATTTGCATAGTTTTGTATAGGGTTCGATTTTTTAAATTTATGATATATATTTACATATACACATATAGTCAGGGCTTTCAGTGTATCAGATTGATGCAGACATTTTCTTGATTTCTCACTTATTTTTGTTATTGTTGACATAGTAATATTTGAATTTTATGCATGGCTAGATTTTATTATTAGGTGATAAGTATCTTTGTCTAGTTCTATCCCGTTTTGAAAGCAATTATCAAGCACTCATGAAAGTTCTAATTCCTTGTAAATTAATAGGCAAAGGAAATTAATTGTTTTTTCATACTCTTGGTTGTACTTGACCAGATTCAAAGCAAGTGAGCATACAGCAACAAAATTCTGTAGGCAAGAGGAAAGCCAAGATAGGACACAGAGGAATATAAAACATTAAATCCAAGGGCAGCCAAGAAGTCCAGTGAACAATATCCACAGGACCTCAAGTCTTAAATGCTGATGGATGAGTAAGCATACCTTCACGATCTGTGCACAGCAATGGGAGCTTCCAAGTCAAATATAATAGCTAAATTCAGACTGAAAATAAATATTTGTTTCATTGTCCTTTGTCCATTTATAGAAATTTGTCCTGTGCTAAGCATATATTATAGGCAACTTCCAATTTGGGAGAGATAGAATAAACCAATATTAAATAAACTTTAAGAAGCCAGGACAGTGAGGGTGTGGAGAGAAATCCACTGTATTTAGCAATCTTTGGGAAGACAAAGGAAAACTAAACTTTAAGGCCTACACCGACATTCAGTGGTTACCACAGGGTACACTGACATAAAAAAGTAACTTAATAGCTCTCTGACTGTTGGACATTAAATTCTTGATAAACTCTCTCCCTGAAAAAATTGACAAAGGAATTAAGTTGGGGGTCACAAATACTAGAATAAAAGCAAAAGTAGGAAAGAGTTAAGGAGAATTAAAAAACAGCATCTAACTGAATAATGGTCAATCAGATATCTTCAGGAATTGACTATCTTTTTTTTTCACTATTAGTTATATTCTCTCGATTTTTTTGCATGTTAAGTAATTTTTTATGATGTCTGGCCACTGTGTGTATAAGAATTGTAAAACTTCCAGATAATGAAATCTCACACCTGAGAGTATATTAGGAAAATGGAATGAGATGTTAAGCAACTCATCCAACCAAGGGTTGGGAGCAATCAGAGATATGTTATAATTTATTAATATTCAATGTAAATCTTGATCAGCCTGGTTTCTAAGCTACTACCCTTTCAGAGTTTTGATTGAGAGCCCTGTGGGTCTTTTATCCTCATAATTGAAAGACCACAGGCAGGGACTTCCCAGGTGGTGCAGTGGATAAGACTTTGTGCTCCCAATGCAGGGGGGCCAGTTTTGATCCCTGGTCAGGAAACTAGATCCCACGTGCATGCCACAACTAAGGAGCCGGCCTGGGGCAACTAAGACCTGGTGCAACCAAATTAAAATAAACAAAAAAAAAAGACTGAGGGAAATTAAGTTCTTCCCTTCAGAGGTTTTTTTGTTTTGTTTTTGGTTTTTTTCCCTTGTTTTATTTATGATTAAATGGCAGACTTTATTTTATTTTTTATTTTTATAACATTTTTATTGGAGTATAATTGCTTTACAATTGTGTGTTAGTTTCTGCTTTATAACAAAGTGAATCAGCTATACATATACATATATCCCCCTATCTCCTCCATCTTGTGTCTCCCTCCCAAATTCTTTTCCAAGAATTTGTCCATTTCTTCCTGGTTGTTAATTTTATTGGCATATAGTTTCTTGTAGTAATCTCTCATGATCCTTTGTATTTCTGCTAACTTTGCAGGGTTTTTTGTTCTTCTTTCTCTAATTGTTTTAGGTGTAAGGTTAGGTTGTTTATGTGAGATGTTTCTTGTTTCTTGAGATAGGATTGTATTGCTATAAACTTCCCTCTTAGAACTGCTTTCGCTGCATCCCCTAGGATTTGGGTTGTCATGTTTTCATTGTCATTTGTTTCTAGGTATTTTTTGATTTCCTCTTTGATTTCTTCAGTGATCTCTTGGTTATTAAGTAGTGTATGGTTTAGCCTCCATGTGTTTGTATTTTTTACAGATTTTTTCCTGTAATTGATATCTAGTTTCATGGCATTGTGGTTGGAAAAGATACTTGATAAAATTTCAATTTTCTTGAATTTACCAAGGCTTGATTTGTGACCTAAGATATGATCTATCCTGGAGAATGTTCCATGAGCACTTGAGAAGAATGTGTATTCTGTTGTTTTTGGATGGAATGTCCTGTAAATCTCAATGAAGTCCATCTTGTTTAATGTATCATTTTAAACTTGTGCTTCCTTATTTATTTTCATTTTGGATGATCTGTCCATTGGTGAAAGTGGGGTGTTAAATTCCCCTACTAAGATTGTGTTACTATCGATTTCCCCTTTTATGGCTGTTAGCATTTGCCTTATGTATTGAGGTGCTCCTATGTTGGGGGCATAAATATTTACAATTGTTATATCTTCTTCTTGGATTGATCCCTTGATCATTATGTAGTGTCCTTCTTTGTGTCTTGTAATAGTCTTTATTTTAAAGTCTATTTTGTCTGGTACGAGAATTGCCATTCCAGCTTTCTTTTGATTTCCATTTGCATGGAATATCTTTTTCTATCCCCTCACTTTCAGTCTGAATGTGTCCCTAGGTCTGAAGTGGGTCTCTTGTAGACAGCATATATATGGGTCTTGTTTTTGTATCCATTCAGCCAGTCTATGTCTTTTGGTTGGAGCATTTAATTCATTTACATTTAAGGTAATTATCGATATGTATGTTCCTATTCCCATTTTCTTAATTGTTCTGGGTTTGTTATTGTAGGTCTTTTCCTTCTCTTGTGTTTCCTGCCTAGAGAAGTTCCTTTAGCATTTGTTGTAAAGCTGGTTTTGTGGTGCTAAATTCTCTTAGTTTTTGCTAGTCTGTAAAGATTTTAATTTCTCCATCGAATCTGAATGAGATGCTTGCTGGGTAGAGTAATCTTGGTTGTAGATTCTTCCCTTTCATCACTTTAAATATGTCCTGCCACTCCCTTCTGGCTTTCAGAGTTTCTACTGAAAGATTAGCTGTTAACCTTATGGGGTTTCCCTTGTATGTTATTTGCTGCTTTTCCCTTGCTGCTTTTAATATTTTTTCTTTTTTTTTAATTTTTATAGTTTGATTAATATGTGCCTTGGCGTGTTTCTCCTTGGATTCATCCTGTATGGGACTCTCTGTGCTTCCTGGACTTAACTATTTCCTTTCCCATATTAGGGAAGTTTTCAACTATAATCTCTTCAAATATTTTCTCAGTCCATTTCTTTTTTCTTCTTCTTCTGGGTCCCCTATAATTCGAATATTGGTGCGTTTAATGATGTCCCAGAGGTCTCTTAAGACTGTCCTCAATTCTTTCTGTTCTTTTTACTTTATTCTGCTCTGCAGTAGTTATTTCCACTGTTTTATCTTCCAGGTCACTTATACTTTCTTCTGCCTCAGTTATTCTGCTATTGATTCCTTCTAGAGAATTTTAAATTTCATTTATTGTGTTGTTCATCATTGTTTGTTTGCTCTTTAGTTCTTCTAGATCCTTGTTAAATGTTTCTTGTATTTTCTCCATTCTATTTCCAAGATTTTGGATCATCTTTACTATCATTACTCTGAATTCTTTTTCAGGTAGACTGCCTATTTCCTCTTCATTTGTTTGGTCTGGTGGGTTTTTACCTTGCTCCTTCATCTGCTGTGTGTTTCTCTGTCTTCTCACTTTCCTTAACGTACTGTGTTTGGGGTCTCCTTTTCTCAGGCTGCAGGTTCATAGTTCCTGTTGTTTTTGCTGTCTGCCCCCAGTGGCTAAGTTTGATTCAGTGGGTTGTGTAGGCTTCCTGGTGGAGGGGACTAGTGCCTGTGTTCTGGTGGATGAGTCTGGATCTTGTCTTTCTGGTGGGCAGGACCACGTCCGGCGGTGTGTTTTGGGCTGTTATCTTATTATGATTTTAGGCAGCCTCTCTGCTAATGGGTGGGGTTGTGTTCCTGTCTTGCCAGTTATTTGGCATAGGGTGTCCAGCACTGTAGCTTGCTGGTCACTGAGCAGAGCTGGGTCTTAGCATTGAGATGGAGATCTCTGGGAGAGTTTTCGCCATTTGATATTACGTGTACCCGGGAGGTCTCTGGTGGACCAATGTCTTGAACTTGGCTCTCCCACCTCAGAGGCACAGGCCTGACAAATGGCCGGAGCACCAAAACCCTGTCAGCCACTCATCTCAGAAGAGAGGGGAGAAAAAATTAAGGAAAGAAAAAAATAAAGTAAAATAATATAAGGTTATTAAAATAAAGAATAAAAAAATTATTAAAAATAAAAAAAATTTTTAAGTGATAAAAAAAGAAAAAAAACAAGAGAGAAGGAAGAGAGCAACCAAACCAAAGAAGAAATTCACCAATGATAACAAGTGCTAAAAACTATACTAAAAACAAAAAAACAACAAAAAACCAGACAGACTGAACCCTAGGACAAATGGTAAAAGCAAAGCTATACAGACAAAATCACACAAAGAAGCATACACATACACACTCACAAAAAGAGAAAAAGGAAAAAAATTTATATATCTATATATTAAAAAAAAAATGGAGGAAGATAGCAACCTAATCAATAAACAAGTCTACCAATGATAATAAACTCTAAATACTAAACTAAGATACACATAAAACTAGAAACAAATTAGATGCAGAAAGCAACCCCAAGTCTATAGTTGCTCCCAAAGTCCACTGCCTCAATTTTGGGATGATTTGTTGTCTATTCAGGTATTCCAGAGATACAGGGTACATCAGGTTGACTGTGGAGATTTAATCCGCTGCTCTTGAGGCTGCTGGGAGAAATTTCCCTTTCTCTTCTTTGTTCGCACAGCTCCTGGGTTCAGCTTTGGATTTGGCCCTGCCTCCGTGTGTAGGTCACCTGAGGGTGTCTGTTCTTAGCCCAGACAGGATGGGGTTAAAGTAGCAGCTGATTCGGGGGCTCTGGCTCACTCAGGCCGGTGGGGGTGGGCTACGGAATGTGGGGTGAGCCTGCGGCCGCAGAGGCAGCATGACGTTGCACCAGCCTGAGGCGCACCGTGTGTTCCCCCAGCGAAGTTGTCCCTGGATCACAGGACCCTGGCAGTGGCGGGCTGCACAGGCTCCCAGGAGAGGAGGTGTGGATAGTGACCTGTGCTTGCACACAGGCTTCTTGGTGGCTGCAGTAGCAGCATTAGCATTTCATGCCCGTCTCTGGGATCCGCGCTGATAGCCGCAGCTCATGCCATCTCTGGAGCTCGTTTTGGCGGTACACTGAATCCCCTCTCCTTGCACACCCCGAAATAACGGTCTCTTGCCTCTTCGGCAGCTCCAGACCTTTTTCCGGACTCCCTCCCAGCTAGCCGTGGTGCACTAGCCCCCTTCAGACTGTGTTCACGCCGCCAACCCCAGTCCTCTCCCTGGGATCCGACCTCCAAAGCCCGAGCCTCAGCTCCCAGCCCCCGCCCACCCCAGTGGGTGAGCAGACAAGCCTCTCGGGCTGGTGAGTGCTAGTCTGCACCGATCCTCTGTGTGGGAATCTGTCTGTTTTGCCCTCTGCACCCCTGTTGCTGCGCTCTCCTCAGTGGCTCTGAAGCTTCCCCCCTTCGCCACCCGCAGTCTCCGCCCGCCAAGGGGCTTCCTAGTGTGTGGAAACCTTTCTTCCTTCACAGCTCCCTCCCAGAGGTGCAGGTCCCATCCTTATTTTTTTGTCTCTGTTTTTTCTTTTTTCTTTTGCCCTACCCATGTATGTGGGGAGTTTCTTGCCTTTTGGGAAGTCTGTGGTCTCCTACCAGCGTTCAGTAGGTGTTCTGTAGGGGTTGTTCCACATGTAGATGTATTTCTGATGTATTTGTGGGGAGGAAGATGATCTCCACGTCTTACTCCTCCGCCATCTTGTAGGTCCCAGACTTTATTTTTTAGAGCAGTTTTAGTTTTATAGAAAAATTGAGCAGAAAGTACAGAAACCTATCGTGTTTCCTCTCCCCTTTGTGCACAGAATCTCCTATTATTAACATCTTGCCCTAGTGTGATAAATTTGTTATTATTGATGAAGAGATTTTGATACATTGTGATTAAAAATTCATAGCTTACATTAGGGTTCACCCTTTGAGTTGTACAGCTCTATGGGGTTTGGCAAATGTATGAAGTCATCTGTCCACCACTATAAAATGATATAGAATAGATTCACAGCCCTATGAATCTGTGCTCCACCTCTCCCAGTCTCTCCTTAAACTGGTAAACACTAATATTGATACTGTGGCTATAGTTCTGCCTTTTGCAGAATATTATATAGTTGAAATCATACAGTGTGTAGATTTTTCAAACTGTCTTCTTTCACGTAGAAATATACATTGAAGTTTCCTCCATGTCTTTTTGTGGCATGATAGCTCATGTTTTTTTCAATGAATGATAATTCCCACTGTTCCACATCCTCACCAATTACCTCACTATGGTAAAGCTGAAGTCAGTTAGGTTTTGGCAAAATAGTTTCCCTTGACGTCAGGTGTTTTGGAGAACAGAATGCCCTGAGCATATTTCAAAATGGCTCCTCCCCACCACCCTGTTGCTGGAAGAACAAGAAGATTTTTTTCTAATCTTCATCCTGACAACCTGGTGGGGGTCCTGAAGGTAAAATTCATAGAAGTGTGTCCCTCCAACAAGGCTGGGCCCCAGGAGATTTTTATCTCTCAAGTCGGTCCATTCTCAATCTGACAATTAGTTGCCATTTAAGTGTCTCTACCATGCTCCAGTAATGACTTCTGTTTCCAGTAAGCTGATTCTCTGGGGAATCAGCTTACTGATTCTTTGGGGAATCAGCGGCCTTTTGGGGAGCAGTGGCTCCTTTCTGGGGAGCAGTGGCTAGCCCTGTGACCGTAATTATCTGATGGACCCAAGAAGAGCTGTGTGTTTTTAGTTTATACAACTTTTTTCTTGTTGTTAGGCTTGGGGCACGGGGGATTGGTAAAGACTTCTAAACTTTTTACATGTCTGATCTTCAGAGCTTTTTAACTCCTGCCTGATATAGCTTCAAGTTGTGGCAAATACTTTAAGACAGTGATTGGCCATGTCTCTGAGTCACACCACCATCTTTTTGTTTCCTAAACACTGAACAATTTTTGAAATGTTACGGTGATTTTAAGATATATTTGATCTAACATTTCAGTCACCTCTGCAAATCCAGAATTCAGCAAAGACCCATTGGGGAAATGTGGCTGTGAGTTTGAGGTCCTTTACTCTTCTAATTTGTAACTCTAACCTCACAAGACCATTTAGAGCTTTCCTCATTTTTCTTTCAGAAGGCCAGTTCCCACTTATGGCTCAAAATCTCCAGTCTGAATGAGCAAGTTCCTCTAGGAAAATAGTCTGCCTATCACCAACATACATCTGAACAATTCAGTCCTCTCTGGAATTTTGATTCATCTAGTCCTCTTTGCTTTCTAACACCTTTACAAGATATATTTTTGTTATTTTCCCAGCATTTTTAGATTTGTTGCAACAGGATTATTGACTTGCCATGGCCCACTACATCTTACATGGAAGTGGTGCCATGGCCCACTACATCTTACATGGAAGTGGATTTTTCCTTTCTGCCATTTTTAAAAGCAATTTCTACTGGATATACAAGCCAAGGTTGGTATTTATTTCTTTTCATAATTTTAGAGTTGCCTTTAGAGTGATTGTCTTTTGGCTTCTGCTATTTTTTTAATGTACACTTTTTTCTTTTTCACTGCAGTTTAAGACATTGTTTGTGATTTCCAGAAGTTTTATTAAGATGTTATTTTCTCTGAATTCATACCACTTATAGTCTGCACAACTTCAATCTGTGAGTTGCTAATTAATGTCTTACATCAGTTTTTGAAAATTCTCAACCACTATCTCTTCAAATATAACTTATGTCCAATTCTCTCTCCTTTGGTCTTGGAATTCGTTATGTGTGTGTTAGATTACTTTACTGTGTCCCAAGGCTTTTATTTATTTTCTTTAAAAAAAAAAAAAAAAGGTCTACTCGTGTATTAGTTTCCTAGTGTTGCTGTAACAAATTACAACAAAGTAGGTAGCTTAAAACAACAGAAAATTATTCTCTCACAGTTCTGAAAGCTAAAAGTCTGAAATCAAGATGCCAGCATGGTTGATGCCTTCTGAGAGTTCTGGGAGAGCATCGTCCATTTGTTATCTCCTGTCACCTTCTGGTGACAGCTGGCAATCCTTGGTTTGTATATGCATCACTCCAATCTCCGCTTCATCTTTACTTGGCATTTTCCCTATATTTTTCTGTCTTCACATAGCCATCTCCCATTGTGTCTCTCTTCTCTTCTTATAAGGACACCAGTCATATTGGAATAAGGGCTCACTCTTCTCCTGTATGAGCTCATCTTAACCAATTACACCTGCAACAATCTTATTTCCAAATAAGTTCACATTCTGAGGTACTGGGAGTTGAGGCTTCAACACATCTTTGGGGGATCATAATTCAATCCATAACACAGTGCGACCTTGCCTTCCAGTTGAGTAATTCTGCCATCTGCTCTTTAAATCTTTTGTTGATTACAGTTCTGGAAGTTACTTTTAATTTTTAAAAGTAGATTATAATTTTTTAATGAAATACTCAATATATTTATTAATTTTATCCCATTTTTATAATATTTTAACACGTGTTTGTTTTAAAAGTTCCTGTCTCCTAACTTCAATATCTGTATTACATTTATTTCTGTTTTTTCTCTTGGTTTTTGGTTTGTAACATAATATGCCTTGCATTCTTGGTGATTTTTAATAAAATCCAAGGCGCTGTGTAAAAATAATTTTAGAGTCTCTCTTAGGATGGGTTTTATAGAAATAAAGCCCCAAATAGAGTGCTTATCAAGAACATCTCATAATGAAAGCAATGAAAAAGATAGAAGGGAGATAGCTGAGCAGATATGTGGCTTCTAGTGATGTTTTACCTTGTCTTGATCCATAGAGAAAAGTCTCAGGAGTACATATTGTATCAATACCATACTGTTGGATTCACTTGAGGAAAGAGGCCTGCCTTTTGTACCCCTGCATAAGACAATTCCTTTTCCCAGAAAAGGAATTTTTATTAGCCAAGGGAAATGTTTGGGAAAGTGGGATTTCTCTTAACTAATAGCAAATAATCCTAACATCAGCTGGGATTGTGGCTATCCATTTGTTAAGGATGGTATGACATCAAAATATCAACTGTTACAGCAGATAAAGTCTGTATTAGTATCAAAGACAGTTCACACTTTCTTCTGCCAGACGGACAAACTGGGGTCAGTTCAGCTCCAGGAATTAGCTGAGTTGATTTTTAATTGCAGTTTTGAAAATTCTCAGTGGCCTTCTATTTTACCTTCTTCCTAGTGCCCTGACCTTTAAGGATTTCAGTTGGGAGGTTTATGTGTTCAGCAAGGCCCCACCTCTTTATGTTATCCTGAACTTTAGTCTTTGTCTCCTCAATACAGTCAGACTTTAGAAGACTCCACTCAACTCTTAGAAGTTTTAAGTGAAAGCTTATATCTCCCAGCCACACGACTTCAGGATTTAGCAAATATCTTAAGGAGGACTTGTAACACTATATATTGGAAGCCTCTGAAGTTTCCTTTACTTCCCTCTCTAGCCCATGAGATCAGAAAGAACCCTGAATATTTTGACTCCCCACAATAGTTCTACTGTGCCCTGGTAAATCCATATTTTAAGCTTCATGACAATGAACAAGATCACCACATATCCACAAGAAAAAAAAAAAGTGGCTGCAGAATGTCAGCTCAGGACTTCATGGTTCTACCGCTCCAGAAACCTAACTCCTCTCATCCTCTTTATTTATGATGTCTTTATTTTACTTTTCTAGTTTTCTTATTGTTCATGAGAGGAATATTGGTCTGTACCAAATTCCTCCATGCTATCCAGAAGCAAAAGTTGAAGATTTTTTAAAAACTCTATTAAATGGAAGTTACTGTGCTATGTTATATACCCTGTATCAATTTTTTTTTACCATAGCATAGCACAAATCAAATAGACAGCAAAGTAGCAATACTGCAGAGCTTCAGAAAGTAGAGATTAATTCTTACTCATGGGAAGAGAAAGGTGACAATGAAAAAGTAACATTTCTTCTAGGATTTATAAGTTTGGAAATATTTTAATGAAAGTAAAAATAAACATTCTTAAGTAAAGAGAACAGTAGAAGCAAAACTGTAAAGGTAGACCTACAAGGTATGGATTTAAGCTATGAATTGGCTACAATAAAAGATAAAACTGTGAAATTTGGTGGTGCCAAATTGTGAAAGGATTAGACTGGCACCAATAGTTTAATCTTTTTAGATACCTGAAGGTTTGCTGAACATTTTGCAATACTTCTTAAAATAGTCAATACATTCCAAAGTTATCCTGTAGACAATTAACCAGCCCTAAATATTCAAGTAGGTTAGGAAATGATAACAATATCCTTGATGATCATTAAGGAAGTCTAGAGAATTAGAAAAGATGTGAAATATCCAGTCGAACCTGTAGATAGAAGAAACTGAAATTGCTTAGCCAATGCTTAAATAAGAGAATCAATTTTATATTACTCAAATTTTTCTAGTTTGATATAGCTAATGTGCTAATGTATTGCTAATGTGTCCCTAAAATGTGTTATTCCCTTTATTTATGGTAATACTGAATTGGCTGGGCTTGTGGCCACCTGGTTCAAGACTATTCCCAGTCTTTCTTGTGCATAGCTTTGTATGGTCATTTGGCTAAGATCTAATAAATAGAATGCAAGGGGAAGTGATTCTTCAGTTTTCTTGGTCTCTTGCTTAAAAGGAAATTGCCTGCCCTGGACTTTCACAATTTCTTTCTTCCTCAACTGAACAGTCAACATAATAGTGATCCCTGCTCAATCCTGCAAAGGAAAAACCTTTCCCACTCCAACATGAATGATCATGCAGAACAGAGCTTCCCTGCTAGCCTAGACCACCCACTTCCTAACCTCTATATGAGAGTGAAATAAAATTGTGTCTTGTCTAAGCCAGGAGCTCTTTGTATAGCAGCTCAGCCTGTACTCTAAAATATATAGGGTAACTATTAAAAAAAATAAATACCCTGGCAATTGGAGGCTCTCACTCCCTCCTTTGTCCTTGGAATCACATTCTGCTTGCTTTCCTAGCTTTCAGAAGCTGCCCGAAGGATACAACCTTGACATAAAAATGTGGTGAGGAGACTACTTGGCCTGTATCCTTGACTGAACCCAGTTAAGTCCTCTCTATAAACTCAAGATTCTGTCAGGTAAGTGCAGAGACTTACTTGTCTTGTGGCCGCCCAAGACAAGCCTCTTAAGTAAGTTTTCTTACATATTAAAACTGCCACTTACCTATCTAGAATGGTCTGCCTATTTATTCAGTCTATTTTTGTCCTCATTGTATGGGACCATCTTGCCAAGCAACAATAGGTAACAGAGAAAGTAAAGAAGGTCGATACGTGGTAAGAGGAGGGTTTAAGACATGAAATCCACACCTCAGGTCTGAAGATTGGTTTATATGTATATGCAAAAAATTCAAGAAAAAATAGTTACCAGATGATTAAAGAGAATGACAGAATCATGAAGAAAATTGGAAAACAATGTAAAATACACATGGGGAAGCGAAATTCAATAAGCACTATGTTTATCCATACAATTCAGTTTAAATTTTAACAATTCGTTGTATTGAGACTAAATCACTAAGCCTCAGCAGTAGCAAGGAGAAAGAAAAATG
Organism: Balaenoptera borealis; assembly: GCF_965194805.1. Taxonomy (NCBI): domain Eukaryota; kingdom Metazoa; phylum Chordata; class Mammalia; order Artiodactyla; family Balaenopteridae; genus Balaenoptera; species Balaenoptera borealis. Next base: position 44,632,755 of record NC_138862.1, read on the forward strand.
GTAATCCTTTTTTTTCTCAACGAATTAAAAACATGTTAATTATGTATTATCTTTATTTTCCTGTTCATTGAGTTCTTTGGTTTTCTTGAACCCAAAGGAGACTTTTGGAAACAAATATTTTACCTTGGCCTTATGATGGTCATATTTCACAACAGATAAACATTTTATTACACATAAGAAATAAAGGGTGTTTCTTTATATTTATGATAACTGATTAAGGTCATTTTATTAATATTTGTCATTATAGCACAATAAAAAGCACCAGAAATATTATTAATGATTCAATCCCTATAAGACATTGCAAATGTTTGTCTCTTTGTTCTACAAATATATTTGAAAATCTGAACTTTTCTGAAAGAGTATTTCATAAAACATATGTCAATTTTTATATTATAAAAAGCATTTTATCCTACAATAGGCAAAAAGCGTACATTTTTGAAGAGGCATATTATTTTAACATGGTTGAATTTGTTGCTGAAAAGGCCATTTACGAATTATAGAATCGATGTCTTCTGCTAGTATTGACAAGCAGAATGAATTACTTCAGAATCATCCTATGGGCCTGAAACATAAAGCGATTTAAAAATAATCTGCAAGAAAAAACTTCATCATTATCTATTTGAAATGAACTGCAGTTTATATGTTGGAAAACATTGTCTAAGATATATACTAAATGTTAATATATATTTAATATTAAACATATGGGTAGGTAATATTAATGTAAATGCATTAGAAAAATGAGAAAAATATGTGAATACCTTGAGGCAAAAATTATGCTTTAATTCATTACATGTTCTTTGTTGCAAAAAAACCTCACTCTCACTTTTTATCTACCCTAAAAAAATTCAGTTATCAGAATATTATGTTTTAAGAGTTCATCCAATTAATTATGCCTGGAGGGAATACTAGAGCAGTGCTGTAACAGGGGCAGCCCTTCCCCAGAGAATGTGGTTTCTTTGGGTGAGATCCTTGTAGATGACTTTTGCCTAAGGTATTGGACCCTCACTCCTGTAGGAAATAAATGTGGAAACCCCAAGAGAAAGAAAGAATGGCATAGTTATAGAGGTCAATGGCAGACTGGGATAGCTCCCATTATTGTTGAGACTTACTGTAACTTAAATGTATTCTAGCATTTTTGAAAATGTATTAACTTGTTTTCTGAAAAATGAATAAAAAATCTCGTCATATTTCCTACATACTTTTATCCACCTGTGCCAACACCTTAGTGTTTATGTTATAGAAAGATGAAGTTTACAGTTGAAAGGGACCCAACTGGTCACATCATTAATTTGCTTTTTCAAATTATATTGCCTTGAGTTACAATGATGCAAATAATATTTACCATAAATTGTTTAAAGAATTTAACTCTACATGAAATTAATCAGTACATTGTATACAATGAAATGCTACAGATAAATAAATTAGCTGGCAGTTATATAATGATATTCTTTAGGAAGTCAAGATCTTCCACAAGAAGAATATAATTTTAAGACAGACACTTACCAACATACATTTTTCTTATTTCTTGCTAAGGAGTAAGTATGAGAGAAACTTGGTGACTAAATAATTAATGTAAAGTAAAACTTAGTACAAGCTCATCTAAAATAATGAGCAAAAAAATCATCCAATATTAAGTCAATAAGGATTTAAATAATTCAATGATGAGCTTCTATGACTACAAACCCCCAAATACTGTACTATAATAATTAATTGCAAGGAGAAAAATGATCTAGTAGTCATCATTTTCTTTGAGAGTTGCCCAATTTTTCACAAATTATAGAACTAAAAGTAAAAATTTAGGAATTTTATGTTTATAGAATAGATTATAATGATGGTTTCACAGGTGTACACTTATCTCCAAACTCATCAGTTGTATACATTAAATATGTACAGGTTTTTGTATGTCAATTGTAGTCTGAACAAAATTGTTTTTTTAAAACAAGCAGGTGGTGGTGGTGGAAACAGCTAAGCTCTTCCATGCACTTATGTATCACAGACCTATTTTATTCACTAATAAAAGATGATTTAGAATCATAGAAAAGGAATCATATTTGAAACTTGATGTAAATATTTTCCTCTACATAGCCCAATTTTTGAACAGTTTACGTGTCCTGCAAATTTTGGAGATACCACTTCTACATGTCTCTGTGCATATTTCAGTATTTCAACAAACTGAAGTTTCAGTAAAATAGGGAGAAAAACATCTGGTAAGTATTACTTTAAAGAAATGGTACATCTCAGCAAACAGCACTTATGGAGGTATCAGATTAATATTACAACTTTAAACGTACTTTATCTCCATTCTCAGGCTTTTCATAATTTTCTTCTCTGATAAAGTTAGAACATTTAACAGATACAGAAAAAAATGTTTATAAGATATAACAAATGTATATCAAATGTTTTCATAAGCATTATGCTATAAAAAGTAGTATAAGAACATTTAAATATAGTAAAATTCACACATATATTCTGAGAAATAAGTGGGCATGAATAAGTCAGAAGTTATCTCTGAGGATGAATCTTAGTACTATTACCTTATATTAGAGTGTGATAAAAATGTCACTTCATTTCGATTTATAATAAGTAAATTGTCATATAGCAAATATTGGTACCAGATTTTTGTTCAAGTAATCATTGACTACTGTACAGCATTTTTACTTCCTAACTAGAAGTTTTAGTCAGATATTTCTTTCAAGGGTTTAATTATTTTATATCTTTATAATAATATTAAATGTAAAAATTATTAATATTAACATATGTTTGATTAGATGTAATGAAATTGCTACTGGAAACGTTAAGAAAGATAGTAATGAAAAAAATGTACGTGTGACCTTACTGCAGTCTTAACAATTCCAAATTATAAGTGAAAAATGTCATAAATATCTGTCTGTGTACACGTTTATGAGCAATTGGTTATTCCTTGCATTTCATATATGTAGTGGGATTTCTTTGTTAAACATGATATCATGAATATGACTATGCTTATAAATATACTTTCAAGTATTATTTTAATCTTTATTTAGTAAACAGTAAAATTTATTCAACTAATCCTATTTTGATTCTTAGATTATATACAGTTTTCACTGTTATTCAAAAGTAATATCACAACAGCTAAATCATGATTAAGTGTTCACATTCATTGCTGTTCTCTTAGGATGGAGGGGGGGAGCAGTGGAAAACTGAACTTGTTCTGTGTTTCAGCTCAAGTGAGCACAACCCCCAAAAATGTCATAAATGAGGTATTCACTATCAGGAATAAATTGGCATACAACAAAGGATATTTCACTGATAAGCAAATCTACAAGGACTGTTTTCAGAATCAACCATTTCTTTCAGGAACAAGGTCCCTAGACATTTTGAACTTCTGACTTAAAAGAAAGACCATGAAATTTCATAGAGGAGAAAGAGCACTAAATCATTTGTAAGAACAGCTGAAGTCAAGTTTCAGCTTTGGTCCATATGAGCTTTATGATACCGTCCTCAATTCATGCTATTTTTGCAATAATTAAACTAATATATCAAACAGAAAAACTAGCATATCTATAGTTTTGATCATATAATGGATTTGGATTTTAAAATTTTATCTTGCTGTATACAAATGTTATCATTTACTTTTTTTCCTGTTTGTGTATAGTTGTACCTTGAATATTTATTTTTTTCACAATGTCATTGTTTTCTGTCCAAGAAATAAGCAAAGTCTACAATAATACTAGTTATAAGCTATTGTTACACTCTATCCTAGCCACCAAAATTCTCCAAGTTTCAAGAAGATAATTCTTGTGAATTCACAGCTAGATGATGCAATTCAACAGATAGTCTGTTGATTTATTTGTTAAATGTCATCATCAGATTAATCATTCATTGTCTAAAGTGTCATTGTGGAATGGCAGAAATCACCACTTAATTTTTAATTGATGTTTTTGATTTAGATATGATATAAAGTAGGAAGTTCTATGTGCTTAAAATATTTCTTAAAAAACATCAATATTCATTAACTTTTATATTATTTTTATACCTTAGTGCTGTTCTGCACATTGCAAAAAAAAAAAAAAACTTTACCCATACAGTTATGTGTTACACAGGTTGTACTGACTTCAAGTGGATTTAAGACATCCACTCTCCAAATAATGCAATACACAGTTCTGCATGCTTATTCAGAAAACTTTTGTGTTCTATATACACAGAACCTATAAAACACATTTTAAAACAAGTTGAAAGTTAAAAAAGCAGCTAATTAAGATCTGAGACCTAAACAAAATATTACAAAAATCTGTGTTACATGTCCCCTGTGTTACATGTCAAAATCCAAATGGACTTTACCCTTTTTCTTTCCTCCATAGCCCCTTAAACACCATCATTCTCATACTCTATGGCTATATACTTGTTAAAATATTTGTTTTATTTTAATTGTCTAAAAACATCTAAATCCACCATTGACCGATGACTTATGTCATCAGACAGTTCTTCTGTGAAATTGCCTTGATGAAGGCATTCATTTGAAAATAAAGACCAGGCTATCTTCTCTAAAAAGCTTCTGTACAGCAAAAGAAGCAATCAAAAAATGAAAAAATCCACAAAATGGGAGAAAACATTTGTGAACCATATACTGGATAAGGGGTTAACATCCAAAATATATAAAGAAATGATATAACTCAATAACAAAAAAAAAAAAATCAAATAAAAAATGGGCAAAGGAACCAAACAGACATATTTCTAAAGAAGACATCCAAATGGCCAACAGGTACTTGAAAAGATACTCAACATCACTAATCATCAGGGAAATGCCAGACAAAACAAAATGTGATATCACCTCACACCTATTAGATGGCTATCATCAAGAAGACAAGAGATAAGTGTTGGCAAGAATGTGGACATAAGAGAACCCCTGCACAACTGTTGGTGGGAATGTAAATTGGTTCAGCCACTATGGAAAATAGTATGGATGTTCCTCAAAAAATTAAAAATAGAACTACCATATGATCCAGCAATTCTCATTGCTCTTGATCCTCAAATGTTGTGTAACAAAAGCTCTAAGTTCATACCAACTTCTAGTATTCATACCCTTTTATAACCTCCTCTCTTTGAATGTGGGTAGGATCTGTTGTTTGCTTCTAACCAAGAGAATATGGCAAAGGTGGTGGAATGATCACTCCCATGATTATGTTACAGTATGTAAGATTCTATATTAGTAGCAGATTCACTGTATAGACTTTCTCCCTTAGCTTTGTAGATGCAATCTGCTTTGTTGTGAGAGTGCTTAGGGAAAAGGCCACACAGCAAGGAATCATAAGGGGTCTGTAATTGCCCAGGGTGGCTTCTAGTTGCAGAGGACAGTCTGCAGTTAATAGCCAGCAAAAGGCAGTGCCCTCAGCCCTATAGTCATAAACAAATTAATTCTCCCAACAATGCAAGTGAGTTTGGAAGTAGATCCTTTCCTAGTCAAGCCTCCAGATGAAAGGCTTACATCTTGATTACAGTCTTATGAGACTCTAAACAGAAGACTGAGCTAAATCATGTCCAGGCTCTTCTTCTACAGAAACAGTGAGATAATAAATGTGTCTTGAGGCACCATTTGTGGTAATTTTTTTTAACTTAAAAAAATTTTTTTTATATTAGAGTATAGTTTATTAACAATGTTGTGTTAATTTCAGGTATACAGCAAAGTGATTCAGATTTCTTTCTTTCTTTCTTTCTTTTTATTTTGGGGCCACGCCTTATGGCATGCAGGATCTTACTTCCCCGACCAGGGATTGAACCTGTGCTCCCTGCATTGCAGGCGCAGAGACTTAACTACTGGACAGCCAGGGAAGTCCCCATTTGTGTTAATTTGTAAGACAGCAATAGAAAACTTAAATGAGTGCTGTTCCTCATACATTTGCATTATTCAATATCTCCCCTAGTATCTTTCAGTTTTCACATATTTCACTTTCTTTTTCTACATGCCTCTATGAGCAGATTTAAGTTTTCTCAGATTTTTTTCAGGTTCTTTCAATAAAATATTTTATTTACATTTATTTAATAAAGATATTGATGAATAATTTTTATGCTTTTACTTCTCAAATAATTTCACCAACATGGTGATACAGCATGACTTCCTATCTCAATGCCACCTCCACTCACCTGTCGATGTAGCTAACCTTCTGCTCTGCTGATCAGTCTTCTAGAGTAATCTAATTTTCTGCTCTGGTGGATGAGTGAACTAAGCAAATTCTCTCCTGCACAGACAAGCTTAAAAAAGAAGCATTCCCGATGGAACGTAATCAAACTATCACACAAGAGGGTGGGAAAGTAACTACATTTTCACCTTTATTCATTCTATTCATGTCACCTTTCATAACTATTATGAAAAGTGACAATGGAAGAAATGACTCTTGAATACATATCTTTTCATATCTTGTGTTAAAGACTACCTGAAATAATTGAGACCCCAAAAGTTTTAACCCTATTTTAAAAATCAAACAATTATAGACAAAGATTTGTCTTTAATTTTTGGGTCTAGAGAATAGATCTAAACAGCACATAAACAATAAGTACAAATTCATTAATTCAACAAATATATATGGGTACTCAGAATGATCTAGAAAATATGAACAGAACATAGTTAGTTATCACCCTAAGGGAGTATATAGAATAAGAGGAAAACCATGACACAATGATGACAAAATATACAGCAAAAGTATATGCCACAAAGCAGATAGAAGTAAAATTTTATAAAATTTCATAGATTAAAAATATATCTAGTTATAGATTACAGTATGCTATAAAAACATAATAAGCAATAAAAATGCTGTCAGAAAAACAAAAACTACACTCCAAGTAACTGTGAAAAAAATTTTTTGAGAGTTTGAGGACCATCCTGTTTCCATAAATGATATATAGGATATATATGGTAATGATACTATTTGCATCATAAAACCTTAATTGTGAGTGTGGGTGTGTGTATGTTTTAATTTTAGGCAATAAGCAGACAATATACAGCTACTGATTTTTTTAAAATAATCAAATTGTTTGGATGACTCCATAAACAAATTATTTTTACTAAATTGCCCAAAAATAAGTGAAAAGATTGCCTTGATATGGAGCAGCAGCTGTACTTGACGCATCTCGTCTGCACCTGGAGATCTCAGGTAATGCCATAACAAGAGGAGACTTGGAAGTTTTGGTGGAGGGAATGAGTGTACTTTTTAAAGTGAAATGGTTTTGATTTACTGTGGCCAGAGGGAGGACCCTTTCAGACTATATTTTCCAAAAATACCCATCCCAATATATATGTCAACACATCATCTTCCTGCAATATGATGCTGAAACTTTTCCAACAAAAGAGGAGATGCAGATGTCCTCCCCTTGAAATTTGGTGGACTTTTGTAACAACCTTGACAAATAAAATGTGGCAGACATGTCACAGTGATTTACAAGTCATAAAATGTGATGTGGCTTCCACCTTACTATCTCTCTTGAGACACATGTCTTGGGTGCCCTGAGATGACATATAAGAATTATGAGTACTTGAAAACACAATGCTGAAGATAACATTTTGAGAAACCACATAGAGATAGAAAAAGTTGCCTGAGGAGCCACAGCTGTGTCAGGCCCCAGCTCTTTGAATCTTCCCAGCATCAATTGTCAGACATATGAGTAAAGTAGCCTCAAATATTCCAAACCCACCGTCTGAGGGTTTTTTTTTTTTTTTTTTTGAGACACTAGACATTGTAAAGGAGGAACCAGCCATCCTTACTGCATCAGGTCAAAATTTCTAACTTACAAACTCATGACATTATGTGTTGTATTATATAACTATATTTTGGTGTAAGATATTACACAGAATGCCAATTATTTTAATCATAAACCTATGATCAGATACACTAAAACTATTTGTTGAGTTTAAATCAAATATCAGGGGAATGTTTGGTACTAAATTAGCAGTCAGGAGACATAGATACAGGTCTTAGAACTAAGTGACTTGTGATCTTGGACAAGTCATTAAATTTAGAAGATTTTTCTATCTTTTCTATAAAAGGAAGAAAATGAACTAAGTGACAGCTAATTCCTAGAACCCTGTCTATAATGTCCATTTATTATATGAAACATTCAAAACCCTTTTTCCAAATTTAAGATTGCACATGGCCTATTATGGAACACAACACTGCAAAACCTGAATATTATTTGTTAAGAACACGTGATTGCCAAAAGGAGAAGTAATTGACTTATCATGATGGCAAGTGTCAATCGATATTATAAAAGTCCTTAGTTAATGAAGTCATATTTATATAACTAAAGGACCTGTTTCAGTTTTACACAAAAAAGCCATGCCTACTTCCATATCACTAGTGCGAATGGACATTTTAAAACTCTTTTAGTGTTCTTTAGAAGATCCACATTAATGCTGCATTACATCACCATATGATTCAGCAAGGGAGACTGGGGTGGCCTCAACAGAGGTCTTTTTGCCAAATGGGTAGAAAAACATCCTGGAAAACAATTCACTCTACAGAATGAGTCCAGGCGGTTTAATCTGAGTGTCTCATTGTTAGAAAGGAAAGGCATTTGCAATGCAATTTAAGGTATTTTACTTAAACATCTGCAAATTTAGGCACATAATAGCAGCGGCTCTCATTGATGAGAGACCAACTTTGCCTGGTAGTAGGAGAAGGGAAAAAGTTGGCAAATCATTGACAGGGATTTCTTACGTAAGTTTGATTAAACAGAGTTATTAGAAACACTTTTCAACTGATGTCAAATAATTTCTCATGTACCTCAACTGATAATTGCTAATTCCACACAGATAAACATTTTCTGATACTCAAATCAAAGTTTATGCTTTAACAAATATGTGTATATGCATATGGAGACAATTGATTATAATATTTGAAATTAGTACTTTGTCAGTATGACAGTATTTCATTTTATTGTCCATGAGATACCAAATATTTCTCTTTGAGATACCTATAATTACTATAAATTTTATAAAAATATTCTAAAGTACTTGACATGATATTTTGTTTAAAATACTCCTATCATTCTAGAGCTAAAGCATGGCTGTTCACAGTCTATGCTTAGAGCTCTAGAGAGTAGAATGATTGAACTACCTATTTCAGATGTCTAAAATAGTTTTGCTTATCTGAAACATACTAATCAATCATGGCAATCTTCTCCACTGAGCCTTGAAGAGGTTTCACAATACTTCTCAACACACCACCCTGGGCAATTGCTATCAATATATCTTAGCTAGCACTGGAAATGAAATATATTTTTCCATCTTTAGGCTAGAACTACAAACCCACAGAAAAAGCTACTCTCCTGATTTAGCAGTACAGATACAAGACATGCTTAGAAAAGGCATTAGGATGCAAATCTTTTAGCCTGTCTACTTCTTAACATGAATGATTCAATACAAGGTCTGTTAGAGTCCTGGGAATTACATTTCAAATAGTTTTTGTTATAAGTTCTCCACTTCTCAGGGGCACATGGTAGGATTGTAATTTCCTGCCTCTTTTGAGGCATGCTTTTGCCAGTGAAATGTAAGCAAAAGTGTTATATATCTCTGAGCAAGTAGGTCTCTCCCTCGCTTTTCAATTCTGAGTTATTTGTTAAGATGGAACTTCCATCAGCTTGAGTCTAGAGTGACTACCATGAGAAGAACTCCCTTTGCCAATATGCATTGGGTGGAGTAGAAGAGAAACAAAAACTTACTATTTTATGCCAGTGAGATAGAGGATCATTTAAGGAAAATGATGCAATACCAAGTCTATCATAACTAATTCAGAAACTGGTATCTAGAAGTGAGTTGCTGCCATTGAAAACAATAACAATGATTGTAACTTAAAGATGTATTTGACATAGGGGCTAGAAAGTTGGTGGATTGCAAGCTACTATCAGAGATTGGAAAGATGGCAATCCATAATGCCCAGTGGAAAAATGCTTAAAGTGTCTCTCATAGTAACTTTGGAAGTAGAATATATGATTACTGAATTAATATGTCTAGGGAAAGAAGTCAGGAAACAGAATTTTTTAGCTTTTTTTCTGGTTTATGTCAGCTATGTTTAACCAGGTATTTAGAAAAGAGATTACCAAAGTAGTGTAGGACACTCAGAAGTCGGAGTTGACATCTGTGAGTTCACTCTCTCAAATAAGAAATAAAAATACGGCCAAACTATGATTATCAAACATATAAGGACTTTTGCAATTAACCAAATGCACAGAAAAAGCCCTGAAAAACATTTATTCAAGAAAAACTACTGAACCTTGGTAAGAACAGTGGGGTCTTTGGCATTTTACTTAGAGTTAGTTCCATCTCCGCCCCCTAGTGCCTTGGTGTGGTAGTCATGAGGGCTGGCGGACTCACAGCCAACCAAAGGAACTTACCTCTTTTGGAACTTGGTTTCAAAAAAAAAAAAGCCTTATCATTAGAAAACAGGTAATATTTTGATCTCCTTTGAAAAGCCCCATTTCAACTTTGTTACTATTTGGTATTATTCCAAGAACAACCCCCTGGAAAAAGCCCTACCTCCAGGGGCTTTTTGAAAACAGTAGTAATCAGCTCAAAACTTATATGCAAACAAAAATCTACATGCAAATGTTTATCCATAATTGGCAAAAATTTCAAGCAACCAAGATTTCCTTCAATGGGTGGATGAATAAATAAAAATAAATGGTACATTTATATGATGTGTGTTATTTACTGAAGAAAGGAAATGCCCTTTCAAGCCACAAAAGACAGTTTGGTCTGCAACACATATTTCTAAATGAAAGAAGTTAGTATATAAAGGCTAGATTTTATTTGATTATATTATGTCAGTCTGGAAAAGGCAAAACTATACATGCAGTTAAAATATCAGTGGTTGCCACAGGTTCAAGGTGAGAAGGAAGGTGGAACGAGTGAAGCACAGGGGATACTTTTAAGATAGTGAAGATATTTGTATGATACGGTTGCAGTGGATACATGACACTAAGCATTTGTCAAAACCAATAAAACTTTACAGCACATAGAATGAACCTTAATATATGCAATTAAAAAAAATAATTTAGCAGGTCAGGTGATCTCAGACTGGAATGCAGAATGTGGCAAAATAGTCTTACTGTTTTAGAAACATAGGAAACAACCTTACAGAAAGGAGTGGGGAAAAGACACTGAGCTAAATAATTTCAGAAATGTGTAGAGCCTCTAAGGCCAAAGGCAAAGAAGACTACAGAAGCTTTGTATTCTAGGTAATAAAGTGTTTCCCATCGAGTAAAGGCTAACAATTCTGAAACCACTATATATTTAACTGGAATTGAACAATTAAGTAGATGGCACATGGTGACAGCCAGATTTCTACCAATTGGAGTAAGAAGTTACAGATAAACAAAAGGAGGAAGTTAGAATGATCCATGTGGTGATAGAATAGAGTTGGATAGGTCAGTATTAATTTATGTTTAGCTTAACATAGATGCAGATGATTATATATAGAAGTGTTCGTAGATATATGTTGATAATATGTACCCTGGATATTATGTGATGATAACACCACTTTATCTTCATTGTCTTCCCCTCAAAACCTCAACCTCCATCTAATCATGAGAAATTTATCAAACAAATTCCAATAGAGGGGATTCTACTAACTAGTAATAACCCACACTCTTCATCAAAAACAATGAAAGACTATAACACTGTCTCATTCATGGAAAACCCTACAAAGACATGACTACTAAATGTAAAGTGGTATTCTGAATTCTGTCTGGAACAGAAAAAACACATAAGTTAAAACCAAGGGAATCTGAATATAGTATGGATGTTAGTTCATAGTAATGTAGCATATCGGCTATATAATTGTAACGAATATGCCATGTTAATGTTAGAAGTATAATGTAAGATTGATTGTAGATGAAATTGGGTGTGAGATATATGAGAAAATCTGTACTTTTAAAAAAAAAATATTTATTTATTTTTGGCTGTGTTGGGTCTTCATTGCTGCGTGCAGGCTTTCTCTGTTTGCAGCGAGCGGGGGCTGCTCTTCGTTGCGGTGTGTGAGCTTCTCATTGCGGTGGCTTCTCTCGTTGCGAAGCACGGGCTCTAGGTGTGTGGGCTTCAGTAGTTGCAGCACGCAGGCTCAGTAGTTATGGTTCACGGGCTCTAGAGCACAGGCTCAGTAGTAGTGGCACACGGGCTTAGTTGCTCCGCGGCATGTGGGATCCTCCTGGACCAGGGATCGAACCTGTGTCCCCTACATTGGCAGGCGGATTCTTAACCACTGCGCCACCAGGGAAGTCCCATGTACTTTTAAAAAATATATAATATTTTAAAAATTTAGATATGCCACATAACACAAAATTCATGATTTCAAGGTATAAATTTCAAAAGTTTTTAGTATTCAGTGTTGTACAACAACCATCACTACCTAATTTCAGAACATTTCCATGAACATAAAATAAACTCTAGCTATTAGCATTTAGTCCCAATCTCTCCCTCTCTCTTTCCTCAACTATCCCATGGCAAACACTAATTGACTCTCTGTCTTTACAGATTTAACTATTTTGAATATTTCATATGAATAGAACCATATAATATGTGGTCTTTTGAGTCTGGCTTTTTTCACTTAGCATAATGTTTTCAAAGTTTATTCATGTTGTAATAACAACACTTCCATCATTTTTATGCTTAAATAATATTCCATTGTGTGGATATACCACACTTTGTTTATCCATTTGATCAGTTGACAGGCATTTTGATTGCTTTCACTTTTTAGCTATTATGAATGATGCTGCTAATAACTTTCACGTACAAGTTTTTGTGTTGAAATATGTTTTCATTTATTTTGGATACATACTTAGGAGGGGAACTGCTGGCTCCCGACAATTCTATGTTTAACTTTTTGAGGAACTGCCCAACTGTTCTACACAATGTCTGCACTGGTTTACACTCCTATGAGCAATGTACAAGAATTCCACTTTTTCTACTTCCTCACCAATACTTGCTGTCATCTGACATTTTAATTCCAGCTATCCTAATGAGTATAAAGTGATATCTCATTTTGGTTTTGATTGTATTTCCCTGTGGAGCATTTACATATGCTGTTGGCCATTGCATAACTTCTTTGAGGAATTCTCTATTCAAATTTTTACTCTACTTAAAAATAGTTGTCTCTTTTTGGTTGAGTTGTAAGAGTTCTTTATATATTTCAGATATATTAGACCCTTTTCTTTACTTTTTTGTTATTGTTGCTGTTTTTGTTGTTGATTTACAATGTTGTGTTAGTTTCAAGTGTACAGCAAAGTGAATCATTTATACATATACATATATCCACTCTTTTTTAGATTCTTTTTCCATATAGGTCATTACATAGTATTGAGTAGATTTCCCTGTGCTATACAGTAGGTCTCCACATATAAGTGATTCCACATATAAGTGATATCATATGATATCTGTCTTTCTCTGTCTGACTTATTTCACTCAGTATGACAATCTCTAGGTCCATCCATGTTGCTGCAAATGGCATTATTTCATTCTTTTTTAATGGCTGAGGAATATTCCATTGTATATATGGACCACATCTTCTTTATCCATTCTTTGTTGATGGACATTTAGGTTGCTTCTATGTCCTGGTTATTGTAAATAGTGCTGAAATGAACACTGGGGTGCATGTATCTTTTTGAATTATGGTATTCTCTGGATATAGGCCCAGGAGTGGGATTGCTGCATTATATAGTAGCTCTATTTTTAGTTTTTTAAGGAATGCCAATACTGTTCTCCATAGTGGCTGTACCCATTTACATTCCCACCAACAATGTAGGAGAGTTCCCTTTTCTCCACACCCTCTCCAGCATTTATTGTTTGAAGATTTTTTGATCATGGCCATTCTGACCAGTGTGAGGTGATACCTCATTGTAGTTTTGATTTGCATTTAACAATTAGTGATGTTAAGCATCTTTTCATGTGCTTCAATAAGTGGTGCTGGAAAAACTGGACAGCTATATGTAAAAGAATGAAATTAGAACACTCCTAACGCCATACACAAAAATAAACTCAAAATGGATTAAATACCTAAATGTAGGATCAGACACTATAAAACTCTTATGGTAAAACATAGGCAGAACACTTTCTGACATAAATCACAGCAAGATCATTTTTGATCCAACTCCTAGAGTAATGAAAATAAAAACAAAAATAAACAAATAGGACCTAATTAAACTTAAAAGCTTTTGCACAGCAAACAAAACCATAAACAAAATGAAAAGACAACCCTCAGAATGGGAGAAAATATTTGCAAACGAAGCGATCAACAAAGCATTAATCGCCAAAATATACAAACGGCTCATGCAGCTCAATATCAAAAAAACAAACAACCAAATCAAAAAATGGGCAGAAGATCTAAATAGACATTTCTCCAAAGAAGACATACAGATGGCCAAAAAGCACATTGAATTGACCCTTTTCAAATATATAATTTTGCAGATGTTTTATCCCATTGTATAGAGTTTTCCCCTTGCTTTATTTTTAAAATTCTGATAAATATTTTTTATCAAAGTATAGTTGATTTACATATTATATTAGTTTCAGGAGTACAACATAATGATTCAATATTTTTATTGATATACTTCAATTAAAGTTATTGCAAAACAATGCCTATATGTCCCTGTGCTATACAATATATTCTTGTTGCTTATTTTATACATAGTAGTTGGTATCTCTTAATCCCATACCCCTAAGTTGCCATTCCCTTCTTCCATCTCCTCACTGGTAACCACTAGTTTGTTCTATATATATCTGAATTGGTTTCTGTTTTATTATATACATTTGTTATTCTATTATTTTGTTTCCACATATAAGTGACAACAGAGTATTTGTCTTTCTCTGTCTGACTTATTCCACAAAGCATATTACCCTCTGAGTCCAACCACATTGTTGCAAATGGCAGAATTTCATTCTTTTTTGTAACTGGGTAATATTTCATTGTATGTGTATACCACAACTTCTTTATCCATTCACCTGTTTATGGGCACTTAGGTTGCTTCCATATCTTGACTATTATGAATACTGCTACTATGAACTTTGGGGTGCATACACCTTTTTTTTTTTGAATTTTATTTATTTATTTTTTTTATACAGCAGGTTCTTATTAGTTATCCATTTTATACATATAGGTGTATATATCTTTTTGAATTAGTGTTTTTGTTTTCTTTGTATACATACCCAGGATTGCTCGATCATATAGTAGCTTTACTTTTAGTTTTTTGAGGAACCTCTATACTGTTTTCCATAGTGCCTGCACCAATTTACATTTCCACCAATAGTGTACTAGGGTTCCCTTTTCTCTACATCCTCACCAACATTTGTTATTTGTAGATATTTTGATGATAGCCATTATGACAGGTGTGAGGTGCTATCTCATTGTGGTTTTGACTTGATTTCTTTGTTGGTTAGCAACGCTGAGCATTTTTTCATATGCCATATTCTTTGGAAAACATGTCTATTCAGTTTTTCTGCCCATTGTTAATAAGATTTTTTATTATTTTGATATTGAGTTGTGTTGCAGTTTATATATTTTGGATATTAACCCCTTATTATCATTTGCAAATATTTTCTAACATTCAGTAGGTTGTCTTTTCATTTTGTCAATAGTTTCCTCGTTGTGCAAAAGCTTGTAAGTGTGTGCCCATTGACTTTGGTAGGAGACCTGGATCTGACACGAACCCTGCCACAGTGTCCTGGCAGCTATCACCTTGATAGGAGGTGGGGTTGGAGATGGCAAAATTTGCTTTAAATTTGGTGATATATTAAAACAACTTGTAAGTGTATATATTGTATACATCTTTAAATGTTACTCAAATGGTTAAATATCTTTGCAGAAACAACACAGTCAAGATACATAAAAAGGCAATCCAAATATAGAAACTAGAATAAATGGCACAGTGCAGTGTTATACAAAACATGGAATATGGATCAAGACTGCCTAGGCACAAATTTCCCTAGTAAACTTAGGCAATTTACTTTCTCTATGCCTGAGTATATCATTATAAAACAAAGATAAATAATACTTCTATGTAAAAATAATAACTGCTTTAAATGTTGAGAGAATTAAATTATGTGTGTGTGCACATGTGTAAAATATTTACAAGGGTAATGATACATAATGATTGGTGATTGCTATATAAAGGCGTTATTAATATTTTACCTAAAATATCCACATACAAATTAAATTAATTAAATATCAGTAAGGATTAAAGGCATTTACATTAATGTATTAAATGCCACATTCTCATCCACAGTTGAAAAATTCCAAAATGCAGACCATTATGTATACGATTTTGAATATTGCCTTCAGCACAAATCACATTCATTTCGTCTTGATTTATTCCTATATTTCATGATTATTGTTTATGTCTGAGTCTTCATGACTTTTGATGACTAAAATATATTTTGCTATTCTATTGATTCAATGTATTCTACCTTTACTAAGCAAAGTAAGACACAAAACAACCACAAACAGGAATAATGTATTGATAACTCCTACATGGTGCTTAAAACAATCATCCCACAGTTTTTATGATTTTCTGAAATACATTATATCACACTGTGTGGATTCTATTTTCTCTTTTATAATTAATAATATGCTACAGCTTATGGAATTCAACTCCCAATGTTTATAATAATATAAACTAATATCCCTTTACATATCAGTTATTTATTTTCCTTTGACAGCTTTGAATATTTCCATTATTTCAAAACCATTTTGACATAAGAAATTACATTATCAAACACTTTGTTTGTAACTGTAACTAGTAGACAGAGAAGTATGAAGACAGCATTCAGTAAGGTAAGTGATGTCATTTTATTAATACCGTGTACTCGAATTGTCGTTGACATAGTGAAATGGAATTTGCTTAGACCATGTTAAGTCAGTATTTTTAAAACTCTGGATTTTTACTCTGTGCCAGCACAGAGTGTGTGACTGTAATTTTTAAATGAAATTGTAGTTACTATGGGCTTTAATATGAGACAAATACCGTCTCTCATCTACCACCCTTCACCCTAACACACAGACACACATGGCCATTCTATGGTCTAATCTTATGTGATCCTTTGGTCCAACCTAACTGAACTCGTTTATATTATATAACTATATTCATGCATTTTCCTAAGATGTTCACTCTGGAATAAGCTTTACCCCAGTTTTACCTGATGCCTTCTTGTATACATATTCAAGATTTTCTTTTAATTCCCATTTAAAATATGATGGTGTTGAGCATCTGTGTAATATTCCACTTATTAAATAATGAATAGCCAGATATGTAATTTTCTACAGATAACTTCTGTGACAGCCACAGGAAGTATAGAAGAAAAGGCATTTCAAACTTAGACAGAAAAAATATATTTAAAATTCATGGCCTCTGTTTTGATGTTTGTTTGTTTTTAAACCCGAGATTTGGTTATTTGTCCTATACTAGGGATTCTATCTCACTAGAGTTGCCAGATCAAGCAAAGAAAAATGCAGTTTGCACAGTTGAATTCGAACTTCAGATAAGCAACGTATTTTTTTTAGTATAAGTATGTCCCATGCAATACTTGGGTATACTTGTTCTAAATAATATTCATTGTTTATCTGAAATTCAAGTTTAAGTACACATACTATAGCAAATAAAATTATAAGACAGTTAAATTTTAATTTCAGATAAACAATGATTAATTATTTATTATAAGTATTTTATCTGGCAGCTCTATATTCCACCGAGTTTAGAATGCTGATAGACTGGAAGGGTAGGCCAATTCTATGGGAGAAATACCACTGGACTTTGGATCATTTCCCCAATTCAGAATGTAGCACTAGAACTTCAATTCCAAAGGCCTATTATTTCCTTCATTTCTACTGGTAGGGGTCTCCACTATGCTTCTTTAGTAGGTATGAGCTTGGGGGTGGGGGGGGATGAGGATCAACATTCTGTTTTCCTCCAAGTTTGGGGTATTAATGGCAATTCTCCCCTCACTAAGAGGGGTTCTGAGTTTGGGATTAGTGTGAGGAATGATACCAGGCTGTGCTTTTCTATTCTGCTCAGAAATGTGTTTCATTCTTTCCTGTGAGTTTGGGTTTTTCTTGTTTGCATTGGTTTTTAAATTAAACTGTACTATTTACCCTAAAAAAAAAAAAGTCTCTTCTAACTCTTTAGAATATGTGATGTTGGGAAAATTCCTTAACTTGTCTGAAAATCCACATCTTCATAAATAAAAGCTAACTTATAAAAGAAAAAACTAGTAAGAATTAAAATAAAATTGTACCTGAAATTGATAAATATGCATTTATAATTTAAAAATATATTAATTAAAACATTGCAACATATTTATTTCTGTACTAGTCTGAACATTCAAAGAATTTTAATAATACATTTTCTAAACCAGTTGGAACATAAATGGCTTAGTAATAGTAATATATGATCTAGAACATAGTAATATATGATCTAGAGTAGTAATATATGATCTTAGAACCATTTGGAAGCACAAATTGATTATAATAATTAATACTTTTAGCCAAAACCTATAATTTTAAATAAACTCAATTAAATTACTAGTGGAAATTTGATTCTAGTGATAAAAATATCTACACTTGTTTTTAGCTTTTGAAACAAAGGATATTTATTTATTTACTTACTTTTTTAAAAAGTGAATTAACATTTCACACTAATAAACAATTTAATTTGTTCTGTATAATATTTATGAGAACTTACTCTATACTCTGTAAACTAATCTATTATTAACTCCACTGGAATACTATGGTTTATGAACACATACTTTCCTATGCATTTAAGAAATACTACAGTATTTTTATAAATGTGTTAACTCAAATAAACCTCAAGTTGCAATTTTTGGACTGCCGGTCATTTTTTAAACTACCAGCGTACATACAGTGAACCATCTTAAATTCATTTGTATTTAATTCATGCACAGCATCATTCTAGGATGTAGATTCTAATTAGAAGAAACACAAGTAATGAATACCTTATGATTATTGATTACCAAGTCATTTAGTTAAATGTGGCCTATGCAGTGTTCACTCACATCATATACAACAGTTCAAAGAAAGGTAATTTAGAGTCAAGAGCATAATTTATTTTTGTCATCAGCCTTTTAATTCCTTTAAGCTAAACTTAAAAGAACGCTATTTGAAAATATTTTATATTTTAAAGACTCCCTTTGAGCAATCTAACAACAATTCAGAAGAACAATTCTTGGAAAATGTCCAAAGTATTTGTCTTCATAGATTGTTGACATAAACACTGACAAGAGAAATATTCTATACTCTATAGTCTAGTGAATACCTGATTGTAATATCTGCCAAATATTCCTGCTAAATTGCAATCTTGTGAGGCTCCATGGATGCTAATTATTTGTATTTGTTATTCTTGTATAATAGAAGCTATAATTTTGTGTTCAGTTGAGCAGCAAAGAAATAAGAAGACTCACACCAGCCTATATAATTATGATTCTCTCTCACACACAGACACACACAAAATCTCATTACCATAAAGTTACTAATAATATCTTATTGAGCAGTCTTGTACCTTAAAATGTTGTCATGAGTTCTTAGAACAATTTATTTGTTATGGATAGTCAAGACTGAGGCTTTAGCAAGTTAATATTGCACAAGTGATACCAAGAGAATTGTATAAGAAGTAAAGTGGCATTTCCCAAGAGTATGCTAAAAATAAAACAAGTATATCCAATGAGACTAATGATCCATCTAATCCAGTATTCTCTATCTTATAGTCACTAAATGTATTTTAATTGTTTTATGAGCTGTAAGCTAAATGATCTTCCATGAGTATCTGCTATGGTAATCTCTCTATCTCACAAGGCAGGACTAATGGGCATTAATGACAATCATATGTCCAGAATCGATGCCAGATGCATTTATTCAATGAGGATCTTCTAGTTAAGAGTCTTTCTCTGCCAAATAACATTTAATTTTGTACAGTAAGGACCCATTTCTAGCCAGCAATGTTACGTTCAAGTCAATGGTTTTCTTTAAATTTTTCCTCCAAATTACCACGATTTATTAGACATTTGCAAGTTACACTGCTAGAATTTTACTACCATAAATTTTATTTGTTAAAAATCTCTTATATTAGTTTGTATTTATTCGTTGAATGTCCCTTTTTGAAGATCTTCATGCCATTTCTTCCTGGTAGTTTCATTCCAACAAAATGTGCATTTTTCTCTATTATGAGCATGATTGAATATAAAATGAACTAGAAAATAATATTTTTGAAGGGTAACTTTAAAGAAAAAAAAAATCAAAAAATACAGGAATGGATAGCTAGGTAGAAGATTGATAGATAATAAGATAGATGATAGGTAGGGAGATGATGGATCAGATGGATAATAGGTAGATAAATGATAGATAAAGGAGGGAGAGAGAGAGGAAGGAAGGAAGGAAGGGAGGGAGGGAGGGAAGGAAGGAAGGAAGGAAGGAAGAAAGGAAGGAAGGAAGGAAGGAAGGAAAAAAGGAAGGAAATGAAATTCACCAAAAAATTAATATTGCTATATTCAGGTAATGGATAATGAAATATTATAATGATTTTGTTTTTGTTTCTACTTTGTTATGTTACCAAATAGGATATCATCAGCATTCTTATAAGCTGTAACAAAATAAATGCTACAAAAGATATTAGTGCAGAAATAACAAAAACAGGGCACATATGTGTGATTTGCACAGCTAAATTTAATTTAAAATAACTTTTAAAAAAGATTAATGTCCAACATTTAAAGGTTAAAAATAAACTGGACACTTTTATGTTGGCGTGTAGAGAAAAATATCAACTATCAACTTAGCTGGCATATGACAATTTCTGTTCATATAAGGTTCTATTTCTATGAAGAGAATAACCATACACTTCTTAGAATTTTTTTTTTTTAAGAAATCAGATGAATCTGGGGTCTAGACATCCAGATGTTGAAGTCGATCCATTAAGAAGTATTGTGTGACCGTGACAACGAATAAACTCCTCTGAACTTCAGTTTTCTAATTTAAAAAATGAAGACACTGAACCAGATGACTCTAAAGTTTTTATCAACATCTAAAGTCTCAACAAGCAGTCATTCTCAATATTCTATGCTTTTGGTCTGGTGGTGATAGCCCTATATGATCCTGAAAATATCTCAAAACTGTAGCAAAGAATGAAAAAAATCTACGCAGTACTATGAAAACTGATGGGTTCTAGAGACAACTACAATATTTCACCCCGTAGGAACTGTGTACTTTGACTAAAACAAACATTCAACTTAATGAAACAATGTCAGTATTCATTCTGTGGTAAAATCCGATGATGCTACACTGGCTGAGAGAATGATGGACATGACACATTATTATAATATTCATTTTGATGTTAAATTTTCAGTTTAAGTCTTTAAATCAGGTCAGAGACAATTTATGCACACCCATGTTTCTCTGTTCTGTCAGTCATTCGCTCTCCATTTTAATGTGTGGCATCCAGCATTTAACTGAGTTTCTAAAAGGGACTAATTAATCATGAAATAGGTTTTTGCCAGGTTTTCAGGTGTAGATTCATTTATGCCATATCTACTTGAAAGCAAAAGATTATACCGGACTGGAAAATGAACTATGTTATTATCTCACCAGAGTATTATACAGTTAGAGTCACTCTCTTGAAACAGCAAGGATTCCTTCAAACATATGTTTATGATTAAAATTAGGTTAAGTTTAGCATGGAAACTGTGAATGACACATTAGTGCTCCTTTCTTCATAAAATAACCCAATTCTAATATTTAGGATGAAGGAATATTTAATTTCAGGAGATTATATTTTTATTAAAGTACATGGTTCTGATATAATTAAGATGATTTTGGTTTTGGTTTTTCAAATTTTGTTTTGTTTTTTTGCTTTTTTTAGCAAAGAGCATCTGTCCTGCATTCTAAATATAGAGGTATAAATAGAATTGGGCCAATTCTTTCCCGTTAGAAGGTCTAGCTGTATTTACCTTGCATGTGTTTGTGAAGCCTGGAAAGAAGGAGTAGCTTTTCTTGCTCCTTTCCATTAGCTATGGAGAAGAGGCATGAATCTCAAGGTGATGGAATTACATCAGTTCATTAGCTCAGGGATTACAGAGAAATTATTAATTTTTTAGACTCAGTCTCACCCTCTTCCTCTGCTTACTTATCAAAAAGGAGGGGAATTTTATTTATATATTACTAGTTTTAAATTGAAGTTTTTGCTTTGGACTCTTCTAATCAATCATTTAAATCCATCACAGTAAATTTAGTAAATACAAACATTTTTTGAAAGAAGAAAGAGAAAGGTAAAAATCAACATGCGTAACAAACAAAATTGGTTATTGTTACCCTTTTTTAAATGTCTTATCACTATTTTCCATGATTTACTTTGGAAATTTATTTGTTCATTTAGAAGGATACTATTATTCTGTTGGGGCCATTTTATACTTTATTATAATTTACTATAAATATATGCTCACTCCTTAAAACACTTCTGTAAGATGATTTTTATAGCTGCAATAATTTCATAAAAGTTATATTTAAAAATGTATTTAAAGGTTTCTGCCACATTTTTAGATATTCGGCAAGTTTGATTTAGTCACTACTAAAAAAAATAAACAATCTTAACATCTCTGAGTAATCTTTTAGATTACTTTGTAAAGTAGTATGATTGTGTCGAAGGATACACATATATTTGATTATTTTGGTATATATTTGCATTTATATTTAGAACATATTTTAGCCACACTTTGGATATCTGATTTTATGCTTTCAATTTGTAGGGGATATCTATGTCATGGATTGTGTAGTACTGAACCTCTTCTAAGAACTTCAATCTCCCTTGCCTCCCAATCAAATAACTATCCAAAGGCCAGCCATATTCTCAAGAATTTACAAAAATTGGATCAATGAGCTCTTATCCCCAGTGTTCCTCTTAGAGTTAGCTCTGAAAGTTACTAGGTATTAAAATTATTTCATTAGGCAGATTCCGGAGCAGTTAAAAAGGCTGAACAAAGAAGTTACTCCACTGCCAGGGAAATAAATCCACAAGTTAGCTGTACATAAATCCACTGTTAAATAGCTGCTGTATTAATTTAGAGTGTGGTTGTTCAAAAAAAAAAAAACAAACAAAACTGCAAGATGAAAGAAAAAAGCAAAAAACTGGTTAAAATGTTAGTATTGATATGAAAATGTAATGAAACATTAATAACTAGGTTTTTGGAGGTTGGAATAATGTGGAACTAAAATGTAAAACGAATGGAGGTAAAGAATTCTTCATATATTTCCCCAGGGTATGATAGTGTAGTGGTATTGATTAAATTTGGAGATCGTTAAGTGAACGTGTTTAAATTTATTAGAACCACTAAAAATAGCAGGAATAAGGCTTGTTTCTGCTCGGAATGCACATTTCCCAGATCTCCACATGACTCATTCTCTCTTTTTAAGGTGTTTTCCTTGAAGTATTCCCTGACCATCCTAACTTTAAATAATTAACCACTTAATATTCTTGGGTATGTTTATCTACTTATTTCTTTTCATAGCACTTACTACCACCTGAACTTATACCATGTATTCAATGGTTTCCTTCTTTTTTGTCTCCCCCTGGAATGCTAGCTCCACCACAGGGAGATTTTGCCTTTCTCATTTTGCTCTTTATTCTTAGTACTTACAATGCTTCAGGGTAAATAACAAATGCTCAATATAGGTTTGCTAACTGAATCAAAGAATGATTACGTGATTAACCAATCAATCTTCCCTTTAATCTTATTGATTCTTTTGTCTTTCATCTCTGATTCTGGCATTTTTTTCCCCTCAAATTTGCCTTTATAATACAGAATCAGAATTTAGCAGTGTTAATTTGGTTGGAGTCTTTTTTCCTTAATATCAACATATATTTACAATATCAACATTTATTTTTCTTGATTTGAATTATAAGTTCTGTCAGTTCACTATTTTAAATCTAATTTTGTTGTTTGACCAACTCCAGTATCATAAAATCAATTCTCTCCTTTTCCATTTTTTTGAATACTTGAGATAGTTTTGGCCATTTCCTGTTTCCTGGAATAAATCTTGTAAATAATTCTTTCAATAATATTTTGAATGATTTATTAATATTTTAAACTTGAATTTTCATACACCTAATGACATTTGTTGACTAATATTTTGTGGATCCCTCTTTTTCTTTCTT
The DNA here is from genome assembly GCF_965194805.1 of Balaenoptera borealis. Classification (NCBI taxonomy): domain Eukaryota; kingdom Metazoa; phylum Chordata; class Mammalia; order Artiodactyla; family Balaenopteridae; genus Balaenoptera; species Balaenoptera borealis. Next base: position 44,656,920 of record NC_138862.1, read on the forward strand.
AATGTAATGCGCATATAATTGTGTATGTTAAAGATAAACTATAAAATATTATATATTAACATTTTTGTTATATTTATTTTTCATGTTGCATAGTTATATCTGAAAGTGTCATTTGATATAAAAAGAAACATTATTATCAGGCTGTAATGACAGTCTGATAATATTGATAAATATCAATAATACTTATTGATATTAATAGACTTATTTATGCTCAGAAAACACTAAAAGGTACTTTTATTTCAGATTATTTAAACAAAATGTCACCTATTGAGGTAAGATTAATAAAGTATTGTTATAATTTGAGAGGCAGTTATAATTAACAACAAAAAAGATACACTGATTTTTGATGATTTTACTTTTTAAAAATCATTGAGATATTCTCTATAAATGGTCTTAAAGGATGAATTTTGATCATTTTAATTTAAAGGATACCAAATAATATTGTAATAGACAGTTTTATAACTGTCCTACAATCTTTGAACACTCTAGCCATATCTGGGAATTCTGAGTTTTATAAATCTCTGCTCTCAAGGTAGAAACCAGAATTTTAAAAAAATCATAGTTGCCTACTTCCTTTCAGTCAGAATGCTGGCATACTATGTAGGCTCCACCAATATGATACATTTCATGCAAGACATCCATGAGGAAAAAGGGCTGACATGAAACTCATTTTGCTTGTGAGACTGACAGCAACATCTGACTTTCGGGTGATGCTGTATTTACAAAGTCAGTTTCTGAATGCAACAGTGCAATTAGCAAACAACAAATCATTTTTTTCTGATGATTTGTGGGGCTGAATCAATGATTAAAATTTCCTGAGGCCGTTTCTATATAGGATTTTGGACATTATTCCTAGAAATTTAGATTGGAACTTGGTTCTCTTGCCCTCATAATTCTCTGAGATACCCAATAAGATGTTTCTTCTTATTATTTAGTGTCAGCTTTTTCTTCCCCTGCATGTATAAACAAAAATGTAAAAAATTATGTTCTCTATCTTTTTATGTGCTTCTCTATTTGGGGATATTTTGTTCTGTCAATTATGTGTAACTAGTATCTAATTGTATTATTACTATGATCATTTCATAAATACTAGTGGGAATATTGAATTCACATTCTTAATTGCTTCTGGTATTACTTCAGGGTGGCATAAAACTGAACACCTAACAGTTGTACTTCTATTGAAAAATGAACAGGGGAGATAAACATGAACATAATGATTGGAAAATATTTTCAGGATTATCATCTGTAAACGGTTAATCATAGAGAGGATGGAGGCTATAACAAGCTGAAAGAGACATTCTCATAGTTATCATTAGTATCATATTTATCTGTTTACATGTGCCTCTCTTTCCCAGTCAAATGTAAATCCATGAAGACAAGTCATATATATATATATATATATATTTAACTTTGTATCTCACTTGGATAGCAATATTCTGGGTACATTGCAACCACTTCAATGTTTGTTACATGAAAAAAATAAAATCTGTTCTAGACCTGTCTCCAGAGTTCTTAAATGTAGGTGCTCCTATAATCTCAATTAAATAATTTATTTAAGGTATCAGGTATTCCCAGAATCTGCACATCTTTGGTATACAACAGTTTGTGGCATGTTAGGCTGAGAGATTCTTTCAAGGCTAGCTCTGAGCAACTGTTAGCCATAGTAATTACTTTGTGAAATAGTACAGAACCAGTTTATTTTAGATGTGTAACCCACAGCACTTCACTCTTCTCCTGGAATATTGTAAGACGACAAGGGGATGTTTGAAAACCTGATAAAAATCCAAAACTAACGTCAACAACAGCAGAGTGGGAAAGAAAGTTTAAAAGAGACTTTTCAAGTAAAAGAAAACAAGAAAATTTCAAATCATCTTAATATTATAGCTAGATCAAAAGATGATTTAAGTTGGATTATAATATCAGAAAATCTTAAGTAAATAAACTGAAGTTAAATTTTATAATTAAATTGGTCCTGCTTTAATTAAGCAAAATCATATTAATAAAAAGAGGCATAAAATATTCATACTTCTTCTAGAGGGCAAATTTTGGTCTAAGCAAGTGCAGTGAAATTCAGTCCTATAGAAAGGGTGTTGGAATGATGTTCCCTGACTCTGAGCAAGAAAAATAAATCACTTTAGATTAGAGTATACAAAGATTAATGATAGCAGCAGAAGAGATGTGACAACCAGTAAAGCAACTTTTCTTTTTGATTTTTGCCAACAACAATCTTTGCCCTTTTTCCTCCATACTTTTCTATAGTTTTAATTTAATTTTGTTGTATTACTATACTTGTAATAATCATGTCCACATAACTTAAAGATTGTTTTTTAATTATCGTAACAAGACATCTAATCTTTCAAAAATATTTCATGCATAATATTCTATCATTTATCACCATTTATTTAAATCTTCTACTTGTAGTCAATATGTTTCTTTATTATAGTAAAAACTATAATGATCTTCACAAAATCTTTATCATGTTTAGGATCATGGCCTCCAGTTTGATTTCCAGATGTGAAATCATTCTACTAAGAGATACGAATTTTAAAAGGTGCATATTGGTAGATTACTTTCTAGAAAGGAATGTGAAGAGGCATTAAACCTGAAACCAACCTAACATTGAGTTATATCATAAATGTCTCCCATAGGAAATTTTTCTACCTATCCAGACTAGTCGTAATACGCCAGATCATGTATTGACTATTTTGAGCTTTATCCAATTATTATCTTCCCTCAAAACTGCCCCTATCTCAAAAATAATGGTTTATTAGTGGTACCAGAAACAAAAAAAGGAAAATGGCATTTATGATACCTTTTTTGCCAATCTCTAGTCTTCACAAGAGACCTGACAAGTTGTTATAGTCATATCCACTGTACAGAACATATAACTCATGGTCAATGATACTAAATAAATTGGCCAAAATAACAACATTTTTGTCAGATGTCAAAGCTGGGATTTGTATCCAGCTATTTCTGAAGACTAAGTTGATTTTCTTTCTACTACACTGATCATCTTTTCCTCAAGGACCAGCTTCTTGATATGTCTTACAAATGTGTCTCTCCCCTTCTTCAATCTCTCTTTTTTTTTTTAACATCTTTATTGGAGTATAATTGCTTTAAAATGGTGTGTTAGTTTCTGCTTTATAACAAAGTGAATCTGCTATACATATACATATATCCCCATATCTCTTCCCTCTTGAGTCTCCCTCCCTCCCACCCTCCCTATCACACCCCTCTAGGTGGTCACAAAGCACCAAGCTGATCTCCCTGTGTTATGCGGCTGCTTCCCATGTCAATCTCTTTTTTGTCTTAGATAAGTAAAAATAATAATTTTCACATACTGTTATGTGTAGGCATAAGTGTGATTCTGAAACTTGTGCTCAGAGTTCAAAACTTAACTTCATAGCTCTGTGACAATTAGCAAGTCATCTGAACTTTGTTGTGCCACAGTTTATCTAAAAATTGTGATGATAATAATATATTTATCTCACAGGGTTGTCATGAGAATTAATATATACAGAGTATTTGGAATAATACCAGTTATATAAATGTTTGCTATCATAATTATTATGATTTTTTAATTGTTTTGGTTGCAATATTTCAGACCTAGTTCCTCAACTTCAAACACTCTAGGTGTCTTTGATATCTACAGAACAAAGTCAAATCACTATCCTTTTTTACAGGGAGTTCAATACTAAGTTGAAAATTTCTGTAACAATTTAATTTTTAAGAAAAGTGGAAAACACTATTCTTAGATATGCCTCTTGTTCAGTTTCTCCAATTTTTAGCACTGAGATTTGGTCAAATGAATAACCAGCATGAAGAAAACTAGGCCCTGGTCTTTAAAAACATCAGGAATGTCAGGAAAAGTTATGAGGGTAGAACACCTGAGATTTTGCTATTTTGGAAGACATCTCAAATATAGATTTAAAGCTATAGAAAGAGTGAGTATAAAATATCCATTAGTCAAAGATATTTAGCAGGTTCAAGGTAAGAGTTATCTATTAAGACAGACACAAGAATAAAATATATAAGGTCTAACAGGCAGTTCTAGAAAAGACTATCTAATACAGAATCAACATCTGCACCAGTCATGCAAAAGGGCTTTCGGAATGGAAAACGTACTTGTTGGAACTGAGCTACTAATAATTTAGCCAAGTAGATATTATGTAGAAAAAACTATTGTAACTAAAAATATACATATCATTTGCATAGTTTAGCTCACAAGGAACCACAAATTAAGAAGGACCAAAAATGAAGAGGAAACTGAAAGACCAGAGCCATAGTATCTCAGAAGCTGAAGCAGCCATGAAGAACAGAGCCCCAAACTTTAATCAGGCACAGAGGGAAAAGGAAAGCCCACAGTGCTGTGGATGGGAACTGGGGTGTCCACATAATGCTAGAACACTCAAGTGCAGCCCTTTCATGAAAGGGGAAACTACTTAATAAAACAAACAAAAAAACTCTGCTTTTCAGAAACTACTTACAAAGAAGCAGTCCTCTCTTGAACCAGATAGCAGGAGGACAAAATAGTACAACCTGAACATTTGATACCAAAGTACCCTCTTTCCAAGGGTTTTGTATTTTAAAACTGATGCCATTTAATAAACGAAAGTACTTCCAAATTGGAAATAATTGCAAGAACTTTTTGGAGGAATGGACTCTAATGTAAACATGCAGAATTCCTACCAATTAATATTTATAAAATATAAGTTCACATTAAATACAATGGCCAATTAGTATATGAAACGCTGTTTAAATAATGGAAGAGAGGAGGAGAAAAACAAAAGGGATGGAAGAAAACTTAATTGAAAGTGCATTTTAGATTTTAAAGGGTACATATTATTCACGCCTATGTATTTTTAATAAGAGACTCCATACCAGAAAAAAAATTCCAGTACAGCCACCTCACAAAATTTAATATAACTTGTGGGTTCCTTACTATTCTGCTATTATGCCCACCTGCAATGTCAAGGTTTAGCTCACCAGATGTCAACCTTATTGAAACTAACATCTTTTCTCATAGCGAATATTGTGTAAAATATTCTTTATTAAGTCAAAGATAATATACTATATAATACATATTTAAATATATATTTATAAAATATATATGTACAGGCATATGCATATAATGCTTTATATAATATAATAAAAATTAATTTTAGTAAAATCACATATAGCTCAACATGTAACTTGCTGGATCACATTATTAGACAAAACACAGAGGAAATTGAACAAGATGGCAGAGTAGAAAGACCCTGAGCTCACCTCCTCTCACAAGCACACCAAAATCACAACTATTTGCAGAACCACCACTGATGAAAAAGACCAGAACCTCCCAGAAAAAGATCTACAACTAAAGACATAAAGAAGGAACAACAACAAGATGGGTACGAGGAGGGATGGACTCATGATATGCTCAAATCCCATATCTCCAAGTGGACAACCCACAGACTGGAGAATAATTATATTACAGAGGTTCTCCCACAGGAGTGAGAGTTCTGAGCCCCACGTTGGGCTCCCCAGTCCGGGGATCCTGCACCCACTGTGAAGATAAGCCCCCAGGGCATTTGGCTTTGAACGCCAGTGGGGCTTAATTTTGGGAGTCCCACAGGACTGAGGGAACAGGCTTCTTAAAGGGGGCACACACAATCTCACATACTCCACAACCCAGGACAAACAGAGGAATCTGATAGGAGCCTGGGCCATACCTCCTTGCTGGTCTTAGAGAGTCTCCTGGAGAGGCAAGGGCAACTATGGCTCACCCTGGGGACACAGACACTGAAGGCAGCCATTCTTGGAAGCTCCTTCTACTGCGTGGATGCTGGTGGGCACTATTGTGGAATCCTCCCTCCAGCATATTAGAGCCAAGACGTGGCCCCACTCAACAGCCTATAGATGCCAGTGCTGGGACATCTCACACCAAACAACTAACTGGGCAGGAACACCCTAGCCCTAACCCATCCATCAGCAGACAGGCTGCCTAAAGCCTCCCTGAGCCCTAGACACTCCTCTAGACACAGCCCTGCCCACCAGAGACCAGGACCCAGCTTCAACACTTGTGGACAAGCCCTGGCCCTGCCCTCCAGGCAGCCTGCTCTAGCCTCTGGACCAGCACCACCCACCAGAGGGCACACACCAGAGGCAAGGAAACCACAGTGCCACAGCCTGTAGACCCAGCCTGCCTGCAGCAGGCCAGACCCTGCCCTGGGACCAGCTAGAAGGTCGATGTAAGCTTCAGGACACACTGGACCCCATATGAAACTGTGTCAGGAACCACCCCCCGCCTCCATCAGCAATCTGACTCCAGCTCTGGGATTCCTGGGCCCTGCAGGCAGACTCCAAGACCCAGCTCTGCCTATCAGTAGTTCAGCAGTAACCCCAGGACCTGGCTTCACCTACAAGTTGGCAGGCAACAGCCCCAGAGTCTTCTGGACCCTAACTCCACCAGTGAGACAGCACTAGCCCTGGGGCCCCCTGCAGTTCTGCAGTCAGCTGCCTTGTTACCAGGCCCCACCAACTGATAGCCAACCAAGCCTACCAGATCACCCACATATTCAGCCTGCCAACTATCATTCTCAAAATATTCTAAAAAATTGCAGAGGAAGGAGCACTTCTGAACTCATTCCATGAGGCCAGGATCACCTTGATACCAAAAACAAACAAAGATATCACCATAAAAGAGAATTATACTCAGTATCACTGATGAACATAGATGTAAAAATCCTCAACAAAATATTAGCAAACCAAATCCAACAATACTTTAAAAGGATCATACACCATGATCAAGTGGGATTTATTGCAGGGATGCAAGGATTTTTCAATATCCGCAAATCAAGGAGACACATTAACAAACTGAAGAATAAAAACCATATAATCATCTCAATAGATGGAGAAAAAGTTTTTGACAAAATTCAACATCCATTTATGATAAAAAATTCTCCAGAAAGAGAGCATAGAGAGAACATACCTCAACATAATAAAGGCCATATATGACAAACACAGCTAACATCATACTCAATGGTGAAAAGCTGAAAGCAGTGTACCTCTAAGATCAGGTACAAGACAAGGATGCCCACTTTCACCACTTTTATTCAACATAGTATTGGAAGTCCTAGCCAAAGCATTCATACAAGAAAAAGAAAACCACAAGGAGACATCACTTCACACCTGTCAGAATGGCTATCATCGAAAAGAACACAAATAATAAATGTTGGTGAGGATGTGGAGAAAACGGAACCCTCACACACTGTTGGAGGGAATGTAAAATGATGCAGCCACTGTGGAAAACAGTATGGAGGTTTCTCAAAAAACTAAAAATAAAACTATCCTATGACCTAGCAATCCCACTTCTGGGTATATATCTGAAAAAAAAAAACAAAAACACTAATTAGAAAACATACATGCACCCTGATGTTCATAGCAGCATTATTTACAATTGCCAAGATATGGAAGCAACCTAAGTGTCCATCAACAGATGAATGGATAAAGAAGATGGAATACTACTCAGCCATAAAACAGAATGAAATTTTGCCATTTGCAGCAACATGGATGGACTTGGAGGGTATAATGCTAAGTGAAATATGTCACACAGAGAAAGACAAATATTCTATGATACCACTTATATGTGGAATCTAAAAAATATAACAAACTAGTGAATATAACAAAAGAAGCAGACCCACAGATACAGAGAACAAACTAGTGGTTACCAGTGGGAAGGGGGAGGGGCAATATAGGGGTAGAGGATTAAGAGGTTCAAACTATTATGTATAAAATAAGCTACAAGGATATATTGTACAACACAGGGAATATAGCCAATATTTCATAATAACTATAAATGGAGTATAACCTTTAAATATTGTGAATCACTATATCATACACCTGTAACATATAAGTTATTGTACATCAACTATACTTCATAAAAATTATTTAATTGAAAAAAAAGAATTCCCAAATGAATATATTGACTTGTTATATGATGAAAAGAAGAAAACATAATGACATAATTTGTAACCTAAATGTGGAATCACCTTGAAAGTACAAATTCAAATGTAGATTGATACACATATATTATATTGGTAACTCACATTAAAGGTACACCTGCCACTGGTGATGTGCGTTTTTGAAACACTAAACAACTCTTGGTAAAATTCAAACACAAAAAATACAGGACTCCTTCAATTTTTACTTAATATGGGTATTGCTTTCTATAAAATTTTTGTTACATCATATTAAAATCTGCAAAATGGAGTTTGTTCTACTTCCAAATGCATTGTTAGTTTCAGTTCCAAATCCCTGTGGGTGTCAGGAGAATGGGATGGTCCCATGAGCTGCAGGAAATCTACCATTGATTAAATGTCTGTGAACCGTAAGTGTTATTATAACAAACAATCCCCATTCCTCACGTAAAACAATGTATAAAATACTCACCTGGTGCTGACAGAGCAGTGTTGGAGAACCACTGGTCCAAAATAGATTTAGATGATTATTTCAACATGTAAACAAGTAAGTACCTAATAATTTCACTTCCTTTTTAATTCGAAAATGAAGAGGGCTTCCCTGGTGGTGCAGTGGTTAAGAATCCACCTACCAATGCAGGGGACACGGGTTCGAGCCCTGGTCTGGGAAGATCCCACATGCTGTGGAGCAACTAAGCCCGTGTGCCACAACTACTGAGCCTGTGCGCTACAACTACTGAAGCCTGCGTGCCTAGAGCCCGTGCTCTGCAAGAAGAGAAGCCACCACAATGAGAATCCCATGCACCGCAACGAAGAGTAGCCCCCGCTCACCACAACTAGAGAAAGCCTGCATGCAGCAATGAAGACCCAACGCAGCCAAAAATAAATAAAATAATTTTAAAAAAAGAAAATAAAATGAAGAAAACTTGATAGTGTTTATTGGACTATAACCTCCTTGCTATTCTACTTTGTTGTGAAATACTCTTTTGATTTGTTAATAGGCTAAACACTAAGACATTTTAGGCAGAAAAGCATAAAAATTATAATCACAGCAACCATTAGGTTACTGAAAACTATTTTAAAAAAAGATTGCTGTTATTATTACTCAGGATGACAGAACTTCTGGCCAAATCACTCTTGAAAGTGTCTGTCAAAATGTCACTTATTAAAATGTAACATTTTCATTGAAGAATTGTATATCTTAATCTCAATCATTTTAGATGAAATAGACAAGTGCAATATAAATTAATCATTCTGTTTCACGAATTACTTTCATATAATAAAACAATATCTACTTTTTAACTCAGAATCAGTTTACTTATTTATTTTAAAATATTTTATGTTTACTAAAAAGTAGTTAAAACAAAAATCTCCTTCACTCTCCTTGCCAGTAATAGCCATGTATCAAATAACCATTAATTTCTTTAAAATATCAGCTACAGAGGAATATGTTCATTACTCAAGTAGCGACTTTATAGTTTAGCATCCACCAAAGCTAAAACACACAGTTCATTAATTCAGCCAACCAGACAGTTCCCTATAAGTTGGAAATACAACTGCAAAAAAATCATACTTGGCTCATGCAAGATTGGAGTTTATAGTTTAGTAGAAAATAGAGAAATAGAAATTAAGATCCTTGAAGTAAAATGTTTTATTCTTTGTCTTGACAAAAGCTACCACTAAAATCATATTGGTCCATAAAACAGATATGAACAGGTAATGCAGCATTAGATAATTTTTGTAAAGGTTAGAATAAAGTACATTTATGTTATAGAGAGTAAAACATTGAGTTTTTTGTATTAACAAGCATGCACATATAAACTAATTAGTAAAGGAATAAATGGCAGAAATGTGATATTTTAAATAACATGTGTATAAGTGAATCAATGTTTTTAGAAATATTATAAGTAATTAAACTGATGTTTTTGATACATGTAAATGACCAGTCTCTGTCAATTCAATTTACTCATTCATTCAAGAAAAGCTATTGATTTTACATTATGTTCAAAAATTGTGCAAGACAGTGTACCTATGAAGAAAGCAATATGTGAAACCAAATGTAAGTTTCATAATTGAGGCTATGCAAATAATTTTGTAAAGGGAGACAGGACTGGATATTGAAAGTGGAAAGAAATGAAAGACAGGGGTATATGTGGTCCTGATCATAATGAATTCTGTGTGTCATTGTGGGAGTTGGAAACTTATCCTGAAGATGCTAACAGGGGATTGAGAAATTTTAATAAAGAGAATGACATGATCAATTCTTATTTTAGAAATGTAGCTATCAGCAGTATGGAGAATAGTGAGGATGGAAGAGAATGGACATAGAAAAAAAAAACCACATTTTTTCCATGTAGATGATGTTAGGAAATGGAGACAAAACATTCAAAACCAGCAAGAGGAAAAGAGGTAGAAATTTGTAATAGAACCAATACAGGAGAATCTGAATTCTGTCCCTGTTGTTTCCAGAAATTATAGCTACTGTTCTACCAGACTGTAAATATGGCTATTCATTGGTTTTAACTGCCGTGTATATAATTTAGATTCCATATATCAACTCTAAGATGCTATAAATTATACTAAATCATGTACTGCAATGCTATTTAAGCAAAATAAATTACTAGCTTAATTATTACATAATGCTAAGTTGCCACTGATTGTAGAATGGATTCAAGTTTCACAGACAATAAAATGAGAAAAAAATGTGCATCGTAGAATTGATAAAATACATTATTTCATAATATGAGTTCAGATCTTCTGAAAAACATTTTGATTTTATAAAGCTCATTTGAAAGAACACACATTTGAAATTAATAAAAGATGTTATGGATTTTGGGGGAAATCCATGGAATTTTCAGATACCAAAATGTGTAGGGCAGGCCTCACAGGAATAAAAGAGCTGGAGCAGAATCCCTTCCTCTGCTTGTTCCACATGGTGGAGAAGCAGGGATGGTCCTGCCAATTATTACCACCTCTGTTTGTCAAAGGACATTAAATCCTTAAGTTCTTGTATTTCTCAATTAACACATCTTTGTTCCCTTATCTTTTTTTTTTCCTGAAACATGATTTGTATCTCCATTTATTTATATCTTCTGTAATATATTTATGTATATGTTTTTATTTTTTTAATTATTTAAAAAATTTTTTTAACATCTTTATTGGAGAATAATTGCTTTACAATGGTGTGTTAGTTTCTGCTTTATAACAAAGTGAATCAGCTATACATATACATATATCCCCATTGTTCCCTTATCTTTCCACTAATTTTGCCCAATCATTTTCAACTCTGAGTTCAAATATTTGTGTTTATGGGCCCCAGTGTGTTACACAGAGACTTTCATATAGCCATCTCTCAAAAATGGCTTGATGAATAAATAAATTAATTAATGAATTTTTATTCCAATAGTTTTCCTTTCCACTAAACAATGAAGCTCATTTAAATTAAGTAAACATTCAAATTCAGAAGTTTCAAATTTTTCAGGATACCTATGTAAATTTAGTGTCTTAGCCATTTCAAATTCTTTGTGGAATACAGTAAAAGTAAAAAGAGATGAAAAGTAGTCTCTAAAATGTAAACCTCAAATTTCAATAGCTGCTCTCACCATCCTCAGTCTCTTTCAAATATCATACTGTAGCAATCAAGTATTCATTAATATAAGAATTTTCCATAGGATGCAGATACTTGGGGGAAATGATGAGATAATCGACAAGTGACCTTTGGGGAAACCAGTTATGGTTGCCATAAAATTCTCAAATTTTTATTATAGTGATCTGGGAAAGTAACGTATTTAGTAGCATAAACAATAAAGATTCCAGGAATTATATCTAGATTATTTCCAAGCACATAACTTTTCTAGTTTTAATGCAATAAACAATTACAAAATTAAATCTTTCAAGTCAGCTATTCAATGTCTGCAAATCATTCTGATGTTCGTAATGATTCCTTTCAAGTTTCTTTTTCTGGTTAGCCTATACACTGTTTCCCCGACGACAAATTCCTGCCATTTAGCCCAGTATTTACAGTTATCTGTTTAAATTCAGGTGTAATTATAGCAACTTTGAGAGTGGAAAACATCGTTGATTTCATTCTCACATCTGTGAAAAGACCTAACAGTTTTCATATTAATTTATTTTCATGATATCTTATTTCAAACTGGACCCCACAGTATCTTTTACTTTGAGCAGCAAAATAGACCACTGATGAAAAAGGATTCATCCAATTACTATGAGCAAAGTAGCTTTAACTTCCTTTAGATATCCGATAGCAAGATATAAAATGACACTTCCCAGACACATCAGTAGCACAATAGGGCCCTTATTGATTTTCATATCATGTTCTTCAGTCTGAGATGGCTCTCTTGAGGACTTCACTTCCCAGCAGGAAGAAAATTGCCTCTTCTACGTTTGAACTCTCAGGTCTATTAATGCATCCCTAGCTGGAGACAGTGTCATTTTAGTTCTATTTCTTTGTAGTTGATGTGTCTACACCTTGCTATTGTAGTGCCCTAATGGATCCTAGGGTTGTAGGTCAAAGTATGAAAACAAAAAATGAAATTGCTTAGCCTGCGAATCAATAAAAAAGACTCAACACTTTTTCTAAGTATAAAATGTGCAACCAATGAAGTGTAAGTGCATTCAATCTTGCACTAAAACTATAAATAGAATATTTCTAACTCTCAGCATTTATATACTCAAAATGAAGATAAATGGTTACTATTATTGCTCAATGTATAATATCTAGATCAAGAAAACCAACCAAAGTGCATTTGTTATGTTGACTAACATGTTGTATTATAATCTTTCCAAAAGTTACCTCCAAATGACATTGGTTGTCCTTTTATCATCATCTGCCCCAAATAATCTAATTTAAAATTCTGTGGAATAAAAGCAGATGAGAACTGGGGGACAGGGGTGGGGGGGTGTTGGTGGTGGGATGAATTGGGAGATTGGGATTGACATATATACACTAATATGTATAAAACAGATAACTAATAAGAACCTGCTGTATAAAAAAATAAAATTAAATTAAAAAGAAAAAGCAGATGAGAACTAACCAATGAGAACTATCTTCATCTTTTAAATTGACCTACCTAAATTCATTTATTTGACACTTAAAATTGCTTTCAGCAATCACTATATAATAAAAAATAAATTGCTGTTTGAAATTAATTGAGATAAAATATACAGAATAAAAATAGCATTATAGTATTTCCAAATAAGAACAAAATTCTTTTATCTGTAGTCTTCAAATTTATTTCTGATAATTGAACCTTTTACAGATTTTTGACATATTTATTACCTAATAATTTATTTCATTATTCGACAGTTAATTGCTATATATTGATTTATTGTATAACCACTCTATCCCTAGAAATGACCTACAAATTGTTTCCACTGGGAAAACTATGCCAAAAACTTCCGGAAAATCTATTTTTCAGCCCATTCAAATTCCATGTTAACCTTGTTTTCCTGGAATTGTTATTAAAAATACAAATTCAACAAACTTTGTATCTGTTCTTTCCGTTTAACTCTTTCCATTTCTAGCCTTTTTTAAAACTAAATCTGAACTATTTGTTTTAGTCAAAATAATATATAAATTCCCTCAGTAATGTGAAATAAACTCCATTTGCCATGATTTTTAAAACAATTTTTCTATGGCCCTTTACAGTAATAATTATATGACTCATATTGCCTTTTAATTACCTGAATCTTCATTGACTACCACAGCAAACTTTCTTAATGAAATGGTAATAAATATTTTGAAGCTGCTTATGATTGTTTCAGTGGCTGAAACAACCATTTAATATCACACAGGCCACTCAAAACCCATGAAATGTTATAGATGGCTTTATAAATTAACGTTCCCAAACAATGGCTCTTTTGAAAAGGATAATCTTTTATCAATTGCTAATTAGTTATTTAATCTTCACAGCTATTTTTATAATAATGTTTAGCCTAAGGAAGGGAATGGAATTGATGTTTTAACTAAAATAGGATAAATAAAAATGTATCTAGCACACAAATGTTTGCTCATAGTATATCTAAACAGGAAAACATCACTTAGATGGCTAGAAATGAATTTTTAATACCACTGTTGTAACAATGAAATTTTGGGGAGAAGATATACTTGAGAACAGCAGGAGAGGTAATCAAAGGGAAAAAAAACATTTTTCATTAGTACAGCACAGGCTTAGATATCATTTTTTTAATATTTCATTTTACCCTACTCAAAATATGAATGAATGTAAAATAACTGGCTACTAAAAGTATTTATAGCAATTCAGATATAAATATGTTAAATTTAAAGATCAGAGAAGAGTTATGGAACTTTAAAGCAAATTGCAAAAGAGCAAATGGGTACCACATTTCTCCATACTATAAACATAAGATTGAGAAATCACTATGGATCAAGATATGATGCTGACTAAAATGACTACAGAGGAAAATTAGAACACTTAATACTCAAATCATCACTGGCCAAAGGCTTAAGAGATCAACTTTGAATTCTGTGATACCTTTCAACACCAGGAATATTGAAATATATCCTAGGCTTTGATTAGGAGACATTTAAAATAAGGAAAGCATCGTGGCTGAAAATGGGACATAAGAATTTGATGGGTACCGATGATCAGTGAAAAATATATATTGATTTTTTTTATAGAGAAAGTGATTTCAGTCTGGTTTCTCTCCCTAAATGATACACATATCATAAGATCATCAGTCAAACATAATCACTAGAGTGCATTGACCATGGCCGTTATTTTAATTAAGCTGCACCAATAATATATCCTCCAACACTACACACATTGAAACAAATATGTTTTTATTAAAATAATGTAATCATAAACATTTACTCATTTTCCCTTTAGCATTTAGTTTTTAATTGTGGCATTGTAAAACTTGAACATATTTATATATTTAAATATATATATAAAAGTGTTAAATAAAATAGTTCTAATGTTTTATGCATTCTTAAAAATAGAATCTAAAGGTTCTAGGAAAGGTATATAAGTACTATTACTATTAATGTTTCAGCCAAAATCTGAGGGAAGAAAATTTGTCCCTCTAAATATTATCTAACAGTAAAAGAAGAAGTTGCACGAATAAAATTTTGAGCAAGGAATCTCAAGGTTTTTAAAAAGTAGAGTAGCTACAGAAAAAGAATGCAATGGTGGTAAAACTGTTGTATCAAAACCCAAAACTATGGTTTTGTATCAGAACTATATTGATAGTGCTAAATGGCCCAAAATAGTGAATTCAAAACTTGACCAGTTGGTGGGAATGTAAAATGATACAGCCACTATGGAGAACAGTATGGAGGTTCTTTAAAAAACTAAAAATAGAACTATCATATGACCCAACAATCCCACTACTGGGCATATACCCTGAGAAAACCATAATTCAAAAAGAGTCATGTATCAAAATATTCATTGCAGCTCTATTTACAATAGCCAGGACATGGAAGCAACCTAAGTGTCCACCAACAGATGAGTGGATAAAGAAGATGTGGCACATATATACAACGGAGTATTACTCAGCCATAAAAAGGAACGAAACTGAGTTATTTGTAGTGAGGTGGATGGACCTAGAGACTGTCATACAGAGTGAAGTAAGTCAGAAAGAGAAAAACAAATCCCATATGCTAACAAATATATATGGGATCTAAAAAAATGAAAAAAAAAATGGTCAGAAAGACCTAGGGGCAAGACGGGAATAAAGATGCAGACCTACTAGAGAATGGACTTGAGGATACGGGGAGGGGGAATGGTAAGTTGGGACAAAGTGAGAGAGTGGCATGGACATATATACACTACCAAACGTAAAATAGATAGCTAGTAGGAAGCAGCCGCATAGCACAGGGAGATCAGCTCGGTGCTTTGTGACCACCTAGAGGGGTGGGATAGGGAGGGTGGGAGGGAGGGAGATGCAAGTGGGAAGAGATATGGGGACATATGTATATGTATAACTGATTTACTTTGTTATAAAGCAGAAACTAACAAACCATTGTAAAGCAATTATACTCCAATAAAGATGTTAAAAAATAATAATAATAAAATAAAGATGGCTTCAAAAAAACTTGACCAGTTGAGCTAAATCCACAGAGCCATGAATGCTGTTTATTTCTGTGCTTTGTCATGCAAAGCCTAACTTTCAGAATGCTGTACAATATGTTTCTCTTTGAAAAATGACCCTAAAACACAAAGAATAGACATTGCTGATGACATAGGTAAGAGGAAGTAAAGAATTCAGAAACAGTGAGGATACTTACTCAGGAAAGAATTTTGTTTAACATATAAAGTGGAATGTTAAATTTGGGGAAGATGCAAATAGAATCTGTAACTTAAGTATGGCTATGTTACTCTCTTTATGGAAAATCAGGACATCATGAGAATATTATTTTTTGTGGCAATTTTTCGGGAAAATTTTAGTCCATGATGTTAATTACAAATTTAGAATTTTTCGAAGTTTACATTTTCCTGTTTAATGGAATGCAATAATAATTATAAAATAGATGTCTCTATTTTGCTTTTGTCAGTCATGGGTAATTATTTTTACCAGCTTTATTGAACTATAATTGACAAATATAAATTGTGTATGTTTAAGGTGTACAGCTTGATGTCTTGATATACATATACATTGTGTAATGATGATTCCACAATCAATCTAATTAACATATCCATCACCTCACATAGTTATTGCTTTCTTTTCATTTCTCTTTTTTTGCGATAAGGACACTTGATATCTACTTTCTTAGTATAATTCAAATTCAGATGTCCCTCAGTATCCTTGAAGAATTGGTTCCAGGATCCCCATGGATACCAAAATTCCAGGATGCTCAAGTCTCTTACATAAAATGGTGTAGTATACTTGGCCCTTCATATCCTAGGGTTCTACATCTGCAGATTCAACCAACTGATGCTGAACCTGAGGATACCAAGGGACAACTGTATACAATAGCGTATTGTTAACTATGGTCACATTACTGTTCACTAGATCTCCAGAATTTATTCATCTTGTATAACTGAAACTATGTACCTCTTGACTAACATCTTCCCATTCCCCCCACCCACTCCCAGGCCCTAACAATCATACTTTCTGCATCTATGAGGTTTATTATTTTAGATTCCACATATAAGAGAAATCATGGGTATTTATCTTTCTCTGTTTAGCTTATTTCACTTGGCATAATGTTTTCTAGGTTGATCTATGTTGTTGCAAGTAGCAGGATTTCTGTCTTTTTTAAGGCTGAATAATATTCCACATTTTCTTTGTCCATTTATCAGATAACAGATACTAAAGTTGTTTCCATATTTTGGCTACTGTGAATAAAGCTGTAATGAATATGGGTGTGTAGATATCTCTTTGATATACTGATTTAATTTCCTTTGGCTATATACCCAGAAGTGGGATTGCTGGATCATATGGTATTTTTATTTTTAATTTTTGGGGGAACCTCCACACTGTTTTCAATAATGGCTGCACCATTTTACATTCCCACCAACAGTGTACAAGGGTTCCAATATCTCCAAATCTTTGCCAGCACTTCTTAACTTTTGTCTTTTTGATAATAGCCATTCTGACAGTTGTGAAGTGATATCTCATTGTGGTTTTTATTCGCTTCATTATGAACAGGAAACCAAGATTAAGTTGCACATATCACAAAAGGATAAACAGTTTTAGAGGCAAATGATATTTTTATGTTTTTCTTTTAATGATGACTTTGACATCTCTTGAAAATGTATATTAACATATACTAACAGAAAGAGACAAAATCTCTTGGACGAAAGACCTAAGGCCTCAACTGAATACCACAGTCAGAAAACAAAGAAATCATTCCAAATTTATAAATGTTTTTCTTACTAAAAAGAAAGACTAAAAGTTTTCAAGTCTTCTTGAGTATCAACTTGAATAGCCAAGTTTGATTGTTTTAGAACCAGCATTTTTTTTTTTAACATTTATTAAATGTTTCTTTGGAAAAAGATATTTCTCAGAGTAGTTATCTTGCCTTCTTTTAAGACTATATATGATGATCATCTAGAGAATTAAAAACTGGAATTAAACACTTACACTAAACCATTTTATTTCATAAAAATATAAAATGTTACTTTCTGACTGTCTTGGGAGGCAGACTGAAAAATGGAAAACAACATGAATCCCCATGAAAAAAACTTAAGTATAAATTTCATTTTTTTGCCTCTATTTTTTCCACTAAATTTACACTCCTCTGACATATTTTGAATGGATTTTTCTTGTAATGTCAGTAGACATGAAATTATAATATAAAGTCCCCCCCAATCTATGCCTATAATGTCAAAGATTTTAAGTAAGATATTCCAATTTAGGGTACACTATCTAAATTAAAAGGAGTAAAAATAATTCACCTATGGCAAGATATGGAAGTTGTGTGATTTTCAACAGAACAAATAATACTGTGATCAAATCAAACAATCTTTATGCATATATTCTTTTTAAATTGCAAATTAACAGATTCAAAATTGCCTGGACAATCCCCACTTTTAGAAGCTTTGTACTTTATATTTTTCTCATTCAACAATGCCTAACAAATATCCATAATTTGCCTCTGGCAAACTTTAAGTGAACTTGCAATGGTTTTCAGTAAAAAAATGAATATAAAAATCATGTATGTTAATACACTTAAAATTCTGTTAGCAAAATAATAAACTTAAAATGGGTAAAACTGAAAAAGCAAATTATTATGTCATTTTCATTGGATGATTGTAACAATGTGGATTATTTTTAAAATTTTATACTGAGCATTTTACATTCACTTTAGATATATTATTCTTAAATTTTGCAAAGGCTCTCTTTTAACAAAATGATGATTGACAATCTAATTGTAAGATATATGTATCTACTATTTTACAAATGATAAAATTTTAAATTTTCTGCAATTAATAAATGTTATTTCCTTATTTACTTCAAATAGGTAAAAAAGGATCACAGAATTGTGGATTTTTTCATATCTATAGTACATTTCTCAATGTCTAGAGGAAAAGGAAATAGGTTAAAGAATATTTTTTAAAATGTCAGTGAATATGAGGTGATCCAGCTTACAAATGCATATCTGAAGCTTATTGCAACTTACATGGGGGACTGTTGGAGAGCAATTAGAAACAAAATCACTACCCAATCCAGGGGTGAAATACAGAGGTGAAAGAAACTTTTCTTATTGAATAAGCATTAAACCAGAATGTCATGCACATCAAAACAGTCTGCTGAAGAGACTGTAAAGACACAATGAAATCTCACTCTTCCAAATACCCAAGCAATCTGTTACATAAATGTTCTCATGATAACCAATAATTTAGTCCTCAAGTAAGACTTGACAGCACAACTTGTCACACAATTCATTCTGAATTTACATTGCAATTGAGATGCCCCTCTATGTAGCTAATTGGAAAGAAAAATAAACTACTCATGCCTTCATAATTGGAGATAGTTTTGTAACTTGGAGCAAAGCGCCTGTGGAACTTTAGCTCTTAGCTTCCACAGAAAGTATGATAATTCTTGATGATTACATTTCAAAGATGTGGTTCCCAGATCCTTGAAAAAGTCATTCCTGGATGATAAAGTTGGTAAACGGCTAATAGCTTCTATAAAAAGATTTACATACATTTCAAACAGACAGAGAAAGAATTTACAATTAGAAGTTTTCTAAAGCAAATGCTCACAGAATAGGGAGTAGGAAGAGTCTCTTCCCTTTTTTTGTTTTTTGAATTTTTGAATTTTATTTTATTTTTTTATACAGCAGGTTCTTATTAGTTATCTATTTTATACATATTAGTGTATATATGTCAATCCCAATCGCCCAATTCATCACACCACCACCACAAGCCCCCCGCCACTTTCCCCCCTTGGTGGCCAGAAGTTTGTTCTCTACATCTGTGTCTCTATTTCTGCCCTGCAAACCAGTTCATCTGTACCATTTTCCTAGCTTCAACATATATGTTTTAATATACGATATTTGTTACTCTCTTTCTGACTTACTTCACTCTGTATGACAGTCTCTAGATCCATCCACGTCTCTACAAATGACTCAATTTTTTTCCTTTTTATGGCTGAGTAATATTCCATTGTATATATGTACCACATCTTCTTTATCCATTCGTCGATGGGCTTTAGGTTGCTTCCATGACCTGGCTATTGTAAATAGTGTTGCAATGAACATTGGGGTGCATGTGTCTTTTTTTTTTTATTTTTTATTTTTTTTTGTTTGTTTTTTTATACTGCAGGTTCTTATTAGACATCAGTTTTATACACATCAGTGTATACATGTCAATCCCAATCGCCCAATTCAGCACACCACCATCCCCACCCCACCGCAGTTTTCCCCCCTTGGTGTCCATATGTCCATTCTCTACATCTGTGTCTCAACTTCTGCCCTGCAAACTGGCTCATCTGTACCATTTTTCTAGGTTCCACATACATGCATTAATATACAATATTTGTTTTTCTCTTTCTGACTTACTTCACTCTGTATGACAGTCTCTAGATCCATCCACGTCTCAACAAATGACTCAATTTCGTTCCTTTTTATGGCTGAGTAATATTCCATTGTATATATGTACCACTACTTCTTTATCCATTCGTCTGTCGATGGGCATTTAGGTTGCTTCCATGACCTGGCTATTGTAAATAGTGCTGCAATGAACATTCGGGTGCATGTGTCTTTTTGAATTACGGTTTTCTCTGGGTATATGCCCAGTAGTGGGATTGCTGGGTCATATGGTAATTCTATTTTTAGTTTTTTAAGGAACCTCCATATTGTTCTCCATAGTGGCTGTATCAATTTACATTCCCACCAACAGTGCAAGAGGTTTCCCTTTTCACCACACCCTCTCCAGCATTTGTTGTTTGTATATTTTCTGATGATGCCCATTCTAACAGGAGTGAGGTGATACCTCATTGTAGTTTTGATTTGCATTTCTCTAATAATTAGTGATGTTGAGCATCTTTTCATGTGCTTCGTGGCCGTCTGTATGTCTTCTTTGGAGAAATGTCTATTTAGGTCTTCTGCCCATTTTTGGATTGGGGTGTTTGTTTCTTTGATATTGAGCTGAATGAGCTGTTTATATATTTTGGAGATTAATCCTTTGTCCGTTGATTCATTTGCAAATATTTTCTCCCATTCTGAGGGTTGTCTTTTCGTCTTGTTTATGGTTTCCTTTGCTGTGCAAAAGCTTTGAAGTTTCATTAGGTCCCACTTGTTTATTTTTGTTTTTATTTCCATTACTCTAGGAGGTGGATCAAAAAAGATCTTGCTGTGATTTATGTCAAAGAGTGTTCTTCCTATGTTTTCCTCTAAGAGTTTTATAGTGTCCAGTCTTATATTTAGGTCTCTAATCCATTTTGAGTTTATTTTTGTGTATGGTGTTAGGGAGTATTCTAATTTCATTCTTTTACATGTAGCTGTCCAGTTTTCCCAGCACCACTTATTGAAGAGACTGTCTTTTCTCCATTGTATATCTTTGCCTCCTTTGTCATAGATTAGTTGACCATAGGTGCGTGGGTTAATCTCCGGGCTTTCTATCTTGTTCCATTGATCTATGTTTCTGTTTTTGTGCCAGTACCATATTGTCTTGATTACTGTAGCTTTGTAGTATAGTCTGAAGTCAGGGAGTCTGATTCCTCCAGCTCCATTTTTTTGGCTCAAGACTGCTTTGGCTATTCGGGGTCTTTTGTGTCTCCATACAAATTTTAAGATGATTTGTTCTAGCTCCGTAAAAAATGCCATTGGTAATTTGATAGGGATTGCATTGAATCTGTAGATTGCTTTGGGTAGTATACTCATTTTCACAATGTTGATTCTTCCAATCCAAGAACATGGTATATCTCTCCATCTGTTGGTATCATCTTTAATTTCTTTCGTCAGTGTCTTATAGTTTTCTGCATACAGGTCTTTTGTCTCCCTAGGTAGGTTTATTCCTAGGTATTTTATTCTTTTTGTTGCAATGGTAAATGGGAGTGTTTCCATAATTTCTCTTTCAGATTTTTCATCGTTCGTGTATAGGAATGCAAGAGATTTCTGTGCATTAATTTTGTATCCTGCAACTTTACCATATTCATTAATTAGCTCTAGCAGTTTTCTGGTGGCAGTTTTAGGATTCTCTATGTATAGTATCATGTCATCCGCAAACAGTGACAGTTTTACTTCTTCTTTTCCAATTTGTATTCCTTTTATTTCTTTTTCTTCTCTGATTGCTGTGGCTAGGACTTCCAAAACTATGTTGAATAATAGTGGTGAGAGTGGACATCCTCGTCTCGTTCCTGATCTTAGAGGAAATGCTTTCAGTTTTTCACCATTGAGAATGATGTTTGCTCTGGGTTTGTCATATATGGCCTTTATTATGTTGAGGTAGGTTCCCTCTATGCCCACTTTCTGGAGAGTTTTTATCAGAAATGGGTGTTGAATTTTGTCAAAAGCTTTTTCTGCATCTATTGAGATGATCATATGGTTTTTATTCTTCAATTTGTTAATATGGTGTATCACATTGATTGATTTGCGTATATTGAAGAATCCTTGCATCCCTGGGATAAATCCCACTTGATCGTGGTGTATGATCCTTTTAATGTGTTGTTGGATTCTGTTTGCTAGTATTTTGTTGAGGATTTTTGCATCTATATTCATCAGTGATATTGGTCTGTAATTTTCTTTTTTTGTAGTGTCTTTGGTTTTGGTATCAGGGTGATGGTGGCCTCATAGAATGAGTTTGGGAGTGTTCTTTTGCAATTTTTTGGAAGAGTTTGAGAAGGATGGGTGTTAGCTCTTCTCTAAATGTTTGATAGAATTCACCTGTGAAGCCACCTGGTCCTGGACTTCTGTTTGTTGGAAGAATTTTAATCACAGTTTCAATTTCATTACTTGTGATTGGTCTGTTCATATTTTCTATTTCTTCCTGGTTCAGTCTTGGAAGGTTATACCTTTCTAAGAATTTGTCCATTTCTTCCAGGTTGTCCATTTTATTGGCATAGGGTTGCTTGTAGTAGTCTCAGGATGCTTTATATTTCTGCAGTGTCCGTTGTAACTTCTCCTTTTTCATTTCTGATTTTATTGATTTGAGTCGTCTCCCTCCTTTTCTTGATGAGTCTGGTTAAATGTTTATCAATTTTGTTTATCTTCTCAAAGAACCAGCTTTTAGTTTTATTGATATTTGCTATTGTTTTCTTTGTTTTTATTTCATTTATTTCTGCTCTGATTTATGATTTCTTTCCTTCTACTAACTTTGGGTTTTGTTTGTTCTTCTTTCTCTAGCTCCTTTAGCTGTAAGGTCAGATTGTTTGAGATTTTTCTTGTTTCTTGAGGTAGGCCTTTATTGCTATAAACTTCCCTCTTAGAATTGCTTTTGCTGCATCCCATAGGTTTTGGATCATCGTGTTTTCATTGTAATTTGTCTCTAGGTATTTTTTGATTTCCTCTTTGGTTTCTTCAGTGACCTCTTGGTTATTTAGTAACGTATTCTTTAGCCTCCACGTGTTTCTGTTTTTTACGTCTTTTCCCTGTAATTGATTTCAAACGTCATAGCATTGTGGTCGGAAAAGATGCTTGATATGATTTCAATTTTCATAAATTTACTGAGGCTTGATTTGTGACCCAAGATGTGATCTATCCTGGAGAATGTTCCATGTGCACTTGAGAAGAAAGTGTAATCTGATGTTTGTGGATGGAATGTCCTATAAATATCAATTAAACCTATCTGGTCTATTGTGTCATTTAAATCTTGTGTTTCCTTGTTAATTTTCTGTCTGGATGATCTGTCCATTCGTGTAAGTGAGGTATTAAAGTCCCCCACTATTACTGTGTTACTGTCAATTTCCTCTTTTATAGCTGTTAGCAGCTGCCTTATGTATTGAGGTGCTCCTATGTTGGGTTCATACATATTTATAATTGTTATTTCTTCTTCTTGGATTGATCATTATGTAGTGTCCTTCCTTGTCTCTTGTAACATTATTTTAAAGTCTGTTTTATCTGATATGAGTATTGCTACTCCAGCACTTTTGATTTCCATTTGAATGGAATATCTTTTTCCATCCCCTCACTTTCAGTCTGTATGTGTCCCTAAGTCAGAAGTGGGTCTCCTGTAGACAGCATATATATGGGTCTTGTTTTTGTATTCATTCAGGGAGCCTGTGTCTTTTGGTTGGAACATTTAATCCATTCATGTTTAAGGTAATTATCGATATGTATGTTCCTATTACCATTTTCTTAATTGTTATGGGTTTGTTTTTGTAGGTCCTTTTCTTCTCTTGTTTTTCCTGCCAGAAAAGTTCCTTTAGCATTTGTTGTAGAGCGGGTTCGCTGGTGCTGAATTCTCTTAGCTTTTGCTTGTCTGTAAAGCTTTTGATTTCTCCATCGAATCTGAATGAGATCCTTGATGGGTAATCTTGGTTGTAGGTTCTTCCCTTTCATCACTTTAAATGTATCATGCCACTCCCTTCAGACTGGTAGAGTTCGTGCTGAGAAATCGGCTGTTAACCTTATAGGAGTTCCATTGTATGTTGTTTGTTGTTTTTCCCTTTTTCATTTCAATAATTTTTCTTTGTCTTTACTTTTTGTCAATTTGATTACTATGGTGTCTCACATGTTTCTTCTTGGGATTATCCTGCCTGGGACTCTCTGCGCTTCCTGGACTTGGGTGTCTATTTCTTTTCCCGTGTTAGGGAAGTTTTCAACTATAGTCTCTTCACATATTTTCTCGGGTACTTTCTCTCTCTCTTCTCCTTCTGGGACCTCTATAATGTGAATGTTGGTGCATTTAATGTTGTCCCAGAGGTCTCTTAAGCTGTCTTCATTTCTTTTCATTCTTTTTTCTTTATTCTGTTCCGTGGCAGTGAATTCCACCACTCTGTCTTCCAGGTCACTCATCCGTTCTTCTGCCTCAGTTACTCTGCTATTGATTCCTTCTAGTGTATTTTTCATTTCAGTTATTGTATTGTTCATCT
This sequence comes from Balaenoptera borealis, assembly GCF_965194805.1. Classification (NCBI taxonomy): domain Eukaryota; kingdom Metazoa; phylum Chordata; class Mammalia; order Artiodactyla; family Balaenopteridae; genus Balaenoptera; species Balaenoptera borealis. The sequence goes on from NC_138862.1 coordinate 44,681,840, forward strand.
CTGTTTGTTCTTTAATTCTTCTAGGTGTTTGTTCTTTAATTCTTCTAGTCGTTTGTTAGACATTTCTTGCATCTTCTTGATCTTTGCCTCCATTCTTTTTCTGAGGTCCTTGATTATCTTCACTATCATTATTCTGAATCCTTTTTCTGGAAGGTTGCCTATCTCCACTTCATTTAGTTGTTTTTCTGGGTTTTATCTTGTTCCTTCATCTGGTACATAGTCCTCTGCCTTTTCATTTTATCTGTCTTTATGTGAATGTGGTTTTCCTTCCCCAGGCTGCAGAACTGTAGTTCTTCTTGCTTCTGCTGTCTCTCTTCCCTTATTTTCAACAGGGCATTTTTGTTTTCTTTTTTGATTTGTATTTACCCTTACTGGACCATCTATAAGGGATTTATTCACAAGCATTAACTAACATAAGGTCCCATGACAACAAACTATCTGCAAGTTGACAATTCTGTTATTTTTATCTACACCTTTGCTTCTTATGCTGCTTATACGTCTTATACTGCTTGTTACCTTTAATAGTAAATAAAACGGTTAGGATAACTGTTATTAAAAAACAAAACAAAAGAGAGCATGTAGAGATACTGGATCCCATGTACACTGTTGGTGGGAATGTAAATTGGTGCAGCCAATATGGATAATAGTATGGAGCCTCCTCAAAAAGTTAAGAACAGAACTACCATATGATCCAGCAATCCCATGTCTAGGTATTTACCCAAAAGATTGAAATCAGGTTCTCAAAGAGATATCTGCATACCTATGTTCAGTGCAACATTATTCATAATAGCCAAGACATGGAAACAACTTAAATGTCCACTGACAGACAAAAAGACAAAGAAAATATAATATATCCATAAACATAATGAAATGTTACTCAGCCTTAAAAAACAAAATCCTGCCACTTGCAACAACATGGATGAAACTGCACAACATTATGTCGAGTGAAATAAGCCGGTCTCAGAAGGACAACAACTGTGTGATCTCATTTATATATGGAATCTAAAATCGTAAAACTCAGATGCAGAGAGTAGAATGATGGCTGCCAGGGCAGAGGGGAAGGGGAAATAAGGAGTTGTTCAATGGATACAAAATTTCAGTTATGCAAGATGAGGTTCCAGAAATCTACCATACAACATATGCCTATAGTTAATGACACAATATTGTGCACTTAGAAATTTGTTAAACAGATATGTCATGCTTAGCATTCTCACCACACACAAAAACAACAGGTACAACGAAACCTTTGGAGATGATGGATATGTTTATTACCTTGATTGCAGTGATACTGTCACTGGTGTATGCATACATTCAAGCTCATTAAACTGCATACATTAAATGTGCAGTTTTTTGTATATCAATTATATCTCAGCTAAGCTGTTTTTTAGAAAAGTGAAAATTACATAAATTTGCATTTTCCACAGTCTTCTAAAAGAACATTACACAAGGACTATGAGCTCTCTATAAAATTTTTATTTCTTAAGATTTTTAAAAAGTGAAAGTCATGCTTTTATAAGAGAATATCAAAACAACACGTTTCAAGATCATTAACATTCACAGGCAACTATTAAAATATGTAACATTTGGGCTGCAATCATACATCTATGTTTACTGTTATATTTCCTTGTTATTCTGTTTTAAGTCAATTTGAATCTTAATTTCAAATTTTTACTTCTGATTTGTCATTAAAATCTGCACTTAGTTTGTCACACTTGTTGGAAATAATGTTCACTTTTGAACACATATTGCTTGAATAAATGTATGCATACATTATTAAATTATATGCTATAATTAAAATCACCTAGTGAGTAAACTTATTTCTATTATTACTAAGATTTGAAAAGTCCACTAAAAATAATTTTATACTGAATTCAGTAACATCGATATTATCATTCAAAAAAAAAAAACTATTGAGTAACACCTTCCAGAGTCATTGAGACATAAGGAACTTCTCTACAAGATAAAGAAAACATATTAGCCAATCACTACATGAGTTAAGCCATTTTAAAAACCTTACAAAAGTGGTACTGTAACCGAAAGTGGGGTCCAGCTGCTCGCCGCTCAAAAGCCAATAAAGAGGCAAAGCTGGTGGAAAGGAAAGTTTGCTTTATTTTGGACTGCAGCAACCGGGGAGGAGGAGGGCAGATGCTTGTCCAAAGACTGACCCCCCACCCCCGCCCCAACAATCAGGGGGCAAGAGCTTTTATAGACAGAGGGAGGGGGCTGCATGCAGAAACAGCACAGTCAGCTCTGACAGTCATCTTGAAATTGGTCACTGGTGGTCTGACCAGCATCATCTTGATGTTTTAAGTACAATTAGGGTCGGTTTGCTTCCATTTCTTGAGGCTAGTTCTTGGAATTGTGGCAGCTTATGTCATAGCTACAGTCTGGTCATCATGTAACTTCTCCACCTGGTGGGGTTTTCAGTATCTGTAAGACAGCTCATGGGATATGGCTAAGAATATTATCTATAACCCTTGAGAAGGAGCTAAATGTCCTTGATTATGCTTACTGACTAAATTATTATTATTTGGTCTCCTTTGACTGTTTTCCTTTGTTTCTGCATTTTCTCCTTTCTCTGATTAAACTTATTCTTCGGCTAAAGTTTTTCCACAGACAAAAGGCAGGCTGAGGACATGGGGGGCATAGACCACAGGGTCCTGCTCCATTTCAGTACTAATATTATAACAATAGCTATCTATATAAATTTAACTTGTCAAAAAAGAAATTTTAATTAATAAATTCTATATATTTTCTAGCATTTTTTTAGTTCAAAAATATTTATATACATGTGATTTTAATTAGATAAGCACCAGAGGTATATGAATTTAAGTTCATATTTTAATTATGTATGTTACAGTATCAAACTATTTCAGGAAAGATCAAATTTATAATATTTATCAAATGCCTACTTTTTTATGGGTTCTATGCTTTACTGTTGGCATTATTATTGGCTTTACTGATGGGCATTATTATTACTACTTTATAGACTAGATAAGGAAAAGAAGGTCATTTTCCTTACCATTATTAATCCAGACATATTGGAGCAGCAACATTCAAATATTTTTTTTTTTTTCTAGGCATGCCTGCACCAGAGAAATGGTGGCAGATATTGGACAGTTGAATGCAGCAGGTTTTTTTTCAGAGTTGATGATTAGCTATATTCAGAGACCATGATATCATGTAATTTTAGCTATAGCCCTAGCAGTGTATCACAGAGCTCAGACCTGACCTTATCAAAAATCTCTCAGTGACTGGTTCAAAATTATAGAAAGCATATCCAAGTTGAAGATGATATAAACTGTTCAGAGATAAAGTATCAAGTGAACATTTGCATTATTATTCACACATATACATATATACACACATATATACAATCATACAACTATTTATATATATGTTAGATATATAAACACATATATAACTATATCTTACATCACTATAAGAAAGTGAACAACCTAATCATCATAATGAAGATCAATTGTGATAAATATAAAATGTTCTAGTTAGTTAAAGATCAGCTGTACACCATGCAGAGCATGAAAGAAATCTAAATTGAGAGCAGTTCCTACCAAGATCACCTTAGGTTCACAGGTCAGAATATTTGAGTGGCTGCAACAGAGAATGCCTGATTGGACCAAAATTGATTGAAGCAGGAACTAAAGAATAGAGTAGCTTATGAAGCCAATTGTGTTCTCTGGCTGTGAGCAACACTTGGAGACTTATGTTAAGTTCCAGGAAGCAAATTTCAGGTAGGGTATTAAGAAATAGCGACCCATGCAGAGAAGTTGGGCTAAAACATACAAAGTGAGGAAATCTCATAAAATAAGGACTGCTTAAAGAAGCTTGGTTTAGTCTCAAGAAAATGAATATAGGATTATAAAACTTATTCCAGTTCATGAAAGTTCAATATGGGCTTCAAAAAATGTACGTGACTGGAACAAATTAATGCAAATAAAAGGCAGGGGGATTATGACTGAATACATTGAATATAACTCTACCATTAGTTCAGTCTCCATAAAAAAATAACTAGCATCTCCCTCCACAGGTCGTTCAACTTCCAGAACATGGTAGTAGGTCTCTTGCAAGTAAAAAATATTTTCTCACTTGCTTGATACTGACCTGTAGATGGTAGATCTTTATGACTAACACAACATTGCATATTTTCTAATAGGCAATAGTTATTGAGTATTACTAATTCTTGGAAGAAGTGTAAGTTTTCAAGTGTTCTGAATGGGATAACTGCTTTTTTTAGACAATGAATTTGATGCATACTTATTTACTGGGGAGGGGGGTGTCCTTGAAATAATTAGAGACAAGTTGATTTGATATATTTCTCAGACTTATTTTGCTTTCAGCAATATAAAGAGGTTTCGAAAAACCTACAAAAAAGTTATTTTTCCAATTGGGTTGGAATGCATTTCACATTTTCCAAATTTTTATTATAGCAAAATATTTAAGATTTAAATATTAATTATACCTCAATAAAGCTGTTTTAAAAAAGGAAAAATATTTAAATAAATAGTCTGATAGTCTAGGCACAAAGTATATGCTATTTTTCTTACAAATCAATGAAATGTTACTTTATGATCCTATTTTAAAACTCTACATGGGAGAGTATAAATTCTGTAATATATGTGTATGGTTGTGTATACTTGTAATGTACACTCTTAGATCATAAAATTGTCCTGGGTAAATGGTTGATAATAACAAACTACCTGCCTCAGGTGGGTTACAACTAGCTATTCTGTTTTCTTAAGGTGCAATGTCAGGGCTATTTGTAAATAGCTTCCCAATGGAAGAGGCTGGTCTCTTTTAAACTCCCTTGGCACAAAGTAGTGCAGCTAGGGATGAGAAAGTTCTCTTCATTTTGTATCTTTCTTGATAGTCATAGAAAATGATGTGGTTGTACTGGCTAGAAAATTGAATAAAATGGGATGGGGGAAAGTCATCAGGTGCAATTCCAAATGCTTCTTTCTAAAATTGTACTGGAAAACACACATTGTATGGGGAGGTTCTTTTCATTTTGTTTATAATCCTTTTACCTCACATGAGAAGCATGCACCAAAAAAGGGATACGGAATTGTTTAAGAAAATCCCTAACACAATAATGTTAATATATTTTCCCCTTGGAAAGAGTAAAGCAGTTATCACAAAACTATGATTAGGTTTACATATGCTTTTGATTGGTGTGAATAGGAGGTTAGTTATATTAGCAGGACCTTAAAGAACTTTGCTTTGATTTTTTTCAAAATAAATGTAAAATACTTGGCCCTGTATCTTTTATTAATCTAAGTAGGCAATGAAGGAAATAATCCAATGAATAACAAGCCTCTGATTCTGATGTAACAGCCTTGAGGTAGAAAGACCAATTAAGAGTAGTCCTCCATCTAATTAGAAATAGACCTGGATGGGTGGTAGAGCCCTTACAAGCAGATTAATAACAGAAGGGTCACAGAGGGCTGTATTCCTTTTGTTAGATGATGCTGTGAGACTCACGTCAACCCTAATAATTTTTCCTGTAAAATTAAGGCAAATAAGAAAAAATAGGTATGTAGTATTACTAAGTCATAGTAATGACTTAATGACAGTTTTCAAACAGTCCTTCTGTTTGAAAACTGTTTTGGGTTGCTATGGTTTTGTTTTTGTTTGCTTTTTTTTCTCTTTTACTTATACCATCATACAGTGTTTGCACCTATCCCAGATGCATCTAACTGTTCTGTGCATCTGTGTATCTTATTGCCATGTAGCATGTAACTTTGTGCAAGTCATTAATATAAATATTGAGCAAGACCATCCCCAGGACATATACCTAGAGGCTTTCATCACAATAGATACTAAATCCAAACATCTAAACTTTGGTTACAGTAACTTAACAAGATATGAAGCCATGAAATCATATCACCACATAATGTATAGTTCTTTATTTCACACACACACACACACACTCCACTACCACTACGATGAGTACCAAAAAATGAAAAAATAAAACTAGCCCTTGTAGTTGAAGTTCCATATTACCAAGAGTGCTATTTCTATTACAAGATTGAAGAGACAATTTGAAACTCAGCATGAAGAATTTGTCTTTGTTGTTACATAAAATCTCTCACCTTGAGGCTACTGAGTGAGGAAAGAATTCCCTGCTGCACGAAGTGTGGAGGAAGAACAATCAGTAAAAAATAATAATTATACAAGAAACCTCTATTATTATCTTAAAATATTACTTACTCTATCTGTATAGTCAGATCACAGAAAATGAAAATGTTAGTTGTAAAAGATGACACTGATGGATAAATCTCAGGCTGTATTATGAAGTATCTTGTGAGTTAAAGCTTTCCAGTTTTACCGTCAGCATTGTTAGAATATTTGTGTTTTAAGTAAAGCAATAAGATTTATATTAGAGAGGTACTATTCTCTCTCCCATACAGGGGATATAATTACAGGAGAATAAGGACAGCTATGATGCTCAATAACTCCTATTATTAAAACTATAACACTACGATCCTCAGTAATTCAAGAGTAAGATGATTATGATCTGTACCAGTTAGAGTCTGTGGAAAGGGGAAATGTAATAACATTAGAGATTTGTTTAGAGGGTAGACCAGGTAGGCTTTAGTGACTGATTAGATAAGGGTAGAGAAGTAAGGAAAAGGGGTCAAAAATGATGATTTTAGACCTTGTTAAGTGAAGAAATGATAACATCATTTGCTAAGCTAGGCAACATTGAGACGATAGCAATATTGCAGTATGAGGTAAGGAGTTTAAAACTGGACATATTGGTTTGAAGTGCCTATAAGGCAACTACACAAAATAAATATTTTAAGTATTTAAGCACATTGTTCCAGAATTCCAAAGAAAGGTCAGTGATGGAGTGAGGGTTATTAGGATGTAAGTGGTAATTTTAATGAGTTGTCCCAAGGAAATTTTGTGGAAAGAGAAGACAGTAACTATTAAAATCACAAAAGCTAGAGGAAGAGACATTTAAATATTTGTACTAGAAGTTGTTTCAGATGAAAAGAAACTTAAGAATGGGTTATGTGGAATTTAGATATTTGATTTGCTTTTAATGGCATTAATAACCATGTTTTCATTGGAAAAGGGATATTGTTAATACACAGAACGTGATGGCAAAGTTACTTAAATTATCACCTATAGTCCTCTGTAATCAAATGCATGTAGAAGGCAAGACATTGGGTGACCAAGTATTTTCTGCCATAAAATAGTTTAGTAAAATTAGTGAGTACAATGGAGTCATTTGGTGGTCTCTTAAGTGTGCTAAAGAATCTAGGCAAAGAAAATGAGTTCATTGCTTTAAATTACAAGTTCAAGATTTGCCTAAGAAACCTAAAAGCTCCTATTTTTAGTTTTGTTGCTATATGATCCAGCAATTCCACTCTTGGGTATATATCCAAAGAAAATTTGAAAAGATACATGCATCCCAATGTTCATACTGTTTACAATAGCCAAGATATGAAAGCAACCTAAGTGTCCATTAATAGATGAATGGATAAAGAAGAGGTGGTACACATATATGATGGAATACTATTCAGACAAAAAAATGAATGAAATTCTGCCATTTGCCACATGGATGAACCTGTAGGGTATTATGCTTAGTGAAATAAGTTATACAGAGAGACAAATGCTGTATGTTATCAGTTATATGTGGAATCTAAAAAATAAAAAACGAATTAATATAACAAAACAGAAACAGACTCACAGACATAGAGACCAAAGTAGTAGTTACCAGTGGGGAGAGGGAAGGGCAGGGAGCAATATAGGAATAGAGGATTAAGAAGTACAAAGTACTATGCATAAAATAAATAAGCTACAAGGATATATTGTATAGTACGGGGAAATATAGTCTATTTTATTACAACTTTAAATGGAGTATAATCTGTAAAAATATTGAATTACTATGTTGTACAACTGAAAATAATATAATATTGCAAATCAAGTATACTTCAATAAAAAAGAAGCCTAAAAGTGTCTTTGACTTACCATTTTAAAAAATGAAACAACAAAAGTGCAACAAAAAACCCTTATCTGCTGAAGCTTAAGGATGTGATTTCTGAATGCCAAGTGTGTAGTCTATTCATGTTGGTGGAAAGCAAATTTGATTCTTAATTTCACAGGGTCTCTTATTTTAAAAGTTTGGGAAGAAGTAAGACACTAAAAATCGGGGAAGGGTTATATGGGCTGTATCAGATGAAGCTGGAGACAATGAGACCCTAAACTTTGCTACTAAAAGCATCCCTTCCTTTCCTGTTTGAAGAGGTTAGTTTCCCCTTGCTGTAGAATCTGTAGTGGCTGCCTTGCAAGGAACTGTTGAATCTAGTAGGAATGTTACCCTATCACATCTCAGTGCTTCTAGATCTGTAACCAGACTCAAGTCCTAACTGTCATCATAAGGTGAATTACAAAATGTGACTTGTGAGAAGGTGCAGTGCATGCCAAAAGAATTGCAAAACTTTCACCAAATTATATTTAGAGAAACATAGGGAATGTATGTAAGAATGGATCCTAACGGTCGGTGATCAGAGTAGAAAAATAGTAAGGTGTAGTTGGCCTATGATAAACACAGTGAAATAACAGAACTTTCCTGTTATGTTTTTAGAGAGATGAAACCAGTAGCTCAGACAAATGGAATTCTGGAGTAAATTTATCACATCAGATCTGCTTACAGCCTAACCATTTCCCTACAAAGTATCCATAAAGCCCTCCATCCTCAAGGGAAATCCACAAAGGAGAGGAGTGGCAGCATCCAAGATGAGTTCTATTGTGGCTCTTCTCCAATGATCAGGTAAACTTCTAACATCAAACTCAGCTTCCTGAATTCTATGGCCATGATACGATCTTGAGCTTTCTTTGTCTACTGGATCTTTAGTCTTTATGTCCAGCTGCCTTGGAAGCTCTCTGAGACATTTTGATAGATGACATTTATATACGTTTATACATGGTGCCTAGTGCTCTTATTGGGAGACTTAGTCTGCTACAAAACACTTGCCATAGACATAAGGGAATATTTTGTTTAATTTTAATTTATGCCTTCACATTTCACACCATTTCAGTCATATCTGATATTCAAGAGCAGAAGCAAGTCAGTGTGGCACTAGATTTCTCATCTGTACCTAAAAAGTTGTTTTAATATAGAAGTCTATTCTTCTCTTGTTAATTACATACACCTTAAATTTGAAAACTTGATTTTTATTTCTCATGTAATTGATTTCCAATGTTTTCATTTTTCTAGTTTCCATTACCATTCTAATAAATTGGATATATACCATCATTGAGGACTACCAATTAACATTTCCCCTTATATATTTGTGGGTTTTTTAATGTATCGAATTTACAGATAATTTTCATTTTACTTTTACTCACATATCAAACACTTTATCTTGTTCTATTTATTATACCCCTGATATTTAAGGCAGTAAACCATTTGATCCATTATTTTCCTCTCTCTGCACCATTAACTTATCAGTCCTTCTTACTAATATGTGAAAGCCTCACACTAGGCTGGACTCCAAATAAGAACACTTAAATTACAAGGCACTAGGATATATTCCAATGTTAAAAGGAAACCCCACTTGACTTGTGTAAACAGAAGACCGGAAAGATAACTTTATCTTAAAACTCTGAGGATAGAGGGAAAGCACCGTGATTAATTCCAAAAGGAATAAAATTTGAGAAGGTATTGAGAAGTAATATACACTGTCAAAGTTTAACGATAAACTGGTTAAACTTGGACTGGTTTCTTAATATTCATGCAAGTGAATTTCTTCTTTTCAAAACTTACAACTGTTTTAGGTTACCATGATTCATTCCTAGTTAATTCTTCATATTTTCATTTTTGATTAAATTCAACATTCAAAGCAGTCATCAGGACATTGCAAAAATAATATTTGAAAACAATAAGAATGATTGTTTTGTTTTCTTTTAGGCTTTGAACATCATTTGTTCTCTATGCAGGTAGAGGCAAAGCTCTTCTTTAAATATGTAGAGAAAAACGTAGCAGGGCACTATGTGTTATTGTAACAAAGAATTGGTATTGCAAATTTTGACAGACTAACATATTCTTCTCCAAGGCTTTTCAAGTTCTATACCCACACTAATTCTCCTGACTAAGGGGCTTGGTGTCAGTCCTCGATTGTTTTGATGTTTTTGCAAATCAACAATTGAGTTCAATTTTAAGCAGTCAAAACAGACATTTGTCATTGTGTTTGCATCCGATTTCCTACGGCACCCTGCCTACTTTATTATGCAAGTAGGGGAATTGCTGGCAAAGCAAGAGAGACCAAGGCAAGCTGCTGTGACCTAGCAAGAATCATGTCACATGTAATTATCATAATTTATAAGGATCACTCCAGGCTCACTGGTGTTGTTGCTGCACACCAATTGGACTGTGCTATAATGTTTAAGTAAATATTTGCACGCAACCTGAAGCTGTTGAGAATTTCCGCTTCAGTTAGAGCCCCCTTCTTATGAAATATTCAGTACATGAAATGTCTCCAGTGGTGCAGAGTGGTGGGTTTTTCTCTCTGATTTGATTAGCAGTGATGATTCTTTCATGAGCTGTGAATGTCCTTCTGGATTAGCATCATGCAGGTTCTTTGGTCTTGTCACCAAAGAAGAGGGTTAGGGGGACTATTGCTTATGAACATGTTTAAAGCATGCCTTTAACAATCTATGAAGTGTTTCAAAATAAGATTTTAAAGATGATTCAAATAAGTTCAAATACCTTCCTTTCCAATAATAATGTGTTGCTCAAATCTGAAACCTAATGGTGTATTAGAAGTACACAGAAACTCAAGATTTAGAAATGATACAAGTTAGGCATTGATATAATTTCATTTAATGGATGGATAGTTATTAAATGTTACACAATTCTAAAAAAGATACTTCTTATTTCATCAAGTTTTGTGGGTTGTAGTGATTTGTTCTTGCAATTTAAGGATTACTATTCAAAATAATCCTTAATTTAAAAAGAACCAACCTGTTAATTGAAATCACAAGTATTTGAAATAAAATGTCTAGAATCAATACAAAATAAATGATACTTTTATCACCCATAAGAAACCATTAAACCCTATTTTTTTGTGTGTATGAGTGTATACACATATAAATATAAATCATGTAAATATGTATATATATAAATTCTGTATAATATATAAAGGTCTATTATATAGACATAAATTTATTTTTAATGTAGAAAATACAAGTATATGAAGCATTAATATGCAAAATGGTTTTACTGTCCAATTTATTTCTGCCCCACTCACCCATAAATAAATAAAATTTCATTTCTTTAGTTAATGGGAGAAGATTCTCACTAAACTTAGGAGATGTAATAAGTCCTCTTACTTTCTGAACATTTAATTCAATCTATATTTTATGTATTTTTTATTTATAAAGTAAAAAATTACCAAAGCTGGGAGTATCTGTGAAATTTTTTTTAAAAATTCCATTGTTTAAATGATTTGTTTACATCATTCCAAATTATTTATTTAACAAATTCCTCTAGTTTTATGAATATTTCCCCTTAGCAGAGTAAACAGGCCAGTTGCATACATCATTCATGTAAGACAGGGTACTAAGGAATTAAATGCATTTAAATATTTTTATATTTGTAAGACATGTAATTATTGCAATTATGTTCGAATTTCAAAGGGTCCTAAAAATAACTTCTTTTGCATTATCTTGTAAGAATTTAGAAATCTAAATTAATTTAGATTTTTATATCATCATTTAATTAAAATACATCATCCTTCTAAAGTCTCTGTTCTATAATTTGTTATGAATTGTTTCCAAGTCTTAGCTATAAAAAACTTGTGCCATACTTATTTATATTAATCTAGCATGCACTTTATGAACACATTTTCATAAGGATTTTTAATATCTTAACATTAGGTTATCTCTGTATAGACCCAGAGATCCTCCATAGGAAGACAATTCTAAAGACCTGTTTTAACTGATACTCAGTAGGTAATAATTATGCTTGGAGATAATTCTGGAAACACTGTTAACAGAGCTTTTAAAACAGAATTTAGTCATTTAAATAATGGTTAAGAAACACAAAGTTTAGAAACACAGGTAATCATATTTGTAGTACCTTCATTAATTGAAACATTTTTCTCTCTGAAGAAAATTATTTTTACCTAAATAATGTTTTTTCAAATAACAAAGCACATTTTATAAGGTTGTCAAAACTATATCGGATACTTGCTTAGGACCATGAATACTACCGTGGAAAAACTATGAATAACAGTCATGGGCCATGAGCAAAGATGATATACAGATTATTCAAATTTTTAAAATAAATATTTTAATTTGATTAGATCACAAAGTGTATATGTAAGTATTAATTTTCTATTCCTGCCATGGCAAAATGCCACAAACTGAACAGTTTTAAAATGACAAATTTATTATCTCACAATAATGTAGGGTAGAAGTTCATGGAACTTAGCTGGTTTCTCTGCACTGGGTCTCAAGGCTGAAATCAACGTACCAGTTGCCATGGCTCTTTACAGAAGGCTCTGGGAGAGAATGCACTTCCAAGTCCATTCAAGTTTTTGACAGAATTCAGTTCCATGCAGTGGTAGGACTGATGTTCCCTTCCTGGCCGGGGATCATGGTCACCTTCTGCAGACCTCCCATATTACCTGGCCTATGGCCCTATTCATCTCAAAACCAGCAATGGTGGGTCAAGTCCTTCTCACACTCTAAGTCTCTCTGAAACCTCCCTTTGTATAATTTCCCATGCCCCTAGCCTGAGAAAGTTCTCTGATTTAAAGGGCTCAGGGGATTAGATTGTGTCTATCTGGATAATCCAAGATAAAGTCACTATTTTAAGGTGCGTAACATTAATTACAACATAAAGCCCCTTCTGTCATGTAATGTAAAATATTCACAGGTTTCAAGAATGAGGGCATAGTACATTTTGGGGAGGCCATAGTAAAAGAGTATAAAGATTTATTTTACATGTGTGTTTGTAGTGATTTTTCGGTAAATATTGAAAAACTAGCTCTCCTAATAGGAGAAAAAAATCTCTGATTTGCATTGTTTGCCTGTTTCTGTGATGTAAATAATCCTAATACGGCAGATTTCAAGCTACTGGTGTGGATTCCAACAACTCACAAAATTCTGAAAATTTAATCCAGCTCTTATGAACTGCTTTGAGTTTTCTCCAACACAGCACTTTGTGTTTTTAGAATTTATAGACAAAATTGTGAAGTCTAATGTAACAAAATGGAAATTAGAGTAATAATGGTAGTAAAATGATGATGATGATGACACGTGTTCTTTACACATACACGTCAAACTGCAACTCAGAGGAAAAGAAAACACATTTTCCTTTTTAATGCTAGTACAAATATGTTTTCCAGCTGAAAAAATTGAAGATCATAACATGATAAATTTATTTCTAGATAAATTTGTGGTTAAAGAGACTACCTCTACTTTGTATAATGATTATAATGTCTCTATTATATATTATGAATAATTATTCAATGCCGTTAGAGGTACATGTATGAATTGAGGGATAATCATGCATATAGCACGTATTTTATAAAAAAGGCTCATCTGCCATTAAAAATACACAACAGATACAATAACATTCCAGACCTGTTTGTTTTTAAAATTTAACATTCTAGGGTTATTTGATAATCAATTACCTAAACAGATGAATGAGTGAGCTCTTAAATGAATATAGATAATATCTGAGTGAGAAGTACAAAGTTTTCCTAATCTATGGTCTAATAAGTTTGTCTGTAAAGAAGGGCCTGAATCATGTTGTGGCAAACAAATTGACAGAATGGTTCTAAACACTCTGGAATCAGCTTTCCTATCACATCTGTGCTATAAAAGTTATGTCAACATTTTCACTGAAATATAGCAAGCTCTTCATATAGCGCTAGTCCTGGATCTGTTGCATTTTTTATTGTCTGTTTTACTTCTAGTTACTAATAATAAGTTACAAAATATATTTATTCAAAATTTAAAAATTGCTAATGAACTGGGTACAATGTACTGAAATAAGCACTTAACAGTGCTTCAGACATATGCATTTTATTGATAAAGGGACAAAACCTTAGTTTGTTTACAAGGCTGTCTTTTATTTTAAAACTCCATCTGTGGATGATTTGGTGGTTAGAATGGTTACTTGCTCTCAGTAGACTACACGGTATTTTCAAGTTTATCATGTACCAAATATTTTTAGTTGTATTGTTGTTGTTTTTGTTGTGTTGGTTTTCTCTCTAGTGAGTATATACAACTATTAACAGTAATGTGGGATAAATTCAACAGACCATACTTGCTTGCAATCATGAGCTTATTATTCCTTCAAATTATTTTTGTATGACTGACTTAATAAAAGTTTCAAAGAATGTATGTCTTTGCCAAATTGACTTGATTTCTGATAAATTATTTTGTCATTCTAAAGCCATAAACAATAAGAATATTATGAAAGATAAAATTGACATTTGTACATATGACAAATTCTACATGTACATATCATGAGAAATTAAGCTTTGAGGATCATTTTTCTTTAAATATTATAATTATATGTCTATATATAATCAGTCAAACCCTCCTAGGGTATGATTTCCTACTGGAGAGAGAGGGACTCTGCTGATCTGGGATGGCACTTTAGCACGGTGGTTAATGCAGCATCCCAGTGAGTTTAACACACCCCCATGGAGTAATTTTGACCCTAGGAGAATTGTTTCATTATATCCTAACCTGAATTAAGTAACACTTTCAAATTATTTCTTTTATCTTAACCATTTCCAAGACCGCTATTGCAGATATATCCTTAGGAGTGAGAATATACCTGTTCTTCTTTCTAGTAATGACTTGAAATTTTTACATTTATTGAAAGAATTCTGTTAAGTTTCCATTGTCAGATCCAAAGTTTGCTAGTTGCATCTCTTTGATCCTCTAGATTTCTACACAAGCTCTCACCTGGCAGTTTGCTTTTTTTCTCCATCTGCTGGGCACCAGTGTTGGCTGCTCAGCAAAGGATCATCTGAGGGAATGGCTGGCAAAGATAAAAACAGTGGAGTACAGCAGCTATTAGGGAAACAAACAGACCAGCAAATCCCATAGTAGTGCCAATAAATTTTATTAGAAAAAGGTCTATGCCTTCCACCTTACTCCAGCATTTCCCTACAACATGCCCGTAGATAAAATCCAAAATGGGTTTTGTAAGATAAATTAGAAATTCTTAATATAAATTAATATGAAATATAGCTGCATTCCACTCTTATTTTGGTGGGAAACATTTAAGTATATCAAAAATTTATGATGGAATAGAAGCAGTTAAAACGTGACTCAAACTTTTGTATACTGAATATGACTATCTTGTCTCTTGCAGCACACTTATGAAAGAAACATTAGTTTTCATAGCTGAAATAAAAAGGAGATACGGAAAAAAAGGAGTTTGATATTTGCAAGGGCAAATATTAGGAAT
Source organism: Balaenoptera borealis (assembly GCF_965194805.1). Taxonomy (NCBI): domain Eukaryota; kingdom Metazoa; phylum Chordata; class Mammalia; order Artiodactyla; family Balaenopteridae; genus Balaenoptera; species Balaenoptera borealis. Next base: position 44,697,306 of record NC_138862.1, read on the forward strand.
AATAGTGATAACATCTAATATTTATAGAGCACTTCTATAAGACAGACTCTGTGCTAGATGCCTATCATATATTATTTAATGTAAACATGACAACAGCACCACAGGATAATATCTTAGTTTTCTAGAAATGCTGTAACAAGTTAGCACAAACTGGGTGCCTTGAAAAAATAGAAAATTATTGTCTCAAAGTTCTGGAAGCAAGAAGTGCAAAATCACGGTGTCAGTATGGTCATTTCACCTAAAAATGTAAGGGGGAGTCCTCCTTGCATCTTCCTAGCTTCTGGTAGTTTGCCAGCAATTCTTGATGCTACTTGGCTTACAGCTGCAGCATTTCCATCTCTGCTTTCATAGAGACATGGCATTTTCCCTGCGTGCCTGTCTTCACACAACGTTTTCCTCTTTTTCTTAGGACACCAGTCATGTGGGATTAGGGATTCACACTACTCCAGTATGACCTCCTCTTAACTAATTGCATCTGTAATGACCCTGTTTACAAATGAGGTCACTTTCTGAGGTATTGGGGGTTATGACTTCAACATATCTTTTTAAGTGATGTAATTCAACCACAAGTATTAAAGTACTCCAGATTATTCATTTTCTAGATGAATGAACTGAGGCTTCAAATGGTTAATTTCTCCAAAATATTAGACCATGTTTTCAAACTCTGCTATTTTGTTAGTAATATGTATGTGTTTGATCTCTGTTACACCCTGATTAAAGCCACGGCCCTAAAAGCCATCAGTTTTCCATAGAAATCCACAATGCAAATGTAATCATACTTTCATGGTGGAAGCCAGAGAGATTATTGGGGACTGAGAGCAAAAGAGAACACATAGCGTATTAAGAAATGAGTCCAAGAAGATAGACAGATAAAAGGCCAATCTGTTAGGAGACCATAGTGTGTAGTATATCTCCCCATATTTGTAGCCAAGACTAGGACGTCCAAGAAATAGGACCATGAAAATAATGGGACTCATATTATGTGGCTGAGAAATAATGACCTCCTTAATGGATTAGGGTAGAGTGGGAAGAGGTTGAAGAAGATAGGATCTGAAACAAGATGATCAGAGAAAACATAAAATCTTGAAAAAATATATAAAGAAATATAATAATTGTGAGCTCAGATTAGTGAGCCAAAAGGTCAGGGAGTATTGCAACAACGAGAGGATGAAGCAGATAACAAATCTTTACTTGCTATGGAAATACAAAATTCTAGAAGTAAATGATATTTTATAAATTAACATCAATAAGATAATAGCAGTAGAAACACAATAACACAGTAATTTAAACTACATTTGAGTAGTGCAGTAGGTTTCTTGCATGTACCTTTCTTCTAGTGATTTCTGTTATCAAATAACGTGTATCATTTTTGTAATACTTTAGGTGATACTATGCATTAGTCCAAGCAAAGTGACCAAACAGATTAGGGTGACCAGAAGCAGGAATAGCATGTTGTTTCTAATAATTAATAGGTAGAATATATGCTACATTCCTTATTAGGGAGTTGGTGGTGGTTTAAAATAAATCATTATCTGTTAAAAGTCACAAATATGTTTTAAAATATGTTTCAAATGATTCATATTATTTAATCATAAATTTATGTTATATCTTCTAAAATATTTAACGTGTTTCTGAGGTCCTGAACTGATGAAATAGATTCACATCTTATTAAAGTAGAAACATTAGAATGAAGAAAAACCCAAACCACCACCTTGTAATGATATGAGTATTAGTAGGAATTAGCCAGGATTGGCAATGAAATCATTCATGACCAGGCTCTTGATGGCTCCTGATAGTGTATTATCCCTAACATTTACCTTACTTTACCTAGGCATTTCTAATTGTTACTCCTGGAGTTATATTTGCACATAAGTGTGATTTTCCAAACATTCTAATTTGATTCCTTTTTTTTTTTTGGATTTATTAGCAATCAGGCAGACTGGATAGATATATGCATTTAAAAATCCTATTACTAACCAAGAGAGTCTCTGATACTGGGCATGGCCACCTCCTCCCACCTCCTATCAGTTCCTCTCCTGCCCTAGGTTTGAAGTTCTCTACTATTAGCTTACTGAAAGCATCAACAACAAGATCATCATGATTCTGCATCCTAGAGCAGAAAGACGGCTAGTGTGAAAGCCATAGAAAGTGAGTATCTCCCTTTATTCTCAAATGTACGATGACACCTTAATATGCTTTCAGTGTTTGGTAAGCTAGTTTACTAAATTGTTGCTATTCTAATCTATTCCATTGCTAGCTGGAACCTATTGATACCTATTGATTTCACTGAACATTTCAAGTAGTAGTTGTTATCAGGAGACCAAAAAGAAGATATAGAATGTCCTAAAGAGTGTGATGAATAACACTTATTGGAATCTAGCTTTATTGTCATGCAAAGATTAAGGTTTTGGGGGCGAATATACCAGTCAAATATTAGTATAGTTGACATATATAAGTTGAAGAATTTAGTGGGTAGCACAGTGCCTAATAATAGACATCATGTGAAGGTGACAGACAGGTAGTGGCAAAGATTAAAATTCAAATACAGGCAATTAGTTTTGGAATTCTCATGCATAATATATCATAGAAAGAGAACATAAATAGCATGTGAAAATTGAATAAAGGTAACTGGTTAAGGATACCATAAGGGAATTTCCATTTATGGATAAAAAGAGATGAGAGTGATCAGATTTACCCTCCTGCATGAAAAAAACAAACAAAACCCTGACAAAATATATAAAAACCTGGTTCTCATAGTATGGAACATCAGGCAACAAAAACCAGTGATTCATAAGGAACAAAGATAAATAAATAAATGAGCAGTATTATCACCCCAGATTACTCCCTCAAGAGAGTTTCCTGGTCATTTGCTGGAAGGGCAAACCAGGCAGAGCTCAGCTGTCTTCCTGAACTGTAAAGGTAGAGCTGGAAATATAAGGAGGACAAGGCAACTCAAGAGTACTAAAGAGGGAAAAAGGATGTCATCAAAAGAACACAGTCTCTTCAATAAGTGGTGCTGAGAAATCTGGACAGGTACATGTAAAAGAATGAAACTAGAACACTCCCTAACACCATTACAAGAATAAACTCAAAATAGATTAAAGACCTAAATGTAAGGCTGGACACTATAAAGCTCTTAGAGGAAAATATAGGCAGAACACTCTTTGACAAAAATCACAGCAATATCTTTTTTGACCAACCTCCTAGAGTAATAAAAATAAAAAAATAAAATAAAGAAATGGGACCTAATGAAATTTAAAAGACTTTGCACAGCAAAGGAAACCATAAATAAGATGACAAGACAATCCTCAGAATGGGAGAAAATATTTGCAAACGAAGCAACTGACAAGGGATTAATCTCCAAAATATACAAATAGCTTATGCAGCTCAATAACAAAAAACAAACAACCCAATCAAAAAATGGGCAGAAGACCTAAATAGACATTTCTCCAAAGAAAACACACAGATGGGCAACAAACACATGAAAAGATGCTCAACATTACTAATTATTAGAGAAATGCAAATCAAAACTACAATGAGGTATCAACTCACACCAGTCAGAATGACAATCCTCAAAAAATCTACAAACAATAAATGCTGGAGAGGGTGTGGAGAAAAGGGAACCCTCTTACACTGTTGGTGGGAATGTAAATTGATACAGCAACTATGGAGAACAGTATGAGGTTCCTTAAACAACTAAAAATAGAACTACCATAGGACCCAACAATCCCACTCCTAGGCATACACCCACAGAAAACCACAATTCAAAAAGATACATGCACCCCAATGGTCACTGCAGCACTATTTACAACAGCCAGGACATGGAAGCAATAGAGGAATGAATAAAGAAGATGTGGTACAAATATACAATGGAATATTACTCAGCCATAAAACTGGGTCATTTGTAGAGACGTGGATGGATCTAGAGACTGTCATACTGAGTGAAGTAAGTTAGAAAGAGAAAAACAAATATTTTATATTAATGCATACATGTGGATTCCAGAAAAATGGCGTAGATGAACTTATTTGCAAAGCTGAAATAGAAACACAGACATAGAGAACAAACGTATGGATACCAAGAGGAAAGAGGATGGTGGGTTGGACTGGGCGATTGGGAATGACATATATACACTACTATGTATAAAATAGATAACTAATGAGAACAGACTGTATAGCACAGGGAACTCTACTCAACGCTCCATGGTGACCTAAATGGGAAGGAAATCCAAGGAAGGGGGGAAATATGTATACAGGTGGCTGATTCACTTTGCTGTACAGCAGAAACACAACACTGTAAAGCAACTATACTCCAAAAAAAAAAAAAAAAAGAAGAACACAAATAACAAATGTTCGTGAGGATAGTGGAGAAAAGGGAACACTTGTAGACTGCTGGTGGGAATGTAAGTTGGTACAGTCACTGTGAAAAACAGCTTGGAAGTTTCTCAAAAGTTAAAAAATACAACTACCATGTGACCCAGCAATTCCACTTTTGGGTATATATCTGAAAAAAACAAAAACACTAATTCAAAAAGTGCACCCCAGTGTTCATAGCAGCATTATTTACAATTGCCAAGATATGGAAGCAACCTAAGTGTCCATCAACAGATGAGTGGATAAAGAAGATGTGAGATATATATATATATATATATATATATATACACACACACACACACATATATATATAGTGGAATACTACAGCAACATGGATGGACTTGGAGGGTATTATGCTAAGTGAAATATGTCACACAGAGAAAGACAAATACTGTATGACAGCACTTATACATGGAATCTGAAATATATAACAAACTAGTGAATATAACAAAAAAGAAGCAGACCCACAGACACAGAGAACAAGCTAGTAGTGACCAATGGGGAGAGGGAATTGCGGAGGGACAATATAGGGGTAGTGGATTAAGAGGTACAAACTATTAGGTATAAAACAAGCTACAAGGATATATTGGACAACATGGAGAATACAGCAAATATTGTATAATAACTATGTATAACTAACTAATGACAGAATAAGCTGACAAGAATGATAACACATTATTATAATTGTATTCCCTATGCTCACAAATTTAAACAGATTCATGGAAAATATAAACAAAGACTAAAATTGAAATTTAAGTGATGAAAACTACAACATGTGAAATGAAAAATACACTGGTGGGTTTAAAAACAGATTAGACATTGTAGAAGAATATATTAGGGAACATGAACACATAGCAACAAAAAAAATCCAAAATGAAGCACAGAGAGAGAAAAAAAGAATTTAAAAAATGTAAAAGGATCACTGAGCTTTGGGACAACATCAAGAAGCTTCTTATGCATATAACTGTTATCCTTGAAAGAAAGAAGACAAAAGGGTATCAGAAATATATCTGAATAATAATGGCTGAATATTTTCCAAATTAGGTGGAAAATATAGTCACACAGATCCAAAAGCTCGGTAGTCCCAAGCCCAAGATAAATGTAAATAAATAAATAAATAAACCAATACACATATACTCAAACAGTACAAAACCAGCCATAAAGACAAAATCTTTAAAGGAGTCAAAGTAGAAAGCCATTAGATACAGAGAATCAAAATAATTATGACACATTTCTCTTCAGAAATACAGGAGGAAGAGAATCTTTAACATACTGCTAGAAAAATTAAAATAAAATGTCAATCTAGAATTCCATTACCAGAGAAAATATCTTCCAAAAATGTGCACTAAATAAAAATGATTTGAACATACAAAAAGGAAAAGAATGCATTATAAGAGGCCTGCACTATAAGATATGTTAAAGGAAGTTCTTCAGACATAGACAAAGTACACCAGAGAGAAATACAGGTTTGTACAAAAGAATGAAGGATACAAAAATGGTAAGTACTTTGGTAATATATAACATATATATTAATAAAATAATATAATATGTAATATACATATTATATAGCCTTTTTATTATTTAAGTATTTTAAAATATAATTGACTGCTAAAACAAACAGAATAATAATGTTTTTTGGAGTTCACAGTATACGTATAAATAAGATATATGGCAAAATGGCATAAGGCCTGGAAGGGAAATGCAATTATACTTTTTTATTCTTAATCTATATTCATTTTGATAAATATTAATTTGCTTAAAGTTAAACTTTGGTAAGTGAAAGAGGTATACTCTATACCATAAACCCTAAAGTAACCACCAAAATAACAAAACAAGAAGTACAGCTTATAAACCCACAAAGGCAATAAAATGAAATTACAAAATTATTCAGTTAATCCAAAATTCTGTAGGGAAAGAGTTAAAAATTTTTTAAAAATGGTGGGACCAATAAAAAAACAAAAAGCAAGATCATATACTTAAATCTCTATAAATAATCACATAAATTACAAATAAGGGTGATATATATGTTCATTATCTTGATTGTGTTGGTATTTTCATAGCTGTGTACATATATCAAATATATCAAATTATACACTAAATATAAGTGTGATTTATTGTATGTCATTTATAGCTCAATAATAAAGCAACCTAAATATTTTGCAGACATATAAATACTGGAAGAAGTCAATAAGGCAGTCCTGCAGCAAGAAATGTTAAATAAAAGTCTTCAAGAAAAAGGAAAAAGATACCAGATGTAAATGTGGATATATACAAAGGAATTAATAGTATCAAGAATGGTAACTATTTTGGTAAATATAAAGTCCATTTTTATTACTGAATTTATCTTTAAAATTGACTTCTAAAGAAAAATGATAAAAATAAATTCGGGGAATATATAAACTATGAAAAAATATTTGTTGATTACACCACTATCAACAAATTTGACTTAATTGGCATCTACTGAAAAGCCTCAAATCAATTACCTTAGCTTACAACTTTAGAAATTAAGAAAAAAAAAAAAAACCTGCTTTTTTCCTCATCTTTATTCATTCACTTTTCAACATTTATTGAACAACACGGTAGGTAGAATTTACCGGTGTTATGCCCTGTATAACCCACGCCACCTTGAGTGTGGGTGGAGCATGTGGCTGTTCTGGCCAGTAGAATATGGCAAAAGAAAAGGAATTTTGCAGATGTAATTCAGGTCTTTAAGTCCACTGAGTCTGAGTTAGTGAAAAGTGAGATAATCCTGATGGGCATGACTTTAAGCAAGTGAAAACTTTAAAAGAGAAACAGGGTTCAGGTGGACTTGAAGGACCCAGCCACCATGAGTTCTACAACCATGAGAAAATGAATTCTACCAACAACCTGAATGTGACTGGAAGTCAAAAATTCCCTAGTTGAATCTCCAGATGAAAATGCATCATTCTTTATACATTGACTTCAGCCTTATCAGACCCTGAGCAAAGAATTCAGTTAAGCCATGCCTAGAGTTCTGATCTGCACAAACAGTGAGATAATAAGTGGGTGTTGTCTAAGCCAGTAAGTATTTTGATAATTTGTTACACAGAAATAGAAAACTAATACAAGAAAGTACTCTGCTTCTTGCACTGTATTCTAGAGTTTATGAAAACAAAAGTAATAAGGAAAATAATTGAGATTATCTAAGGGTTGAGTACAGACTGCTCCAGAGAGAAAAGAGAAGAGGACCAAACACATTAGGTCCTGGGTCACTCCAACTTTAAGTAGAAGATCTAGGAACAGACAATTAAAACTAGGAGGAAGAGGAAGATCCACCAATAGTGTGTTAAAAGTAGGAGTTAGTGATGTCCTGAGAAAACAACTATAACAGTTTCAGAATCTATAGATGAAGTTATGTTTTGTTAAAAAAAAAAAAGGAACAAATGTTTCAAATTCTACTGAGAGATCAAGAAAAATGAGCAGTTTTGTAATATGGACATAATTAGTGACTAATAAGAGAACTTTCTAAATGAATTGATAGGGATTAAATACTGATTGGATTGGATTCAAAAGAGGATACAAGGAGGAGGAATAGATAAGGAATAAAAAAATTACTAGTAAGTGTTTCCATATATATTACATGCATTCATTCTAGTAAATTTTACTAGAAAGAATTATTGGAAGTTTCTTCTTTTTCTGTCTTATGAGGAATTCATTTCAAAGCTGTAACATGAGAAATCTGTTACCTCATAATTTTATATACACTTGATGTATTCTTCAAAAATGAAGGCAAACTAAAGAAAATTTCAGTTAAATAAAACTGAAAGAATTTATAGCCAGTAGATCTATACTGCAAAAACATACTACATCATGTTCTTAGCCCAAAGAAAAATGACAAAAAGATGGAAATTCAAGTCTTCAGGAAGTAATGAACAACAAAAATGAGAAATTTTAGAGTAAACATGACTGCTGTTTTTTCTTCTCATATTTTTAAAGAACATATAACTCTTTTAAAACAAAAATTGTAACACCATTTGAAGATTTATAATGCATATAGATGTATTATATGATAATGACACCACAAAGGGCAGAAGTACATGAATGAAACTATACTATTGCAAATTTTTCACATTTTATATGAAGTAGAATAATATTAACACTAAGTACACTATAATAATTTAAGGGGACGTAGTCAATGCTAGTGCAAACACTATCACATTAAAACAATAAACAGCTAAAATATAATTAAGGGAATGTAATTACAATAAAATATTGAAAAATGTTGTGATTAAAAAGTAAATACATGAAACTAAGGAGAAAGACAAAAAGCTGATGTCAGAATAAGAAGAAAAATGTTTAAATCTAATCTTACCAATAATTATATTAACTATAAATTAGACTCAAATGCAGAGATTGTCAGAAAGAACTTAAAAACAAGACCTTGCTATGGAATGTCTACAAAAGATACATTTATGGTCCAAGAACACAGAAATTTTGAAAGTTAAAATCAGGCTAGGTAAGTTCCAGACAAGTAGCATTACTGGAGATAACAGAAAACATTTAATTATCACAAGAGTGTTCCACAAAATGATTTTTTAGAAATAAATGTTTTCTGAAGGATTACTTCTCAGAACTTCTGCTGCCAGTGTCCTTGTCCCTGCCGTGAGCCACAGCCGCCCCCCACCTCTGCAGGAGACCCTCCAACTGTAGCAGTCATCACGTAAAAATGTATTGTGGAAAAAAAACCATGTTCACAGAAAGATAGACAAGATGAAAAGGCAGAGGGCTATGTACAGATGAAGGAACAAGATTAAACCCCAGAAAAACAACTAAATGAAGTGGAGATAGGCAACCTTCCAGAAAAAGAATTCAGAATAATGACAGTGAAGATGATCCAGGATCTTGGGAAAAGAATGGAGGCAAAGATCGAGAAGATGCAAGAAATGTTTGACAAAGACCTAGAAGAATTAAAGAACAAACACACAGAGATGAACAATTAAAAAAAAATGAAGTGAAAAATACACTAGAAAGAATCAATAGCAGAATAACTGAGGCAAGAGAACGGATAAGTGACCTGGAAGACAGAATGGTGGAATTCACTGCCACGGAACAGAATAAAGAAAAAAGAATGAAAAGAAATGAAGACAGCCTACGAGTCCTCTGGGACAACATTAAAGACAACAATATTTGCATTATAGGGGTCTCAGAAGGAGAAGAGAGAGAAAAAGGACCTGAGAAAATATTTGAAGAGATTATAGTCGAAAACTTCCTTAACATGGGAAAGGAAATAGCCACCCAAGTCCAGGAAGCACAGAGAGTCCCATACAGGATAAACCCAAGGAGAAACATTCCGAGACACATAGTAATCAAACTGGCAAAAATTAAAGACAAAGAAAAATTATTGAAAGCAGCAAGAGAAAAACAACAAATAACATACAAGGGAACGCCCATAAGGTTAACAGCTGATTTCTCAGCAGAAACTCTACAAGCCAGAAGGGAGTGGCATGATATACTTAAAGTGATGAAAGGGAAGAACCTACAACCAAGATTACTCTACCCAGTAAGGATCACATTCAGATCCGATGGAGAAATCAAAAGCTTTACAGACAAACAAAAGCTAAGAGAATTCAGCACCACCAAACCAGCTCTACAACAAATGCTAAAGGAACTTCTCTAAGTGGGAAACACAAGAGAAGAAAAGGACTTACAAAAACAAACCCAAAACAATTAAGAAAATGGTCATAGGAACATACATATCAAAAATTACCTTAAACGTGAATGGATTAAATGTTCCAACCAAAAGACACAGGCTTGCTAAATGGATACAAAAACAAGACCCATATATACGCTGTCTACAAGAGACCTACTTCAGACCTAGGGACACATACAGACTGAAAGTGAGGGGATGGAAAAAGATATTCCACGCAAATGGAAATCAAAAGAAAGCTGGAGTAGCAATACTCATATCAGATAAAATAGACTTTAAAATAAAGAATGTTACAAGAGACAAGGAAGGACACTACATAATGATCAAGGGATCAATCCAAGAAGAAGATATAACAAATATAAATATATATGCACCCAACATAGGAGCACCTCAATACATAAGGCAACTGCTAACAGCTGTAAAAGAGGAAGTTGATAGTAACACAATAATAGTGGGGGACTTTAACACCTCACTTACACCAATGGACAGATCATCCAAAATGAAAATAAATAAGGAAACAGAAGCTTTAAATGACACAATAGACCAGATAGATTTAATTGATATTTATAGGACATTCCATTCAAAAATGGCAGATTACACTTTCTTCTCAAGTGTGCATGGAACATTCTCCAGGATAGATCATATCTTGGGTCACAAATCAAGCCTCAGTAAATTTACGAAAATTGAAATCATATCAAGCATGTTTTCTGATCACAACGCTATGAGATTAGAAATGAATTACAGGGGAAAAAACGTAAAAAACACAAACACATGGATGCTAAACACTATGTTACTAAATAACCAAGAGATCACTGAAGAAAGCAAAGAGGAAATCAAAAAATACCTAGAGACAAATGACAATGAAAACACGATGATCCAAAACCTATGGGATGCAGCAAAAGCAGTTCTAAGAGGGAAGTTTAAAGCTATACAAGCCTACCTCAAGAAACAAGAAAAATCTCAAATAAACAATCTAACCTTACACCTAAAGGAACTAGAGAAAGAAGAACAAACAAAACCCAAAGTTAGCAGAAGGAAAGAAATCATAAAGATCAGAGCAGAAATAAATGAAATAGAAACAAAGAAAACAATAGCAAAGATCAATAAAACTAAAAGCTGGTTCTTTGAGAAGATAAACAAAATTGATAAACCTTTAACCAGACTCATGAAGAAAAAGAAGGAGAGGACTGAAATCAATCAAATTAGAAATGAAAAAGGAGAAGTTACAACAGACACTGCAGAAATACAAAGCATCCTAAGAGACTACTACAAGCAACTCTATGCCAATAAAATGGACAACCTGGAAGAAATGGACAAATTCTTAGAAAGGTATAACCTTCCAAGGCTGAACCAAGAAGAAATAGAAAATATGAACAGACCAATCACAAGTAATGAAATTGAAACTGTGATTAAAAATCTTCCAACAAACAAACGTCCAGGACCAGATGGCCTCACAGGTGAATTCTATCAAACATTTAGAGAAGAGCTAACACCCATCCTTCTCAAACTCTTCCAAAATATTGCCAAGGAAAGAACACTCCCAAACTCATTCTATGAGACCACCATCACCCTGATACCAAAACCAGACAAAGATATTACAAAAAAAATTACAGACCAATATCATAGATGAATATAGATGCAAAATTCCTCAAGAAAATACTAGCAAACAGAATCCAATAACACATTAAAAGGATCATACACCACGATCAAGTGGGATTTATCCCAGGGATGCAAGGATTCTTCAATATATGCAAATCCATCAATGTGATATACCATATTAACAAACTGAAGAATGAAAACCATACGATCATCTCAAAAGATGCAGACAAAGCTTTTGACAAAATTCAACACCCATTTATGATAAAAACTCTCCAGAAAGTGGGCATAGAGGGAACCTACATCAACATAATAAAGGCCATATACGACAAACCCACAGCAAACATCATTCTCAATGGTGAAAAACTGAAAGCATTTCCTCTAAGATCAGGAACAAGACAAGGATGTCCACTCTCAAAGCTATTATTCAACATAGTTTTGGAAGTCCTAGCCATGGCAATGAGAGAAGAAAAAGAAATAAAAGGAATACAAATTGGAAAAGAAGAAGTAAAACTGTCACTGTTTGCAGATGACATGATACTATACATAGAGAATCCTAAAGATGCCACCAGAAAACTACTAGAGCTAATCAATGAATTTGGTAAAGTTGCAGGATACAAAACTAATGCACAGAAATCTCTTGCATTCCTATACACTAATGATGCAAAATCTGAAAGAGAAATTAAGGAAACACTCCCATTTACCACTGCAACAAAAGAATAAAATACCTAGGAATAAACCTACCTAGGGAGACAAAAGACTGGTATTCAGAAAACTATGACACTGATGAAAGAAATTAAAGATGATACCAACAGATGGAGAGATATACCATGTTCTTGGATTGGAAGAATCAATATTGTGAAAATGACTATACTACCTAAAGCAATCTACAGATTCAATGCAATCCCTATCAAATTACCAATGGCATTTTTTATGGAACTAGAACAAAAAATCTTAAAATTTGTATGGAGACACAAAAGACCCCGAATAGCCAAAGCAGTCTTGAGGGAAAAAAAATGGAGCTGGAGGAATCAGACTCCCTGACTTCAGAATATACTACAAAGCTACAGTAATCAAGACAATATGGTACTGGCACAAAAACAGAAACATAGATCAATGGAACAAGATAGAAAGCCCAGAGGTAAACCCACGCACCTATGGTCAACTAATCTATGACAAAGGAGGCAAGGATATACAATGGAGAAAAGACAGTCTCGTCAAAAAGTGGTGCTGGGAAAACTGGACAGCTACATGTAAAAGAATGAAATTAGAACACTCCTTAACACCATACACAAAAATAAACTCAAAATGGATTAGAGACATAAATGTAAGACCGGACACTATAAAAGTCTTAGAGGAAAACATAGGAAGAACACTCTTTGACATAAATCACAGCAAGATCTTTTCTGATCAACCTCCTAGAGTAATGGAAAGAAAAAACAAAAATAAACAAATGGGACCTAATGAAACTTAAAAGCTTTTTCACAGCAAAGGAAACCATAAACAAGATGAAAAGACAACCCTCAGAATGGGAGAAAATATTTGCAAACGAATCAATGGACAAAGGATTAATCTCAAAATATATAAACAGCTCATGCAGCTCGATATTAAAAAAACAAATACCCAATCCAAAAATGGGCAGAAGACCTAAATAGACATTTCTCCAATGAAGACATACACAACATACACATGGCCAAGAAGCACATGAAAAGCTGCTGAACATCACTAATTATTAGAGAAATGCAAATCAAAACTACAATGAGGTATCACCTCACACCAGTTAGAATGGGCTTCATCAGAAAATCTACAAACAACAAATGCTGGAGAGGGTGTGCAGAAAAGGGAACCCTCTTGCACTGTTGGTGGGAATGTAAATTGATACAGCCACTATGGAGAACAGTATGGAAGTTCCTTAAAAAACTAAAAATAAGATTACCATTGACCCAGCAATCCCACTACTGGGCATATACCCAGAGAAAACCGCAATTCAAAAAGACACATGCACCCCAATGTTCATTGCAGCACTATTTACAATAGCCAGGTCATGGAAGCAACCTAAATGCCCATCGACAGAGGAATGGATAAAGAAGATGTGGTACATATATACAATGGAATATTACTCAGCCATAAAAAGGAATGAAATTGGGTCATCTGTTGAGACGTGGATGGATCTAGAGACTGTCATACAGAGTGAAGTAAGTCAGAAAGAGAAAAACAAATATCGTATATTAACGCATATATGTGGAACCTAGAAAAATGGTACAGATGAACCGGTTTACAGGGCAAAAATTGAGACACAGATGTAGAGAACAAACGTATGGACACCAAGGGGCGAAAGCTGTGTGGGGGTGGTGGTGGTGGTGTGATGAATTGGGCGATTGGGATTGACATGTATACACTAATGTGTATAAAATTGATGAATAATAAGAACCTGCTGTATAAAAAAATAAATAAAATGAACTTCAAAAATTATAAAAAAAAAAAGAAATAAATGTTTTCTGCTAATACCAGAGCTTTAAAATACAGGATGCAAACAGACATATATTTGGAAAGAAAGTGAATTTCAACTCTAATCTCACTTTATACAAAAATTGACTTGTAGACAATATTAAATCATAAACTTTAAAATTTGATAAGAGAACATGAAAGAAAATCAGGGCTTATATAATAATTGAATATGAACATAAATAAGCACTAAACACGAATATATTAATGTATAATGTTATTTTATCCATAATATTGTGAATATATATAATATAAATATAATATAGTTATAAAAAATACATTATACCCATATTGTATAATATAAATATAAATGATGTATGAATAACTCTTACCCCTCCATGATAAGACGACAAACGAATTAAAGGGGTGATGCATTTAAAAGACTTACAGAAGAAGAAATTCAAATGTACAAAATATACATAAAAATTCTCAACTCTAGGCACAACAGAAAAAAAAATTTAATTCTACATGAAATACTAACATATACCTATCAGAATGGTCAAAATTTTAACGGAGTGAAAATGGCAAATGTTGGCCAGTATGTGAAGCAACTGAAACTCGAACACATTGCTGATAATATTCAAAATGGAACAACCTTTCTGGAGAATAGTTTGATAAGTTTTATAGAGTTAATTACACACTTACATTGTTATATTGGTATCTAATTATACACTTAGGTCTTTACCAAAGAGAAACAAAAACATGTTCCTAGAAGAAGACTTGCATATGAGTGTTTATAGTAGCTGAACTTGTAGCAGCCCAAACTGGGGAATTCCAAATGTCCAAGAGCAGATAATGGAAAAACAAATCGTGGTATGAAGAATGTCATACTGATAGACAACATCATGAACTAGTTAAATATATATATATATACATGTATATAGTGAAAAAAAAGAATACACACACTCTATCATTCCATTTTTATAAAATTATAGAAAAAGCAAAACCAATGCATAATTAAAGAAAACAACACTTTGTGGCCTGGATTCAGTAGGTGTGAGTGTGACTGACAGCAAAGGGGAGCAATTTATTTTATTATGTATAACTTATATAGCAATACATTTGATTTATGTACAAACTCTTGAAGGCAAAATAGACGGAAATTAGTGGAGGACTAGACAAACTCAATCACAGTTGGAGATTTTCATGCAACTTCCTCAATCATGGATAGAAAACTAGCCGAAAAAATCCAGTAAAAATTTATACCCAATGTACATCTCATTGACTACATTGATCTAATTGATATACTACAACCAACAACTGTAAAATTCTTTTCAACTGTACAGGGACTATTATGTATACAATTTATTCTGGGTCATAAAACACAAGTTAATAAATTAGAAATGATTGAAATATTACAGAGGTTGCTCTCTGCTCACAAAATAATTAAACTTGTAAACAATAATTATGAAATAATTTTTTAAAAAGTCAAAGTATGTGAAAAAAATGTGAAAATTTTACAGCACACTTAGTAAAAAAAAATGGGGCAAAGAAATACAAGAGAAATTAGGAAGTATTTGGAACTGAGTATTATGAAAATTCAACCAATCAAAATTTGTGTAAAGAAGTTAAAACAGTGCTTGGAGATAAATTTACAGATAAATTTTAAGAGAAATCAGTGATATGCATTCCTTTTTTAGGAACAAAAATAATGAAGAACAAAACAAAACAAAAGCTGGTTTTAGAAAAGAAATAACACAGACAATAAAAGAATCAGTGAAACAGAAAATAAAATAGAAAACATTATGCTAAGTGAAATGTCAGACGCAGAAAAACAAATACTGCATGAGCTCACTTATATGTGGATTCTAAAAAAGTCAAACTCATAAAATCAGATTGTAGTATGGTGGTTTCCAGGGTCTGGGGTATGGGAGAAACTGAAAGATGTTGGGCAAAGGGTACAAAATTTCAGTTATATGGGATAAATGTTTTCTGGAGATCTTATGTACAGTCTGGTAACTATCATAGTGGTGAATAATTGAAATTTTCTAAGAGAACAAATCTCAAATTAAAACTTCCGAACACAAAGAAACACACACAAGAGGGTAACTACGTAGAGGTGATGGATAACTTATTTAGGTTGATTACGGTGATTCTTTCACAATGTATACATATACACAAAAACATCAAGTTGTACACTTTAAATGTATGCAATTTCTCTTTGTCAAATATATCTCAATAAAATGATTTTTAGAAGAAAATAAGTCTAAAATGTGTTTCTTTGAAAATATAATTCAAACTAATAAAATCAAATCGGACTTATAAAGGATGAAAGCTTACAAACACAATAGCAATATAAGAAAAGAAAGAAGAGAAAATGTGGACCCTGCAATCGTTAAACATTAATAAGGAGATCTAACGAACAACTAGTTACCAATAGACTAAAACGTAGAAGAAATTGACAAATTCTTTGAAAAGCTTAACTTACCAATAGGGACATAATATGACATAGAAAACTCAAACAACCCTTAACTCTGATGCAGACAGTATTTTAAGAAAAGTTTCACACACACACGTACATACATACAACTAAAAAAAACAAGCCAGGTAATTTTACACAGGAATTGAATCAACATATGAAAAAGAAATAATACCAATGTTACATATAGTCTTTGAGAACAAGCATTTAGTATCATTAACTATCATTAAAATCCCAGTGAGATTCTGCTATACATCTATCAGAATGGCTAAAATTAGAAAGACTATTCAAATCTCGTATTAGCAAGGATATGGAACATCAAGGACTTTCTTATATTGTTGGTGACACTGTAAAATGTTACAACCACTTTGGAAAAATACTTAGAAACGACTCATAGATAAGCATAGACCTATTCTATGATCAAATAATTGTATGCCTAAATATTTGCCCTAGTAACTTAAAACGTGTGCCCATAAAAAGCTTGTATCATAATGATTACAGCAGCTTTATTTATAACAGTCCAAAACAGGAAACAACTAAAATGCTCATGAAGAGAAGAATGAGTAAAGAAATTGGCATATATTAATTAAATAAAATACTACTTAGCAATACAAAGAAATGATTTACTGATATGTGCATGATACCATATCAATTTATCTTTAAGCAAAGAAACCAGACACAGAAGTGTACCTACTGTATTATTCCAGTTAAATGAAATTACATAATGGGAAAGACTAATTTATCAGGAAAAATCAGGAAAAAAATTGCATCTGTGTGAAGAGTATTTACTGAAAAGGCATGAAGAAATTTTCTAGGGTGATAGAAAATCCTATATCTTGACTATACACCAAGCTCATCCTTATCAAACTCATCAAAGTACACATTTACAATGTGTGCAGTTCACTATACGTAAATTTAAAAAAATAACTGTATTGAAAGTAAAAACCCTGGGGTTCCCTAGAGTTTTAAGGAAAATCAGAGATAAAGCTTGTACTCAGTAAATTGATACAGTCACTTTTTCTTTCCCTATTCTATATAGGAATCTCTCAGTTATTATAGAAAAATGAAAGATAGGTTAGAGATTAACATATCTGTGATTTTGAAAACGTACTAAACTCGAGTTTAAAACTGTATATAAATAGTGAGTTTTATTTTCGCTTGTTAACATTATCTTTGAGGCAGTCAAAAGGGAACATATCTAAAGCCATAAATATAGGGTAGTTACAATTTTATAGCATGTAGCAAAGCATTAAATCAACAAATATTTATTAATAATCAAAAATAACAGATTTTAAATCCCTCCTTTCATGGATAATATAAAAGAAGATGTCTTTCCAAATGATTAAGCTATTACAATTAGCACGTGTATATGCCAAATATATATCCACAACTTGATTACTAGCTGTGGATGTGTGGATGTGCTCAAAAGCACGTGCGCACACACACACACACACACACACACACACACACACACACACACAGACTGGAAATACTTAAACCCAATATTTTCACTAGGTTGACCACTGGAACTGAATCAACAATTGAATTCTAGGAAGTCCTTATTAATACATTAGGTGATTATCAGATTTTGAAATTGTCAATATTGAAAATATCCATGTATTCTTTTGAAATTCATTGCAAACCTGCTGCATTATGGCGTTGCTCAGTGACATTTAATAAAGGAAACTCTAGAACAGTGCTATATAGTAAATAAGTGGTTATTAAAATAGTAACCTGAATTTTCCAATTTTTCAAAACTCTAATATTGACTCAGATTTAAAATGTTTAAATTCCAGAAATGTTCAGAGACTACTACCTTAAATATCCCCTGAGAATTATTACAAGGAAATAATAGAGAAATGTTGGCAGAAGTAGAGGTAAGCTTCTATTTTAAAAACCCGTGAATGTTTATTAGGAAGAAAGTAATAAATACATCCAGGGTCATAGGACCATTGCATAGAACAGTGGGATAATAATGCTGAAATGATTCACAGAAACCAGCAATAATGAGCCACAAAATTAAGCCCAATGGAATTAACCATAAAATCCAATCAATGGCTCACTCATTGAGGGTTAATGAAGAGTTTTGTACAGTTTCAGGTTAAGCTTGAGAGATTTATATCATATAGGGTGCACGTATATGTAAGAGAAAAATTCCAACAAACAAAAGCAGGGATTGTGGTAAAAATTTCAGACAAAAAAGATTTAGTGGATTGGACTGACATCATATTGGGAAATGGCATGCCACGATAAAGATATAATAGTCATTACTTTGTTTCCATTCACATATGATATTGTTTTACTATTTTTTGAACAATTGCTTTTTTAAAATACATTACTACATCTCATAAGAAATGTGATAAATAACAATTTTGAAGATCAATTTTGAACATATCTTTAGGAAGTGTTTTTGATTAAATTCCTTGAAATGACAACTTAATAGTAGAAACAAAATAATAAAAAATGACCTCAACTTAATTATGTAGTAATACATAGTTGTATAGTAATGTGATAAAAACTATGTAATAAAATTTCCTAATTGGAAATACCTAACCATATCAGTACTCTATAGATTGTAAACTAGCATATTAACAGAAAAAATATGACATGCTCTTCAATATTTTTCATTGATTAACTCATCCCTATCTAGGTAAATTTTTAGATACCAATTTATAATAATTCATATTGTAATTTAGATTTAAAATATGTAATATATAAAAACAAAGGTATAATATTAGTAGATAAACCATATTAGTGCATAATATAAAGTTTTATGAACAGAGAAATCTCATTGTACATTCAAAGACAACTCTAAACATAATGAAAGCAACAGTGTAACTATGATTACATTCTAAATGAACTGTACATGGTGGGACATTCAATTAGACACAGTCTATTGTATAAATTCCATTTGCTCATTAACTTTATCCTTTAATGCTAAATTACCCCATTTAAGATCAGCAGGGAAAACCTGTATATAGGAAACTATTGACCTATTAACAACTAAAATATTGTGTCTTGAATTTTATTGTCAGTTACCTGCAATTTTAAAAAATATGTCATTTATGTGATATGTTTTGTCCCACTGAGTTTTTGCCTTTGTGAAACTCTTCTATCCTTTCACTAAAATCAAAATCATCCCGTTGATTCATACTTAGTAGAAAACTTGTATTAAGTTCAGTAAAGTTTCTATCCAGCTATTATACACTGTCTATTCCATTTGGATAAACAAGGCAGATACAAATTCATGAACTTTTCTCCCTTTTTTAATTCCACTGTTCAGTGAGTTGTGTTTATTTTACTTATTGTAAAGGACTCCAAGTAAACCTGGTTGTGTTTGCCTTATTAACTTTAAAAGTGTATTGTCAATCTCACTGCTCTGCTGGAGTAGACTCATAGCTAGCTGACAATACTCCACCACCCATCTTCTAAAATTCATATGTTGCTGAATTTAGTGTTGTTTTGATTTATGCATGATATATTAAATAATTTTGGAGTGGATCTCCTTGTCCTGATAGTAGCAGCTATTCTATCAGGAAATTACTCTTAAAGTTATATACCAGTTATTTTTCTTCTTAACAAGCTTATCACTAGCTTGATTCACAGCAAATTTTTCCTCCTTGAGGGTTTCTTTGAATCTGCTCTCGTCTTGTGTGAATTCCTTATTTCTTCTTACTATTATAACATTGTAGCCAAATTTTGACAGGGGAGGTTATTACTAAGCATTCTGTCAATTTATAAAGTAATTTCATTACTATAAAAATCATATGATTTAAAAAGTAGTTTTCTTTTGTAACCCAGCATTTCCACACATATTGGGGTATAATGAGATACCTCCCATGGCAAGTAGCTCCCTACTATAAGTTAAGTGAGATAACTTCATTCTTATGTGTTTTTTTTTTAAATGTCTTAATTTTTTGGAGCAGTTTTAGATTTACAACAAAATTAAGAAGAAAGTACAGAGATTCCCATACACTCCTTACCCTCACACAGGTATAGTGGCCCCATTACCAACATTATTAACCATAATGATACATTTTTTTTTTTTTTTTTTTTTTTTTTACCAAGGATGAACCTACACTGACACATCCAGTGTTCTGGATTTGAGACATTCTAAGAGGTGTGCAGTGATATCTAATTATAGTTTTAATTTTCATTTTCCTGATGATATAAGATGTGGAGCATATTATCATATGCTTTTTGCATCTTTATATCTTTGGTGAGCTGTCTGTCAAGGTCTTTGGCTCATTTTTTTTATTGGTTTGTTTGTTATTTATTGTTGAGTCATAACAGTTCCTTATCTAGTTTAAATAACACTCTTTTATCAGATGTGTCTTATAAAATATTTTCTCCCAGCCTATGGCTTGTCCTCTCATTCACTTAATATTATTTATAAAATATTAGAAAAGATAATCTTCACTTAGTACTGTTGATATTCTTAGAAGTAACTATGATTTATATAAGGAGAAACTAATAGAATTAAAAAAAACCAATAAAACATGAATGAATTATGTTATATGGTCAACTTCAAAGATTAGAAGAAACAGAAAATTGTATGTGACCAGAACTATAACCAATCTGATACTGCAAGGTGAAATATATCTTTCAAATTAATAACCAGAATTTTAAAATATAAACTCCGTAGAATTAAACACAAATTAAAGCAGAATTGGAAAAAGTTCTTTATACATATAGTTCTATGCATGTATGTAATTCTATACAGAAAGTGAAATTTAATACTTATCTGCAAAGACAAAAAGAGGACTGGAGTAAATGGTAAATGGAAAGAAATACTAGGATACCATGTTCCTGTTTGGAAAGAATTTATGTACAGTTGACCCTTGAACAACTCGGTGATTGTAGTCTGCCCTTTGAATCCTTGGTTTCTTCACATCTTTGGATTCAACCAATGACAACAGACTGCGGAGTAGTGTAAAAATTTACTAATAGAAAATGTTTGTATATAAGTGGACCCATACAGTTCAAACCAGCTTTGTTCAAGGGTCAACTATAACATATATATGTCAGTTCTGCTAAAATTAATTTGCAAATTTAATTCAGTACTACTAGTTTCCAATTGCATTTTTACTCTATTTTTAAATTCTTATTTTAAAATAACTTTAAATTCAAAAGAAATGGCAAAAATAGTATAGAGAATTTATTTGTACGTTTTACCTATCTTTCCCCAATAGTATCGTCTTAAAAAACTACATTGTCAAGATCAGGAATTTGACATTTTTAAAACTATTAACAAAGCTAGGAACATTATACAGATTTTACCAGGTTTACTTGCAATCTTTTTCCTGTGTAGTTATATGAAATTTCATTACATGTATAGACTCCTGTAAAGTCAGATTACAAAACTATTTAATAATCACAAATAAACTCCTTTTTGCTACCCTTTAATTGTCACATCCTTCCCTAAGTTTAAGCTCTGTCAAACACTAATCTGTTCTCTATGACTACAATTGTGTCACATTGAAGAAGTTATATAAAAGGAACCAAGTTGGTATTTTTGCTCAGCATAATGCCCTTGAGATTCACAAAATTGTCTGAATCAATATTTTGTTCCTTTTTACTGCTGAGTTCTATTCCATTATATGTATATATCACAGTATGTCTATTTACCTGTTGAGGGAAATGTATGTTCTTTTTTTGTTTGTTTTTGACTATTAGAAATAAAATGGCTATGAATATTTGTGCACAGATTTGTGTTAAACATAGGTTTTGATTGCTTTAGGAAAAAAACCTGAGTGTAACTTTTGTGTAGTATGGTAAATATAGCTTTAACTTTATAAGAAACTGCCAAACTATTTTCCAGAGTGACTATGCTACTTTACATTTCCACCACCACTATATGAGAGATACAGTCCTTCTATATCCCCATCATACTTCGTATTCAATGCTATGTTTTTGACATATGTCCATTAACTGCATATGTTACTGCTTCTAGCCAAATACCATAGTATCCTATGGTAACAACTATTATATTTTACTTATCTGTTCTCAATGTTCTCTTAACTTAGCCCTGTCTTTTCATTACTAAAAAATTACTGTAAATTAATGCTGTGTAAAATATGTATGTGTAAACTTCACTTGTATATAGCCTAGTAATGAGATCACAGGATAAGTATAATCTTAATAGTGCCAGATTTCTTTCCAAAATAGCTGTACCTGTGTACTTCACTAGAATGAATTTCTATTTCCCATCTCCTAACCAAAACTTCCAGTGTCTAATTTTTATCATACTGATTTCTATAAATTAGCATTTTTTTGTTTTTGTTTTAATTTGAGCACCTCTGACTGCTAGTGAGTTTGAGCGTTTCTTTATAACTGTTGCACTTCAGATGTCCCCTTCAGTGAATTATGTGTTGACTCATACATTGACTATATTTCTCCTGGGTTTTCTAGCTTTTTCTTATTTTAAAGGACTTCTTGGAATACACTATCAATCATCCCCTTGTTTCTTCTAGATATTGCAATAATTTTCTTCCAGTATGCCACTTTGCTACAATTTCCTTTGCAAACAAATTCCTTAATTTGTATTTAATCAAATCCATTATTTTCTACATCGAAAAAAGAACATTTTGGGTATCATTCAGTAAGGTTTTCTACATCTTAATTACAAAACATTCTGTCTGCATAATTGGGGCTTATATAAAAGGAACATATTTAATGACTGAGAATTATTTTGTGGAACTCTAAGCCTTTTCAATACTATAAGTTCTGCCTTTAGAAGAATTAAAAAATAGTTACCTGCCAGTTTAAAATATTTTGACACATATTTTTCATTACAATGTTATCCATTCTCAATCATTTTTGTAGGAGTATTGAAATTACATTTTCTTACTTTTATTTTCATGTCTGATTTTAAAGTGTGAAACAGCACTCCTGAAACTTTACATCACAGATCTCATATTGTGAAAAGTTGAATTGATATCAACAAGAAAAATTGTTATTTCTTTCCTCTTAGAAAATAGCCTTTGGGCTTCCCTGGTGGCACAGTGGTTAAGAATCCGCCTGCCAATGCAGGGGACACGGGTTCGAGCCCTGGTCCAGGAAGACCCCACATGCCGCGGAGTAACTAAAAGTCCATGCGTCACAACTACTGAGCCTGTGCTCTAGAGCCCACGAGCCACAAATACTGAGCCCACATGCCACAACTACTGAAACCCGCACACCTAGAGCCCGTGCTCCGCAACAAGAGAAGCCACTGCAATGAGAAGCCGGTGCACCACAACGAAGAGTAGCCCCCGCTCACCACAACGAGAGGAAGCCCACACACAGCAACGAAGACCCAACACAGCCAAAAATAAATAAATAAAATAAATTTATAAGAAAGAAAAATAGCTTTTCCTCATAGAGACCCTGACCCAAGATGACACACAGCGTGGTATGCTGTGTTACAAGAGCAAAGTTGCCTGTAATTTAAAATACAATACTGAGACTCACTTCTCTCAAAGAGGGTTTCGCAATCACTGATGAGACTTAACTTAGAGAGATAGAAAGGAATAAGAGATAAGAGATAAATAAATAAGAGATAAATAGGTAGATAGGTAAAAAAGCAAGACTTTTATTTTGTCTTTCAAAAAATAATGTGGAAAAAAAAGTCTACTCTATGCAGTAGCATCCCTAAGCTATGGTACATTTGAGGGAGGAAAACAAAAGTAGAAAGTCACCTAATATATGTAGTGTTCAGGATTTTTTCAACATTCAATCAGACTCACTTTATATTTGATCTGGATGTTAGGTCTTCGTACATACAACCAAGGTTATATCAACTTTAAGAGTACTCTCTGAAAGCTGACTTTATTTGAGTAGATCAAATTATCATTAGGTATTAACGATGAGAAGCTTAGGAGCAGTCCATAAGAAATAGGGGGCTTCCCTGGTGGCGCAGGGGCTTCCCTGGTGGCGCAGTGGTTGAGGGTCTGCCTGCCAATGCAGGGGACACGGGTTCGAGCCCTGGTCTGGGAGGATCCCACATGCCGCGGAGCGACTGGGCCCGTGAGCCACAACTACTGAGCCTGCGCGTCTGGAGCCTGTGCTCCGCAACAAGAGAGGCCGCGATAGTGAGAGGCCCGCGCACCGCGATGAAGAGTGGCCCCCACTCGCCGCAACTGGAGAGAGCCCTCGCACGGAAACGAAGACCCAACACAGCCAAAAATAAAAATAATAAATTAAAAAAAAAAAAAAAAAAAAAAAGAAATAGGGAAGGAAAATAAGACTGAGAATGAAAATTAACCCCCCAAATAAGAATGTGAAAAACAACAGAACCAGTGGTAAGTTATGTTAAACAATAAGGGAGGAGAAAGTTTCACAATGTACAGTGCTCTTACAGAGAAGTACGTTGGTAAGAATGTTGAGTGGCTATTGAAGAAGTCTGAAGATGATAATACAAGTGCAGCATTTCTTGAGTTGTATTCTATCCCAAATTATGTGCATATGTGTTTAAATATAAAAAATACTTTATTAATATTATGGAATTTTCCTCAAACTTTCATATAAAACTAATAATTCTGGACCATATTTATTTTGTGGCTCAGAATGTTAAACTCACCCTAACATGGTGGTTCTGGAGAATGGGGGTTCTCAATCTCCAGTTTTGGAAATATGACTACTCAGAAAAAAAGGAAAATAAAGCTAAAATAGAAATGCATGGTGATCACTGGCCTTGGAAAGTTAAATCAATGAATACATAATTTGCACCAAAGTATACACGTTATTTGCTAAAGTCACTGCAGGAACACAAACACAGAATGGCTAAGCTTTATGCTAAAGTAATTTAATATCTAGCTTAATACCTAGTTGGTTAGACAAAATAAATATGTAAAAATTAAATTTCAATACAAGCTGGAAATGTTAAACTCAGTGCTAGTTGGGATAGGGGTAAGTGAGTTATGAAAGGTCAAATAACAATTATGTACAAAAAATTCTAAGAGAATTGTTGACTATTCAGGATAGGCCAGATTATTGATACATCAGCTTGGACAGGAAAAAAAAAATCTGCTTTATAGATTTGTAATATAATTATCAATTCAATTACTTTCCTTAAAGCATCAGAGAGAATACCTTGCATGTAGGCAGCACTGGAAACACATGAATGAGTAAACACATTACATATAATGTTTAGAGCAGGCATTAGAAAAATGATAATTTAATTTTTGTGTCAGCAGAATAAATAACTTTTATATCTGCTATTGATCATTAAAGCAATCTACCCTTCTGATACCTTGGAAGTTGAAGCAAAATTTACCAGCACAACAAAAACAGGTACTGTTCTCACATTTCCATGGGTTTTGGTGTTAATATATATTTACGGTAAGGAAGACCCAAATGGTATGTTCTTTTCAACAGATTTTTTTTCCCTTGTAAATAGTGAAAAATGTAATGAATGAAAAACCTTTGCCTCCTAGAGTAGTGTGGAAAAGCATATGAATAATTCTACTCAATATGTAATTGACTTGAAAACCAAAATAGGACAATTAGATGACTATCTACTTGATTATATCAATTAATTAAAATAGGCATATTTTCCAAAATAGTCTTTTTTTTCTACAATTGCTTCTCTGTTATGTATAAATATATATAAGGTGAAAAATGTAAAATTGATTTACTTAATTCTAAATTAAATTATACTAATTGAGCATTTTTAGGTATGTCACATTTCAATTTAATCTGAAGCTTGAAAAAATATAAGATTATCTTGTAATAGCATACAAATAATAAAAAAAGATCAAGTTCAGAATAATAGTACAGTGAGCAATTCACTTTAAATAATGCATGAAACATAGTCTTAAAGTCAATTGATTATACATTGCGAAGTTATAATAAGAAGGAAATCCTCCTTTTGCTTGTGCTTGAGTAACAACTTCAGTTGAACAATGGAATGAAAAAAAAATTTTTCTAAATTTTTGATATTAGATACCACTAGCTATTGCAATATCCATTATTCCAAATAACTGGTGAAAATATATATAAGATGAAATGGCAGAATCCATTTTATCTAATAATATTTAGATTTCAATCATGAAATGTTCTGGAAAAATAGTCATACCATCACTGAAATTTAAGAAGATATTACAATGTGTATTTCTTAGATAGTTGCAAAACACATGAGGAAGAGAAAAAATAAAAGTGTTTCCTAGTCAAATAATTTTAAACAAGATGCGTATCATAATTCTGACGAGAGATTCCTAAAACATAGTAGATATTAAAGGTGAGGACAAGTCCTGTAGTAAATCACCTGCTTAGTCTTTTTCCAAACCTAATTGATCAAAAGTGAGAAAGACAGACAGAAAGAGAAAGAGAGAGACAAAAGTTTCTTTGAAGACTTCTAATTATTACAGAGCAAGTTTTCCCTATACACACTTGGGAAACTTAATGGCTTCAAACAAACAAACAAAAAATGTTCTTTTACAGTTCTTGAGTTCTGAAGCTCAGAAGTCTAAAATGTTCTTACTGGATAAAATCAAAGTTGTTAAAACAGCTACAACGCCTCTGGAGGTTCTAGGGGGAGAAATAAGTTCCTTGATTTTTCTATCCTCTAGAGGCTGCCTAGAATTCTTGGCTTGTGGCCCCATCTCCCATCTTTAACTCGAGAAGCATAGTATCTTCAAATCCCTCTCCTCTCTGACTTCTGTCTCCATTGTTTCCTTCTCTGATTCTGACACTCCTGCCTCCCTCTTATCAGGACTCTTGATTATATTGGGTTCACCCAAATAATTCAGTATGATCTCCCTGTACTGAGTCTTAATCACATCTCCACAGTCTCTTTTTCTATATAAGGTAACAAATTCACAGATTCTTGGGATTAGGACATGAACATATCCTGGAGGCCATTATTCTGCCTACCACAGTATACCTACTGACTGCCCCCCAATCACATCCATCCCACATGCAAAATACATTTATCCTATCTCAACATCTGCAAAAGTCTCAATCCATTACAACATCAACTCAAAGTCCCAAAGCTCATCTAAATCTCAACAACTCAAAAGATCCACATTTTATCTTCTAGATTATCTAAATCAGATATGGGTGACAATAATAATTTCAAGGTAAACATTTTTTTCCAGCTTAATGAAGACTAGTTGACAAATAAAAATTTTATACATTTACCACGTATAAATGATTACTACAATCAAGGTAGTTAACATATGGTTATTATTTTTGTGTACAGTGAGAAGATTTAAGATCGTCTCTCTTAGCAGCTTTCAAGTATACAATACAGTAGTATTAACTATAGTCACCATACTATACATTAGCACTCCAGAATTATTTATCGTTCATAACTGAAACTTTGTACCTTTGACAAACTTCTCTCCATTGCCTCCATTCCCCAGCCCCTAGAAACCACCATTCTACTCTCTGCTTCTATGAGTTCAACTTTTTTAGATTCCACATGTAAGTAAGATCATGCAGTATTTGTCTTTCTGTGACTGGTTTATTTTACTTAGCATAATGTCTTTTAGATAGATCCATGTTGTTACAAATAATAAGATTTCATTCCTTTTAAAGGTTGAAATAAATATATATGTGTATATATATATATATACACATATATATTTATATCACATTTTCTTTATCCATTCACCCATCCATTGACACTTAGGCTGATTCCATTTCTTCACTATTGTGAGTCATGCTTCAATGGACATAGGAGGGCAGATATCTATTTGAGAGAGTGATTTCATTTCCTTTGGATACCCAGAACTGGGATTGCTAGATCATATGGTAGTTCTATTTTTAATTTATTAAGAAACCTCCATACTATTTTCCATAATGGCTATACCAATTTACATTCCCACTAACAGTGTACAGAGTTCCTTTTTCTCCACATCCCTACCAACATTTATAGATTGTCTTTTTGATAATAGCCAATTCTAACAGGTGTGTGATGACATCTCATTGTGGTTTTTATTTGCATTTCCCTGATGATTAGTGATGTTGATCATTTTTTCATATACCGTTGGATATTTGTATGTCTTTTTTCTTTTGAGAAATGGGTATTCAGGCCCTTTGCCCATTTTAAAATCAGGTTATTTGTTTTCTTCTATTGAGCTATTTGTGTATATATATTGTACATTATCCCCTTATTAGATGTATGATTTGCAAATATTTTCTCCCAGTCCATAGGTTACTTTCATATTTTGTTGATTTTTTTCCTTTTCTGTCCAGAAACTTTTTAGTTTGATGCCAATCCCATTTGTCTATTTTTGCTCTTGTGACCATGCTCTCAGTATTGTATGCAAAACAGCATTGCTTTTTAGCATTGCTAAAAAGTTTTTTTCTGTTTCTTTCTACAGTTTCAGGTCTTATGTTTAAGTCTTTAGTCAATGTTGAGTTGATTTTTGTAAATGGTGTGAGATTAAAGTCCAATTTCATTCTTCTGCATGCAAATATTTACTTTCCCCAACATCATTTACTGAAGAGACTGTCTTTGTCTAAGATCAATTGATCATAAATGTATGGATGTATTTCTGGGCTCTATTCTGTTCCATTGGTCTATATGTCTTTTTTATGCCAGTGCCATGCTGTTTTCATAACTACAGCTTTGTAGTGTATTTTGAAATCAGGCAGTGTAATACTTCCAACTTCATTCTTTTTGCTCAAGATTGCTTTGACTGAGGACTTCTGTGGTTCCATATGAATTTTAGGACTGTTTTTCTATTTTTGTAAAAAATGCCATTGGAATTTTGATAAAGATTGCACTGAATCTGTAGGTCATTTTGGGCAGTATGAACATCTTAACAGTATTAATTCTTACACTTCATGACCATGGTATACCTTTCCACTTATTTGTGTCTTCCTCGATTCCTTTTATCGACGTTTTACAGTTTTCAGTGTACAGACCTTTCACCTCCCTGTTTAAATTTATTTCCAAGTATTTTATGCTATTATAAATGTGATTGCTTACTCAATTTATTTTTCAGATAGTTCACTGTTAGTGTATGGAAATTCTACTTATTTTTGTATGTTGATTTTATTTACTGCAACTTTACTAAATTACTTTATTAGTTCTAACAGCTTTTGGTGGAGTCTTTGGGACTTTCTATACATAATATCATGTCATCTGCAAACAAAGACAATTTTACTTCTCTTCTGATTGCTCTAACTAGGATTTCCAATACTATGTTAAATAGAACAGGCAAGAATGGGCATCCTTGTCTTGTTCCTGATCTTAGAGATTTCCAAATGTTAAACAAAATTACTTTCCTAGCATAAACCCATCTTCCTCTTGACGTATTATCATTTTTATATGCAGTTAGGTATTATTTACTACATTTTGTTAAGAAATGTTTCAACTATGTCCATGAGGGTTTTTGGTCAAAAGTTATGTCCTCTTGTAATGTCTTTGGTTTTAATATCAGGGCAAAGCTTGTCTTATATGGAGAATTGTGGAAAATTGGCTCTTTTTCAATTTTCTTCAAGAGTTCTTACGGAATTGATATTATTTCTTCTTAAACGTTTACAGAATTCATAGTCAATCCACTTGATCAATTTTCTTTGTGGAGAAGTTTTTAACTAAAATTCAGTTTTCTTAAACAAGTGTATTCAGGTTATCTATTACTTCTCAGTGAGCTGTGGTAGTTGTGTCTTCAAGAAGTTTATCCATTTCATCCATGTTGGTGAATTTAGTAGCATAAAATTGGTCATAATAATCATTTACTAACCTTTCACTATCTGTAGACTACAGTGATGCCATGGATCTTATTTCTGATACTAGTAATTTGTGTTTTTTCTTCCTTTTTTTACAGATTAGTCTAGAAAGAATTATATCTTTTATTTAGCTTCTTAAAGATCAATTTTGGTTTCATTAATCTTCCCTACTTATTTTGTGTTTTCTAATTTATTGATTTCTACTCAGGTATTGATTTTTCCTCTATTCTGTTTATTTTGTGTTTAATTTGTTTTTTTCTTTTGAGCTTCTTAAGGTGGAAAATAAGGTCATTGATTGAGAGATTTGTGCACTTTTTTAAATCTATGCATTTAGTGCTATAAATATCTACATCCTATTAAGCAGAATCCCACAAATTCTATTATATTTTGAATTTAGTTTAGTTCAATTTAAAATAATTTTCTAGTTTTATGTATTATTTAACCCATAGGTCATTTAGAAATGTGTGTTTAGATTTTAATATTGGGAGATTTTCCAGGTATCATTCTGTTGTTGATTTCAAATTGAATTTCTGTATTGACAGAGAACACACTTTTTATGAATTGAATAATTTTAAATTTATTGGAAATTGTTTTATAGCCCAGAATATGATCTATTTTGGCAAATGTTTTGTGTGCCCAGGAAAAGAGTGTTTATTCTGCCATTGTGAAGTAGATTGATTTGTAAATATCAGTTAGGCCAAGATGGTTAATAGTGTTGTTCATTCTTCGATATACTGAGTGGTTTTCTGTCAAATTCTTATATCACTGTTTTTGAGAGAGCAGTATTGGACCCTCAAGCAATAACTGAGGATTTGTCTGTATCTACTTATAGCCCACTCAATTTTTTTCATGTACATTTAAACTCATATAAAGTGAATATAAATATTTACAATTGTTTATCCTTTTAGTGATTTGATCTCCGTATCATTAAGAAATAAACTCCTGTATCTTTGGTAATATTTTTTTCCTCAGAAATCAGCTTTGCCTGTTATTGATATAGGCACTCCATCTTTTGCATTACATATCTTTTCCATACTTTTGTTTTTAATCAATGAATGTTTTTTATATTTAAACTTGGTTTCCTGTAGTCATCATCTAGATCTAGGGTATTTTTTTTTTAACTTGTGTATTGTTAATCCAATCTGATAATATCTATCTTTTAATTGCTGCATTTATATAATTTACATTTAATATGATTATTGATGTTGTTTTGTTTAAATCAACCATGCTGCTTTTGATTTCTATTTGTCTTACCTGTGCTTTTTCCCCATTGTCTTTTTCTCTGCCTATTTTGGATTCAATATTTTTAAGTTTCCTGGTGTATCTCCTTTACTGTGGTTTTTAATTTTTTGTTGTGTGAAAACACATAACATAAAATTTATCATCTTAACCAGTTTTAAACATACAGGTCAATAGTGTTATGCTTTGCTGTTTTTTTAACTACAAGGTTTGATAGGGGGCTATTTTAGTGGGCAA
This sequence comes from Balaenoptera borealis, assembly GCF_965194805.1. Classification (NCBI taxonomy): domain Eukaryota; kingdom Metazoa; phylum Chordata; class Mammalia; order Artiodactyla; family Balaenopteridae; genus Balaenoptera; species Balaenoptera borealis. The sequence goes on from NC_138862.1 coordinate 44,729,003, forward strand.
TTTAGGTTTATAATATATGTGATGGTTAATTATACATGTTAATTTGGCTGGGCCATAGTGCCTAGATATTTAGTCAAACATTATTTTGACTATGTCTCAGATAGAGTTTTTTGGATGAGATTAACATTTAAATCAGTGAACACTGAGTAATGCTGATTTCTCTCCATAATGTGAGTGGGCCTCATCCAATCAGTTGAAGGCCTTAATGGAACAAAGACTAACCTTTCCTGAGTAAGAAGGAATTCTGCCAGAAGACTGCCTTTAGATTTGAACTGCAGCTCTTCCCTGGTCTCCAGCCTGCTGGCCTACTCTGCAGATTTTGGATTTACCAAGCTTCCAAAATTTTATGAGCCAATTCTTTAAAATAAAACTCTCTCTTTCCTTCTCCCTCTCTCTCAGTCTCTCACTATATACATACACACATAGCCTGTTGGTTCTGTTTCTCTGGAGAACCCTCAGTAATACACTCTAATCTTTAACTTATTACCATCCATGTTCAAATGATAACATATCACTTCATATACAGTATAAAATCCTTACAACAGTATACTTTCCTTATTCACCACCCAGCCTTTCTGCAGTTGTTATAAATTTTACTTCTACATGTGTTATAAACCCCACCCTACATTTATATTATTAGTTACAGAGTCAATTATGTGTAAAGAAAGTTAAATGTAAAGAAAACAATCTTATGTATTTACTTATGCAGTTACAATTTCTGATTCTCTTCATTTCTTTGTGTTAATTTATATTTCTCTTTGGTATCATATTTCTTCTGTTTGGAGGTATCCTTTAACATTTCTTGAGGTGTAGGCTGTTGGCAATGAAGTCTTTGTTTTTCCAAGTCTGAAAGAGGCTCAGTTTTGTCTTAAATTTTGAAATTTTTTATGCTTGTTATGGAATTTTGACAGTTGGTTTTCCATCTTCATACTTAAAAATATTGCTCCACTCTCTCTGAAACTGTTTTCATTTTTTCTCACAAAAAGCTAAAATCATCATTATCTTTTGTCCTGTGGATGTAACATGCCTTTTTTTTTCTGGTTGCTTTTAAGATTTTCTTTTTATACCTGATTTTGAGTAATTTAATCGTCATATGTCTTGGCATAATTTCTTTCATGTTTCTAGGAATTAGGTTTCATTAAGCTTCTTGAATCTGTGTTTGACTTTATATAAGATTTAGAAAAAATTGGGAATTAATTCTTCAAGTATTTATTCATTCCTACTTCTCTCCTCTGCTTGTAGACTCAATTTACACACCTCACTGATTATTTCTTTATTAATTTTTAGTGGGATTTTTTTCTATCAGTGTTTCATTTGGGTCATTTCTATCAATAGAGCTTTAAGATCACTAATGTTTTACTATGCAGTATTTCATATGCCATTTCATTGCTATTGTTTTCATCTTTAGAAATTTGATATGGACTGTTTCAATATCTCACATATTTCTACATAATATATTCAAATTTTCATTTTTAACAGCTGAAATAGTTATAATGTCTTTTACTGTTTCATATATTTTGTTCATTTTTTAAATTGTTTCACATGTGAGGACAAGTCCAGTCCTTTTTACTACATCTTGATAGAAATCTTTATATGTGCCATTTTGTGAGCGAGTTTGTTTATCATGGAGTTGTTCTACAGTAGGTCCTATTATTACCATATTATTATTGTTATTGCGTTCATATACTCTAAGCTTACCTCTCTTTGAGTTTATGGCCTTGTAAAGATGAAGCACAGACTACAGCCTACAAGGCATCCACTGAGATAATATGATGAATCCCTGTCCTGGTGACATCCAGCTATCTTGCTGTGTGTATTTATATTTCTTTTTTGTAGTCTTTTGACATCAGCAGGTATCACTTTCCAGTGTGTTAAATGTTTACAATGAAAAATAGAATTAACATTAAGGATTGCTTTGCATTTCCAATTTTTCTTTATTCTAAAATAATATTTCTACTTTACTGGGTAATATTTTAAGTCATTTATTTAAATCAGAGTAGTCATAATATTATACATGCTTTGGAGATGGTGATCTCTTTAATGTACGTTTCAGTAATTTGTTATTTGACTTTCTAGGTTTGTTCACCATTTAATTGTTCACACATACTATAATCTTTTTATCACAGCTGTATCTAATCCCAAATGGAGACAGCATTGTTATGTTGGCAATGTTTTGTTGTTGTTATTGTTGTTTTTGATGTTGTTATTGTTGTTAAGCATTGTCAACTATAGTAGAAACATCTTAAGGGAAACTGTTACTAAAAATAGTGACAATAATAGATGATGGATACACACAAAACGTTTTTTGAGTTAGAAATCCACTTTATGCTTGAGAATTTAGTGAAATCATGGGAGAAGTGTTAATAAATAGAATTGGAGCAAAAGCTAAACACTGGTATAAAAGTTTATGCTTGGGTATGAATCCTAAAACAAATTTAAAAGCTGAGGATTCCATTTCTTTCCAATTTAAAATGCATATTCATCAAAAATGCACTTATGGAAAATTAATAGCTTTTTGATTTAACAAAGTCACATGAAAATACTAGTTTAAGTAACCTAGATTACCAGGTTTTAATGAACTGTGGCGACCACAGGCACACATTTTGGAATTACAGTTTAAATTAATATATCTTCAGCTACAGAACCAAGAATTAGTTTGCCTATGTTCCTACTCAGGGAGAAGTTACTAAGTAGGGAGAAGGGTTAATTAAAGACAATATTCAAACTGATCTAGCTTTATAGAATGGAGATTTTTTTTCTTAGTGAAAGATAAAAACAAAATGACAGAAATGTATAGTTATCAGTATCTGTATAGAAGATAACTTTTAACATTCTGTGGATATTTATATTTTCTTAATACCTGGAGAAGTCCACCAATTTTTTTAAGTACTCAAGATTAATATCCTAACAATATGTCATCTCAAGTCTTACAAGATTTCTCCATTTCTCAACCTTATCTAAGCGAGAACCTCAGAACACATGTTGAAAGTATCCAAGAATCAAGAGTTGCCAAAATGTCTGCCTGGCATTTGTTCGTTTTAAGAATTACTTCTTATTGTCTCATATAAGTGTGTTTCCAGTTTCCTCTTTTAAAGAGAAACCTATATCTTAGCTCTTCATAGTGCTTCCAGTGCGAGCAATTTGGGGGTTGGAGATGTGTCTCAATTATATTAATGGAGCACAAGAGAAAAATCCTACATATATTAAACAAATGAGTAAGTGTTCAGGAATGTTAGCATTCTTTTCCTCCCAAGAAGTTCACACCAACTTCTATCATTTTACAGCTACTCCTTCCTACCTTGTCTATATTCTATACTATTAGTACTAGTCTTCTGAAATAAGCAATAAAAGCAGAACCATTTTCTTCAAAATCCACTGTCAAGATGCCGCAATATTATTGAGCGCATAACTGTATATTCACAAGTATAAAGAAGGACACTGACAGTGCAATAAGCCCTCAATTTTGAAGCAGTTGTGGAAGTTTTAGCCCTGATTTTTCTAACTTGATATATGACCATAGGTATTTAATTTAAAATCTATGAATCTGATGTTTGACTGTTTTTAAATGGAGGAAATAACACCTGATCAACTTAGTTCATGAAGACACAGTTGTAATTCTAATTAATGAATGATTTTAAAGCTTTTTTAACTATACAAAAGTTTAACTATCAAACATTGTTTGTGTTATGTCTATCTTAAATGATGATTAATTTCTTAAAATAAGAAATAAGTACTTTTCACCATTTAAATTATTTTGATCCATTCATGTAGTCATTCAAGTCATAAAGTAAATAGGTATTTACTGTCTACCTTCTGTGTGGCAGGAATTTTTTTATTCACTGAGATTTCAATAAACATGAGAAAAGAGCCTCACCTCCCTCTTTTCTCTCTCTCTCTCTTTTCCCTCTTTTTGTATATTCAATTGAGAGAACTGAATTTAACATATAACTAAAAACAAGAACATCAGATAACGAAAAGGGTTATGAGGAAAACTTAAAGGAGCTTCATGTTAGACAATGATTTCTACTTTTGTTATTTTTATGAAAAATCTGTCTTAAGAGGTGACAATTAAACTGAAATTTTAAGAAAAGAGAAAGTATTGCAAAATCAAAACCACTGTGAAGAGTTTTAATGCACAGTAAATGGTGTCAAGGTAGGAACAGGCTTGAACTGAAAAACTGAAAAAATGTCTATGGTATCTTTGTCTTGACCAGATGGGTAGGAGATATTAAAATAAAATCAAATGGAGACTAAAGTTGAAGATCCCTCAAGCAGACAAAACCATTTAAGCCACAGAAGCAAAACTTAGTTTACTCTTTTCATAAATGTAAGCAAAACTTAACTTGGGTTATTTTTTATAAATGCCTCTGATAATCATAAAAGAAACTAAAGTCTCTTTCCTAAAATAGTATAAAATAATCACTTTTAACCAATCTTATGCCATCTGAAAACCCTCACTGTGATAACCAGTAACTGTAAAGGTTAAAGAGTATCCCCACTTTCACTTTTTAAGTCATTCTGTAACATCATGCCTTTGAATTTCATACCAGTTTCATGTTTGAGGTCTCCCAGTTCATTGTTTCTCATTCAATAAAATGTTCATTTCAAGGAAAGCTCTCTGAATTTTCTTTTGAAAGATATATACAAAAGTGTCCAGGAAGAGCCTGGTTAGGTGATGCAGACTTTTGTGCCCTGGCTATTACTGGCTGTACTGTGTTTCCCCAAATTCATATGTTGAAATCTTAATCCCAATACATCAGAATGTGACTGACTCTAATCTAGAATAATTGGTATCTTTAAAAGAAGAGGAAATTAGGACACAGACACACAGAGGGAGAACACCATGTGAACATGAAGAAGGCCACCTACAAGCCAAGGAGAGAAGCCTTAGGAAAAAACCAACCCTGCTGACACCTTGCTCTCAGACTTCCAGCCTCCAGAACTGTAGGAAAATAAATGTCTGTTGTTTAAACCGCCCAGTAGGGTACTTTGTTGTATAGAAGCCCTAGCAAATTAGTACACTGGCTAAGGGGTTTTATTTTATTCTAAGTGTGAAAGTCAATCACTGAGGTCTTTCAACAAGGGAATTTCACAATCTATCTGATTTATATTTTTCTAAGAACATTCTGGACACTATGTACAATTAATTTCTGTAAGGTGGTAGAGGGGATAGTAAAGAAACCATAGAGAAAGCCTTCTGCAGACCAGCAGGATATATACATACTTGTGTGTTTGTGTATGTGCATATATAAATTATTTAATACCTGTACATAAATTTTAGCTGCATATGTAACCACAGTGCTTCATGGTATGTATTTATTTTGGCAGATTTGTTATAACTCACAATGAAGACTTGTTTTAAGATTAAATTTCATAGATAAATCTGGATGCTTAGCTAACTGGCCATATATATCACTGCCCTACTAATGACAGATCAATTTTTGTCAACTTTGTTTTGCTACTGTTTTTTGGTAAACAGTTTTCTCTCTCCCCAAAACAGAGAAAAAGAGCACACTTTCATATATACATACATATATATATATATATATATATATATATATATATATATATGTATACACACACACACACACACACACACACATATATAATTCAAATAAAAACCAAGTTATTAATATATGAAAGAAAACCAGCAAGTTAGGAAAGTTTAGTATACTGAAAAATGCACAGTACTGGGAATGAAGGAACATATCTCTTAATTCCTTTACGGTATGAGGTAAACAATTTAATTAATAACTCAATTTCTATGAATCTATGTGCTAATAGAACCTATGAGAAATGTTGAATTGATGAAAAAGACAGTGATTTAATGGCAACCAAACAAAAACCAAGCAACTACTATAGATACTAAAATACTGATATAAATAAATTGCTTAGTTAATTAAAACCCCAGATATAAATAACACCTCTCCCTTTAAAATGAGACATTCCATTTTAAAGTACATTATTTGCATCTTATTTAATTTACAAAATTATATCATATTGGGATGTAAAGTCACTGAACAGCATTCTTCATAGATATAAAGCATATGTTACTAGTAGCAGTTGCCTGATGAAGCTTCATTATTCAGCTCAAAATTGTTGAAGCTATAATCATTAAACATATGTCAAAGACACAGAAACATAACAGCTCTAGTATAAGAGAGAATTAAGATGGGAAAGAGAAATATAAAAGATCTTTATAGAGGCACAAAGAGAACTGGAAATCTAATTATAATCATGTTTTATTATAAGAGATTCAGGATTGTCTTTACATCATTTAATTAGAACAAATGAATTATAGCCAGAGTCACTTTAAAAGGGTCATTTAAGATAATATTTTACAGGAAAGTTGGCGATTTATTCAAATTCAGCTACTGCTTCCACCCAGAAACTGACAACAGTACCAGAAATAACATAGAGGATCCACCTTTTAAGTTTTCCCTTTCTGTTTACAAATGTATGTAAAGGAAATGTCCAGTGGGTTCTCTGTAAGTAAACCCTGAGATGAAGATTGAGGTACCAAATATTTATTAGGGATCAACCTCTGTGAAAAGAAAACGTAAGAAGAAGGATGCAGAAGAGGAACAAGTCAAACTGTGATACACGTGGGAGAAAGCCTCAGCCAGCCTGTGTAAGGGGCACTTGAGAGAGTGGCATCCATCAAAGTCTTACCTGATGGTCAAAAATGGCCAAGCGTTTATATCCCTGCCTTGCTTAGTCATTGGATGCAGGCTTCCCTGAGAATGTGTGACTTCAAGCAAGGTCAGTCTCCACAGCTGAGGCAGACTCTGAAGAAGTTGATAGTTGGAGGCAACTATCTGCTGACCACACTCCTCAGGGCGAGGCAGCAAGCCCTGTCGTGAAGTTGGATCTGGGTGGCACATTGCACTGTCTACCTATTTCCACCACTTGTGCTTCTTGGATCCACTTCTCCATATATGTTGGTGGAGCACCTCCCTCAAAATTCCATTGAACATTTCTTTCTGATAGGAGACCTAACAGAGGGATGTTAGTGTAATAGACCTCAGCCTTTGCAAATGCAATTGGTCTTGGTACTTCAATGGATACTCATTGTCACCATCCTCCACTGTTCATTCTAGATTCTCCTTGTCCTCAGTTTCTACCTCTTTTGGCCTTGATGTCTTACCCATTGGTGTGACCCAGAATTCCATCCCCAAGGTACTTGAATCCCAGGTCACCATGACCTTCTTAAGCTGGAGTTACTGTACTTTTCCAATTATATTCGCTGTTGGGCAAGGAGTATCAAAAATCCCTTAAACTGATTATCTGTATCTTCCCTGCATTTACTGAGTAGCATATATCCCTTATTACCAGTGTCAATCACACTTGCAAAAAACATTGACTTTTCTTCTTGCTTGCTTTCCCTGGATAAAAAAGCCCAAAGTGTCCTGGCAACAGGTGTAGGTAATAGTCCAATGGGACTCTTGCATTTCCTCTGACAAGAGTATGCCCCCTTTGGGTCTAGGACCTATAATCCTGCAGTGCCCAGATGTGTAGATATTTCAATCATAAAATTTCCTGGTATATCATTAGAAGTGGTAATAACTGGGGATATTCTTGTTTCCATGCCTTGCTTCTCAGACCCCTGTATTCTTCCTCTGGAGAAACAGTGCAAAATAAACATTTTTCAATACATGCTATGCATCCTGGATGATGCATGCTATTCTTACAAAATACTTCCTTAGAGCTGTTATGTCCAATGTGTCTTCAGCAGGTCAGTGGCTTCTGAGTGGTGCAATATGTGACCAAAACATTAGATCCTGTGGAGGCCACTCCTACAGCATCTTTGATTTACATGTGCCCCCTGGTCTGATACAATATTCTGGGGGATCCCATGTCCAATGCCCTGCTGACAAGAAAGGCAAACCCATACTCAGAATACATGTCTATGCATGTGAGAACAAACTCCTGACCTGACCAGAATGGAAGGGACACAATATAATAAATCTGCCACCAAGTATTCAGTAGGTTTCCTCTAGAATGATGTAATTTGGGGTTTTATTGTTGGTGTCTATTGCTGGCTGTTTAGATCATCTTTGGTCAGTGTGAGTTCATTCTGTTAGGCTTCTGCCTCTGCCACCACAGCCTCTTCTGTCATATCTTTTCATGCCAACGCTGGCTTGGCCATTGAAAGAGTCTGGCTGACACCAACTAGCCATGTAGTTTTATTTACTTAATAGTTTAGTGCTTCTTCAATGGTGAAAACTCTCTGGTAAGCAATAATATGTGATAGAAAGCTCTGCAAGTGTCATGCTTACTTCAATATGTCCATCTACATGCATTCACCTCAGAATACTTTCCCCCCATTTTCCCATCTTTTTTCTTCCAATTTCCTGACCAGCTGTCCAGGAGATTTGTCTCTAATCTTAAAACTATTTACATTCTAACCTTGATTCTTTGTTTTCCACAAAAGTGGAAAGTAGATGCACTGCCCATATAATTTCCTTAGATACTATCTTTCATGTTCACCCATGAGTGGGCTATAATATAACTGCTGTCCATTTTTTTTATGTGCACCTATACAAAGAAATGACCCATCTCTAAACTTAGCTCAGACGTTCTTCTCCTTATTCAGGTCATATGGAATTGCCCACCAGCCACAGGTGTGAGTTGAGGGAGGGGTACTGGTATAACCCTTGAGTGCCTTGAGAGTTGTGGGGTTTTGTAAGTGAAAAAGTTACAACAACTTCACATTTACTTTGGACAGGATTTCTAGAACACTCCTGATTTACTGTATTTCCTAAATAGTTTTAGAAAATGTAGGTTCCTGAATCTTCAAAGGGTTTATGTCCCACCCTCTGGAGTGTAGGTGTCTTACCAAATCTTCCAGCATGCTAGTCATGTCATGCTCATAAAACTCAATCAAAATAACATCATCAATGTAATAAATCACTGTGATGTTCTGCAGTACGTCCAAGGTATCCAGATATCCTCTGACTATTGTGATGGAAAGCAGAATAATTGACATGACTATAAAACTAAATCAGTATAGCTGTTCATGTCATGTGATTGCACACTGTTTCTGACCTTCTTTTTTGATTGAAATAGAAAATAACATATTCACTAAATCAATGGCCAAATGTCATGCCCCTGGGCTATATTAATCTTCTCTAGCAAAAATACTACATTTGATTACTTGACTGTTTTTGCAATAGTCTATAGTTATCTTTCATGATCCATCTGATTTTTATAGGAGTTTAACTACTGAATTACACGAGGACACATAGGAGACTGATTACCACCTCTGAATCCCTTAGGTCTGTAAGGTGACACTAATCTCCTCATGACCCTGCATGAGATATTACTTTTTACATACTATCTTGGCTGGAGAGAGAGCCAGTTTCAGAGGCTTTCAGTTTACTTTTTCCACTTGATAGCTTCTATCCCACAGATCAAGAACGTAGGGGCTGTGCAAACTACCAACTATATCAATTCCCATTATATATTTAGGGATCAGGAAAATGTCAATAGTTGGGTTCAGAGACTGTATGTTCAACCAGTGTAAGCCAGACCCTAGCTAAGATTTAATTTATTATTTGCTTTTTATGTGCTACTACATTAAGAGGATGGTCATGATGATGTTTCAGGTCTCTGGGTATCGGTGACAATTGGGTACTCCTACCCAGCATTCCCAACAATGTTTAGGTATTCTCCATTCCCAGGTGCAGTTACCCATATAAATTGCCTCAGGGTCCTTTGAGGAAGTACTGATGGATTCATTCCATATATAATTGACTTGGGATTGCAGAGTCCTTCTTCCTGAAAACGAAGCCACCTCTTCAGTCCATGGATTTTGGGTCTGATCACACGATCAGTCTTAAAAACTGGGATGGAAATCATGAATCTTTATTTGGGTGATTGACCTCAGGACTCTAGTTATCTATCCTTGATTTTTTTCTTGTGGTACAACTATCCATTTATTTATTCCAAGGTTGCAGATGGTTCTATTAACCATCTCCATAACCATCTGTGAGTCAGATTTCCCCGGTCACTACTTGAACCTTGGTAGTTATTATATAATTACAATCCTCTGGCTTGTGGCAATTAAATGCTGTAATCTGTTCTTTACTATTGAAGAAAACCACCACTGAATTAATAGAGATGCTGGTGCCCTTTTCACCAGCACATTCTTTATAAACTTGTTAAATGGTATGCTTGTGGTCTGTTCTTTTCCTTAGAACAGTGGTCCCCAAGCTTTTGGGCACCAGGGACGGGTTTCTGGAAAGACAATTTTGCTGTGGACCGGGGGGGATGGTTTCGGGATGACTCAAGCATATTACATTTATTGTGCACTTTATTTCGACTATTATTACGTTGTAATATATAATGAAATAATTATATAGCTCACCATAATGCAGAATCAGTGGGAGCCCTGAGCTTGTTTTCCTGCAACTAGATGTTCCCATCTGGGGGTGATGGGAGACAGTGACACCCGAAGTGTGTTGCTTATGTCCAGTGGACTCCGTAATCTCGTTTTGGTTGCTGTCACTGCAGAAAAGCCTGCCTTACAAAGATAGGCTGTTGGAAACGGAAGCCGGCTTTTCAGTGCTTTTGTGGCAATCTCAGGATATGCTGCCTTGACTTTAATCCAGAATGCATGGAGATTTGAAGTTGTCTCATACACACTCTTAAAGCCACCGTCATTTGCGATCTCAAGCAGTTGATCCTCTTCTAGCATGGACAAAGTCAATTCACCTGCCTTATTCACAAATGGGTCACGGGTCCATTCCTTCCCAGTTCCGGGGTGTTTTATGGTTGGGAAGTAATGCTCAAACTCTTTTGAAAGCTGAGATAGGTAATCATGCACCAGCTGGGAGAAAGAAGGCCCTGCCTCAGACTCTTTCAAAATGTCTACTAATGTTTGAAACATGTCAAAAATCCCGATGTTCACTCATCACCCCCAAAATTCCAGTTTGGCTTTGAATGCAGCCACTTTATCTGCCAACTTGAACACAGTTGTCATTCTCCCCTGAAGTGACACATTGAGTTCATTGAGCAGGTTGATTATGTTACACAAGTAGGCAAGTTTTGTGACCCATTCTGTGTCACTGAAATATGCTGTCAGTGGTGACTGTTTTTCTAAAAGAAATCTCTGGAGCAGCTCTTGTAACTCAAAAACTCTGGCCAGTGATCTACCTTTAGAAAGCCATCTCACTTCTGTGTATAAGAGAAGATATGTGTGCTCTCCGTCCATCTCCTCACAGAGCTGCACGAACAGACATGAGTTAAGGGCATGTACTTTAATGTGGTTGATAATTTTCATCACATCCTGCAAATCGTTGTTAAGTTCAGGTGACATTTTTCGGCTAGCCAGCATTTCTCTATGGATGCCACAGTGAGTAGACTCACATTCCGAAGCAACCTCTATGACCCGAGTAGTGAAACCAGAAAGCCGTCCAGTCATGGCAGCCTCTCCATCCGTGCATATACTGACACAAAATGACCAATTCAGTTTTCCTGATATGGAATCATTCAAAGACTTGAATAGTTCTGCAGCTGTGGTGTTGGTTGGCAACGAAAGTACACATAACACATCCTCATGCACATCCTCCTGAAAATTATATCCCACAAAAACAAGCATTGTTGCCTTTCTGTCAACGCAGGTAGACTCATCAACGGGGATGAGTCACCACAGTGACTCATTAATCCTCTCTAACAATTGTGCCTCAATATCCTCTGTTATTTTGTCAATTCATCTAGTTATGGTGCTAGCTGAAAGAGGAATATGTGCCACATTTTGAACTGCAGCCTCTCCTAAAAGTTCACAACAAACGTCCTTAGCAGCAGGCAGGATCAACTCTTCACCAATAGTAAAGGGCTTCTTAGCTTTAGCAATGCAATTAGCCACTAAGAATGACGTTCTCAGTGCAGACACATTTGATGAAGTGGTGGCCTTCAATAATTGCTTCTGTTCTTCGTGTTCACATTTTTTTCTTTTGAAAAACTCCAAAGGCTTGTCTTTTAATTCAGGGTGCTTGGTCTCCATGTGGTGAAGCAGTTTTGAAGGCTTCATGGTTTCACTGGATAGCCACATATTATACAAAGCGAGCTTGGAGAAGGTGAATCATCTTGCAATGAACCCGTAATTTAAGTAGGGCTCTTGGTATTTTCTTTTAAATATAGCCTTCTTTTTGTTGGCAGTCTTAGAGTCTTCTGCTTTCTCATCATTGGGTCTTTCCCCTTTTTCAAAGAAGCTGTCTAGCAACGTTTTTTTTTTTTTTTTTAGCAGTTAATAGACACTATCATTTTTTTCATTTTTAAAAATTACTTATTTATTTATTTATTTTTGGCTGTGTTGGGTCTTCATTTCTGTGCGAGGGCTTTCTGTAGTTGCGGTGAGCAGGGGCCACTCTTCATCGCGGTGCGCGGGCCTCTCATTATCGCGGCCTCTCTTGTTCCGGAGCACAGGCTCCAGACGCGCAGGCTCAGTAGTTGTGGCTCATAGGCCCAGTCGCTCCGCGGCATGTGGCATCTTCCCGGACCAGGGCTCGAACCCGTGTCCCCTGCATTGGCAGGCAGACTCTCAACCACTGCGCCACCAGGGAAGCCCACAACGTTTGTTTTTTATTCATTTTGGTCAGGGTTAGCTTGTGGGCTTAACAAAACTGTGACTGAGATCAGTGCACAGTGCAGGAAAGAGGCACAGATGGAAGTGGTAAATAAAATAATGGGCGGGCCACAGGCAGACTAAAATAAGTGTTGGATTCTGACTTAAAGCCTGCCACCAGATGCAGCTATACAATTGAAGTACATCAACTCACGTGCCACTCTAAAGCCTGCCACCGGATGCAGTTTAATTGTCACTTGCCACTCACTGATAGGGTTTTGTTATGAGCCTTCAAGCAATTGATTTATTATGGTCTTTGTGCAGTCAAACCTCTCTGCTAATGATAATCTGTATTTGAAGCCACTCCCCAGTGCTAGCATCACTGCCTCAGCTCCACCTCAGATCTTCAGGCATTCGATTCTCATAATGAGTGCACAACCTAGATCCCTCGTATGTGCAGTTCACAGTAGGGTTCACGCTCTTATGAGAATCTAATGCCGCTGCTGATCTGACAGGAGGCGGAGCTCAGATAGTAATACAAGTGAAGGGGAGTGGCTGTAAATACAGATGAAGCTTTGCTAGCTTGCCCGCCGCTCACCTCCTGCTGTGCGGCCCCATTCTTAACAGGTCACGGACTAGTACTGGTCCATGGCCCAGGGGTTGGGGATCCCTGCCTTAGCACACACTCTTCTGGTGGGTCTTCCAATCATACATAGTATATCCATTCTAGGAAACTGAATTTCCTGAGCATTATAATCCTTCTATCATTGTTTTCCCTGGAATTTCTAGCACTTCAACTTCCCGTAGCATGGAACATTATTTTTTTCAAGTTTAGGGTACCCATCTATTAATGACTTTGCTGCATATACTTGATCTGAGACCAGTGATACACAAAGACCATATACCTTTCTTATCTGTTAATCCATATTTAAGTCCCATTGTAGAATAAATAATCATACCAGTAACAACATACAATTCATATATATACATGCATTATACATACATTTGGTGTTATATATGTGTGTATGTTATATGTATGTACAAGAGCACATATGTGTGTAGGTAGATAGATGAAGAGACTGATAATAATTACTCTGCAAAAAATAGTTGAGTTGATGTGAACTTCCATATACTAATTTCTAAGAGTAAAACAATAAAATATGTGTCTAGCAGTGGGCATTTGATTTATGTTGTTATTTTTCTTTTCTTGAAATAAACTGTTTTATTAAGCAAGAGTTCTTTTGTTATAAAAGAAGTACTGAATATTTATTTGCCTGTGAAAGTGTGGATCAAGAGAGCAATGAACAGAAACTATTGCTATCTATTTAGTCACCAGCATTTTAAGTCAAACTCCTATGTGCTAAAATGATAAAGTGTTTGAAAAAAAATTTTTTTAAATAAAATGATAAAGTGTTTGGTACATAAGAAATCCATCATATAAATATAGTTTTGATACAAGTTGCAGCAGGGAAATTATTATGCTGTTGTAAGAAAGATTACTATCAAGTAAAACTAGGATGAAATATAAAACTACAAAGCAGTAGAATACAAATACATAAGAATATTCTTACCATACTGCCCAAGATGATTCAGAAAACAAATCTCAATGCTGAAAAGTAAATGGTGATTTGAAGATTTGAATTGTGGGAGATGGGAAAATTTCTAAATTCTTAAAAAGACAAAGATGTTTCATTAATAAGGAAAAAAACTCTCCTTTAATAATTGCATATCCTGTTACATTATACGAATATTAGTTCAAACTACAAAGATGCATTTTTCTGATTGCTATCGTTGCATAATAATTTGCCCCAAATTATTCACATAAAGTAACTGTTTGATTAGTTTCAAAAACTCTGTTGATCAAGAATTTGGACATCATACAGCATGGATGACATCTCTCGTGCATGATGTTTGTGGACTCAGATGGAACCCTCCCTCAGTAACTGAGTTTGACTCAAACAGCTAAGGATTCCTCAAAAGGCTAGGGGCTGGGGGATGGAGGGTGGGATGAATTGGGAGATTGGGATTGACATATATACACTAATATGTATTAAATAGATAACTAATAAAAACCTGCTGTATAGCACAGGGAACTCCACTTTGCTGTAGAGTAGAAACTAACACAACATTGTAAAACAACTATACCCCAATTTAAAAAAAAAAAAAAAAGCTAGGGGCTGGAAAAACTGAGTACAAAGGCTTTTATTTCCAGATAGATTCTTATTTTGCACATCCGCCTCTGGACTGAGAAGAGTTTGTGGTCTCTCCAATGGTTTGGTGTTCTCAGCATGATAACTAGGTTCCATGAGAAATCTTTCTAAGAGGTTGATCATTCCAGAAGAACTAGGGAGAAGATACATGGTCTTTTCTGACCTTGCCTTAGATAGAAGTTATCATCTTTTCTTCCATACTCTGTTACCTAAAACTACACAGTCTTGTCCAGATTCAAGGGGAGAGGATATAGGCCTGATCTCTCAAGGGAAGGGTATCAAAAATGTTTGCGCCATTTTTTTTAAAAACTGCCACATGCAGAGGTAAAATAACAAGGACTGATTTTTGTGGTTTCAAGAATGAATCTAGATGAATAAAAAGGTAAGGCTGGGTCATTACTGAGTATTACAAGTAAAATGTATTATCATTTTCATTTGAGTTGCTGGGAGATAGACGAAAAAAAAGTCAAATCTTTCAATATACTCCAATACAACTTAATGGTTTCACGACTTCAAATAGTACTTCAAACTTAAACAGTGTGGCTTTGTTACTTAACTAAAGTCAAATTAAACAGAGTTTTCAGCATTTTGATATTCACATTATTCTGTAAGTTCCTATCAAATAATATTGTGACATTAAAAAAAATTAGAAATTATCTAATAGTAGCAAAGTCTCTCAATTCTGACTACAAAAAGATCATCTCTGCATAATGTTGAACAAATGTACCTTTTACTTTATAATGTCTGGTTTTAAATACTGCTACTAATACCAGTCACTCTATAATAAAGGTAAGATCAAACCCAATACCATCTCCATAATCACACAATTAGTTTTTCCAGATATCTGGATCCCACCTTACAAAGAAGAGGGCAATAGAAGGAATGGTCATGAGATAGAGCTAAATTTTATAAGTAATGTGAAAAATTTCTTTAAAAGATTTCAATAGAATTAATTAGCAAGTTTCAATTGTCACACTCCCTCCCCATAAATACCTTACACACATACTACATAGTAGGATAGCAGCTCATGAGAAGTAAGAATACATATTTTATAAAACAAAATTTTACTCTTTTGCATTTCAGAATCATAATACTTAAAATATTAACTTTCCTATATTGGGCCACTCTAGAACTTTCAGAGATGATTTTACCCATGACTTAAACTTATCTAATGATGTGGACTCATTAACCACCTAAAAAGGAGAAAAAGGAGGGGGCTCTTAAAAGACACTTTCAGCTGTTTTAACATACTATAGAAAAGCAGGATTCATATGAAAGCAATTTTTTTTAGTAAAATTGTCAATGAATCTATTAATTATGCAAAGATACATTCAGAACATAGTTTGAAAGCAATAGGCTGAGGCAGTGAGACAGTAAGCAGCTGTGAATAATAAAGAAAAATGGTTGTTGTGTGCTGGGCATAATAAAATCTCAGAGTTGCATTAAAGATCCTCAAAACTGATATTGATCCAACACAAAAGGCTTTGAACCTCTAACAATTCCAACAGTCTATACATTATTTTTGGCTACAGTGGTGAGAACACTATGTCGAATCTTTTATAGAACCAGCATTCCTGTTACCTGAGTACAAGTTAGTGGAGTACAGAGTTTCTCATTTTGTTTTATTCTGGTCCTTAACACAAAAACTTACCCAGCTGGTATTTAATCAATACGTATTGCAACATTTTTCTAAAAAAAAAAAAAAAAAAAAGAAGAAGAAATCTTCAAGGTCTTATAGTTCTGCCAAAAGATTTAATTTAGCATAAATTATAACATCTAAATACAATTTAACTCTTTGTGATAATGTCTGTCTATAGATTAGTGAAAATAAATATTTTAAAGTATATGTAACATGATTTAAGTAGGATATTAAATATCCATATATATATATAATACATTGTTTAAAAACCTATCATATTGATATTCGTCTGCTATGAATGTGCATAAATGATTTATTATTTAACCATATTAAAAACCGGCCCATGGAAAGTTACCAAAAGTAAAAAACTAGTTACAAATAAACAAGAAGCATAATGCAGAATTCTGATTATTATATGCTCATATTTTAAAAATAGAGTAAATTAGTATTCACAATCAAAAAGCATTGTTCAATTATTGTAATATAAATATGTTCTTATGAAAGATAAAAACTTGGTCCTAATCTTTGCTTTTGTTCTTGTCACAACATGTTAGAAGTTATTTAGCACCTTTAAAGTTGATGTTCATATATACAATAGTAAAATAATGTAAAAAATGCTTTATAAGTCAGACAAAGCAGATAATCAATGATTTGAAGGATATAAAAGGATATTATTTTGAAATGTGTTTTTGCTATTAACAAGTTATTTAAATTTTAAATTATTTCTTTTCAGACTATATTAGACATAAATATATACTAGATATTTTTATAATTTGAAGAAAATATTCTATTACTAATGTGATACAATTGTAAAAATAGTGATGAATGAAAGGGGGGGGAGAAGGAAAGACTTAATAAGGGTAAAAAGGACAAGACAACAACGAAACTTTGAAAAAACATGTAAATGAATATTTAGAAAATATCTAAAAATACACACAAGATTGATTATTAAAGTTACCTCATTTTTTCAACCCTTTTGTATCCTTGTGCTACATTCCTTCTCCTTGATATTATAAGCTACTAAGTGTTTATATTATATTGCTATACTTCAAATAATCTACTTAATTTTTATGGTATAAATATATGTGGTTTTTTACAGGTTTATTTTGTGTTCGTTTCAGAAAGTTTTTCATGTGGCTTTATTTTAATTTCTTTGTCTGTTTTTACTATATATTATTCTAGCCGTTTTTAGTTTTTTCCAACAGTTGGAACTTAAAGAGCTGCCTATTATATTTGTGTTTTGTTGTGGTTTTGCTTTTGTTTTTCCTTTGTTCATTGAGTTCTTGTCCATGTGAGTAGTGGCCATCCATTAAATGGTAGGAGATGCACAGAATCGTCTGATAAGGGTCCAGTCCTCACTTCAGAGCACTGGAAAGAAATTTCTTTGCTCACCAGACTCCCACTAGCACTCACAATCTTAGGAGCAGGAAGGACTAGTCACATATTGTAGATTCACTTAGTTTGGGACAGCATTCTGTTCCAGCTTCCTCTCTGCACCCCGACTAGAGCCTGAGGCCTCCTGAGTCTAACATGTTTGGACGTTACTTGGCTGTTTGCCTCACTAGGGATTCAACACAGGAGATACAGATGATGGTTCAATGGGAACTGAGAGTGCAGAGTCATAGAGATCAATACTGTCTACCATCTGCTACTATCTATTATCTAGAAATAACTCTTGATAGATTAATATTAAATATTATTTATGCTGATTTTTATGGTATGCATAGAGTTAATTCTATTCTTCACATTTTAATAGAACATTTATTAACAAAGTTTTTTAAAAAAATAGGAGCAGTAGAATATGAAAATGAATTGAAAGCATGTGTTATTACCCTCAAAATCCTGAATCTCAGGTGATATAGAGGGTAGATATAAAGAAATAGAATTTTATAAGATAAAGATGCCAAGCATGAAATGAAAATGAATTTTTGTAAGAGACACAAACTCAAGAGACAAGAGTAGTATCCAGTGGAAAAATGGTCTTCGCTCTAGAGTCTACATGTAAGGATGAGACGAACATCAATGTGTATAGAGCATTAACCAGGTGGAATGAAAGACACATTCATTCCAAGGAAGCACCTGTTCAGTAGTACAGAAAATTAGGGGAAAAAACACACGATAAATGTGAGTAATAACTAGTTCTATGAGGATGAATTTTAGAATATCTGCAGAGGAATGTCAGTTGATAAGCCTTTAAATGCCTGAGAGTCAAATCTGAACAAGAGTAAGCATTTATTGGATATCACATGTCAAACAGCTCACTAGGTTATTTATATGCATAAACCCAATTTATCCCTCACTCTAGCTGAAGGAGATTGCTGGTATTATTATGCCCTTTTTGTTGAAGAGTAAACTGAGGTGTAAAGGATCTAATTAACTTGGCTAAGGTCAAATTGTTGGTATGAACCAAGTAACTACAAAGTCTGCCACGTAATTTTAAGGAGTTGAATAGATAAGAAAATAAATTAATTGTGTCCCTCATTTCAGAATGTATATGCTAAGATATCATGATCTAATTAAAAAATTGGATCTTTCTTTATAGCACCAGGGGCTTCCTTGAAGCTACAGGCTAAATCATTAAACTCACAACAAATGCCTTCAAACTTATTTTGTAAATTGGTACATAAATCACAAACATTAAAATTCCCCAGCACAGTGTACATAATAGTTATTATTTAGTATAGTGCCAGTATTTTTCTGGTGAACAAAATGGAAATATATAGGACTGTAAACCTCTACTAATTAACTAATTATACTGCTTATTAATATAGCTCCAAAGTACATGAATGGTTTAGAGAATTATAGGTATTCTATTTCATAAATTTCTATTAAGGAGCTTATTCTACAGAAAAAAATTTCAAATAATAAATAGCCCCAGTACTTTAGATTTTTGTTGAAACTACGTAGTATTACACAATATGAATAATCTGTTTACATCATGCTGATTTATAATAAAAGTCTCTTGAGATAGTAGCATTTATAACTATAGAATATTACAGTGTTTTTCTGGCATCCTGTGTAACCTTATACTAATTAAAAATTTACTTTAATTTTATCCCAGTGAGATCAGTGCATTTTAAGTTGAGGAAAAGTCACACCATACTCAAAGATGTTTTTAGCCAATTTCTAGCTTTTATATTTGTACCTTAAAAGGCTTTGTAATTTTATAAATCATCTCTGAAAAGTGACAGGTTGTGACAATCTGTTTTCACAGGTTGTCAGGTTTTTCTCCAAATTTCCATAGTTTTGAAAAATATAATTTCAGAAGTCTGTAGATAGTATTCAACAACATCTTCATCTAAAATATTACCTAATTGTGGTATAATGCAAGCAGCAGAATGAAGACTTCAAAAATGAGTTTAAGGGACTTCCCTGGTGGCGCAGTGGTTAAGAATCCGCCTGCCAATGCAGGGGACACGGGTTCCATCCCTGGCCTGGGAAGATCCCACATGCTGCAGAGCGACTAAGTCCATGTGCCACAACTACTGAGCCTGCACTCTAGAGCCTGTGAGCCACAACTATGGAGCCCATGTGCTGCAACTACTGAAGCCTGTGCGCCTAGAGCCATGCTCCGCAACAAGAGAAGCCACTGCAATGAGAAGCCCGCACACAACGAAGAGTAGCCCCTGCTCGCTGCAACTAGAGAAAGCCAGCGTGTAGAAACGAAGACCCAACACAGCCCAAAATTAATTAATTAATTAATTTTAAAAAATGAGTTTAAAAAGTGATTTGCTAAAATAAAATTTCTCATTGTTTATCAAGGTTACTAGTAGTTATATTATTAGTGAAATGGTACTTATATTAGTGAATGGTATTCATATTATCACATTATTATATTATCATATAATATTCTAAATATGAGACATTTTGAATTATTTTTACTTTTCTTATCATCAAAGTCTTTTATAATTACTATACCATAACAAGTGCTTTTGCTTCCATTTTGAAGATTATGTAACTGACAAGAGTTTGCATGTCTCAGAGCCACTCAGTGTAGGTTTCAACTACCTTTGATTTTGTTTTTGTTTCAGCAATTGTTTTCTTAAACATTTTATAGCCTCAACGTTATTTGCTATAACTATTGTATCATAGTAAATATGGTTGTTCTAAATACTACCTGGTTCTCTGCACATTTATATATTTCCAAATTTGTATCGTAGTCTTGGTTTTCATTAGAAGTTTAATTTTGCAGTACTATGTTAAGAAATGTAAAGAGTTTCCTTAAACTTATTTGAGCATTCATTTTCTGAGAAAGTCACCCTCTGATGACTCACCAGCACATTGGATTTGAAGAATCTCAATGGTTACTGGAGTTCATGTGAGTATGTCTTTAACTATTTACATTTACTGAAGTACAGAATTTACTCCTTACTCACCATGACCAAATAATTACACTGTACTGTTAAATTATAACAAATTACTATCATCATAATTCCATAAATGTGAAGTTTAGTAGAATGGATTAACCACATAGAAAAAATGACTGATGGGCTTATTTAAATTGCAACTCAGAAGATAGGTTTGAGGGTTCTCATTATAAAGAAAAAAATAAATGCTGATTTGAGTTCAGTTGGGGTTGGGATGGTCAGTGAGTTAAACAAAACTAAAGTCCTGGAGAATGGGATAGGCATGTTTTCCATATACTTTCCTCAAGGAAGAAGAATTGAGGAGATCACTTAGGAAGGAGCAGAAGAGAGTCTAGACAAATACAAATTGGAAAAGAAATAAATACTTGAAATGCATTTTTTTAATCACGAGAGCTCAACCTGTACATGTACTTATTTGATATCCGGAGTGTCAGAGACCAACTGAGATAAAACAGACAAAATAGTGGGGGCTTTTTTGTGGTAAGAAGTGAGAATGGCCTGACTGCTGGTTGGAGATTTGATTTCCAAGATGAAAACAGAGGGGTGGAAGACTCCGTGAGAAAAAGAAATCCAGGTCTACTTACTCTTATGTAGCACCCAGAGCTGCAGTGACTATGTAGCCTCCTGATGACTGAATATTAAGGCCTAATTAGAGAGATGCAATGAATGTCCTGGTGACCAAGCGTGGTGTGTAGGAGTTGGATTCTAACAGAAGAGTATTGCCCACCTTACTGGACCAGTCAAGTTTATACAGTGGAAACTATAAATATACCAGAGCTCTGTCTTCAATTTTTTCCAAAGGTCTTCAGTTTCTTCTGAAATCCCTGGGGTAAGTACCCACATAAAATGACTGAGATTAGAATACCAAAATCAAAACTGTCAGAATCAGAATTAGTATTATTTAGAAATATCAAAGGTGTGATCTTTTATCCTACCTTTACTAAGCAACTGAAAAATACTCAAAAATATGAATGCCCAGTGATTAAATGCATTTATCATTAAAAAAAAAATCTTAAATCCCCTTTTAAGGGCTCACCTGATTACAGCAGGCCCACCCACAGTAATTTGCTTTTGATTAACTCATAGTCAACTGATAAGGGAAGTTAATCACATCTGCAAAATACCTTTCGCCATTTAAAGTAAAGGAACAATGGATGTGATATTCCATTATATCCATAAATTCCACCCTTATTCAAAAAGAGGGGATTATACAGGGCATATATATCTGCGAGCAGGAACCTTGAGAGCCACTTTAGAATTCTGCACACTGCAATGAGAATTATTAAATATGAGTCAGTTTGTTTATTAATAGATTGTTTCCAAGTATATTAGGGTATATTCAGAAAAATAACAACACGAACAGATGGAAAATTTTTAAATAAGAAACTAGCTTCAAGTTTGTTGGCAGAGATGAAAAAGAAAAACGTTAAGTAAATACAACAGGAAGCTGTAATAAACTTTAGGGCTGGATGGGCCAGAGGGAGACCGTGCTATGAGAGCACAGTACCATGAGATAGTTCCAGAACCAAGTCTTGCTGTGCAGAGGCATCAGGCAGGAGCTGGCACTGTGAAGAAAGAGTCATCTGGCTGGAGCTAGAACTGAGGGTCCTCAAGAAAGTACAGAAACTTGGACCATCAAAAAGTGCTACACAAGCATTATTTGGAACTTCAGAGAGACAGAGGAAATTCCTCTAGCCTCTCTTCCTCTTTCCTGCCAAATTCTCTCCAATGATTTCCATTGCCTGAACTCAGAAGCCAGTGCACAAAGACTTCTGATAAATGTAACATGTGAAAGTCATCCCACCACTATAGAGTGCAGAGCAGGGGAAAGGAATCTGAGAACAGACAAGTGGCAATCAAACTAGACTTGGGTTAGATATAGGTCCATTGGGAAAGTATATTCTACTTGAGATTATGCAAAATGAGGGAGGTGAAGATGGACAATATTTTTTAACAGTAAGTGATTTTAGTAGATATTAAAGTGCTGAATACATTTATGTATTTATGCATTATATAAATGTGTGTATGTATACATATATATTCCATATATATGTGAGATTTTAAATATAAAATTTAGAAAAATATTTTAGAGAACAGTAAAAGTGAGCTACAAAGTAGAGAGATATTAAGATGAAGAAAGAATTTCAATTCCAGCAAAGTTGCTGTGTGGTGTGACTAAATGTCTGGTTAACCAAGCATAGCCATGGTTTATGCCTGCTGCCTCTGTCACTCTCAAAAACTTCTCTGGTTTAGACAAATTATATGTCAACCTACCTAGAGAAGAAAATGAACCAACTTGAGTGGAATAAACCACTAGAAACTCACTTACATCTTCCTGAAAGGAATAGGGAAATAGCAGATGAAAATTAAATACTTGAGGCATACCTCACTACTGCAGAAGAAAATTTGGTATTTTAAAAAATGCTATCCAATTAAATGTTCAGGCAGCATTTTCAGAATCACACCGCATAAGCATTGTTTTTAGCCAGGTTCTCAGAGGCCCAGGCTTCAGAAACATTAACAACAGCTTCATTTCAGCAAACTGCTATGGTTGATTGAAAAGTGGGAGGGACCTTGGATATTAGGGCTAAGTTTGCCCTGGAGAAACAATTTCTCAGGCCTAAGCAGTTCCAAAGAGGGAGTAAACATCTAGGAAATTCTTTCTCTCAAGGGAGTCTAGACTCCGTCTAGAACATTAGGGTTCAAAGAACAACATGAAAGGGAATACAGAACTTAAGAGGTTTGAATATGCTCGATCCAAAGTAAAAGCACCTCAAAAATGATCCAGTGACTTGGGCTATCACAATTGCAAACTTTTCAACTTTTCAAGATGTCAAGAATATTTCCCAGTGTCTTTCTCTTAGCTTCTGGTGTTTACCAACAAGTCTTGGCATTCCTTTGCTTGTAGACTCATCATTCCAATCTCTGCCTCCATTGTCACATGACCTTCTCCTTGTGTGTCTCCTTGTCTCTCCTCCACTTCTTATATGGGCAACAGTCATACTGGATTATGGTCCATCCTAATCGACTATGACCTCATCCTAACTTGACTGCATCAGCAAGGACCTTATTTCCAAATAAGGTTGTATTCATGGATACCTTGTGAGCAGCATGGGCTGTTGAGAGTTCTTCTCTTCCTTTTTACAGATGGTCAAGGATTTTATATATATATATATGTATATTAATTCAGTTGAAGATATTGTTGCCTCTCTGTATTTGGGTAGAGGTACAATACCAAATTTTAGCATAGATGACCACAAAAATCTAAATTTTGTGTTGATAAAGATATATTTTGACCATTTACAGATGTTTTAATTAGCAGAGCACTCCAACAACCAAGTTTCTGACAGTAAGTTTCTGACTACAGACAAAATGTTGGAAATTAGGGGGAAAAAAACCAAAATTAACTTCTCCCTCTCCCTCTCCACCTCCCTCTCTCTCTCTTCCCAGCCTCTCTTCTCTTACTAAAAAAAATTGTATACAGTTGGCCCTTGAACAATGCAGGGATCAGGAGTGCTGATATTCCCTGCAATTAAAAATCCATGTATGACTTTACAGTTGGCCCTCCATATCTGCAGTTCTGCACTCGCAGATTGAACAAATCTCAGATCGTGTAGTAGAGTAGTATGTATTTATTGAGAAAAATCCATGTGTAAGTGGACCTGTGCAATTCAAACATGTGTTGTTCAAGGATCAGCTGTATATTTGGGGGGGACACGGTTAGACCCACAACAAATCATCATTTTATGTTTCTCTTCATTATACAATTTCCACATCAGAAGTCTTCTAGAGACCAAAGAGAATTTTGGGGGATATGTGATATTTTAAAATTACAAAGTTTTAAAGTTTTCCAGTTGTAGTTTTATTTTGTCACTAGGATAGTTAATAATTTGTCAAAATTTGACTTATAGAAATGTAAAATTTTGAGTTATTCTCAGTTGGGGATTGGGCAGAAGTGACCTGCTGTAAATCCAAATTGTGTACTATGAGAAAGATAATATCTTTTGTCATATCATAAAACAAAGATAGTTGATTGAGCCTTAAATCAGACAATTCTTTCCCAAAGAATCTTCCCTATGTTCTGCATGGTATACACAGACTGGTCAAATTAAAATACTAATCATATACATTGAAACAAATTTTCCCCATTATTGAAATAAATCGAATGAAAGGATTACATGGCTCCTATGCCTCCCGACTAAATTTTTAGATTAAATAAATGTATCTATTATAATAGAACAAAGCATTAGTAAGGTTCAGGCAAGTAGTGTGTAATATTAAATTTGATGCAGTTCAACAGCAACTTGTTTCCTGATAGCCTTTAATAAAGGGTATCTGTTTTATTAGGTTTTTCTCTAATTAATACAAAATTATATAATAGATCAATACATTTTAATAGTAAGTATTTGCATTATAGATCAGGTGCAGAATATCCTAAAGTTTTATGCAGCCAGGAGCATTTTGAAATTTTGTCTTTTTTCTATCTATTTATAGCTACTATGATAGCGTTCACTTAAAGCATTAGACAAAATTGTAACTTAGTAAAAAATATATCACTACATTTAGAAAACCCATAGACACAAATTTACATATGAAAACGATCTCAGTCTATCTCTGTATTTTATGTATGTTCTGTCAAATAGATAATTTTTTGACAATGTTCAAATTAGGGTGTGTCTATGAAAATCATATATGAATGCAATACTTATATAGAATTCTATATTTAGATTACATTTGCATACCAATTTTTTGAAACTCAAGGAGATGGTACAGACAACATTCTAAATGTTGAACAAGTTCTAGTATTACAACTTTTCTTTCTTTTTCTTTTTTTCTTTCTTATATTTTGTCTTGGCTTTAAAAGTAGGCAAAGTTTCACAATTAAAATTATAGAACTATCACCGCAATGTAGTAATTAAACAGAACAGAGAATAGACTATATTGGTGTGACATTTTGTGTATGATTGCTGGCATTTGTGCAAGAGCATTTTTAAGTAGCAAAGGATTCAGTTTTGTTTTTTTCTTTTTGTAAACTCTCAAAGATATTCACAACTAAAACCCCATTAGAGGTTCATGGCTCTAGCAGTGTATTACTTTAAGTGTACTTAAAGGTGAGGTTTCCCTTTTCTCCATATAATGTATGACATATATTAATAAATCCAATTGTTTAGGATAAGCTCTCAAAATGAGATTTTTTTAAAACAAGACATAGGAGGATAAAGATATACATATGCATTAAAGAAAACCATTAAAGAAAATTAAAGAGCAGAAAAGAGAAATTCAGGAGCCAGGATGAGCTGGTGAGGAAGAGGCAATGTGAAGTGCTAGTCTCTACTTTAGACACTGGAAAGCTCTGTAGGAGCAGGAGAACCAGTTATTGTTCAAGTGTGATACCAGTGAGGGTGTCAGTATGTGAAAGTTCCTGGGATTAAAAATACTTCTAAAAGAAAAGAGATAATCTAAAACCACCTTCTCTGGGTACATTTGGAATATTTATTCACTTCTGTACTTGTAATTTTGTCTGTAAATAGATAACTTATTAATATTGTGGCACAAACAGCCCTTGAAATATCATCTCCCAAATCTAATTCATAATAAAGAATCATAGCTCCCTCACTATAAAAATAATTATATCTAGCCAGATTTATTTTAGTAAACAGCACTTGGAGTGGCAAAATGCCCAGGGCTAAAACTGCAATTTTATAACTGATACTAATTAATACTGTAATATCAAATTAAATAAAGCTAAAACCATTTCTTAGAAAGCAACATTTTATGCTCAGAAATTTATTGCAGCTAATATCACTTTGTAATGACGTAGAACTTGAAATTAGCCAGAGTATTTTTCATAATGATAAATGTATTTGCATTCTAATGAAATGGAGTTTGGACCCTTCCTGAGAATGACCATTATTCCTCATGCCATTGTGTTCTTTGAAGCCAAGGCCTTCTATAACACTAATTCTTTATTTTGCTCAGCATGGAAGTTATTTTGGATTATTAATTTTCTTTACGTACTCAGTGTATAACTTTATATAGTTCATATGTTCTTACACTGATACTGGTTGAAGTATTAGTTCTATCCCAAGAGTTCCTTTAACTATCTGGATCTCTATTTGAGATTATTTATTTTCCCCATTTATTTTTAGCTCCTTCTGTCTACCCTTTTGTAGGGTCAAATATGTATTGAATTTTAGGTACACTTGAGACTGGGGTATTGAGCAAGTTGAAATGCATTGTGCACAAGGAAAACAGTACTGAAAAAAACCCCACAATGGGCATTTTATATATATATATATATATATATATATATATATATATAATTATTATTATTTTTTTTGGTGGCGCTACATAAAAATTTTGAAGCTATAATACTGAATTATTAAATATATTTGCTGTCAGTTTGGAGTATAAAACATGGCATTTTTTAGGAGTTTTTTTTTCTTAACAGAAAATATTCGCAACTTTCTGGATTGGCTTGCTCAACATTTATTCAAATTTCCTTTTGAAGTGCCTTCCTGGATCTCACATGTAGAAGAACTAAAATCTGTATTTCCACAATCCTTTGAAGAAGCTAGGCATCCAAATATGATTTAGGTTCAGACAATCATATGTAGTGGTGGGAGACTAGAAATCAAAACCTAGATAAATAGTGAGAGAAACATCCAAATGAACAGGTCATATACAAATGTCAGTAAAATACAAATCATTTGAATGAATCCATATATATATATATATATATATATATATATATATAGTCATAGTACCTCTAATCAAGCAAAATTTGTAGTATAAATGGTGGAAATAGATAAAATTATTATATACATGAAGGAATTCACATGCCAAGCTTATGTATTCAAGAAGAGGAAATGTTTCACTAATAATCAGTACACAGAAAGCAAAAGAGAAAATAATGTCTAATAGAAACTTTAATTCAAAATCTTGGTTACGTTAGAAGGAAGGAAAATAAAAACAAGTATCACAAATATTTTTGAATTTATCCTTAACATCTGGAAAGGCATATTTTTGTCTCCAAACCCAAAGATTCCAGGGGAATCTCTTTGTCACTGACAATGAGTCCACTAGAAATGGAGTAAGTGTGGCCTTCAAAATGCTGCTCCATAGACATATTACCAGCGCTCTTTTCAAAGTCTATTATACTAAACTTACACCACTTTAAATTTGTAATAAATTTTAAATCTAAAATTTAATGAAATAATCTCAGTTAGCCTCTAATGAGATGTGTAATTTATATAAAGAAAAAAATACCTTTAAGAGGCATCCCTTATCTTTGTTGTGACATTTTGTGTTGTAGGATGGCATCATCAGGGAGGAACAGTTTATCCCCCAAATTTTATCTCTGTTACATATCTTATCTTTAGTGCTAGATATTTCAAATGCAAATATTGCATTGGATTCATGCATTTTTAGGGTAAAAGTTATGGTATAAGCCAGCTCTAAATTTTATATGAGCATTTTAATATTTACTGTTTGAGTCATTAAGAAGGTAAATATTGGTATTTCCCTTTCAATAATACCCCATACATTAACCCATGTAATATATAATCTGCAAAACAACTTTGAGAGATGTGTATTGTCATTATTTCCATTTACCCTGGATTTTTGCCAGTGATTATATTTAAAAATGGGATGGAAGCAGAATTCTGTTTCTGTACGCATTCTTGGAAGATGTTTAAATTAAAATTTATTAGCAATAAATAAAAACATTTACCCTTATATTTAAAAAAATATGAGCAAATATAGAAAGGGGAAGAATTGACTCAATTTTTATTCTGAAAATATGAATATGTGGCTAACTTCCCATGTTGTTGGAAGAAAATGGTATAGAACTTCATATTTTTAAAGACACTAACCATTTCCTTTGACTATCTTTGACTAATCTCCCATAGAATCCTTCTTGCTCTTCAGTCTTTCTGTTGAACTGGCCAAAAAGTTCATGCAGGTTTTTCTGTAAGAATCAGATCTTTATTTATCTTAGACTGGGTAAAAGTAGACTCTTTTATTTTCTTATTTTTGTCACCATGTTGTACATTATAACCCTAGAACTTATTTTTCTTATACCAGGGAGTTTGTACCTTTTGACCACCTTCACCCATTTCACCCACCCTATCAACCCCCAACTCTGGGAACCACCAATCTGTTCTCCTTTCTATGAGTTCAGTTTTTTAGATTTCAAACATAAGCGAAATCATACAGTATTTGTCTTTCTCTATAAACTCTTTAAAGTTCCTTGAATTAGTGTTACCAAGGGACCCTTTCCTTCCAATTATATATGCTGCTTTTAAGATCACTATTTGGAAATATTATATATGTATAGAGAAGAATTAATTATATACAACTCAGTTGGAAAGATGCAAATTCATAAAAACAAAATACCACTGAAAGCTCTATTTTAGACCTTAATTTTAGTTAATTCAAAACCTACTATAATATCAGTAATTTAATAATTCTTTTCTATTATTAAAACACATATAGCAACATGCTGTGAATGGTATTAACGCTAAAGGTAGTGAAAAAAATCTTGTATTTTTAACTGTTAGAAGAGAAAAAACAGAAAAAAAGAACAGCTTGAGACTCAAAGTGGTAATGTTTTAAAGTTTCCATATAAACCAAAAATCTTATTATCCACTTAATAAAATGAAGGCTCAGAAGTCCAGTCTATTAAGCTATAGTTCTAAGGTAAATGTTCCCTAGATGAACTTGATTCATCCTATATGCATTCTCATCCCTAGTCATAAGTCAGAGCTTTTTGAGACTACTCTTTCAGACCAGCAAGTACTATTTAGTGCACTGAAGCAGTAACTTAATACTATCCTGGTGACCTGTAACAGCTGATACAGTTTCCAAAGGTAGTTAACTTCCAAACAGGCAGTACTTTACTATTTAATATGTACTGCTTCAGTAGACTAGATAATACCTTGATAGCCAAAAAGATCTAATGCTACTTCCAAAATTTGGTGGGGAGGGGTTGGTGGTAGACAGGAATACAGTAATAGTGTTTTCCTATACTATGTATGTTAGAAGGCATAACATACTTTTACCCTGATCACAGCAGCAAGAATATAAAATGCTTTGAAACAGTTTAAACTCATTTTATATGAACTAAGAGCATGATAATATCAATGTTAGTTTTAGAAAAAATAAATGTTTGTTCATTAATTTAAAATGCAATGTGAAACCTACATCCTATTTTAAAGATAAAGTTATAGGCTTCAAGTTTCAATTCGGGGTGATGTATAATTTCTAAATTCATCCTTTTTCTCACTTCTGTGTTACCGAATATATGCTTTTCAGTTTTTACTAGTAATGTTTATTAACAAAGACAACTTTACAATAACAGTGCTTGGAAAAGATTTTACTGTAGTTTTGTGTATTCAAACTAAGATCTAATGTACCTCAGTTAACCATGATTTACATTAATACTTGAAATAATTTTACAATTTTTAATAAAATAACTTTCTAACTAGTTTCTATAACTCAAATATACTTAAGCTTGAGGCCAGAAACTAATGCTCAAATTCATTAGGACTTCTTTCCGAATTCCTGCAGCAAGGTCTCAGATAGTCCCCTGAATCACTCTCCTTAAACCCAGCGCAAACTTCAATTTGTCTGTAAACTTAGTTATGGTTTATTTGAGTTCTAAAGTCATACTGTTCCAATATATTTAATACTCTTCCTTTCTCCCATCCCTTGAAATACCTCTCCCATAGCCCTTCCAATCATATCTATTCAAACACAATTCTAAATATTTAAATATCGAGATATAAGAATCATGGGTCTCAGTGTTTGGGGAAATTGGGACTTTGCATGCATGTATGAGTATTTTAGAAGCTGTCCATGAAGTGCTTGGAACCCCAAAGCAAGACAATTTGTTTATTGTGATTCTTTCAATACCATCGTCCACAAATTTTTCAAAGGGGTCTTTACTTCTCAACATTGCTCATTCCCACAGAGTAGCATTACCAGTGGTACAATGGCAATTACAAAAGTAATGTACTAGAGAAAGATTCTGAAATAGGTTTCTTTACAGCAGTGATTTTACAATAGAAGTGGACAAGAGGTGGGGTATATTAGGGGCATTCAATTAGAGGCTGTGGACTCTCTCTCTGCCAAAAAAATAGAGAGATGCACTTATAAACTCTGGTTCATAAACTAGTTCAAATGATTTGTCAAATCCAAAACCAAATATGGATTGTCTAGGGGCTTCCCAGCCTTGTTTTAACCAATCTGTCTTACTCTCATCACTCTCTTTAGTCTGACAAATTAAGCTTGATTGAAAGAAAGGTTGCTCAAATATTTTAAATGGCTCAAAAGAGATCAATTTCCACTTTCCTTTAATTATATTGACAACAGTTTACAACCAAAAGTCTTAAATCTTGTAGCAGTGTCCTGAAGAAAGTAGGAATTCAACCATTATTTTCTGAGTGAATAACAAATGACTAAGGGGAATAAGCTATTTGATAATATCAAATTTCTTAAAGAGTAAAAAAATGCTTACGAAAAACTACAATTCTGCAGCCTGTGGACCAAAAACCACAGTTACAGAAAGATAGACAAGATGAAAAGGCAGAGGGCTATGTATCAGATGAAGGAACAAGAAAAAAACCCAGAAAAACAACTAAATGAAGTGGAGATAGGCAACCTTCCAGAAAAAGAATTCAGAATAATGATAGTGATGATGATCCAGTACCTCGGAATAAGAATGGAGGCAAAGATTGAGAAGATGCAAGAAATGATTAACAAAGACCTAGAAGAATTAAAGAACAAACAAACAGAGATGACCAATACAATAACTGAAATGAAAACTACACTAGAAGGAATCAATAGCAGAATAACTGAGGCAGAAGAACAGATAAGTGACCTGGAAGACAGAATGGTGGAATTCACTGCTGTGGAACAGACTAAAGAAAAAAGAATGAAAAGAAATGAGGACAGCCTAAGAGACCTCTGGGACAACATTAAACGCAACAACATTCGCATTATAGGGGTCCCAGAAGGAGAAGAGAGAGACAAAGGACCAGAGAAAATATTTGAAGAGATTATAGTCAAAAACTTCCCTAACATGGGAAAGGAAATAGCCACCCAAGTCCAGGAAGCGCAGAGAGTCCCATACAGGATAAACCCAAGGAGAAACACGCTGAGACACATAGTAATCAAAGTGGCAAAAATTAAAGACAAAGAAAAATTATTGAAAGCAGCAAGGGAAAAATGACAAATAACATACAAGGGAACTCCCATAAGGTTAACAGCTGATTTCTCAGCAGAAACTCTGCAAGCCAGAAGGGAGTGGCATGATATACTTAAAGTGATGAAAGGGAAGAACCTACAACAAAGATTACTCTACCCGGCAAGGATCTCATTTAGATTTGATGGAGAAGTCAAAAGCTTTACAGACAAGCAAAAGCTAAGAGAATTCAGCACCACCAAACCAGCTCTACAACAAATGCTAAAGGAACTTCTCTAAGTGGGAAACACAAGAGAAGAAAAGGACCTACAAAAACAAACCCAAAACAATTAAGAAAATGGTCATAGGAACATACATATCGATAATTACCTTAAACGTGAATGGATTAAATGCCCCAACCAAAAGACATAGACTGGCTGAATGGATACAAAAACAAGACCCATATATATGCTGTCTACAAGAGACGCACTTTAGACCTAGGGACACATACAGACTGAAAGTGAGGGGATGGAAAAAGATATTCCATGCAAATGGAAATCAAAAGAAAGCTGGAGTAGCTATACTCATATCAGATAAAATAGACTTTAAAATAAAGAATGTTACAAGAGACAAGGAAGGACACTACATAATGAACCAGGGATCAATCCAAGAAGAAGATATAACAATTATAAATATATATGCACCCAACATAGGAGCACCTCAATACATAAGGCAACTGCTAACAGCTATAAAAGAGGAAATCGACAGTAACACAATAATAGTGGGGGACTTTAACACCTCACTTACACCAATGGACAGATCATCCAAAATGAAAATAAATAAGGAAACAGAAGCTTTAAATGACACAATAGACCAGATAGATTTAATTGATATATATAGGACATTCCATCCAAAAACAGCAGATTACACGTTCTTCTCAAGTGCGCACGGAACATTCTCCAGGATAGATCACATCTTGGGTCACAAATCAAGCCTCAGTAAATTTAAGAAAATTGATATCATATCAAGCATCTTTTCTGACCACAATGCTATGAGATTAGAAATGAATTACATGGAAAAAAACGTAAAAAAGACAAACACATGGAGGCTAAACAATACGTTACTAAATAACCAAGAGATCACTGAAGAAATCAAAGAGGAAATCAAAAAATACCTAGAGACTAATGACAATGAAAACTCGATGACCCAAAACCTATGGGATGCAGCAAAAGCAGTTCTAAGAGGGAAGTTTATAGCTATACAAGCCTACCTAAAGAAACAAGAAAAATCTCAAGTAAACAATCTAACCTTACACCTAAAGAAACTAGAGAAAGAAGAACAAACAAAACCCAAAGTTAGCAGAAGGAAAGAAATCATAAAGATCAGAGCAAAAATAAATGAAATAGAAAAAAGGAAAACAATAGCAAAGATCAATAAAACTAAAAGTTGGTTCTTTGAGAAGATAAACAAAATTGATAAGCCATTAGCCAGACTCATCAAGAAAAAGAGGGAGAGGACTCAAATCAATAAAATCAGAAATGAAAAAGGAGAAGTTACAACAGACACCGCAGAAATACAAAGCATCCTAAGAGACTACTACAAGCAACTTTATGCCAATAAAATGGACAACCTGGAAGAAATGGACAAATTTTTAGAAAGGTATAGCCTTCCAAGACTGAACCAGGAAGAAACAGAAAACATGAACACACCAATCACAAGTAATGAAATTGAAACTGTGATTAAAAATCTTCCAACAGGGCTTCCCTGGTGGCGCAGTGGTTGAGAATCTGCCTGCCAATGCAGGGCACACGGGTTCGAGCCCTGGTCTGGGAAGATCCCACGAGCCGCGGAGCAACTAGGCCTGTGAGCCACAATTGCTGAGCCTGCGCGTCTGGAGCCTGTGCTCCGCAACAAGAGAGGCCGTGATAGTGAGAGGCCCGCGCACTGCGATGAAGAGTGGTCCCCACTTGCCTCAACTGGAGAGAGCCCTCGCACCGAAACGAAGACCCAACACAGCCATAAATAAATAAATTAATTAATTAATTTAAAAAAAAAAGGGGTATAATATCTCTTTAAAAAAAAAAAAAAAATCTTCCAACAAACAAAAGTCCAGGACCAGATGGCCTCACAGGTGAATTCTATCAAACATTTAGAGAAGAGCTAACACCCATCCTTCTCAAACTCTTCCAAAAAATTGCAGAGGAAGGAACACTCCCAAACTCATTCTATGAGGCCACCATCAC
Source organism: Balaenoptera borealis (assembly GCF_965194805.1). Classification (NCBI taxonomy): domain Eukaryota; kingdom Metazoa; phylum Chordata; class Mammalia; order Artiodactyla; family Balaenopteridae; genus Balaenoptera; species Balaenoptera borealis. Next base: position 44,763,215 of record NC_138862.1, read on the forward strand.
CCTGATACCAAAACCAAAGACACTACAAAAAAAGAAAATTACAGACCAATATCACTGATGAATATAGATGCAAAAATCCTCAACAAAATACTAGCAAACAGAATCCAACAACACATTAAATGGATCATACACCACGATCAAGTGGGATTTATCCCAGGGATGCAAGGATTCTTCAATATATGCAAATCAATCAATGTGATACACCATATTATCAAATTGAAGAATAAAAACCATATGATCATCTCAATAGATGCAGAAAAAGCTTTTGACAAAATTCAACACCCATTTATGATAAAAACTCTCCAGAAAGTGGGCATAGAGGGAACCTACCTCAACATAATAAAGGCCATATATGACAAACCCAGAGCAAACATCATTCTCAATGGTGAAAAACTGAAAGCATTTCCTCTAAGATCAGGAACGAGACAAGGATGTCCACTCTCACCACTATTATTCAACGTAGTTTTGGAAGTCCTAGCAGTGGCAATCAGAGAAGAAAAAGAAATAAAAGGAATACAAATTGGAAAGAAGAAGTAAAACTGTCACTGTTTGCAGATGACATGATACTATACATAGAGAATCCTAAAACTGCCACCAGAAAACTGCTAGAGCTAATTAATGAATATGGTAAACTTGCAGGATACAAAATTAATGCACAGAAATCTCTTGCATTCCTATACACTAATGATGAAAAATCTGAAAGAGAAATTATGGAAACACTCCCATTTACCATTGCAACATAAAGAATAAAATACCTAGGAATAAACCTACTTAGGGAGACAAAAGATCTGTATGCAGAAAACTATAAGACACTGATGAAGGAAATTAAAGATGATACCAACAGATGGAGAGATATACCATGTTCTTGGATTGGAAGAATCAACATTGTGAAAATGAGTATACTACCCAAAGCAATCTACAGATTCAATGCAATCCCTATCAAATTACCAATGGCATTTTTTACAGAGCTAGAACAAATCATCTTAAAATTTGTATGGAGACACAAAAGACCCCAAGTAGCCAAAGCAGTCTTGAGGGAAAAAAATGGAGCTGGAGGAATCAGACTCCCTTACTTCAGACTATACTACAAAGCTACAGTAATCAAGACAATATGGTACTGGCACAAAAACAGAAACATAGATCAATGGAACAAGATAGAAAGCCCAGAGATTAACCCACACACCTATGGTCAACTAATCTATGACAAAGGAGGCAAAGATATACAATGGAGAAAAGACAGTCTCTTCAATAAGTGGTGCTGGGAAAACTGGGCAGCTACATGTAAAAGAATGAAATTAGAATACTCCCTAACACCATACACAAAAATAAACTCAAAATGGATTAGAGACCTAAATATAAGACTGGACACTATAAAACTCTTAGAGGAAAACATAGGAAGAACACTCTTTGACATAAATCACAGCAAGATCTTTTTTGATCCACCTCCTAGAGTAATGGAAATAAAAACAAAAATAAACAAGTGGGACCTAATGAAACTTCAAAGCTTTTGCACAGCAAAGGAAACCATAAACAAGACGAAAAGACAACCCTCAGAATGGGAGAAAATATTTGCAAATGAATCAACGGACAAAGGATTAATCTCCAAAATATATAAACAGCTCATTCAGCTCAATATTAAAGAAACAAACACCCCAATCCAAAAATGGGCAGAAGACCTAAATAGACATTTCTCCAAAGAAGACATACAGACGGCCACGAAGCACATGGAAAGATGCTCAACATCACTAATTATTAGAGAAATGCAAATCAAAACTACAATGAGGTATCACCTCACACCAGTTAGAATGGGCATCATCAGAAAATCTACAAACAACAAATGCTGGAGAGGGTGTGGAGAAAAGGGAACCCTCTTGCACTGTTGGTGGGAACGTAATTTGATACAGCCACTATGGAGAACAATATGGAGGTTCCTTAAAAAACTAAAAATAGAATTACCATATGACCCAGCAATCCCACTACTGGCATATACCCAGAGAAAACCGTAATTCAAAAAGACACATGCACCCGAATGGTCATTGCAGCACTATTTACAATAGCCAGGTCATGGAAGCAACCTAAATGCCCATCGACAGACGAATGGATAAAGAAGTAGTGGTACATATATACAATGGAATATTACTCAGCCATAAAAGGGAACGAAATTGAGTCATTTGTTGAGACGTGGATGGATCTAGAGACTGTCATACAGAGTGAAGTAAGTCAGAAAGAGAAAAACAAATATCATATATTAATGCATGTATGTGGAACCTAGAAAAATGGTACAGATGAGCTGGTTTGCAGGGCAGAAGTTGAGACACAGATGTAGAGAATGGACATATGGACACCAAGGGGGGAAAACTGCGGTGGGGTGGGGATGGTGGTGTGCTGAATTGGGCGATTGGGATTAACATGTATACACTGATGTGTATAAAATTGATGCCTAATAAGAACCTGCAGTATAAAAAAACAAAGAAACAAAACAACTAATACTAAACTTTCATTGGGTTATTTGTATGGAAATATGTTAATATAAATGTTTCAGACATTACATGAAATTTCTAAAAATCTTATATTTGTATTTGTATGGAAATATGTATGGAAATATGTTAATATAAATGTTTCAGATATTAAAAAAAAAAAAAAGACACATGCACCCCAATGTTCACTGCAGCACTATTTGCAATAGCCAGGTAATGGAAGCAACCTACATGCCCACTGACAGACGAATGGATAAAGAAGATGTGGTACATATATACAATGGAATATTACTCAGCCATAAAATGGAACGAAATTGGGTCATTTGTAGAGACGTGGATGCATCTAGAGACTGTCATACAGAGTGAAGTAAGTCAGAAAGACAAAAACAAATATCGTATGTTAGCACATATACGTGGAACCTAGAAAAATGGTACAGATGAACCAGTTTGCCGGGCAGAAATTGAGACACAGATGTACAGAACAAACGTATGGACACCAAGGGGGGAAAGCAGTGGGGGGGTGCAGGTGGTGGTGTGATGAATTGGGCAATTGGGATTGACATGTATACACTGATGTGTATAAAACTGATCATTAATAAGGACCTGCTGTATAAAAAAATAAAATAAAAAATGCTTTGTTTTATATATGCCTTGTTTCTTTTGCATGGCTATATAAAAGCAGATAAATTATTTTAAAATGAAAACTTCCTGGTTTGAAGGAAGAAGTGGGGAGTAACCAATAACTGACATGTTTATAAAATAAACTAGGAAAACTTGGTTCAATTTGTCACATATTAGTAACAATATTATAAATAAACCTCAAGTTCCTTGCTAAAAATTGTCCTTCCAAGCTATCTATATGAAAAGTATATTAATAGCAGAAACAATCTATGATATCTCTTCCAGCTTTAAAGTAGTATGAAACAGATGTCAGATTCTCAGCATTAAATGGATGCTAACATATATATTTTTAGGGTGATTATTTTGATGCCCTTCCAAAGTACTGTCAACAGTCTTAAGTTGGCCATATTTTTTGCTATTCTAGCATCTGATAGCACAAAATGTCTGTTGAGATTGAAGGATGGAGTTCTGTGTGTGTGTATATATATGAGTGTGCAATTCAACTCTGCATCTAAAATGCTGCCTCAAATGTGTAGACAGTACGTACTCCAGAGCTTAACATTCCAAGAGGGCTTTTTGTAGTGTTAGAAGTTGTAGCATATCTTCGGCATGTGAACTTTCAAAATAAACGGGCTGGCTTATCAACCTTAACACAGAAGCTGAACAGCTTCCTGTTATTCACTCAGGTAATGAACCAACACAATAGGTAGTCCTCCCCTGGGCAGAGCTAGGTTTGCATCTTAGCCTTTTTTTCCCTTAAACTTTAAAATATATTAAATCAGCTGCAATGTAGCAATATGAGCTTCTAACATATCCATAAATGAAATCTCCAGATGAGCCTCTCATAGGCAAATAAGCAGCCATAACATCTTGTAAATTCTCCCTCTGAAATCACAGAGAAGAAACTCGATATACTCACCAATGACCCTTATCAAATAGCAACTTTGTGGAATGCTCTTTGCCTTTATAGTCTCTCTGGAGGTTACTAACTCTAATGGGAAGGCAATGTACCATTAGCTATTATTCTTGCCAGCAGGGAAAGCTGAAGAAAGATGCATCCATTAATTCTGTGCTCTCATTGCAGGGTATGAGATCCCAATGGAAGTATCTTTACTTCCCTTTGAAAATAATTGTAATTTTTGCTACTTATTTATAGCAGAGGGTTAGATCCCTGCTCCTAGACATTTTATGACTCTTAAATCATCAATGTGAATGATAGTTCATTATATTTTTTTCTCCCAAAGTTAATCTTACAATATTCTTTAGATATTAATTTTATGAAAAATAGAGGCCTTATCAACTTTTCCTGAAACGGCAAGGCAGATTTCATACTGTTTCTGAAATCACCATGTCTGGTAAAATGAATAATACTATGTTAAGGGGGTGAGAAGGAGAAGAGTTTTACTAAACAGTGTTTTGGGTAATAGTGGATAATAAATATGTTAAGCTTTTTGCCTCTCAAGTGGAAAATTAATTAATGAGGCATCTTAGGCAATTGCAAGTAACAGAGACATGACTATATTGGAATAAACACAAAATGGTTTAATTTTCTTGTTTAATAAGAAGACTGAGGTAGGCAGTTGGTGATAGTGGTTTAGATGCTCAAAAATGCCAGGCTTGGGATCTTAAAAATCCTTATGTTCTTTTTCTCATAGTGTCAAAATTAATGCTAAGTCCAGCCATCACAATCTATTCTAGATTGGCAGGAAAAGGAGGAAAAGACTAAGTTGACTCTCTTAAAGGAACTTTCCCTTAATCCCCATCCCAAAACTTTTCCTTGTATATTTCATGAATTATTTTAATTTGGAATGGAGTTGTCACTATGTAACTGAGTGGATGCTACACCACAAAATGTAGTTTTGTTAATAAGGAAGAAAAATAGAATGGATATTGGATAAGCAATTACGAGTCTATTCCAAAAGGACTAGATTTTTTTTACTAGATTAGAAGACACAAAATTGAATTTCTATTTTGACTACTTATAATAATAAGGATCATAGCTAAAATGTGTTAAATATTATCTACTTGAAAATAGGTAATGTTCAGGTTATAGAAATTATTTCATTTACTCTTTGTAACAATCCTGGGAACTAGGTATGCTGCAGATACAGAGCTTGGTTTCTCTGACTCACAGTCCTGTAGGGTAATTTTTTAAAAATATTTAAGCATTTCTGTTTTTCTTTTTTTTAACTTTTTATTTTATATTGGAGTACAGTTGATTAACGATGTTGTGTTAGTTTCAGGTGTACAACAAAGTGATTCAGTTATACATATACATGTATCTATTCTTTTTCAAATTCTTTTCCCAAGTAGGTTGTTACAGAATATTGAACAGAGTTCCCTGTGCTATATAGTAGGTCCTTGGGATTGACGTGTACACACTGCTGTATTTAAAATGGGTACATTTTGTATTATCAAAAAAAATAATATTTGCCTTGTTTAACAAAATAATATTTCTAAACTAAAGATTCCTGTAAGTTGTATCATTAAAATACATATGTGCTGAGGACAAAATTGCATTGTATTGTCTTTTTTCCTAGTTATGGAAACAAATTAAAGCAGATTATGAGCCCAGTTATGTTTGTATTTTTTGAGACAGTGCCACAACTGTTAACCCCACTTCAGGTCTCCAGGATCAGCTCTTTGGATGAGGGACTGTTTCTCTGTGCTAATAATTTTTCTCAATTTCACCCATAGCCCTTGGAATGTTCCTAAAATGGTCACCCTATAATTTCTACATACAGAGAAACTTTCCTAGTGGTACAGACATACATTGTCCATTGGCTGCTCAAATGTGATTCATTATAATTGAATGGTTTTTCATATGTTTCTATATGAAATCATTTTCATCTTTTGACATTTTTAATGTAAGATTATTTATTTGTTTATTATGTATCCCTCAAATATTTTTTAAAAGTGGGGTTAAAATTATAATAAAATTTGCATACTGTAAATATACTACTTGAAATATGGAATTGGAATAAAAATTAAATTAAAACAAACTAAAAACTTAAGTTTTATTGCCATGACAAAAATGGAACCAAAGAGTCTAAAGTAAAGGAAACCTAATAATTCATTGCGAAGAAGAAAAAATATTTTTAATTTCCTTGAAACTAATATTTAAAGATTTTTCTTATCAATTTTTATAAAAGAGAAAACCATTATGGGCACGTCTTCAAGAAAGATTTGACTGAAAATATGTATATAGACTCAAACAAATTACATTACTCTCTAAAATGTTCCATATGTCATGAACATGAATTGTGTACTTTTATTTGAATAGTGTATCATATTTGTGACTGGAGAATAAAACTTAACTGCCATTAAAAACTTACAAAATACCAATGAGAGTTGATACACTGATTTATAATGCTAACTTATATCTATTATTTTAATCTCTTAAAGTTGTATTATTTTTTATAGTAGTCTACTTTTCAGAACTGGTGGTAAAGAAATGTTATTTAAATAATATATTGACATGGAGGCTTGCTATTGAAAGAAGAGGACTATGTCACAAACTACTCAAAAGAGGTAATTTTTAAAATATCATCATACTCTAATATAGATTTTTTTCTATAATGTGATATTAAATCCTAGCGAGGAAAAAGAATAATACATTCTATTATGATGGGGAGGGAAGTATTTTCACCTATTTGAACACTTATTTCATTTCAGTTTTGTATGAACAGGTTGATCCACAATATTACAATATTATTAAGCATAACTTTGAATACAAAGGGTTTGTAGCTAAAATGTGGATTATTTATTATTATTGTACATCTATATTCAAAGTTATGTTTATGTGTGCTGTGATTTCTCAAAATTTTTGTAATTTTTTCCTAAAAGAGTGATTTATAAGCTGACATATACACACTTCAGGGAAGAGTTTTTTTTCTTCCAATGCATTGAATATACAGTAAAATATTATAATATTTTCCCAAAGCACTTTGCAAATAAATTGTAAGCAGAAAACATTATTAAATTGGAAAAGATGTATGCCTGTGCATTAGGCTAGACCTATTATCTTTCATCTTAGAACCTTATAAACAGTTTCATATTGTAAGAGTACATAATGAATTATGCAAGTTGCACTCTTTCTGACAGGTATTCTTAAATTTAAATGTCTTATAAAATTGCTTAAACTTTCTCTTATTATCTTCTATAGACTGCTTCTTGAACAAGTATTTTTTTTCTGTTTGTATTCACTAAAGCTATCTATAGTCTCTTTGTGGATTGAGAACTGGTAGTCAAAGCACTTCACAGTCTAAGCCAGTTATTTGTTATGTGACCTTTAAAATCCATTCATCTTCCATGTATTTTGGACCCTCCATCAAATATGGATATTGATATGTTCCCATTTATAGGCAATGTTGAGTAACTATAGAAATTTATAATAGAATAATTTATTCATTTATCCATTCAGCAGTTTATTAAGCACTAATACCGAACCCCATACATCTAGTCACTGTAATACTCACGTATAAAACACTTGTCCAATGCCAAGTTAAACCTCATGCTCACACCCAATGCAAAAAAACAGCAAAGAAATTACAAATAAGTGAAATAGATCATCAGAGGACACAAAATGGATGCCTAATAGCTACAAACTTAAACTCACATAATTTTAAAATAGAGTTCCACTCAGTGCTTCCTTTCATTGAGGATGTTTATAATATTTATATGATTTTTTTAATCTAACTCGTTATCTGGATTCCAAGGATTATACATCAGATTATAAATAAGCATTTGCAAGGACCTATGGAAATGGGCATATGGTATCTAAATTACAAATGATATATCTCATGTGGCTGCTGGAGTCAATGAAGACACAGAAAGTGACAGCTGATACCCTGACAACAAGGAAGGAGTGAAGACTAAAACAGAATGTAGGTTGAAAACAATAGCATTTCTAATGGCAATTTAGTGTATCAACAGATGTCACATTTAAACCTAATAATAACTCTAAAGAGTAAACACATATTCAGTGCTGGACTGAAATATGTGGAACACTTGAGAGATTAATTGTGTGGCTCTGGATTCAAGTTATATTCCTTCAATATGTTTATAATATTTATTTAATGGTGGCAAAAAAGAATACATGTTTTACTCAATTCAAATTACATACTTTTGTCTTATATTTTAAGTAAATACTTATTATAGTATTTGCTATGTGATTTTTTTCCCCTATGTGGGAAACATTTTTTAACCTGTAAAAAATTTAGGGAACAAAACAAATCATTACCATTAACTAGCACCATTATATGTATTCATTGGTCTTAAACTGAATTCTGATTTCAGATGAGTACTTGTTAGCAGTTGTTCCCACTTTCATTAGCCCAACCTACAAATTAAGTCATTCTGTTAAAAAAAAATCAGCAGAGATATTTACCACCTTTGAATTTTTTCTTCTTTTTGATACACTGTCTGAATCTGTAGGAATTTGATCAATGTGCATTCAGTCATTAACACAGGGGTTTCTATGAGCAAATCTCAGTTGACTGGCACCAAAACACCAGTATGTTTGCAATAATATTTTAAATCCATGCCCTGGGCATCTGCCTTTCTGGCTAATTCCTTAAGCTCATTTAACACTGAATGACTCAGATAAGGAAATGTCTCCTAATGGCAAAGTACATGAGGTTCACAGCTGGACATCTAGGCATAAACGCAGGCAGAGCAATACTTAGTAACTTGGCGACTAACATTGGGAAAGTATAAGGAATGTGTAACAAAAGGCCTTTAGGAGCTCAGTTTCTTAATTGATAAAATGAATAATAATAGTAGTATCCACTTTAGAAATAATTGTAAGAAGTATATCAGATGTGAACAGAAAATATACTTATATTCAAAAAGAAGTCAGGGCTTCCCTGGTGGCGCAGTGGTTGAGAATATGCCTGCCAATGCAGGGGACACGGGTTCGAGCCCTGGTCTGGGAAGATCCCACATGCCGCGGAGCAACTGGGCCCCTGAGCCACGACTACTGAGCCCGCACGTCTGGAGCCTGTGCTCCGCAACAAGAGAGGCTGCGATAGTGAGAGGCCCGTGCACTGCGATGAAGAGTGGGCCCCCCTCGCCGCAACTAGAGAAAGCCCTCGCACAGAAACGAAGACCCAACACAGCCAAAAATAAATAAATAAATATAAATAAATAAATAAATTTATTAAAAAAAAAAAGCAGTCAAACTATGTTCAGTATTTTCTGTGAATAAATTTGAATAGTAATGATAATATTTTAATAAATACCCTAGAATATATAATATTGTGTTTAAAGACATTTTCCTATCATTTGGAAAATTTAGAATATTTCTTTGGTTATAGTAGAATCTTAAGCAATAAATTGCCTCTGTCCTTTAAAATTCTGGAAAAAAAAAAAACTATGCGTGCATTAAAATATATAAGCACATGGAACTAAATCTTCTCAATTCTAATTGTGGAATTTAAATATTAAAAAACACATTTTATGGTCAGCTTTGATGACTGGATAAGTCTTCATGAAGGAAATGAATCTTGAGTCAACTTCTGAAACAGAGAGTCTTAAATTTTAGTGTATAAAAGAATCAACAGGGAAGCTTGATAAGAATCAGTACTTCCTATGAGTAGGCCTGGGATAGAGAGCAGAAATTGAATTTTCTAAAAGCATTACAGAAGATTCTGAAGCAGCCGAATATCTGTCCACACTTTGGGAAACACCGTTCTAAAAGATAAGTAAAATTTACAAAGAACAATGTAACGCACGATGCACAGGAGGCAGGCATAAAATAATGTTAAACATTTTAAATGTAATAGTAACTCAAGGGTAGAGAAAGGTTTTAATAGATGTTTCACAGCTTATGTTGGTTAGATTTGGAGTGTCCTAAATGCCAGTCTGAGGAACTTGAACTTAATTCTGTAGCTGATGGAGAGCTACTTTATTTCATAAGGGAATTGCGAAGACTTAGTTTAAAATTAAACATGTAGTTTAAAATTAAATTGTTAGTACTTCTTTGTCTGGGTATGGAAGAATAAGAGTGAAGTTAGGAAGATACGTTAGGAAACCAGGACAGTAACAAATGGAGGAATGGACTCCTGGTCTTCTTCATTGGTTAAGGGTAAAGAGAAACAAAATACATCATTGTGGTTGTAGCGGTGACCAAAATTGATAAGATTTTAGATATAGATGTTAAAAAAACAAGAAAGAAAAACAAGGAGATAGATACCTTGAGATTTAGAGTTCAAAAATTGATTGTATTGCTTATCAGAGGAAAAAAATGGGTCCAGTTACATGAAGAAGATGGTTGTTTTAGACATATTTTTATTTCCAAGTGGAGTAATGTCATAAGAATTATGAGATGTACTTTTATAGTTTAGAAATCGATTAAGATTAAAAACAGGGTTAAACGTAATTTCCATAAAATAATAATTAAAAATCAAGATGAAATGTTGGTTTTAAAAGCATAAATTGACTTCTTTATATCTATCTTTTCTGCTTCAGATTAATCTTGTTTTCCCTGTGAAAAGCAGTCTATCTGTTAGAGAGAGAGAAGAAGAAGAGAGAGAAGACAAGTCTTTACCTTTCTCCACCCACTGTGGAGCACTGTGCCCCCAAGAAGGAATCTTGTCTCCACACCACCCTGGAAGCCCATAGGCAGCCAAGTAGAGCCCTGGAATAAACTAGCCATAGTCACTGAGTGCTGGATGTCACTGTATACATCTGCTGTTTATGAATGCTTAGCTTCCACTCACCCAACTTCTGGAACCAGCACCATTTTTACTTTGGAAAAACATCCCTCTCTGAGTTTCAGTCCATGAGACTTCAATCTACCAGATACCTCTGCTCAACTTGTTCACACATAACTCAGGCCAGACCAATTAATGCAATTTATTTTTCAGTCACAATGACTAATCCACACAAAAAATGCTCTCTTAAGACTCTAGAAGAGAATGCATTCCACGTTTCATTCAGCTTCTGAAAACTGCCAGCATTCTGTGGCTTGTGGCTGCCTCACTCTAATCCCTGCCTCTGTGGTCTCATTGCCTCCTCTTCCACTTACATTTCCCTCTACCTCCCTCTTATAAGGATATTTATGAATTCATTTAGGACCCATCTACATTACCCAGGATAATCTTCATATTTCATAATCCTTAATCATATCATATAAAGTAACATTCACAAATTCCAGAGATTAGAACATGCACATTTGGGGATGCCATTATTCAGACTATCACAGTGACCATTTTCCAGGATTTTACATTAAAATGTTTGGATAGTTGGGTCATTTTTGTGTATGTGCTTGGAATGATTGAAAGATAGAATGAAGTTTTATTGCTTATATCTAACCTGCCACTGCCAGAAGAGAGAAAAGGAATACAATCTATCTATTAAATGAGGGAAAGGAGAGACCAAGCCTGAAACCTGGTAACATCATTTTAGTACCTACACTCAGCCCTGCCTAATGTAAACTCTACTCTCTGGACTTTTCAGGATAAGATTCCCTGAATTCCTTAGATTGTTATTGTTGCCACTGCTGTTGTTTAAACCAGTTTCAACTGGAACTTAAACATAGATGTCTCACTACTCTTTCTCTGTTTTCAAACAAATGTTCCCAGGTTTTATTTTCTGAGGATCAGTGTATTTAACCTATACTTAATGTAATACAAAAAGAATGTTATATCTACATTTATACTTCCAAACCATAAGTAGTTTAAAATGTTGCCTTTTCTCCCCACTTGTCTCTCTTTAGTAGTCGACTGGCATAACTGGAAACAAAACAAATATGGCTTAATGTATTTTTATTATCTGCTGACTCCTATGCTTAGAAACAAACAAGAATACCGATATTTGCTCTTTACTAAATTCAAGATGCGTGAACCCATACTCCCAGTTCTGAACAATGCAGGCTGCTTGGCTTCACAGCAGGGTCATGCTGTTGAAAAACAATCATGTATAATACTTCATCCTTCTCTACGTTTATACACACTGCTCTACTGCTTAATTTTTGAAAATTTTTCAAATTTTGAAGAGTACATCTTTGTATGACTACTATGACTTATTGATAAGTTGTTAACAGCTGAGTCCCTTGGTACCTCTGGTACCCAGAAAAATAGCCCCCAAAGATGTTCACATCCTAATTCCCAGAATCTGTTAATATGTTACCTTATGTAACAAGGGGACTTTGTGGATGTGATTAAGTTTTTTGACATGGAGAGTTATTCTGTGTTATCCATGTGAACCCAATGTAATCACAAAGGTCCTCATAAGAAGGAGGCAGGAGAATCAGATTCAGAGAGAGACTGGAAGATGAAGAACATGGCCATGAGCCAAGAAACGCAGGCAGCCTCCAGAAGCTGGAAAAGGCAAGGAAACAGATCCTCCCATACAGCCTCCAGAAGAAGTGCAACACAGGTTTCCCTCTCTGATAGTACAGCATTCCCAGGAAACGTTTCGTAAGTCGAAATGGTATAAAGTGAAGAAGCAATTACCTTGGGACACATCTTGTTAACGAATGCACAAAATAGACCAAGATAAAACACAGATGCTCACAGACACAGTTCAGAGCTATGGCAGCTTGATGCTGAGATGCTGAGTCCAGTTCTCCAGGAAGGAGTTTGGTGGGGCCACTCTCACTGCCGGGGATGTGCACTGCCTCTATAAGCGCTCCCCACAAAACAAACTGTAAAGACTATTTCCACTTTTCACCTTTTTTCATAAAAGTAAAAATCCTTTCTGGATTTTTTTTCAGTTGGCAAAAAGAGGTCTTTTGTAAAAGCAGAGTGGCATAAAGTGAACTTTCAAAAAGCAAGGGAGGGCTTCCCTGGTGGCACAGTGGTTAAGAATCTGCCTGTCTACAAAAACAGAAATACAGATCAATGGAACAGGATAGAAAGCCCAGAGATAAACCCATGCACATATGGTCACCTTATATCTTTGATAAAGGAGGCAAGAATATACAATGGAGAAAAGACAGCCTCTTCAATAAATGATGCTGGGAAAACTGGACAGCTACATGGAAAAGAATGAAATTAGAACACTGCCTAACACTGTACACAAAAATAAACTCAAAGTGGATTAAAGACCTAAATGTAAGGCCAGACACTATCAAACTCTTAGAGGAAAACATAGGCAGAACACTCTATGACATAAATCACAGCAAGATCCTTTTTGACCCACCTCCTAGAGAAATGGAAATAAAAACAAATATAAACAAATGGGACCTAATGAAACTTAAAAGCTTTTGCACAGCAGAGGAAACCATAAACAAGACCAAAAGACAACCCTCAGAATGGGAGAAAATATTTGCAAATGAAGCAACTGACAAAGGATTAATCTCCAAAATTTACAAGCAGCTCATGTAGCTCAATATCAAAAAAACAAACAACCCAATCCAAAAATGGGCAGAAAACCTAAATAGACATTTCTCCAAAGAAGATATACAGATTGCCAACAAACACATGAAAGAATGCTCAACATCATTAATCATTAGAGAAATGCAAATCAAAACTACGATGCAATACCATCTCACACCAGTCAGAATGGCCATCATCAAAAAATCTACAAACAATAAATGCTGGAGAGGGTGTGGAGAAAAGAGAAGCCTCATACACTGTTGGTGGGAATGTAGATTGATACAGCCACTATGGAGAACAGTATGGAGGTTCCTTAAAAAACTAAAAATAGAACTACCATACGACCCAGCAATCCCACTACTCGGCATATACCCTGAGAAAACCATAATTCAAAAAGAGTCATGTACCACAATGTTCATTGCAGCTCTATTTACAATAGCCAGGACATGGAAGCAACCTAAGTGTCCATTGACAGCTGAATGGATCAAGAAGATGTGGCACATATATACAATGGAATATTACTCAGCCATAAAAAGAAACGAAATTGAGTTATTTGTAGTGAGGTGGATGGACCTAGAGACTGTCATACAGAGTGAAGTAAGTCAGAAAGAGAAAAACAAATACTGTATGCTAACACATATACATGGAATCTAAAAAAAAAAAAAAAAAAAAAGGTCATGAAGAGCCTAGGGGCAAGATGGGAATAAAGACGCAGACCTACTAGAGAATGGACTTGAGGACACGGGGAAGGGGAAGGGGAAGCTGGGACAAAGTGAAAGAGTGGTAGTGTATACATGGACATATATACACTACCAAATGTAAAATAGATAGCTAGTGGGAAGCAGTCACATAGCACAGGGAGATCAGCTCGGTGCTTTGTGATCAGCTAGAAGGGTAAGATAGGGAGGGTGGGAGGGAGGGAGATGCAAGAGGGAAGAGATATGGGGATATATGTATATGTATAACTGATTCACTTTGTTATAAAGCAGAAACTAACACACCATTGTAAAGCAATTATACTCCAATAAAAATGTTAAAAAAAAAAAAAAAGAATCCGCCTGCCAATGCAGGGGACATGGGTTCGAGTCCTGGTTGGGGAAGATCCCACATGCCGCGGAGCAACTAAGCCCGTGTGCCACACCTACTGAGCCTGCGCTCTAGAGCCCGCAAGCCACAAATACTGAGCCCGCATGCCGCAACTACTGAAGCCCGTGCGGCTAGAGCCAGTGCTCCACAACAAGATAAGCCACCGCAATGAGAAGCCCACACACCGCAAGGAAGAGTAGCCCCCGCTCGCCGCAATTAGAGAAAGCCAGCGAGCAGCAACGAAGACCCAGCGCAGCCAAAAATTAAATAAATAAAATAAATAAATTAAAAAAAAAAAAACAAAACAAGGGATACTTGTACTACCAAAACCTCGGCTTTAGCTCAATAAAGCCCATGCTGACCTCTAGAAGCGTAAGATAATATATTAGTATTGCTTTAAGACACTGGACTTTTAGTAATTTGTTACAACACTAAAAGGAAACTAACACAGTGTCCCCACCCCCTTGCTGCTGCTGGTGCAAATAAGGAGACTAATGTTCATGTGTGCAAACTTTCTTGGAGGATGCCCTTTGATGATTGAAGCTGCCTAGGCTTGTGGTCCTGGGATTTATGTTGCACCCCACCACACTGGTAGCACAACTCTATAGGCAATAACTGACTTGGATGGAGGTATATATGATCCATTGGCCTGTCTCAAGTGTGAGCAGACACAGCAGAACAAATTACATTCCAGAGCTCCCCATGGGATCACCTAGACTTCATCTGAAAACACATTCTAGCATAGTTCCTTTGCCTTCCTTACCCTGCTTCTCTCACTCCTCTGCATGTTTTCTTGAGAGCATGCTCACAACAGATCTCTAGCATCCAATTACCCACTCCAAGCTCTGCTAATGGAGAACCACCTAAAACAAATACAAATTATCTTTTTCTTTCTTAAATAGATAAATGTCTTTTCACAGTTTCTCTTATTCTTTTTTTTTTTTTTTTTAATTTATTTATTTATTTATTTTTGGCTGTGTTGGGTCTTTGTTTCTGTGCGAGGGCTTTCTCTAGTTGTGGCAAGTGGGGGCCACTCTTCATCGCGGTGCACAGGCCTCTCACTATCGCGGCCTCTCTTGTTGCGGAGCACAGGCTCCAGACGCGCAGGCTCAGTAATTGTGGCTCACGGGCCTAGTTGCTCCGCGGCATGTGGGATCTTCCCAGACCAGGGCTCGAACCCGTGTCCCCTGCATTGGCAGGCAGATTCTCAACCACTGCGCCACCAGGGAAGCCCTCTCTTATTCTTATAGCACTTAGAAAGCTAGGTAAGATAAGACATTATTGTGATTTCAACAGGTTCACTAAGTTCAAAAAAGACTAAATAAGTCTCATAAGACTTATTTTCTTTTTCTTCATTTCTAATACAGTCAATTGTATTATCATTTATATATTTAACTATACATTAATTGTTTAATTATTGGTTAGAATAACTACACACTGCCATTATATACCTTTCAAATGTGGAAACTTTGTACATCAACATTAAGAAAATTCATGGATCAAATCTGTCAAATCCTCCTAACTACTGTGACAGTATTTTTTTTTAAACAATGTGACTCCTATTAAAACTACTTAGTAAATGTTTATCCGCTATTGGCCTCAAATTGTTTTATAGAAAAAAATTAACTGACATATCCAGACTTTATATTCGGATTAGTTTAGCATTAATGGAAAAGCACAAATTGTAGTCTTCAAAGCCCAGTGAATTGTAGTCTTCAAAGCCCAGTGAATGTCTTGACTACAAATTGTAGTCTTCAAAGCCCACTTTTAGAAATTATATAATCCCCATTCTTGCAAAATTACTAAAAGTATAGATACTTTAATTCATATCACTTAACATTTTTAAAAAGTAAAACTATACACTTTATTGAAGGACAATGTATTTAGTAGAAAATAATATTTTGTTAACTAAATATTGAATATAGAAATTAAGGCATATTAGAAGTTCTCAATGTGTTGTCCAAAAAATAATGCCCATGTTGCTAGTTCTAGCAGCAAGAAGAAGGAGTAGTAGAATATACTTAATTACTGGATCATTGACACAAATAATTTTGTAGTAGAATATGATTAAATATTTGAAGTAAATCAGAAGATATTACATGTAAAATAAAAGAGTCCACATTTTAACTATATTGCATTAGTGAATAAAGTAGAGGTGACCAATTTTATAATACTTCAAATCTGGATTATTTATCTCACCACATCTAAATTCTGAAGTATTAAGCAAAATGTTTTCCATTGAAATTGTGAACTGTTAGACAAAATAAAATAAGTTATTGTAAGGGGAGGTATTTTGCATTCATTCACACAGAAGCAAGTTTCAGAGTTTGTGTATAATTGTAAAAGGAATAGTACATAGATAACATATTCAGAAACAAGATAGTGAGTGGAATAAAAATGGAGGAAAGATTTCATCAGCTCAAAAATTTTAAATCCCAATAAAATAACGTGACTATATTAAGCCAATTTTATTTTAAACTCTCAACAAATAAGAATAAATAGGAATTATAGGAATTATGTAGAAAATAACTCATGAGTCATGTTCTTTATATTTATAGATGGAAGCAATAATGAATGCTGATAGTTCAGGGTTTTGGGGTTTTGTTTTCATTCCTTCCCTTTCTTTTTTTTTTTCCTTTTTGCCTGGAACTCTCCTTTCTGTCTCCCTGTTTTGAAATCCCAAAAAAGAAAACAACTGTCTCAAAGATAAAACACTTCCAAGATTATATATCATTTTCCATGAAAAAAAAAATTTCCATTAAAAACAGCACTTTAAGTGTATTCAAAAATATAGCAAACCAATGCATAGAAATGTTGAAATTCCCTGACCAGCGGGTACACTTCAAAGGATACTGCCTAATAAACACTGAATTGATAAAATCTGGTAATAACACTGATAATAACCAACTTGAAACATTTTATCTGTATATTTAGAATGCTAATTAGATAAAAGAAGCATGCTTGTGTAGTAAGACCTTTACAATAAAACTATGGCTTCTCTCTCAATCATTTTTAATAATGGTTTCCTTGTTTCTCATTTTTTTCTGTATACTTAAGCACTTTATCGTTTTCCTGCTGGGGACTCAATTATGCTGGCAGTTTTATAAATTCCCTTGTATTTTTAAGGCAGACACATTGTTTATATATGGAAATGACTATCTGAATATATTGTTAGGAGGCTGTCTTAAGTGCCTTCTTATTTATTGTCTGCTTTGGAAAGTGCTTTAATACAGTATTTCTTAAGGATAACTGTTAATGTATGCTTTTTATACTACTTAATTTCTGCTTACATGAAAAGACCATTTGTTTAAATTTTTGGACAAATAATAAGGTTAATTTTTACATAGTATGTATTTTTTACCAGAATACCACCACAACAAAATGGAATGTATAATGCTGATTCAATATCCCCTAGTGTTCAGCTGGTCTGGAGCCTTTAAATAAAAAATGTTCTGTGGAAGGTGGACGTAACAGTACAGATAATGCAGATCCTTAAAATAAGTTCAGTGTGTCTATCTGTGGAGAGTAGAGGGCAAAATTAAAACATTCTAAGTTGGCATTTTGAAAGTCGGTTTTGAAGAGTAGCATTGGGAAATTTCCAACACTGTGAATTAGAAAACTTTTGAAAAATATATTAAAAAAACTGTTGATGTGGCCATCATTTCATGATGTATATAAGTCAAATCATTATGCTGTACACCATAAACTTATACAGTGCTGTATGTCAATTACATCTCAAAACTGGAAGAAAAATAAAATCTTCTATATTTAAAAACAAAAAGAAAGAATACCTCTCAATGTTCATTGTCAGGTAAGTACCTAATTACATATAAAAAGATCCTTTACTCATCACATCTTTATTGAGAATATGCCATGTTCTAGGTAGTGTTTTAGATGCCTAAGTAATAACAGCAGTGGTAGGAATCATACACTTTTCTCTAATGTAGTCTTCACTGTAACAGGGAAAACTAATAATAAGTACAAGAAATAAATAAAATGCATAGTATATTTGTCAATGATAATTGCTAAGAAGACAAAACAAACTATACAGTAATGATATGGGATGGAGGTGGGGTTGAGGGTTTAGATAGGGTGGCCACAGAGACCCTCACTGAGAGTTGACTTTTGAGCAAAGAGAAGACATATGAAAGTGAGTTGGCTAGCCATGGTGATGCTCTGAGAAGATCCTTCCTGTCAGAGAGACTAGCAAATGCAAGCATTTGAGGCAGAAGCCCTACTGGTGTGTCTGGGAACTACAGGGAACCTCAGTGGCTGGAGTAAAGTCAACGCCATCGGAGAAGATTGGCAAGACGGTCAAAGATGTAAAGGGAAGCAGATCATGCAGGACTGAGTTCTGTTAAGGGTTTTTGCTTTAATTTGAGTGATTTGAGAAGCCAGGTGCCCACTTAGTTTTAGCAGACCAGGTCAATTTCAAATTATCCCATGCTGCTAGATCAGTCATTTCTCCTCATTTGTTCCATCTTCCAAAATCATGTTGATATCTTCTGTTCAGTGATGCCTCCTCTAGTGTTCTTCTCTCTTTTAGTATATTTTTATTCCTTTTCTTTCAATTTGTGGCTTGGAGGATTTGGGTATGAGACAGAAATAAAGACAGGTTTAATGGGAAGTCTGTATTTTTAAACAATGGGCAAATCCAATACACATGGTCTGTTCAGTGGATTCAGACAGGCAAATTCTGACCTTTGTACCAGGTTACATTCCTCTATTTGAGCTTTTTTCTTTTCTTACACAAAGTTATTTTTAGGAATAAACTTGAATTCAATTAAAAATATAGATTCTATCTACTATCGCACAGCCTGTTTCTCCAAGCTTGGAAAACTTGAACAATTTTTATTGTTATAGACAAAAACATATACATGCTTAGTTTATATATATAACACCTATCTATAACACTTAGCATAATATAATTACTTAGATAATATTATTTAGTATAATAGCATTACTTACCATAATTACTAAAGTATTGCTTTAGTTGAAAAATACATAACAATTACTTAGTGTAATGTCTGTATATTTACATTTTTACATGTTTCTCTAACCAAGTTAGTAGTTTCAAAAAATCATTCCAGTATGACATAATCTTACATCATTTCTTCTTGGAATAACTACAATAGCAAAAGTACTTGTCAACATGTTATATTAAAATAAAGAGACATAACAGAAAATAGTATAAAACTATGCAGTGACTATGTAGAGTTTATGACACATTTTTAATTCCTTCCTGATCTCTATTTATCTCAGCTACATTCATTGTTGCACCATTCTATTTTCTGGCTGATGTAGAAGACTTCAGGGGTTATTCTTGTTTTCCTCTCAGGCCACAGCATCTTAGCTTTCCAAGAAACACATCTCCTGCCTCTTGCATTGGTGGTTGCTGTCTCACGTGCGGGCACGTTTTGAACTGTTGTGATTTCCTCTTCCAAGACTTCAGTATCTATTTAGTAGTAGCATTTGTCTTGTCAGCTCTTGATTATGATTCACTTTTTAAAACAAGGAAAAGGTAAGCTATTTTGTTGTTCTTGTTATGGCAGTTTTGGTTTAATTTTCTTCTTCAACAGCTTTGCTTGCTCATAAAAAAGACATTATAGTTTTCCACTGACAATTTATTTTTACCTGGAAGTATTCTGCATTCACTTTTTTTCTCATCCTCTGACTGCTAAGACTCAAATTACTTACATTTTTTTTTTCAGTTTAACTACCTCAAAAATAATGATAGTTTCCTGGCTGAAATAATTGATTACTCACACAAAATATTTTGAAAATATTCAATTATTCAAAATGCATCATACTAATTAGAATTATCTAAATACTCATTTTTAAATGTCTTGATGTTTTTAAAAATTTGCAATAAAAAATTCTAAATTCATACCTGATAAAAAATATATATTAATAGGTCTCTTTTTTAACTTAATGAATGGCAAAATGCTGTCAGTATTGAAGAAAAAAATGCCTATCATTTGCCAATCAACATCTAACTTTTCTTAATGGTATTTCAGCAACTTGTCCAAATCATGCAACAAGTATTTATGTTGTTGAGGTATGCCATGTTTATTCTAGATCTTAGATTATAGCAGTAAATAAACAAATATGCTTGCTCTCATGAAGCACTTCTTTGGTGTCAAATATTATTAATTTATTTAATGTTTATTAAGTAATAATAATATTTAGTACTTTAATTTGAAACAGTATAAATAGCAGATTTTGTTATCATTTGTTCACTTATGTCAAATAATTTTTGTGTGTAGATTATAAATCACTAAAATATAATTCACTAGTAATTTATTAAATTTAAGTGAATGAAAATTTAACAGAGTATATTATATTTAGATTGCACATTTAAAGAGGATCTGAAATAAGCACATTAATTATAAAAATACATTGGGGGCTTCCCCGGTGGCGCAGTGGTTGAGAGTCTGCCTGCCAATTCAGGGGACACGGGTTCGAGCCCTGGTCTGGGAAGATCCCACATGCCGCGGAGCAACTGGGCCCGTGAGCCACGACTGCTGAGCCTGCGCATCTGGAGCCTGTGCTCCGCAACAAGAGGCCGCGATAGTGAGAGGCCCGCGCACCGCGATGAAGAGTGGCCCCTGCTTGCCGCAACTAGAGGAAGCCCTCGCACAGAAATGAAGACCCAACACAGCCATAAATAAATAAATAAATAAATAAAAATAAAAATATAAAAATACATTGATCACCTAACAAAAAGAAAAGCTTTCCTACTATTCCATTGCTAAAGATGTTTTTGACGAAGTAAAATGAAAGAAAAATTATTTTAGTGTGAAGAGCTTATCATTGATTTCCTTTGTTAGCCTTTTTGGTGCAGGTTTTTCCCAAACCTCCAGAAAGCAATCACTGATATGGAAGGGATTCTTTTTGATGCCAAAAGTCAGCTATCAAACATATGGCTTTGCCAAGTTAAATATGTAATTAACTTTTCTTCCCTAAAGCATCAAGGAAAAATGTAACAGTAGTTACTAATATTTTAAGTATTTATAAAATCCAGAACAGTTTACGGAAATGCAACTCACAAATTATGCATCTCTTTTAGTAGGTCTTTTCATGTTCCAGTTATTTGGATTATGAAGAAAAATACTTCACTGTAAGAGCTTCCAATGTATTCAGATGGAAATATATTGTAATGAAAAAGATAAGTCCATATGCTATGAATTGGAAGCAGCTGTTTCACTTTCATCCTATAGGATGAGGGAGGAACAGAAACTGGAACACCTTGATGAATATTAAGGTGCTAAGAAATAGGGCACTGGCAAGATAATTCTACAGACTTTAAATTCTTTGTGGTAATATCATTAAACCCAATGGCAGAGTGATGAGAGAGTATATCCACACAGTACAATTACCTGAAAACTGAAAAACTTCAATTAGTGTAATAGTAGTGTGTACGTGTGTATATTAATGCAGCTTAAATTTCTTTGAGTTATTTTACTGAATTAGCCATGTGTCCCAAAACATTACAGACACAATCTTAGCAAGGGCATATGTTTAAATCTTAATACCAACCAATAAATTTTTTTAAAGCTAAAAGAGACTCTATGTAGGGTCTTTATCATATAATGTATAGGTAAAATTGTTTACTTGATGAAACAAAGTGCTTCAGGAAGTATAGAAAATTACATATTATGCTTTTTTTTATGAAGTAGTTTTGTTCTATAGTCTCAATACAATTTGCATTGCCTAACAGTACCTATCAAGCTGCATTAGTGGTTAAGGGCACAAGATTTCAAGCTAGATGCCAGGAATCAAAATCAGATTTTATCATCACCTTGTTTAAGTGAGCAGGACCCTATGGGGCCTTCCCAGGACAGACCCCGCCCCCCCATATCCTCTGCTTTAGCTCCTCTCTGAAGTACCTAGATAATATCAATAGTATTTGATGCACATTTCCTGAGTTGTTTCACAGATGCTAAAACCCCCATCAAATGGAAGATGTTAACTACTTGATGACCAGGAGCACATAGCCTCCGAACATATTGGAGCCTCAGGATTGATAATGTTAACCCCTGTGATGCCACTCTGTTACCTCACCATCAACCAATTAGAAAATAGTTCACGAGCTGATCACATACCCTGGAACTCCCCTCCCTCACCTTGCCTTTAAAAATACTTTCCTGAAACCCATCTGGGAGTTTGGGCTTTTGAGCACTAGCTGTCCCAGCCTCCTTGTCCGGTGCCTTACAATAAATGCTGCACTTTCCTTCACCACAGCCCGGTGTCAGTAGATTGGCTTTACTGTGCACAGGCTAGCAGACCCAAGTTTGGTTAGGTCACACTTGTGTCAATTTGGGAATGTAACTTACATTCTATGCAAAAGCTTAATCATCAACTCTAGGTGTGCTTGGAGATTTATCATGTTAAGTGTCCAAATATTTGACTCAATTTTGACACTATCTACCCAGAAATAGAATCAGATTCCACAGGTAAAAGACTCAGCCCCACAAGACCATCCTCCACTTCACATGCCAATAAAAAGCCCAGGTTACTTGTGCTGCTCATCAGCTACAAACTGGAATTTCCAAAGACCCCCCTCCTTGGGTTTGATTAAATAAACAGCTCACTGAACTCAGAGAAACATATTACTTACTAGATTACTGGTGTATTATAAAAGGATATAACTCAGGAAACACAAGATAAGAGATGGATAGGGCAAGGTACGCAGAAAGGGTGTGGTGGAGACTCCATGCCTTCTCCAGGCATACCAGTCCCCAAATCTCCATGTGTTTGGAACCCTGTCCTCTTGAGTTTTTGCAGATTCTTCATTCCATAGTCATGACTGATTAAGTAATTGACAGTTGGTAATTGATTCAACCTCCAAGCCCTCTCCCCTTCCTGAAGGCCAGGGGTAGGACTGAAAGTTCCAACCCTCTAACCACACAGTTGGTTCTCCTGGTAATGAGCGCCCATCCTTAGGTGGGGTCCAAAAGTTACCCCCTTAACATAGCAAGAGACACCTTTGTCCCTCTCAACATCTGGGAAATTCAGGGGTTTGGGGAGCTGTGAATCAGGAACCATGGACAAAGACCAAATATGTATAAGAAGTATATTTTGGTCATCTGAATAACTAAACACATATTTTTATTATAAATCACAATATCAAAGCTACAAATGCTTCCAAATAGAAGCTGAGTTAGCCTACAAAAAAATAGGCACTATAGGTTTATTAAAGTAAAACGTATTCTGAAATAAATGGAAGAGATGGATGTGTTGGGAGGATACTGTACAAGAAAACCTAGCAGAAATTTAGCACAAAGATTTGTTCTAACATTTCTACAAGATAAGGTAAGAGGGAAATATATTATATTATAAAATGTTCATTGTCTAATAAAGGGGCATTCTAATTTTTCAAGGGAAAATATTTGTTTATTTCTTGTATTAGTATCTCAGAGAAATTCATTACATTAATTGTTCCATAAGAGACTTTGGACAATATAGTTTTGATACAATTCAATATCATCTTGATAAATAAAAATTCTTTTGGAAAATAAAGTTTTCTCTTGCAAATATAATAGGTATCCTACTAAGTCCATACTGAGAACTATGAACAAGCCATAGCTGATAAACTGGTGGCTAGACTGCTGGAACATTGAGTCTCAAGATTTTATTTATTTTGCATGCAGCCTTGCTTTGACAGATCGAAGAAAGAGACCTATGTGAGTATATCTTGGAAAATTAGAGAAAATAGACATGGCGTTAGCTTGGCCCCAACATTATTTACGTGTTGTTTAGGTTTTCCATATTCTGACATACATTGTATCAACTTGATCAAACTTCCACTGAGCATAGTTTAAGTCATGCCTTTTTAGTGTACTTCTAACTTAGCTCCTTGCATTTCCTTTAAATATTGCTTTGTTAAAGTAGTTCCTATGCAATTTGATGCATAAATATTCATAATTGTTGTATCTTCATTATGAATTGTTACTTTAGCATTAAAAAGTTCCCTTCTTTTTCAAGTTTAATACTTTTTGATATCAATTTTTCTTAATTCCAGGATTGCTACTGTTGCTTTCTTATTTTGTCCATTTGCCTGATGCATCTTTGTACATGTCTTTGTTTTTAACCTTTTAAAGTTACTCTGCTTTAGATCCCTCATATACAACATGTGGTTGTGTTTCTGGGTGAATTCTCATCACTTAAAGTATGTTGATTACAGTTTTCTTATTTTTTGAGATAAGATTTTTATAAATGTATTTTATATTCTTCTGTTTATATTGTGGAATAAGAGAGGTTTGCAAAATTCCTAGTTAACAGTATTTTCTTCTGTCAGTGCAGCAAATTTCTGTTTCTTTAGTGGACTTGTTTGTTTGTTTTGGTAGTGGGGGGAGAAGCTGTGTGTCTTCCAGTGTTCTTATTCTTTTTTGTTTGTTTTTTTAGCATTACCATAAGTTTTCCTATTTTGCTTATTTTATCACCAAAGGAAATTTCCTTGCTTTTGGAGTTCTATCCCCAAAAAGGATATCTTTTCAATAGTTGCCATTTCAAATCCTAGACACTTCTAACTAAATGAAAGAAATTTTTTCATAATGTCCTACAGATGTATATCAAATCACTGTAATGTACCTTTTAATTATCTTACAATTTTATATGCCTCAATAAACATGAAATTAAATCAATCAATCAACCAATCAATTAATCATAGGTACTTTTAAGTCAATGATCTACCAGATAACTTGTTTGTTATTTCATATATTTGGAGGGACTTATCTTGCTAAAGGTAGTTTTTAAATTATTGAAGGTAGTTTTTGGCTATTAAAATTAAATTCACTGGTTCCTTTTTACTTTTTAAGTGTGGGCAGTGACTGTGTTAAATTAGAATGTGTCTGGGATTATATTTCTATTGAACAACACTGATGTAGACATTTGATACTATTTAGGGTAGTGCTCTTTTTTTTTTTTTTCATGAGAAACTACATGACTTCTATTTTTTTAAGAGTGATGCTAGTAGCCAGTGATGATTATTGCCTACATCCATTTTTTCATTAGGTGTTACAAAAGGGAGAAATTCTAATTCTAACATTTATTAGAATCTCAGGGATTACATCATAATTCCTTTTTCAATCAGTCATCACATAATAACTGTATAAACTATTTTCTATCATAAACCTTAACATCAATGGATATAATAGAGTTTTCTTTTCAAATCTTTTTAAAGAAGAATTAAGATAATTAGATGATAGACCTAATGTAAGCAGAGGTCTTTGCAAAGTTAAATATGAAATAAAGATGTTTGCTGCTTTTAGAAGGGATATGTAATATAAGCATTATCAAAATGTTCACTAACTTCATGTACTGTTTCCTTTTATGAAACTGCTTAGGAACCCTCAATGCAGCCAATTCTAACTTTCCATTAAAATTAAAAAGAGGGAGAAAATAAGACATCAATATAGTATTGAAAACATCTATTGAAATATTATCCAAATTTAATGTGAGATTTCAGAATAATTTTGATTAAGTACTTATTTCTTATACCTAGGCTTCCCCTCGTGATAAGTAACAAGTTTTAATTTTTCCCTGTTGTCCGATTTGTCCTTCCTCACCCCTCTCCTCAAATGATGGTCCTCAATACAGAGAAGAAACAAATCAATTAGGTCTTTAAATAAATTTTAGAAACAACCAGACAACTAGATTTAAAAAGCTGAGTTTTCAGGTACATTAGTTCATAGCTTTTTCCTTAGTCTGAGTGAGTTTCTGGTACCAAAACTCAATGAGTAAAAGAAGCTGGATAAAAAGTCTCCCTAAAATCTTAATTGATTAGGGAAATATGATAGAAACACCACTACCTCCACCTAGGGAAATTACTGTTTTAGGACTAGGATTTGGGAAGCCAGAAAGAAAGCAGTAGGAATGTGTGTACATAGATTAGATCAAGGGGATTGGACTTGGAGAGATAATTTACACAAGAACAGAAGAGGCACTGAGCAAGATATGAATCTTGGAAGAAGACTCAGCTTTTCCAACATAGTGAAAAAACATCCTGAGGGAGATCATTCTGGTAAGAAAAGACACAAGACACTTGATGATAGTATGGTGTTCCTGCCACCTCACCCCCTTAGATTAAGTCCCTAAACGGACTACTCTCCGTCATGAGCTTACAAAAATATATATTTTTAATATTAGCAAATTGATCACAACTTTATACATAACAAAAATATATTGTGACCCAATAAAGTTTATACAAACTATGCAAGAATCACATAATACAATGTACCAGTTTATTAATGTTAAGTCCCCCAAAGACATCTTGAATGAGCAAGGTCACTTTCTTTAAATGGCAGAGCCACACTTGAAAAATAGTCTGTGTAAGTAATTGTTTGATGGAGAAAAGGGCAAGTTGGTTACATATACCATACTTTTACCGGAAGCTAACCCATTATATTACTTCAGCTGGATCTGAGCCAAAGAACCAAAAGAACATAAGCCATTGATTCACTAGCGGCTGAGCCGCCACCTTTCCTCCCTGACACAAATGGCTCAAGCGTCACTCTTCTGGAAGGTTCCAGAAACCTGGTGCAAACAGACAGCAGTACACTTTTCCTATCTTTCTCTTTGTAGACACTCCTCAGGTCTGTGACATTCTTAAAGACTCTTTATTTCTCAATATTGATATAAAATGTTCATAGTATCTTCGTGTGCTCTTTATTAGTAAACTTAATTTAAGTTTAATAAGCACATGTATTCATATAAGTGGTCTCTTTGCCTTGGGGATATTTCTTCCATAAATTTGGAACCTATAAAATTAATCATATAGAAAGATGAAGAAAACTAAGTTTCAGCATATTAGAGATGTTAAATATTATCTATTTAACAATAATAGCTTTTTAAACCATCAAAAGTACTTCTCTACATAAAATGGATAAAATTATTGTTTAATAAAGCTATATGATAAGGAAACCATACTTGTTTATATACATACATATTCTTATCCATTGTGAAAACATATGGAATATATGCTTTCAATTTAGACTCCCTCAGATTAAAGACAGGAAAACAGGCACAGAATATCATGGCATGATCTATATTGTCCTGTTTGGTAATTGAGCAAATGAGAGTGTTTTCTTTTTTAAAAAACCAGTAGTGAACATATACCTTTTTTCTAAGATAAGGAAAATAGCTTGGTGTTCTATTTATACTCAGCAACTTCTCTAATAAAATTGAAAGTAGCTAATGTTTATTCAAATGATAATAAATAAAAGTGCCATGTGTTTTAACTATGATAGAATACAAAATGAGTAAAAAATGGTTTCGATATTACTATTATATCTGATGCCTAAGAAAATAACATATTACTATGTTAAAAGTATACAACCTCGTCCATCTTAGGCTTTCACAAAAGCTGTGGATACAGATCTGTCACTCTTTTTGACACAGCACTGACAACAGTCCTATCCCATAGAATGATGAAAACCTAATGCAATCAGAATTTCTAATCTCCCTGCAATCACACATTCTTTCCTTGAAGCTCTGCCAGGAAGTGTTTCCTCTGAGAACAATGCTCAAATTTTTCATTACAGAACTCAAAACCACTTAAACTCATAGCATTTTGGATACTCACATTTGCACTAAACTTGAAAGACTGAAGTTGAATTCATGTGGGGGGTCTGAATCTCAAGAAGAAATAATAAACATTTTTTTTCTGTCTTGAAAATTAAATGCTCCATAGATGAGATCATTGGTTTTGTTTCAAGTTTGATTTAATCTTCTCATTTCTTTTGGGACCCTGTGCTTTTGTGGAATGTCGTGAATAACTGAAGAAAAGGCAAGAATACAGGGCTCACCTGCTTTAAATGGGCCTGAGTATATGTGACTGTGTGTGCAAATGTGTATGCACATGTATGCTTGTGAGCATGTGTGTGTGTGTTTATATGCTGTCATTCTGTAGGAACTGATTTGCTCACTACATTATTAGGTGACATGTAAGATTTATTGGTTTTTTTTTGAGATCACTTGAGTTCATTCAAGGACAATGCTGGACTACATTTAAATTCTTCTAAAACAAACAGAACCAAACTTGTGTTAAATATGTTTTCCCTTAAATCTAATTGAAAGTGACTTTTAAGTTACCATTAAAAAAAGAACATCTTTTATAATTATCCAACACTGCAAATGAGGAATTAACAAACTCTCTCCATTTCCTCTAGGAATCACCCAGTTAGTTTTTTGCCTTAGATCCCAGAGAAAGATTTTAAAGCAAGGGTCAGCACATTTCTTCTATAAAAAGCCAGCTAGGAAATATTTTTATGCTTTCTGGGTCAGAGCTCTCTGTTCCACCTACTCAACTTTGCCATTGTAGCATAAAAGCAGGATGGTTGTGTTCCATTAAAACCTTATTTACAAATGAAGAGGTGAGCTGGATTTGGCTTGTGGGCTCTAGTTTGTCAACTCCCATTTAAAGTAGGAACATATGCAAATTATGGCAAGGTTTAAGGTGTCAAATCTAAATATTCTGCATTAATAATAGACTAAAGTAAGCACGCATAATAAACTTATTCTTATTAATAACTATGTATATTCACATTGAAGCCTGTTAATCTGAAAAGGACAGTTATAAAACATTAATGTTTCTGACATTCATTGGAAATCACTCTATGTAACAATATTTCTATTTCATTTTTCGGAAAATAAAAACAAAGAACAGAAGAAATTATAAAGTTGATATAAAATTTTATTTCACACTTTGAGGTTCTCACACTTTTTAGATTTGATAGTTTTTCTCCTTAAATCTTACAAGTTTTCTCAAAGTACTAAAATAACATTCTTCAGTGAGTTAGATTTTTTTTTTTTACATATACAGTATGTGTCTCCTTAAAAATGAAAGTGATCTATAGGTATATGTTAATAGGAGGTCTAACTCAATATAATATAAAATTACCTCAGAATATAACTTTTTAAAACTGGCTGAGTTTTTTGGCCATATATGCAAAGGGTGGGAAATTTAAAAGGATAAGTGGACATAGCTATGAACATACAAAATGGGATACTGTCTATATATATTCACTCTCCACTTTGCCCTTCCTATTGAGTGACTTACAAAATATCCACCAGTTTTGTAAATACCTAATCTTTTATTAAATCACTTCCTGCCATTAATATCAAGAATGGTTTCTGTCTCCAGTACTGAACTCTGACCTTTGCTGACCTTTGTTGACCTTTGTTATGCCATCACAGCACATTTTCAAAACTATAACCTGGATAAATTAAAAGGAGACTTTATGTCAACATCCACTGTAACAAAAGTCGAACTGACTGGGGAAAGTGTAAATATTGGTTTGGTTGGAAACTGAATGCAAGTTTTAGCAAAGCCTTACAAGGAGAGATAAAGGTGGAACAATTTTAAGTGTTTTGAAGAACAGCCTTTGCAGGAGATAAGCCTTCAAGCTTTTCTCAAACATCTCCCAATAAGGCATTTTGGGCAGACAAAGCAGGAAAGATCAGATTTAAGGTGCTTCTATTGAAACCATGCTTATTGTATCAGAGGATTTGAAGGTAACCACAATTAGATTGGGGGAGAAAGTACTAACCAGGGTATTGGGGTTAGTAAATAAATGACAGATTTCTGATTTAAGAATTCTATCTAACAGAGACCTTTGTTTGTGGTCACTTTCATGTGGAAATAACCAGATGCTAGTAGATCTCTCGGAGCTAAAATATTTCCAAGGGAACCTGAATCTGGCCTATAATGCCAATGACTTAATCCTTATGGCAAATCACCAAGAATCCCAAGACTACAGCAAAAGAAGTGAACTCCAAAACCTGTGCAGAAAATCTTTTAACACGTTCACCTAGAAACAAGTTTTTTAGATTATTTTGAAATAATTTTTTTTACAAAATCTTGCTAGTACTAGCTGGAATTTGTTCAAGAAAATTCATTTCAACAAACAGTGCTGACTACACATTAAGCACTTTATTAGACACTAATGTATATAAAGGAGTGTGTGTGTGTGAGTGTGTGTATGCATGGATGTATGTTCCTAGAAACCTACAATTTGATATACTGAAGAAAAATGTTAAAGTATCATTCTGGATTCTTCTCTCATCAAAAAAAAAAAGGCCCCTCCACTACTTGTATGAGTTGTACAAAATCTTGGAGAATAAAGAGGCTTTTTCACAACTTTTATCCTTTGTATCTTTATATAAATATTTGCTGATATTATTTAATTTCACATTTTCTTTCAACTATATTATTAAAGAAATCTCCTCTCTGGTCAACATATTTCAATCTTCCCACTTTTTAATATCATTTTATAAATTTTAAAATCACTTTACTGAGTTATAATTTATATACAATGACATGTACCCATTTGGAATATGGAGTGGATGAATTTTGATAAAAGTATACACCCTTGAATTTACCACAACAAGCATGATATAGACCATTTTCACCATCCCAAAAAGTTCCTCAGTGACCTTTTGCCATCTCAATTCCCTCTCCCAACTGTCAACTCAGGCAGTTATCAGTTTGTTTTCTATCACCATGGTTTAGTTTGTCTGTTCTATAATATCATAAAAATAATTTATAAAAAACATACTTATTCATGTCCAGGTTTTTTCACTCAGCATAACGTTTTAGAGATTTATTCCTGTTATTGTGTGCATAGATAGCATGTTTATTGCAGGGTAGAACTGCATTGCATGAGTATGACACAATTTGTTTTTCACTCACATCTAGATAGCAAAGTAGGTTGTTTCCATTTTCAGGCTATTGTGAATAAAGTTGCTATAACTACCTGAACTCAAATTTTTTGTGGACTTAGGAACACAACACTTCAGCACTGCACTTGCAAGCCATTTTAAAAAGTGAAATCACCGACAAAGAGCACAAAAATGTGCCACTAAATCGACTGTGAAAAGGATACTTATTTACAGTTATGAGAGCTGAAACAAGAAGGCAAAACATCTCCTTGTCCAACCTCAGCTGGGAAAGTGCTGGCCGTCCTGCTGGGATTAGTTCCATTATAAGAAGAGATATCAGAGAGCTTGCTTCCTCTCACTTTCTCTTCACCACATGCACAGGGGGAAAGGTCATGTGAGGACACACAGCAAGAAAGCAACTTTCCACAACCCAAAGAGAGTGTGCTCATCAGACACTGACCTTGCTGGCACCAAGTTCCTATTGTTTAAACTGCCCAGTTTAAAGTATTTTGTTATGGCAGCCTGAGATGACCAGTAAATACAGGTTGAGCACTCAATTGTTTTGCTGCTCTGCACATGTCCACTAATGCCCCTGAAAGAGCTGCAAGTATTGATTTTGAAGTTACAAATAAATTTTAGTGAGTAGGTAAATTTGCAAATAGGGAATCTACAAATAATGAGGATCCTGTGTGTGTGTGAGTATACGTCTTTCTGTATTGGATAGATACCTAGAAGTGGGACTCAATTGCTAGGTTATATGGTAAATATATGTTTAATTTTTAATAAACTGCCAGACTGTTTTTCAATTTATACTTCACTCAGCAGAGTATGAGATTTCTACCTGCTCTGAATGCTCCCATACATTTGATATTGGCAGTCTTTTTCAGTTTTGCTATTAAAGGGTGTGTGTATAGTTATCTCATTAAAACTTTTTCTTTTACAAATTTATTGGCATATAATGTATGCAAAAACCTGCATGTGTGCAAAGTATATTATACTTTTGAGAAATCAACTTTATTGAGGCACTTTATATAATCAAATGAACCCATTTTCAGTGTACAGTTGAATGAGTTTTGATAAATGTATGATCCCATGAAACCACTACTGTTGAGATATCAGGCATTTCCATCACCCCCAGAAGTTTTCTTATTCTCCTTTGTTCACTTAGATTCCACCCCGTTCCACAAGGTCAAGGTCAAGGTCTCCCATGCTTCTTTTGGAAATGTTATGGTATCTTCTGGAAGTTTTTATTTGTTTTTGTTTTTAATTTTAGCTTTTATGTTTAGATCTATGTGCCATTCATTCTAAGGTAAGTTTTGTGTTGTTGTGAGGTTAGGGTCACAATTTATTTTCTTCCATATGAATATATTTTGTTCATGCAACATCTACTGAAAAGATTATCCATTTTCCTTAGAATTTTATCAACACTCAGTTGTGTGGGTTTATTTCTTGATTCCAATTCTTTGTTCTTGATTTATTTGTCTATCACTACACCAGTATCATGTGTTCTTGAATATTTAAGTGTATAGTAAGACTGAAATCAAGTAATGTGTCACATTCGTGTTGGAAGTGGTGTAAAATTCTACGATTTCATTAAATAATTTATTAATTCAACTAAAAATTATGGAATGCTTACTTTGTTTCAACTACTTTGTTCTGCACTGAGAATGAAAAAAGAAAAACTTATTTCTCAAGATCTCATAGTCTAGGGTTTCCCTGGTGGCGCAGTGGTTGGGAGTCCGCCTGCCAGTGCAGGGGACACGGGTTCGAGCCCTGGTCCGGGAAGATCCCACATGACTGCCGTGGAGCAGCTGGGCCTGTGCACCACAACTGCTGAGCCTGCGCTCTGGAGCCCACGAGCCACAACTACTGAGCCCACGCGCCGTGACTGCTGAGGCCCATGAGCCTAGAGCCCATGCTCTGCAACAAGAGAAGCCAATGCAATGAGAAGCTCGTGCACCACAACGAAGAGTAGTCCCCGCTCACCGCAACTAGAGAAAGCCCACGCGCAGCAACGAAGACCCAACGCAGCCAAAAATAAATAAGTTCATTAATTTAAAAATATATATATATATCTTATAGTCTAAATGTAATCTGAACAAGAAATGTTGAAATAGAAATGTACTCCAAATAGGACAAAAACAGGAAATTTAGGACTTAAATTTATCTGTGCAGAGCAGAAATGCCTACAAGACTAGTTACACCCCTAGTGGGATGGTCCATTCTCTTCCTATCACACAATAATTCAAAGGCACAATAAGGTAATCATGCTTGTTAGTTTCACTGAATAATAATAAATTCTGGTGCAAGGGGATCACAGAGCAAACATATTTGTCTTAATATGTTAAATAAGATGGTTACAGGTATAATTTAATTCAATGGTGGGTCAATTAAGAATAATAAATACATTTGAAAAAAAACCCAGGTGGTAAAAATTCATGGAAGTTAATGCTTTATTGGCTATGTATGTTGCAATAATGAAGGAAGGCAGTTGTCAAAGAAGAGTGTAACTGGGGTGACTAGAGGAACTAGGCTGTCATAAACTTAGATTACATATATGAGAAGGAGGAGGTGCAAGTAGTGGATAATTTAGAACATCATACAGTTGAGGTTCTTAAGGTATTTATGGGAAGGCCATTAGGTCACTATAATTGTTTGGGAAAGACAGGCAGCCTTTTAAATGCCAGTGATGCATCCCTAATCACATATTCCAGAAATCATCTCATTAAACACGTGAACTGGATCATGAATGCATTATGTCCATATTAAAAATCAGTGTCTTTGAAAGACTTATGTGAACTTTTAGTTAGATAGTACTTCACAATTCTATCAATTATATATTACTATTTAATTTGAATGCATATTGTGCAGTTAAGTTATTCATGAACATTCTCTGAGATGTAGACTTCCTCAAAATTGATCCAATTATAAAAGTCATATGAAGGTGGAAAACATTTTCATAGTTCACTACATCATCTACCTCAAGGTCAACTTTTTCATTAGTTATGGTTATTATTTCAGGGATTCAGTTACATAGTTGCTTGAACAAATGCATGAATAGAGAATAACTTTAAAAGATTTTGGTATGTTGAAGGTATCCATGTGTCCTATATTTATGAATGAATGGAATAGTTTTTTAGTAAAACAAGTATATAATTCAGGATCATTGATTTTCATAAAAAAATTATTTTTCTACATACCTGTTACAGAGAATATAAACATTATTTCAATGGCCAACATTGAATATATTTGGTTTTGATACCATCTGATAACATCAAGTATGATTTATCTGCCATGCTTCTATTCTAGATACATAGGAAGGATATAAAAAATGGTAATTATAATTCAACAGTTATCTCTCCATTTCTGTTAAACTTTGTAATTTAATCAATCCATATCATCTGTATGCTGCATATCTATTTCACTCTTTCCACCCTTTCCAGCCTCCACATTCTAATCCACCATTGGATTGGTCTTATTAACAATAAAAATAGTAAATATTTATGGAAAAATGATTATGTACCAAGTGTTAATGCAATTAATGCAAAGGTGTTCTGCTCAACCCTTGCATTAATTAACTCATGACTCTCCAAAATCGGCTGTTTCATCTCTAGAGGTATGGAAATATTTCTAAAGAGACTGTGTCTTGTATAATTTTAAAGGCTTCAATTCCAGGTACACAACTTTCAAATGCAATAGTCCCTAAAACTACTTTAAACATCTATGTTTATGCTCATTCCACTATCTTCTTTCCTCTTTCACAATAGTCTTCTCCCATATTAGGAAAAAAGGCAGAATTTGTCAGTGACCATTAATCTTATAACGGTTCACAAACACAATAGTTCAAAATATTGGTGTTTATATTAAGAAAAGAAAATATGAATAACAAATGACTAATTTTTTTTTCAAATCAGATCATGTGCATTTATTATCATCAAAAAGTTTTGAAGGAGGACTTAAAAAATTGTCAGCTAATAGGTTGTTAAACATAATAATTGAGCACTGCAAAGATCATTTATCCTACCACACACAGAAAAAAATAGATACTCAACAAAATCATGGCTTTTCTTCAACCCATTAGAGAGTTAAGGTCACAGGAAGTAATCTATCCTGAAATTCGAATGAAGACATATCCTGTCTTTGGATACTGGAGGAAAAGTTGCCAGGCACCAAAAATGCTGGTAAAAATAATACAGTTAAAATTGTTAACAAATTGCTATAGGCTAAATGCAGGCTAGCATTAGAGTATAGAAATCCTAGGAAACGCAGACCAAAAAGGAAATTCACATCCACTCACAGGCTCTTTTCCACAAACTTACCACTTGCTCACAAGAAACACTGGTGGCAGGAGGGGTCCCTAGGTGCAGACCTAGGAGAGGAGAACATCAGCAACTAGGGGAAAAGAACAAACTCGACCCCTTATGCTTCACCCTTTTCTCCCCTACAGAGCCTTAAGCCACTATGCGGTAAACTGTCATCCTAAAGGCAGAGGAGGGTGATCCATTGTGATTGGGGTGGGGGAAATAAAATCAAACACTTCTACTGCTTGGAAAGGGGCAGGAAACCCTCTTTAAACAAGATACTTGGAGGTATCCAAGATATCCAACCATTGTATATGTGCAGGAAAAATTAGAAAGTCTCCTTGTCAAGACTCAGAGACACAGACTCTGAATACAATTTAGGCTGAATGAAACAACCGAAAACTCTGCTTTCCTCACCCTACACACCAAAATGCCTAGCAAGGACCAGGAAACATTCAACAGCAGTCTACCACTAGTGTCAATACAAGAGAATGAAGATAGAATCTTTCTAAAGAGCAGGCACACAGGGAAAGCCTAAAGCAAGGGGTAAAATGGGAACATTAGGTAAAACTCTCAAGCAATCAGCCCCATAAAAGTCTAAGGTAAAGCCAGAGGATTTGAAGCTGGTGGTACACTGAGAATAATTCTAAAAACAACCAAATCCATACCCAGAAAATCTTCTCTTGTGGTAGTCTCCATCTAAAATGTAACTTAATGGTCGAGTATATATTCCCAGGAAACCAAATGATCCATTATGAGGAACTGGAAGCTAGAGAAGCTGTGTGGTTCTTAAAGAAAAATGCATCAAATCTAATAGATGACTTGGCTATATGCATTAGCAAGTACACAAATGATTATGGGCAGGTAGTGGACTCAAACAAAGTGACTAAGGAGTTAAACGTGATATCAGAATAGAAGCTTATAAATAAAAAGATTTAAAATTTCCTTAAACTTTATTTTTTAAAGAAGGAAAGGAAATAAGAAAATAAACAACAAGAATGCAGATTAAAGCACAATTTGTGATTTTGTCCCAAGGATTTTGAGCAGAGTCTGTCTCTTTTTAAAGACCATCTGCTTTCAAAGGATAGGAGTAAAAACCCTCAAGCTGGGTTCTACAAGTAGGGACAGTTTTCTAGTACTATGAGTATTTAATTGATAGAGATAAATTCAAGAACAAATCCCCATAGGTCTCATCACTGTCCTATTGTTATCAATACCTGTTAGGGTTATTTCTTTTGGGATATTAATACTTTCATTCCCTGATGTTTCTTTCAAAACACGAGATCTGGGTTTTAGGTCACTCAAGACTGCTTAGAAGAAGGTTGAGGAAAGACTCCTGGTATACGTTGAAAAGAAGACATGGTATATTGCATTAGTCCTCTGCAATCATTAGCCCTGTCTACTTGTGACAGTGTGGAGTCTAGAGTCAGAGGTGATATTTCTAGATGCATAGGTAGTCTGTCACTAATTCATAGGGGAAGAGTTGAGAACCCAAGAAGGACTGGATCTCAGTTTCATTAAATCACTCACCATAACATACTTAAACTAGAAATTAATAATTGAAAGATATTTAAAAGCCCCAATATTTGTAAATTAAACAATACCTGCTTCTAAGTAACTCATTGGTCAAACAGAATAAAAGGAATATTATATTTGAATTAAATAAAAATTAAAGCACAGTATTTTAAAATTTGTTGTGTGAAGTTAAATGATTGCACTAAATAGTTCCTTAGAAAAGAGAGCTCATATCAATGATCTATGCCTCATTTACAAATCTAGAAGAGAAGAAGAGCAAATTAAATTCAAAACAAGCATAAAGAAATATTAAAGAATAGTCAATCAGTAAAATGTAAAACAAAAACTAAAAAACTGAAGAAAACAATCAATGAAACCAAAAACTGGTTCTTTGAAAATATCACCAGTATCGATAAAATTCTCATTACGATGAACAGAAACACACACAAATTACAAATATTAGGAAGGAAGGAAGAAAAATCACATCATACCTTACCGATATTGAAAGGGTAATAAGAGAATAGAGATATTCCTCCACTTATGATACTGTTATGCCCCAATAAGCATACTGTAAATTGAACATCTCGTAGGTTGAAAAAGCACTAAATAAGCTTACATTAGCCTAAAATTGGGCGAGTATCATCTAAGGCAATGCCTATTTTATAACGAATTGTTGAATATCTCATGTAATTTATTGAATATCACACTGAAAGTGAAAAACAGAATGGTTGCATGGGTAAAGAATATTTGTAAGTGTATCGGTTGTTTTCCCCTGTAATCGAGTGAGTGGCTGACTGGGAACTGCAGCTAGCCCAGCATCACGAGTGAGTATCGTACTGCATATCACTAGCCTGGGAAAAGATTAAAATTTAAAATTCAAAGTATGGCTTCTACTGAATGCATATCTCTTTTGTACCATCATAAAGTCAAAAAATTATAAGTTGAACCATTATAAATCAGGGACAATCTGTATTACAAAAAAATTTATATCCATAAATTTGAAATTTTAAATGAGATTGTATAACTCCTTGAAAGATTCAAACTAGCAATCATTATCGAAGGAGAAATAATAATCTGAACTATTAAAGACATTGAACCTGTAGTTTTAAAATATTCAAACTAAGAAAACCCTAGGCCCTGATGACCTTCCCGGTAAGTTCTACCAAACATTTGAAGATGAAAAAGTACAAATTCTATATAAATTCTTCCAGAAAATGAAAGGGGAGGGAACTTTTTCCAAATTATTTCAGAAGACTATCATTACCTTTATTTTAAAAAAATGAAGAAAAATAATTACAGACCGATGTCCCTTATGAACACACTTTCAAAGTTATTCAATAAAACACAGCAATATATAAAACATAAAATCCAGCAATATGTAAAATATATCATAAACCAATTTTTGGTTTATCCCAGGAACGTAAGGCTGATTCAACACCTGAATATCAATGTAATTCATCATGTTAGCAGACAAAAGATGAAAACCCATATCTTAATAGATGCAGCAAAGTTCTCTAACAGAACTCAACATTTACTCATGATAATAAAAAAAAGTCTAGGCAGCCTAGAAATACAAAAGAATATCCTCAACCTGATAAACAGCATCAAAAACAGTAAGATACACACAAAGGCTGCAGCTAATACTGTATATAATGATAAAAGACTAATCCGTTTTTCCCAAAGTTTTAAACAAGGAGAGGATATCTACTCTTACCATTAAGTAAATACCTTTATTCAATATCATAGTGGAGGTCCTAGCTGGTACAATCAAGCAAAAAACATAAATACAAGATGTACACACTGGAAAGGAAAAAAATTAAAATTCTCTATTCACAGATAACTTGTTTATGTAGAACATGCCACAGAATCTACCCAAAAAAAGTTATTCGAATAATAAGAAAATTTAATAATGTCACAGCATGCAAGGTCAATATGAAAATAATGATTATATTTTAAACACTGACAATGACTAATTGAAAACTAATGATTTTATTGTACCATTTACTGTAATACAAGCACCATGAAATACTTAGTTATGTCTATTAAGATATGTGCAAAGATCTGTATGCTGAAAACTACAAAACACTAGTGAAAGAAATCAAAGGAGATCTAAATAGAGATGTGCACTATGTTCATGGATTGGAAGTCTCTATAGTGTGAAAATATCAATATCAGCAACCTGAACTATTGCAATCCCAATAAAAATCCAGGCTACTTTAGTTTTATAGAAATCAATAATCCCTTCAAAAGTAACTAGAATAGCCAAAATATATTGAAAAAGAACAACAAGATATCAAGATGCAATCTAAAGCTATAGTAGACAAGACAGTTTGTATAGGCAAAAAGATAGACACACAGACCAACAGAACAGAAAAAAGAATCCAGAAATAAATTCATATATGTGGTCAATTGATTTTCCACAATTTAGTGAAATTCTGGCAAGGATACAGAGTAACGGAAACTCTCACACATTGTGAGTGAGAATGCAAAATAATATAGTAACTTTGGAAAAAACATGAATGTTAATTATAAAATTAAATACCCACCTAAAATATGACCTGACAATTCCTGTTCTAAATATTAACTAAGTGAAATGAAACTTTATGATTATGCAAAAATGTATATGAGAAGTTTATAGCCCATTTAGTAATAATTGCAAAAAACTGAAAACACCCCAAACACCCTTCAACTGGTTAATGGATAAACCATTAAGGTATAGTCATAAATTGGGTTACTCAGTAAGAGTAACAACAAACTATTGATAGATATGCAACATATTTGAATCTCAAGTATATTATCCTAAATGACAGAAATCAAACTAAAAATGTCTGTATATGTTACAATCCATTAGGAAAAGGCAAAA
Organism: Balaenoptera borealis; assembly: GCF_965194805.1. Classification (NCBI taxonomy): domain Eukaryota; kingdom Metazoa; phylum Chordata; class Mammalia; order Artiodactyla; family Balaenopteridae; genus Balaenoptera; species Balaenoptera borealis. The sequence continues at coordinate 44,803,062 of NC_138862.1, forward strand.
CTTTACATAAAGAAACAGGTCAGTGTGGTTCCTGGAGGCTGTGACTGAGAGGACATTTTACCTGTCAAAGTGCACAGGGAAATTTGGGATTTGAGGGAAGGTGATAGAGTTGTCCTCTATCTCATAGTGGTGGTTATATGACAGTGTTTTTCAAAATTCACAGAATTGTATACTAAAGTGAAACTTTACGATCTGTAAATTATACCTTAATTAAAAGTACAGGGGCTTCCCTGGTGGCGCAGTGGTTTAGAATTCACCTGCCAATGCAGGGGACACAGGTTTGATCCCTGGTCCAGGAAGATCCCGCATGCCGCAGAGCAACTAAGCCTGTGCGCCACAGCTACTGAGTCTGTGCTCTAGAGCCCGCAAGCCACAACTACTGAGCCTGTGTGCCACAACTACTGAAGCCCGCACCTCTAGAGCCCGTGCTCCGCAACAGGAGAAGCCTCGGCAATGAGAAGCCTGTGCACCACAACAAAGAGTAGCCCCCACTCTCCACAACTAGAGAAAGCCCGTGCACAGCAACGAAGACCCAACGCAGCCAAAAATAAATGAATAAATTTATTTAAAAAAATAAAAATATAAAAGTACAAAAAATAACATCCACTGACCAACTAATGTGTGATTTTGGTAAAAATCATGGAAGGAATTTAAATAATCATGTGGCATTGCTATAACGAAATCCCCTTCATTTCTATCTACTTATTTATTTGAACTACATTTCCTAGTGCTTAATTATAAAAATGGAACATAGCAATAGAAATTACTGTCAATCTATCTTATTCCAGCATTAAGTGATAGTCATGGATGCATGAATTAATCATGAAGCACAAAATTTTACTTTATCCATTTCATTAATAGATGTATTTCAAAAGAAAGTTTATTCATGTGTAATGTTTGTCTATTTAAAAAGTAATATATTAACATTTTGTGAATTAATATATTAACATCAATGATACAAAAGAAATTAGTTTGAGAAGTTTGAGAAATTATTTTGAGAATTATTTGAGAAGTTTTCTCTAAAAATAAGCTGATATATGATTAATAATATAGTAAAATTGAAATATTATGCAATGTTAATATATATCAATGGATATTATATATACATAATATATATCAGTATATAATATAGGAGATATATGTGTTGATCATACTATTTATTACCTTACCATATTATTTCACATTTATGTGATATATTAATATATAATGTATATATATTTATATATAAATACTAATAATATTATTTGTCACTATATCATTAGAAAGGTATGCTATTGTGATAAATGAGAATATTAATCATAAAATATGGCATTATGATAAAATTTTATTGAAAGAATGGAATGCGAGAACAAGTTCAATTTTCCCTGTTTTGTAGTTAAAATAAAAGAAAGCAAAAATATCAAAATAAAAGCAGAGGATTAGAGAATTAATTAATTTGATCTCGGTCACTTAGTACAGGGCAATGCCAGGACTAATTCAAATCTAGGTAACATTAACACCCATGTTCTCATGTTCTTCTTTGACATACTGGCAAAGTGTTCAGAAATAATGTATATAGGAAATAGACATAAATGCAGGTGCTTTGGGGTTTTGTTTATAAAATCATTTACCAGTTATATACTTTGTATTATCTTTTCAATGCATCTTATATAAAAAGTCCACCATTATTAATTATTTTCAGAGTTGACATGGATAAAAGATTTGTCTATCTTAATGTGTTGCCTCAAGTGGCTTGGGGTTTTTGCTGTGGTAGTTGTCGTTTATATTTGTTTGTTTGTTTTTGCATACAACTGAAATTATATAACCTACCATTTTCATTTTTTCCTTTTCTGGTAGGAAGTTTGAAATAAACATAAGGATAAGCTGCTAAAGACTACTTCAACCTGAGTTGTAGATGTTCTTCACTGTATAGATGCTTAATACACACATGGGTGTTTTTGTGTGTTTGAAAGATTTATAAGAAACATATATAGTATTATATTTATATTTCTTACTTAATGGATTTTAGTTAATTAATCACAATAATCCTATAAGCATTCTTTTCTACTTTAAATAATAAGCAAATCATTTTTCAATGTTCTCCTTTATTAAAGTAACTTTTAATTTATCCATATTACTAAGTCAATCATATGCTGAAGCTTAACTGTAGACAACCTCAAATTATCTTGGGAGTAAGTGGAAAACAAATGAACAAATAGAAAATATCTTGCAACCTTTAAACTATAGTTAAAATTTGAAGCCTTGAAAGTGAGTAGAAGGAAAGAAACTGCTTTGTTTTTAAACATTATTTTGCTTTGCTTTAAATATGATGTACAGATCATAATATGCTATTATAACAGGCTGAAATGAAACCTACTTGTTTATGCCAAATTTGAATTTCAGAAACAGACTACTTACTGAACGTCGAACGTCAGAAGTTGATATAAAACAAATGTGGAAAGGTGTCTCTAAATGTCACACCCTATTCTTTTCAAATCAGAATTAGATTAATTTAGCTCATTAATTAACTGATGATATTTTGCACAGCAACAATTTGTACAGGATATCAATGTCACTATTTTAGTGTGCAAAGAACTAGAAATATAATTTCCTGTCTTTTAAAAGTGAATCATTAGTATTACATATTAATTTCCTCTTAAATGCTTAATTGATAAATAGAAAATTCCCAAAGGCAATAACTTTCTTTAAATTTACATATCCTTAAACATAATTTGACAAAAAATGACCATTAGTAAATGCAAAATTAATTTTTAGGGGAATCTTATATTTCCTGTTTTCATTCAAATTTTGAAGAGATTCTAGAATTAACATTTTTCATGTACTCAAAAGCATTCTAAATTAATACGCTTTTATTTCTTAACTGCCTTTTAAAAAACCTGTAAAGCAAAATCTGTGAGAATTAGTTAAATGCAGGAGAGTCTGTTTTACTATTTGTGCAGTTTTATCAAAAATTACATATCACAGGTGTCAAGTAGAAAGCTGAAAGATTTTGGCATAAACCTTATGCAAACATCCCTGGGACTTTATATAATTTCACTTCTTTAACTCATTTTTATAAAATATAATTGATACTTTAAACATTTTTTTCCTACTGAGTTTATTATTTTTAAGGAGAAACATACTGTGTCAATATAATGTACAGTTTTTAGGAAGAAAGCATTTTTATGTCTCCATTAGTCAATCTAAAACTTTATTCTTTCCAAAGCAGGTGATTCTTCTAAGCAAAGCTTTTATAAAATGTAGCCAATTTCCAGGATAAAATAATAACAATAGAATCAGAAGTTATGAAAGTGACTTGAAGGTCATCCTGAACATCTCTCAAAGGAGCTAATGACTTTTCAGGCTGTTTTCCCCTAAGTGAAATCAATCTCTAATTGATCCACACATTTGTGCACAGTTGATAGGAAATAATCATTCCTATCTCTATTTTGTAAATGACAGCTTTGCCTTTTCTGCTTTCATCATTCTAAAAAACCTATATGTGAATCAACTATATATTTTAGATGGTAACTTTTACTATATTTCTTTTTTCAAATACTTATATTCACAATGAATAACTGTTATATTCTATGATTACAAATTTTCTTACAGACAGTTCTAGCTGAATTTGGTTTTGTTTATTATTTTTCTATGTCTTATATGCAAGCTAAATGCCTAGCACAGGCCACCTTCACTTAATATATCCGGAAAGGGAGTAGGTCCCAAATGGCACCATCTACTAGACAAGTGTTTTCCAATTCTTCTCTCCTTCTCTACAACAGGTCATTGGTTATTCTGATGTTCATCATGGCATAGACACAGGAACTAAAAAGTTCAATGTCGTTACTTGCACAAGAGCCACCTGAGGTTGGACAAGAAAAGACTTACAGCAGACTATGCCTCCTTTTATGACTACATTTCTTACCTCCATGAGCACAGAACCTTACTCAGGTGTACAGATTTCACATGTAACACTTAGCTCAAAGGAGAAAAAGAATTAACAATATGTATAAAATATGAAGTGTCATTGGAAAAAACATGTGATGTCTACTCCACCCTCACAATTTAAGGGAAACACCCTCAAACAATAAAAACCTTAAAAACCTGTTGTATTGGGCCACTCTGTGGCTTCTAACCTTGTATCCTGGGGCTAAGGTCTGCAAGTATCTTCAGAAGCATGTTTTTCTTTAACTTCGTTGTGACTTTCAGTCTCCATCAGAGTTGGTCTTGATCTTGAATCCATCACCTGGAAAGACAGAGAGTAATTATTCCTTAAAGAATTGATCCAAAGATTCCAGAGAGAAAAAAATTTGTGGTCTTCAGAACCGATAACTCTAAAAACTGTTAGGAGGGTGTGGGAAAATAAATGGTACTGCATATTTTGCAGAAGAGTTTCAACTGGACCCCACAGTCCATAGTGGGCATATGGTAAGGAAATTCTAAATTTGTTTCCTTTGACTCTTTCCACCAAGCTGATTTGCAGCTACATTTCTTTATTCTTTGGTTGTTCAGTAGGATAACTTCACACACACACACACACACACACACACACACACACACACACACACTTGTGCAGACACTCATGGGTACCTCAGAAATATTACAGTTTAAACCATATTGAAGAGAATAAATATTTTTATAAATGGATTTTAATTGACCATGCTCACATGAAGTTACTGTTTCACATTGTTAATGTATAGCAATTAGATATCTATGGATTAGTTTTATGTCTTTCAACAATTATCCCCAAACTTAAGATTTCTCTCTATCCATTCAAGTTTTGCTTCATAAAATTATTAAAAATGTAGCTTGTATCTGTTTAATATTAAGATTATAGGCTGATGTTTTAAGTGTAATTTTTTCTATTAGGAATACTAACTGATTATAATAACTAAGTAGATAAATTATAATTTTTTCTCCATTTGGTTGATAGATGTTACCTTATTTACCAAGAGAATATTTGTTGATTCTAACACAATGATTAAGGATACAAACTTTGTAGCATATGTTTCAATGTTTTTTGTACCTACTTACTATTCTGGTTCAGTGCTTCTATGAAGCAGTGGGTGGGAGGGTACAGGAAGGCTCATATCACTGCTGGAAATACATACATGAGTAGATAACATCATATTCCATATTTATAGCTTACCAGTGAACATTTGATCATAGAACTATAATCATGAGAAATGACATAAAATAGAGGGTTTACTACAGAGGTTTGACCTTACAAAAATGTGGGAGCTGATTACACAGATCACATGCAGTCATTGTTTCTTCATCAGGTGCTGGGCCTGAGGTCAGCAGAGCAAATGGCTTTGAAGGGAAGGTGATTGTAAAGTAGGGTCAAGCAAGGACAAATGGAACATGCAAGGAGGATCTGGAATCTGTGCCAGGTTCTCATTGCCCCCCAGCCTCCATCCTCATGTTGCAGGTGACGTGCAGGAGAAGGTATCATCACAGAGGTAAGCACCTGAACCAGGAACCAAGGAAAATGAAGGAAGAGTTCCAGCAGGACAAGGAGAAGCTGAGAGCCTGGCTACTACTGCCCAGGTTGCACGCCCTGCCCTAAGACTTGGAAAAACTAAAGGAGTATATTCAGTGATAACTGGAGGAGCTCTAAGATGAGCTGCTGCCCCACAGCAATCAAGTAAACCTGCAGATCAGTGACAATGTGCATGAGCTGCAGAACACAGTACCCTACACCAAACCTCCAAGCATAAAAAGAATATGGCTGTCCTTTACACTTCAAATGATGCTCAAAATGTCTTCTGTGACCCATTCTACCCTGGAACTATGTAGCAAAGGTTATGCCTAGAAAATGCAGTTCTAGTTTAACTAATTTGAAATATTTCAAGTCTACCACAGCCCACATTATTTCAACATGCCATCTATATATTTATTTTTAAAAACATTCTGAACTTCCAAATAAAGACAACAATGAAATCTCAATTCCAGATAATATTGATGTAGCTATCTGTTACACAGTCCAAAACTGGGTAACTCTCCTCCGAAAAGAACATTCAAAATCCTTTTATAGGCATAACTCATTTTATTGTGTTTTATTTTACTGTGCTTCACAGACATTGCATTTTTTTTACAAATTGAAGGTTTGCGGCAACCCTGTGTTGAGCAAGGCTATTGGTGCCATTTTTTTCCCAACTGCATTTGCTCACATCACATTTGTGGCATATTTTGGTAATTTTTGCAATATTTCAAAATTTTAATTATTTTTATATTTGTTATGGTGATCTGTGATCAGTGATCTTTGATGTTACTATTGTAACTGTTTTGGGGTGCCATGAATTGCACCCATGTAAATCATTGAACTCAATGGATAAATGTTATGTGTGTTCTGACTGCTCCACAGGCTGGCAGTTCTCTTTTGTTCTCCCTGTCCTTGGGCCTGACTATTCCCTGAGACACAACAATATAGAAATTAGGCCAATTAATAACCTTAGAGTGGGCTCTAAGTGTTCAAGTGAAAGGAAGAGTTGCCAAGTCTCTCATTTTAAATCAAAAGCTAGAAATGATTAAGCTTAGTGAGGAAGGCATATCAATAGCTGAGACAGGCCAAAAGCTAGGCCACCTGTGCCAAACAGCCAAGTTGTGATTGCAGATAAAAAGTTCTCAAATGAAATTAAAAGTGCTACTCAAGTGAACACACAAATGATAAGAAAGTGAAATAGTCTTGTTGCTGACACAGAGAAAGTTTTACTGGTCCGGATTAAAGAGAAAGACAGCCACAGCACAACCTTAAGCCGAAGCCTAATCCAGAGCAAGGCCCTAGCTCTCCTCAATTTTATGAAGACCGAGATTGATGAAGAAGCTGCAGAAGAGAAGTTTGAAGCTAGCAGAGTTTAGTTCATGAGATTTAAGGAAAGAAGCTGTCTCCATAACATAAAAGTGCAAGGTGAAGCAGCAAATGCTGATGTAGAAGCTGCAGCAAGTTATCCAGAAGATCTAGCTGAGATAATTAATGAAGATGGCTACACTAAACAATAGATTTTCAATGTAGATGAAACAGCTTTATACTGGAAGAGGCCATCTAGCATTTTCATAGCTCCAGAGAAGTCAATTCCTGGCTTCAAAGCTTTAAAGAACAGGCTGACTCTCCTGCTAGGGGCTGATGTAGCTGATGACTTTAAGTTGAAGCCCATGCTCATTTACCATTGTGGAAATGCTATGAACCTTAAGGTTTATGCTAAATCTACTCTGCCCATGCTCTATAATTGGAACAACAAAGCCTGGATGACAGTACGTCTGTTTACAACATGATTTACTGAAGATTTTAAGCCTGCTGCTGAGAACTACTGTGAGAAAAACAGATTCTTTTCAAACTATTACTGCTCATTAACAATGTAGCTGGTCACCCAAGAGCTCTGATGGAGATGTACAATGAGATTAATGTTGTTTTCATGTCTGTAGCCCATGGATCACGGAGTAATTTTGACTTATTATTACTTAACAAATACATTTCAGGGACTTCCCTGGTGGCACAGTGGTTAAGAATCCACCTGCCAATGCAGGGGAAACGGGTTTGAGCCCTAGTCCAGGAAGATCCCATATGCCGCGGAGTAACTAAGACCGTGTGCCACAACTACTGAGCCTGTGCTCTAGAGCCCACGAGCCACAACTACTGAGCCCACATGCCACAACTACTGAAGCCCGTGCGCCTACAGCCCGTGCTCCACAACAAGAGAAACCACCTTAATGAGAAGCCTGTACACCGCAACAAAGAGTAGCCCCTGCTCACCGCAACTAGAGAAAGCCTGCGCAAAAGCAACGAAGACCCAACGCAGCCATAAATAAATAAATAAATAAATAAATAAATAAATAAATAAATAATTTAAAAAAAATTCATTTCATCAGGTGCCATACATAGTGATTCCTCTGATGGATCTGGGAAAAGTAAAATAAAAACCTTCTGGAAAGAATTCACCATCCTAAATGTCATTAAGAACATTTGTGATTCATGGTAAGAGGTCAAAATATCAATAATCATAGGAGTTTGACAGACGTTGATTCCAACCCTCATGGATGACTTTGAGAGGTTCAAGACTTCTGTGGAGAAGTAACTGCAGATGTATAGCAGATAGCTATAGCAAGATAGCCAGAATTAGAAGTGGAGCTTGAAGATATGACTGAATTGCTAGAATCTCATGATAAAACTTTAAAGGATGAGCAGTTGCTTCTTATGACTGAGAAAATAAAATGGTTTCTTGAGATGGAATCTACTCCTGGTGAGGATGCTGTGAAGATTGTTGAAATGACAACAAAGGATTTGAAATATTACATACATTTAGTTTAAAAGCAGAGGCAGAGTTTGACTCCAATTCTGAAAGAAGTTCCACTATAGGTAAAATGCTGTCAAACATCATTGCATGCTGCAAACAGATGATTCATGAAAGCAAGAGTCAATTGATGTGGCAAACAGTACTATTGTCTTATCTTAAGAAATTGCCTCAGTCACCCCAACCTTCGACCTTCAACCACCACCCTGATCAGTCAGCAACCATCAACATCAAGGCAAGACTCTCCACTAGCAAAAAGATTAGGACTCCCTGAAGGTTCAGATGATGATTAGCAGTTTTTAGCAATAAAGTATACATTTTAATTAATGTATGTACATTGTTTTTTTAGACATAATGTTATTGCTTATTAATTAGGCTACAGTATAGTATAAACATAGCTTTCATATGCACTGGGAAACCAAAAAACTGTTTGACTAGGTTTATTGTGGTTGTCTGGACCCAAACCCACAGTATTTCTGAGGCATGCCTGTATACATCATTGGTGATGTTTATTAATCCAGTCTCTGAAGGGGTTGTCATAGAGCTGGTACTGTAAGTAAGCTTTTAAAAGGTCATTTCATGCCTGATTCTAGGACTGAGTCAGCAACAATATAAGATGAGCTTGGAGCATCTTGTAGTATGAGAAAAAAGTGTTCAAATATTAAAGGATGAGGGCATGTCAAAGGACACAGAAGCTAACATGAAAGCGCTCCCAATGGCCAGAACTGTAGTAATTTGAACAAAGAAAGAAAAAAATGCAGTACTGGTTTATAATGAAATTATAACATAAATACACATGAGTTCATACTACTATAAATAAATGATTGAATGAATAAATAAATGGGAGAGAAGAGACAACTCTTCCCTACAGAAGAATTCCAAATAATATAGGTAGATACTCTCTCCTCCAGGAGGTGAACCTCAATGTTCCCACCCCCTTTAGGATGGCTTGGATATAAGCTGGAATATGGAAATGGAAAAACAGTAACTTTACAGTGGGGAAATCTAGCAAACACTAACACCAAATGATTATGGTTAACATTACCAGTGATGTCATATGGATATAACATTCCCCTCGTATGATGTAATAACAAGGGTACTCCATTCATTACAAAAATCAAAAACCCAGTCTAATCATCACAAAAAATCAGAAGGAATTATGTTCCTTTCACATACCTGACCATTCAGCCAAACCACTAGATACAGTATTTGAGTCGGTATAAATCTATGCCTCTGACTATCTCACCTTTTGGGAAATAAACAATAGCATACTATTTGATGGTCTACCCACTGGGAGGATTTTGCTTCACCACAGTCCATCAGGGCCACCCGAGTATAGGTCTGTAGTGTTTCAGCTGTCCACTTTCATATATTACCAATAAATCATGTAGAATTGTTACTCCTCATGAATCTATAGAACAGTTGACAGGAAATAGTCTAAGTAGCAGGAAAATGAGCCATGGGCTTCTGGGAAACAAGCTCAAGCATCTTATGCTTTCAACTCTTGCTTGAACTCCAACTCATATAAACAACATCCATCTGATGATGCAGTGCTATAGGCATACTCAACATTACGGTTTGGTGTGTGAGACAAAATATAATTCCTTATGGACACCTCAGATTGCATGTTAATGTGGGGGTCCATTATCAGGCAAACATAAGACAGTGCAAACCATAAATTATGTCAGGAGAATACATCTCAGCAAAGGATGGTGAAGTTTTCCTCTTAAAATTCTAAAGATCTGCACTATAATTCACATATAAGTAACCAGAAACAGGGATATTCACTAAAATATCTGTAGAAAGCTTCACTTTTCAGGTAACTATATATAACGGTACTGCTGCTGAGGCCATCTCAACATAGAGATGTAGAGATTTCTCCTCAAATTGCTGGCCTTGCAGTTATCTCCTTATATCCCCTTCCCAACAGTTAAACTTTTTTTAACTATCGGCTCTTTGATATCTAATCTGCATAAGAGAAAAAATATCTACCTACCTACTTATTTACTTCCTTTAGTCAATTTTCCATTACCCTTTAATCTTATATATAAATATTAAATTTTATCATTAATGCACACTCTCTTAGATGGAGTCCATTTTTGGCCACATATATGTTCATACATGAGAATCAATCTAAAAAGTAGTATCACTAAGCCCCAGTGAAAAAAAACTTCTTCTGAAAAATAGAAGATAATTTATAAAGACTCTATATCTTATTTTCAGTGAAACTGAAAAATGTTCAGTTAGTAAAACTAACAGGAACATCTGATATGAAGAAAAGTTAACTATCATTAAAATGAGCAATCAGAAATATTGTAGAGTCCAGAATCAAAAACATCCTGGCATCAACATTTATAAAACAAGAGATGTTGGCACTATTCTGACTTCCACTCTTGTATTAATAAGTATTTAGAGGGTCTGTCATTTTTTCCTCTTTTATAGCCAGAACCCATTGCTTTGTTACAAGACAAGGGCAATTACAATATAATGGTTGAATATTCTTTTATAGTATCCTTGCTTCACAATAATTTAAGGAGAAATGTCTTGTAGTTTCTGATACGCGATGACAATAATGACAACAAAATAATGATATGAGGATAAGAATATTTAACATAAATTAACTGCTTATCATGTGTCAGATATTAGGGTAGTGTTACCAAGCAAGGGCTCACTGCCTGATGTACATACCAATAAAAACCAAAAGTATGGCACTGGCTTTTGAGAAAAGAAAGCTTTATTGCGAGGTTGACCAGCAAGGAGACAAGAGGGAGACCACAAATCTGTCTCCCCTACCTGGGGTTTGTTCAAACTTTTATGAGTTAGGGAGGATGGGTTGCTATGCGAAAGCACTGGCAGGGCAGGTTTTGATTGGAGGGCTTTGGAACTTAGCCATTTATGGTAAAGAGAGCTTCAGCACCAGATCTTCCTGGACAATGGACCCTTTACTTCTGAAAGGGTTTGAGAGTTCAGGTTTATGTCATGTCCCAGTCCTCTGGTTCTGTGTGGTGGGGTTGGGACTTGATTCTGGGAGTTATTTAGGTCAAAATTGTCTCCTCTGCACATGCTACAGCTGAATGACTAGTGGTTTTGTTCCGTTGTCTCTGGAAAACAACTCAGTATCTTGTTAGACAAAGGATAGGGCCGGTTTGGGCTGGTTCTGCGATTACAATAGGAATTTTGAATTTAAACTGAATATGTCTTTCCAATTTTATATCTCCCAAATATATATTCTGATGTCATTCCTATGGGATTCTCAGAGGGAGTTTTAGGCAAATGCTTTTGCATTGACATCTTAGCTGGAAACAAAAAAAGAGTATATGTTTTTTATGTGTAAAAACTATTCCAGTGTGATTTATAGGGACAAAGCAAATAATAGTATGATGATGATAAATAGTGATTATAAAGCTAGGCTTACATTTGTATGAGGAATATAATACTTTCTCCATTTTACAGGTGTAGCTTGCCTATATGTCTAATTACAGCTAGTAATTAGATAATCCAGACTCAAACACAGGAATTATTCTTTTAATACCAGAATTTTGGTTCTTGGTTAAAGTAACTCTTTGTTGGTGATAGCAGGTAAAACATCATGTTTACCAATTCATCACTTGAATGCAAGAATAAAACAGAAATCACATTTTATGTTTTGATTAAATTATACAATGGAGATATAGCTAGAGAAATGTATTAGCAGAAATATTCACTATTCAAATAAAATGTGTAGTGATATCAATACATTTTAAAACCATGTCTCTACTGTCTGCAACTACAGAGATCTTCAATTATCAATTGCCACCATATATGGGAAGGCATACTACGGTTCAAAAATAAAAGAGAACAGTAGCTATGGAAGAAAATATGACATGAGAGTGAATAAAAATAAATATATAAAGCGTCAAGTTGTTTTCTATTTTTAAATGATTAAGAGGCCCTTGGTAACTATGCCCAACTTATAGACGATTGGCCACTCTTTGTAATCAAATTGCTTTTTGGTATAAAAACCCAGTTTGAGAAAAGCATTCTGTGGATTGCTGGCTTAATGTCAATAAGCCTAGCAAAGCTCCCCAAAGGGAACAAAAGTTATCTTGAGGTCTACCTGCCCTTGGTGTACATCTCTGCTCACGCTGGTATATGCCAGAAACTAATTCTAGAACGACTGGCAGCATTCCAGGTGAATTTGATTGCACTCACCAAAGTTAGCTAGGAAACTTATTCTCTTTTGACTCAATCACTACAGAGATTTCAGTTATAAAATATGCAGTATTTTGTTAATAAAACAATTATTAACTTCATTTGGATCTTAATGAAAATACGTAGATAATGAGAAAATGGGTCTGAAATATTTTATAAAGATGATTGACACTTTTCAGAGTCTGGGTTGGTATGTTTCATCTACCCAAACATGGAGAAAAGGACATTGTATGAAATATTTTTCTGTGGTAGTATTTTATCTGAGGCTGTACTTTTTACTTTTATTACTCTGGATACTTTTACAAAGGCATAAACTGTTAGCATTCACTTTTGTAAAATCAACGTGAGTATATAATGCGACTGGAAGTGAAATGTTAAACATTTTCTCATACATTTTATAATTTGTATGGAGAATTGTTAGTCTTCTGACATTTCAAATTTTATTAATAATATTATTTGGTCTAAAAATCCCATATTTATATTTTATAACTTTTTTCACTATAATATATAACATAATCCCTATAGGGTATTGATTGCCATTATATTATGCTGACATAATAAAAACAAACAGAAATGGAAATATATGCAGACAGATAGATACAGAGATAGATAGTTAATTTTGTTTTTTGGACCTTCTGTAAAGAGAAGGTCCAAAAATTCTCCAAATTTCAGAAAACAATATTATTATTTGTACCCTGTTCCTTTTACTTCCCTTACTCCAAGAAAACATTTTCATATGTTTTATGAATATCCTTTAGTTTGAATGTATCCTTTAAAATTTTTAATGCATATTTTAAACTGCATATAATAATATTACATTATGTATCACATTCTGTTTCTTACTTTAAAAAGAAATAAGCTACATATTTTAAGATCCACACATGCTCTTAAGTTTGAGAAGAGCCCATTAATCTTAGTTGCTGTAGACCACACCATGATGTGTATCTATTTTGCCTGCCCACGCTCCCACTGCTGAGTATCCAGTTTGTGGATGCCTGATGCATTCTCAAATTGCTGACATCAAAAGCTTGCAAAGAACATAATAATATATGTTCTCTTATGGACTTGTGTAGGATGTCTTTGGGATGTATAGCTGAAGTAAATTTTCTTAGTCATAGATAAGGTGACCAAATAATTCATCATTAGATTGTGACACGCTGGAGAGTAAAAGGGGGTGCTGTCAGTAATCTCACAAGGACACGAATAAGTCTGCAATACTCAAGCGCACTGGAATATTGGATGTGCGTATATTTAATATGACTGAATACTTTGAGATTGATCCCCAAAATGGCTTCATAAATCACTTGCCAACAAATACATGGCAATAACTAGATTTCTAAATTTTGCCAGTATAATACAAAGTGATATTTTATTATATTTTCATTATATATATTTTATATCAATAAGTTAACATATCCACATATATTACTGTTAGGCTTTTGGGTCACCTTACCTGTAAATTGCTTATTAACTTCTTTTACATATTATTCTTTGGAGTTCTTCTCCTTTTCTTGTTGGATTTACCAGATTTCCTATATATTCTTAGCATTATTCTTTTATTCATTTTTTTATGATATAAATACCTTCATCTAATCTAGCATCTCTGTTTACTTTGATCATGGTCTATATCATAGAGATCTTATTAAGCAACAAAGATACATTCTTTCATTTTTCTTAATCAGTTCTATTGAGGAGTAACTTATATACAATAATTTTCAAAAATTGCAAAAAAAAAATTGCAAATATGCAATTTTATGAATTTTGAGAAATCTGTGCACTTTTGTACCTTACAAAAAAAAGCAAGGTTACAGAACATTTTCATCATTCATTGAAGTTCTGTCCTGCACTTCTGTAGTCAGGTTGCTGTCTCATCTCTGAGTGCTTTCTTTTTGTCACTCTACTCTTGCCTTTTCTAGAATTTTCATATAAATGGAATCAGAGTATATAGTATTTTTTGTCTAACATTTCATTTAGCATAATGTTTTTTAGATTGTCCATATTGTTCTCTGTATCTGTAGCTAATTATTTTTTATTTCTGAATAGTTTTCCATTGTATGAATATACCAGTTGTTTATTCCTCCATATTTCAAAGATATTTGCTGGCTTCTCCCAACTGTTTTTGTTTAATAAGTATTAACAAAACTTCTATGAAATTTGAAGTACAAGTATTTGTGTTAACATGTACTTTCACTTATCTTGAATAAAAGCCAGGGGTAGAATCACTGTTTTATATTATGTTTAAAGTTTAATTTATGAATATTTTTCAAGGTGACTTTATCATTTTCATTTCACCAGAAAAATGTGAGTTCTATTTGCTTTACATACACAAAAATACTTGCTACTGTCAGGGGGTTTTGTTTTCTTGTTTGTTTTAGTCATTCTAGAGGTTGTACAATCATATATCATTGTTTAATTCTGACAAAAGGCCTTCATTAAATAAATGTTTAGCAAATATTTTTCCCAGTGATTGACTTGCACTTTCAATGTCATAACAATGTCTTTTGAAAGGTAAGATTTTTTTAAAAATTTTAATTATGTTCAAGGTGTCAATATTTTCTTTTATTTTTCATGAGGTTTTTTATTTTAAACAACCTCTACCTAAGTTTCACTTTGAGCCTCTCCTCTTTTCATCTAGAAATTTTATATTGATTTCAAAAAAATTAACATTTTAACAATTTTGAGTTCTTTAACATCATTAACATAATATCTTTATCCATTAATTTAGATTTTCGGAAGTCTCTCAACCATATTCTATAGTCTTGAATGTACAGATTTAGCATCTTTTGAATAAAATTTATCACAAAAATAGATATCTAGATCAATGGAACAGGGTAGAAAGCCCAGAAATAAACCCACACACCTATAATCAATTAATCTACGACAAAGGAGGCAAGAATATACAATGGAGAAAAGACAGTCTCTTCAACAAGTGATGCTGGAAAACTGGACAGCTACATGTAAACGAATAAAATTGGAATATTCTCTAACACCATATACGAAAATAAACTCAAAATGGTTTAAAGACCTAAATGAAGACCAGATACTATAAAACTCCTAGAGGAAACATAGGCAGAACACTCTTTGACATAAATTGCAGCAATAGTTTTTTTGGATCCATCTCCTAGAGTAATGGAAATAAAAACAAAAATAAACAAATGAGACCTAATTAAACTTAAAAGCTTTCGCACAACAAAGGAAACTATAAACAAAATGAAAAAACAACTCACAGAATGGGAGAAAATATTTGCAAATGGTGTGACTGACAAGGGCTTAATTTCCAAAATATACAAACAGCTCATACAGCTCAATATCAAAAAAAACACAAACAACCCAGTCAAAAAAGGGGCAGAAGATCTAAATAGACATTTCTCCAAAGAAGACATACAGATGGCCAACAGGCACATGAAAAGATGCTCAACATTGCTAATTATTAGAGAAATGCAAATCAAAAAACTACAATGAATACTGGTCACACTGGTCAGAATGGCCATCATCCAAAAAGTCTACAAATAATAAATACTGCCATGTATTCTGGTATTGCTATAACATTATTTCTTTATGTTTGTGCATTTGCCTAATAAATCTTTGTCAATATAATTAAATTTGACCTTTATTTTTATGATTTGTTCCCTTGTAAAGAGCACACAGATAAATTTTTAACCCAAGTTGACAGGGTTATTTAGTAGGGTTATTAATTACATTAATTACAGATATTCTCTTTGCTTATATATTTGAAATTCTGACATATTACTTCATACATTCTGTTTTATTGTGTCACCTTTGTGACATGAATAGACATTTTTCCAAAGAAAACATACAGATGGACAACGTGAAAAGATGCTCAACATCACTATCATCAGGAAAATGTAAATCAAAACCACAATGAGATACCACCTCATTCACATCAGAATGACAACAAATAACAAATATTGGGGAGGATATGGAGAAAAGGGAACCCTCATGCACTGTTGGTGGGATTGTAAATTAGTGCGGCAAGTATGGAACACAGCATGGAGGTTCCTCAAAAAACTAAATGTAGAACTGCCATATGATCCAGTAATTTCACTTCTGGGTATTTACCCAAAGAAAACAAAAACACTAATTCATAAAAATATATGCACTCCAATATTTATAGCAGCATTATTTACAATAGCCAAGATATGGAAGCACCTACATTCTTGAGAAGAAAATGATGGCAGCCTGTTCCCAGAGAAGTTTCAGGTATAACAAAAAGGCACTAGTAGATTTGAGTAGTGCAGAGGTAGTTTATGCCTTTCTCTACATTTGGTCAGCTCTACTTTCTTATTGGCCTTGGCCACTTGCTCTGTTTCTTGGCTGATGGTCAATTCCACAGTTAAAATCCTTCTCACCATTGTCATTGCTCTTCATTGAAAACCACTGCCTCCCTCATATGCTTTGTATGACAAGAGTAAGACTTCAGAATAACTCTCACTATTATACCTGAGTGGGAAGTTATATAAGCTCCAGCATCCAGGTCTAACCTAACGCAACTCACAGAGACTATGTTTTTACAGAAGTACTGGATAACATAATCCTAAATCAGAGGGACTCTGGCTGCCAAGAGGGGCTGGATAACATAAACCAGATATGGTGAAGGTAAAGTGCCATGTGGTAAACATTTAACATTGAGAGACAGGTGATAAGAAGGAGCCAGCAGATTATTTGCTCATTCTTCTGGACCAGATGGATGTTCTGACATCTCACCAGGGGTGACAAATGTGACCAAGAAAACAACTAAGTTTCTTATGAGGCAGGGATAAATTTAGCTTTGCAACACTTTTTATTTGCTCTCGAGACTTCCTTTCTTCAATCACTCTTGCTTCATTGGATTGTAACCAATAAAGAAGAAGCATGTAAGCTTTGCCTCAAGCCAGTTTTTAAGGAACCTATGTGAAGAAGACGATTTTCATTGCATTATACATTATAGTAATAGCCACATATTTGACAAATACAATATTTATACCTTATTAATGATAAAAATATAGGAGATGTTATATTCTTCTGAACCCTCATTTTTTTAGTTTTTTGCTTCAAATCTCATTATTTTTTATTGAAAGCCATTAGTTTTCCAACCATTATTAAATTTTATATTTAAATGGTTCTCTTGTTTGAAAAATACAATATATGTCATCACTATTCATTTTATAATTTAAGATATGACACATTATTTTTAATTCTGAATTTCCTATACTTGGTACATTCTTCAGGTGCAAAATTTTTGTGTAAAATTGTGAACAGAATCTAAATCAAATATACTCCAATGATGCATTATTCTGAGCCAATTAATATCCTGAATTGTATTGAAATTTTTGCTCAAAAATGATATTTTTGCTAGATATCTATTTTTAAATTCAAATATTCTCATTTTAATTTCTAAAGATATCTCTTCTGATGTGCTTCTGCTGCATTTGCTTGGTACATTTAATTAAATTCCACCATTTTTTACATATTTTCTAATTTTGCTCAAAGGATCTATTCTATCATCAATGTGTTTCACCACTATTGCATTTACTCTCATTTCTAAGTTTGTTAAATTTTCAAATTGTTGCCCTAATATAGTGATTCATAAAAAAATGCAATATCATTGGGACTATGAGAAGCTAAATGAGATAATATATTTAAAGCACTTAGCACAAAGCACAGCACACAAGAAGCCCTCAGTAAATTTTAGATATTATTATTACTTTTGTTTTTACTATTACCATTTGTACTAGGCTGAAAAATGTTTCCCCAAAATAACAGGCACTAATTTCCAGAATCTGTGAGAATCTTTTGCCATACCTTATATGGCAAATGACGTTATTAAATTAAAGACCTTGAGAGGGGATAATCCTGGATTATTTGGGTGGGCCCAAAATGCAGTTGCGAATGTCCTCTTGGGAGAGAGGCAGAGGGAGGTTCACACAGACGGAGGAAGGGAAGAAGCAGACAAAAGAGGAGTAGGAAATGTGACAGTGGAGGCAGAGATTAGAGTGAAGCAGTCACAAATTAAGCAATGATGGCAGCCACCTAATGCTGCAAGAAACAAGGAACAAATTTTCCTCTAGAGCTTCCAGAGGTAGCACAGCCCTATGGACGCTTTGATTTTGGCGAAGTAATACTGATTTCAGACTTCTGGCCTCTAGAATATGAGAGACTAAGTTTCTGTTGTTTTATGCCACCAATTTTGCAGTAATTTGTTATTGCAGCCATAGGATACAAATACACTATTACAATTATTACTATTTCAGGTTACATAAAATATTTTATTTAAGATATATCTCAGAGAAACATTAAAATATAAAAATAAATGCACTATTTATAATTCAACATGATAGTAGGAGTTTTTAAAACAGGACATTGTCTTTTGTTTTAACTAAAAGAAATTAAATAGCAGTGATATTATTCAGCTTTCTGTTTTGCACGTGTGAAATTTAAGAAAACTGGGCATATTCAGCTTTTAGGCCACATTTAGCAGTAGTGACAGAAATTGAAACATCCTAAATTTGTCAAGGTAATCGTTCCTGAATAGCTTAGATACAGTCTCAGAATTCTTGACACAGCACCAAGAAAACCATTATAAAGTGATACAAGACAGCACATGTATAAAACAAATGTACTATCTTAAGCAAAAATTGTGAAATGAGAAAATAGAAGTAGAGTATATTTTTGTGACTAGAGTTTTGATTTCTATTTTATTCTCACTTCCCTACCCTTACATTCTTATTTTTTATGTTTCTCTTAGCATCAAGATAAAAACCATAAAAAATTTTCCAGGAAAGATGGCAGCATCAATATATTGTTTTGCTGAATATTTGGGATTATACTTGTGGTTTCTCCTAAATAATGTCTCAGCTAAGTATGAATTTCTAGGGAAATGATATCTTCCTCTGAAATTAAAGAAGTGCAGAAAGATAGCTATTCAGCCTGAATTTTATTCTTTTATATAAACTACATTTGCCTTTTAAAAAATTTCCCCTTATTGGGTTGATTATTGTATATATTGCCTTAATGATTGGAGATGTAAAAAAAAAAAATAAATCAAATACTCTATGTATCACATGCATATATAAACAGTGTGAGCCCTAAATCTACAATTGTTGTATAAAACTGAATACTAAACAACTAAGGCAGAATTTTAGGCAAAATCTGATATATTTTGTCCAATAGCCATTTGGTCACAACATACTATAATGACTAAGAGTATGGATTCGGGAGCTAGCTTCTCTCCATTTTTATTACACTTCTGCCACTTACTAATTATGTCTTGATTTTCTCAGTACTTATTGGGCTATTTAATACATGTAAAGCACTTAAAATATTGTCTGAAAACATAAAGTTTGTTCAGTAACTTTTATTAGTTTTTTATTATTATACAAACCTTGAATTTCTAGGGAAATATTTTAATGCCAGGAAGAGTCAGTTTTGTCAGGGCAATACAGAGCTAAGGTATAGTGCAGCTGCTTCCAAGCATTTGAGGGGCAGCAGGGGACTGAAGAAGCAACCATACTGGGTCATAGTTAGCTTTTTTCTAGCTTGTTTGATTTGTAATAGTAAAGACTATTACGCCAATAATCATGAGAATTATTGATCTGTAATTTTATTTTTTAAGAGCCTTGCCAGATTTTTCTATTAAGGTTATGCCAGCTTTATAAATTGAGCTGGAAAATATTCCCTCCTTTTCTACTTGCAGAAAAAAAAAGTAAGATTAACGCCATTTCTTACTTGAATGGTTGATAGAATTTATCAGTGAAAGCCTCTAAGCCTAAAGTTTTCTTTGGGAAAAGTTTAAATAATAAATTAAATTTTCAACATATAGATGTATTTAGAGTTTATTTTTTTACATAACCTTTTGTAAATTATATTTTCAACAAATTGAAACACTTTAAGTTCTCAAAGTTTGTTGGCATGAAGTTGTTTATGGTATTCTCTGATTATCATTTTAATGTCTGTAGGGTCTTTGCTGACAATCCATTTATTTTATTTCTGCTTTTGCTGATTTGGGTTCTCTGTTTTTTGCAGGGGTATGGGGAAAGATTGTCAATATTGTTTATATTTTCGAAGAACTAGGTTTTGGCTTTGTGAATTTTTTCTGATTTTAGTCTTTTATCTACTTCATAGGTGTTCTACCTTCATCATTTTCTTCCTTCCATCTATTTTTGTATTACTTTTTCTTTTATTGTATCTTAAAATGGAAACTCAGGTCATTGATTTTAGAACATTATTTTCTCTTATTATTTTAACTATAACTTTTCCTCTAAGTCCTGTTTTAGCTGCATCCTAACAAATTTTCATAAGTTATAATTCCACTCACATACTAGCTCTTTCTTTTATGGTTTCACAATGAAATTTTATATATATATATATATATATATATATATATATATATATATATATAAAATTATATATACTTATGTATATATAATTATATACTTCTATATACTTATACTTCATGAAATCTGTCACCTCTGCTTCTCGTCCTGCTTTTTACAAGGAACTTATCTTTCCTTTCCCCATTGGCCCTATCCTGCTAAATTTGGATTCTGCCCCCTGAATTGTCTCCATAGTGTGGAGCTTTCTGTTGGCAGGGGGTTGAATTGTGTTAATTTAGAGTATTTATAGGGTTCAAACTGCTCTGGCACTTTAATTCCTGCTTTAGTCATGAAATTAATCTTGAGTAACTCTCCCTGGTTCCCACTGTTCTTTCAGAATGGCCCAACATTTCTCCAGTAACTCAAAATTTCAGCAGAAGCCAAGTTTGGTTCCTGTGCTTCTTCCCATACAGACACAATGTAAGTCTTGTAGCTGCCAGCGGTTTGTCCCCACTCACTTGTATTTATGAATCTTTAGAGATATTCTGCCACCAAGTTTTGCAACAGACATTTCTAAATGTCTTTAGTTTTACTATCCTAGTGGCTTTGTCTGTTTATATGGAAGAATTTGAGGAGATAAAAAACAATAACTATGATCATGCCACCACCATCTTCTCCAAAAGCTCTCTTCTTGTAACTTTTATCCCCATTTTATATAACTGACCTTTAGACATCTATGAATTATTTTATAAATTATCTTATAATCTATGCATATTAAAATATAGAGAGATTTCAATAAGCATAGAAAATTATAATTATTCTAATGAGTAGTCACTCAGTAACAGATTAATTTCTAATCTTCCTTAAGGATGTGAAGTACATATTTAATAAACTTACTACATTTCAGCTTCTTTTGAAAGTAAAATCTAGATGTCAGATATATAAAATGCCTACATTGTGAGCTTTATATTATACGAGTAGCTTGATGGGATTTTTCAGGGAATTTTCTAGGTAAACCATAACATTGATTTGGTAACAAATATACAGCACAGAATAATTTCTGAAACTAATACCTATTCATTTCAATTCAGCAGAAAATCAGTTGGGTCAGTGATGATGCAAAATAAATATACTGTGAAAACAAAGTGGCTTCCTTGTATTGGGTTTTAACTGCCTTTAGGGTTTTACATGTTTTGCTAAATTGAAATTTCATACACTAAGAATAACTCTGATAGCTCTATAGCTTCCTAATCCCATGCTTTTCTGACAACGCCCTTTCTAGAATAGAAAAAAAAAAATGAGAAGTTAATTGCTTAAACTCTGAAAAATGCTTTTCTTTGAACTCAATGAAGCACAAAGATAAATAGTGTAAAGGGAATGTAGCTCTATTTGTGACTGCTTGTAGTGTGAAATTGGTTGTTTGGTGATCTCTAAAGACTTATTTTCTTTTCAAAACATTGCATGCTCCTCCTCGCTCTGACTATGAGAGAAAAATGGGAATGTAAAATAGAATTTGGATTAAGGGACATTCCTTTACTTAAATTTTAAATCTTTCTATTTCATTTTTGTGGTGTTTTGAACTTTATGAAAACCTTAACTGAAGGCTTCTATCATGATATACTGTAGTATAATTACACCATGTCTTTTTTTTGCCACTCTTTCATTTATTATCCATGATACTCATTCTATTTAATAATCATTTATTGTAATACAAATGTTTTGTTTTCTTTTTCCATGTGTATTTTGAAAATTTTCAACTAGGAATACAGAATCTCTTTGAAGTCAGTTTGCAGGTTTATCACAGCCCTCTAGCCTCTAAACATAGCTCTTGACACAGTTTATAACATAAATTATATTTTCACATGGATTTTATCATTTGGAAAAACACAAAATGTGTTTTATAAATAACATAAATTATATACACAACTGAAATATGTTTTGAAGTATTTATTTCACTAAAAAACTAGAATGAAGTTAACTAGAGTATGTAAGTTAATTTTCTATGAATTCTAAGTTGGTAACATGTATATTTAATACACCATGGAGAGAAGAAGTCAGTAAATTACATCTTTTGACAATTTATATATAGGTATTTCATGAAGTACTAGATTAAATGTAATTTCTACTAGTCTATATTGCACTATTTTGTCACTGTTCTTATTTACCTGAAATTAATAGTTCAACAAGTCATAGTTCCTTGAAGAAAATATTTTTTCACATTCCTTTTTTGTCCAATATTTATTATGAAATAAATGTAAATATATAAAAATGTCAATACAAAAGATCAACTGATATTTTATGCATCTACATACACATACATATACCTTAACTATCAGGTTTATATTTGTATATACATAGGTCAACTCATTTGAAATAAGTTCCAGGGCTAAGATACATAAAAAGTGAATTTGCTTCTGGCCATATTTGAATAACTGGCATCTCCAATATACAAGGTTTCATACTGGGCATGACACAGTAAAACTACTGAAAATCGGTGATAGAGTGAGCATCTTGCATGTATCCAAAGTGAACAGACACATTTATACAGTTAAACATTGATATGAACAATGAATGATTCCTTATAGAAGTAATACTGACATGAAGATTCATATGATCCATAATGAGTTAATTTTTATATGATTCAAGGAAATAGTGGAGGTTTTAACATTTTTTGTCTATTTCTGTCAATGATAATTCATATATCTAATCTAGGTCATCACTCAGTATGCCTCTGTTACTTTTCTTTCTTAACAATGGGTCAAATTACCTTCCCTTGCTTCTTGGTTTTTGATTAAATGCTAATATCTGCTTTACAAAATTAGAGACTGCAGTATGTATTATTTGTTCACAGGAAAAGTCATGCCAAGTTAATAAAATCTGTACGTGAGCTGAATCTGACTTTAGTATTGCCTTAGTTTGATTCAGCTCACCACTAGCTTCACATATTTTGAAGGCAGCATGAGGACTTATCCCTCAGTAGAGCACTGGATCCGAACACAGTGGAGATTCTGGTGTTCACTACTTCATCTGCATCCAAGGCACCAATGTTCCTAACTATGGAAGAGCCCTCTGCTTTGAAATGTGGACACCTGATTTGGGGGTTACTCTAGTTCTCCTTGTTCTATCATCCCACCACCAGTTTTCTATCTCTCATTATGGAGGGGCACTTCCCCCTCTATAAACCTGCGTTACACAATGAGGACCTGACATTTCTTACCAGGTTGCCCGTGGCTCTCTTTTCCTGACTGCAGCTTGTAGCAAGCCATTGCCTTTCACTTATAGAGGATGTGTTCAGACTTTGAGGATACCTCTCTCAGTTTTCCTGCCCTGATTCCAGTCTTTGGCCTACTATCACTATACACTTGTTAAAAGTCCATGGGGAAGTGTTGGCCAGTAGCTACAGATGTATTCTGTGGCTGTGGTTCCTGCAGTCTTTAATCTCTTATGCCAGGCCAGTTGCAGCTAGTTAAATATGATTAAAACATGGCTAGTTTCTCCTTAATCCCATCTGTAGTGTATTCCTCTTTGTCCCACTACTTTATCAAGGATGAAGGCCAAGGTGGATCACTTCTCTACTAGAAATGACAACTTACATTCTGAAATTTAGTTTAATTAATTTTCTTTCATGCTCAAGCACCTGATAGGCTTGAAAAAATATACTGTTTTAACTTGTCCAGTTTGCTCTTATGTGTAGGATGGGAGCAATCTTCTTTTGCAAGTTTCTACATCCTAATTAGAAGCTATAGTTTACTGGATTTCTCTTTAAGTTGGTAATTATAATAGCATATATAATTCAAATTTTAATTCTACTTTCATGGGTATGACATATTTATAAAGGAATAAGCTCCTACTTATTGTTTTCAGCCCCCTTGTACATCATATTATGTCTAATTATCATCACTTCTTCATTAACTATCTAAATTCTATTGTTTGATTTAAAAACTATAATTCATCCATAGAACTCTGTTTCTTCAGTTTCCTGTATCACATATATTTGCTAGAGTTCATCTGTCTCATATATTGAAATTTTATATTGAACAGCTTTGATTTTGTTTATAAATTATTGTCCACTTTATGGTGGAAATGAGTGTATCAAAATCGACATATTAGAGAAAATACATAATAATATATCTTTCTAAGCATTAAAATGGGATAAGTATAGTACATCCACTTATGCGAGTCATCAATTTGAGTACATTTCCAATTGCAAGAATTCATTATATTGACACTCAGAAAGAGCCATTCAAATGTCAACTTCTTTTAAACTCAGAATCTGAATAGCTCCTGAGAGATGTGACAGAAGTGAGTAAAAGAGAAAAACAAAATTAAACAGATACACACAAAAAAGTCACAGTCAGGTAGCCTACAAATATTACTGGAAAAAAATCTAGGTCACTGAGTAAGTATCTTTTCTTTAGGGATACTGAGTAGTAGTATTTAGATTAATCAGTGGTTGTCATGAACGACAATGATAAGAAATACATGCATTACCTAAAGAGTATATTAATTTTCCCTAATAGATTTGTTCTAATATATTAAATGTTGATTAAGAATTACAGAAAAACTACTTAAATATACAATCTTGAATAAAGTTGTCAAACTAATAGAAATTCAAAATAACAGCCATAAAAAGAAAACAAAACTAAATATAGAATCAACTATAATTCTATTTATTAAGCTGAATCTTTAGAGAAAAACATTTATTTAAGAATAAACAGATGTGGAAATGAAAACTCAAGAAACCCAGTGGGACCAAAAACACTTAAGGTTTAGTCATTTCTACACCAGAGATTATTCCAAGACATGTTTTATTGTTACCACAGCAGTTTTCATGTTAAATAGTGACATTTATTCTTTTTAAATGACAATATGAAAAATCAGGATTAACTCTTCTTCCACCGAATAATAAAGCTGACTAACCAATCATTTCAACAATAAATATGAGAAATGGAGATTCCTTAAATGTAATTCAAATATGTGGAAAAGTTCCAATATCTACAGAAATGAATGGTACATTTTGATTTTAAAAAGATCAAGAAGCCAGAGCCTTGAACATGTCTGGTAAAGGTTCAGCAAATATGTGCTATGGAAGACCTGGGTTTCACTTAGACAGTCAAATAAATGCATTTATAAATGTTAGCATACTATGACACTGAGGAATACAGTTTAACTGGAAATCAAAATTAGGAAATGGAAAATAGAACCAAGCTGGATTTTGAATCTGAACTATACCTTGTTCATTTTTCTCTTTAGAAGAGAATAATTAGAAAGTTGTTTTAAGGTAAATAAACTATTAAAAAGAAAAAATCAGCCACTGAAGAACAACAGAGGACTGTGTTTTGCCCATTCCAGAGATCTGATCTGGGGTGTGTGTGTGTGTGTCTGTATGTGTCTAGATCTAAGGACTGCACTGTAAATATAGAGATAGGAGGCTATGGGGTTTGAAGAAAGATGCAGCTGAAAAAGAAAAAATGGAAAGGAGTGTAAAAATCAAAAAGGGAACTAGATATGTTGTAATAAAAAATAACTTTGAGGGACTTCCCTGGTGGCGCAGTGGTTAAGAATCTGCCTGCCGATGCAGGGGACACGGGTTCGATCCCTGGTCAGGGAAGATCCCACATGCCGCGGAGCAACTAAGGCCATGCGCTGTAACTACTGAGCCTGCACTCTAGAGCCCATGAGCCACAACTACTGAAGCCCGAGCACCTAGAGCCTGTGCTCCGCAACAAGAGAAGCCACCGCAGTGAGAAGCCCGCACACCACAACAGAGTAGCCCTTGCTCACCGCAACTAGAGAAAGCCCGCACGCAGCAAGAAGACCCAATGCACCCAAAAATTTAAAAATAAATAAATAAATAAATTTATTAAAAGAAAATAACTTTGAAGCATTTGACTTAAGTTCCAGTATATAGACTCTACTGAGAATCACAGGCTTGCAATGTCCTAGGCATTTCTTTCTGTAACATTCTTGCTCTATATTTGAAAACCTCTGGTGATACCAAACTGTCACTCCTTCTCACTTTCCATTAAGATATAAAATTGCCTTCATAAATTATAAAAAATTGATTTGTTTTTATATCAGAAATTAAAAACAAGCAGAAGGACAGTGACGTCATGGAGAGGAATATGAATCTTGGAGAGGACAACTGTCTCAAATTATATACACAAAAGCTTTCACCTCCTGCCACATTCAGATGTGCCTGTTTTCTATCCCTACTGTTACTCATTGTATTAGTCAGGGTTCTTCAGAAAAACAGAACCAACAGAATGTGTGTGTGCATGTGTATATATCTATATCTATCTATCTATCTATATATATAGAGAGAGAGAGAGAGAGAGTGAGAGATTTATTTTAAGGTGGCTCATGCAATTGTAGAGGCTGGCAAGCCCAAAATGTTCAGGATAGGCCTCAGGTTGAGACCAGGAAATGCTGTAATTCAACTCAGAAGACCATGTGCTGCCAGAGTTCCTTCTTTTTTGGGAGAGGTTAAGTTTTTGTCCTGTTAAGGGTTTCAACTGTTTGGACAAGGTCTACCCACATTATGGAAGGTAATCTTCTTTACTCAAAATCTACTAGTTTAATTGTTAACCTCATCAAAAGCCACCTTTCAGAAACATCCAGAAAAATGTTTGAAAATATCTGGGGAATATGACCCAGCCAAACTGACACATAAAATTAACCGTCACACTCATCTTATTTTCTTTTGGGTCACATTTTGACTTCCATTTGTCTTATCTCCCACATGTAAGATAAATTGGGGAGATAAAGTAATGTGTCTCCATTCACAGTCAAACTTCTGAAAGAGTTACTCATTTTGTTTTCTCCACATCTTAATATTCTTTTCAAAAGTTATCCTTGTTTTCCCTTAAAATTTCTTATGTTAGTTTCCATTAAAACAAAATATATTTTCCCTTCTTCCTTCCTGATTAATTCTTAATATTATGCACTAGTCCTGTTTTCTCTATCCAATTTCTAAAAGTTGAAGTTCTTGGAGTTCAATATTGGGACATCTCATATATCACTTTCATCAGGAATCTCAGTTATTGCCGTGATTTTAAATTCCATCTGTAGGGTAATTAAAACATTAATATAGTCAAAATTATCTTTGCTTCTGCTCCACACCCACAAAGACAACTGTATATTTGATGTCACCATTTAGTCATCTCATGAATATCTCAAACTTAAAATGTCCACATATTTAAAATACTTCTCCTCCAGTCTCCCACACCTGAAATAGATGCTCCATTTACTAGCCAGTGAGACATTTTCTTGACACCATTCCTCTCCTTCATCTCCTACATTTAAACCAGCACCAATTTCCTCTGAGTTTCTATATTAACTTCCTATTGCTGCAATAACAAATTACCACAAAGTTAATGGTTTAAAACAAAACAAATTTATTCCGTTATAGTTCTGAATGCCGGAAGTCTAAAATCAGGGACTTGGCAGGGCTGTGTTCCCTCTGAAGAATTCATAGGAGAATTCATTTCCTTGCCTTTTCTAGCGTCTAGAAGCTGCTTACATTCCTAGGCATGTGGCCCCTTCCTGTATCTTTTTTTTTTTTTTTTTTTTTTAATTTTTATTTATTTATGGCTGTGTTGGGTCTTCGTTTCTGTGCAAGGGCTTTCTCCAGTTGTGGCAAGCGGGGGCCACTCTTCATCGCGGTGCGCGGGCCTCTCACTATCGCGGCCTCTCTTGTTGTGGAGCACAGGCTCCAGACGCTCAGGCTCAGTAATTGTGGCTCACAGGCCCAGTTGCTCCGCGGCATGTGGGATCTTCCCAGACCAGGGCTCGAACCCGTGTCCCCTGCATTGGCAGGCAGATTCTCAACCACTGCGCCACCGGGGAAGCCCCCCCCTTCCTGTATCTTTAAGGCCAGCAATGTAACATTTCCTCTCTCCCTCTCGCCTCTCCTCCCCTGCCTCTCTTTCTCACCTCTGCTTTCATCATCACATTCCCTTCTCTGACTCTGAGTCTCCTGCCTCCCTTATTTTCTTATAAGTACCCTTGTGATTACATTGGGCCACCCAGATAACCCTAGATAATTTCTCCATATTCAAGATGCTTAATTTAATCACATCCTCAAAGTTTCTGTCACTATGGAAAGTACCATATTCACAGGTTCCAGGAATTAGGATGTGACTATCTTGGTGGGTCATTATTTGGCCTAACACATTGTCCTTCCAAATCATTATTTGAATCTCTACTCTACTTTTCTACTTATACTTTCCAAGCCCAAGATAACATTAACCCTTTCCTGGAATGACTTCCTGACTGGTTTCTAATTACCACTATGCACTCTTCCAGTGCATTTCCCATTTAGTGACCACAATTGGTCTCATTAAAGAAAAATATGATCATATTATCTATCTTAAAAAATTTTAACAGCTTTCCATTGCATTTAGTGTAAATGTCATAATCTTCAATGTGGCCTTGCATAATCTGACTCCTGTATAAAATCTCATACTTCATCTAATGCACCTGCTTACTTAATCACTACACAACCGATACATGGCTTCCCATTTAGCCAAACTCATTATAAGTCTTTGCAGATTCTTCTACTCTGTAATGCTTTCGCCTGACTCTTTATAATGCAATATGGTAGTACAAGGTCTGTATTATAAAATAAGTTAAACCTACAAGGTCTTTATTATCCAGGATATTTATAAGTATAACTCTTGGACTGTGTAGTACTTTGAAAAGAGCTCCAAATGCTTTCAGTGTCTCTTCTTTCTTTAAGTTCATGAATTTCAATGCAAATGTAAATCTTCTATAGCAGTAGTTTTTCTTTCATCTTAATAGGTAAGCAGTTCATCTGCATTTGCTTTCAGATTAACTCTCCACCCTCATTTTCTATGTTTTATGGTGCTGGTAAATAATTCTCCTGACTCCTTTGCAAACTAACTTCCAGTTCTATTCAGCCAATGGGAGGTCGTAGTGGATGAATGGAGGACAAGAGGAAGAAAGAAGCTAAGGTATTCTCACTCACTGCATTGGGTAGCATGTTTGGCAGAGACTGAGTCTTCTCCATCGCTCTAGTTTCTGATAGTCAGCACCTCCATCATAGTTCCAGCTACTCTCAGCCAAGTCTCCAAATTCAGTTGTGTGGCCACAGCTCCTGGTCTCTGTCCACACTAAATGCTCTAGTCATAGGGATGAAGATGGCTTCCTTACTGATTACTGAACCCTACTGATTACCTCCTTACTGAACCCTAAGTTAGGGTTCTCCAAAGAAACAAAACCAATAGGATGCACATATACATATCATGTAATATATATGTATAAACATATATATATATGACGCATATATACATACACTCTATATGTGTGTGTATATATACATATGTGTGTGTATATATATATATATGTATGTATGTATATTTGTGTGTCAACTGAAGAAAAATGCACAACCTAAAAGCTGTGAGTTAAGTTCTATTAAGGGATCTTACTGAGGACTGTAGCCTGGAAGACAGCCTCTCATTAGCTCTGAGGAACTGCTTGGAAGAGGTAGGGGAGGAGCCAGGATATATAGGAGGTTTTTTTCTTTCTGGAATAGAATATGTAGTCGAACATCGAAAGATGACTGCTGATCACAAAAAACAGACATCTCAGGTTAATGATTTTAGTGCTTTTCTATGTGTGGGAAGATGTGAGAACCTGAGTTAATTGAAGTTATTCCTTTGATATGCATCTTAACTATCTAGGGCCACTATCCAAAGCACAGAATGCTTCCTGTTTTTCTTCATTCTGAATTCCCCTCAGGGTGGGCAACTGCAGTGGCTAACGGCTTAATCTTTGCAGAACTGGAATGGTGGGCAACATTCCTTGTTCACATGTGATTGTAAATATATACAAGGGTATAGATATACAAGGATTTATATACATAAGGAGACCATATCTATCTATAGATAGATAGATAGATCAATATACATATAGATATGGTCTCCTTATAAAGGCCATTCAAAGATTTGCAGGCAAGCTAGATACCCAGTAGAATCAGTGGTGTAGTTTTAGTCTGAGTCTGAACGCCTGAGAACCAGGAGAGTTGATAGGGTAGTTCCAGTCGAAGCCTGGCAGTCTCGAAACCCAGGAAGAGCCGATGTTTCAGTTTGAGTCCAAAGGCAGAAAAATTTTTTATATTCTAGTCAAAGTCTGTCAGGCAGAAGAATTCACTCTTACTCTGAGGAGGGTCAAAGTTTCTGTTCTATTCAGGTCTTCAAATGATGTGTAAGGCCCATCCTTACACATTGCCCTACATTAGACAGGGCAATCTGCTTTACTCTTCAACCCGTTTAAATGTTACACTCATCCCAAAACCTTCTAACAGAAACACCTAGAATAATGTTTGACCAAATCTGGGTGCCCTGTGGCTCAGTCAAGTTGACGCATAAAATTAACCGTCACACGGATGTTGCTAATTTCTGCGTGGCATCACTACATACAGTGTGTATTTTCAGGTCTTCCTTCACATGAAAAAAAAAATTACCTGATTTAATTCTTCTTTTTTAAATACATAGAGTACTTTCCATTTTTCTGAATGGCTCTTGACTGATATACCAGGTTTCCTTTCTGAATGGGTAATTTCCCCTTCCTTGGGCTCTAATTACCTATCTACATCTACCCCAATTTATTCATCTTTTTAAAAACAACCCATGATTTGTAAATAAGTGTATAAACATGATTTGTACTCCTCTTCCCAGTTATTTTCTTTGGTAAATCAGGGTACACATTTATGCACTCATTGCCCTTTCCCACATTTTCCCTTGCTTCTAAAGGAGCACTTTATGTACCTCAGGTTAAGACTTAAGAAAAATTTTTGAATAGTTTCTCGCCTTGATTCAAAACAGTCTGTTCCCTCATTTGTAAATTGTCTTATCAAGATAATTGTTTCAAAAATTAATGAGTGAAAGGTGAGGAAAACGGCATGCATTTATATAATAAATTGTAAGTTTATATATTATACAAAGACTTGTAAAATATTCTGTTGTTCTATATTATTGCTTTATTTAAATAAATATCTATAAATAAAATTGAAACATGGTAAAGCTAGTATCTAAATTATCTGTTTTAAAATGATTCAGATATAGTTAAAATAGAAAGTTACCCTTAATAATGTGATTTCTCAAAAGAAAATTACAAGCAAATAACCACTACATGTTAACATGAGTTAGAAAACACAATAAAGAAATGTGATAGAGTTTGGCTTGGCTAGAAAGTTTCTAATTGTCATTGATCAAAACCTTAGCTTTACTAGAATTTCACCTGCATCAGGAAGAAGTCACTCAGGCTTGAAGTTCAGAAAGGAAATTTTGTAAATAAAACAGTCAGAGTAGCATGAGATGCAGAAAACATATTTAACTAGATGTTATGTATAAACAGTGAATATCCAGAATCCTTCTGACAATTATTAAAGACCCACCCAGAACACAGATAGGAATGCTCTTTGTAAATAAGATTCTATATTAAAACTGGTGATTCATAATTATCACACAAACTGAACTCACTTGGAATTGCAATAGGTTTAATGTTTTCTTCTAGGTTTAATGTTTTCCAGATTAAATTGTTCATTAAAGATATTTAAGTCCAGATGGACAGCCAAACAGTGGTAATTCTATAAAAACCTCTCTTTATATAAAAGGCTTAAACACTCCTCAAATATAAGACTTATGATGGAAATTTAGAGTTAAATATGACATCAAATATATTAATGTTTGAACAGAAATAATTTTCTCTTAGTTCAATTACAAGATTATTGAAAATAGCTTTTAATATTTGTAGGTAATTTAGATCATCTTAGAAATTACCAGCAACTTTTTTAATCAAATATTTTATGAGAGACTAATGTGATTGGAACATGTATTTTTCCAACAATTGAACAAAATTATTTATTAGTAACTCTGATTATTAATTATATTAATATTAATCAAATATTTTCATTTCTTGACTAATGAGACATTTTTAATTAAGCTTTCACTTTCTTATTGATTTGAGGACCATTTTCCCAAACATATCCCCTGAGGTTTATTTGAATACTTGTCATCATGGCTACCTCTCTGGATTCATGTTCATCTTCTTAAAATCAAGTCTTCGCAGGAAGTATACATTGCTCTATAATTCCCATACAAAAAGTACTAATTTTCAGTGATCTGTACCCTGGGAAATAATTATTTCCATTCTGTATTCTCTGTTTTCTGCTCAACTTTTGCTTATTCTTTATCTCCCTACCCAGTTTAGAGTAAAGGGTCTTGGTGTCACATACAATAACCAGGCTTCTTTCCATCCTTTCTTCTCCTGCAGAGTACCTGACACCTGCTAACTACACCATGCTCAGATTTTATATCTTAACCCAGTTATGGATGCAATAAAATGTGATAATTAGTAAAAGGGAGTCTTCTTGTACTGGGCTGAGGAAATCTGCATCTAGAAGATGGGAAAATAACTGTGTGTATGAAATAATATAAAAGCATTATAAAAATACTAGAAAAGTGACTAAAAGACAGTGTGCAGCTTGTATGCTCTAAAGAAGTTCCAAGGAGTTCAAAAAACGAGACAACAATTATTTCCTTCTTCCCACACACCCCAAAAAATCAAGATTCAGATGGGCTAAAGGAAAGATTTCAGTTCTAAATAAGGAAGAAATTGTGTGTGTGGGGGGGGGGTGGGGGGGTGTAGTTCAAATACATAGAGTTAAAAGGTAACTGGCAACCAGTTACATACCCAAGTACCCTTCTTCCAGCAACCAAATCACTAAGTGGCATTTAACCAAGCATTCTTTTATTTTTGCATCTAGTCTAAAAATGATTATCTAACCATTCACTTTCTATAAAATATCACAAGTATCAGTCAAACTTTGGGCTACTGGAAACCAATTTAAAAATTTACTGTTGATACATTTTGTCTATTTGCCTTTCAAATGTGTTTTAAAAAATAGAGATGATCTTGGGTTTGGTGACAATTTTTTAAATACAACACCAAAGATACAATCCATGAAAGACATAATTAACCTGGACTTCATTAAAATTAAAAACTTCTACTTTTTGAAAGATATTGTCAAGAAAATAAAACAAACCACAGACTAGGAAAAAATTGCAAAAGACATATCTGATAAAAGAGTACTATCCAAAATATAAAAAGAACTATTAAAAATCAAGAGTGAGAATATAAAAACCCTGATTAAAAACTGGAGAAAAGATCTGAATAGACACCTGACCAAAGAAGATACACAGATGGCAAGTAAGCATATGAAAAAAATGCCCAACATCATACATCATAAAGGAATGGCAAATTAAAACAACGCTGAGATACGACCATACACCTATTAAAATGGAGAAAAACTGAAACATTCACAACACGATGTGCTGGTGAGGATACGAAGCAAAAGAAACTCTCGTTCATTGCTGGTGGAAATGCAAAATGTCACAACTACTTTGGAAGACTGGCAGTTTCTTACAAAATGAAATATATTCTTACCATAAGATCCAGAAATCATGCCCCTTGGTATTCTTTCAAGTGGTTTGGAAACATGTCCACACAAAAACCTGCACAGGGATGTTTATAGTAGTTGTATTCATGGTTGCCAAAATTTGAAAGCAACCAAGATGTTCTTCAATAGGCGAATGGATAAACAAACCGTAGTATATCCAAACAATGCAATATTATTCAGTGTTCAAAAGAAATGAGGTACAATTCATGAAAAGATATGAAGGAAATTTAAATGCATATTAATAAGTGAAAGAAGGCAATATGAAAAGTCTACATACTGTATGATTCCAACTATATGACTTTCTGGAAAAGGCAAAACTATGAAGACAGTAAAAAGATCAGTGGTTTCCAGGGGTCAGGGTAGAGGGAGGGACAAATAGGCAGAGCTCAGGATTTTTAGGGCAGTAAAAATACTCTGTGTGATAATATAAAGGTGAATATATGTCATTATACATTTGTCAAAACCCATAAAATGTACTACACAAAGAGTGAATCTTAATGTAAACTATAAACTTGGTATGATAATGATGTGTTGATGTAGGTTAATCAATTGTAACACATGTACCACACTACTGTGGGATGTTAATAGAGAGGGAGGCTCTGAATGTGTGGGGGCAGGAGGCATATGGCAACTCTGTGTACTTTCTGCTTAATTTTGCTGTGAACCTAAAACTGTTCTAAAAGTAAAGTCTATTTTATTTTATTTTTTAAAATTTTTATTGGAGTATAGTTGATTTACAATGTTGTGTTAGTTTCAGATGTAGAGCAAAGTGAATAAGTTATATATATACATATATCCACTCCTTTTTTTTTTTAGATTCTTTTCCCATATAGGTCATTACAGAGTATTGAGTAGAGTTCCCTTCGCTATACAGCAGGTTCTTATTAGTCATCTATTTTATATATAGTAGTGTGTATATGTCAGTCCCAATCTCCCAATTTATCCCTCCCCCCTCTTATCCCCTGGTAACCATAAGTTTGTTTTCTACATCCATGACTCTATTTCTGTTTTGTAAATAACTTCATTTGTACCCTTTTTTTTTTAGATTCCACATATAAGTGAAAAGACAACCCTCCCAATGGGAGAAAATATTTGCAAATGAAGCAACCGACAAGGGATTACTCTCAAAAATATACAAGCAGCTCATGCAGCTCAATATCAAGAAAACAAATAACCCAATCAAAAAGTGGACAGAAGATCTAAATAGACATTTCTCCAAAGAAGACACACAGATGATCAAAAAGCACATGAAAAGATACTCAACATCATTAATTATTAGAGAAATGAAAATCAAAACTACAATGAGGTATCACCTCACACCAGTCAGAATGGCCATCATCAAAAAAATCTACAAACAATAAATGCTGGAGAGGATGTGGAGAAAAGGGAACCCTCCTACACTGTTAGTGGGAATGTAAATTGGTAGAGCCACTAGGGAAACATTATGGAGGTTCCTTACAAAACTAAAAATAGAACTACCATATGACCCAGCAATCCCACTTCTGGGCATATACCCAGAGAAAAACATAATTCAAAAAGTTACATGTGGGACTTCCCTGGTGGTGCAGTGGTTAAGAATCTGCCTGCCAATGCAGGAGATATGGGTTCGAGCCCTGGTCTGAGAAGATCCCACATGCCGTGGAGCAACTAAGCCTGTGCGCCACAACTACTGGAGCCTGCGCACCTAGAGCCTGTGCTCCGCAACAAGAGAAGCCACTGCAATGAGAAGCCCGCACACTGCAATGAAGAGTAGCCCGCGCCCAGCAACGAAAACCCAACACAAACCCAAAATAAATAAATAAATAAATTTATTTATTTATATAAAAAAATTACATGTGCCCCAGTGTTCACTGCAGCACTATTTACAATAGCCAGGACATGGAAGCAACCTAAATGTCCATCAACAGAGGAATGGATAAAGAAGATGTGGCACATATATACAATGGAATACTACTCAGCCATAAAAAAGAACAAAATAATGCCATTTGCAGGTGGATGGACCTAGAGATTGCCGTTAGTGAGTGAAGTAAGTCAGACACAGAAAGACAAGTAAAGTCTATTTTAAAAAGTTAAATCCAAACTAAGTGAATTACTATCTCCACACACCTAACTCTCTAATGTGATTTTTTTTTAACACATGGACTCTAGATAAGAAAGTTACAATCACTAAGGTATTCAACGTATGATTTCTGCTCAACTAAATGAGGACTTCTATGTGTGAATAAAATGTAAATGCATTTTTAGATATATGATATCCTAAATAACTACTCTCCATGAAAATAAAGTAATATCCACGAATCACACATTTCAATTTTGTCGAAGAGAAATAATGAACCAACCTGTTATTGTGTTTTCGTGGATTGATTGCAGATTGTTTTTTTCTATATTAAGACATTTATTCCTAGTTTTGAATTTTCTCTTTTGTTTGGATTTGGTCTCTTTTCATAATTTTCCCCTAGAATATGTTTAACATTTTGTTATCCATATGATTCTACTAGATGTTATGTATTGTCTTTGGGCCATTATGCCAATAGAAAGTAATTCTTATTCTGGCTCTCTCTCCCATGAGTGATTACTATCATTTCCTCCTCTCTTGTCATTTCCATCGTTTTGTTTCTTCCTCTGTAATCTGAATAAGTATACTAAAGTTGTTGTCCATATCTTTTTCCTCCCATCTTTCCTTCCTACTCTCCTTCCTTCTTTTCTTCTTAACTGCCAGTTCCCTATTGCAATAGTGCAAGTACTTATGTGTCATCTGTCCAAACAAGAAAATTATAAATCATTGTATTTAGAGGACTCCAATGAAACAAAAAATCCCTGCCCAGTCACGCTTGATTTACTCCAATCAGTTAACAAGCCTATGTACTCTACTAGAACTTCTGATTAGCTTCTCATGAAACATAAATAAAAGTAGACAGACAAGGATAATAAACTGTTTGTGGATATCTCTTGTGGAATATCTCTAATATACAAGAAAGAGAACAAAACCAACAAGTAGAAGCAATGGAAATGTAAGTAAAGAGAGTTAATGCAGAAAGGAAAATAAAATTATAAATAAATATGTAATAATATCATTCTATCAATAAGAGAATACTTTGATCTGGTTCACAAGAACTGTGATGTTCTAATAAAGCAACAAAGAGAATCAGAAAAAATTAGAAATTAAGAACAGGCAGCAAAAGTTTAAAATTAATAGAACAAGAGCTTCCATTTCCAAGAAGAAAGAGTTGATATACTTTTCCCTATTCCACCTTCTAAGTATAAATAG
Organism: Balaenoptera borealis; assembly: GCF_965194805.1. NCBI lineage: Eukaryota > Metazoa > Chordata > Mammalia > Artiodactyla > Balaenopteridae > Balaenoptera > Balaenoptera borealis. Next base: position 44,840,586 of record NC_138862.1, read on the forward strand.
AAACTCTGGATATTACATATAAGACATACATAAGAATACAGGTAGAGAGAAGACAGCAACCAGCTAGGAATCTCATGTCCAAAGAACAAAATGGTAGTGACTTGCCTGGGTTTTCCTTTTGCCTCCTATACTACAAATTTGATGCTAAAGAATCTGGAAATACAAAAATGGGCACAATATTATTTTAAAAAGCCCCAACAAAAGTCAACAGACTCAGGAAGAGGCAGCACAGCATAGAAAAAACAGGAAACTTTCAGGAATAATTGTGCTAGCTAACTAACCACCACAGGATGGGAAAACTGTGTCTCTTCCTAGCCTTGCCAGCAAAGACCAAGGAGGTAGTCTACATTTCCACAGTTGCCAGGCTGTAACAAAGAGCCCCAATTCCCCTACCTCCAGCTGTGGTGTCAGTGAAGGTAGAGTACAGAGTGGGACTTTCATCCCCATTGGGCTGTAACAAGCTCCCAAGATAACAGTAGAGACCATGCAGGGAATCTAGATTTCTATCCACATCTGTCAGTAAGGAGGGGTACTTCCCCCTTCCTCTGAGGTCATGTCAGAGGGGACTAGAAAAGGCCTCCTCATCATTATTCAACAGTAAGGAGACCACTTATCCCCAGGACTCCCACCTGTGGTGTCAGTGGAAGCCATATGGGGTGCTGTAATGAGGCACTCCTACCCTTCTTGTTCAGGAAACTGTCAGAGGTGAGCCAGAACTCCCATTGAACTGAGCAATAATGAGGAGTGCCTGCCAAGGTAACAATGGAGGACAAGGGGATAAACTGGACTTCTACCCCCACTTGGCAGTAATGAAGTGGTAGCTCTGCCAGAGAGGTGTCAGAGGAAGCCAGATAGAACAAAGTTTAAATATGATCCAGAGTCTCATAACATAGTACACAAATGTCCAGATTTCAACTAAAAATAATTTATCATACCAAGAAGCAAGAAGATCTCAAACTACATGAAAAAATATTATCAATTATATATGAACATTAAGATGACAAGATTAGAATTATTTGACAAAGATTTTAAAGCAGCCAGAATCTTAGTTCTGCCACCTTCCAGTTGTGACTTTAAGGAAGCTAAAAGATAAATAAGAAGAACTATCAAAGCATTACAATGATCATATGAAAACACAAAAAGTATTTGGTACCTCAACAAATCAATCAATCAATAGGTCAATCAGCCAGCATATAAATGCTTCAATGAATAATTATGAACATGCTTGAAACAAATGAGAAAATAGAAAAACTCAGCAAGGAATTAGAAGATATAAAGAAGAATCAAATGAAAATAAAATAACTGAAAAATTAAATAAATAAAATTTAAAAATTCAAAAGATAGGCTGGACAGCAGAATGGAGAGGACAGAATAAACATCAAATAAATTGGAAACTATAACAAACAAAAAAATACAGGGAAAAAATGAATAGAGACATGGTGATCTGTGGAACTATAACAAAAGATCTAACATTTGTGCCACTGGAATCCCAGAAGGCAAGCAGAAAGAGGACAGGGCTGAAAAACGTCCTGAATAAATCATGGCTGAAAACTTCCTAAATTTGCCAAGAAATATAAACCTACAGATTCAAGAAGTGAGCAAACCTCAAACACAATATACCCAAAGAAATCTATCATAATCCAGGGCACATCATAGTCAGTCTTCCAAAACTAAAATAAAAAATCCTGAAAGCAGCAAGATGGAAATGACACCTTATCTACAGAGGAGTAGCAATTCAGATAACAGATTCCTCTTCAGAACCAAGGAGAAAGTATTATCAGAGCTGTGAAAGTAAGTGGCAAACTTCTCTCAAATGCTAAAAGAAAAAAACTACTAGATGTTTCAGAAAGAGAGAATAGGGAAAAGGAAGAAGACAGTTATTCAAATACATAATCATAAGTTTACAGTGTGGAAGGAAATATATGAAATTTTAAAAAGCTCTGAGTAGCTTGGGACAGTGAATGTGAAAATATCAACTTTAGGCATAGCAGGGAGAAATGTAGAACAAAGAAATAATGGAAAAATCCTAAATTCTTCCACAAGAAGAAGAGAAATGTCCTATGTCAATGATCAGATATCAGAAGCACATAAAATTTTTAATATTATACCTATTTCATAAATTTGTAACACCTATTTCAGCATCTGTCCCTAAAACAAGTAGTTGCATTTTATTAAATGTTTTAAAATAAGCAAAAAGAAAAAAGTTCAACCACATAGGAATAATAAACTCACTCAGAAATTAGCCTTCTTAAAATCTCAATTTTTAAAAGCTACTAAACTGACATATTATAGAGGGCAAATATTTTATAATTTCATTTTAAATATGAAAACTAGTATTGCAAATAAGCAATAAGTTTTCTTTCACTTTGTAAACAATCAGGTGTTTGCTTATTTGTCAGAAATAATTTGAATTTGAATGCAAAAAAAAAGAAAATAGGTATGGTGAAAAATTACTATGATATTTAGTAAACAAACAAAAAAGTAAAGAATTTAATGCTATTAAAATTGGATGGAGAATCAATTGTTATATAGTTATTAGAAAAATGAAAATCTATCAGTTGGACATAAATGTCACATCCTAAGGAAATGAGAAACACACAATGGGTGAACTTAGTTTATTTTGACTTTGTAATTTATCTTGGGTACCAAAATTAATGGAGAAAACTTGCGATTACACAGAAGAAGCCCAAAACAAATGCTTAGTCTAAGAGGAACTAAACATAGTTGGAAATTAACAGACCAAATCTAGGCCAAAAAACATAGGATAGATGTACAAGTGTAAATGACATCGCAGTACATTAACATTTTCCTATTTTACATTTGTTGTTGCAATGATAATATTATCGGCTACAGTTCATTCATTTTGCAGAAAAAATGCACACATTCAATGAGAGAGTAGCACTGAACGTTACTTTTATTTAACATTGTTTAAATGATATAGCAAAATAGAAAATTTTCTTACTATGATATTATCTGTTTGTCTACTCTTTTTGCTGGTTTTCCATTCAAGAACAGTGGTGTTGCTTTAAACACAGACATACATATACACATACACATGTCAATAGATTAATTTATCAAACAACGCAATTTCTATGGTATTTTTTCCCTTTCCTTTTTTCTTTCAGTAGAGCAAAAAGTATCGATGCTAAAAGAAACCTGTATTTAATGCTTGAAAAATAAATAGTCATGTATCTTTAAAGTGGAGTGACCTGGGAATACTGATTCTGGTTATAAAAGGAAAAAAGAGAGATGTAACACACTTTTTTGCCAATATTGCAACACTCAACAGTATATACACCACACTTTCTGGTTTCAAAGTGTTTTTTATGTCTTCTTCCATGCCATGGTCAAGGGATTTGGCTGGTTTAGCTCCAAGCATCAAGGATTCAAGTTTGAAACCATATTGTGCACAGCTTAGAAATCAAACTTGCCTGGGCAAGAAGATATGAGTAGCCTCCTATGAAGAAATTCACCCTAAGGAAAAAGTAAGTAGAGTCTCACAAATTAGATTCATGGTCATTATGTCAAAGTTGAAGAGAAGGGTGATTCTAAATAAGGGTTTACTATCCCAAAGATTGTTCTATACATAAGTTCTCATGGGCGCATAGTTCAGTCACAAGGTAACAAAAAAAAAAAAAGAAAAATCCCCATATAAATAGAAATAAAATAAAATGAAATGGAAAACAAAGATTTAGCACATTGAGTGTCCATGCATCAGCCCTATTGGCATTGAGATATTTACCCTCTGTGAAAGACATCGCCCAAACTCAGGCACTAGCATCAACATCAAGAGGCAACAGCTGCATTCCTACTTTACATTTTCATCACCCTGCCACCACTGTTAACATCAACATTAACAGGATAAAATAATTATTATGCCCCAATGGCCCCAAACTGGAGACATAAAAGGTAACAGATATAATACACCAGGTAAGAAAACCAGATTGTGAAGCACAGAAGAGTCATAGTCACAAGTTTCTAGGAAAAATTTGTATTATTATCTCCTAACAGATATGTCCTGGGAACAAAGGTTTTACAGTCATAACAGGGAAGTATGGTGGTGAAAAGTTTGAGAGACCCTGACCCTACTATCATGAGAGGCATTATCAGGATCTGTTACCTGGTTCAGTTAATAGGAGCAACAATTAACAACTTTACTTACAAAAAACATGTTCATGTTTTCTTATTGAGCGGCCAACAAATAGCATGTCCGTGCTACTGAAAACGTACTGAAATATCAGAAAAGAACTGCAATACATAGGAATCATAAAGTGGTCAAGCTAACCAGGGAGGCCTTAGCCAAATAAAATATTTAAATGAGTCTATTATAATGATATTGTCATAGTTGGTGTTTTTACCCAGTCAGGGAGTGTTGTTTTGTTTTGTTTTTGTTGAGAATGACACCAAACTGTGTGAGACCAGCCAACTTTTAGAATCCCAGGGATATAATCACAAAATAAAATGTTAGTAACACAGCATATGTTGAGATATTTCCAATTATGACCTCATTTTAAACACACATGCTAAAGAATTTCAAAATCTGTTTGGTAGTGCACAGATATAGCTCTGAAATGTTTCATTCGTTTTCAAAATCTTTGAATTATGATTATCAACTTCGTTTTGTTAACAGGGGAAAGACCATATGCTAAGACCATGACCTTCTAAGAATAAAACTGGCTTCCACCTTACTTATCCCCAATCAGCACATACATACTACACAGTCTGCTTTTTGTTAAATATCTGTCCAAATGTCCATTTAGCAATCACAGATATTTTCTTAAACATCTTTCTAAATGACTAATACTGGATTGATGAGGACAAGAATATGTTGAACTGTACATATTCATATACTTTTTACCTGAACTAAATTATTGATCATATCTTATGTTTCATCATTCCCAAGGTCTCTGCTACTCACATTGTTGTGTTAATTCATACTTATTTTATTTATATTATGTTGGTGAAATAACAAAATAACTGAGAAAATCAAAGCATTTATTCATTTTTCTTCTAAAATAGATTCATAGAGTTTTAAAGTTACATGAAACACAATTTTTCTTCTTTATTCAGGTGTACATATAAAATACATGTGATGAAAACACATGTATTAGTTTTACTGGCCTAAATATGCTCTTTGGGTAGAGATAAATTAGCAAGTACATCTGGATACACTTTATAAGTTGCAGACTATCTCATGTATAGTGTCAACCCTCTTACTCATAACACTATTTGTAAGTAAAAATGAGAAATTTTGCTCTTTAATCTCCAAGATCAAATGCAGTAAAATTACAAAGGAACTTGGCCAACATTGGCAAAACTTCATCATTCTAGATAAAAATGTCTTAACAAATTTGTTTTTAATTATCTGACAGGAAATTCACAACCATTTCCATTCCTAATTATATTATGCCCAATTTTTTAAATGCCAGACTAAATTTCAATGAAACACTTCAGAACAAAATGGCATTATTAGTTTGAATTCTGACCCTAAGGAAATGCCCTTAAAGTATGATTTTTTTTTTAACATCTTTATTGGAGTATAATTGCTTTACAATGGTGTGTTAGTTTCTGCTGTAGAACAAAGTGAATCAGCTATACATATATATATATCCCCATATCTCCTCTCTCTTGCGTCTCCCTCCCATCCTCCCTATCCCACCCCTCTAGGTGGTCACAAAGCACCGAGCTGATCTCCCTGTGCTATGTGGCTGCTTCCCACTAGCTATCTTACATTTGGTCGTGTGTATATGTCCATGCCACTCTCTCACTTCGTCCCAGCTTACCCTTCGCCCCTCCCCGTGTCCTCAAGTCCATTCTCTGCTTCCCTCACTAGTTTAATGAACATTATAGCATTTTGTCTCAGTTGATTCTTTTCATAAATAATCCTTGCCCAGCTAAATCCATTTTTTGGAACTACCCTTCAGTAATTTTCAGGCCATTAGTGGTTTAACTCTTTTTTTTTTTCTGTCATTGATTATTAGTACACACTGTTGAGCTTAGCCAGTTAAGCAATATGATACATTTTCATGAATTACTAATTTCAAAAAAGCATATGTTAAAACATAACCTTATTTTTTTATATACTTCATTAAACCACAAAGTAATTTGTTTTAATATTTAAGTTTTGGGATTTTCCCATATATAGTTTAAAAAATGACCAAAAGTATGTTTATTCTTTTATATTTTGCAAGAGTACAGACAAAGCAATTTCAAAAGATTAATAAAAAACTCCATTCTCTACCATTTCAATCTGTCAGTAAGAAAACATACTGCATTTTTATCATGTCCAAATTCAAGGCAAGACACATGGTGATGGAAAATGTCAATTTTCATATAGTGCAAACATTAAAAAAAAATCTAACTGTCCTTGGAATGAAGCTTTCAACTACTGGCTTTTGAAAGCAATGACCATTTTTTATTTACTGCTACCAATTTGATCAATAAGTTAAGAATAAACACTTTATACACTATAGTTTTGTGGGAACTAAGTGTACAATAAAAAAGAGATCTGGCTGGAGGAGGATTTAAGGTGACATGTAAGACAGACACAGGGAACATCAAATTCAAATACCATGAGGACAGAAAGAGTTTGGATATTGATGGAAAATAAAATATATTTAGCTAGAGACTGGTAAGTAAGGGACAATTGGTAGACACTGGAGAGGTAGGTCAGTTGAATCTTTTTGGTCATGATAAGCAGGAAATTTTTTTCTTTTAATTAACTGAGAATCCATTAAATAGAATTATGACATGAATTGATTTACACTTTACAAATATTTAGGGCATATTTAAATGTACAGTGGACCACTTATATGTGGGTTTTTTTCAGTAACTACATACTATGGTACTACACAATCCTCGGTTGGTTTAATCCACAGATGTGGAATCTCAGATAGAGATGGATTTTCCACTGAATGGTGGAGTGGTTCCCCTCACCCCCACTGTTGTTCTCGGGTCAACTGTAATTATTTTCCCTGTAATTCAAAATTATTTTCCCTTAACTCATAATATTGTTTAGAAACAATTATTCTGGGAAATGGCCCATAGGCTTCACCAGACTTCAGGAGAAATGTTAAGACTGCCCAAATGAATTAGGAGGTTGGAGAAACAGCAAGCATGGAAAAAGCAAAAAAACAAACAAAGCTAAAAGACTACTCCAGTACATCAAAAATGAAATAAGAGTTTGACCTATGATGGTGGTACTAGAAATGGATATAAATGGATAGACTGAAAATATATTTCAGAAGTAATACCAAAGGACTTGTTAGTGGGTTGAATGTGGAGATGAGGGAAAAAAATCAAGGATGACTCACAGAATTTGGTTGTGAGCAGTTGTGTAGTGACACTTATAAGGTATTCTCTCCTTGCATTCTGAGCCCTACTTAAAATTAACTCTTACTGATAAAAAAGAAAAAAGTTTTACTTGATATTTCTTTAAATAAAAATAGAACAGAGGAAATATGTTTTGAGAAACAGATAAAATTATTTATTTTATTTTTCTGTATTCTAAAATGATCAGACCCAGAACAACATGATCTGATACGATGATACTCAGATTAGGATTATCATCATATGGATGGTTCATTATGATGGAATTTTCATATGTGAATTAGCATTTGAGTTAGCTAGAAAACAAACATGTCTAGATAGAAAAAAGGTAAATTTAAGTTTTTCAGTCACACATTCAATTATTTTATACTTGGCATAGAGTAATCATGTGGTTCTTTCCATTAATTACTGGTATTTGTATTGCTCTAGGAAATTTACATTTATATTTAGATTATTTTTTCTTGTTTTCAAATAGGGAGAAGGAATAGGTGCCAAGAGAAATTTAATTTTAATTGTAAATCACAAGGGAGAAATTAGAGTTGCTAGCTGGAAAAAGAATAGAAATCAAATTATAAAGTTAAATGTTAATGCATTAAAGTGAAGAAGACAGAAGAAAATCAGATACGAAGAAGGAAATACATGGAGATTTGTAAAAAGCATGAGAATTGGTAGGTGGCAGCAATCAGTTTTCACACACAAAAAAGATGTAGGCTGTAATGATGATGTGACAAAATGACAGGTGTGACAGGCACAAATCAGTGATGGAGATATTTACAGAGGTATATTATAGCTGTAGGCAAAATTTTGAAATAGGCCAAGTTTGTTTTCAATGCGCTCTCACTTCCCTTCCAGCATCCCTGGATCCAACTTGAAGCACTCAGTGTCCTCACTTTGACCTCTTGATGTTTATGCTTTCCTTGCTCTGGTGTCCATACAAGTCAGCAATTTTGCATCAACACTTCATAACTGATACAGTAAATTTACCTAGCCTGTATTATATTCATTCAGGTCCTGACTCCCTCATGACCAACTAATTTAGGAAATTATACTTGTTGCTAGTGGCCGGATGTGTTAGCAATCTAAATGTCATATTAGTATCTCACTTCTTGTATCCAGAGACAAAATAATTGCTTTTAAAGAGTGATGATTAGAGCAGGAAATGGGGACAGAATGTTAATCTAACAGGTGAGATTATCTGTAGCAGGTTGGATTTTGGGGAATGTAGAAATTATACTAGGTAGATGTTTGATGAGTACACATATACATAATATCAACCAATAAAATAATCATGCTCCATTGTGTGCCTGTCCAATTAAGAATGATTTGAGGAAAAAGTGTAATCTGTAAATTCTGCTTTTTGAAGAGTCTATCAGTGGTGAGATGAATTATATGAGAAACATAGCAAGAGAAAGGACTAGCAGAAATTTTCCTAGAGAAATAATTAGAATATGTACAGACATTTTAAGAAAACCTCCATTTGTGCTAATTCAAATGTATCAGTTTATTAAAAATCATATTTTACACTGAAACTGTTTATTTAATGACATGTATTTTCCAAGCAAGCATGTAATTCTTAGTTTATTTTTTCTAAACTATTATGACATAATAAACCAGCACTGATACATGCATGCACAAAGTCGAATGAATAAAATAAAATTGTATGTCAATATTTTATAGAATAGCATGTTTGTGCTAAAAAAAAATACTGTAAATACCATTATTGTGTAAATCAAAATATGATTTAATCATATATTTGAAAATGCATTGTATATGTAATTCAATATAGTATTGAAGAAAGCAAACATTTAAATAGCTAAATAAAATTTTCATTACCTATACCAAAATAGAATAAATGTAAATAAATATTTGATGAACTATAATGGCAAAATCAACATAATCGTTATATGAATTGGCCCCATATTTATCAATAGAATTCTTAGTTTTAAATCCTAATAATTTAATTTTGAAATTGAATTGCCCAATTAGTTCAAATTCTTTATTTCACTAGTTTTACAAAATATAAATTTACAGCACATACTTAGTCCCACTGTTTTGGAAACTTAACTGTTTCTAACAAAATTTATCCAGAAGAGCATTTACATAAGTCTCAGTGACCTATTCATAATAAATAGCAGAAAAACAAGAGAAAGCAGAAGATTGTGGAGTGGTAGAAAGTATGTCTATTATAATCTGGAAAGGAGATGAAATACTTAATATACTATCATATCTAGATAGGAATATTTGCAAGCAGAGAGTTGAATGTGCCATCTCGTCTCCTCTTGATGTGTATAGTAAAATGCAAGAGAATGATTTAAAATAAAATTGTTGAACATAAGAGAGCAACAACCTTCTGGGTTTGAAAATTCCCAGCCTCTCCAGGTGGCAAAACATGTTAAAAGTAAGCAATGCCTTCTGGGCAAAACCAAATCCAAGGCATATGCAGGAAAATGTTGTATTAGTTTCCTATTTCTGCTGCAACAAATTACCACAAACATAGAGGCTATAAACAATACAAATTTAGTTTCTTACAATTTGGTGGTCAGAAGTCCAAAATGGATCTCAGACAGCTGAAATCAAGGTGTCACCAGACACCTTTCTTCTAGGGGCTTTAGGGGAGAATCTGTTCCTTGCCTTTTTCAGCATCAAAAGCTATCCACAGTCCTTGGCTCATGGTCACATCAATTTGACCTCTGGTTATGTCATCACATTCCCCTCCTCTGACTGTGACTCTCCTGGATATCTTATAAGGACTCATGTGTGTGTAGTTCCCTCCCACAGTGAACAAGGCTGATTTGTGGCCAGTTAGATATTTTGTACACCATACTATGCGACTTTTGAGGTTAGGTCAAAAAATACGTTAAAATTTCTGCCTTCATTGTATCACTTGCTCTTGGAGAAGCCATCCAATATGTCACGTGGATGTTGAAGCAGCCCTGTACAGAGGCCCACGTGCAGAGGAACTAGGACCTCTCACCAACAATCAACACCGATTTGCCAGCCAGATGTGTGAGTAAACTTTGTAGTAGAACTTCCAGACCCAGTCAGTCCTTCAGAAGACTACAACCCTGGTTAATGTCTCTTAGAAACAGACCCAACCCAGTTCAAGAACTGCCCAATCAAGACACTTCAGATCCTCAAAATTATGAGGGTCTGAATATAACCATAAACATTTATTAACATAAGCAGAAACATTTATTATGCTTATGGTTATCTTAAGTCACTTTGGGAAAATTTGTTATGCAGCTATAAATAACTAGTACATGCAGTTTTGTCCCAAGATGAAAAAGAGTAATTTTATTTTCCATTACGGTTTTCACCAAGGAGTCCTTGCACATGCATGCACACAGTAACAATTCCATCCTATTCCCCACATAAAAGAAATATAACTCATACCAGAAAACTACTATATATGACAGAACAATTTATTCTGACTTCAGCAGTCCCATTACAAAATCCCCTTATTTCAAATACATAAGGAGATGTGATGGCCAGTTGCACCTCTTTGGTTTATACAAAGCTTCAATTTCAGAAAACATTTGTTTTTGATGTGTATCCAAATTTAGTTCTATTTTCTTATATCCAAATAAAATATAGCAATTCTAGTAACTACATCCTCCAACATGTGACTCAAAGAATTTTAATAGTATACACCTCTAGCAAAGTTATAACTAGCATCCATTAATTTCTCTAGTCAAATATACACAGATTCATCATGTATCTATCAAAGAAAGACAGAAATCAACTTAGCAGCAAAATTGAGCTATATTTCTCAAAAACGGAAAGATTACCCAGAGTCCAGATACAATAGCCACAGCATATCATTCCCAGATGTTGAGCCCTAAACAAGGATCTGGCATTTTCAAAATGCGGCTTTCAGAGAAGTTTTCCCATTTTATCCTTTCATTGTTGCAGTATGACTGAAGTGAACTATACTCTCCTAATTAAGAAACCTGAGCTTGCAACTAGAGATTGTCATACTAAGTGAAGTAAGTCAGAAAGAGTAAGATAAATACCATATGATATCACTTATATGTGGAATCTAAAATGTGACACAAATGAACGTATCTATGAAACAGAAACAGAATCACAGACATAAAGAACAGACTGGTGGTTGCCAAGGGGGAGGGGACTGGGGGAGGGATAGTGTGGGGGGTTGGGGTTAGCAGATGTAAGCTTTTATCTATAGAATGGATAAACAACAAGGTCCTACTATATAGCACAGGGAACTATATTCAATATCTATCATAAACCATAATGGAAAAGAATATAAAAAGAAAAAAGAATGTATATATATACAGCTGAATCACTTTCCTATACAGCAGTAATTAACACATCACTGTAAATCAACTACACTTCAATTAAAAAAAAAGAAATCTGAGTTTATCATGCTTTTAAAACACGTGATAAATGTTTCACTGATGATACTAGTAAAAATACTGCAACTCCTACTGTTTTCAATTTTATTCATTGAGTATATCTAGGAGAAGTTGAGGCAATAAAAAGTATTGCTGGAATAATCTAGGATTCATGAGATTTCACTGCACATCAAATTTCAGGAACCTCTATATTATTTGCTTCAAGATATAACATTTTTAAAAAATTTATAACATATTTATATTGTTTGCTTTGTAGGCAAATGCCAGGAATTAGAATGAATACCTCGAATTTCAATTTACCGAAGCAGGATTTTAAAGGTGGTGGTGGAATTTATATGAAAATGAATTTTTACTCTCTGCATATTGCACAAAGGTCTATAAAATATGCTAATTAAAGAGGCTTTCAAGACAAAAAACTGAATACTGTCAATGTTCCTATCTTTTTGGATGCTCAATTATCTCACATAAAACATGAAGAAAAAATAGAAATTTCTACTGTAGTTACTATGAAAATCAAAGATAAAAAGATTTGTAACCTAATGTCTAAAGTAGAATTTTAATAAGAAAGGTAAAACAAGTTACTTGGGTCCACAGAGACCTTATACCCATTAGTAAATATTTCATAGTACAAAATTTTGCCCTAAGTCTTTGAGACACAAACTTTTCTCACAAACTAAGGATATTTCCATTTTAAAAATATTCTGGATTGACATATAAGCCATATGCCAAATTACCATATTCAAGAACTGCAAAATAACAACTTCAAAGGAAATCTGGACACAAGTTTTCTTGTTAGAAAATTATCTCTTTGTAGGTATCTTACATTGGCAGCCAATATGCAAACAACATTTTGTTTGGGAAGAATAGAATCCAAGTAAATGGGGATAGTAAAATAATCTGAAATTTGAATATCATCAGGTTTGCAAATTCTGAGGAATCCATCTGGGAAATCAAAATGTATTTGCCATGGCAACCAAAAAGGTCAAGTTCTTGGGCCAGGACACAATATTTTTGTCACATATTTTATATTGACAAATTTGGTCTTCCTTCTTCTGTGACTATTGAGTAGGAAGTTGAGATCATTTTCTATATCCAATATTGTATCTGGAATCAAAATTACTTGGTGACAAATTAATATAATATTATTTTTATATCTCTAAATATTGATCAACATTTTCCTGACAGTCTTTCAGAGATGATATCTGAATATAATCTGATATGATTTTTCTGTTTTGTTTTTTGTGTTTTTTAAGTAACTTGGCAGTTTTTGTATGGATATATGTTGATTATTATTTCCTTTATAATTATAACTCAAAATGTAATAAATGATTATCTTTTCACTAATTTTGTCTGGATTCAGCAAGCACTTTGGTGACAGCTATTCAGGTAATTTATCAAATCAGGAAGTTGCCTTTCTTCTATCATAAGTTTGATTATTTTTTTTCCTTCATGCAAGTAAGTTAATATTGTAAGTTTGTATCATTTTTTTTTTCTTTCTCCTCAATGCCAACCATCTTATTCTTGGAAAGTTTGGCTTATATGCCTTATACTTGATATGCTAGGGGACTTTCTTAAAATGTCCTGAGAATCACTGTTGCAATTTTCCTCAGTGCATTTTTTTCCAGTTTCCTAAGTAAATGAATTATACTTTTGCTATTACATTTTCAATTAACTTTTAATTTCTCTGTCTTCATTTAAGTGCTTATACCTCAATAGGATCTTATGAATCCTTGGTCTGCTATCATTCTTCTAGATTGTGCTTTATGACCTCTCACTTTCATTTCATTGAGGTGATGTTTTCTTGTACCTTTTAAAGAACATAAATCTAATCTGTCTAAATATTTTTCCTTTATTTCATTGATTGTGGACAGCTTCTCCTACTATTCTAAATATTCTTTTTTCTTCTTTTTCAAAATATATTCCATATTTTGGATTTTTAAATATTTTTTTCTGCTTACTTATCTTTGACAAAATATATGTCAAAATAGACCTAATATTTGCCAAGGAAGAAAATATGGGACTATTCCTTCACTATTACCACTATTCATCTGGGAGGTTAGAGCATCCTGCTCTCCAGGCTACAGCCTGAGATGGATGAACACATTTCTTAACACAAAGCCTGACATCTTTAGTACCTTTATACAGGACATCTCTCCTAGACTTGGGTGTTATTGCTTCAGTAAGGTCTGCCATTCAGATATCTTAATTTGAAAACATATTGCCCTATGGCTCCTCCTGATTTGGTTTTGCCTATAAATCTTATGTGGTTGAGCTATAACTCCCAAAAGAAAACCACGGCCAGCAGCCTCTACTCAGCATTCTGACAGATTGAACATGATTAAGGAAGACTCAGGAAGTTTTTGGAAAGGATAAAGGATAAGGATGAAAAGTATAATTTATTTCCAGTTTCCTAGGTTTTATAGTTGGTAAAATAAGGCATCTGTAAACCTGCAAGCAGTAATCTGTTGGGAAGCCTTAAGCCTTCCCTGACAGAAGGGAAGCCTTGCCTGATAGACACACGTAACATCTACAAGTCACCAAAGATCTTCCTTGATATTCCTCCAACTGTTTTTACCTACCAAAAAATCTTTTCAGATTTTAGAAATAGGTTGGATGTAAGTCTTAATTTTCACTGATTTAATTGTATAACTTTCAGCTGGGGTCTATTTTCCCTGCCAAAGAGGTATTTTACAGGGATACTGAGAAATAACACACTAGGAAATCATAAGAATACTTTGTAATCCACTGATTAAGCTTCATTTCCTGAAAATTTCACTAACACCAGATCTTTGTGGTATTTGATTAAGCCATTTTCTTTGATTTATATTTGCTGACAAATTTTCATTGATATTAGCTCTTCAAAAAAATAGGCAGCATGATAATATATATTACTATATATTTCTAAATAGTTAATCCAGTAAATAATTTTCAAGGTAAGATCAAAAGTTGAAAGGTCCATTTAAACACACTTTGTGCTAGAGATATTTATTCATCTATTTTAAAAAATGCATCAGTAATGTCACAACTACCAAGTTTTTTCCTTTAAGCTCACTTAAAATTGAAGTGCCCATAGAAATCAATTTATGGGGGGATGGAGTCAAGATGGTGGTGTGGGAAGACATAGAGTTCACATCTCCCCACAACTAAGGAGCCTGCCAGACGCTGGTGAAAAGACCTCAATGCCCAAGGAGACAGGAGGAATCCTCAAGTGAACTGGTAGGACGTGGGGGGACTGAAGGAGGAGGAGAAGTGGAGGCCAGACAGGACCAGCACCCCTGAGGGGTGGCTGAGAGAGGGGAGGGGTTCACACACCTAGAGGGACCCTTGGGGGCTCAGATCAGGGGGGAGCACACCCAGCATTTCCCCTGCCCAATCAGCCAGGGAAGTCTGCTCTCAGGCCAGGTCCTACACCCTCAGAGGCTCACCCTGGGCTGCGTTGGTCCTGGGGGTATAGGAAGAAAGCAGGGAAGAACAGGAGAGGCAGGTGGGAGGGGCCCTCCAGGATGGGAGGAGAAGGAGAGGAGTGGAGGGAGATAGCCCCACCCACTCGAGCCCCCGGGAAGCCTTCTGGACTCCAAGAAGGGGTCCCCCACCCTCTGAGACAAGAGACAGGAGAAAAGCCTGGGCCCTTTCTGTTCCATTGAGCCTAAGCCCCACCCCTCACACCCCCCAGGGCCTTTTCCAGCCCTGTGGGTCCTAAGTATAGGTCCTGCCCAATGCCCAAACCCAGCCTCTGCTTAGGCTTCCCTCTCCACAGCCAAGGCCTTGTCCACCTTTTTTTTTTGCTCCTCCTCTTTTTTACTATTATGGTTCTGTTTTACTTTCTGGTTGTTGTTTCACCTATATTTTTATTTTTATATTCTTTCTAACATATCTGTTAGTTTCCTAGTCTACTTTATTTTTTACTTTGTTATTGTTCTCTCTTTTTTTTTTTTTTTTTGCCACCCAGCACCACTTGCAGGATCTTGGTTTACAAGCTGGGGGTCAGGCCAAAGCTGCTGCACTGGGAGCTCCTAGTCTGAACCACTGGATTAACAGAGAACCTGAGACCCCAGGGAATAGTCATCAGGAGTGAGGTCTCCCAGAGGTCCGCTCCTTGACACCAAGACCCAGCTCTACCCAACATCCTACAAACTCCAGTGTTGAAAGCCTCCGATCAAACAGCCAGTAAGACAGGAACACAATCCCACTCATCAAAAGAAAAAAAAAAATGAGATGGCAAAAAATATGTCACAGATGAAACAGCAAGGTAAAATCCTACAAGACCAAATAAATGAAGAGGAAATAGGCAATCTACCTGAAAAAGAATTCAGAGTAATGATAGTAAAGATGATGCAGAAACTCGGAAATAGAATGGAGGCATGGATGGAGAAAATACAAAAAATGTTTAAGAAAGATCTAGAAGAACTAAAGAACAAAAAAACAAACAGAGATGAACAACACAATAACTGAAATGAAAAATACACTAGAAGGAATCAATAACAGAATAACTGAGGCAGAAGAATGAATAAGTGAGCTGGAAGACAAAATGGTGGAAATAACTGCTGAGGAGCAGAATAAAGAAAAAAGAATGAAAAGAATTGAAGACAATCTCAGAGACCTCTGAGACAACAATAAACACACCAACATTCCAATTATAGGGGTTCCAGAAGAAGAAGGGAAAAGGAAAGGGTCTGAGAAAATATTTGAAGAGATTATAGTGGAAAACTTCCCTAACATGGGAAAGGAAATAGTCACCCAAGTCCAGGAAGCACAGAGAGTCCCATACAGGATAAACCCTAGGAGAAACACACACAACACATATTAATCAAACTAACAAAAATTAAATTCAAAGAAAAAGTATTAAAGGCAGCAAGGGGAAAAAAATTAACATACAAAGGAATCCCCATAAGGTTATCAGCTGATTTTTCAGCAGAAATTCTGCAGGCCAAAAGAGAGAGGCAGGATATACTTAAAGTGAGGAAAGAGAAAAACCTACAACCAAGATTACTCTACCCAGCAAGGATCTCATTCAGATTCAACGGAGAAATCGAAAGCTTTTCAGACAAGCAAAAGTTAAGAGAATTCAGCACCACCCAACCAGCTTTACAACACATGCTAAGGAAACTCCTCTAAGTGGCAAACACAAGAGAAGAAAAAGACAAACAAAAACAAACCCAAAACAATTAAGAAAATGGTAATAGGAACAAACATATCGATGATAACCTTGAACGTAAATGGATTAAATGCTCCCACCAAAAGACACAAACAGGCTGAATGGATACAAAAACAAGACCCATATATATGCTGTCTACAAGAGACCCACTTCAGACCTAGAGACACATACAGACTGAAAGTGAGGGGATGGAAAAAGATATTCCATGCAAATGGAAATCAAAAGAAAGCTGGAGTAGCAATTCTCATATCAGACAAGATAGACTTTAAAATAAAGACTATTACAAGAGACAAAGAAGGACACTATATAATGATCAAGGGATCGATCCAAGAGGAAGGTATAACAATTGTAAATATTTATGCACCCAACATAGGAGCACCTCAATACATAAGGCAAATACTAACAGCCATAAAAGGGGAAATCGACAGCAACACAATCATAGTAGGGGACTTTAACACCCCACTTTCACCAATGGACAGATCATCCAAAATGAAAATAAATAAGGAAACACAAGCTTTAAATGATACATTAAACAAGATGGACTTAATTGATATTTATAGGACATTCCACCCCAAAACAACAGAATACACATTTTTCTCAAGTGTGCATGGAACATTCTCCAGGATAGATCATATCTTGGGTCACAAATCAAGCCTTGGTAAATTTAAGAAAATTGAAAGCGTATCAAGTATCTTTTCCGACCACAACGCTATGAGACTAGATATCAATTACAGGAAAAGATGTGTAAAAAATACAAACACATGGAGGCTACACAATACACTACTTAATAACGAAGTGATCACTGAAGAAATCAAAGGGGAAATCAAAAAATACCTACAAACAAATGACAATGGAGATACGACGACCCAAAACCTATGGGACGCAGCAAAAGCAGTGCTAAGAGGGAAGTTTATAGCAATACAAGCCTACCTCAAGAAACAGGAAACATCTCGAAGAAACAACCTAAACTTGCACCTAAAGCAATTAGAGAAAGAAGAACAAAAAAACCCCAAAGCTAGCAGAAGGAAAGAAATCATAAAGATCAGGTCAGAAATAAATGAAAAAGAAATGAAGGAAACAATAGCAAAAATCAATAAAACTAAAAGCTGGTTCTTTGAGAAGATAAACAAAATTGATAAACCATTAGCCAGACTCATCAAGAGAAAAAGGGAGAAGACTCAAATCAATAGAATTAGAAATGAAAAAGGAGAAGTAACCACTGACACTGCAGAAATACAAAAGATCATGAGAGATTACTACAAGCAACTCTACGCCAATAAAATGGACAACCTGGAAGAAATGGACAGATTCTTAGAAATGCACAAACTGCCGAGACTGAACCAGGAAGAAATAGAAAATATGAACACACCAATCACAAGCACTGAAATTGAAACTGTGATTAAAAACCTTCCAACAAACAAAAGCCCAGGACCAGATGGCTTCACAGGCAAATTCTATCAAACATTTAGAGAAGAGCTAACACCCATCCTTCTCAAACTCTTCCAAAATATTGCAGAGGGAGGAACACTCCCAAACTCATTCTACGAGGCCACCATCACCCTGACACCAAAACCAGACAAAGATGTCACAAAGAAAGAAAACTACAGGCCAATATCACTGATGAACATAGATGCAAAAATCCTCAACAAAATACTCGCAAACAGAATCCAACAGCACATTAAAAGGATCATACACCATGATCAAGTGGGGTTTATCCCAGGAATGCAAGGATTCTTCAATATACGTAAATCAATCAATGTGATACACCATATTAACAAATTGAAGGAGAAAAACCATATGATCATCTCAATAGATGCAGAGAAAGCTTTCGACAAAATTCAACACCCATTTATGATAAAAGCCCTGCAGAAAGTAGGCATAGAGGGAACTTTCCTCAACATAATAAAGGCCATATATGACAAACCCACAGCCAACATTGTCCTCAATGGTGAAAAACTGAAACCATTTCCACTAAGATCAGGAACAAGACAAGTTTGCCCACTCTCACCACTATTATTCAACATAGTTTTGGAAGTGTTAGCCACAGCAATCAGAGAAGAAAAAGAAATAAAAGGAATCCAAATCGGAAAAGAAGAAGTAAAGCTGTCACTGTTTGCAGATGACATGATACTATACATAGAGAATCCTAAAGATGCTACCAGAAAACTCCTAGAGCTAAACAATAAATTTGGTAAAATAGCAGGATACAAAATTAATGCACAGAAATCTCTTGCATTTCTATACACTAATGACGAAAAATCTGAAAGTGAAATTAAGAAAACACTCCCGTTTACCATTGCAACAAAAAGAATAAAATATCTAGGAATAAACCTACCTAAGGAGACAAAAGACCTGTATGCAGAAAATTATAAGACACTGATGAAAGAAATTAAAGATGATACAAATAGATGGAAAGATATACCATGTTCCTGGATTGGAAGAATCAACATTGTGAAAATGACTCTACTACCCAAAGCAATCTACAGATTCAATGCAATCCCTATCAAACTACCACTGGCATTTTTCACAGAACTAGAACAAAAAATTTCACAATTTGTATGGAAACACAAAAGACCCCGAATAGCCAAAGCAATCTTGAGAACGAAAAATGGAGCTGGGGGAATCAGGCTCCCTGACTTCAGACTATATTACAAAGCTACAATAATCAAGACAGTTTGGTACTGGCACAAAAACAGAAATATTGATCAATGGAACAGGATAGAAAGCCCAGAGATAAACCCACGCACATATGGTCACCTTATCTTTGATAAAGGAGGCAAGCATATACAGTGGAGAAAAGACAGCCTCTTCAATAAGTGGTGCTGGGAAAATTGGACAGATACATGTAAAAGTATGAAATTAGAACACTCCCTGACACCATGCATAAAAATAAACTCAAAATGGATTAAAGACCTAAGTGTAAGACCAGACACTATCAAACTCTTAGAGGAAAACATAGGCAGAACACTCTATGACATACATCACAGAAAGATTCTTTTTGACCCAGCTCCCAGAGAAATGGAAATAAGAACACAAATAAACAAATGGGACCTAATGAAACTTAAAAGCTTTTGCACAGCAAAGGAAACCATAAACAAGACCAAAAGACAACCATCAGAATGGGAGAAAATATTTGCAAATGAAGCAACTGACAAAGGATTAATCTCCAAGATTTACAAGCAGCTCATGCAGCTCAATAACAAAAAAACGAACAACCCAATCCAAAAATGGGCAGAAGACCTAAATAGACATTTCTCCAAAGAAGATATACAGATGGCCTACAGACACATGAAAGAATGCTCAACATCATTAATCATTAGAGAAATGCAAATCAAAACTACAATGAGATATCATCTCACACCAGTCAGAATGGCCATCATCAAAAAAATCTAGAAACAATAAATGCTGGAGAGGGTGTGGAGGAAAGGGAACTCTCTTGCACTGTTGGTGGGAACGTAAATTGATACAGCCACTATGGAGAACAGTATGGAGGTTCCTTAAAAAACTACAAATAGAACTACCATACGATCCAGCAATCCCACTACTGGGCATATACCCTGAGAAAACCATAGTTCAAAAAGAGTCATGTACCAAAATGTTCATTGCAGCTCTATTTACAATAGCCAGGACATGGAAGCAACCTAAATGTCCACCGACAGATGAATGGATAAAGAAGATGTGGCACATATATACAATGGAATATTACTCAGCCATAAAAAGAAATGAAATGGAGGTATTTGTAATGAGGTGGATGGAGTTAGAGTCTGTCATACAGAGTGAAGTAAGTCAGAAAGAGAAAAACAAATACAGTATGCTAACACATATATACAGAATCTAAGGGAAAAAAGCCATGAAGAACCTAGTGGCAAGACGGGAATAAAGACACAGACCTACTAGAGAATGGACTTGAGGATATGGGGAGGGGGTGGGGTGAGATGTGACAGGGTGAGAGAGTGTCATGGACATATATACACTACCAAATGTAAAATAGATAGCTAGTGGGAAGCAGCCGCATAGCACAGGGAGATCAGCTCGGTGCTTTGTGACCACCTAGAGGGGTGGGATGGGGAGGGTGGGAGGGAGGGAGATGCAAGAGGGAAGAGATATGGGAACATATTGTATATGTATAACTGATTCACTTTGTTATAAAGCAGAAGCTAACACACCATTGTAAGGCAATTATACTTCAATAAAGATGTTTAAAAAAAAAAAAAGTAGACTTTAAAATAAAGACTATTACAAGAGACAAAGAAGGACACTACATAATGATCAAGGGATCAATCCAAGAACAAGATATAACAATTATAAATGTTTATGCACTCAACATAGGAGCACCTCATTACATAAGGCAAATGCTAACAACAATGAAAGGGGAAATCGACAGTAACACAATAATAGTAGGGGACTTTAACATCCCACTTACACCAATGGACAGATCATCAAAACAGAAAATAAATAAGGAAACACAAGCTGTAAATGACACAATAGACCAGATAGATTTAACTGATATTTATAGAACATTCCACCTGAAAGTGGCAGAATATACTTTCTTCTCAAGTGCACATGGAACATTCTCCAGGATAGATCACATCTTGGGTCACAGATCAAGCCTCGGAAAATTTAAGAAAATTGAAATCGTTTCAAGCATCCTTTCTGACCACAATGCTATGAGATTGGAAATCAATTACAGGAAAAAAACACAAATACAAGGAGGCTAAACAGTGTGCTATTAAATAACCAAGAGATCACTGAAGAAATGAAAGAAGAAATTTAAAAATACATAGAAAAAAAACAGCAATCAAAACATGACAACCCAAAACCTATGGGAGGCAGCAAAAGCAGTTCTAAGAGGGAAGTTCATAGCAATTCAATCTCACCTCAAGAAACAAGAAAAATCTCAAATAAACAATCTAACCCTACACCTAAAGCAACCAGAGAAAGAACAAAACAACCCAAAATCAATAGAAGGAAAGAAATCATAAAGATCAGAGCAGAAATAAATGAAATAGAAACAAAGAAAACAATAGCAAAGATCAGTAAAACTAAAACTGGTTCTTTGAGAAGATACACAAAATTGATAAACCCTTAGCCAGACTCATCAAGAAAAAAAGGGAGAGGACGCAAATATTAGAAATGTAAAAGGAGAAATCACAGCAGACACCACAGAAATACAAAGGATTATAAGAGATTCCTACAAACAACTATATGCCAATAAAATGACAACCACGAAGAAATGGACAAATTCTTGGAAAGGTACAATTTTCCAAGACTGAAGCAGGAAGAATTAGAAAATATAAACAAACCTATCACAAGTAATGAAATTAAACCTGTAATTAAAAATCTTCCAAAAAACACAAGTCCAGGACCAGATGGCTTCACAGGTGAGTTCTACCAAACATTTATAGAAGAGCTAATACCAATCCTTCTTAAACTCTTCTAAAAAATTGCAGAGAGAGGAACGCTCCCAAATTCATTCTACAAAGCCACCATCACCCTGATACCAAAACCAGAAAAAGACATCACACACAAAAAAGAAAATTATAGACCAATATCACTGATGAACATAGATGCAAATATCCTGAACAAAATACTAGAAAACAGAATCCAACAACATATTAAAAGGATCATACAACATGAACAAGTGGGATTTAACCCAGGAATGCAAGAATTCTTCAATATATGCAAATCAATCAGTGTGATACACCAGGTTAAAAAAATTAAGGAATAAAAACCATATGATCATCTCAATATATACAGAAAAAGCTTTTGGCAAAATTCAACACCCATTTATGATTAAAAACTCTCCAGAAATGGGCATAGAAATCAAAGAAGAAATTTTTAAAAAACATAGAAAAAATGACAATCAAAACATGACAACCCAAAACCTACCTCAATATAATAAAGGCCACATATGACAAACCCACAGCAAGCATCATACTCAATGGTGAAAAACTGAAAGCATTTCCTCTAAGATCAGGAACAGACAAGGATGTTCATTCTCACCACTATTATTCAACATAATTTTGGAAGTCCTAGGCACAGCAATCAGAGAAGAAAAAGAAATAAGAGGAATACAAATTGTAAAAGAAGAAGTAAAACTGTCACTGTTTGCAGATGACATGATACTATACATAGAAAATCCTAAAGATGCCAGCAGAAAACTACTAGAACTAATCAATGAATTTGGTAAGGTTGCAGGATACAAAATTAATGCACAGAAATCTCTGGCATTCCTATACACTAGCAATGAAAAATCAGAACGAGAAATTAAGGAAACAATCCCATTTAACATCGCAACAAAAAGAATAAAATACCTAGAAATAAACCTACCTAAGGAGGCGAAAGGCTTGTACTCAGAAAACTATAAAACACTGATGAAAGAAATAAAAGATGACATAAACAGATGGAGAAATATACCATGTTCTTGGATTGGAAGAATCAATACTGTGAAAATGACTGTATTACCCAAAGCAATCTACAGATTCAATGCAATCCCTATCAAACTACCAATAGCATTCTTCACAGAATTAGAACAAATAATTTCACAATTCGTATGAAAACACGAAAGACCCCGAACAGCCAAAGCAATCTTAAGAAAGAAAAACTGAGCTGGAGGAATCAGGCTCCCTGCTTCAAACTATACTACAAAGCTACAGTAATCAAGACAGTATGGTACTGGCACAGAAACAGAAATATAGATCAATAGTACAGGATAGAAAGCCCAGAGATAAACCCACACACATATGGTCACCTAATTTACAACAAAGGAGGGAAGAATATACAAAGGAGAAAAGACAGCCTCTTCAATAAGTGGTGCTGGGAAAACTGGACAGCTACATGTAAAAGAATGAAATTAGAACACTACCTAACACCATACACAAAAATAAACTCAAAATGGATTAAAGACCTAAATGTAAGGCCAGACACTAGAAAACTCTTAGAGGAAAACATAGGAAAAACATTCTTTGATATAAACTACAGAAAGATCTTTTCTGACCCACCCCCTAGAGTAATGGAAATAAAAACAAAAATAAACAAATGGGACCTAATGAAACTTAAAAGCTTTTGCACAGCAAAGGAAACCATAAACAAGATGATATGACAACCCTCAGAATGGGAGAAAATATTTTGCAAATGAAACAATGGACAAACGATTAATCTCCAAAATATACAAACAGCTCATGGAGCTCAATATCAAAAAAACAAACAATCCAATTAAAAAATGGGCAGAAGACCTAAATAGACATTTCACCAAAGAAGACATACAGATGGCCAAGAGGCACATGAAAAGATGCTCAATATCACTAATTATTAGAGAAATGTAAATCAAAACTACAATGAGGTATCACCTCACACCAGTCAGAATGGCCATTATCAAAAAAATCTAGAAACAATAAATGCTGGACAGGGTGTGGTGAAAAGGGAACCCTCTTGCACTGTTGGTGGGAATGTAAATTGATACAACCATTATGGAGAACAGTATGGAGGTTCCTTAAAAAACTAAAAATAGAACTACCGTACGACCCAGCAATTCCACTACTGGGCATATACCCTGAGAAAAGCCATAATTCAAAAAGAGACATGTACCATAATGTTCACTGCAGCACTGCTTACAATAGCCAGAACATGGAAGCAACCTAAATGTCCATTGACAGATGAATGGATAAAGTAGATGTGGCACATATATACAATGGAATATTACTCAGCCATAAAAAGAAATGAAACTGAGTTATTTGCAGTGAGGTGGATGGACCTAGATCTGTCATACAGAGTGAAGTAAGTCAGAAAGAGAAAAACAAATACCATATGATAACACATATATATGGAATTAGAAAAAACAATCATACTGATGAACATAGTGGCTGGGCAGGAATAAAGACGTAGACATAGAAAATGGACTTGAGGACGTGGGGGTGGGAGGGGGAAGCTGGGGTGAAGTGAGAGTAGCAGCGACATATATACACTACCGAATGTAAAATAGATAGCTGGTGGGAAGCAGCAGCACAGCACAGGGAGATCAGCTTGGTGTTTTGTGATGACCTAGAGGGGTTGGATAGGGAGGATGGGAGGGAGACTCAAGAGGGAGGAGATATGGGGATATAGGAATGCATATGGCTGATTCACTTTGTTGTACAACAGAAACTAACACAGTATTGTGAAGCAATTATACTCCAATAAAGATTTAAAAAAAAAAAAAAGTACGAACAGACCTTTAAAATAAAAAAACAAAAAAAAAGAAATCAATTTATCGTGAATAACATTTTCCAAGATCTTACAATATTCTGCAATAATCAGCTTCTATTCAATATTTTTTTCAATATTTTCATATATGAAGACTATTCTGTACTTGAAAAGACATCAGTGAGTTTGACTCACTATTTGGTTCATTAATGTGTCTCCACAGACTAGAAATGTGCTCAGTAGATACTTGCTGAGAGAATGCTTCTAAGACTACATGGATAACATGACTAAATCAGTCTCATTAGGTCAGTGGTAGACAAAAGTGGTTTGCTAACTGAGAGATGACTCTAAGTTTCTTCTGGGGAGACTCAAAGTGGAAACTAATTTCATAATCATACCAAGGCATGATTTGCCTTTTTTCACTATGCTAACATTGGCACTCATGTTCCAAAGGAAATGGTGCGTAACAGTTCTGACAGCGGCACCAAACTATGCTCATAGTCACTATATTCTACAAAGCCATCTACTCACAGCAAAATAAAAATGCCAGTTTCACTTTTTAAATGTCCTTGATGAAACGAAAATGTAATTAATTGTATTCAATTTAGACACTTATATACACATCTTTTTTCATGTTCCATGTGATGAAACGGGAAGAATGCATAAAATACATAAATTCTTTTTCCTGCAACACCATTATTCTTAAAATGACTGACAGATAAATGGGTTATTCAGATTTGTTTTTGGACACAGTATAGTAAAATATACCAATAATACTAAAATGTCAATAATTAATGAAAATTAAAGAAAAGCTAGGACAATATACAAATACAAAAAACATGTTGTGTATGCTACAGATGATATTTCATGTAAATCATTTTGAATACCTGGTTAACCATATATAAGATGGCTATTTGTAAATACTTTTGTAAATCTGAAAACAATTTAAGGTCCAGAATAGGGGTCTGCATATCAAAATTATGGAATATTAAAGCTATTATACTACATATAGCCCTGCAAAATGAAAATGTAGTTATATGCTTCTTGATAGAAATAGATAAAAATATTTAGTAACAAATACAGATTATAGAACAGAGTGTGTTGTGATGCCAATAGTGTATCAACATAATATCATGAGAAAAACCTGAAAGACTATACAAGATGATAGGAGTGCTTAATTTTGTGTGGTTGGATTTAGGGTGATGTTTTTTCTTTTTTTTTCCTTTTGTTTTTCTTATCTGTATTTCCTGATTTAATTTTTAATATGATGAATGACTAAGTCTTGGGTAATTAAGTATGTACAGTGAACAGAAGAATAAATATTCAATCAGTTTAAGTTTTATCTCCTCAACTTTGCGAATTTTAGCCTATCGAGGAGGGAATGTGGCAGCAAAAGTTTTGGAGATTTTTTGGGATAAATCTTGATGTAGTCACTGAAAATCTTATTGGACTCTGCTTTCAGGAGAAGGGCTTCATTTTAATCTATCATATGATTAGTTAATGCCTTAATTGCTGAAAACAATTTTCCTTCATTTCCTAGGAAAGTGGTCATCAAATATATTAATGAATGGAAGAATGTCACTCATAAAGACAGGTCAGCTAATCAACCAGTAAGTTTTCTGAATGCTTATTAGGTGTTCATTTCTTTACCATGAAACCATTCTTTTTCTGAAACCCAAGAGGAGGCATGCCCTAAGATCGCTGAAAATACTTGTTAAGTGTTTGGCAGAATACAACATGAAAAGATGTCAAACAACTACTTCTCCCTAATGAGCATTCTGTTTTAAAGGTACTGTGACTTGCAATGATTATTTTCCCCAAGTGGCATATTGGTATGTATTAAAGAATATAATTTCTGTCAATTTCTAAAATAAGCTCTATGACTTTATGTGTTGCTTAGTAAAATGCATTACTCTACAGAAGAATCATGTTGTTTAAGGGACATTTACTGAGATATATTGTCTCTGTCTCCTTAGATAATTCCAGCTATGTTCTGAAAAAGAAAGCTAAGATGCCCACTCAGCCAAACATATATTTTCCAAGAGGGCTGGAATCATTTTCAAAAAAATTAAGTGGGAAGAGGGGATGCCCTCAAACCTCTCCTTTGTCCTTTATTCCTTAAAAAAATACAGTTAGTATGGAGTGGATTAAATTACAATATCTGTTTTTGACATCAACATAGAAACTGCACCTGTGACTGTGATCTAGCTTGGGCGATTGTGAGCTGGCTTGGGTCAGAAAGGTTAAGACAGATAAATATATTTTTGTGGCAAGTAGTACTTTCCTAGCAAGAGGCAAGGGAAAGGCTGAATGACAAATAAAATATTCAGCAATTATGTGAACTATAGCCCTTCACAGTCAGAAACTATGATAACAAGCTTTCAAATCCCGAGGGCTTGTCTCAGTCAAGAAGAAGGTAGTGAACAGACAGATCAAAATTAGAGTTCAGCTAATTAGGTGACAACCATTTGACTAATTACGGAGCATATCTCCAGGGCAATGGATATAGAGATGGTAATAGAAGGAAGGTGACTTTTCCTATTTAAAGGTAAATTTATTATTTGAGAAAAACAGGTTCTCAAGATAAACAAAACTATAAAATTGCAGTGTAGATGCAAGAAAAATGTCTAAGAAATTTAGAGTCTTTTTTAAATAGCAATGCTGACCATTGGAACATCTTCTAATAGTAATGAGTACATGGCACAAGTAGACAGGATATGGAAAAAGAGGATTTAAAAGAACATCATTTCCTAATATAGTAAAGTCATGACAGGCAGAATAATGTAGTAGAAAGTGAAAAATCTAAAAGTTTAGAAACCAATATGCCATTATTCTAGGCTGTGCCACTATTCATTCTGGGAATTTAGCCCAGAATTTCATCTTTTTGAGCGTCAGATTCTTCCTCTACAGCATGACATGGTAAGAGTAGATAATTTAATGACCTCTGAATTATTTTCTTTATGTATGCATGTTTTTGTCAATAAAATAAGAATGTTTTTCTCTGATTAAGCTAGTATTTTAAGTAAAGTCATTTTTTAATTCTTTGGATAAAAGTACTTTAAAAGTTGAGTAATTATAAATACAATTTAATACTTAATTTAATATAATATGGTATTTGGGGTTTATAGCACAGAACTACGGTATGAGGAGATAATTAAGAAGAGAGCCTTGCAAACAAGTTTGTTTTGCACAAGGCCACTGCAATGTTCCCTTAAACTTTTAAATGCAGTTTAGCTCCTCCCTCGTACAAGCAATACTGATGGAAAGATATGTACTTTATGTTTAAACTTTTAATAATCATAAAAATAGAAGAGTATGACTAAAAATAGGTTACAAGCTACATTTACTTGGTATATCACATCTCTCTATGTCATATTAAATAATAGTTGGACAATTGTTAGGAGATAAAAAGTTAAACAATGGCTTTCTTCTAAATTTCATAGTTTGCCAAAAACTTTTAAAAAAATGATTGATTGAGAGTGACAAAGTATTCAGTTTATTAAGAGTATCTAACATTTAATTAATGATAGGCCCCTAAAATATTTTCTAAACAAAACTTACTTATCATATGCTTTTTTGTAAAATGTAAAAATTATCATAAGCGTAAGAGTATTATAAATTCCAACTAATTAACTCTATTATTTTAAAAGCTAAATTAATTGATTCAAATATAAGTGTCTGAGAAATACTTTCACTGTTATAAAAAGAATCTTAAATTTCTATGCATTGGATAAAAAAATAGAGACAGCACATAACTCATCACACTGAAGAGATATCTCAATGTCACATATCAGGCAGTTTTGCATCATTATTCAGAGTTCAGTCTCTGGAGTGACTAAGACTTTAGCGTAAGCTTGGCTTAAACCTGGCTTAAACTTTAGCTCTAATATTGACTGCTGTCTGATCTTAGATGAATTATATAACCTCTCTGTCTTAGTTTCTTCAGATGATAGTACTATCATATAACTGTGTATTTGTTTGCTAGGGTTACTATACCGAAGTACCACAAACTGGGTGGTTTAGAACAACAGAGATTTATCGTCTCATAGTCTGGAGGCTAGAAGTCTGAAATCAGGGTGTAGCAGGGCCATGTTCCCTCTAAACTCTCTAGCGAATGACTGCTCCAGGCCTCTCTCTCTGGTAGCTTCTTGTACTTCCTTGACTTGTGGTAACCGAACTACAATCTGAACCTGGTGTTCTCCCTGTGCCAAGTATCTTCACATGACATTTTTTGTTTGTTTGTTTTAATAAGGACACCAGTCATCATTAGATTAAGGGCCCATCCTACTCCAGAATGACCTCATCTAAATTTGACTAATTACATTGGCGACAACCTACTTCAAAATAAGGTCACATTCTGTAATACTGAGGATTAAATCTTCAACCAATGAATCTGGTCAGGGGGTGCACAATTCAACACATAACAAACTCAAGGGGATGCTGTAATCATAAAGTGGTGATATATAAATGAATATATATATATATGCACAAATATATATATATTTGTATAACACTGGCATGTGAAAGCACCCAGCCATGAAAAAATATGAGCAAGCCTATTATTCCCTTAGAGAATCAGAAATCAAATTTTATGGAATCCAAGAATAAAACATAAGAGAGAAACATCTTTTCCTTTCACTCTCTATGAAAACTACCCTAATCTGCCATTACTTTTTTTTACCTATACTACACCTGTTGTCTCCCTACACTTATCTACATAGAGTTTCCTACATAAAAAGCAATGAGAGTAATATTTTTAAAACAGAAATCAAATCGTGACCATTCCATTACTTAAATTCATGCAAAGAGTTTAAGGGAAAATTCAGGCTTTCTGCCATGTTCTATAGGCCCTTCATGAAGGGTTCTTACGGCTCCAACTTTATTTCAGATTTTTACTAAAAGCGTACTGACTTCATATCTGTAACTCAAAAAATACTCTTGTTACTTCAGGGATGTCTCAGTTGCAACTTTGCTTGGAATATTTTTTACTCCAGTCTTTGCATGGTTGACTTTTCATCTCTCAGATTTTAGCTCAAACGTGTAATCTAGTATGCATTAGAGTCATAGTATTAGCAATAGATGACATTTATTGACTGCTTATTACTACTCTAGTAGCTCTACATGCTCAATTTTAATTAAATCTCAGCACAGCACTCTAGGTTAGATCCTCTTATTGTCATCAACTGAGGCGTCATTAGATTATT
Organism: Balaenoptera borealis; assembly: GCF_965194805.1. NCBI lineage: Eukaryota > Metazoa > Chordata > Mammalia > Artiodactyla > Balaenopteridae > Balaenoptera > Balaenoptera borealis. The sequence goes on from NC_138862.1 coordinate 44,870,831, forward strand.
AATTTAACCAAGTTCCATGATATACCCCGTACTCAAACACAATTTTTCTGAAGCAAAGCTTATGTTGTATTAATGACTGCTGGATACTAATTCTCAATTACAAAAAGAAAGTTAGTTTGGTATTGTCTCATTCAACAAGATGCCAGAGATTTTGAAAAACTAGTATAGAATTTGCAAATCATATAAGTTTAGGGCCTTTAAGTGTAGGAGTAGATAATTTTATATACTTCAGTAATTTTAAATATTTTTTATTTAAAAGAATACAATAACATTCATAATTATATCCTTGAGCATCAAGAAAAATTTTTCATTAGAAAATTCTTTCCATGAAAGCATAAAATAGTGCAATTTTAGAAAAATGCCTATGCTAAAATAAATGTTAAATTTGGTGCTTAAAGGAAAATGTTTCAGATACTTGATAGTTACTCCATTACCTGATTTAAAAAAGGAGTGAATGGAATGTTTGCCAGTTCACCATCAAACCTGCTTTCTTAAATGTGTTTTCCTCTAAAATGAATCATTCACAACAAAGCTCAGATGATGGCATCTTGTGAGAAATGTCAGGAAGTGAAAACTCAGATTCAGATTCAACATTTGTAACTGAAAGTAAAGCAAGTTTGTTTGTTTTTCTTTCTAAAAAGGCATAAAAATGTGATTAACATTGACTCTATTTATTGTTTATAAATGAATACACATCAAGATAGCACTTTGATCTGCAATATATTGTAAAGATGAATAATTAATTATGGTTAATATAGAAACAGAATTTTAAAGTCCTAATTAACACAGTGTGTAAGAAACATAATGAAGAACACATTTTTTGTTAATGAGGAAAGAATTTATCTCAAGGCTTTATTTCCCAACACACTCTGCTTGAGTTCCCAGAGTTAGAACCAATCCCACAGTATGCAGTTTTAACCATACCAAGAATCTTTAAAATTTGTAGCCAGAATCATATTGATAAAACTGGTTAACCTTCTATAAACCTAGCTCCACAATTTCATAGGCATCTAAGGTAAATATGGAAGGGCAGCTTAGCATTTTTTTTCTTCTAATAAAATTATATTAATTAATTTTATTTCAGAGGTTATTTTCTTATCCTTAGAGTATTAATTATTAAATCATATTTTGCTTTGCAACATTTGTAAAGCAATGTCAAAATATGGCTCTTTCTAAGGAATAGAATTATTAGAAGGGATGTCTAGTCCTAGTGCAATTTCCTGGTAACTTCCTACTAGACATAATCATAGCCTAGGTTTTTCAGAAATATATATTTATTTTATTGTTGTTATTGCTATTTGCCCATTGTTGGAAAAGCTACAAAGCTCATGTCTTGCCAAATAGGCGCTAACAATATAAATATAGATCTAAACCAATTCAGATTTCTACTGTTACTGGCAGAGCTGAAATAGTAATATCCTGGGTTTTCAACTAAAGTAATAAGGTTTTATGAATATATTTATGACCAGAGATTCTACTGTCAATTTTGTTTTCTCTTGGTCCTTCTCAACAACCTTATTGTAATAGGATAGCAATGACCTTTATTTAGATTAAAGTCATCAGGGAATTGAAGCTGGTGACAATTTTACAGTCTTTTAAAATGGAAATCATTCCTTTTTATTGAAAAGCCCCATGGGCAAATCATGGAAAACAAATGCAATTTTGAAAATTACTTTATTGATGGGATTTTAATGACAATGTTTGATATCAGTTTGAAGGGAGTTAGCATATCTACTCAGCTTGTGAAAGTCGGAAGGGAAGGGCAGAAGAACAGTTTCCAGTTCCAGAGAAGGTCATAAGGGACTAAAACATTGAGACTGTGAAAATGGTAATATCAACATGGGCAATAAATTATATTTTCCTTAATGGCATACAATACTATCACTACTGATCTAAGTAGACAAGAGGTGGGTTATACAGCAAACTGAATTCTGAGATATCTTATTTCCTGGATAATTTCTTCTCCAGTGCTGGAATCCTTATAAGAATTGGGGCAGAATACATTGATAAACAGTCATACCTATGCTTTGCAAATGAAATTTATCCATCTCTATATTTCCTTGCTTGGTGGGGACTAGGGAAGTATAACTGAATAAAACTAATCCATAGTTTCAAAGTTTTTATAGATAAGTGACATAAAGAATACTTTCTGAACTGGATGCCACCAGTTGGAAAAAAATGGAATATTCAGGGCCTGCAGAATTGTCTAAACTGTAACTTTTGCATGAAACAACCATGGATTAATCAGATTTAAACATCTCAGTTAGGTAGCAAAATACCATTACCTCTCACAGACGTTTCAAAAAAGCTTATCAAATGATTATACACTTATTCAGAACTAGAGTACAGCTTCCTTTAACATTCATTCCTACTTATTCCTGAAATTTAAGGAGGGAAATTTGCTTCATAATTATATCTAGTACATTCTATGCTTAAAAATTAATCAGTTCCTCTTCTAACATACCAATTGATTGGAAGATGACCTCAATTAGAATATAGTGGTTGTCAGGAGAGTAATTTATTATGGATAATCTGCAGTGTGGATATTATAGTGGCAGATACAAATTTTATTAAATACTGTTGAGGGCTGTTGGCCAGCTTAGGCCAAAGATCATCTTTAGTGAGTAAAAGATCATTCATAGTTTTCTGTCAATGTCTTTGTTTTCAATGTTTAGTTTAGATAAAAACAAACAAAGGTCTAACTTGTTGTCAACATGCAATTTTATTTTCTGAGGCAAGTCACTTAACCTCTTTAAATTTAAACATTCTTATAAACTGCAAGGTTGTCTAGTTGAACTCTATAGATGTGCCAGTAACTCAGGACCCAAAGATAAATGAATCATATTTTGTCCTTATGTTATTCACAGACTAGGGAATGGCAGAGATATAAACTAACAGTTGCAGGACAGTGTGCAGTCTAAGCTAAAAAGTGTAACCAAAGAGTTGGGAGAACAAAGAGGTATAATAATGTATACAGAGTGACCTAAGTGCTTCCAAATTAAAAAAAGGATTGGTGATATTTTTGCCTCTAATGACAAATTTGATTGCAAATTGCTACACATTTCAAATCCTATACAAAGAAAATTTGAAATATCTCTTTTCAGCAATGGTCCTCTCAAATATAAACACTAATATTCTAGATATTACCATTATGCCATATCTTTATAGGCACAGCATATATGTAATAGTACTATCTATTGAAGACTTTGTTAGTCCTGCTTAGTAAATGTTTAACAGTTAGGGAGAGTTAAGTCATTATACAAGTTCATTCAATGACTTTATTATTATGGTAAAGAATCTGAGTTTTGTCAAATATTTCCAGTTTTAAAAATATAAAAATAGGTTTATATTTTACAACCAAATACTATCAAAAAGTAATGACAGTTAAATCAGTTCTTAAATGGTGGGCATGATTAGGACTTGTAGAAAGGAAGTAAAATGTGATCAAAAGGGAATTGTGAGGTACAGCTGACAACAGTGAGGGTGAATATAGAAAACATGGATTTTGTACTGGGTCGGGTCAGTAGCTGTCAAGGAATATATAAGTGAATCTTTGAAACCTAGATATGATTCTTTCATATAAATAATTTAATAAAGTATAATTAAACCAGAGTATATAATGTAGTTATAATTTAAAATTATACCCCCAAAACACAAATACACAAACATATATCAAATATTGTATTTCAAGGCCTCATTGACTTAGGAGCTTCTAATGAAAATTCTAAATATTTTCTCCCCATCATCACCACTCCAAAAACAAATTTAAATGTGAATAATTAACATTGTGATAGGTTTTAGTTTGATGCAGTGGCGATGGTAGACGTGTAAACATTGGATGCTAGCATTAGAAGTATTGATTAAAAAATAACTTCAGTTTGGAAATACCAACAGACCATCATCCCAGCTGCTATATTGGTGATCTGATGTATGGTGTAAGAGGCACCTACCTACTCTTTCTCTAGATGGAAAAATATTACAAATTGGGCCTAAAAAACCAAGAATCCTCATCAGAATTACATTCTCAAGGCTAGGAAGGCAAGCATTCTGATTCCAATTAATTATTCTATCTCTTCATCCTCATTAGTGCCTCTCATGTCAAATGTACTTTTGAAATAATCTTTGATGAAAGAATGAAACATTTTCATGAGGATAATTCCTGAGAGATTCAGCCTTGTGGAATATGGCTATCTGCTTTTACCTATCCATATGGAGCAGGTACTCTGTGCAAAGAGATGGTATATATTTGGCAAAGGAAGCCACATAAGACCTTAAGACTCAGGTCCAAACACAGAAAACTTATTGCAGTTGGTAAGGAGAGCTAAAACACCAGTGAGGACAAGAGTTTTAGAAAATAGTCTCCAAAGTACCAAAGTAGCACTTAAGATAGAATGTGATAACCTTCTTGTTGGGGGCCAAAGTCAAGAAAGCACCCTCTAGTTCCAACCAAGCCTGGAGGAACTGCCCAAACTGCAGAATAGTACATGGACAAAAGTGTTTGGTTCCCTGCACAGATTTATTCAGTAAAATTTAGAAAATAAAAATAGTGAATAGGAAAGAAGAGGATCGTTGTGTGCTTATGCCATAATTTTTGGACTAATCATTGCACGTTAGATACAGAGGGATAAAACACTTTTCAGTACACACGTCAGCAAGTGATTAATCCATCTGGGGACCTGGAAGTATTAATAAATAATTCATACAAGAACAGAGTAATTAAAAATTAAGACAATTAAGTGATCCAGGACAAAGACACAACTCTCTTCTTTAAACCTCTACTTTAGGCCAGGCATTCCAGCAATTTGCTTCTATGCATACATATATTTATTACACATGTATGGCTGTGTGTGTATACATACACACACATAAATACAAATATAATAGACAACTGACAGGTGCAATAATCTTGTGGCATATATATGTATACACACAGATACACACACACACATACACACACATGTGTACTCATGGTAGCCATACTGTCATACTGTCTTATTTTAAGATAAGAGCAACCAGAATACATATAAAAGTGGTATTAACTTTTTTCTCATATTCTTACAACTAAAATATTGATTTTCTTATACCTCGTAACTTTATTATGTCTCTATCATTCAGCAAACTTGCTTATTTTTGTGATTTACAATTGTCTATGTGCTTTTTCTGTCTCCTCTAGAAAACTGTAAATTCCTCAGATACCACTTAATCCTATTCACCTCTGCATCCCATATGCCTTGCTCAATTCTTTGGGAAGAGTAGACTCTGGCAAATTCTTTTTGTAGCCAAAGTTGATCAAATATAAAAAGGACTTCCCTGTTGTACTACCTTTCTAGGACTACCCCTGACAAAGTACTACAAACTGGTTGGCTTAAAACACAGAACTTCACTCTTTCTGGAAGCTGGGAGTCTGAAATCAAGGCATCAGCAGGGCCATGCTCCCTCTGAAGGCTGTAAAGAAAAATACTTCCTTGCTTCTTCCAGCTTCTTGTGGCCCCAGGCGTTCCTTAGTTTGTGGCAGCATAACTCCAATCACTGCCTCCATCTTCACATGGCTTTCTTTGTGTGTCTGTGCCCTTTCCTCTTAGAATGACATCAGTCATTGGATTTAAGCCACTCTAAATCCAGGAGGATCTAATCTCCAGATCCTTAACTAATTACTCCTATAAAGTCTCTATTTCCAAATAAGGTCACATTCTGAGGTTTTGGATGGACATGAATTTGGGGAGGACATAATTCAACCCAATACACCTGTAAATCAGACATTTCTATAAGACAGTCAATAAGTACATCATTTCTTCATCCAGCAAATATTTATTGAACTTGCTATGAATCAGATGAAGGAAAATGTCAATGAACCAAACACATTCTCTGCCTTCAAGGTGCTGCTCACTTTTTATTGGGATGGGGGGGCAGCAAATATAAATAAATAGGTGATAAATAGGAGGATGTATACATATATATGGAGGTATACAAAGAAATAGATACAGAAATAGAAATAGAGGTAGAAGTAGAGTTAGAGATAAAGAGATTATCAGTGCAATAAATAGAGCAAGAAAGGAGAATAAACATTACATCATTAAGGTTCTACTTCTTTGATTTGTATTAGCAAAGTCCATATAAGCCTCTAAGTCATATTTTGAATAGGAGTCTATTTAGCCTAGTATTATTGTAGCTTAAATAGCTCCTCTAAATGAAGTCTTCTCATTCTCTAGGACTTTTTTGTGTAATGAGTTATGGTAGATATATGGTAGAATTATAATTTAGCATGCTATTTTTAGTGGTCTTCCATGTAAACAAATAGATAATAAAAATTTTAAAGAAATGCAATTCAAACTTAAAAGAGTCACTGACTAAGTATAATAGAGAAAAATTACATATTTGCCTTTTGATAACTATGATGTTGAGATTCGGTCCCGTCGCTTAAAAATGGAAACAAAATGGATCCTTCAGTAGATAGTCATGAGGATTACATAAGATAACAACATATGTCAGGGTGGTAACCTAGCACATTACGTGGCACATACTAAGTTTTAAACAAATGTTAGTTGAAGCTAAATGACTTTTTAATTACTCTTTCTCCTAATATTCATCATAAAATTGTAATATAGTTTTTGCTGTCATCATACAGCTATTGACTGTTTTACTGTAATTGAATTGAATTTATGGCCTCACCTGAGTTCATAATAAGAGGTTTTATTAAGGAAACCTGAAAGAGGTCAGAAAAATGGCCTTCACTATTAAAGGGAACTTTTCAGGCTCTTTTTAATTATTTTAACCCCGCTGAATTTAAATCTTCCTTTAAATATCTAATCATATTCCTCTATAAGTTAAACATATCACAAAGTAAATTATTTTAGTGCAATTGACATAGTTTTATCATACCTCCAGGAAATTAATTTACCATACAAATGTCATGGGTTGCCTCCTCTGATAGCTGCAAGCAAATTGATACTGAATAGCACCCTCAGTGGCACCCTTATGCTACGATGAGTAGTTTGTTTATGAATAATATCGGTAATCAGAAGAGGGAATTGCATTAATTTGAGAATAGGGGACAATGCCATTCTACCTTTAAAACCGTGTCAGTCTTCTAGATGGAAAAACTGCATTTGGTTAGGAGTATGTGTTTCTCTCCCATCTCATCTGCTTTTGTTCTAATCAAACTATTGTCAATCCTTTTATTTTTAATTCAAGTCTAGGTATTCCTCTACTTACTGTCGAGAGATTTAGATGAAGTATCTTTTCCTTTTGACAGACTAAATCTGTAAGACCACTTTCCTTAGTTTGTCATGCAGTATTTAATAATTCTCTCCTTGAATTCAGAGTTTCTTGAAATGGGCTGAAATCTAAAAATATTTCTGGCAGAAGCAGTTATACCAGACATCTTAATTATTATGTTTCCAAGGAAATGACAGGCTACGTAAGGGAAGCTGACAATGTCTCCCTGCAGGTATGTGCTTTTTATATTGGAACTTTAGGCTATTATAAATTACCTGGGCCTGAGACTGGCATGAGCACAAAGCCTCAGATATAAACCAGCTGCCACATAATGAAGCTGATGTTAACCCCTTCAGATTTCCCCTTTTTGCCTTGTGGTACACTGCCGGATGTAAGACTTGTAAGAGCACACAGATTTCTAAATGGGCCGTAAACGTATCTGACTGTCTCATTTTATTTTCTTGAACCCTTGCTGTTTATTCTCCACTGTTGGAATCATTCCTAAAGATCAGATTGAACAGGAAGATGGAGTCAGCTGGAGGTGAAGAGGTTGGAATTTGAGGAGTGCAGGAGGTTGGCGGTTATTCTGTAGGGTTCACGCTCTTGACACCTATTGTTTGATTTGAGTCCCTGCCTACTCTGCTGAATGCCATGTTTCCACATCAGGAAAGGAATGTGATCTTTGCACCTGCTGTCTCCTCGTTAGAAGGGAGGGGAGCTGCACTTGAGTGATCTTTGAGTTAAGCAGCTGACATAACCGCACTGCGCAGTAAACTGAACAGAGCAAATGTGTTAAACTGCTTCCTGTTGGGAAGGTATTTTGAATTGTACTGCCACACTCTTTTAGCTTGCTTCCTGAATTTGGGCCACTTTGCTAAATATCATTCCATTGCTAAAGTCCTCCGCCAAGTGTAAGTTCTGCTGCTAACAATTGAAAAGGTAGTGATTAGTAAAATTGTAATTCTCCAAATACAGGGAAGTATCAAATGGAGCCTACTAAACTTTGTGTTATTAAACCTCTAGGATTATGTGACTGATGTATTTCATTCATAAAGTAAAAATAATGATATGTATTTTTTACAAACATATATTTATAAAATGCTTCATTACCTATTGAGAGAAAACACTGTACCATTATAAATTATAAAAAGCTTTGGAGATATCAGGAAATGGACTAGAGTCTGGTTTTGGATCTAACACTTCCTTTCTATATTACCTTGGATATGTTTGAACGTCTGTTTTTCACCAAAAACAATAAAGAAAAAATGTAAAACAAATAAACCAAAAATCCAGCTATGTTATGCCCTGCCAACTTCATAGTGCAGTTGCAACAATCAAATGAGAGGAAAAATGTGACAGTGGTTGAAAAACTGCACAGTGTTATAAAAACGTACATTTTTATCACCATTTCATGGGCTTTCTTTTATCATTAGAAATTGCTCGTCCTCTTCTGGGAACACAAATCAGCAAACAGTCCCCGAATGAAAAAATGAGTGGTATGATTTTGTTAATGAGTGCCTGCTTGATAAATCTGGTGGTGAAGAGGACCTTCATTCACAATAGAGCATCTTGTCAGTCTCTCACTACAAATAAAATCCAGTGAGATCCATCAGGACACTGACAGAAGCTGTTAGTAGGGACTCCTGCCTATAGACAGCTCAGCCAGATTGATGAGTTTATAAAAGTCCAGCCTCTACACTGCTTCTTTATTAGTTATTCCAGAAGGTTTTCCAAAAAATTTATATGTAGCCTCATTTATATATTGTGTTTTATAGGTGGTTTATCTTAGCATAAACCTCAGACATAAGGGAATGTCATTTTCAAATAAGATATATAACAACAATTATACAAATATGATATTATAATCAAGAGTATTCTTCCCTTGCTTCCACGTTAAATTTTTTTTATTATATATTTGGTTTTCTACCCAAGATAGATGATTTCAAGTGTTGATATAACCAATGATTTAGCTACTTACTAGAGTTAATTAAATACTATTTTATTGCTAATTACAATACAGGTAATAAATAATCTTAGATTACAAAAATAAGGAAAAATTATTATGTAATACTATTTTGAAGTATCTTTATTTCAGTCCTTGAAAGATAATAAAACATATTCATTGCAGACATTTTTATCACTTTTTGATAAAATATCAGTTACCAGATAGGTTGCAAGTTATGAAATTATATATCAATTTCAAATTTTAACTGTTCGCTCTTGCCATAACTCACTTCTTATAGCAGAGTTACCAGCCCACTTTTCTGAGCCAGTGCATCCATTTCCCAGCTGTTGTGAGAGTTGACTTCTAATGGCTCAAAGATTCCCTCTTCTTTGTAAAACTGCCCTTGGCGAAATAGAAGATGCCTCATTGAGAGGTTTTGCCCATCCAGGGGAAGCCCACAGCCAAGGACTGACTAAAAGGGGGCACAAATTCCTACTCCTTTTGCCTCAAGTTGGGATCAACTTTGTGCTGCAACGTATGCAGTTTAGACCTCACCTGAGACCACCCACATCCTTGCATGGGTCTCCACTGTGTCATCCCTCTTTCTTTATGTAAATCTTTTCTCCTAAGAGAAAATCCTTGATAAATCGTGTGTTCTCAAATCCTTGTCTTAGTCTCTGTTTCTAGGAACTGAATCTGAGACTTAGTACAGGAATGGCCCTAAGAAGCAGATTCTAAGGATTCTGGAGTTCAGTCATGCATCAGCTAGCAAACAATAAGAATCCCATCTCTCCATAGTGGGATATTGATGTTTCTTAATGTCCTGTAGAAGGCAATTACTAAGATTTTTACCCACAGTGAACTGGAGGAGTGGAAGGAAATGGACTGGCTTATCTCTAACATTAGAGAGGTATAGGGCACATAAGAATTATAAAGACTGTTTAATCAGGTGCCTATTATTGAGAACTATTGATGCTTTTAAGAGACAAAATTACCAGTTTAAGCAATTAAATACTAATTAAAAGAAAAGCATGAAAGCCAGAGTTGCCTCTGTGGAAGCATGTGATCTGTTTATTACCCTCTGCTGGAGAACAATCATCTCCTAATGTTCCATTGAGCCTGTGCCTCCTCTAAACCATCCAATGCCTCTGGAACTTAATTATAAACAATATTTTTAAGAGAAGTTTCTTTCTTGCTCAGGCAATGACGATAGCTCTCTAAGCAAAGGCTCAGCTAATATTATGAGCTTGCAGAATTATTCATGGTTTTGAGGCTAGTTAATACTCAGTTTCATTCCTCTTCATGCTATGCCCCAGGGCCAAGTACCTGGAAGGATACATATCAAACAGTATAAAAAGTGTGATATGGAAACCTATAGTAGATGCTATGGGCAGGCTAATAATAAGGTTTATTTTGAAATAGATATTCTTTAATTGCTTTTCAATATAATATTGAATATATTCAATATTATCTAATAAGAATGGAAAGAACTTAATATCTATAAATAAAATTTACATTGAGAAATAAATTCAGTAATTAACTCCTAACTGATTCATAGGAAATGTCTTGAAAAAATTAGTAAAACATTTCGCACTTTTCTGTAATACCATATTACTCCCTTTTTTGTGTGTGTAGATGTGTATGTATTTATCACAACTGAAGCATTTTCAGTTTTCCTTTTTGCTAGTTAAATAAAGAATTACTTCTAAAAACTGTATTTTAATCCATTCCCTTGATGTTTTAGAAACTTTTATATATGGTCACTTTAGGCAGTTACCTGTCTCTTCTACCCAATCAGCAGGCTCTGGATTAAATGGCTTAGAAAAGAAGTAAAAGGAAATGGAAAATCCTAGAGGCAATATTTCTTTACTCCACAATTGTTCATGTGTCCAGCCCAATTATTTTTTTTATAAATGTTCCCCATTGTTGAATTTTTATTAGGAAAATATGAACTGTTTAAAAAATATATGTTACCCGGAAGTTTATTAGTGATATAGTAAACAAAATGACTTTTACTTACATGTGCAAAAAAAAAAAAGAACTTGCTTAAGCAATTGTAAGGTGATTTCCCCTTCCCTATTTTTAGTGTATTGTTAAATCTTTCAGTTCATCCGTTGTTATATTAGAGTCGCTCATCCTTTCCTCACTACAGTTTTACTCTTCATCAGTTAGTGACTGAATATAATTTCCTCAAAACAATACTGAATTATAATACTTTGGTTTACAAAATCTATACAAGAATAAGTAGGGGAATGTTTTAAGTAAAATTTTGACATTGAAATACAGCACACATAAAAAGTACACAAATAACAACTGTACAATATACATGAATGAGGACAAAATTAATATACCCAGTTAACCCCCAAACATGAGAGAAAATAGATCATTACTTATTATCTCAGAAGCTTCTCAGTTACCCCCATCTAATTACCTCCCTCCTTCCTCTTCAAAGTTTAATCATATTTTCTGCCTTCGCTCATCATATATTTGTTTTATCTGCTTTTGAACCTTATATAGATAAAATTACTTGTGTCTGGGTACTTTCACTCAAAAAATTTGCAAAGTTTATCCATGTTTTTGTATGTAATAGTTCATTCATGTTTATTGCTGTATCATATCCCATTGATTATATAACAATTTATTTATCCAGTTTTCTGTAGATGAACATTTGTATGGTTTCATTTTTGGCTATTACAAAAGGGTGCCACTATGAACATTTTTCACATGATTTTAGTGGACATTTGTATGCATTACTCTCATGTATATACATCAGAGTACTAAGGGAATTTAGAAAAAATGCAGTATACAAAGTTAAGATACATACATTTACTGTAGTTCTCTGTACTAGCAACAAAAAATATGAATATTTTAAAAATCCATTTACAATAGCATCAAAGGCCAAGTAATTAGGAATAAAGTTTTTTTAAGATGTGTAAGATGTGCACTAAACTATAAAATGTTACTAAAGGAAATTAAAGAAGACCTAAAAAATGGAGAGATATACATGTTCATAAGTTGGAAAATTCAATATTGTTAAGCTGTCAATTCTCTGCAAATTTTTCTATATTTAGAGCAATTTAAAAACAATGTCAGCAGGACTTACTTTATGAAAATTTCAAATTTTAATCTGAAATGTATATGAACTACAAAGAACATAGAAAATAAATATCATTCTTGAAAAAGCAAATTTGGACGTCTTGTATTACATGTCTTCAAGAAATAATACAAAGCTACCATAATCAAGACAGTATGTCACTGACATTAAGGATCAACAGGCAAAGAACCCAGAACTGAACACAGACTTATATAATTATTTGATTTTTGACAAAGGTGTGTAATTATCCAATGGAAAAAGGAAAGATTTTTCTCAAAAAATGGGCCAGAACAATTGAATATTCTTTTGAAAAAAACATTAACCTTGACATCTTTCTCACACCCTATATCAAATTAGTTTAAGATGAGCCATATGTGTGCATAAAAGCTAAAACCATCAGCTTAAAAAACTAAACATAAGAGAGTATCTTTTTGACTTAAGAAATGAAAAATGTTTTCAGACAGATCACAGAAAGCAGTAACCATTAAAGAAAAATTGATAAGTTGGATATCATCAAAGTTAAAACCTCTGCTCATCTAGAATATATTGCCAGTTCTTGCCAACTCAATAAAAAAAACTCAAAAAAAATGAGCAAAATTTTGAGCAGACACTTCAAAATAAAACATACAAACAATGGTCAAAAACAGGTTAAAAAAATTGCTTAACATCAACTCACCAGTGGAATTCAAACTAGAACTATAATGAGCTATTACTAGAAGATTTACCCTTTCATAAACAGTTAAAATTTGAAGTTTGATTTTATCAAACAGGCGAGATGTGGAGTGATAAAAAATCCATTTTTTGGTGGTAATATAAAATGGTGCAACTACTTAGATAAAATTTAAGCAGTTTCTTTGAAAACTAAATAAATACTTACCCCAATCACCCAGCAATTCCAATTCTAGATTTACCAAATAGAAATAAAAATATATGTCCATAGAGTGACTCATACAAAATTGTTCATAACACTTTTATTTACAACTGCCAATGACTGGAAACAAACCAAATGTCTAGCAGCAGTAGAATGAAAAACAGCTATTATATATTTATACAATGGACAAATACTACACAATAAAAAGGAATAAAATACTAATACATGCAATAACATGGATAAATCTCAAAAAATCACTATGATAAGTAAAAGAATCCTTATAGACAAGAATTCATTATAAATAATTCCATTTCCTTGTTAGAACATGTTAAAAATTTTTTTAATGGAAAAATCAAAATGGTGATGACCTCTCGGAGGATAGGGCTGGAAATTAAATGGGAAAGGGTATGAGTGAGCTCTCTAAGTTGATTGTAATATTCAACATCAAGATGGGGATTAAATATAGCATTCATCAAAGCTCAGTGAACATATATTTGAGATTTGTGCATTTCATTGTATATAGAAATCTGCATATATTTAAAAAATCTGTAAACAAATATAGAATTCTAATTAATGGTATGCATGCTGAAGTATGTAACAGGAAGTGTATGGATGTCTGCAATTTATTTTAAAATCTATAAAAATAAATTATATCAATGGATGGATACCAAGGTGAATATATGGACACATGTGAGATAAAAAATATGAATGGTAGAATCTAGATGGTAAGGATGCGAATGTTAACTGTAAAATTCTTTACTTTTTTGTAAATTTAAAAATTTTAATAATAAAATGTTGAGGAAAAACTGACCAGGACTTTTGCTGCCAGCCATATTAGAAAAATTGCTACCAGACTTTCTCTCTTGAGTAGCAACTAGAAAACAGAGAAAAATATATGAAATAAAATTTTTCTGCCAGTGGACAACAGACAACTGTGACCCCAGAGAAAAGGGAAACAAATGATAGAAATGTAACTTTGCTTGCTTTCTGGCTGGAGTCATTTCCAGAATGAAGACAAGGGTGGTGGATACTAAGCAGTGTACACTGCACTCTCTGAGTTAAAGAGATAGAAATTCAGCTTGCAATAGCATAGTCAACTGGAACTTATTGGATAGAATAAAAGAGAGAAGGGAATAATATAGAAAAAGAGGTTCAGAATATTGGCTATGGTCCTCTTGATTTCACCACTGAATCTAAAGTGCAAAGGCACAGGGTGAAAGTACACAAGACTAGTCAAAGAACCACTAGGAACTGTAAAGTGAAGTTATTTTAGAGCTTACACCTGTGAAACATTTGCAGTCCCACCGACTAAAGTAAAGAAACTCCACTGACAACTCAGAACATTACCTAGAAAAGTTCAAACATGATAAAATTCAAACATGATAGAAACCATGGAATAAAGGCTACTCTAAATCTGCTCTACAAAATCTGGATTACAAGTCCCTAAAGAATCAACCAGATATGAAAGTAAATTATATACCTTCCAAAATGAACTTCAATACTCTTTAAAGTGGGAAAAAAAAAAATTCAGACCCCAGAAAATCTAACATTTACAATGCCATGATGCAATAAAAAAAATATTAGATGTGTACAGAAATGGAAAACATGGCCCATAACCAGGAAAAAAAATCAACAATGAAAAGAAACTCAACAATGGCAGAGATAACAGTATTAGTAGCTAAGGACTTTCAAAAAGCTACTATACCTCAAAAATTTTAAGGAAAAAAGAACTTAATGTGGGGAGAAATAAAATATATAAAGGAATCATATAGAAGTTTTATACTTAAAAATATAACATATCAAATTAAAAAATTGCTGGGTATTTAAGAGCAGGTTACACATTACAGAATAAAAGATCAGTAACCATGAAGACATAGTAATAGAAAGCACATGGAAGCACAGAAAGAAAAAGACTGAAGGGGGGGAAAAACAGTCTTATTGGCCTGTGGGGCAATATTAAGCCTCCTAATACACATGTAATTGGAGTAATAAAAGGAGAAAAATGTGGACAGAAAATTTTTTTTAAATTCTCACAAATTTTCCATATTTGAGGAAACTTTTAGACCTACACATCCAAGACGTCAACAAAATCCAAGAAGGACAAACAAACAAAAAAAAAAAAACTGCACTAAATAAAGCACATTAAATTCCAGTTGCTGAGCACCAGTGATAAAGAGAAATCTGAAAAGAAGCCAGAGTAGAGAGACATATTATATACAGAGAACAAACAATTAGAAAAACCCCAGAATCTTTATCAGAAATTAGAGAGACATGGAAATGGGACAACACCATTAAAGTACCAAAGGACAAATATTAAAGTGAAATTAAAATGCTATATCCATCAAGGGAGAGGAGTGGCCAAGATGGCAGAGAAGGAAGAATCTGAGGTCACCTCATCCCACAGGTACACCAAAATTACAACTATTTACAGAGCATTTGTTGATGAGAAAGACCAGAAGACTAATGGAAAAGATCTTCTACACTAAAAGATATAAGGAAGGAACCACAACAAGATGAGTTGGAGGGCTGGAGACATGTTATAGTCAAGACCCATACCCCAGGGTGGGTGACCCACAAATTGGAAGATAGTTATAATAATAGAGCTCCTTTCTAAGAAGCAAGGGGTCTGAACCCCACATCAGGCTCCCCAGCCTGGGAATACTACACCAGGAAGATGAGCCCCCAGAAAGGTTGGCTTTGAAGGCCAGAAGGGCTTACTTTCAGGAGAGCCAGAGGGCTGTGGGAAATAGAGACTCCACTCCTAAAGGGTGCACACAAAATCTCACACTCTCTGACACCCAGGGCAGAAGCAGTAATTTGAAAGGAGCCTGGGTCAGACACACTTGCTGATCTTGGAGAGCTTCCCAGAGAGTCAGAAGGCAACTGGAATTCACCCTGGAGACATAGACACTGGTCCCAGTCAGTTTTGGGAGATTGTTCTACCACAAGAAAATGTTACTGGAAAGCGCTATTTTGGAATCTTCCCTCTAGCTTATTAGCACTGGTACCTGGTCTCATCCATCAGCTTCTTGGCACCAGTACTGGGACACCTCAGGCCAAGCACCTAGCTGGGATGAGACAATCTCACTCACCAGCAAGCCAGCTGCCTTTAGACCACTTGAGCACACACCACCCCAGAACCTGTCCCTGTCCACCAAAGAGCCAGGGCCCAGCCCCACAGAGCAGAGCACTGGCATTAACACCAAGACCCCCAGAGCCCTGCAACCAGAAACTCTGGGACCCATCTCTGCTCATCAGGGGCCAGCACTAGTCCTAGGACCAACCTCACACATCAGTGAGCAGGCACCATCCCCAGGACACCCTGGGCCCCAGTCCCACCCACCAGCAGGACAACATATCAACTCCAGGACACCCAGGGACCTGGAGTCAGAGAACCTGGGACCTGGCTCTACTTACCAGTGAGCCAGCACTAGCACCAGAACCCCCTAGGCTTCAGCCCTGCTCACCTGTGAACTGACACCTGGTCCATGATCCCTGTGCCCCTCAGCCAGAGACCCCAGACCTGGCTCCCCTGATCAGTGGGCCTTTACTACCTCCAGGACCTGGTCCCACATACTGGCAGGGGTACACTAACCCTAGGACTACTGAAGCCCCACAACCTGTCATATCAGGAGGACCCAGACCACCCTTCAGCAGGCCTGCACCAGCCTCAGGACCCTCTGAGCCTTGGTTCCACCCACTAGCAGGCCAATGCCAGCTCTGGGACACCTAGGGACCCTCAGCCAGTCACCTCAGGATCTGACCCCACACACCAGCATGCAGATACCAGCTTGGGAACACCAAAGACGCCACAGCCAGCCATGTCATGAACCAGCCCCGCCCACCAGCAGGCTGACACTAGATCTGGGACACTTGTCCCTGCAACCAATAGACACACAAAAATCCTTAACCAAATTCAACATTTATTTATGATAAAAACTCAACAAAGTGGGTATAGAGGGAATATAACTCAACATAATTAAGGCCATTTATGACAAACCCATATCTAACATCATACTCAACAATGACAAATTGAAAGCCTTTCATCTAAATTCAAGCACAAAACAAAGATGCTCACACTCACCACTTCTATTTAACACAGTATTGAAAGTCCTTGACACAGCAATCAGACAAGAAAAAGAAATAAAAGGTATTCAAATTGGAAAGGAAGAAGGAAAACTGTCACCGTTTGCAGATGACATGATACTATACATAGAAAATTCTAAAGACACCACCAAAAACTACTAGGAATCACCAATGAATTCAGTAAAGTTACAGGATAAAAAATTTATATACAGAAGCCTGTTGCATTTCTATACACTAACAGTAAATTATAAGAAAGCAAATTAAGAAAATAATCCCATTTACAATTGTACCAAAAAGAATAAAATACCTAAGAATAAGTCTAACTGAGGAGGAAAAAGACTTTTAAATGGAAAACTATATGATACTGATGAAAGAAATTGAAGATGACACAAACAGACGGAAAGATATACCATGTTCAAGGACTGGGATAAGTAGTATTGTTAAAATTAACATACTACTCAAAGCAATCTGCAAATTCAACATAATCCCTATCAAAAATACCAATGGCAGACTTCCCTGATGGCACAGTGGTTAAGAACCCACCTGCCAATGCAGGGGACACGGGTTCGAGCCCTGGTCTGGGAAGATCCCACGTGTCTCAGAGCAACTAAGCCCATGCACCACAACTACTGAGCCTGTGCTCTAGAGCCCATGAGCCACAACTACTGAGCCCAAGTGCTACAACTACTGAAGCCTGTGCACCTAGAGCCATGCTCTGAAACAAGAGAAGACACCGTAATGAGAAGCCCATGCACTGCAATGAAGAGTAGCCCCTGCTCACTGAAACTAGAGAAAGCCCACACACAGCAACGAAGACCCAATGCAGCCATAAATAAATAAATTTATTAAAAAAAATACCAATGGCATTTTTCACAGAACTAGAACAAATAATTCTAAAAATTGTATGGAAGCACACAAAAGTCCAAATAGCCAAAACTATCTTGAGAAAGAAGAACAAAGCTGGAGGTTATCACGCTCCTTGATTTCAAAATACATTACAAACCTACAGCTATCAAAACGGTATGGTACTGGCACAAAAACAAACACACAGATGAATGGAACAGAATACAGAGCCCAGAAATGAACCCACACTTTCATGGCCAATTAATCTACAACAAAGGAGGCAAAATATACAATGGGGAAAAGAAAGCCTCTTTATAAATAATGTTGGGAAAACTGTACAATTACATGCAAAAGAATCAAACTGGACTACTCTCTCACACCATGCACAAAATTCAAAATGAAGTAAAAACTTAAATTTAAGACCTGAAACCATAAAACTTCTAGAAGAAAACCTAGGCAGTAATCTCTTTGACTTGAATCTTAGTAATATTTTTTTTGGATATGTCTCCTCAGGCAACTGAAACAAAAGCAAAAATAAACAAGTGGGATTACATCAAACCAAAAAGCTCTTGCACAACAAAGGAAAGTGTCAATAAAACAAAAAGCCCACCTACTGATTGGGAGAAGATATTTGCATCTTCTGATACATCTGATAGGAGATTAATATTAAACATATACAAAGAATGCATAAAGTTCAACATCAGAAAAACAAACCAACCCATTCAAAAATGAGCAGAGAACCTTAATAGACATTTTCCCAAAGAAGACATATAGATGGCCAACAGGCACATGAAAAGATGTTCAACATCACTAATCATCAGGGAAATGCAAAACAAAACCACCATGAGATGTCACCTAACACCTGTTAGAAGGCTATTAGCAAAAAGAAAACAAATAACAAGTGTTTTTGAGGACATGGAGGAAAGGGAAATCTAGTGCACTATTGGTGGTAATGTAAATTGGTGCAGCCACTACGGGAAACAGTATGGAGATTCTTCAAATAATTGAAAGTGGAACTACCATATGATCCAGCAATTCATCTCCTGGGTATTTATCCCAAGAAAATAAAAACACTAATTAGAAAAGATACATGCACACTGATGTTCATTGCCGCATTATTTACCATAGCCAAGATATGGAAGCAACCTAAATGCCCATCCATAGATAAATGGATAAAGTAGATGTGGTATATATAAATACAATGGAATATACTCAGTCATAAATAAGAAGAAAATCCTGTCATTTGTGACTACATGGATGGACCTAGAGGTTATTATGCTAAGTGAGATAAGTCAGAAGACAAATACCATATGATTTCATTTATATGTGGAAACTAAAAATCAGAACAAATGAACAAATGCAACAAAATAGAAACAGAGTTATAGATAGAGAGAGCAAACAAGTGGTTGCCCGAGGGGAGAGGTTGGAGGGAGGAAAGAAAAATGTAAGGGAGATTAAGAGATACAAACTTCCAGTTGCAAAATACTTGAGACATGGGTATGAAATAGGCAGCATGGAGAATATAGTCAATAATTATGTATGATGACATATAGTAACTAGACTTATCAAGGTGTTCATTTTGAAATGTATAGAGATATCGAATCACTATGTTGTAAAACAGGAACTAACAGTGTTGTAGGTCAATTATACCTCAGAAACAAAAAACAAACTCATAGGTAAGGAGGTCAGATTTGTGATGACGAGAGGTGGAGGGCGGGGGTGGAGGTGGGGTTGGATGCAGGCAGTCAAAGGGTACAAATTTGCAGTTATAAGATACATAAGTACTAAATTGTAATGTACAACATAATAAATATAATGAACACTGCTCTATGTTATATATGAGAGTTGTTAAGAGAGTAAATCCTAAGAGTTCTCATCACAAGGAAATTTTTTTCAATTTCTTTCATTTTGTATCTCTATGAGATGATGGATATTCACTAAACTTATTGTGATATATTTACGATGTATGTAAATCAAATAATTATGATGTATACCTTACACTTATACAATTCTTTATGTTAATTATATCTCAGTAAAATGCAAATAAAAGGAGGAACCAAGATGGCGGAATAGAAGGATGTGCTCTCACTCCCTCTTGCAAGAACACCAGAATCACAACTAGCTGCTGGACAATCATCGACAGGAAGACACTGGAACTCACCAAAAGAGATACCCCACATCCAAAGACAAAGGAGAAGCCACAACGAGATGGTAGGAGGGGCGCAATCAGAGTAAAATCAAATCACATAACTGCTGGATGGGTGACTCACAGACTGGAGAACACTTATACCACAGAAGTCCACCCACTGGAGTGAAGGTTCTGAGCCCCACATCAGGCTTCCCAACTTGGGGGTCCGGCAATGGGAGGAGGAATTCATAGAGAATCAGACTTTGAAGCCTAGTGGGAATTGATTGCAGGACTTCGACAGGACTGGGGGAAACAGAGACCCCACTCTTGGAGGGCACACACAAAATAGTGTGCACATCGGGACCCAGGGGAAGGAGCAGTGACCCTGGGGGAGACTGAACCAGACCTTCCTGCTAGTGTTGGAAGGTCTCCTGCATAGGCAGGGGGTGGCTCTGTTTCACCATGGGGACAAGAACACTGGCAGCAGAAGTTCTGGGAACTACTCCTTGGTGTGAGCCCTCCCACAGTCTGCCATTAGCCCCACCGAAGAGCCCAGGTAGGCTCCAGTGTTGGGTTGCCTCAGGCAAAACAACCAACAGGGAGGGAACACAGCCCCACCCATCAACAGTCAAGTGGATTAAAGTTTTAGTGAGCTCTGACCGACATAGCAACAGTCAGTTCTACCCACCACCAGAGCCTCCCATCAAGCCTCTTAGATAGCCTCAACCACCAGAGGGCAGACAGAAGAAGCAAGAAAAACTACAATCCTGAAGCCTGTGGAACAAAAACCACATTCACAGAAAGATAGAAAAGATGAAAAGGCAGAGGGCTATATACCAGATGAAGGAACAAGATAAAACCCCAGAAAAACAACTAAATGAAGTGGAGAGAGGCAACCTTCCAGAAAAAGAATTCAGAATAATGATAGTGAAGATGATCCAGGACCTCGGAATAAGAATGGAGGCAAAGATCGAGAAGATGCAAGAAATGATTAACAAAGACCTAGAAGAATTAAAGAACAAACACACAGAGATGAACAATACAATAACTGAAATGAAAACTACACTAGAAGGAATCAATAGCAGAATAACTGAGGCAGAAGAATGGATAAGTGACCTGGAAGACAGAATGGTGGAATTCACTGCTGCAGAAGAGACTGAAGAAAAAAGAATGAAAAGAAATGAAGACAGCCTAAGAGACCTCTGGGACAACATTAAACGCAACAACATTCGCATTATAGGGGTCCCAGAAGGAGAAGAGAGAGACAAAGGACCAGAGAAAATATTTGAAGAGATTATAGTCGAAAACTTCCCTAACATGGGAAAGGAAATAGCCACCCAAGTCCAGGAAGCGCAGAGAGTCCCATACAGGATAAACCCAAGGAGAAACATGCCGAGACACATAGTAATCAAATTGGCAAAAATTAAAGACAAAGAAAAATTATTGAAAGCAGCAAGGGAAAAATGACAAATAACATACAAGGGAACTCCCATAAGGTTAACAGCTGATTTCTCAGCAGAAACTCTACAAGCCAGAAGGGAGTGGCATGACATACTTAAAGTGATGAAAGGGAAGAACCTACAACCAAGATTACTCTACCCGGCAAGGATCTCATTTAGATTTGATGGAGAAATCAAAAGCTTTACAGACAAGCAAAAGCTAAGAAAATTCAGCACCACCAAACCAGCTCTACAACAAATGCTAAAGGAACTTCTCTAAGTGGGAAACACAAGAGAAGAAAAGGACCTACAAAAACAAACCCAAAACAGTTAAGAAAATGGTCATAGGAACATACATATCGATAATTACCTTAAACGTGAATGGATTAAATGCTCCAACCAAAAGACACAGGCTTGCTGAATGGATACAAAAACAAGACCTATATATATGCTGTCTACAAGAGACCCACTTTAGACCTAGGGACACATACAGACTGAAAGTGAGGGGATGGAAAAAGTTTTCCATGCAAATGGAAATCAAAAGAAAGCCGGAGTAGCTACACTCATATCAGATAAAATAGACTTTAAAATAAAGACTATTACAAGAGACAAGGAAGGACACTACATAATGATCAAGGGATCAATCCAAGAAGAAGATATAACAATTATAAATATATATGCACCCAACATAGGAGCACCTCAACACATAAGGCAACTGCTAACAGCTATAAAAGAGGAAATCGACAGTAACACAATAATAGTGGGGGACTTTAACGCCTCACTTACACCAATGGACAGATCACCCAAAATGAAAATAAATAAGGAAACAGAAGCTTTAAATGACACAATAGACCAGATAGATTTAATTGATATTTATAGGACATTCCCTCCAAAAACAGCAGATTACACGTTGTTCACAAGTGCACACGGAACATTCTCCAGGATAGATCACATCTTGGGTCACAATTCAAGCCTCAGTACATTTAAGAAAATTGAAATCATATCAAGCATGTTTTCTGACCACAATGCTATGAGATTAGAAATGAATTACAGGGAAAAAAACGTAAAGAACACAAACACATGGAGGCTAAACAATACGTTACTAAATAACCAAGAGATCACTGAAGAAATCAAAGAGGAAATCAAAAAATACCTAGAGACAAATGACAATGAAAACACGACAATCCAAAACCTATGGGATTCAGCAAAAGCAGTTCTAAGAGGGAAGTTTATAGCTATACAGGCCTACCTAAAGAAACAAGAAAAATCTCAAGTAAACAATCTAACCTTACACCTAAAGAAACTAGAGAAAGAAGAACAAAAAAAACCCAAAGTTAGCAGAAGGAAAGAAATCATAAAGATCAGAGTGGAAATAAATGAAATAGAAACAAAGAAAACAATAGCAAAGATCAATAAAACTAAAAGCTGGTTCTTTGAGAAGATAAATAAAATTGATAAGCCATTAGCCAGACTCATCAAGAAAAAGAGGGAGAGGACTCAAATCAATAAAATCAGAAATGAAAAAGGAGAAGTTACAACAGACACCGCAGAAATACAAAGCATCCTAAGAGACTACTACAAGCAACTCTATGCCAATAAAATGGACAACCTGGAAGAAATGGACAAATTCTTAGAAAGGTATAACCTTTCAAGTCTGAACCAGGAAGAAACAGAAAATATGAACAGACCAATCACAAGCAATGAAATTGAAACTGTGATTAAAAATCTTCCAACAAACAAAAGTCCAGGACCAGATGGCTTCACAGGTGAATTCTATCAAGCATTTAGAGAAGAGCTAACACCCATCCTTCTCAAACTCTTCCAAAAAATTGCAGAGGAAGGAACACTCCCAAACTCATTCTATGAGGCCACCATCACCCTGATACCAAAACCAGACAAAGATACTACAAAAAAAGAAAATTACAGACCAATATCACTGATGAATACAGATGCAAAATTCCTCAAGAAAATACTAGCAAACAGAATCCAACAACACATTAAAAGGATTATACACCACTATTAAGTGGGATTTATCCCACGGATGCAAGGATTCTTCAATATATGCAAATCAATCAATATGATACACCATATTAACAAATTGAAGAATAAAAAGCATATGATCATCTCAAAAGATGCAGACAAAGCTTTTGACAAAATTCAACACCCATTTATGATAAAAACTCTCCAGAAAGTGGGCATAGAAGGAACCTACCTCAGCATAATAAAGGCCATATACGACAAACCCACAGCAAACATCATTCTCAACGGTGAATAACTGAAAGCATTTCCTCTAAGATCAGGAACGAGACAAGGATGTCCACTCTCACTGCTATTATTCAACATAGTTTTGGAAATCCTAGCCATGGCAATCAGAGAAGAAAAAGAAATAAAAGGAATACAAATTGGAAAAGAAGAAGTAAAACTGTCACTGTTTGCAGATGACATGACACTATACATAGAGAATCTTAAAACTGCCACCAGAAAACTACTAGAGATAATTAATGAATTTGGTAAAGTTGCAGGATACAAAATTAATGCACAGAAATCTCTTGCATTCCTATACACTAATGATGAAAACTCTGGAAGAGAAATTATGGAAACACTCCCATTTACCACTGCAACAAAAAGACTAAAATACCTAGGAATAAACCTGCCTAGGGAGACAAAAGACCTGTATGCAGAAAACTATAAGACACTGATGAAAGAAATTAAAGATGATACCAACAGATGGAGAGATATACCATGTTCTTGGATTGGAAGAATCAATATTGTGAAAATGACTATACTACCCAAAGCAATCTACAGATTCAATGCAATCCCTATCAAATTACCAATGGCAGTTTTTACAGAACTAGAACAAATCATCTTAAAATTTGTATGCAGACACAAAAGACCCCGAATAGCCAAAGCAGTCTTGAGGGAAAAAAATGGAGATGGAGGAATCAGACTCCCTGACTTCAGACTATACTACAAAGCTACAGTAATCAAGACAATATGGTACTGGCACAAAAACAGAAATATAGATCAATGGAACAACATAGAAAGCCCAGAGACAAACCCACGCACCTATGGGCAACTAATCTATGACAAAGGAGGCAAAGATATACAATGGAGAAAAGACAGTCTCTTCAATAAGTGGTGCTGGGAAAACTGGACAGCTACATGTAAAAGAATGAAATTAGAATACTCCGTAACACCATACACAAAAATAAACTCAAAATGGATTCGAGACCTAAATGTAAGACTGGACACAATAAAACTCTTAGAGGAAAACATAGGAAGAACACTCTTTTACATCAATCACAGCAAGATCTTTTTTGATCCACCTCCTAGAGTAATGGAAATAAAAACAAAAATAAACAAATGGGACCTAATGAAACATCAAAGTTTTTGCACAGCAAAGGAAACCATAAACAAGACGAAAAGACAACCCTCAGAATGGGAGAAAATATTTGCAAACAAATCAATGGACAAAGGATTAATCTCCAAAATATATAAACAGCTCATTCAGCTCAATATTAAAGAAACAAACAACCCAATCCAAAAATGGGCAGAAGACCTAAATAGACATTTCTCCAAAGAAGACATACAGACGGCCACGAAGCACATGAAAAGATGCTCAACATCAGTAATTATTAGAGAAATACAAATCAAAACTACAATGGGGTATCACCTCACACTAGTTAGAATGGGCATCATGAGAAAATCTGCAAACAACAAATGCTGGAGAGGGTGTGGAGAAAAGGGAACCCTCTTGCACTGTTGGTGGGAACGTAAATTGATACAGCCACTATGGAGAACAATATGGAGGTTCCTTAAAAAACTAAAAATAGAATTACCATATGACCCAGCAATCCCACTACTGGCATATACCCAGAGAAAACCGTAATTCAAAAAGACACATGCACCCCAATGTTCATTGCAGAACTATTTACAATAGCCAGGTCATGGAAGCAACCTAAATGCCCATCGACAGAGGAATGGATAAAGAAGATGTGGTACATATATACAGTGGAATATTACTCAGCCATAAAAAGGAACAAAGTTCAGTCATTTGTTGCGACGTGGATGGATCTAGAGACTGTCATACAGAGTGAAGTAAGTCAGAAAGAGAAAAACAAATATCGTATATTAATGCATGTATGTGGAACCTAGAAAAATGGTACAGATGAACTGGGTTGCAGGGCAGAAGTTTAGACACAGATGTAGAGAACAAACGTATGGACACCAAGGGGGGAAAACTGTGGTGGGGTGGGGATGGTGGTGTGCTGAATTGGGCGATTGGGATTGACATGTATACAGTGATGTGTATAAAATTGATGACTGATTTTAAAAAAATGCAAATAAAATAAAATGCTATATCCAACAAAAATACCTTTCACATTTGAAAGGGAAATAAAGATGGTTTCAGAAAAACAAATAATTAAAGAATTTATCAAAGGTAGATGTTGGATTACAAGAATTTAAAGGAAGTTTTTCAGACTATAAGAAAATGATAGATCAATCCTTTGTCAGTTGCTTCATTTGCAAATATTTTCTCCCATTCTGAGGGTTGTCCTTTCGTGTTGCTTACGGTTTCCTTTGCCGTGCAAAAGCTTTTAAGTTTCATTAGGTCCCATTTGTTTATTTTTGTTTTTATTTCCATTTCTCCAGGAGGTGGGTCAAAAAGGATCTTGCTGTGATTTATGTTTTCCTCTAAGAGTTTTATAGTGTCCAGTCTTTAATTTAGGTCTTTAATCCATTTTGAGTTTATGTTTGTGTATGGAGTTAGGAACTGTTCTAATTTCATTCTTTTACATGTAGCTGTCCAGTTTTCCCAGCACCACTTATTGAAGAGGCTGTCTTTTCTCCATTGTATGTTCTTGCCTGCTTTGTCATAAATTAGGTGACCATATGTGCATGGGTTTATCTCTGGGCTTTCTATCCTGCTCCATTGATCTATATTTCTGTTTTTGTGCCAGTACCATATTGTCTTGATTACTGTAGCTTTGTAGTATAGTCTGAGGTCAGGGAGTCTGATTCCTCCATCTCCGTTTTTCTTTCTCAAGATTGCTTTGGCTATTCGGGGTCTTTCGTGTTTGCATACAAATTGTGAAATTTTTTGTTCTAGTTCTGTGAAAACTGCCACTGGTAATTTGATAGGGATTGCACTGAATCTGTAGATTGCTTTGTGTAGTATAGTCATTTTCACAATGTTGATTCTTCCAATCCAAAAACATGGTATATCTCTCCATCTGTTTGTATCATATTTAATTTCTTTCATCAGTGTCTTACAGTTTTCTGCATACAGGTCTTTTGTCTCCTCAGGTAGGTTTATTCCTAGGAATTTTATTCTTTTTGTTACAATAGTAAATGGGAATGTTTCCTTAATTTCTTTAATCTCCAAAATTTACAAGCAGTTCATGCAGCTCAATATCAAGAAACAAACAACCCAATCCACAAATGGGCAGAAGACCTAAACAGACATTTCTCCAAAGAAGATATACAGATTGCCAACAAACACATGAAAGGATGCTCAACATCACTAATCATTAGAGAAATGCAAATCAAAACTACAATGAGGTATCACCTCACACTGGTCACAATGGCCATCATCAAAAAATCTACAAACAATAAATGCTGGAGAGGGTGTGGAGAAAAGGGAACCCTCTTGCACTGTTGGTGGGAATGTAAATTGATACAGCCACTATGGAGAACAGTATGGAGGTTCCTTAAAAAACTAAAAATAGAACTACCATATGACCCAGCAATCCCACTACTGGCGTATATCCTGAGAAAACCATAATTTAAAAAGAGTTATGTACCACAATGTTCGTTACAGCACTATTTACAATAACCAGCACATGGAAACAACCTAAGTGTCCACTGACAGATGAATGGATAAAGAAGATGTGGCACATATATACAATGGAATATTACTCAGCCATAAGTAGAAACGAAATTGAGTTATTTGTAGTGAGGTGGATGGACCTAGAGTCTGTCATACAGAGTCAAGTAAGTCAGAAAGAGAAAAACAAATACCTTATGCTAACACATATATACGGAATCTAAAAAAAAAAAAAAAAAAAAGTGTTTGTGATGAACCTAGGGGCAGGACAGGAATAAAGATGCAGGCGTAGAGAATGGATTTGAGGATATGGGCAGGGGGAAGGGTAAGCTGGGCCGAAGTGAGAGAGTAGCATTGACATAGATACACTACCAAATGTAAAATAGATAGCTAGTGGGAAGTAACTTCCCAGCACAGGGAGATCAGCCCGGTGCTTGTGACCACCTAGAGGGCTGGGATAGGGAGGGTGAAGGGAGATGCAAGAGGGAGGGGATATGGGGATATATGTATACATATAGCTGATTCACTTTGTTATACTGCAGAAACTAACACAACATTGTACAGCAATTATACTCCAATAAAGATGTTAAATAAAGAAAAAAGAAAATGATAGGAATTTGGTTTCACAACTGACATGTAGACAACTTGGAGTTGGAGTTGGAAGTTGTCACATCCATCCTTACAAGAAGAAAAAGATGAAACTGAAAATCAACTTTACTCCGAGTCATCAAAGAATGAGACTTGAAAGTGTAAATCACTACTCTGAAGTCTGAAGAGACAGGTAAATACAGAGTATTACATGAGTTTGCCTGAAACAGAAGCATCTAGAGCCATAAAGTGAAAGGAGGGAGCAGTTAAGTGAAAATTTTGATGAATTACTGGAGGCTGAGTGTGGACTAGCATGAGAGTGAGAAAAAGTCCTGGGGACCACAGTTTTAGGGAATCTCTCAACTTTCACGGGTTTTACCTCCAAGTACCCCACCAAGCTATCACAGTAAAGATCTGAGAAAGAACTCCTTGAGGCAATGGCAGGGAGAGGTAAAGCAAATTCAGACATGAAGGAGCCAGCTACATTAGGAGATTCAAGATTTTCTCAACTGTGGGTACAAGCATATTTATTACACTTCATAACTTAAATATGTGCTATACATACTTTTATGTGGGAACAGTTGTTGAATGTATGCAATATAAATTCTGTCTTCAAGAATTCCTCACCTTCCATCTGGGGAAACAGACTCTCAATAAAATATTTTACATGGAACAGAGAGAGAGGTTTCCCCACAGTTGTTATGAAGAATAACAATCTTTAAAATATAAACACACTAACATAGTTGTGTTGTTGTAATTCATCTCATAATTTTAGTTATACTTTTGGGAAGGAAGGTTGCCTATGAATTGTTATATCATTTTTGTTGACCTAAAACAAACAGATTGCCAGATAGTTCTCCAGCAAAAATGGGTTTATTTGAGATCAGCAAAGAATTACAGTTCAGAGTCTGCAACCATGACAAGCCACATGCAAGTACCCGAACAGCAAAGTGGGTAGAATGCTTTTACAGAGAGGAAGAAGAAGTTGGGAGGGCTATAATAAACAAAGATTCCATGGCTTTTCTTTGGCTGGGTTCTTTCCCAGAGAGGAGTCATTCTCCCTGTTGGGCTCTGCGATCTTTGCAGGGTGTGAGAGCTCCCCCTTCTGGCTTCCCAACTCTATTTAGTTGAGGTTTCTCTATTTTTTTTTTTTTTTTTTTACAATTTTCTTCTTTATTTGAAGGTTTTGCAGGTACTGATTTTTACCTTATTTATCCAATCACATTTCCTAATTATACAACAGAAATCTTCTTTGAGTTGAGTAAATCTCCATAATGCTCTCCATATCTACCAAGTTCATTTCAGCTGTGTCCATGCTCTTATTTTTGGCATCTAAATGTCCTCTTATTTCTTCTCTGCCAATACAAATATATAATTTCTTAAGATTTATTTCAATCCCCACTTCCATGATGCAGCATCTTCCATCTGCAGACAAACTAATTTTTCTTCCTCTGAATTTCTATGGAATTTACACGTTACCATACTCTGAATTTGTTTGGTCACACCTTTCTTCTTAGATAATTCCTTTATGGATAATTCTTTATAAACCTAAATCAAAACTTCCCCTAGGATTTCCAAATCTTTTTATCGTATATACCTCATAGTGGACAGCGCAGATGAGTATATGAAAAAGAGGAAGAAACTATGTTTCTGAAAATATGTTTCTGAAAATCTGTAGAGTAGATCATGTTATTGTCCTCAATTATTCACTCTTATTTCTTTGTTAACAGATTATACTCTCCAGCCCCCACTGACTTCAGTCATTGCTTTTGCACAATCATTTTGCTTTAGCCAATGGAATGAGTAAATGGGATGTTTGCCACATCCAAGCAGACATTTTAAAGGCATTGCAAGTTTTCACCTGCCCTTTTGTTCCTGTGCCCCGTGCTATGAGGAGGAAATGTTCCAGAAAGCTCTGTCCTTTGAGGTAGCAAACTGTGAATACATATTGTGCAGACCTAATGTGAAACTGCATCTCAAAGCAAAGTCATAGCAGACAAAAGTGGCAGAGAGAAATAACTAAGTCACCAGAAATTTTAGTTTGTTTACTTTGTATCATGTCCTAACAATATCTAATAGACTCAAATCCAGCATTTTGTATATGACAGTACTTGAAGAAAACATATAACATTTAAACCACAATTTCTTCATCTATGTATGGGGTAAACCACACTCCACACTAACAAAGACACTAAGAAATTGTCATGGAAAGCATCAAATAAGATTTTTTTAAATATAGTGAATCTCTTGGTTTAGTTTCTGAAATAATAATTTAGTTTTGACATACATAAAATACTTAGGGCATAACATGCAATGAAATAAATGTTTAATATGTTTAAAAATAAAACATAAATTATAGAACACTATACAACACATTTATTATTTAGACGGTATTGAGAACCCAATAATATTTTGTAAATTTGACGTAAATTTCTGTTTGAGAGATCAAGGAAACTTGAGATGATGAATTCAAACCCAATTCTCAATTATGTACCTTATTCATTTTTACCATTGACCCCAACTCTTCTATAGTAAAAACTTGAAATAGCCATATTAAATTGAGAGGCAATCTTGGCCATTGTTAATGACACATCTTTGATCACCTCCCCCTGACAGTCTGCTTGGAGTTTCCTATAGAAGAATGCCCCAAATAATATAAATACCTATTAGGAGAATTAGAAATTTATTCATGTGTTTTTCAATATAGTTAGCTTTTTCATATATACTTTAACAGCACTTGGCTAATAGAACACTGTGATAAAGAAAATTATAAGATTTACTCAAATCTATGACACCTATAGAAAAAAAGTCGTATTATATAATAAATGAGAAATCTATATTCAAAGATCAAATCCATTTCTTAATGCCAATTTTTTTAAGGTATGGTGATGAGCACAGTGATATAATTTATTATTAACTTCCAGAACAGCCTCCTTTTTTCAACATTTAGATTTGTTAATTACTCATTAAACATGATTTGCAGTTTGTTAGCTGAGATTACACCAACGTCTTTGGTGCTATTTATTCAAGAAATGACCTATTACACATTTTTGTAAATAAGCAGTTGATCCTTGTGATTTTTTTTTATCTTAAGCAGCTTAAAAATCTAAGGCTAAGAAGAAAGCATTATTAAAGGAATTTTTTCCTAGGAAAATAAGGATATCACAAATTTTTAACAAAAGAGAGGCTGTGCCACATTTTTAAAAAAATTATGAGGTTGTAAGTGTAATAATTTATAAATAGTATAATTATATCAATTTACAAATTTATGTAGCATTTAAAAATTTCCCAGGAAATAGCTGATGTAGCTATCCCTATTTGTTCTTGTCAGCAAGGAATACATAACCTGCTGAGTATATAATAAGTAGAGATGTTACACTATACTGTAGAAAGAGTGAGAGATAAATATTCCCTCTATTGCTATAGATACAATTTAATTGTCCTCCTAAATCAATTCTTAATTTGAATCTCTTAGAATTTCTTAAAGTTTTAGTGATCTTAATCATTCATTAAGACTGCTATATAGGGGGTTTCCCTGGTGGTGCAGTGGTTGAGAGTCTGCCTGCCGATGCAAGGGACACGGGTTCGAGCCCTGGTCTGGGAAGATCCCACATGCTGCGGAGCAACTAAGCCCGTGCGCCACAACTACTGAGCCTGTGTGTCTGGAGCCTGTGCTCCGCAACAGGAGGGGCCGCGACAGTGGGAGGCACGTGCACCGCGATGAAGAGTGGCCCCCATTCTCCACAACTGGAGAAAGCCCTCGCACAGAAACGAAGAACCAACACAGCCAAAAAAAATTAATTAATTAATTAATTAATTTTAAAAAAACAAAAAGAAAAACAAACAAGGACATCCTCTCACATCACCACAGCACAATTATCAAAAAAGCCAGAAATTAGCATCAATACAATACTGTTATTGAAAAAAAAAAAAAAAGACTGCTATATAACCTTTTAGTTCACTTTACCTGCATCATTTAATTCACTTGACATGACAACCAAATGAAATAAGATTTAATGTTCCTACATACTTCATATATATGAAGTATGCCAAAGATTCTTTGCTTGCCCAAACTTTAGTCAGGCTCGTGAATCTTCTCCTAGGCACAACTGTTCACTTTCTTTCAAAATCTAGTTTTAGCAAGAACCCTGCTAATTCAGTTTAACCAGAACTCCTCACCCTCCGTATCTGATCACCCTCAGTATCTGATCATGTTCCTCATCTTCTATCATTCCACAGGGTGATGTCTACTCACCCTGGTCTGTCCTAGGCAAGAATCCTGTTAGTTCAGTTTAGCCAGAACCCCGTTTACCTCTGAGGTTTCCTCTTAATAATTTTGTACCCACTGACCTCCACCCCCAACCTTGTTCCTTGGCTATAAGTTCCCACTTGTTCATGCTGTATTAGGAGTTGAGCCCAATCTCTCTCCCCCACTGTAAAATCCCATTGCAGTTGTCCTTACACTATTGTAAAAGTCCTGAATAAAATCTGCCTTGCCATCTTTAACAGGTGTCATTGGAAAGTATTTTTCTTTAACAAGTATATGACATATATATAATAGTTGATGTAATATCTATTATAAATTATCCCATGTTAAGAATTAAAAATATCATCTTGCCCATTCTGAACGTGAATAGATCTAAATATGTCATCAATTCAATGACAATTATCACTTAAGCACTTTCATAATGGGGCACTGTACTAAGCATATATTACTGAGGATCTATCAGATAATGAAACTAATAAAAAGCTCTTTGAAGAAATATTCCAATAGTATGGTTTTTTTGACCACTGGTAGTTCTTTATAAAAATATAAACTAAAGTCCCATACTATAACCTAGTTGTCATTATTTTGGTTTTAGAATCAGAATACAGGTGACTGAAAGGTGCACTAAAGGTTCAGAAACACTATGATTAATTCTAAAACTCAGAGATGCCAATTCAGAAAATTAAAGAAAGACTCTATATATCTACATTTTTAACAACACTGTGGTGATTCTAATACAGGTTATCAATGTAATATACTTTGCCCATGAGGCTAACATAGCACAACAAAGATTTCTGTAAACTCTGAGAAGTACTTGGTATTTTCCTGGCTTTCACTTTTCCTATCTTCTTTGCCCTTGCTATTACTATATCTTAGTAAGGCCACAGAATTCTAACAATTTGGAATTGAAAACCTGGAACAAATTTTTAAAATTTAGAGTCTTATTTTAATAGCAGAAAGTTAGAAGTAATGCAGAATTATTATGACCATAAACTTTGGTACAACACTTCAGTCATATTCTAGATAGTGAGCTGGGGGCACAGAAACATTATTCCTTTTTTCAGTGCATTCTGGCTAAGGACTGTGACTTAGATATTCACCATAAAAATCAACATCTATGGTGAATGTGCTGCCATAAAACTTCCATGGAATGTTAGCGATGATGATCATCCTACTTCAATCTATTATTTTAAAGTTAAAAAATATTAAATGTAGAGATTTTTAATCATTCAAAGAGGCATAGCTCTAATCTTATATAATAATTTTAACCTACAATTTACACAGGAAAATATTTTCAATTTGGAAATAACTTTTGACTTCCCCAAATCAATTAGATTTTCTCAGTTATCATAAGGATTCTAAATACATTTACTGGAAATGCTACTAATTCCTCTACCAGTTAGCTTTAGTTTCATAATAAACCACTCTAAAAGTTAGTGGCTTTAAACATCAAATGTTTATTTATTAGCTAATCATTCTGCGGGTTAGCAATTTGGCCTGGGCTCAATAGAGCATTGTACTGTTGGTCTGTTCCAGGCTCAGAAGTTCTCACCTTGGCTCACTCTTGTACCTGCAGTAAGTTTCTAGTTTAGTGGGGAACAGGCTGATTGCCCCTGAGGGCACATCTGTTCTCTGTGCCACCTCCTGTCTCTCAGCAGGCTAACTTGGGCTTGCTCATTCACACTTGCTCACAGGATTCTCAAGGACAGAAAGAGAGCAGACCTCAAAGTATTGTTCTTTTCAAGGCTCTGCTTACATCATGTTTGTCAATGTCCCACTGCCCAAAACAAGTTTCATGGTCAAATTCAAGGAGTGAGAAAATAGATTCACTTCTTGATGAGGGGTTCAAGATTACAAGGGTGAAAATGCAGGTTTTGTGGCCATTTTCATAAGCTACTGCAACTAGATTAACTCAGTTATTTATATTGCTGTTTACATGTTCAAGTATATAATCGAAAGTCTTTCCAGCAACTTGAATTCAGTAATGTGGATAAACTATAATCTTTGCAGATGCTCCCTGGAATGATTTTTCCCCTTCTGATAGTCTTAGTCGTTTTACTGGAATATTTAGTTCCTTAACATTTAACTTAATTACTTCTATATTTATATTTATATTTATATCTACCAACCATTTGCTCTTTGGCCAACCAGTTTTATGTTATCTTACTCTCTCTTTTTTTTTTTAACATAATTTTAGTTTGATTGGATATTTTTATAATTCATTTTTTTCATTTATTCATTTAGAAATTTTATCAAATTTTGTCTTAGCAAAAAACAAGGTTTTAAATTTTGATAATATTTTAGTGAAAGAATTTATTTTATTTTGTACTAGTTTAAAGGAACCAGGAAGGAACAATTATAGGAACGTATTATAGAAACTATACCTATGGCTAAAGGGCGAGAGGAAATGGAGTTAGTACAGCCTCGAGCCGCTGAATAAGGGCTCTTCAACATGCAGCCTTAGTGGGATATAATAACACCCAGAAAGATTGGATCAGGGGAATATATCCAATTTTTTTTCTCCTAACTTTAGATTTCATGCCAGTGCTTTCTATTAGCCAAAGGTAATAAGAGATCAAAGGGCAAGAATGTTCATGTAATGTCAGCCTCCCGGGATAGAGAACAAGACAAAGAAATATAGAGAACTGATCTATCTAGAATATGACAAGCAGAATAAACAGCACAGAACTCATAAACACATTTACCATTGTTTTATTGGTTAAACATAAATCTTGGTTTATTTGATCTAATGCTAACCACAACTGTACTTCTTCCCAGACAAAGCAAGAACCTTCGGACACTTTAACTCTGTTCACCCTTTCTAATTTCTATACACTCTTCTCATGCATTTTAATTCTGTGTATTTATACTTTATAACTCTTCATTATAATTACTGTTTTGAGAGAGGCTATATTTATTTCTTCACCAATATTTGTGTTTGTGTGTGACTGCTCTATTTTTTTTATTAAATACATTTCACATGTAACAATGTGTAAGTTTAAAGTGTATAACGTGTTACTTTGATACATTTATATATTGTAATATGTTTGCTTTTGTGGTGATATTTATCACATTATGTAATCATAGTACAGTACATTGTCTATATCCATTTACTGTGCATTAGATCTCTACAGCTTATTTGCTATTCATTACAAGTTTGTAACCTTAAACACTATCACTCCTATCACCTCCCCCATGTCCTGGTAACCACTATTCACCAATATATTTACCCTTATTTCTTCCTGTATCTTCCAGCTTCTATACCTTTACTGTTTAAAGAGCAATATTTGGTGTTTCCTTTAGTTCAAATCTATTATGGTAAATTATCTCAAGTTTCATGTATCTGTAAATGCCTTTTTGCCTATTCATTCTAAAGGCTTTTTTTCTAAGCTTTAAAATCCTAGGTTGACAGGTTATTTTTAACACTATAATTTGTCTTCTAGCTTTTATCACTGTTGTTGAGAAAATAGACAAATTCTTTTGTTGTTTTGTTTTTCTCTAGTAGCTTAAGATTTTCTTTTTTGCTTTTCTGTGAGTTTTACTGTTTTGTTACCATATAGATTAATTTTCTTTTATCCTATTTTATAATTATAGGTTTTCTTTAATATATGGTTTATTGTCTTCATCAGTTTTGAAAATGTTCAGTAATTTCCTCTTCAAAATTATTTCTAGTACATTTTCCCCCTTCTCTTTCTGAGACTCCATAAACATACCCGGTCATAGTCACAGGTTCTGACCACACTCAAGGGAAAAGGGATCATACAAAGTATGTACACCAGGATGGGAATCTTGAAGGACATCTCACAATTCTGATGACCATAGAGAGCAATATTCCTGATAGGTCTGGGAACACCATTGCCTTCCAGCCTGTGGTTTAAATAAGCAACTATTATGTGAAATACTAATGTCTTAACATCTGTACTCAGGAAGAATGTATTCTTTCTGAAGAAAAAATATATATTCTAATGGTAAAATTCCATTTTTAAGAGAACTGCTGCAATTAAATTAGAGTCAAGGTGGAATAAATTGATACACTTTTATGTGAAATCAAATATATATTAAGAAATAAAAGAAACTATTTTGAGTAACAAGGGATGATGCTTCATCCATGTCATAAAATAAATTGCACTTTCAGAACTGTTAAAATGTTAAGCTTATAAAATTATTGTCTACTCACTATATGGATGACACTGATCATTAATTCCTCTTGTTTTCCTTCCTGATTACATTTGAGTATGTATTTTTTCCTACTCAGTGTTGAAAAAGTATATATCAGGGAAAAAGGAAGAGTAGAGGAGGTATTAAAATATGGTGATAATAGCTTGCATAAGAACATTCTTTCAAGGAAAAACACAAATTACAGAAAAGAATCAAATGAGGAAAATATTTATTGATTGCCTAATATTTGTCATAGTGTTTTTTGTTGCTTACCTTTGTAACCCACACAACTGTGGCTATAAAATGGCTAACCAATAATACTAAGAGCTCATGTAATATCGTTAAATATTGTTCTTTGTCACCATTCATCATAGCATTCAAGATTCATCTCTGAGGGAATCAAATTGCTTCTCTTTCTAACAAATAGAGTAAAACTATAATTCCATCCTACAAGCTTTACTCATTAAAACTAAATGGTAGTGATTATCCTACCTGATCTTGCACGTATAAACCAACTCAATCCATTCATTAGTTCCTGCTTCACAACAAATAAATGAATGTCTCTGAAACTCTGGTGCTATTTACAGCTGTCTTTTCCCTTCTCAAATGCTCCTTAGTTTTTCCTTTTGTTTTTTGTTTTTTTTTTTTAAATTAATAGCTACTTTATTTATTTTTAGCTGTGTTGGGTCTTCGTTTCGTGTGAGGGCTTTCTCTAGTTGCGGCAAGTGGGGGCCACTCTTCTTCGTGGTGTGGGGGCCACTCTTCATCGTGGTACGTGGGCCTCTCACTATCGCGGCCCCTCCCGTTGTGGGGCACAGGCTCCAGACGCGCAGGCTCAGCAGTTGTGGCTCATGGGCCCAGTTGCCCCGCGGCATGTGGGATCTTCCCAGACCAGGGCTCGAACCCGTGTTCCCTGCATTAGCAGGCAGATTCTCAACCACTGCGCCATCAGGGAAGCCCTTCCTTTTGGTTTTGACCCACTTCTAATTCAACCTAATTTTACCTATCATCAACCAACCCTCGTTTATTGTTTTATTTCCCTGATTTTTGTCCTCCCTTTCCTGTTGGATTTGCATACTAATTACGGTTTGCCAGACTTGATTTTTGGTATTCCTCAAAGCTTTTGGTTCAGAGATTTTCTCTTTTCATCCCTGGCTGCCACAGATAGGCACTCCCACCCAACTTTATCCTTTAGGAATTCAAAAAATTGTCACAATCTAACTTACTCAGTCATCATCCACCACCACACCTCTTCCCCTCCTCATCCTATGAAGGGAGATACAGACTGTAGGCAGAGATAAGTCAAAGAGAGAAAGAAAGCTGAGCAAAACTGAGTCAAGCTATTCACAAGCCATAAATAACTGTCAAAAGCATTATATATACACCATAGGGGGCTAGGTAAGAACTAAATGAAAAAATAATGCATGCAAATTATTTAGCACAGTGCCTAGCACATGATAAGTATCCTATAAATATTAACTTTAACTTTCTGTGGAATAATGCATTGCTCTAGGGAAGAATTCACACTCATTTTCTCGGTCTGTGCTGAGATGGTTCCCTGACTAGGTATATTTTAGAAACTCTAAAAGTTGACATAAAGCAATAAATATACTTGGAGAGTCATCCAGGCAAATCTGTTTTAATAACTTTTAGTTCATTTTGGTTATTAAGATAATCTTAAATGAAATAGAACCACAGTGATTATCCAGCACAAATGACAATCCATCAGTATGAATATACCTAGTACATATATATTATATATATGTAAATACATATATATAATATTAACTTTCTCTTTTTTTTGGTCTATCTATGTGTTTTTGTCTACCTAATAAAATGCTTCACACATTATATCATGCTGATATTCCTCTTGATTTTTAAACTATTGAGTATTCCCATGGACACTGTCACATTGCATAGTGATTGAACTTTTAATAGACATTTAATTTGTGGTTCTAATAATAAGCCTAGATGTAAAATATCATGTGTATGAAGACTTACAAGGTACAAAATAGGTATGCCATTCAGATTTTATAATAAGCTCTCCTGAGGATAAAGAAGTTCAGAACATTTTTAATATTCATATTTTTGTCTTTAAGATCTACTTTTATTTCAAAGTGGGTAAAACAGTTTTTCTTTCCACTTTATTACAGTTCATGGAATAGAGTAATAGACTCACGTAGAAAGGGACCGGGATCTGGTTGATTGTATACATATGAGTTGACTCTTCAATTGCAGAGGCATTAAATATAAGTCCACATTTTTATTTTTCTGTCTCACACATTAAACATCTCATTTCAAATCACTTCACCCATTTCAGATTGTGAACTTTGATCCATAATTACCAAACTGATCCACTATATGAACATAAAAAGTTGTCTTGTAAATACCAATTCATGCATGAATATTATGTCACTTAATAGAAAGCAATCTATGTAACAAATTTCAGAGTATAGAACTGGAAAAATATTAACATATTTCTTGATTTGTATAGAATAACAAGAAGAGAAGGATCATCTTTTATTATTCTGTCATCAGTTCTTTGATGACAAATGGATGACTGATGGAAA
Organism: Balaenoptera borealis; assembly: GCF_965194805.1. Taxonomy (NCBI): domain Eukaryota; kingdom Metazoa; phylum Chordata; class Mammalia; order Artiodactyla; family Balaenopteridae; genus Balaenoptera; species Balaenoptera borealis. The sequence goes on from NC_138862.1 coordinate 44,909,862, forward strand.
CTTCTTGACAATGCTTAGACATTTTGCTGTTTTGTTGTCTTTCTGTGGTTAGATAAACATTTTTTCTAAGAACTATTTCCCCAAAACTTAAAAAAAATTATTGTAACTTATAGCATATTTTGGTGGAAATACTTAAATCTGAGGGCAAAAATGCCTGGGTTCTTGTCCTGTGTCACTCATTATGTTTGTGATTTCAGTCAAACCTCTTTATGAGCTTCAGTTTTTTCATTTGTAAAATTATGTAGTTATTTTTTAATTTACTAATTAAACTCACAAGCATTGTTTAGGAATCAAACGAAATAATGTACATAAATTTACTTTTTATACAGCAAAGCTCTCTAATAAAATTAGCTATTACTATATATCAATCTTATAAAAATTACATTTCACTTTTTAAAACATGCTAATGAACCTAAATTCAATGTAGTCATAAAAAGCATTATAATTAATAATTAATTTATGTTTGTTGAAGGAATCTAATACATGTTCAGTACCTATTATCTCTTAGGCCTTTTTAGTTTATCTCTAAATCAATCTTTAGAAAGTTTATTTAGCAAAATATTTTATTCTATGTTTTGAGATGAAAGAAACTGAGACTCAGATGAATAAGTAGGTTGTCCAAGGAGCACAACTAATAAGATACAGATCTCAGATTTGAAATCCTGTCTCTGATTTTGAAGTGAAAACTCTTGAGACACCCACTTCTGTCTTACTAATTTATTAATCAGAATGGAATAAACATGTCATATACAGCCTACTGAGGATAAATGTTAAGACTTTGAAATTCAGCCATGAATCAGGCTTCATTCACATTTTATGAAAGTCCATTTGCATGCATTCTGTATATACAAAGAATCATCTCTTTGTAAAATACGCCATCTTCAACGTGGAATCACAATTTTATAGGAATGGTACTGTTTCCTTAAAGATAAACTCATAATGCATAAGTTAACTTGTGGAAAGGCTACCTCAGGTCAAAGAATCCCAAGTACCTTGAGCTAATTAATATTTAAGTACTTGATCCATTAAGTGGCACTTACAGGCACTATTTATTGGTTGCAAGAAAAAAAAAGAGGAAAAAGATGGTAAAGGAGGAAAGCAAGAGATGTTATGAATACCTACTGGCCTCAAAGTTGTTTTCAACTCAACTTTTAAAAGATGTATATATAATAACATAGGCCATTTTGATTTTTCTAATGAGCCCAATCAAATACAAGAATGCTGGGGCGGGGGTTATTTTGCTCTTTTTTTTTATTTTTGTCAAATCAAGCAGTGTATAAAAATACATGCTAAAACTTGATCCCTTACCCAAACCTCCATCTATGCCTCCCACAACTCAATCTCATTCTATCCTTCAGTCAAACCTCATTTCTCCATCCTTCAGTTTCTACTTACGTGATAGATCAGGGTAGACAGTGGCCAGGTTTGTGGATGAGTTAAGAGATGGTTAAATGTAGGGCATACCTTGAGGAAATAATGAAACAGGATCGAATGGGATACAAGACTTAGGAGAGGATTATGGTAAACATTAGGTAGAAGATGTGGCTAATGATTTTACAAGAACCACAGATGAAATAAAGGTGTTGTTGAGCAAACTTCATGTAAATAAAAACCATTTTCTTCAAAGGAGTCAAAATGACCTGGTGCTTACATTAAAGCAAGCATGTCAAGAATGATTCAAAAGTCCTTATATAAAGCAGTAATACTCTTCCTCATTTTTAGCTAACAGTTTCAGGCTCACTTAAAACTTAATGAGTTTCCTACTGTACAAAGCATTTTCACATTTAATTACTAAAATCCTCATAATGGCCCTAGTAAGTTGTTATTAATAACCCCACTTTGCAGATGAGGAGGTAACATCAGTTGTTTAATGTAATTCATTTAAAAAAGTGACTGGGACTTCCCTGGTGATGCAGTGGTTAAGAATCTGCCTGACAATGCAGGGGACATGAGTTTGAGCCCTGGTCTGGGAAGATCCCACATGCCGCAGAGCAACTAAGGCCGTGCACCACAACTACTGAGCGTGCACTTTAGAGCCCGCGAGCCACAACTACTGAAGCCCACGTGCCTAGAGCCGGTGCTCTGCAGCAAGAGAAGCCACCGCAGTGAGAAGCCCACACACTGCAATGAAGCGTAGCCCCCGCTCTCCAAAACTAGAGAAAAGCCCGCACGCAGCAATGAAGACCCACTGCAGCCAAAAATAAATAAATTTATAAAATAAATAAATAAATACATAAATAAAAGAAATAAAAAGTGACTGAGCCAAGACTACTTACTAAAATTCAATATTCCTTTAAATATCCTCAGCTGTGAGGACATTTCCTGTTACTGAAGTGCCCCTACTAATTTTGATGGAAATTTCGATTTGCTAGACCTAACATAGAATCTGGATAATTTCTGCAGTTCTTTTACTCTATCTCACCAGCAGAATTACCCAATAACATTAGTTTTCCAGTGCCTTGCATACATGTTGCTGGGACAAATCATAAAATCACATAAGAGCATTCACTCAAACTCAATTCTATTAACTTTGTACTCAAATTCCAAGATCCAGTCTAGTAATGCTTTAATCACCTGGCTGTGGATTACCCAACTTGAAGATTTTCTGTTACATAGTTACATCTCTGGCTAGCTTCAATAATAGTTTCTTCTCTTGGTGAGCTGAGGGTTCAGTGTTAAAAATCTCATTGTGTTGTTAATACTGTTATTTATCCATGGACCTTTCTTTTATTCAAGGTAACCCGGAGCAAGTTCTATAGCAAACATGGAGGTAAATTCAAAACAAATCATGTTAGAGACATGATTTATGGAAAGGAACTAAAATAGCATTAATTCATAGAAACTTACAGCTGCAACGGGTGTTGGGGGTTATGTATTCTTAAACCAAAATCCTTTCCATGATCTCCCTGACAAGGGACCATTATAGGTTTTCTCTTTGAAGGATATCTTTTTTATTCCACAGTAGGATGAGGCTATTTCAAAAAGTAACAATCTATTAACTATGCTAGAAAGCTTGACTTCTGAAAGATACAATCCAGCTCTCTAAATTCTATGCCAGTCCTGGTAGAACTGTGGCAAATATGGCTTTGTAGGTTTCTGTGAAAAGCCTTTATTGAAGAGACTAAGACCTTACTCAACGATGACTCTGAATTCTCTCAACATGAATACATGTTTCTGAATTGATCTTTAGTCAGTCATGTACCCTAGTCTCTTCTGCCTTAAAAAAAATGCACGACCTTCCCACAGTGCACATCAGCATAATGTATTTCACATATATTAAGCATTGTAAGAAATGTATGCTTCAAAGCAGACTTTTAAATATATGGGAACTAAATCAGCTTATTCTCATAAAGTTTCTATTCCTTTTAGCTTTACAAAATTAATATATATGATATATACATTCAAATATGGATTGGAAGGTAATACAAAAATTGTGAAATTGTATAATGTATTGTACTTTTAACTTTGTTTTATTCTATAATAAAAATTATAGAGACTTCCCTGGCAGTCCAGTGGATAAGACTCTGTGCTTACAATGCAGGGGGTGCGGGTTTGATCCCTGGTTGGGGAGCTAAGATCCCACATGCCTCGTGGCATGGCCAAAATATATATATATATATTGCATAAATATAGATCTTGTGTGTATATACCAAACTGAATAAAAAATCAGAAGTATGCAAAAATTATAAAAAACATATTTTACAGCAGAAAATACAAAACAAAGTCTACAAACAATAAAGCTGGAGAGTGTGTGGAGAAAAGGGAACCCTCTTGCACTGTTGGTGGGAATGTAAATGGATACAACCACTGTGGAGAACAGTATGGAGGTTCCTTAAAAAACTAAAAATAGAACTACCATATGACCCAGCAATCCCACTACTGGGCATATACCCTGAGAAAACCATAATTCAAAAGGACAGATGTACACCAATGTTCATTGCAGCACTATTTACAATAGCCAGGACATGGAAACAACTTAAATGTCCAATGACAGATGAATGGATAAAGAAGATGTGGTACATATATACAGTGAAATATTACTCGGTCATTAAAAGGAATGAAATTGGGTCATTTGTAAAGATGTGGATGGACCTAGAGTCTGTCATACAGAGTGAAGTAAGTCAGAAAGAGAAAAACAAATACCATATGCTAATGCATATATGTGGAGTCTAGAAAAATGGTACAGATAAACCTACTTGCGGCAGGAATAGAGATGTAGATGTAGAGAACGGACATGTGGACAAAGGGTGGGATGGGGGGGTGGAATGAATTGGGAGATTAGGATTGACACATATACACTACCATGCATAAAATAGATAGCTAGCGGGAACATGCTATAAAGCATAGGAAGCTCAGCTCGGTGCTCTATGATGACCTAGATGGGTGGGATGGGGTGGTGGGAGGGAGGTCCAAGAGGGAGGGGATATATGTATACGTATACCTGATTCACTTCATTGTACAGCAGAAACTAACACAACATTGTAAAGCAATTATACTCCAATTAATAAAAAATTAACATATATGTTGTATACATTCAAATATGGATTGGAAGGTAATACAAAAATTGTGAAACTATATAATGTATTGCACTTTTGATTTTCTTGTTTTATTATATCATAAAAATTATAAGAAATATTTTACAGCAGAAAATACAATTGAAATTCAGCCACATTGTCCTCTGATATGCAGATAAGACCATGTCATATACATAAACTGGTGGACCTGAGGTAGGGGATAGATGGGCCCCTGGGCTGGACAGCTGGTATTTGTCAAGCAGAGCAAAACTGAAACTTTTTTTTTCCTAGACACTCCAAGGACAAAGTTAATGGCAGGAGCTGAGCTCTGCTGGAGTAAAGACATTAGACGACCACTCCTGAGGTCAAGGAAACCTCCCCCACTGCACATGCACAGGAAGGCTCCTTGGGGGTCAAAAAGGGAGGTGGTACCACCCCATAATAAATGTGGACATACCCACACAGGCCTCTGTGCTGGAGTCCATCTTAGTAAAAATTTACACACAGTTGTTGGGGAGGGTGCTAGGGCAGGTCAGATGTGTAAGAGAAACAAGATAATTGGCTAAAGGTAAACAAAGACCTGGAAGAACTGTCCTATGTAAGTGACAAATCACCTCTTTACTTCACTCCTCATTCAGGAAGCCTGTACTCCTCTCCAGGTATGTACTTCTGCCTTGCTTCTCACTTAAACAAATAAACTGTTTCTCTGTGTGCTCTCCCATACGTTGTGCTGTGTCTGTAATAATAAGCTTTGTACCTGTTTTTGCAGTTTTTGCCTCCTTGAGAAATTCATTTTTCAAAAGGGGCAAGAGCCAGGGGAACTTTGCTTCTAGCCTGTAGCCCCTGGTGGACTAGTGGCTAGGTTCAATTCCTGGGCAGCGAAATAAGGTCCTGCTTCAAGCCTGCTGTCCCTCCGAGAACAGACCAGCCAGTGCAGAGCCTTTTGATAGGCACGTGGAAAGGCATGGTCGAGTCACAACATTCTCAGCATGAAAAATTAAGTCTGTTTCTGAGAAGAGCAGAGCTCTGCCTCTCACATTTGCTTCAAATTCAACCTCTCGGGAACTAACGTGTTTCCTAGAGCGAGAGAGAGGCCTGTGAATGAATAATAACTTAAAAGATTATATTTTCAGATAAAAATGCTGTAAAGTATCCAGGCATAAAATAATACTATTTTTTCAATAAAAGAAACCAAAAACAAGGAAGATGCTGTTTCTTCGCACATTGCCATATTTAGTAGACACTTTGAGGACTGTAATTCGTCAGCAGCATCTACAGAAGCTGTTGTGTCCCATGGGAGCTGACAAATCAGTTTCAGAGACTTACAAGGATCACTCCTAAAGAATGCTCAGAAATACTGGAGGAAATTTTATACTGTGCCACACTGCTAAGGTCCTAATGCAACATGTGGGGATCAGACCCAGAGAAATATGAGTTACTTATGCTACCGAAATTCAATTTTCGGTAAATTTTCGCACTAAAGGCTGGTGCGGCCTATGTTACATATAAACATTTCAAAGAGCAAAGCCCTTATAACTTTCTCTTTCCCAAAAGACAGATATTTTCTTAAGAGAATATTTTTTTTCAGATGGGAAGATTGTAAGATGAGTTTTGCGAAGTGCTCTGAATTGATCATATACATATCTACTTAATAAATGGTAGCTATTTATATACAACATGAGAAGCTTTCATATTATTTTAAGAACTTGAAGCAGTGGACTCTTTAGGAAGATCAACACTGCAACAATGGTGAAGTTGATAAGGGGAAAGCAAGACAAAGGATAGGAAAGTCGGTTAGGAAAGTATTCTAATACTCAAGTAGAAAAAATGCGGAAGTGGGTAGAGTTCTGGGGAGAGACTGAAAGGTAAATTTAAGAACCAATTGGGAAATTGAATGTATAGGACTTGTTAACAGCTATCACACTGAACAACGTGTGCCGGGGACTTTCATGCATAATCCTCTCTTTCAAATTTCTTAGTCTAGCATGGAAAGTATAATCACTGATAGTTATAATATGTGACATTATGCAAAGAAGTCTTGAGGGGATATAGCAGACACTGTTACTGCCGTGCCCTGTATCAGCTCAACCCACTTTAATTCACCTGTAGCTATGGTCCGAGTGTCCAGCAAGCTGATAGCTTCACCTGAAAGCCTTTGCCTAAAGACTTTTCGGCACTTTAGGCACTTACTTCACCAACCACTGCAGGCTCAAGGTGGAAACTGGGGAAATTAACACACCAAGACTGGAAGAAGCCCTCAACCATTGTGAGGTGTATGCCGTATGGGTTCTCGCAGAGTGTCCCCATTGGGATTGAGTCCCTTTTTCCCACAGTGGTAAAATGCTATTGACACACCTTTTTCCTTATTTCATCATCTCACTTTCCCTACTCACTCATTTGTGCTTCCTAAGACTACTTCCCAAATTAATAAGCTGCAGTTAAGTCCTAAGTCCTTTTTTCTTCATCCTTTTCTTTTTTTTTTTTTCTTTCTTTTTGGTGGGGTGTGACTGGACTACAAAGTAAGAGAGTTGGAACCACAGGTGCCATTAGAGAGCAGTCTTCCAAATGAGCTTGATACAACCACTATGGAGAACAGCATGCAGGTTCCTTAAAAAACTAAAAATAGAGCTACCATACGACCCAGCAATCCCACTACTGGGCATACACCTTGAGAAAACCATAATTCAAAAAGAGTCATGTTCCAAAATGTTCATTGCAGCTCTATTTACAATAGCCAGGACATGGAAGCAACTTAAGTGTCCATCAACAGATGAATGGATAAAGAAGATGTGGGACATATATACAATGGAATACTACTTAGCCATAAAAAGAAACGAAATTGAGTTATTTGTAGTGAGGTGGATGGACCTAGAGTCTGTCACACAGAGTGAAGTAAGTCAGAAAGAGAAAAACAAATACCGTATGCTAACACATATATATGGAATCTAAGAAAAAAGAAAAAAAAGGTCATGAAGAACCTAGGGGCAAGACAGGAACAAAGACACAGACCTACTAGAGAATGGACTTGAGGATATGGGGAGGGGGAAGGGTAAGCTGTGACAAAGTGAGAGAGTGGCATGGACATATATACACTACCAAACGTAAAATAGATAGCTAGAGGGAAGCAGCCGCATAGCACAGGGAGATCAGCTCAGTGCTTTGTGACCACCTAGAGGGGTGGGATAGGGAGGGTGGGAGGGAGGGAGATGCAAGAGGGAAGAGATATGGGAACATATGTATATGTATAACTGATTCACTTTGTTATAAAGCAGAAACTAACACACCATTGTAAAGCAATTATACTCCAATAAAGATGTTAAAAAAAAAAGAATTAATTAAACTCTTTGTGCTCAAAAAAAAAAAAAAAAATGAGCTTTAAGAATTGTGTCATTTGATCAGATGTCAACAAGGACCACAATGCTGGTGCTAAATGGGGTGGTGCTAACCTCTCACATGGTGTAGCTTTCCAATTACTAAGATCCTCACAGTGGTAGATAAAGGTGAAGTACAGGTGGAAGCACACTGGTTTATACTAATTCTCTAGCACTTGAAAAGAGGAGACAATAAAAACTAAAAGGTTAGTGGAGCTGACTGGTACTTGCTGGACAAGCCTTAACAAGAATAACGGGCAATAAGCTTATCTTCTATTGAATAAGAAGATCATTGATGGTTTCTTGGAAGAGATGAATATGTATTAAGCTTTTAATTGGAACTAACAGAAACAAACATTTCAAGTAGTGGAAGTGAGAAGCATCACTGCGTGTGTGTGAGGAGAAGTATAAGCCATTTCTTGTAGGATAGAGTCAGGGGCCAGCAACAAATCTGGGCAAGATGTCCAAGGTCAATGAGGGTTTTACATGTCCTTTTAAGAAGCTTGGGCTTTATCCTATATGTAACACAGAGTGATTCTTGAAAGCTTTCTCAACTCTGCTGAACACAGAAAATGACTGACTATTTTCTCAATTTTTTCAAAAATAGTACATAACTAGCACCATTCTAGATGCATAGGAAAGCACTTAATTTACTATATCTAATGGATGTCTAAGGATGTTAGGGCTTACTTCTCACAGAAACCTATTTGGAAAAAGCTGAGGGTTTTATAGTAAACATTACTATAGCCTTAGTTTTAAATATAACACTCTTTACTTACACTTGGATTATTTGAAATTAAAGTCAAATTGAATGGGACAGTATAATTCTCCTTCTCTCACATTTACAAAGAGAATCCAACCAAACTACTTGAGACAAAATATCAGACTTCTTAAAAAGAATAACTTAAATATCTCATGAAAGATTACTGTACTGCCTGAAATAATGAGGAAAGAGTTCATCTCTGCTTTTCCTTTTTAATTCTGCTTCTAACCTTCAAAGCAACAACTCATACTCAAACAGATGCATAATTATGTTCAAATTCAGTACTTTAAAATCAAATTTTGGCTGTGAATTGAAAAGTTGGATTTTTTCCCCTTAAAATAATGCAATATACGAGAAATTTGGTTTTCTTTCTGATTTCTGCTTTTCTTAGTGTCTACACAAATTTATTGACCAGAAACTTTGAATGAGAAACAACAAGATGCCATTGTTATAGTTATAAAATTTCAATTTTAGGTATGAATGTTGAAAATATCCATGAATAAACTTGCAACCTATCATAGTAAGTCAACAAGTGAATGCTTTCTGTCTCTCTGATTCTATGATGGTTATTTAAACCTTATGCCAAAATACTATATCAGATAACTTAGTAGCTACATGTAGAACAATAAAATGTATATAAGTAACATATTTACTTATAATTCAATTTTTAATTACATTTTTATAAACTAATATAAGAAAATTTGGTGGTCCACCAGAAAAAAACTGGACGTAAGACAGTATTATATTCAAGACTCCTTTATTCTATGATTTCAGAGACTAAATAAAGAGAAAATATAAAACTTAAAGCTTCAATTATTCCAAGTTGTACTAATCATGACATTCTAGTTTAACTGCCAGAAAAATTAACAATCCAAAATCTCAATGTCTTAAACTAACAAAAATCTTTTTTTTCTCTTCTACACTAAATGCCCAATGCAAGAGAGTTGGACAGCAATTGGGAGCAAGGCTCGAAGTAGCTACTTCTAAATCCAGGTTGACTGTGGTTCAACAGTATGATTGCCATTTCCTGCAACTTGGGAAAAGAGAATTATGTAAACTCCCAACAATTGTTCTATAATTCATCCTGGAAATGATACCTACTAATTTTTTATAGCTCGTTGGCCAGAAATAGTCGCATGTTCCCACTATGTTGTAAGAAAGCTTAAAATTTATATTCCCTGTGCTCAGGAAGAAAAGAAAATCTGCATAGTCATAAGCATTAGTATCCTCTATTACATATGCTAATTCAATTACCAAATTTTAAGGTGGAAACCATAAATATCATGTCATCGTCACTATAATGAATTAAAGAAACTTGTTTAAATTGTATGTTATGAAGTGCAGTTATATAATAAATCAATTTTCTTATTTACAGCTCACAGACCTTTTTCAAAGAGGTGCTGTTGGAACAAGATCTTGACAAAACCATCTTGAATTTATGCAAGCACTTATTGTCAAGAAACTGCAAAACATTTATTCAGACTTGGTGAATAATACATGTACTCAGATTTTCCTGGGAGTTAGCAAAAAATAGTCTGGATTGAAATAAATGTAAAATCATTTTTACTAAATATAGAGAAAGTAAAGAAATGTTTGGATTCTCAGAATAAATTGTCTTTTTAACTATGAACCATTTAGTCCAACCACTTGTTCTCTCCACCTGATCTACTATTTAATACTCTTCATATTTTTTAAATTTTACTTTTTTATTGATTATCCATTTAAGCACCATAAATGAAGTATGTTGAGAGGTCTATATAGATAATATGAATATATGCCATAAATTAATTACACAGTACAACTTAAAACTATGACTTGATTCTCTAAAGTTTTAATTTCTCTCTACATGATAGGTCATGAGGAACACACAGAACCACAGATAAATAGCTTAGAAGGTAATGTACCCAAAATCAATAGCAATTGTTGTTTCTGATTGGTAGGATTAAGGTGTTTATTATTCTTTGTGACTTTTTTTGTGTTTCACGTTTTACAGTTGACATTCTTTCCCATTATAATTCTGGTACCCATCAACACATAATATAAAAATAAACCCAATGTGAAGTCATCAGAATTTCTAAGTTAAAAACATTTTTAAAATGCAAAACTGTATCTGCAGATAAACTTTTTGAACACACTCCACCATTTATTAATTGTATCAGCTTTGGGAAATAACAGTTTTCCATCTCTTGATTACGTCCTCCTAAAATACATTAATAAATATGCTCATTGTCCATCAATATCCATTTGCTCCCTTCATAAAGAGAATTATTTCTAGATATATAAACTTCAGAAATGAAGACTACATTTCTTACTTTTTCCTTCTCTTATATTTATTTATGTGGCTAAATTCTGACAGATGAAAGCTGCCATGTGTCTGCTTCTGGATATCTGCTGGTTCACCCCATTTTTGCCGCTTCTTCCTCATCCCTTTCTTCCCAGTCTTCCTTCCCAACCATAGCACCCCACCATCCCAGGCCCTCACAGTGAAACAGTCAGTTGGAAGGAGCCTGAGTTTGTGAGGAACTATGGAACAGAATCATCATATAAATCCTTCAGTTATATTTTGAGGGAAATAAGAATTTCTCTTCTTTAAGCTACTGTTACTTCTAGTTTTCTGTAAATTTTAGCCCACAGAATCTTAACTTGACAAATAATACATCAAATAATATTTTAGGAATTAAATAAGATAATACTTGTTACGAGTTTAGCATGCTGTTTCTTACATGGTAAATGGTTAGTTAAATGTTGCCTATTATTTCTCTTTTAATAGTTATTTTAAATGGTTTATGTGTGTTCAAGCAAAAGAAGTCAACTTAAGAAATATTTATTGACAAACCTCTCTTTCTAAGCATTGAAACAAAGGAGAGGAAGCTAAGTTTCTGCTCTTAAAAAAACAAAAACAAAAACAATTTTGTTGGAAGTAAATGCTGAAATAATTATAAGAAAATGAAAGCATATACATCTTTCCACAATTCAGTTACAAACTAGGTGTTATATGGATTAAAAGGAGTTTAAAGCAATTATTATTTCACAGATAATCCATACATAAATTTTAAAATCCAAAACAGAATTTGTAGATGAAACCCCCTCAGTCACTTCTTTTACAACAAAATACTTCATCAGAGAGAGAGAAAGATACACACACACACACAAACACACACACCTTAGATTGATTCTAGAACTTGACATTTGGAAATATTTTCTTCTGACCCTCAATTTTATATCAATAATAAACTGTTAAACTGGCTGTTGACTTTTAAATTCAAGCTCAAGCATTAAATATTCTTTTTCATGTAGAAACTTTATAACAATAAATTTAAAGAAATGTTTTTCTTCTGAGAGATTGATTTCAAAATATGTAATTATTATTCATATATATGTCACAGATCTGTTTGTAACAATGTATTATATTAACTGTCAAAGTTCATGATTATAAATTGTAAATTAACTTTGCTGAATTTTGCCATTTAATAGTTCATTGGTCTTTGTACATCTTTTGGTCTTTTCTTTCATGGTCTTGTACTTCTTGACCCCCTATCACCTATAAAAGTCAGAGAATGTAATATCCAGGTAAAACTATAATCAAAAAGGTACATGCACCCCTATGTTCATAGCAGCACTATCCACAATAGCCAAGACATGGAAACAACCTAAATGTCCATTGACAGATGAATGGATAAAGAAGATGTGGTACATATATAAAAAGGAATAACACTCAGCCATAAAAAAGAATGAAAGAATGCTATTTGCAGCAACATGGATGGACCCCAAGATTATCATGCTAAGTGAAGTAAGTCAGAAAGAGAAAGAGAAATACCATATGATGTCACTTATATGTGGAATCTAAAATATGACACAAAGGAACTTGTCTATGAAACAGAAACAAACTCACAGACATAGAAAACAGAATGTGGTTGCCAAGGGGGAGAGGGGTTGGGGGAGGGATGGATTGGGAGATTGGGATTACCAGATGCAAACTATTATGTATAGAAAGGATAAACAACAAGGTCCTACTGTATAGCACAGGAAACTATCTTCAATATCCTGTGATAAAACCTCCCACTCCCTATAGGTAACCATTTAAAAATTTCATGTTTTATCTTTCCATTTTTCAAAAGATATAAACATATACAAATACTATATATATATCTTGTGTATACATATATACACATACATATGTAATACACATATACACATACATGTATATATACATATACATATATATATATATATATACACATACACAGTTAACTGTTGAACAACATGGGTTTGAACTGCATGGGTCCATTTACATGTGGATTTTTTCTGTAAATATATACAGTCGTCTGTTTGTATCCACAGGTTTTGTACCCAGAGATTCAGTCAACCTCAGATTCTTTATTATGTTTATGATCTGAGGTTGGTTGAAACATGGATGTGGAAATCGAGGATACTGATGGCCACCTATGGGACCTGAGCATCTGCAGATTTTTGTATCCACAGCAGGTCCTTGAACCAATCCACCATGGATACCAAGTAATGACTGTATATACATAGTGCATATATATATATACACACACACACACACACACACACACACAATAGTACTGCATGTATATATATATATATATACTTATATATATATGATGGTATATTAGTATAATTAATTTTCTTTTCTCTTATAAAGACTGAGATTGAGCATCTTTTCAAATGCTTAAAAGTCATTTGTACTTCTTTTACTATAAACTTGCTCTTCATATTTCTAGCTTGTTTTGGTCGTTGACCTCTTACTTCTTTATTTTAACAGCTCTTTATATATCAGGGATATTGATCCTTGGTCTTTGATATATAAGTTGCAAATATTTTTCTCTGCTTGTCATTTATTATTATTTTTACTTTACTTTTGTTTTCTTTTGGTATGAAATTAAAACTTTTTTGTGGCATCAAAAAAAAATATCATGTGATAAACCATAATGGAAAAGAATATAAAAAATAATGTATATATATATGTATAACTGAATCACAATGCTGTACAACAGAAATTAACACAGCCTTGTAAATCAACTATACTTCAATTAAAAAATTTTAAAAGTCAGAAAATATAGTTTAAACATTGTTTTTGTTTATATTTAGCATTATACTCCATTGATAGTAAGTGCTCAATATTTATTTATTTTTTTATTGTAGGACCACCAGTTTCTTTAAAAATAAAGCTCGACTAGCCAAGCTTTACTCCTAAGTAAAACTGCAAATTTGTGATATTCAAGTCAATGAATATATTTACTCCATTTGGAATAACGTATTTGTCAAAGAGTCTTTACAGGTAATGGCCCAGGGCAAATAAAATGATCAGATTAGGTGGGACATTATCCCTCTCTATTAACCCCTTATCTAATCATTGAAGTTAGTGTTAATTGATACTTTAGACTACTTTTTAGTTTTTATATGTAAACTCAAATATCAAAGGTTATTTTCCCCAAAAAAACTTTTATTGAAGTTTGTAAGGTGATATAAATTTTGTAATAATAAAAATATAAGATGATAAAATAACAAAAAAAATGCTTATTTTGACCTAAAATATGTTCAAAGTATTTGAATTCTTTCTTTTTCTGCTGATACTAGTCACATGTCAAGTAACAGCAAAAAAATTTCTAGAAAATATATATAAATAATAAGGAAAATATCAAATAATCTTAAATCAGTTTAATTAATGTGGTGATTTTTATGAATAAACTGAATTAGACATTTGTTAATTTCCTATTCAACAAAACACATTAAAGTTTTTTTAATCTTTCAGGGTTGTCTCAAGTCATATTGAAATGTTAATGTATTTTTTAAAAATCTTGGAAAGTAGCATTATATCATTTCCTTTTAGAATTCTTGGAGATTAAGAAATGCATATACTAAAAAAAAAAAGGACACAAAATGCATTTTGATTGTATGTTATCATGATAAAAATTAGCAAAATATATTAATATATATTCTTTGCAACTATATAAAGCTCTCCATCCCTGCAGAGAACACAAAGCTTTTTATGTTTCTTTCTTTTTCTTAGTTCTTTACTGCTTTGTTTTATTAACAGGTAAAACTTTTTTTCTTGTCCCCATGTCAAAGATTTGAAAATTCTAAATTTTGTTAAAATTCTAACAATTCCAAGTCAATTCAATTCATCTTCTCATACAAAAAAAAAAACAAAAACCTATGTTTTGATTCTTACTATCTAAATTTTGACCAAAAGAGTCTGGCCTGTGGAATGTGGGTGGAAATAATCAATACCACCTGTGGCCTGTCTTTTAAATATATTTTTTTTCTCCTCCTTTCTTCTCATGATTGCCAGCCTGACTCAGAGTATTCATCTGAGACACCAAAACCCTAGGGGATGGTAAAGCCTCTAGACTAGAAGCCTGGAGTGAATGTATGGGAAAGAACATCCCTTCCACTTACTGCTCACCTTGGACTGTGATATAAATGAGAAGTAAACCTGACTCTATCTCTTTCTCTCTCTTACTCTCTTCCTCCCCTCCCTACTTTTTTTAAAATTTAACACACATAAATGCAGTGTTTACTATACCCTAGTAGGTAGTTTACATGCACAAATACTAACTAATCCTAAGGCATATTTAGGTTAGGTTTATATCACATAACTGAAAAATATTGGGGCCAGCCAGAGAGATTGGCTATATTGCTTTGCTTTTTTACATTGTTATGTATTGCATCTCCATTGGACCCTTTTCTTACATGCTTCTTTGTCATTTATATTATTTTATTACATTGTATGTTAATATGTCTGCAGTAACAGGAACCTAATTTCACATTGTAAATATTCAACCAAAAATAGACTTTTAATATTACTTTGAAAATGTGAGATGCTTCATTCAATTTTAGCAACTCATTTCCATTTTTAATTCAAGTGTAAATTTTCTAAGGTCTTCCATTTATCCATTTATTACTTAGTATAATTTTAATATGATGTGCACCTGAACAATGTAGCTAACTAATGAGGAATAATTTTGATCCATACAAAGTAAAATTATAACCTTAGTTGGAACATTATATTGAAAAGAAGCTCATAGATAATAAGTAACTGAAATAAGCTCTAATACGTTAAAATATTATTTCTCAGTATAAAATCTTTACCTTTGGAGCTGTGTTATTGAGGGAAGGCAACTGCATTTTGATAGTCTAATAATTTTAATGTGGCTTTTATTAAATTTTATTTCATTTTGTAGAATTTTGAAATGATGGAGTTTTTGAACATTCTTTATAATTTCTTTTCCACTGTATTTTGTTTTACAAATCTGCGGTTAGATTTACATGACCCTGGAAGATGTTTAGCTATTTAGAAATTGGAACTGTTGCTTTGATGTTTCTTCAGAAAACCTTGCTCAACCTAACACAGCATACTATGTGTTCATAATCCCCATTTATGTATTACGAATAATGTTATTATTTGTGGTCAAAAAGAGGTCTACCTTTTGTGGAAACGTCTATCCAGTTAATTGCTTTAAATGTGGCTATCTCTGCTTTAGGGCATACAGATATGTTACACAGATCACTGTTTAACTCTTTAATCTTCCCAAGTTATTTTCTCGATATGCTTTAACTTCATCAGACTGACCCAGAACAATCTCTGGACTATCTGTGAGATCCATTTAATACAATACTAGGAGTGATATAAAGACACAATTAATAGCAAATTTCTCTGCCAATCTGCTTGGATTCTTTGCAACAAAAATGTTTAACTTGAGATATTTTTGCCAAATGTCTAGTTATACCAATAGAAAGTGAGAAGAAATTGATGTATGCCTCTGCAGATGACCATGATTTTCTCCTTTTGCTTTCCTTATTTCCTTATCACCCATACATATGTATAGGATCCAGGGAGAGATCTGAGGAATCATAAAAAATTGTCCTGGAAAGAGGCAGGATCACTTAGCCACTATTGGGTGAAGACAACCCAGGAGAACTCATGCAATCAACTGTGCATGAATGGAAAATGAACTTTTATTATTCTAACCCACTAAGATTTGGTTTAGTATTATTGAGAATATATTAACCTATCCTAACCCATATCAAAGTTGAGAAAATTGATATCAGAGGCTAAAAATATGAAAATACATAACTCGAAGTGGCAACATAGCCAAGAAAATTTCACAAGGAAAAAAGAAAATTATAGTTCAATATCTCTCATGAATATAGTTGCAAAAGCCTTAATGAAACATTCCCTATAAAATCCAACATATAAGAAGGGTAATACACTTCAAAAAGTTAAAAGCTTTCAGCATACTAGGAAGAGAAGGAAATTTCTCAACTTCATAAAAGACATATACAAAAACCTACCAGTAACAGTGTACTTCCTTGTGAAATATTGAATGAATGCCTTTTCCTTAAGGTCAGAACCAAAGAAAGGTTGTGACTTTTTATAAAGTCTTTTCAATATTGTTTGCAGATCCCAGCCAATGTAATTAAGCAAGAAAAATAAATAAATAAAAGGCATATAGGGTTGGAAATAAAAAAGGTAACACTACCTTATCCACAGATAACTTCTATGCTTGTGCCCATAGAAAATCCTAAGGGCTGGAGACTTCCAGAATGATGGCAGGAGAAGCTTGACAGACCATCTTCCAAGAGAAGCATCCATTCAGCTGGTGAAAATTATAAATACCAAAAATTGTAAAGGGAACACAGCACATGAAGAAGTATTTATTCAATAAAATCAAATAAATCCCAATTAGAAGAATGAGAGTCAGTGATACTTGAGCTACAATACACTCCTATATACTGTCCCCCACCCCCCCACACACACCTTTGCAGCCTAGTGTGATAAAAGGTTTACTCCATGTGAAGCAAAGAAGACAGTTTTCCCAAGCTCCCAATAAAGGGCTATGGAGAGGAAGGGCACCAGCTTTTCTCACACCCCTCCCATATCTGTGTTGTAGAATCTATTGCAGTCATATGTGGCCAAAGGTCTGGGGTTCCTTCTTCTACCCAGCCTCCACTCATAGGACAGAAACTCTACCCCAAGAACAACAGAATGTGTATTTGTCCCCAGTCACCCCGCTTCAGCTCCCTATAAGACGGAGATTCCTTGTCAAAAGGGGTAAGCTGAGACCAGGGGGTTAAGCCTCACAACTCCCATGTAGATTATGGTTATCAATTGGAGAAATCATAATACAAAAATCCTGCCAGTGAGAAAGAAATTTAAGAAGAGAGAGCTCTACAGCTCTAAGGGTTCGAAACTAATTCACAGCTTGGTGAAATTCATGTCCTCAGGACATTGTTGAAAACAATGGAAATCATAGAGGTAAGAAACTAAGTGAAGGGTGGTAGTTCCAAAGTATTAACAGCAATAAGAGAAGTGATAGACCAGCTGCAAGTTTAACAAAGACAACCAGGGAAAAGACAGCTAAAATTCTTCTTGAAGTCAGAGAAAGCCTGAACTGGCAGCATTCTGTCTCTGAAAAGGGGGTCTAACTTTAATTAGATCAGGTTGTGAAGTATGATATTGTTATTTATCATAACATATATATATATGTTTATCATAACATATATATATATATATATATATATATATATATATATATATATATAGTCTTTGTTCCCCTTTCTGGCACAGAGCTCCTAAAACCCTTGTAATTTCCTAACTGATGAGAGTGATAAAGTCTCTTGTTATGTTAATCAGGTGACTTTTGGAAAGCTCCTAAGGATGAGGGCTGGTTGCCATAGAGGCAACTATGTAAAAAATATCAATGACAGGAACAAGAGTTCTGCTGTACCCCTAAATCTTCAAGCTCACAAAATTGGTATGATCCCAATTATATACAATTCATATCCATTCCCATTTGATCTTATCCTTTTCCAATGAAAAAGCAATGATACACCTCACTCATTCCAACCCTGCCCAATGTAGAGTCAGCCACCACAAATTCTTGTTTAATTTCTTTGAGTAATGAGCAGTTTTGCTCAATGTGATATCACTTTTATGAGAAGGAAACTCAGCATAGAGTCTGTTTCAGTTGAACCCTCCTCTCTCCATTGTACGATGCAACTATATTCTTAAGTCTTTTCACCCAAGAGCTCTCAGCTGTCTAAACACCCTGCTGGGACCCATCCACTTACTCTCATGTATTTTCACATGACCTCCTACCAATTCCAGTTTTCCTAAATCAATAATTTAATAAATAAAATTTATTTTATTTATAATAACAGTAATATGAAAATAGCAAGAAAAAAATAAACTAGAAATAGAATACCTATAGGAAGAGATATCATAAAAATCCACTGGGAAATATAAAGAAGGCTAAAATAAGTATATAAAAAACATTCATTAAGATATTTCAAAGATGGAAATATAAATTGCTAACAACTTAACATGGAAATCCACTGTGATCCTTAACAAAATCCTGTTTTTTTATTTTCTTGTTTTGCTTAGTTTACTTATCTTTTGTTATTATTTCTAGATTTTGGAAATGTAACAAGTGAGTATGAATTTTATCTAGTAAAATAAATATCTGTAAATAGCCAGGAAATTCCTTTGTTAAAAGTTTAAAGGTGTCATATTTTTATAAAAAGTATTATAAAATTATAGCAGTAAAGTTGAGTGGTAATGGTTCACAATTAGACAGATTCAACTGAGATAATCAGTAATTAATCTCAAGTATAAATGAGCATTCATTACATACTAAATACTATTTTAGTGAATTCTTTTTCATTTCCAAATGACTGGTACAAAATGACTCAAGCAGAAGATTAAGGATGGCTTAAGGCAGGGTTTAAAAGGTGCTCAAATTATATCTTATGCCACCAGGAATAGATTTTCTATCTCTCCTGTTTTCTCCCAAAGCTCTCCATGTTCAGCCAGTTTTCCATTCAGGCTTTCAAGATAGATGTTGTACCTACAATATTCTATATACTTTCTTTTTTTTTTTTTTTAACATCTTTATTGGAGTAGAATTGCTTTACAATGGTGTGTTAGTTTCTGCTTTATAACAAAGTGAATCAGTTATACATATACATATGTTCCAATATCTCTTCCCTCTTGCATCTCCCTCCCTCCCACCCTCCCTATCCCACCCCTCCAGGTGGTCACAAAGCACAGAGCTGATCTCCCTGTGCTATGCGGCTGCTTCCCACTAGCTATCTATTTTACATTTAGTAGTGTATATATGTCCATGCCACTCTCTCACTTTGTCCCAGCTTACCCTTCCCCCTCCCCGCATTCTCAAGTCCATTCTCTAGTAGGTCTGCGTCTTTATTCCCGTCTTGCCCCTAGGTTATTTAAGTTCAGTTGCAAAATCACAAGAATTTCTTTCCCAGAATATTTAGCAAAAATCCTAGGATGTCTTTTTTGATCAAATGGCAATACTGAAACCAATCAATGTGCTCATTGACTGAAGCCTGGTTCTTTTGCTCTTTAGTTGCAGTTTGGAGGTAGGGCCTCAAGCATAATTCATACAAATTATTTAAGTATTTTCCATATAGCTGATGCTTAAAATAATTTCTATCTCTATAAATGATACATGTCTAGCTTTCAAATTCACATATTCTAATTTTCAAGTTTAGTTTTATTATTTAATTGTTAAAATAATAAAAAATGACTGAATTTCTTTCATAGAGAGAATCTTGTAGAACTATATGATGTAATGCAGGAAGAAACAGCATCCAAAATGAAGGTGGATATACTTGTTTTGACTGAAGGGAAGGGATTTTTTTCCTACTGAAAGTGGAGCAAATAGGGTAAATATAGAGAAAAGTTGATGGCTGAAAGAAGAGAGAATATTTGCCTAATGACACAATCAGGAAGAAAGATTACATGATGAAAGTAAAGAGGAAATAAGTAGATTAAAAAACTCAAAGAAAACAATAAAAGGTACTGAGAAACTAGGACAATAGAGGATAGTCCTCTTGAAATTAAAATATTTTTAGTTGAATCTAGGCACACATTTATTATTTTATCCAACAATAATATAAAGTTACTACCTTGGAGTGGGCATGCAGTATATTTGTTTGATTGGGGTTTGCAGAATACCTGCAGCAGAAGGACAGAAAGGGCAATATAATTGAGTATAAGAAGAGCAAGAGATTGATGTTACAGATGAAGGGATCTGCGCTGGATAGAAAAGAAAAAGGTTGGAACTGAAAAAAACACAAAAAGGAACTGGAGATCTTGATGAAACTGCAAAGATGGCTATTGATGTTGAGAGAGGGAAAGAGCAGCAAAAATAGGAGACTATGTTCAAAGAATGCAATATTGATTTCCCAGCTAAAGAGATTTCAGTAAATAAACTCTGTGTTGTGACCATGGGAGTGAGACTGCTAAAGTGACATGTTAATAAAGATTATTTAGATTTAACTGGAATTCATGAAGGCTTCAATGTATCTTCTCTAGGCTTATCCAAGTTTAACCAATGTTGTAATGAAATGGTTCTGTGAGTGTTGGTCAGAAGAATTTGATTTAGCCCTAGATTCCCCACAGTGTTTTCCAGCAATAGTTTTAGAAATGAAGAAGTGATTGTTGATGACATAAGGATCCCTAAACAGTGTTCAAAGCTTTATTCATGTATGTGATAACTCACCCACTCATTCTTTTTAAAAAATGTATTTAGGATCTCTATTTGTCAGGCATTGTTATATACATGAGGAATATAAAGAATAATATGACATAATCTCTGTCCCAAATTTCTGTTTTTATGGGTATTATTATGGAAGAAGACATGAGACACAGTGGGAGAAAGAAGAGTAGAAGCTAGGAAAGGGATAACAGTTTAGAGCTCCATTCTCTAAAGTAACTAGAGGGAAAGAAAGGAAGGAAAGAGTAAGGAAAATAGATGCCTTACTCCAGAGAAATCTTTTAAGATGGGTTTCAAAACTACCAATCAAGATTAAACCCATAATCCTCTTAATCAAAGAGAAAAGAAAATGCTTTGAATATCTGAAATTTATCCTAATCAGGAAAATTACTGGAAGTGCTCTGATTAATATCAAATTCAGTGATTATTAACAAGGAGCAATGTGGCACATTAACACAAAAATTTAAAATATTAAATTCAATGTACTCTCATATTCTCACAAATGAAAAAGGAAAATTATAACATTTAAATCTGGGAACGTACATTTAACTCAAACTTAAATGCTAAAATATACTATAAAAACTACTGGCAAAATAGTCCATATAGTTCTAGGACACATATGTCATTCTTTATTTGCAGTATTCTCCATTACTAGGTTATTTACAGAATGAAAGAGAAATATTTTTCCAGCTATCCCAACCAAGAAATTATGAATACTTTAATATGCAATTTCTAATTTCACATGTACTGAGAAGACCTTTGAAATCTAGCTACTATGCAATTTATTTAAATTTTTCATTTACCAGTGTTCATGTCTGTAAATCAGCTTTTCTTTATGACATCAAGATGATATATTGTGCCCAAGCCCTGTTTGCCATACTAAGATCCAGGCATTTCTGGATACATCTGATTAATTTCTAAGAAAGTTCTATTTATACAGAGGTCTTAGGGTAAAAGAAGACAGACACAACAAACTTGACCTAATGTCAAGCCACAGTCTTCTGAGTTAAAGAGAAATTTTGTGTATGATACAATAACTATCACAGATTTAATGCTCAGCTTAGCCCTCAATGGATTTATCTCTGTCCTATGGCAGGCAGAGAATAGGAATGAAAAGTTGGAAAAGCTTATGTACTGAACTCTTTAAAACTTTTGGGTATACACAGAACTATTTTAGGATCTTTCCAATAATGTAATAAAAAAAGGAAAAAGAACCTTTCCCTATATATCTTTCAAGATAAGCTAGGCTATGCTATGTAACAGATAAACACAGAAATCTGTCTGATGTGAGCTGGAAAGTCTTTCTCCAATTTACAGCTAGAATATTTGGATCACATGATCTCCTGGACCGTAATGTTAGGGAGAAGAAGGCTGAGGAAGGCATACTAGCTCTTAACTGCTTTGGTCCAGAAGTACCTTATGTCACTTCCACTCCTAATTCCATCACTGTGTCTCACCTAACTGCAGGGGAAGCTGGGAAATCACATGTTCCCATGAGCCCAGAACAAAAGAAAAAAATAAGAAAAACAGGATTTGGTGAAACCTATCCTCACACCAACCTGTCACTTTGATGCAGATTAATGTCTACTTTCATCATCTGTTTCCCAGAGGGCAGTGGGTACTAAGTTAGCAGGCAATTCTGGAGGGCTGTGGGAAAGCTCAAAATACAATGTTGAGCACCACTGGAGTAACAACTAAGCTTTACAGGTGCCACCACATTAACAAGAGGAAGGGAGACTTCCCTATCCAAAAGAACCAGGGTGGCCCACAGAGGAAAAGCTCTGATGCTTGGACTCTGATCCAGGCTAAGCAGTACAAATAGACTTGTTAATGAAAATATGCTGATAAGGAATGGAGAAACTAAGGTTACACATGTGTTTATTTTATGTTTTATCTTATTTCTTTTTTGTTTGTTCAACTTTTTAAGTGGTCTTACTTTAAATTTCCAGTCCGGTTCAATCAAAATAAAATTACTGGTATCCTGAAGTTTTTATTGGTGAATTTAAGGAGAGTCAGATTTAAGCAGTTTATCTTTAAATTTCCAGCTTGGAATGTTCTTGCTCTATTCTATTATGCTCTATAAATATTTGTTGCTCCTTTTAATGTGTAAAGCATTACTAAAGGTACTGAAGGAAATAGAAAGTTGAATAAATGTTTCTTCCCCTAAGGAATAATCAGAAAAATTCAGTGGTGAGTTAAATTCACAAATAATTATGGAACAAAAAACAATGCTAAGTAAATGTGCAGTAAATGTGGCATAAAGTGATGTAGGAAATTTACAAAAGAGAACTTATCTAGCTTGGGAATAAAGAAAAACTGAAAACCAATCTTCTAAATGTGTATATATATATATGTCAATATCTATATCTGTATCTCTCTCTCTATATATATATTTGTATCTCTCTCTATATCTGTATCTGTATATATCTATATATATGTATATATCAATATCTATATCTGTATCTCTCTCTCTCTCTCTCTCTCTATATATATATGTATACATATATATACATATTCTCTTTAGGTTTCCATCCCAGCAATTCTCATGAATTTAAACACAGATTTTGTAGGAATTAACAAATAAATTTCTGATCTCCCTCAAACCCCAGATTATAATTTCCACGTCCTGTTGAACACATCTAACATGATCTTTCTCCCTCCTTCTGAATGCTACTGGCACCAGTGCTTTTCCCGTCACACTAGCTTAAAACCGATTTGTTATTGTTAACTTTTCATTTTGTATAATGATCAGTTGAAATTGACCTTCCCTCTGTTTACGCTCTACCTTATCATTATTGGGCATTATCTCCCTGCTGTATCTTACTGTAATATTATCTCTCTCTACACCTTCTAGTTCCCTTCTTAATGCCCTACCCTGGATACAGCTTACATCACCACATTCAGCTACCAATTCAGCCTTTCAATGCCCTGTCCTAATTCAAATACCACTCTGGGAAACCATCCCTAATCCTCTTAACCAAATGGAATGTTAAATTATTCAGAATCTATTTGGTTTATAACTCCTTATTCTATCTAATATTACACTGTTTTGCTTGCTGGTTTTATCATTAGCGCCAGAACATATTTATCTGCTTGAAGGTAGGAAATGTGATTGACAATAGCTTGTACTTATTAGGTACTTAATACACATTTTAAGCTTAAATGAATTTTCTAAACTGACACCACTTGAAATTCTGAAAGAGAAATTATGAAGCCAGCTGTAAGAAATACCAAAATTCATTTTAGTCTCTTCAGTATTCTATAGTGTATAATTTAAACAATGATAATTAGAGAATTGATTTTATCAGTGGTATTTTTCCAATTTTAAAATATTTCTCATTGATAATCCCTTATGATAATATAATTTACTAAAATAATGATAGGCTTGGTTTCCACGGAAAAAAATGTCTTCTTATACCCAATGGTCTCTTCTGCCCTCCCCCCGCCAAATATAGGAGTTTTAGAAATGGAAAAAGTGTACCTATTTATCACTTTGTAACAATGAAATGTTGTAACATTATTAACTCTAGGACAGCTTGTCAAGTCCCACCAGACACTGCAGGAAAAGGTCAAAATTATTTATACATTATTTTATACTCCAATATTAGTAATAGGTTAAGGGGAAGCAATTATTTAAGGGAAAAAAAATAGACTTTTTAAAGATCTCTAGTGGAAGTACTGCCAAGGAAAAAAAATTATGGTATCATAGAACTCTAGTAAAAATGTCAACTTGCCTGTTTCAGTGTCTTATACATTGGTTGGTAGTTGTTCCAGGATATCTTTTCACAATGGAAAACAATAAATTATGCCACCATTATGTGAAATATATGTACCCCCACAGAGAATGCTTTCCTTTATAGATCCTGGTGTACTGTGGCCTCATTCAGTTCATAAAACACTGACCTGTCAAAACATCTTATGATTAGTAGGGAAGTAAGTATATTTTGAGTATTTCAGGGGGAGTACTTGGTTTATTTTTCAGAGTACAGATATTTCAAAGAAAAATGTCTAATACTAGGAACAATAAAATTATGATTGCATGATGTTATATATTGTCTTTTGGCAGAAAGTAGCTTCATTCATTAAAGTAAGAGATTTCATTCTCTTTAAACATGGTTACAATTTTATGAGATTACAGCAACATAATATTTAGTCTAAGTCACCAAAGTTTTTAGTTTATAAAAAAACAAAATCTGGAAAGATTTCTTTTCCTGGGTCCATGATCTTAGTCACTTTAAGACACTGTAATTAAATAATGTTATAATTGAGAGTTCATATAGTCATAAAAATCACTAGTCAGTCATTCTTACATAGTCATTACAGGTAAAATGGTGAGACAAATCTAATAGGAAATGACTAGTGCCTAAGGAGAGATAAGATTATGGAAAATATTTTTCTCTTCCCTTATACAGAAAGATTATATATGAAGCCAAAAGTCAGGAACAGGTGGAAGTCTACACTGGCAAAGACTCTATCATAAGTAATGGACAGGATCCCAGAATGAAGAACTGGCATCAAGGAGAGCTATATGGGACTCACTCATTCCTTAATATACAAATATTTACTGAGTGCCTGCTCAGTGCATTTCACTTCTCACAGTAGTAGGGAAAGAATAGTAAATAAAGCAAACAAAAATGTGTTCTTATGTGGCTTGCATGATACTGAAGAGAAAGTAAACAAGCATAAATACAGGATAGTATAATATCTGACAGTAATAACATTATAAATAGAGTTGGCTAAGGGAATAACTGATTTTCTGTTGGGATCTATGAATTGAGAGTGCTGGAGAGGACTGGAAGCCTAGAGGAGGGAAACAGTGTCAGGCTATTTCCTTCCTATTCCTAATAGTGTTAGCTTAGCAGTGGTTTTTCATCCTTGTCATGACCATTGAAACCAGCAGCAGTAGTTGATCCCAGTTTGTTGTCTTTCCAACAACCCCAGAAATACTCTCATTGGATCCCCTCAGAGACAACAGTACCAACAGCTAGCATCTTCTACATGGTTCCATCGCAGCATTGCCCCTCCCCTAACATTAGAACACCAGGACCAGCCAAGCAGTGTCCTCTATGAGTCTGAGAACCAGCTTCATGATATCTTCCCCCAAGTTTTTAATTTTTAACAGGTTCGACATTTTTCCTTAATTCCACAAACCTTAGGAAAGACAGCTGCTTTCCGAAGTTACTACTTCCATATCTCAGCATTCCCTTTTGGCTTTTTGCTTGCTCATTACCAGTACTTCAGTTTTTTTTTTATATTATGGTCTCATTAAAATAACCAGTGTTACTTCTGTATCATAACTGGACACTCACCAATGCACTCCTAAAAGACAAACATATAATTCCCCTTCTCAATCAACCCGTATATGCGTGTAATACACACACGTACACTCACGTAAAGTTGCCTCTAACAGTGATCCCTATCTCAGTTCACATCATCATATACCCAGCTTTACAAGACAGAAGCCAAAAAATTTTTCTTGAAAGCTTTATCCCCTGCCCCCATATCAATACCTCACTAAAATCCAATTAATTTTTCTTCTTAAATATCTCTAAAACTCATCCCTTTATCTTCTTCTCCACTTCCACCTTACTAATATATGCCTTCCATTATATATGCCGCACACATACACCATCCTTTACCTGGTCTACAGTAATGATGACCTAACTAGGTATTTCTATTCATTCTGCATCTATCTTTATTCCATACTGACTGAGGCTATTTAAATACTTACATTGGTCATCTCACTCTCCACAATCCTCATTCCCTTCCTTAGAGTACAAACCAAAATCTTTAATGTCACGTATAATACCTTGCAGCATCTAGCCCTTGTCTGTCACTGCTGGTTCATCTTTCAATGTGTCCCACCTATATTTTGTATTTCATCACACTTAACCTTCTTTTAGTTTCTCCATTGTTCCAGGCATCATTCAGAGCTCCTTTATATGCTGATTCTTTTGCCTGTAATGTACTTCTATTCTCAAACACCTAATTGACTATCCATGGCTAATCCTGCATATCTTAGCTTAAATACCTCTTCCACATCAAAGTCTTTCCTGAATCCTTGAATTACATTTAGCCTTCCTATTATAATCTCTCATAGCATCACTTACATTTTTTCAGATTCCCACTCATTGCTCTCTGTTCTAATTACTCACACAATATATGCAAATAAGAATAAATTCTAGTCAGTATCAATCAAATATAAAATATCAAAATACAAATTAAATTTTATATTGCAAGGAGCTACATAAACAATGGTCAATTCATGTGCTGATCTGTCCCTATTTCAAGGCTTTCAAAGTTTAAGTTTTTCAAATGACTTTTCACTGGACAAGTCATTTTTTTAAATGGTTTACTAAAATATTATTCTGCAAAGAAGGTAATTTGGGATTCACTGGCTTAAATGAAGTTAATAAGTTTCTTTACTCTTGGACTTTGCAAAACATTTCAGTTGTCAATAATGATTATAAGTATAATGTATAATATATTTTATAAATATAAAAATAATTCTAAGTATTTCTCAATTTTTTTGTGTGATACTAGGATCCCTTGCTAAAACTGAGGATACGTTGCTTAGGAGATGCACAGCACTGTGGTTTATACCTAATTTAAAGGACCAATAGAAGTTTAAAGTTGAAAAAATAATGCTCTTTATATTCTAATATAGCTTGAAAAACATAAATCACACTAAAAGTAAACCTACAGTTTCTAAATTACATGAAAAAACTGTGGCATAATTTCAAACTTGATTAAATCAATATTGAAGAAAACATTTATTGATTGATTTGAATCTGTTGAGCAAATGAGTGCAATTCTGATTAGCTCTTGATATTTCTTGACTTTTTTTGTTGTACCATTTTTTTCCTTTATTTTCAATTATTTTTGAAATCTCTATATTTTATTCTATTGCCATCTAAACCAGGTACTATTGGGTACCAACAGTAAGAGATTAAATGTTTATAAATATTTAATAAAACATTATGGTAAATAAGGGCTAATTTTTTAATTAATATTTCCATGAAGTTTATTAATAATTGCATTTAGAATATTTTATTTTGTTATATAACAATATTTGTATATTAACCAGAATATATATAACCAGAATTTAATAGTAGCTATGAAAAATAATTTATCTTTAAATATTCCCTTTTATTATTTACTGAAAAAATATACGCAAGATAACTTAAAAGCAAAACATACAGTAATAAATGTAATATTATCAAATTAAAGGAAAAATCAGTAGTTTTTGACCACATCTCTTTTCCTAGTTTTTCTCTCAAGAGAAAGATAATTTTTAACATTTTAGCTGTTTTTCCTAATATTCATTTCCATAGTTCATATCTTGATATATCAATCTTAGTCATTATATGTTATAATAGATTAAAATTTTATCTTACATCATTATTCTATCTCCTCCATTCTCTTAATATATTTATGTCAATAATGTTAATTATATCAATACAACAATTGTATAAATATTGTTCACTGCTAATGGAATTAATGCTCTCAGATTGTCTATCTTGTTTTGTATAGTTGAGGGTCTCTTGGAGATAATAATTGTCTCATTTTTACATGTGTATTTTTACACATATTTTAATTTTTTCCATCAAATCTAGCACTTACCTATTCTTATTTTATTTGAAATTCCCAAATATATGAAATAGTCTATGAAGTCCTTATCTTTTATTTTCTAATAATTCCTCTCATTTTCCAAGATCCCTCTATCTTACTATTTTAATGTACAGTAAACGATCTCTAGATGGCTGAAGTACTGTCATACTTCAACTTCCCTTCTCAGCTCACCTGGGTTTAATACATTATTTAATTGATCTCCTATCTCTCTATTTCTCAGTTTACTTCACCGTCATACTGGCAAATTACATTGGATGGAATATCATTGAGTATACAAGAGATAAAGTTTTTAATCCTAGAATTAAACTTATCTTCACTCTCACTTTATTTTTTATATATAATTTAATTTTGAGATTTAAAAGTCATCTTTCTTCAGGACTTTAAAGTGATTATTCCATGTGTTCTAGCATCAAGCATTGCTGTTGATCTTTTCAATATCATTATGATCCCCCTTTATGTTTCACCTAATTTTTTCTCATTGGATGAATTATATTTTTTTCTAAAAATTCTATAGACAGATATTGTCTGGACTGGTTTCATCTCTGTTTTTATGTTTTTTTTTCCTTAAATCTCTCATGGATTTGATACACTTGCTCTATTCTTTTGGAGACTTTCTTTGAATTTCTTTTACAACATTCTTATTTTATAATATACCAGCAATTGTAGTTTATTTGCAAAAATCTTTCTTGTTCTCTGAGAGTTTCTTCTTCATAATATCTCACATCTGTCTAAGGATATCAAGGAGAGAAATTTGAAGTCTTTTATATATTCTATTTTCTGTCTTTTTTCCAGGTACTTTTATTTTTCTTTGTAGTTTATTTTGGTCACTCTATCAAACACTAATGGTAACCTGCCCATTGTGCCTTTGGCATTCACTGTACTGTTGCTCTCTAATTGCTTTCTACTGTAAGTACCTGAAAGTGTTTTGCTTGTGGGTATTCTCTGGACTTGAGTCCCTAGTCTTGCCATGGGGAAGGCTGAGTTGAAATGTGAGGAAATTAATGCCTCAGGAAATATCTCCCAAACATGAAAGTTGGTGGATAAATGCCTCAGCTTTTTTTGCCCTCAGGTAGGAAAACTCACATATTTGAAACCTCCCAGAGATCCCAGACAGGAATGAATCCAAGTTGTCCATAACCAGAACCTGTTAATTAACCTAATCAATATAGTCTCATTCCCTTCTTTTTCCTTACACCTCCATTCCAGTATCACTATTTCCTGTGATCTCCTCCCACATAAACTACTTGCACTCAAATCTTTGTCTCAAATGTGCTTTAGGAAGAACATAAACTAAGACATTCTTTATTGTGGGCCTTTACCCAAATGTCAGGTGGTTGCTGGTAGTCACTTCATAGTAAAAGTAATGCCATAAAAATTGATGGAAATCTCTGTGTGCATGAAGAAGAGGTGCATTACTTTAAAGTGGTGTGCTCAACTGGAGGTGATTTTGCCTCCCAGGGGACATTTGGCAACGTTTGGCAACACTTTCCATTGTCACCATTTGATGGGGAGCTACTGACATTTACTGAGTATAGGTTAGGAATGATGCTGACATTTGAAAATTTGAAAATTTGTGCTCATGAGGCATACTATTAATAGAGTAAAGGGGAAATTTTATATGGTCATTGGAATAAATCTAGAAAAATAATTTGTCAGAAAGCAACATCTATCCATGATAAAAACTCAGACTTTCAGGAATAGATAAAAGCTTCCTTCGATTGCTAAAGGATCATGCATGTAAAACTTACTGCCAACATCATAACTAAAAGTTAAATATACAATAATCACCCTCCCTTCCCAAGATCAGGAACAAAGCAAAAGTGTCTATTCTCACCACTTCTATTCAACATTGTACTGGAGCTCTTAGGCACTGCAAGTTAACAAGAAAAAGAAGTAAAAGACATACAAATTTTTTAAAAGAAAGAAAACAGAATACTCCTTTTTGCAGACAGTAATTGTGTATGAGGTACATCTTAAGAAATTAACAAAACTACCACTAGAACTAATAAGTGAATTTAACATGGTCTTGAGGTATATGGTCAATATAAAATATAAAGTGTATATTTATTTTCAGTATATAATAATTGGAAAATAAATGATTTTTAAATTGTGATTTGCAAAAGTATCTAAAAACATAAAATACTTAGGAATAAATGTAATCAAACATATTTGAGATCTCTAGACTGAAAAATACATGACATTCCTAAGAGAAATTAATAAAGACAAAAAAGGAGAGCTATGCCATGTTCAAAGACTAGTAGTTTCAATATACTTGACATAAATTCCAAATTGCTCTATAGATATAACAGAATCCCAATCATAATCTCAACAGATTTTTTTCCCAAGAATTTAGCAAACCAATTCTAAAATTTGCATGGATAAAAAGGAATCTTAAAGCAATACTGAAAAGGAAGGATAAAGTTGGAGGACTTATACTACCTGGCTTTGAGACTTATTGTAAAGCTACAATAATCAAAACAGTGTGGTACCAGCATAAGAACTGACAACCAGTAGATCAGTAGAACACAATAAAGAGACCAGAACTACAGCCACATTTTTACAGTTATTTGGTCTTTGTTCTAGTTTTACTGAGATATAATTGACATGCAACTGTGTAAGCTGAAGGTGCACAATGTGTTGATTTGATACACATATATTGCAAAATGATCAATCCCATAGTATTAGTTAACACCTTAATCATATTACATAATTATCATTTTTTTCCTGTGGTGAGAACATTTAAGATCTACTTTACTAGCTACTGTCAGGTATATAATTCAGTATTATTAATTATAATCTCCATGCTGTACATTAGAGCTAGAGAATTTATTTATCTTATAGTTGGAAGTTTGTACTCTTTGATCAACATCTCCCCATCTCCCCTGTTATTTGCTTTTGAACAAAGATGCCAAAACAATCCAATAGTTAAAAGAAAGAGTTTACAACAAATAGTGCTGAAACTACTGAATATCTAAAATAAAAATAAAATTTGACTCCTAAGATCATAAGCAAAAATTAATTTGAAATGGATCATAGTCTTGAAAATTAAATCTGTAAAACTATTAGGAGAAAGTGTATGAGAATGTCATATTATTGTGTGTAGGCAAAGGTCTATGTGAGAGGGCTCAAAGTGATGAAACCGAAAGATTACATTACAAAAAGGAAAGATAATCCAAAGACTTGGAAAAGTATTCACAGAACATATAGCTGACAAGAGGTTGGTATCCAGAATACATATGAAGTCTATACACCTCAAAATTGTTTTTCCTTTCTTTCTTTCTTCCTTTCTTTCTTTCTACTTATCTTTTTATTTTAATTTTATTGGAGTATAGTTGATTTACAATGTTGTGTTAGTTTCAGGTGTCAAAATTGTTTTTAAAAAGGAAAACTATTTTAATAGATACCTCAGAAAGGAGGAAAAAAAAACTGTCATAAACATTCAAAAAATGCTGAACATCATTTTTGAGTATGAGATATGAGAAAAATGAAACATAAATCTACAATGAATCTCACTCCAGACTAATCACAGAGGCAAAAAATAAAAATAGACTAGCTTCACCAAATACTAGCAAGGATGTAGAGCAATCAGAACTCTGATACATTATTGGTGAACTTGTAAAATGGCAAACCAAGTTTGGAATTTATTTTAAAACTTTTAAAAACTCTGTCTAAATCAAACAAACAAAAATTATTGTCCCAGATCACAATAATTCTACTTCTAGGTATTTACTCAAAGAATTTTAAATAGATATCCTCAGAAAGAATTTTAAAATAATATTTCTAACAGCTTTATTCAAAATAACCAAATTGGAACACATTCCAGGTGCCCATCAACATGAAAATGGCTAAATAACCATGATATATTAATAGAATGGAATACTATTATATATATTCTATACTAATATATAATACTATTAATATATCAGGAATTTAAAAAGACATACTACTGATACATGCAACACACTGGATCAATATCAAAAAATATTATGCTGAGTGCTCTATTAACTAAAACTATATGGTACTGGTACATGAATAGACAAACAGATCATTGGGATAGAATAAAGGTCCAGAAAGAGATACAAATGCATACAGGAAATTTATCATATGTTATATGTTAAAGGTGGCATTTCAAATTAATAAGGCAGAGAAGGACATTTTAATGTGTTGCAGGACAACTGGTTAGCCATTTAGAAAAATATAAAATTAAATCCATACACTTCACCACCATATTCAAGAACTTAATTCAAAATGGATCATCAATTTAAATGTAAAAAACAAATGGAGTCATACAAGTACTAGAAAAAAATATATATATGAATTTCTCTTTAATTTTGAGGTCAGGAAAAGACTTTCTAACTGTAAATTCAAAACCAAGAAACAATAAACTACTATCAATAACTTCACCTAGAAATGGCAGCAAATTTCTTGGCAAAAAAAAACATAAACGAAGTCAAAAGACAACTGACAAACATAAAATTAAATATTGCAAGCTTGCAATATATACCACAGATAAAGGGTTAATGCTCTTAATAGGTAACTCATAAAAATTAGGGATACTGGGCCAAAACCCCAATTGAAAATTAGGGAAAAGAAACCACATAAAATAATTCGCATTAAAGGTATAAAAATAGCCCTTAAGTGTGTGTAAGGATATTCATCCTCACTCATAATTAAAGAAATATAAATTAAAACCTCATTAAGATAACATGTCTCAACAGGTTGGTGAAAATGAAAAAGAATGACATCCCATTCTCTTGGCAAGACTATGGGAAATCTGGCATTATCATATATGGCTGCTGGGAAAGCAAATGCTAAACACTCCTGGAAGGAAATACCCAATAAACTAACACAATTAATTACTTTTTGATCCAGAATTCCCATTTCTAGGGATTTACTCTGATTATACACACCTCCAACAAGACAAAAAATGCATATGTACCAGGCTATTCATAGAAGCATTATTTTTAATTGCAAAATTTTAGAAACAATCCAAATGCCCGTACCTAAAAGAATGGTTGAATAAACTATGGAACCAGCACAATGGAGTATTATGCAACTGTGTAAAGAATGAGGAAGAGCTCTATATACACATATGGAGTGATATCCAGGCCGTACCATTAAATGGAAAAGCAAAGTACAAATTCATACGCATAATATGCTAGTTTTATGTAAGAAAGAAGGGAGAAAAAAGAAAATACACGTGTATCTGCTCAATAGTGCAGAAAAAAAATGCCATGAAGAAATTAAATTACCTATAGGGTGTGAGTGGAAACTGGGTAGAATTGGGAATGCAAACAGGATTAGGTTATTTTTTACCCACTTAAGCGTAAGTATTAATAATCATAATTTTCCATACAAAAAATAATAGCAAACTAATTGTTAACTAAAGGTGCTTTCTCTTTTCATCTGCTAATATGATAACACATATCCCAAATATGTGTAGAATTTTTCTTTCTTATTTATCTTCTCTGACTTAAATAAATCCTTAAATGTCCATTTGAGTTTACTGAGACATTTTTTCTTTTTTTTTTTTCTTGTTTTATACAGCAGGTGTTTAGATTGGGATTGGCATATATATACTAATATGTATAAAATAGATAAGTAATACTGAGACATTTTGGACATTTAATTTGGAAGCCTCAATTCATTCAGGGTTATGGCTTTCTTGACAAAATATTTCCATAGTCTGTCTTTTATAAAATATGTATTTTAAAAACGTCAAATACTTTGGAGTCAGAGTCTTGAGTTTGAATCCTTGCTACTACTTAGGACCTTTGTTTTTGTCACATGGTAGTTTGAAGGTAAGTTTAAAAACATGTAAACTATCTAATACTCAGGAAAAGTACCCAATAAATGATTTTCCTGTCCTTCCAAAATGTCTTACATACCTTAAAGAGTTAAATGTATGAATCTCAGCAGACTTGCTCACTAAATAATTGTATTGATTTTTCCGGTGAAAGTAACTGGATTTTTCTTTTTTAATTCTAGTACTCTGGCCTAACAAATGATTTAATTGAAAAGGTGGAAATTGAGGAAATTCTTAGACATTAAAGCCAATATCAATTGTGTTTAATCCAGGCTTTAAAAGAGCACAGGACTGTATGTTTAATAAAGGTAATTTTCAAAGATGTTTAAATTGTATTTCCTATTTGCTCAAGTTTTAAATAATCATTTTTTTTAGGAAGAAAAAAAATCAACTCTAAGAGATTATAATTTGCATGCACATTTATTTCATAAATTCCCTCATTCTCAGGTCAATAATGAATGCTACTTGTGAAGGAATATATCCATTCTTAGTATATCACCTGACTTTACATGCAGCTTTAAGAACATGTACTTAAAGTGCTTCTTCAAGTACTGATCCTTTAGTAGGTGAGAAGTCACTTGACAACTGAGATTACTTTTATGGACATTTCATTCATTCCCAACTAAACCTTACACATCTATTCTATCCACAAATTACAATTTTGAAATGATCATAATTCAGAATTTGACCATAAAAGAGTAAGATTAAGTGACAAATGTGTCATAAGATCTTTGTTCAATATAGCATATATTTATAAGACTTCCTTATGTTTAAGATGTAAATTATGAATATTCTGTATTCTCTTTATTTGTAAATTAGATTCACCATAAAAGGGTTCTATGATTATTATATATTTATGACCATCCAGACATCAATGTAAGATTATATTTAAGATAAAATTTCTTAAAAGTGAACTACTCCAAAATGCAAGAAAATGAACCATTCCAAAACGTATCTTTCTCTTATCGGTAACATCATAAAAGAGACTAATTCACATCACCAAAGGGAAAAAATAATTGAGATGACAATGATACTTTAACCAATAAGACTTCAGTCTTCAATGAAATTTACACAAATTGAATTGTACTAAAATTTCATTTGTAATGTAATGATTTCTGAGAGATAAGTACTTCATTTCAGCTATGTTAATTGACTACAGAATTTTGCCAGTAATCAACGGAATAAAGGAATGAAAGATTAGTATATATATATTTTATGTATAAAGCTTCTACAAACTTCAAAACGTGTATATTTCTAAGTATTTTCTGCTTCCTGTACGGAGTTTAATCAAATATTGTAGCATAAAGCACTTCAATAACATGAAGAAATATTTTTTCATTATAGTCTTCACCTGTAGGAGCCATCTGTTCAATTAGAATTCCACTCATATAGGCACTAGATGTTTTCCTCATAAGTATAAAGTTAGCAACATGCCACTATATATTTTCAGTTAGTATAACAAAACATGCAGCATAT
This sequence comes from Balaenoptera borealis, assembly GCF_965194805.1. Lineage (NCBI taxonomy): Eukaryota > Metazoa > Chordata > Mammalia > Artiodactyla > Balaenopteridae > Balaenoptera > Balaenoptera borealis. Next base: position 44,945,972 of record NC_138862.1, read on the forward strand.
TAAAATCATAAAACATGTTTCATATCTAAAAATAATACATGACCTATGACATGATGAGGAGCTCAACTATACTTTACATATCAGGCAGACTTACCTAAATAACTGTGTGCCTGTGTCTGTAATATGTGTGTGTTTTGATGAATATTTCCAAACGTTTTGAAAACTTAAATTCTGTGGTTGATTTTTATGATAGATGAACTTTACAGATTTTACCCAGCAATTTAACTCATCTTCCTAAAATGGAAAACAGTCACTTTATGCACATATGAGTTTAGGAATATAGGAATAGAAGCATGAGTAAAATTATCATTTCCAAGACACAGAAGGAGCCTCTGAAACTTTGAATATAATTCCCAATTCAATGTTTCCATCCATTCTAGAATACCTCCAACAGGTATTTCACAAGCCTGTTTATGAACCTACATTGATAGGGAACCTTATCTCTCTAGGCAGTCTGAGCACGATTATACAAAATTGAAAATTTTAAAGCACTGATATAGAATTATGACTTGCAACTTTTAGTCATAAAATATGTAAATCCATGTTGAGTGAACTTTTCTTTATTATAAAAATGGTGAATATATTTAATACCATGGTCATTATTCAGAATCCAAACAAACATGACAAATATATATGCCTATAAAAAAGTATAGTCTACTCACAGCTACAAAATACTGAGCAATTAATTCTGACACAGGTATTAAAATCATCCTTAAATTTACCCAAAAAATATGTAACTCTGAGGTAGAAACAGATATTGTTATAGACTGAATTATGTCTCCCTCAAAATTGGTATGTTGAAGCCCTAACACCCAGTATCTCAGAATTTGACTGTATTTGAAGATAAGGCATTTAAAGAAGTGATTAAGTTAAAAGGAGGCCTTTAGTGTGGCTCTTAATCCAATCTAATTGGCATCCTTATAAGAAAAGGAAATTTGGACACAGAGAGACAGCAGGGGTACCTACACACAGAGAAGAGACCATGTGAGGACACAGAGAAGGTGGCCATCTGTAAGCCAAGGAGAGAGGCCTCAGAAGAAACTAACCCTGCTGACACCTTGATCTTGTTGTTTAAATTGTCCAGTTTTGCATTTTGTTATGGCAGCCCTAGCTAATACAGATAAGTAAAAATAGAGAAAATAATTAAATTGACTTTAAATATTTGTACAATGTACAAAATAAAACCAGTTGATCACTTGGCAATGTACTTTGAGTTAAATTTCAAGCACAGAGTTGGAAAACTCAGCTGCATAGTAGAGTGTTAACTCATAACAACACTGTGTCTTGTGTATTCTCTTACTATCTATAATTTATATATTCATCATTTGGCACGTAATTACTGAGAACATATTTTGTGCTAAGCATATTTCTAGGCCTCGGATATACAGCAGTGACTAAGACAGGAAAAGCTAGTATTTTCATAAACCTTACATTCTGGTGGGAGTGATGGTTGATAAATAAGCCAATGAATGTGAAAAAGTGATCATATGCAATAATATATGAAGAATGAGGGCATGACAGAAGTACTATATTTTTAAAGGGTGGTGTTATGCGCTGAATTGTATCCCTCACCCCAGATTCATATGTGGAAGTTCTAATTCCCAGTACCTCAGAATATGAAAATATTGGAAGATAGTTTAGTTAAAATGAGGTAATTAGGGTAGGCCTAATCCAATATGACTGGTATACCCTTAGAAAAAAAGGTAAATTTAGACACAGACACATATAAAGGGAAGATGATGTGAAGACACAGGAAGAAGATGGCCATCTACAATCAAAGAGAGAGGCCATAGAAGAAACGGACACTACCAATATCTTGATCTCAGACTTCTAGTCTCCAGAACTCTGCAAAATAAATCCCTCTTGCTTAAGACGGCAGTTCCCAACCTTTTTGGCACCAGGGACCGGTTTTATGGAAGACAATTTTTCCATGGACCGGGGTGGGGTGGGGGGGAATGGTATTGATTAAAACACATTACATTTATTGTGTACTTTATTTCTATTATTATTACATTGTAATATATAATAAAATAATCATACAGCTCACCATAATGCAGAATCAGTGGGAGCCCTGAGCTTGTTTTCCTGTAACTGGAGGGTCCCATCTGGGGGGTGATGGGAGACAGTGACCCCCGAGGTATGTTGCTTATGTCCAGCCTGCTCCTTAATCTCCTTTTGGTTGCTGTCACTGCAGAAAACCCTGCTTCACAAAGACAGGATGTTGGAAATGGAAGCAGGCTTTTCAGTGCTCTTGTGGCAATCTCAGGATATTCTGCCTTGACTTTAGTCCAGAACATATGGAGATTTGAAGTTGTCTCATACACACTCTTAAAGTAACCGTCATTTGCGATCTCAAGCAGTTGATCCTCTTCTAGAGTGGACAAAGTCAATTCACCTGCCTTATTCACAAATGGGTCGCGGATCCATTCCTTCCCAGTTCCGGGGTGTTTTATGGTTGGGAAGTAATGCTCAAACTCTTTTGAAAGCTGAGATAGGTAATCATGCACCAGCTGGGAGAAAGAAGGCCCTGGCTCAATCTCTTTCAAAAGCCCCATTAATGTTTGGAACATGTCAAAAATCCCAATGTTCACTCCTTGCTCCCATAATTCCAGTTTGGCTTTGAATGCAGCCACTTTATCTGCTGACTTGAACACAGTTTTCATTCTCCCCTGAAGTGACAGATTGAGTTCGTTGAGCAGGTTGATTATGTCACACAAGTAAGCAAGTTTTGTGACCCATTCTGTGTCACTGAAATGTGCTGCCAGTGATGATTGTTTTTCTAAAAGAAATCTCTGGAGCCGTTCTCATAACTCAAAAACTCTGGCCAGTGATCTACCTTTAGAAAGCCATCTCACTTCTGTGTATAAGAGAAGACGTGTGCTCTGCGTCCATCTCCTCACAGAGCTGCGCAAACAGATGTGAGTTAAGGGCATGTACTTTAATGTGGTTGATAATTTTAATCACATCCTGCAAAACGTTGTTAAGTTCAGGTGACATTTTTCGGCTAGCCAGCATTTCGCTATGGATGACACAGTGTGTAGATTCACATACAGAAGTGACCTCTTTGACCCGAGTAGTGAAACCACAAAGCCGTCCAGTCATGGCAACTGCTCCATCCATGCATATACGGACACAAAATGACCAATTCAGTTTTCCTGATATGTAATCATTCAAAGATTTGAATAGTTCTGCAGCTGTGGTGTCGGTTGGCAACAAAAGTGCACATAACATATCCTCATGCACATCCTCCTGAAAAATATATCCCACAAAAACAAGCATTGTTGCCTTGTTGTCAACGTTGGTAGACCTGTCAACCTGGACTGGGTACCACGGTGACTCATTAATCCTCTCTAAAAACAGTGCCTTAATATCCTCTGCTTTTTCATCAGTTCGTCTAGTAATGGTGCTAGCCAAAAGAGGAACATGTGCCACCTTTTGAACTGCAGCCTCTCCTAAAAGTTCACGACACATGTCCTTAGCAGAGGCAGGATCAACTCTTCACCAATAGTAAAGGGCCTCTTAGCTTTAGCAATGCGGTTAGCCACTAAGAATTATGCTCTCAGTGCAGACACATTTGATGAAGTGGTGGCCTTCAATAATTGCTTCTGTTCTTCGTGTTCATATTTTTTTCTTTTGAAAAACTCCAAAGGCTTGTCTTTTAATGCAGGGTGCTTGGTCTCCATGTGGCAAAGCAGTTTTGAAGGTTTCATGGCTTCACTGGATTGCCTGTTGCCACATATTATACAAAGCAGGCTTGGAGAATGTGAATCACCTGTTACAATGAACCCATAATTTAAGTAGGACTCTTGGTATTTTCTTTTAAATGCAGCTTTCTTTTTGTTGGCAGTCTTAGACTCCTCTGCTGTCTCATCATTGGGTCTTTCCCCCTTTTCAAAGAAGCTCTCCAGCAACGTTTGTTTTTTACTCATTTTGGCTAGGGTTAGCTTGTGGGCTTACCAAAACTGTGACTGGGACAAGTGCGCAGTGTGGGAAAGAGGTGCAGATGGAAGTGGTAAATAAAATAATGGGCGGGCCACGCATACTAACATAAGTGTCGGATTCTGACTTCAAGCCTGCCACCAGATGCAGATGTGCAATTGAAGTACATCAACTCACTTGCTACTATAAAGCCTGCCACCAAATGCAGCTTAATTTTCACTTGCTACTCACTGATTGGGTTTTGATATGAGTCTGCAAGCAACTGATTTATTATGGTCTCTGTGTAGTCAAACCTCTCTGCTAATGATAATCTGTATTTGCAGCCACTCCCCAGCGCTAGCATCACCGCCTCAGCTGCACCTCAGATCATCAAGCATTAGATTCTCATAAGGAGCACGCAACCTGGATCCCTCACATGCACAGTTTACAGTAGGGTTTGCACTCCTATGAGAATCTAATGCCATCGCTGATCTGACAGGAGGTGGAGCTCAGGCGGTAATGGGAGCGATGAGGAGTGGCTATAAATACAGATGAAGCTTTGCTCACTTGCCCGCCGCTCACCTCTTGCTGTGCAGCCAGGTTCCTAGCAGGCCAGAGATCACTACTGGTCCATGGCCCCGGGGTTGGGGACCCTTGATTTAAGACACTCAGTTTGTGGTCCTCTATTATGGCAGCCCTAGCAAACTAATAATGGTCTGGGAAAGGCTTTCTGAGGAGCTAACATTTTAGCAGAAAACAATGGCTGAAAAGCAAAGTTCGATGGCTCTGAAACAGCACAACTAAACATCTTTGTAACTGAATAAATTTGGCAAGATGAAAGAGTAGGAGGAAATTAGATCAGGGAGGTAAGCAGAGGGAAAATATTTTTGCCTGCAAGGCAGTTTACCAGGGCCAAGGATAAAGGAGAACATGCATTTGTTACCCAAAGTGTTTCTGTTTTCTCTTACATAGCACTAATCTGACACACAAAATTCAACAACTGAATTTTTAACCTCCAAAATCTCATTACAACCAGCGCTGTAGAGGCTGAAGGAAAATGAACACTCCCATTCATTGTTTGGAAAAATCTGATATGCAATATCTATTCAAATTTCAAAAACAAATACCCATTGGCACAGCAGTCTTTAAGACATCTTTAAGAATCTTCTACAAAAATGAAGACAAAACTACTGAAGGATATAAGTACAATGATATTTATTATACCACTGGTTACAAGAAAAATAGTTTGAAAATATTTGACTAAAAATAGAGCACCTTATAATACAACGTTTAGAGGAACATCTATTAGTAAAATATCCAACAGAAGGAACCCATGGTTACAAATAATTTGGTTTTTCTTTCTCCTCAGAGTATAATTTCTTATCTCCTACTGTGTATGATATATAATAAACTGGAATGTGGCCCTTTATAATCTTCAAACAAATTTTTCTACAGAATTTTATTTCTTCATGATAACAACACTGAGAATTAGATATTATCTTTATTGTAGAAAAAAGACACAAGTGATATAAGATTGAAAATGGTAAAATTAGTGATTCCAAAACCTGTTTCACATTAGAAACTCATAAAGAGCTTTTAAAAACACCAGTTTCCACATTTCATGCTAGACGATTAAACGAGAATGGGGGTGGGAGGGATGTGTAGACCTTATTTTTTGAAAATTTGTCTTATGTAAAAGGTCTAATGTTTAGCTAGTTTTAGAACAATTGGGTTAAAGGACTTGATTATGCGAAAAGAAAGAAAGGAAACCTCATTTAAAATGGAGTCTGGAAGCCCTGAAGGGGGAGCTCTCAAATGCTTACCATCAGTGCAGCCTGCATAACCAGCAGGAAGAAGGAAGATAAGAATAATTTTGACAAGCAATGACATTAATCACATGGTCATTTTATCTCCTGCTTTTAAGAAAAGAAGGAAGATCCCTCCCTGCCTCTAATAACTGCTTGCAGCCCATGAGAAACCACCAGAACCTTGAACTCTTGTTCTTCTTCAATGAACTTTTGTTCCAGACAACCCTCCCCAGTTTCCTCTTAAAACCTAATAAAAGTAAACCCTTCACCTTTGATCTCCACACTTGCCCATGCTTCACCATAGCTTGCCTGTCCCAAATTGCAATTTTCTGCTATTCCCAAATAAACCCATTTTCCTGGTAAAATAACTAGCTGTTTTATTTTTATAGACCTTCACAATTAAAAGGTCTATACATAGATGAGGTTAGACCAAGTAGCTTTAAAGAATAAGATGCTTAACACATCAAGGCCCCACAAAAGTATTATTATCTTTGAAATCAATGTAAAACTTGAAACATGTTGGCTAGAGCTAACTTCAATTTTCCTCCCGATGCCAACACTTTAAAAAAACTGGATATATATATAATATAAAAAGACACATACCCAATATTAAAAGGAAGAAAATGAACTTATTTTATGCCAGAAATAAAGGCGGAATTCAAAGATAAAGCAGTAAAGAGTTTCAATTCTAGATAATAATCAGTGGGGTGCAAGGACTTGGGTTCTGACCTTCGTGTGGAGACAGAAGACATGGATTTGGGTTCGTGTGAATTAGGAAAATGGAACTAATAGATATGTATAAAGATGAAATTTTGAATGAGCTGTGCTTTCAAGGAAAAGTAGTAAGAAGCTCTTGACCCACCAGCCTAGGTAAGTGCTAAGGGGGAAAAATATGGCAGAGAGAGAGAGAAAGGAAGAAAGAAAGGAAGAAAGAAAGAAAGAAAGAAAGGAAGAAAGAAAAAGAAAGAGAAAGAAAGAAAGGAAGGAAGGAAGGAAGGAAGGAAGGAAGGAAGGAAGGAAAGAAAAAGAAGAAAGGAAGGAAAGAAAGAAAGGAGGGAGGAAGGGAGGGAGGAAGGGAGAAAAGGAAGGGAGAAAGGAAGGGAGAAAGGAAGGAAAACCTCAGAGAAGTGAGGAATCTGGGACCTTCCAGGGATCAGAATCATGATATAAGAAATTAATATAATAACAGAACTGGAGCCAGGAATCCTGAGAGGCTCTAAAAGAAACAAAGGCTAAATCAAACTTTAGGGTTACTTTGAAAATACAGGGGCACTGAAATACCTTAAAAGAAAACAAAAAAAAAAATAACAATTCTTATGGTAGGAAATATTTAATGAGAAGGAAATTGTACCTAGAAGGAAAGAGTAAAAATCCTAAAAACCATGATTAGCAGAAAATTTGTAAACATACCTTTAAATAAAATAAGAAGTAACTGTATTTTTAAACAAAAAGCCAGTGTTGGGAATTTTAAAACAAGGTTAAACCAAACAGTAGACCCTTTTTCATGTAAGATGGGAAGAACATGGTAAAAATTTCATGTTTTCTAAGGCATTTTTATTGGCTGAAGAGTGAGACCATGAAATTTATTTTAGATTTTTTAAGTCAAATAAACATGTTGAAATGTAAAAATATACAATAAAAATAACATGAATAGAATGTAAATGATACAAAATCCAAATTAGGAGAGAGAAATAAATAAAAAATACAACCATTATAAAGGAAAGCAAAAAAATGAGAGTAACCAAAAAAAAGGCATAATATTTAAAAACACAAAGTAAGCACATAATAAGATGGTGGGTAACAGTCCACAAAATTTTTTTCCTTACTAGACTACCAGTTTATTATAAAAGGATATAACCCAGGAACAGCCTATGCATCTCTTCCAAAGGGCAAAGTACAGGGAAAAGCTGTGGAGCTTCCATGCTCTGGAGTCCAGGCACACCACCCTCCCAGCAACTCCATGTTTTCACCAACCCAGAAGCCCACTTAAAATATGAATCAGAGTGTTTTTGCAGATTCATGATCATCGCTTTGAAAACAACAGATTCTTGAATTGCAGTGAAAGAAAAATCTAGCTTTTTCTGTTTAATACATAAACACGATGAAACAAATTTTGAAAGCAAAGGGTAGAAAATGTAATGCACACAAATACTAACCAAAAGAAAACTGGTATAGTATTATCAATATTAGACAGAAGGGAATTTAGGCAAGTAAAGTAAAGATAAAGAACTAATGAGTTGATAAAAGAAAAATTGTTTTTCAGAATAACAAAATAAAACACACTTGTTCTCAACAACATAACCTTAATATAAAGAAAAGCTATATATTGAGAAAATACCATAGAGAAATTGATAAATACACATTCATTGTGGCAGATTTTAAAACATAATTCTCAAAAAGATATACAAAGTAGGAAAAAATAAGTACGCAGAAGATTCATATAGCACAATAAACTGCATCTCATGGATGCATAAAGAACCCTGCATAACAGTAAAATAGTATTCTTTTCAAGAATCATATGTGTACTATTTACAAAATTTGAACTTCATTACACTACAAAACAAGTCTTATCAAGTACCAAATTATTTAAATCATACAGACAATGTGTTCTAGGAAAAAGAAAATATGAAAAGCCATAAACCAGCAGAGACTGCTAGCTAGTCTTCCATTTCAATTTTCTTCCCTTTCTTTGGCCAACCCAAATGAACTACATTCCTAGCTTCCTTTGCAGTTAAATATAGCCAGGCATCTAACTACCCTGCAATAAAATGTGAGCATAAGTAGCAAATGCCATTGCCAGGTCTAGCTGTGAACACTTCTCCAGGCTCCTATTGCTTCTGCTGACTGAATGCAGATTAAGATCAAGCAAACCCTAAAGGACAGGTTAGGCAGAAGATGGAAGGGAAGAATTTCTCAGGTGATCACCATGTACAGCTGAGTCCACTGACTCTTGTTGAGACAACTGTGGAAACACTCAATTTGACTGCTCTGTTACGTCAGTTCAGCCTTCTCTCATAGAAATAATAGGAAAAGAGCCTTGTGGTTTGCAATTTAAAACCATACTTCTAAATAATTCAAAAGTCACAGAAATATCATAATGTAAATCATTTAATATTCAGACCTGAATGAAAAAGAAAAGCAACAAGAGATACTCAGAGCCTGTAAAAAATTATTAAACAGAAACCTCAACTAAATAGAGTTGGGAGGAAAAAAAGGGTTTCACACCCTGCAACAATAGCAGAGCCCAACAGGAAGAAGAAAGACTATTCTTTTTTCCAGGTAAGCTTTCAGTCAAAGAAAAGTCATGGACTGTTTGTTTACTACAGCCCTCCCAACTTCCTCTTCCTCTCTATAAAAGCATTCTCCTCCCCCGGCTGTGCAGCAACTTGCATATGGGTGTCATATGTGCAGCATTTTGCAACCCCAAATTGCAATTCTCTGTAGATCCAGAATAAACCTATGTTTGCTGGAGAAATATCTGGCAGTCTATTTGTTTCAGGTCAACAAGTATAATAGCTTTAATACTTAGATTAGGAAAATAAGAAAGATGTAAAATTAATAAGATAAGTATTCAATTTAAGAACAGCACAGAAAATCAAAGACATGAGAAGGAGGGAAATAATAATGACAAAAAAGTAAAGAAATAATAGATACTATCAACAAAATCAAATGCTAGTTCTTTGAGAAGACTATTAAATTAACTGATTCTCAGTCAAAAAAAGAAAACCTGAAGAGACCAAAAATTATGGAACATTAGTAAAAATCTATTCACAAAGGTAACACCATGGCTACATAATATAATTTAGAAGTGATATTAAAAGTTTAAGAAATGAATAAACTCTAACTTATACAAAATATTGATTTAATATTTTAAAAGGCAAGAAAATTACAGGTATTTGTGTGCATCTATTTTAATGTAGTGGTAACAAAGAACGGCATTTGTGGTAGATAATTTTATATATCAATTTGACTGGGCCTCAGGGTGTCCAGACTTTTAGTCAAACATTATTCTGGGTATGTCTGTGAGAATGTTTTTTGATAAAATTATCTTTTGAATCCATGGACTGAATAAAGCAGATTGCTCTCCCTAACGTGGATGGCCTTTATCCAATTATTTGGAGGCCTGAATGGGACAGAAACGTTGATCCTCCACCAAGCAAGGGAGGATTCCTCCTGCCTGACTGCCTTGGAGCTGGGACATCAGCTTTATCGTGTCTTCAAATTCAGATTGAAACATCAGCTCTCCCTAGATCTCAAGCCTGTGTCCTTAAAACTGGAACTACACCATTGACTCTCCTGGGTCTCCAGCTTGTGAACTCACCCTGCGTATCTTAGGACTTGTTAGCCTTCATAATCGTGTGAGCTAATGTCTTATAATAAATCATATATGATTAAATATATATATCTGTAATTGGTTCTGTTTCTCTGGAGAACCCTGAGAAATACAGCATTAAAAGAAAAGAAAATTGCGGGACAATTTCCTTTATGAAGCAAAATGCAAAAAACATAAATGAAATAATAAAACACCAGTGATATGGATACATATATGTTTATTTACACATACATATACATACATACACACACACACACACACACACACACACATCATGATCAAGTGGGATTTTTCCTAGGAATGTAAAGAACATCTTTTTATGAATTTTGCCACAGGAATCAATTAAAGGAAAAAAATCATGATTTTAGTACCAGCTAGAATAAAAAGTATTAGATAAACCAAAGATCGTTAATGACAAATACTTTAGTAAAGCAGAATTTTAAGAAAAAAATTAATTTAATAAAAACTAACTATCAAAAATCTGTAGCAAATATCAGTGTGATAAAAGAATTGTAAGATATTATCCAAAAGCAAAAAACAAAACAAAGTTATCCACTATCATGGATTTTAATCAACAGGATATTTACTAGAAGTCCTATGCAAGCCAATAATAGTAGAAAAAGGAGTGAAGCATACAGGAATTGTAAAGGAATCATTTTAAATGTAATAATTTTATGCAATGATTGCCCATGTGGAAAACTCAATAGCATCTACAGGCAAGATAATAAGATGAGTAAGCAAAATTAAAATATAAAAAAATCGGTATAAAAATCCATACATTCATGCTTAGCAAAACTAATTTTGAAATGAAACTTTTTAAAAACTCAGTTCACAGAAACAGTAACCTATATGGTATACAGGAATAAATCTAATGAAATATGTTCAAGATCTTTATAAATAAAATTATTTTTAGAAAATAACATGTGCATAAAAAAGACCTCAGTAAATAAAGTGATAAATTATATTTATATATATAGTAAGACAATATTATATAGATAATAATATGTCAGCTGAAAAAAACACACAACTTAAGAGCTATGAGTTGAGTTTTATTCAGGGTCAGAGGACTATTATCCAAGAGATATCCTCTCAGATAGGTCTGAGCAACTGCTCTGAAGAGGTGGGGGTGGGCAGTATAAAAATAATTTGGGCCAGGGAATACATGCAGTCAAGCATACATATCAATAAAAGGTTAATGTTATTCAGGAGGAAGAGATATCTCCATTAATGATTTTAGTGGGATTTCTTTCCCATGTATGGGAATGTGTAAGAACTTGTGTTCATTGACATTCTTCCTGAGATACCAGCCTAAAGGGCTTTTTTTCCCAAAAGCACAGAGTGCCTTATCATGTTTTTCGTCCTGGATTCCTTTCAGGTTGTACGGGCAGTCAATGACTGCAGTGGCTAAAGACTCAATCCTTGTGAAACTGGATGGTGGAAAAATGTACCTTCAAAGTGAGTCTTTAACTTCTGTTACTGTTAATACAGTTGTAGAATTTGAAATTTTCATCCTAAAATTATTAGAAAAGAAAAAAAAGGAAACTAGGATTTTTTTTTTTTTTTAGAAATGTGTTACATTAATTATCAGTGAAATGGAGCAAAACCCTGTTGCCTCCCGCCTCCCAGTACAAAGGCTACTCCATGTCCCCTGCCTCCTGACTGTAGAAAAGCTAAAATCTCCCAGGCCTCCCTGCATCACAAAAAAGTAGGCTCAAACAGTTAATTATTAGGACAACAGAGTCACAGAATCTTCCAGTGTCTGATGCACATTCCTGAGTTGTTTTACAGATACTATAACTGCCACCAGAGGGAAAAATCTAACTGCATGATGACCAGACTGTAGCCATGACATAAGCTGCTCTGTCTTGAGCAGTACTTATGGCTAGTACCATTCCAAGAACTGGCCCTGAGAATGAGATTAACATTATTGCTCATAATTATCTGTATTTTTGTGGGTATCAAAATAACTGTAACTTGCTCTGCTCATATATGTAAGCAGGCAACTAAAATTGTCAGCAAAGAGATGATGTTACAGACCCATGTCAACACCTTCCACTCTAAGAATATGGCGCCCTATATCAGTACGGAAAGTTACAAAAGACAGACCTTCACCCATAATCCCGTAAAAATGGAATGATGACTGACAGTGGGGATTTGTAAGGAACTTTCTGCAGGAAAGAACTCTTTGAAGGAAAGAGCTCTTTGCAGGAAAGAGCTTTGCAGGAGGCCCCTTGTGGCCTGTCACTTAGCAAATCCATATTTTAACTAACCTCCAGCCCAAGCACACCTTTCCACTCTTTTGAACACACAATACTTTGCCTAACCTGTTGCTTTTTTCCTTAGAAAAAAGAAACAGAAATGAAGAATAAGTGATTAAAAGATGACCAAGTATTTTTCCCCAGCTTCCCCTTCAGTAATCTCACAAAAAAACTGTGTGAACAAGATAGCATTTAAAGAAGGATCACAAGTAGACAAGTCTGCATGCAATGGGAGATGGTGACAAATCTGATCTGCTATCTCAATGATTAACTGAGATTACTTCCCTTTTGTCCCTTTAAAAACCTGCATGGCCAAGCAGAATCTTTGGAGTTGGTCTTGGGACACGAGTCCGCCTTCTCCCCAGATTGCTGGCTTTCTGATTAAAGCAGCTTTTCAGTTCCTACCAGCACTTGCCTTTACAGTATTTACTTTTGAGTGGCAAGCAGCTGGACCTGAGTTCAGTAGTATCAGCACTCCAGAAAGGTCTTTCATGCTGCCCTCATTTCTCAATGTTCCCTTTATTTCTGTGACTCTCCAGTATCTTTATAATATTTTGTTTATTTATGTTTAAATGGTCTGAGTTGCTATCACTGCTATAACCCAGCGAATTTTAGTTAATACATTTGTTTGAGTTCAAACTATTCATTTAAGTCTCTCTGACTCTATTACCTCGCCTATAAAAAGAGGTTTTACTGAATATTTTCCAAGTTTCTCTCAAGCACTCAGAATCTTTTTTTTTCATTATCTGTGTTATATATATGCAAAGGATATTGTATATTCTTTATCTTAAATTGGAAACCACCTCTGTTAGGAGAATTAGAGGATTAAACTACTTACCACACTCATTCCATTAGCATAGATATATTAGTCAGTCTTCTGAATACAACTACTTTGAATTCAAGTTACTTGCCTTTCACAGGAGTGATGTGTATGGTGAGGGCCTTTCTAAGACTATAAAGCAAAATACTTGCTGAAGAATGACAGTGCTTATGGTGATAGTGAAATCACCATAGCAACATAGCCCTGATCTGGCCCTGAAGACTCTTTCAAATAATGCATTGTTCCTGAGATCAGTAGTCAAATTATCTATTTTTAACTAGAGGAGACTGGGAGAAGAAAAAAGAAATTAAATGGATTTTGTTATGCTCTTTTGAAAAAAAAATTATAACACTGATTTGTTGCAGTGGAAATGTAACCTCAAATTTTTAGTTGGACTTCAAAATGAATATCTGGCTTCTTTCTTAAATAAGAAGTGTTTATTTATTTACAAACTAAATCTGACCTTAGTATTAAAATAACCCATGATAAGGTTTTAAAAACTGAAAAATATAAATAAGTACCAAAAGGAAACATAAATGATACATAGTCCTCTCCATGACTCAGATATTTATTTATTGCTTTCATTATTTTTGTTTTTGAGGAAAGGACACAACATTTTGAAAAGTCCAGGTTAAGGTTTGTTGAACAAGAATTCTTTATTTACATCTGGAGGATTTCTGGAATTATTCAACAGTTTTAAAAGTATATCTGATACTTAAGTACTTAAATGTGAATATGTAGTTTTATTTAAATTAGTCTCTGGCAAAGAAGTCTCTATTCCAAAGCTAAATATTCACTTAGAAAAATGTAGTGAAAGCAGTAATAAAGCAGGGCATTAATAAGCTGGCATATCTTCAGTGATAAACAGTAACTAAATATATGCATTTAGTAGAGAGTAATATCTTTATTATTTGCTTATTAAACTATCCAATGTAAATTTCTTTTTATTTTTAATTTAACTTATAAAGAAGTCTATGTTGATTCCTAGGACTCTGTAAAATTTTATAAAATTTCTGCTTTAATGACTTATTAGCTATTTAGATATTTTAAGCTTCTATTTCTCTTGCTACTAGCACCAATTAAATTGTGAATGTAATTTACACTTCCTGATCAGCAATCGCATATAGATACTACTTACTGAATGCACTGCCTGGAAATTAATGCCCCCAAAGGGCTTTCTTTTGTCAAAAGCATTGCTGAATCATTGTGTAAACACTTTGAGAATGTCTAACAAACATCATCAAAGTGGAATGTTGACTGATGCTTCTGGTTTTATGTTCTGTTTCCAAAAGATTAGGGAGAAAAAACATAAAGCATTGCATTATAATTTAGTGTGTCTTTTCAAAAGTTATGACTGCTGAGTATTTCAAATCAAGTTATGATGCAAAGATTTTTAAGTTATCTGGCTTTTGATGATCAAGAAGGAGACCATTATAGCTCTACAAACTGACACAGCAAATCTGATCATCAAGCACCCTGAAAGAAATACAATTACATTGTGCTGTAATGATTCTCAACTTCATAAATAACATCCCAAAATCCATGAATGAAATAAATGCCTTAAAGACTTTAGAACCTAGGTTTCTTTAACCTATGCAAATGCTATTTCCAAGATGTCTTTGAATTGAATACTTTATTATTGACTGATGATAAATTATTTTTAAATAAGCAAATGTAGGACTGTGAGAATCATCGGTAACTCAGAATTTTAAGTATTCCTCTCTTTTCAATAACATTTTGATGCTATTTGACCCAAAAATTTATCTAGGTGTTCCACTTTTTGTGAATGTAGAGTTTTCTATTTTAACATTGAGCAAAACTCCTAAAGTTCTATTATAAACAGTGATTTCTGTTCAGGGAGCATGTATAGTTGACACTTGAATAACAGGGGTTTGAATTGTGTGGGTCCACTTATGGGCATATTTTTTCTTAAATAAATACAATCTGCCCTCTCTATCCACAGTTCCACATCTGCCTTTGAATTCCCTGGAATTCTTGGATATGGAGAGTGCACTCTGGGACTTGAGCTTCTATGGATTTTTATATATAGTCTGTCCTGAAACCAATCCCTTGTGGATATCAATAGATGATAGTATTTGAAATGGAGGCTAGATGGCAGGAGGGAGCCATTTAATCATTTATCTATTCATTCAAAAATATTAATAGAATTCTTCTGTGTGCTAAAACACTTTGATAGGCATAGGGGTTCTTTGGAGAGATGAAAAAGAGAAAGAAACAGGAACTTCTCCTTTGAAGTAGAAGATATATTGGATATATCTAAATAAGTTTCTCAGTATCATTTACAAAGAGCTAGCTACCATCATTGAAAAGCAAAATCTGAAAGTTTTGAATAATGCAGATCTTTACTATGGTTTTCATTAAAAGACAGAGCAGAGTTTACATGGCTCATTACATATCAAATATTCCTTAAAATCTTTCTTTTTAATCTTTCTCTATTTTCGGTATTTCCAATTTATAGCAACTACTAAAATTGCTATTTCTCACTTATACCAGTAGAATTCACTCACTGCCATACTGCTACAGATCCAAGACTTCAATGGTCTCTTGGTATATATGTTTATATCTGAAACCTGACAAATGCTACCTGTTGTATACAGCTCTCTGGGAAATATGGATTTCCTTCCACTCTACTGGTTTTCTTCAGAGAATAAGATACCTCTACCTTCATAATCTCTCCATTACCCACAAGGTCTTGAAAATAAAATTATCCATATAATAAAAAATTACTTGGTGACATCTGATGGAAGTTAGTGTATAGAATGCTGATATACTCTATTCAGCAAACATGAGCTCCTGTGGTCTCCTCTATATGTGGCTGGCCTCTGCTCCTTTATTGGCATTAATAAAGAGTCAGCACCACAATTCTATGTGCTGTTAGGTGAAGAAGAAACCAGTTCTGATGCACTGTACCTACTCTGCCTTCCATATTCCCATAAACAAGAGGAAAGGAAGAGTCCCAGGATTCCATAGACTTTGAGTAAGACTGCCATACCTGGCTCCATTCCTACAGCAGCAGAGGTGAAGAGCGGCAACAGAAGTCTGCTTTTACCTGGTGACCTCTTTCCTTCCCTCCCTCATAACAACCACTGCTACAGTCTCACATCCACAACTTGTTCTGGGTTCATGGGAACTGTCATTATGCCCATTAGTCACTGGCCCCAAACACACTTAGCGCATACAGCCCTGACCCTCAATCTTCCCTTTCCTAAACTTCTTCCCCTTATCACTCTTCCTTCTGTAACTCCACAATCCCTCAGTACTAAAATTATACCATACTCAACTTCTCTGAGATAATCTTCACTCTCCTTTTGGCTTTTAACCCAAACTGGCTGTCTTGTGAACCCCAGGGATGATCTCAAGGTAAATTATCTTAAAATAATGGTCATCCTTATACCATATTACTGTGTCCAAATCATTCTTTCTCCCTCCTCCCCCAAATTCCAATTTCAAATTACACGTCAAAATGCTTACCTCAGTGAAAATATATAGTGATATCAAATACCTACATAGGCGACTCTGTCAATATTCTGGCATTTTCCCAAGAATATTTAATACTTACAAAAACCCTGTGAGGTAAATATTATCAATACCCTATTACAGCAAAACTCCCTGAAAGCACTATCTATTCTGAGCTTCCAATTACTCTCCTTCACTTCTTTATTAAATCAATCCGAAGATTGATTTTCCTCTTCCCCACAACACGACAAATATTTATCTCCAACTAGACCCTTCACTCTTGAATTTCATAAATATTTAATAAACACCTGATGATATAGCATTCTTATGGACAGCTCAAATTCACCATAATTAAAATTCTTATTCTATCCTTCTGTTCATGTGACTGTCACATCTCAATAAATTGCAAATTTATACTTTCAGTTGCTCAGGGCAAAAATTCAAATGCTATTTTTGACCCTTTTCTTTCTCTCACAGCCTTTACCCAAGCCATCAGCCTATCTTTTTGGTATTGTCTTCCAAACACATGCAGATCATGGCCAGTTCTTATCACCTCCAACACTACCACACTAGTCTATATAAGGCCACCATAAAGTTATTGTCCCAACTGATACACTTTCAGGAGTAAGACACGAGGAATAAGACACCAGAAGTGAACTGGGATTCTTCTACCAAAGAAGATCACTTTGATCAAAGACTGTCACTCTATGTCAAAGCCACCAACACATTTTATCCTATGTATTTGCAATAGCCTCCTAACTTATTTTTCTGCTATCCTTACATTTTAGTACCAGCATACATAAAATGTAAGCCAGGTCACATCTCTCCTCTGCTCAATACCATCCAATTGTTTCCCATCTCCATCAGAATTAAATTAAAAATTTTCACAATTGCCTAAAGACCCAGATGATCTAGCTACCACCACCCTCCCACTACCACTTGGGCTGCATTTTCTTTGCTTGTTTTTATATTGTTGTAGCTATAC
This sequence comes from Balaenoptera borealis, assembly GCF_965194805.1. Taxonomy (NCBI): domain Eukaryota; kingdom Metazoa; phylum Chordata; class Mammalia; order Artiodactyla; family Balaenopteridae; genus Balaenoptera; species Balaenoptera borealis. The sequence continues at coordinate 44,963,571 of NC_138862.1, forward strand.
TTTCACCTAACAAATGATAGAACATGTTGGTCATTGTACTTGCTGTACTCTCTGCTTGAAATGCTTTCTTTAGATATTCCCTGGCTTCCTCCATCACTTTCATACATTCACTGCACAAATGTTACCTCAACACACACTATCCACACCACACCTGTCAGAATGGCTATGATCAAAAGGACAACAAATAACAAATGTTGACAAGAATGTGGAGGAAAGGGAATTCTTGTGTACTGTTGGTGGAAAGGCAAATTGGTGCATCCACTGTGGAGAACAGTATGGAGAGTTCTCAAAAAATTAAAAATAGAATGACCATACAATCCAGCAATTCCACTTCTGGGTATTTACCTAAAGAAATGAAAACACTCATTCAAAAAGATTCATACATCCCTAAGTTTACTGCAGAATTATTTACAATAACCAGTATATGAAAGCAACATAAATGTCCATCAATAAATGGATAAAGACGGAGTAATGTGTGTATATATATATAAAATGGATTACTACTTAGCCATAAAAATAATGAAATCTTGCCATTTCAGGGATAGACCTGGAGGGCATTATGCTAAGTGAAATAAGTCAGACAGAGAAAGACAAATATCATATGATCTCATATGTGGAATCTAAAAGAAAGCAAAACAAGTGAACAAATAAAACAAAGCAGAAACAGACTTACAGATACAGAGAACAAACTGGTAGTTGCCAGAGGGGATGGGCTGGTGGACTGGGCAAAATAGGTGAAGGGGATTAACAGATACAAACTCAGTTATAAAATAAATAAGTCACAAGGACAAGATATACAGCATAAAGAGTATAGTCAATAATACTGTAATAAATTTGTAGAGTGACAAATGGTTACTGGATTTTTCATGGTGATCATTTTGTAATGTATTTGATTGTTGAATCAGTATGTTGTACACCTGAAACTAATGAATATTCTATGTCGACTATACCTCAATAAAAATAAATAAATGACCTGAAATATTTTTACTGGAAAAAATAATTAAAATAGCAACCCAGAACTCACTACCTCTGTTCTCTGATTTATGTTCTCCATAACACTTAGCACCATGAGATATATTATATTATACTTAATGATTTATTGTCTGTAACCCCCACCAGTATATTAATTCTATGAGAGTGGGCATTACTGTCTTTTATTTAAATGATATATTTCCAAAACATAGAAGAGTGTGTGGTGAATATTAGGACTCGATAAATATTTATTTATTTAAATAATTTAATAAACAAATGAGTCTCAATAGAAATTTGATCTAAGAAAAATGGAAGAGATTTCTACAAATATTTCCACATTCAATGTGATTATTATTCATGAAGTCAGATATATCCCTTATAAATGCCCAGGGTCTAGTAGGCAAATTCTTCTCAAGATAGCATATAGCCAATAAAAGTCACAGGTGACATTTTTGTTTTCATTTGGAAAAGGTTAAACCATTACAATAGTCTAGATAAATCTCTATCCAAAAGGATTACAAATTATTTATGTAGACACTTCTGTTCTCAAGAAGGTAGAGCATAACTTCTCACTCCTTATGTGGGCAGTGCATGGTAACATCTTTCCAAAGAATACAGTATGGAAAGGGGGCTGGGGTGGGAAGCAACTTCACAGTTCAGAAACTTGATACACACTACCTGAGCCAGGTGTCAAGAATAACATCAACAATATCAGAAAATGTAATAGAATGCATTCTTGATATAATATGATGAAAATGTCACTTGATGCCTGTGGTCTTCCTTTCAAAAACCCATTACTCTAGTCTAATCATGACAAAAACTTCAGACAAATGCCAATTGAGGGACATTCTACAAAATACCTGACCAGTACACCTCAAAATTGCCAAAGTCAACAAAAACCAGAAAAGTTTGAGAAACTGTCACAATCAAGAAAAACCCAAGGAGACATGAAGACTAAATGTAATGTGGGATCCTGAATGGAGTCCTGGAACAGAAAAACAAGATATTAGGTAAAACTAAGGAAACCTGAGAAAAGGATAACCTTTGGTCTATTATTAAATATTATTAAACAATAGTGTATCAATATTAGTACATTGATTATGACAAATGTACCAGACTAACAAAAGATATTAATAATATAAAAAATTGAGTGTGGGGTACATGGGAGCTCTCTATACTATTTTTGCAACTTTTCCACAAATCTAAAGTTATTCAAAAAAGTTTGTTCAAATTTTATAATAAATTATAATTTTACTTTATAATATTTCCATTCTTTTAAAAATTATCAACTCCAACTTGATACTGCATCCAAAATTCACACAACTTTGATTTTTAGAGTAGTGCTTTCCAATAGGACTTTCTGAGATGTTGAAAATCTTCTAACTCTGCACTATCCAATATGGTAGCCAGTAGCCAGACGTGAATATTAAGCATTTGAAGGATGGCTAATATGACCGAAAATTTTAATTTTTAATTGCTTCATTTATATTAATATGAAAGTAAATTGTCACATACAGCTATTACATTTGGAATGGTGCAGATATAATCAATTATACTTTGGTCACAGAAGTTTTAAGTCATAATAGTATGACTTATTAGTTCTAGCGTGACTTTTGCTGTTGTTTTGATTCTTCTACAACTTACAGCAATAAGGGGTTATTTCCCTTAAAAAATATAAACAAATCGCAGATGGGCACTTACCTTAAATCATTAGCTCTTATGCAAAAATAGCCTAAAAGAAAATGGTATCACTTATTTCTGAATTGCTATAAAAGTGATGATTAAAGCTGTGAAAATGATTCTGTATTCTACAGTGTTACATACACAATCAATATAAAGTTGACAACAGAAAAGAAAAATCAGATAAATATCAAATTGTGCTTTCAGTTATCAAGGGGAAAAAACAAGGATCAAACTTATTAATATATGTATGGAGGTTATTTAATATCTCCAGCTCTTGATAAGTACATCACACAGTTCAAAAATATGGGAATAAATACAGTGATTGGCTTGCTGAAAAGAGTTTCAAATTTTAAGAAAGGCCAGAAGTTAGAGAGCCCATATATTTATTAGGGAGTAGAGAGAAGCAGAAACAAAAAAAGACAAATTTCTAAACTGTGTAACCCTGGAATACATTCTAAAATATATAAATACAACAAGAGCAAAATACCAGGACTACAATTAAAATTACCTCACAACCGGAACACAGGCAGTGCTTCCAATAGCCATGATTTTTATTGCAATACTAATTTAGGGTGATTTGTTAAAAAGTTAGCAGCATTTCCCTAGATATAACAAATTTTAGAAGAGTTATTCTTCTTTTTATCTCCTTTCCAATGCATACTTAAATTTTTAGTAGCCCATACTGGAAAACAGATAAAATCCAATGGTGCATTCTATGGTTATATCTACATTGAGCAAATGTTACTATCATAGTCAAACAAAAGTCAAGTCATCACTTCTTTTTCTATGGAATTTAAATAAACGGGCCCTGAAGAATAGTTCCTGAGTGAATTTTATTAAAGATCAGTTTTCTAATCTTTTTTTTTTTTTTTATTGCAAGATCTCTCTAGTGTTTGCTCTTCTGACATCTTTTCCTGGCTGAAATTTTGAAGAAAAACCTAATATATTCTCAGTTCAGAATATCATAACTTTCTAACCCTCTCCTGTGGTTAAAACATATTATTCACTTAAGGTCAGCATTATGAACATAATCAAAAATATGAGACCTGGGAATGACAATGTGAACCAACTATAAAAATACATCAAAAGCAAGAATAGGCATATTCATCTCCTAGGAAAGTCAGTTTTTATTAAAGATTATCTGCAGAGATACTGGTATATTTTTTCTTCCTTTAAGAAATCACTATTTTTTCATTATTACTTTTATTCATTATTTGTAGATGTCCTACCAATTAGAAGAAGCAATGGTTCGGTGTTTTTGCCTTGGAATAAACCTAATTTCAATGAATTAATGTTTTTGTCATTAGTTTCAATCAAATGTTTAAATATTTAATATTTAAAATTAAAATATTTAAATAAGAATCATTCTTACTCTAAAGTTACAATGATTCTCTTAGAACTTGCCAGGTATTTTATAATACTTAAAGCATAAGCACAATTTAAGAACACATCTTGCATGTTATTATTGATAACTTTTCAATCAGAATTCAGCATAAATCGATCTCAATATCTCAATGTATAATGATTAATTCAAAAAAGGTTAAACTTTATGTATACAATATATTTTCTTCTAATTCAAATTATAGCATTCCATGATGACAGAGTAAAAATGAGGCTAAATACAGTAATTATGTTTTCTTTGCTACTTATTTGAATTGACACTTAATGTGACTAATCATAAAAGTAAAACATCAATAATACCAACATTAAAATTAAAGGAAATAAGCAACATGCACATTATTCTATTCAAAGATAAAAACTGAATTTATTACACTCTTAATATTAATCTTGCCATCACTTATGAACTCAAAATAATGCTGTTCTATGGCAAAGAAATTGACTCAAAAACTGGTCAAATTACATTTGCTTCATAGATTCCAACTTTCATCCCTGCAAATGAGGATCACTTAAAGAAGTTTTCTGGAATTACCTCTACAGATTTCCAGGGGCATTGAATTCTGGAGATAATAAAAGTATTTAAAAACAAGCATAGGTACTGACCAAACAAAAGTGAGGCAAGCCATAGAGATAATGCAAGGTCATAGAGGGGCCTGGCATTAATTCTTTCATTACTGGATAAAAGAACAGTTTTATGGAGGGGCCACATATCTTGGAGTCAATACTGAAATACTTCAATATTTTAACAATCTATTGGTCCTTTTTACTGGAAACTTCTTTTTTCTGTTTACTATGCTGTATTTCCTTCCAATAATTCAAGTTTTTTGTTTTGGGGTTTTTTGTTTGTTTGTTTTATTTTTTTTTCTGCCTCTGTAATCCCTCCTAATCCTACAAATGTCCTACGAGACTGCCCTTTTGGAAAACTTACTGTTCCAGTTACCTATTGCTGGGTAAAAAAAATACTTCACAAGTCAATGGCTTAAAACAAAATGCATTTTATTATATTTCATGATATTTTCAGCCAGAAATTCAAGTAGAATTTGGCTGGATTATTCAGGTGCTTCACATGGTATTGACTAGAGTCACCTGGTGTATTCAGGTGAGCTGGTGGGATGGTTGGAAGACTGGGCTCAGCTGGACCCCAGTCCCTCCATACATAGTCTCTGGTTCTTCCCACGTTATCTCTTCATTTAGGTAGCAGGACTTCTTAGGTGGTGGCTCAGGGCTCCAAAAGGAAAGGTTAAGAAACAGGAAGTGGAAGATGTAAGTCTCTTAAGGCTTAGAACCAGAAAGTGGCAAAGCATCATTTCTACCATATTCAAAGCAGTATCAAATCCTGATTAAAAGACAGGGACCATTCATCCCACATCTTCACTGGAGTAGTGTTAATAAACAAAATGTAGCTATCTTTAATCTGCCACACATGAACTGTTCCTGACTGAATAACCCCACAGTCATTACATAGGTAATACTCAGCATTTGCAAAATCAGACAAAATTTGGAGCATCATTAATCAAGAGACCCAGACCTGGCCAAGTGGGTGAATATTAGATAAATTCAGGCAGTGATGCCCAACTCTTTCATAAATTCTTCACCTCCACTTCCACCCCTAAGTGAGAAATTATTGGATCTTTTAAGACACCATTAGTAGGTCATGACCTATTAATAGGTCATTAATAGGTTTTTTAAGGCACCATTAATAGGTCTTGTTTTATATATAAGCCAAGAGGAATCTAGGGAGATCATGTTGAGCCATGAAAAACTGTAATAGATTTTATAGCAGTGGGTTGTTGGACTATCTTAAACAGTATGTCTCCATCATGGGTACTTTCTCAATCCTCTTTGTCCATATCTTTATAAGCCATGTAGAAAGAGACTTCCAGAACTGAGATACCTCTCTCTGGAAGCAAGCTCACAACACATCTGTGATGGCAACAGTCTAACCCACAGATCTGGGACCTGTTCCTTTATCATTAGGTGAGCTCTCAAAAATAACCAACAACTGAAAAGAGTAAGTCACTATCCCTGAATATCCAGAAGTGGGACCCACTTCTTTGCACTTTGAAAATATAAGTAAATATCAGTCCCACAGTGGGAGAAGGGGACAGATTTCTCCTCCTCTGAGTGTCCAATATTTTGCCCCCTACCCCAAAACATTTGACTGAATGACTCTATCTAAGTGCAGCTGAGGGAGAAGTTCTCCTATCCACCTGATCATTTCTGCTGACTGTTCTTTTGGCATCTCCGTTTCCCGAAAATTAGGTTGTTGTTCTTTTCCTTCAGCAAATTTTCTCAAACAAGATAAGCAACATCCAGGAAACTTTGCCATGTTCTTTCGTCTACCTATCCTTTCCCTTTCTCCTTCTTTCATTCCTACTAGTCATTCTCCAGCAGTTCATCCGGGCAACCTACTATAATATATTTCATCCATGGGACTTCTATATGTAACCATAGCTCTTGTGCCAACAGCTGTCTCAGTGATTTAACACAACAACGGTTTATTTCTCACTCACAATATCTATCCCAATCTGTCACCCAGGGAACCAAGCTAACAGAAGCTCCACAAATGAATACCTCCAGAAATGTGTGTATTCCTTGGTTGCTACAGTAGAGAAAGAGTAGTTCTGGAGATATCACATTTCTCTCCTATGCTCTGGGCCAGAGGTGATAAGTTTCACTTATGTTCACAGTCCATAATCTAGAACTGGTTCCATGTCCCTTCCTTTTGCAGTGACTGGGAATGCAGTTTCTTTGAGCCAAGAAGAAAAGGAAAACTGAATACAAGTGAGCACTCACAATATCAACCATCAGTGGTATGATAAACAATTTCTTTTTTCTTAACAGCAAATTTCAAGCTAAAGTCAAAAGTTGAAGTACTTTATGAATATTCAGATTTGTATGGTCTCCTTGACTATAATTGCAGGCCAGGGAAATGAAAACACAAATGAAAGATGGAAAAAAAAATTTTTTTTAAGTATGGTAATCATATAACATTGACTTCCTTACTTAATTTAGAGCATTGCTCAAATGTCACCTCCTCAGAAGATAAACCTTCTATGACAAACCTTTTGAAAGTTGCAATTGTATCTCACTTTTTCTTGCCTTCTTTATACAATTTCAGTATTTTGTGAAGTGTGATCATATTATATATTAATAGCACTTTGCAAAGGGATTTTTTTTTATACCTGCTTATCATTTGTCTCTCCATCTAGAATGTAAACTCATTGAGGGCAGACACTTCTCTCTGATTCTCAATCACTTAGAACAATATTTGACCAGTAGGCACCTAATATATATTCACTGAATGAATAAATGAAAAACAAAAAAATCCAAAGGATTCAATGTACTACAACATGGCTTCCAGGTCAGCAATTCATTCAAACTGTGTTCTCAAAAATAAACGAGAACATTTTCAAATTCAATGTCATTAGTGGTCAAATTCTTCATAGTATTATAAAATACTACATAAAAATAATAACTAGATTCAGTTAGTCTCTCAGGGAAGTCTCTATATACATAGTTAAGCTCTCTGCTTCTTTTGTCAGCAGAATAGATTCACATCCCCACTCCACCATTTACCAACTGCATAGCTGTGAGAATATCATTTAAACTTTCACAGCTTCAGTTGTATCAACTGTAAAATGATGATGCTCATGACATCTGTATAATAATGCTGTTATGCAGATAAAATTATATGACATATGTGGTACAGTATCATGAGCAATAAAGGTTCATAAGGAGTATTAACAACTCTTATTTTAAAAGATATTGAATTTTAACTATGAAAAATAAAGTGTTTCCTTCATTAACTCTGAGTAACTCATAAATTATATAATGTATAATATTTATACTTTTTTAAAAGTTTTGCTTTTTTATGATTAGGGCAGTTATATAATGTATCATCTATAATAAGTATATAATTTATTCAAATTAGGACCTCCTAAGAGTAAAGGGAGGATTTATTAATGATTATACAGCACTATCATGGTAAAATTCTGCACTTTCCAAAGTAAAGCAAGCTGTATGATCACTCTACTTATAATAAAATTGATTTTCAACCATGAATTTTTCACAACTAAATTAAATCAAGTAATCACATAGAAATTGATACCCCTGAAATAGATGAACATACACCAATGGTGCTATATCTAAATCTGCCACTAAATTGAATTCAATGAAGAGGTAACAATTTATATTTTTTTACATTCAAAAAATATAATTCTGTCTGCATAATTTCAATTCTGCTAAAATTATAGGATTCTTTAACTCAGTGAGAACAATTTTCACAAATTCATGTTATATTCTTTGTACTTTAAGAGCCATTCTATTATCTCAAACTCATTCCTTCTTTAGTGTTAATTTAGAAGCAATATCAGATGCAACAGAGGGTGAATTGAAAACTTCTTAAAAAAAAAAAGTTACCATCCAATTGAAATGGAACAACTCAAAATCTTTTTCAATAGAACTAACCATTGAGGATATGCTTTTTTTATGTTCTTCTGACTCTTGAAACTTGAAATGCTAAATAAAACTGATCTTTCAAGCTGATGGATTTTTAAGGGAATTTTGGACAGTAAATTACTTTTCTATAGATTCCACTTCCCCAGAATAGAGGAAACACATCATTTATTTTTGAAAAAAAATCTAAGTGAAATAAAATGGAATAACATATCTTGCTCCTTAAACAATGTAAATGAAGATTTGGGAATCTTGGCAGGCACAAATCAATGAAGACAATTTAACTGGATTAGCTATGCAAAAATATAACTTTGGTCCTAGGTAATGCTTGACTATTACAATGATCAAGTTAATTAGACTAACATAACATATTGTTGCTTTTTCCTTTCTTTATAATTAGCAAAGCACTGTCCTCTGGATAATTTTTTTAAATTATGCTAATATTCACAAGTGCTAAAATAATCAGAAAAATTGAAACAGGAAATTTATTCAACAAATATATATTTACAATCTTCTAAAACTAAACTGCAATATGATGTATGCCTCTCTCCCACATTGAAACAAACGAAGACTCTATAACAAATATATGATAAATGGAATTACCTGTCTATAAAGGAATGGCTCAGAATAAACTCACACTACAACGTATATATTTTAAAATATATAATGAAAAGGCAATTGTGTTTTCTCTGGCTATTGGAAAGCAGTAATACTAAAATGTACTAAATAGATATTAATCTCTAAGCATGTTAACCATAATAATTTATTATGTGAACTGAGAATGAAAGGAGTGGAAGGAAAGGGATGGGCAGAGTGAGCCTCTTTAGAGGAGAGGCTATCAGTGTGAAAGTACCTGGATGTGAGAGTAAAACCTCTTTATGCCCTTTTAGTGATTAAGGAGTAGAACTGAAGAGGATAAGGAGGCCTCCGTGGATTCCTCAAACAATGTTGGGCCATACATGATAACTTGAGATGAAAATTAATCTCTATTTTGCAAAGCTTTTATTACTCTGTGATAGTCAGCTGACAGTCTTGGTTGCTCTTTGTAATGGAATGTTCTGTCTTGTCATTCACTGTTAGAGGAAGGGAATGATCATGTTAACCATAGCTAGGGTCCCATTTGAAATCTTCACACCTAATGAGAGAATTTAAAAATTAAGGAGGTAGAAGAAACAAAAATTTCAGAATGAAAATTTTGATGTGGCAGGGACTGGGCACATGCTCATCAAATTCATTTTCTGTTCTTTGTGGACACAGATTATATTTACCACCTTCTTTTGAAATTAAATGTGTCTTAACGCTAAGTTCTAGTCAATGGAGTATGAGTGGAAGTGGTATTTAGGTCAGACCACGTAAACCTCTCACACACAATCTCATCCTCTTTACTTTTCCAACAGCTTTATACAGATGAGCAGAGTAATATTGGATCCATGTGCTGAAAATGGTAGAGCCACAAGATGGGAATGGCTGAGTCCCTGTTTCATGACTTGGAAGAAAGGCACACACCAAAGAAGAACTCTCAATAGGGGCTTTACAAGAATGACTACTTCTATCATATTTAAGCTATTGTGTATATTCAGGTGTGTTTACTAGTGCAGCAATGGTCACCCGCCTAATACAAAAGTTGTTTGTGGAAGTGGGTGCTTCATTTGATTTTACTTAGCCCTCTTTTTCTTTGAAAATAAGCTATTGGATCTGACCATCAGGTAGTCACAGGTGAACTTCAAGAAAGCAGTTTTAGTAAAAAGGTAAGGATGAATCATAAAAGAGAGTCCAGGAATTCAAGATTAGTGTTGGGTACAAGGAGGCTTTAAAAAAAAAAATTCTGTAGTCTAGAAATATAACTAAGAATTTAACCAGACAGAAAGGCAAGAATAATGAAAAACATTGCCTTATCTTTATTTTTAGAATGAGGGTGGCTTGAAAGCATTCATAGATCATGGAAATAGACAAATATAGCGGAAAAAGTAGTAGTATATGAAAAGGAAGGATAAAATTGATGAAACAATGAGTTGCATAATGCAGATTGGTAGATGTGAAATAATGTGAGAAATATTAGATGTGGAAAAGACAAACAAAGGAAGTAGGAAGTAAAGATGAGCAGAAATACATGCACATATATACATACAAATATTTATACACATATACACACATACATATAACGTAGGAAGTGAAGATATGGCTGAGAGTTAGACTCTTGGAGATACAGGAGGTTTGAGGAATGAGCAATAGAGAGTATAAAAAGAGCAGAATAGGAGAAGCTCAACATATTTGATGGCCTAAACAAAATTGCAAGCATAACTTCACAGTGGACATTTTCAAGTAAAAGAAAAATGTAGCTAATAACTTATTATGGTTTTGGTTTTAAAAGAAATTTATATGCTAGAGTACATTATTAATCTTCTGCCAAGTACCATATAAATGTATCATCAGAGGAGCAAAATAACAGTCAAAAATGGCAGATTAAATTAGTATAGATTTTATGTCAAATATATTTGACTATATTCTAATTCTTTGGAAATTCATAATGTATGTATGGATTATACTGTAACTCTCAGTAACCAAACTAATTCCAATTTACCATTCCATGTGAACAAGAGTTTACTGTGTATTAAAATGCATAACTAATATGATTCAATGGTCTATGAAAGTGTCAATTATTTTCAGAATGTGCTTGAGGAATCTAAAATTGCCTCAAGGATTTTATAATGGTAGACATACCCTAGGAAATGTACCCATAAATCCCTAGTTTAAAATTGTTCATGTTTTTAAGATTCAGACTGATTCACCTAGAGAGTAAAAATGAGTGGATAGTTTTCAAGAATTAGACCAAATATCTTAATCCTTGCAATATACCCTGAAAGCAAACATTTTCATCATAATGCTCATAAACTCACAACATAATACTGTTATTTCCTGTCTATCATTTCCTTTCTCACATTGTTTTGGAAATAGAATTTTTCTCATATATAACCTCTATTATCATGGCATTATTTTGAGAGGCATTTTATATATATACATGCCCTTAGTAAAGTATTTTTCAATTATCCAATAAATCATTTTTAGAATGTTTTACTGACTTTCTATACCTCTCAAAATAATCTAGAAAATCAGTTACCTCATTATCGTGTACAACATGTATATGGAACAACATATAGAATTTGTCAAATAGATTACTTTTTATCACACATATTCTTAATCTAAAACTAAGCAATTGTGATTCCTTTCCAGTTAGTTTTGTTTAACTCCCAGAGACATTGCAAATTTCCCCTTGGTTATCTCTGAGGCATATAACCTATTATTCTAAAAATGAAGTCATAAAGATACTGCATTAAAATCCCAGTTCATAAATATGTGTCCTTATCAATATATCATTGGGTATTGGGATATTTCTCTGGCTGTGGCTAATTATTGGAAAATGTGTTAAAGGGGAACACATCTGGATAGTATATATGAATCTGAGCAGCAGTACCTCAGAAACAGAATGTGTTCCCCTAGAGAAATATGTCAGGAACATGCTTCCACCAAACTGTTCTCTTTGATTATATGGAGCAAAGTTATCCCCACTAAAATACTGGCTTTCTTTAATCTAAACAATCAGAATTGTCTGCTTTTCCCTCAGATGAATGGCACAGAGGCTTGAAAAGAAAATGTTATTAGAAGGTGACTCAAGAAAACACTTCAGTGGTTGTCCTTAGCAAACATTCCAAGCAAAGTCCCATAACACTTATTAATTACAGTAAAACTTTTTGTCCTCTTTTTATCTTAAACAATGAAGATACTATCGGGATATAGCCTAAAGTTTGAACAGGAAAACCTCCTGAGCCATTTTAGCAGGGGGCAGGAAACTAGGAATTTTCAGTGGTGTAACACAGAACTCTGCCTCAGTGTGGCTACAACATTCTCCTATTTAGCATAGACAAGGCAGATGGGAAAACTTTCTTACAGAATTTTATATCATTGTGTGCACATTTTATATCCATTTTAAAAATCATGTAAATTTAACCTGGAAAGCAATATGTATTATCATAATATAGGCAAAATATTACATTATAAACAGTTATTAGGTACTAGAATCAGCATATATAAATTCTTTTTCTGGTTTTTGATAATAATGAAACTTACCTTCAGTTTCCCTATTAGTAAATTGCAATAGCATACCAAATAAAATATAAATGAATGGTTAATTTGATACAGTATGCTACAACAGGGTTTATATATTAGCCAGTTTACATATTCCAGTTTCATTTGATGGAAATTAAATACAAAACATTTACAACGATGTGCAAATGTATTTATTTGAATGACCAGAACCCATAAGAAGGTAAGGACTTCTCCTGTACTATAACTTAATTTCCTGTAACAGTAATTTGTTCTTTTACAGGAGCTAAGCAGATGGCCAATTTTGACCACTGTGGACAATTTTTCAAACCTGACACACAACTTTCTGCCTCTATTCTTTTATTTTAAGTTGTTCCAGAATATCTTCTGTTCAAAATCCATATCAAGCTTAATTCAAATGTGGCCTCTTGCCTGAAGTCATGACTGATCTACTCCCAAAATGAATTACTTTTCCAGGTTGTATTGCCTTTTAAATGTTTTTCTATAAAAATTTTGTCTTATGTAAGAAGTTCTATCATACCACAGAGGTAAGAATCTATTCTTCAATCTTTAAAATTATACAAGAAAATATGAGTCCTAAATTTAGTTGAAATTTTTCCTCAATACTTGAGATTTTTTTAATCTAACATTTAATACTTGTTGAAGTTGAGATTTCATTTTGATTCTTTTCTAAATAAGTTATGAATTGTCCTAATTTTAGTAACTAAATATTCCATTATATCCCTCCATTTGAAAGCCACCTTGACTGTATACTAACGTTCATCTACTCGTGTTTATTTCGTGATTTTCCGTAATGCTGCAATTTTTGATTTGTCCTTCAGTTCTGTTATTATAGTATTTTCATTACAATACTTTAAAAAAAGTTTTGATAGCTCGGAGGACAAATTCAAATCCTTCCTCTTCCTAGGCCTGCATTTTCTTCTCTCTAAAATTTGTCTGGCCTGTACTTACACAATCACACTTCTATCTGCAAATGTAAGAAGTATTCAAAACTCCATTCAATTTCCAAAGAAAGAAACTTGCAATTTTGATTAGGAGAGTAATAACTTTATAGACTAACATGGAATATAATTGATATCTTTAAAATATAGAGTTTTGTATCTATTAAACTGGTTTATATTTCTATTCATTTAGGACTACTTTTATTCCCTTCAATAGTGTTTTGTAATTTTTCCAAAAAAGGGCCTATGCATTTCTTATTAGCTATGTTACTAGACAGTCTATAAATTTTTTCTCAATTGTTTTGGGATCTCTTCTATTACATTTTTTAATTGGTTACTCTTGTATAGGCAAATTATTGATTTTCTTATTTTGATCTAGCTTCTGGCCACGTTGCTGAACTATCTTTTTTTTTTAAGATTTATTTATTATTTATTTATTTATTTGTTTTCTTTTTGGCTTCATCAGGTCTTAGTTGTAGCATGCGGGACCTTTGTTGAGGCATGTGGGATCTTTCACTGCAGCGAGCGGGCTTCTCTCTAGTTGTGGCATGTGGGTTTTTTTCTCTTCTCTAGTTGTGGCGCACAGGATGCAGGGCACGTGGGCTCTGTAGTTGGCGGCACACAGGCTCTCTAGTTGAGGCGCGCAAGCTCAGTAGGTGTGGCACGCAGGCTTAGCTGACCCGCAGCATGTGTGATCTTAGTTCCCCAACCAGGGATTGAACCCGCGTCCCCTGCATTGGGAGGCAGATTCTTTACCACTGGACCACCAGGGAAAGTCCCTGAACTATCTTAAATCACATTTTTCTGTTAGTTGATTGTATTGAGTTTTCTACGGAAACAAGCATATCATCTGAAAATAATGAGAATTTAACTTTCCCTTTCCAATATTCATACTTCACATTTTTTTCTTTCCTTAACATATCTGTTAGGACCGCCACTATCACCTTGAATATTAGTAAAACAAGTGGCATCTTTTTCTTATTTGTGACTTTAATTAGAATGAATCTACTATTTGATAAATATAATGTTTAGTGTAAATTTCTCCTATAAAAATTTTCTCAAAATTTTGAAAGTTTGTTTGTAACCCCTGTTTCTTTCTTCCCTTTTTTTTTCCATTCTGTGAAGTGAAACAGTATGTCATTGTGGTTTAATTTGCATTTTCTTGATGAGTAATGATATTGAACGCCTTTTCATGTGCTTTTGGCCATTATTATATATTCTTTTTTTGAGATATAATTGACATGTAACATTATATTAGTTTCAGGTTATAACATAATGCTTCAATACATGTATACATGTACAACGATCACCACAATAAGTCTAGTTAACATCCATCACCACATACAGTTTCATTTATTTTCTTTGTAGTGAAAACTTTTAAGATCTACTCTCTTATCAACTTTCAAATATACAATACAGTACTGTTAATATAGTCACCATGCTATATATTACATCCACAAGACATTTATTTTGGAACTGAAAGCTTGCACCTTTTGCATAACTTCCCCCTTTTCACCCATTCCTCACTCCTACCTCTGGCAACCACCAATCTGTTCTTTGTATCTATGAGTTTGGTGTTTTCGTTTTTGTTTTGCTTTGTTTTTAGATTCCACATATAAGTGAAATCATATGTTATTTGTCTTTCTCTGTCTGGTCCATTTCACTTAGCATAATGCCCGCAAGGCTCATCCATGTTGTTCCAATGGCAGGATTTTCTTCTTTTTTATGGCTGAATAATGTTCCACTATATATACCACATTTTCCTTATCCATTCATCCATTGATGGACACTCATGTTTCCACGTCTTGGCTATTCTAAATAATGCTGCAGTAAACGTGGAGATGTAGATATCTTTTTTGAGTTAGTCTTATTGTTTCCCTTGAATAAATACCCAGAAGTGTAATTGCTGGATCATATGTTCTAGTTTTAATTTTTTGAAGAATCCTTATTTCTCAGAACATTTGCTATAATGCGTATTTAATCATGTTAACTTCTTGGTAAATCCAAGGAACATATCACAGTGAGTTACAATGATAACACTGTCTAATGATCAATCTTGCATTTTGGATTAATGCTTACTTCTTCAGGATGCTTCTTCTTTAAGCAATGCCTGATATGAAACTTGAGGACACTTTATTTAGGAATGCTGAATTAATATACACAAATTAATTTGGCCTGTATTTTAATTTGCTTTTGCTATCTTTGTAGAGTTTTGATTTGAGTTATCTTATCTTGAAAAATTAAATGATTAATTTTTCAACTTTTCCATGCTTTAAAAGAGTTTTACATTGTGAATTATCTTCCCTTAAATGTAATTTGGACATGTAAATTTTTATAATCTTTATGTTTCTTTTAAGAGTAGGATTTTTATTATATTCTAAATTTCTTCCAGTTATTAGTTTATACTTATTTTTCATTTCTGAAAAATCTGTATTGTATACCTTTTCATGAAAATATCTTAGTGTTTTATTTAATTAAAAATCTTGTACGGAAAATAGGAAATTCTCTGACAAGTATTACTCTGTACTTGTGGATATGTTTTCTTATTTTTTTCCAGTTTTAATGAGATATAATTGACATATAACATTGTATAACTTTAAGGTGTACAATGTGATCATTTGCTACACATATATACTGTAAAATTATTACCACGATAAAGTTAGTTAACATATCCATCACCTCACGTAATTACAGCATTTTGGCTTTTTGTTTGTTTGTTTGTGTGTGTGTGTGATCAGAATATTTAAATTTTATTCCCTTAGCAATTTTCATGTATATAAAACTCCATTGTTAAGTATAGTCACCATGCTGAAAATTAGAACCCTAGATTTTATTCAGCTTATAACTGGAAGTTGTTTCCTTTGACCAACACCTTTCCATTTCTTCTATGCTCCCCAAACCCTGGCAACCACCATTCTACATGCTGCATGAATTTGGATTTTTTAAAAAAATTCCGCAAATGAGATCTACAGTATTTGCCTTGCTCTGACTTATTTCACTTAGTATAATGCCCTCAAGGTTCATCCAATTTTGTTGTTTCTTCCACTGTCTCTGGGTTTGGCCACGTGACTGCTTTGGGCAATGGGACTTTAGCAAGCATAACATAAGTAGAAATTGTAAAGTTCTCATACATTGAGGCTTGCCCTGTCTGGAATTTGTTTGAAACTAGGCACCATGTGAAGTGCAGCCACACCAGAAAGCTCACTGAGAAGCCTTATTCAAGAAATCTTGTCTTCATCTGAACTTGATTTGATGGAGGTAATTAGGAAATTCAACTTTTGGAGAAAGTTGAACATATTTCCCCATGAAAGAGATTTAAATTAGTGCAGCCAGAGAATGAAACAAAACGAATTGCTTTCAGGATGGTAATCATATTTCCCCTTTTTGCATCTATGCCCTTGTCCATTTCTTCCCACAGATCTGAGACTGGCCATGAAGTGCTTTGGCCAATGGGACAATATCAAATGTGATCCAGCAAGAAACTTGAAGAGTGTTTGCTCACAGGGCTTATCCTCTCTTGTGCTTTTGAAATGCAATTACCATGTGAAGTAACTCAAGGCAACCATGACACATGAATGAGGTCATCCAGGATCAACAAGCCACTAGCTGACCCAGCAGATAAATACAGCTACACGAATGAGCTAGGCAAGTCCAGCAGAGGAATGCCAAGCTAAGCTCAGACCAAATTCCCAAACCAAAGAATCCAAAGAATCATGAGCTGTCAAACAGTTGTTTTAGGCCACTAAATTTTGGGATACTTAGCAAAAACTGTCAATGTAACCCAAACCCTTTATGTCACCTTGGCTAGTCCATAGTATAATCCTGACAATAATTGCAACCAGAAAATAGCTTTCTGCCTCTTTTAGGAAAAAAAAAAATGTATATAGCATAGTTTCTATTTTTTCAGACTTATTCTTATAAAATATTTTAACAATAAATACTTTATAGATAACTGGGGAAATATAATTTTCTAATATTAATTTTACTGACATTAACTATTAATGCTTTGTGTTTTCTTTTCAGTTGATGTTAATTGAAAATACTTCATAAAGAAAATGTATGACAATTTACAATGAAGTCAATGAATAAACAGACCTTTAAAAAAATAGGATGCAGTGCTGTTTCTCCAACAGCTGATAAGCAACCACTGCAGGTTTCCACACATCTATTGGATTTTCCAAGAAAACAAGTTACCATAGCAACTCCAAAATCATATGCTATACTTTTAGACTATTACTAGTCACTAGTATTTCTTCAAATGTGAATACATGTATAAATATATCAACTCATGATTAAACACATTGATTTGTGATAAATTAGGATGTAACACTTGTAACGCTGCTGCTTTTTAAAATAAATACAGTATCCTAATCCAAATACTTTTAATCATTTCAACTGCAGAAACAAGTATTTAGAAAGCCAGCTATGCAATGGATCTCAGAGCCCTAATATTATTAAAAAAAACTCTACTGATCCTACTATCCCCATATCAGAGATTGAAAGCAGCCCTGGGAGGACCAAGAAAAAATATCAAATAGGAATTCTTAATAAATACATCAGAACTCTGGACCTCATTTCCCACTTCCCAACCATTACTTAATGGAAAAGACGGGGCAACAAGTATAAACGTGGGGGAAGAAGCAAACCCAGTACCCTAAGGCATACTTTGTTTTATTGCACTTCACTTTATTGTGCTTTGTAGATATTGCATTTTTTATAAATTGAAGGTTTGTGGCACCCCTACATCGAACAGGTCTATCAGTGCCATTTTTCCAACAGCATCGCTCACTTTGTGTCTCTGCATCACTTATTGATAAATCCCTCAATATTTCAAACTTTTTCAGTATTATTATATTTGTTATGGTGATCTGTGATCAGTGATTTTTGATGTTACTATTGCAAAAAGATTATGACTTACTGAAAGCTCAAATGAGGATTAGCATATTTTAGCAATAAAGTTTTTTTTTTTTTTAAATTAAGGTATGGGGACTTTCCTGGTGGCGCAGTGGTTAAGAATCCGTCTGCTAATGCAGGGCACACGGGTTCAAGCCCTGGTCCAGGGAGATACCACATACCGCGGAGCAACTAAGCCCCGTGTGCCACAACTACTGAGCCTGTGCTCTAGATCCCGTGAGCCACAACTACTGAAGCCTGCGCCTAGAACCTGTGCTCCACAACAAGAGAAGCCACCGCAATGAGAAGCTCGTGCACCGCAACGAAGAGTAGCCCCCGCTCGCCGCAATGAGAGAAAGCCCGTGCACAGCAACGAAGACCCAACAACGCAGCCAAAAATAAATTAATTAATTAATTTCTAAAGAGTACGACTTCCTTAAAAATAATTAATTAATTAATTAATTAAGGTATGGACATTGTTTTTTTAGACATAATGCTATTGCACATTTAATAGACTCCAATATAGTGTAAATATAACTTTTATATGCACTGGGAAACCAAAACATTCATGTGACTCACTTTATTACATTATTCATTTATTGCAGTGCTCTGGAACCAAACACACACTTTTCTACACTCTGACTCAATACCTACTGATTTTCCACTCCAACCCCTTCCCTCTCACCTGTGCCTCCTACTCTTCCCCCACCTTAGGGTCCATAAAACTGCCAGAGCCTTTTATTGTGACTCCTTCAACCGTAAGATGACCCATCCCCCCATGTCTACTCTGATCCATGTGACCTTTGACCTGTGTACCATTCCGTAGGGGAAAATGGAACAGAGAGAGTCCATGCTTTCCCCTGTTTTAGCTCCTTGTTATACCATCACAGTAAGTGATTAAAGGCTTAACTCTTTCATTCTTTAACCAGCTACTCAGACACCTGACAGCACAGCTGCCCAGCTCCCACCTCAGCTGAGCTCCAGACACATGGCCCTTACGCCCTGTCAAAGTTTGCTCCCTTGTATCCCCAGGGTATCTTTTCCCTCAGCAACTTCCCTAGCAACTACCTCAAATTCAGCCACACTATACTTGCACCAGTCTTCATATTTATTCTTTCTTACTCAGTGGTTTTGCACTATTTTCGTCTAGAACACTTCCTCTCTCCCTGCCACTGAATAACAGAAAAACAACTGATAGTACTAGAGAACAACATAAACATGACTTCCTCCCCAAAGATCTTCCCGTCTCATTTATATGGGGTCACCTTTATGCTCCCTCATCTCGTAAGAGCTTTACCACAATTTTAAACCTACCAGGTTATATTGCAATTTATACGTCTACATATACCTTTTAATAATGATTGAGCTCTTGGAAGCCAAGGGCTGAACCACATTTTTGTCTAGATCCCTAGTTCCTAACTCAGGGCTTAGCACAAAAAAAGGTACTTAATAAAAACCCTAGATTCCTAATGAAGTTTCTTAGGTTTCATCATAAAAGTGAATAAATGTTGTGCTTGGTAATTTGTTGAACAGAAAGATGATAGAAATAGGGAGGAACACTTGATTTTGATTGCTTAAAACACTGTGTGAAACATAGCTGAACTTGAATTTATTTTTGCTCAAAGATTGTTATGGAAAATTATAGTTCTAACGTTCCTATAAATTGGTGTAATTGAAAAGTTACACAATGAAAAACACTTCCTCTTTAAAGAATTTCTACAATGCATGTAATACCCAGTAGAAAATGAGCTAAGGGTTGAGTTTTATACATTAATGTTATGAATATTGTTGAAATAAAGCATGGTATTCATAAAGCTTAGTCTTCGTCTAAAAGTATTGTGCTATTCTTATTTTTGTGGGTAAAGTAATTAAAATTGTAACTTTTATTCTCAAATATATAAAGTAATTTTGACAAACTTTTGGTTTTATGCAAAGCCTAGAATTATACTGAAAGAAAATGTAATCAGCCCTACTCTACCTTTTGTTTTAATTCCTCCACAAATGAAGCATTGTCGCTCTTCCCTTAGGTCAAATCCTATCCATTTGGTTCTTGGTCTCAAACCCCATAATTTACTTTTTTCATTTTAAGATTTTCATGTACTCTTTTTTTACTTTAATTTTTTTCTCTCCTCACCTCTCTGTTTATCCCACTCTTCCTTTCTTCTTTTGTGTTCAATATCTAGATAATCAGTCACTTTTTGGAAAATCACACATGCTCATACAGAGTGATTTTTTTATGTAAAAATGCTTATGTTATTAGAATGGCTTTTTTTAAGCAGCCTGATAATAAATTTCCTGCTACAATCTAAAATAGTTTTAAAGCTCTATCATATGGGAAAATATATTCTTGTTCACATTTACCATTTCTGGATTTTGCATGTGACTCTAACATTTGTTCTTTCACCTAGCTAATATTTACTGATCACAAAGTGTAAAGCCAGAAGTGTTGTTAAAAAAAAAAAAAATACTGTTCTCAAAAGTTTCAAGTTAAGGAAGTTAAAGTCCATGACTGCAAATATTTGCTTCAACCACGATGAGCACAACACTAAAAAGAAGGACCTCAGCACCCAAGTCCTCCTGAAGGCCTGAAGGATGCCTTGAAGGTTGTCAGTCACCAAATATTAGTCACCTACCACATTCAGACCCCGGAGGAGGTTACAAGGTATCCAGTGGTAAACAAAACAAACATGGTCCTTACAGCTTGAGAGGGAAGATGTAGCAGGAGGGGTAGGGGATAAAAGAGGAAGGAAATCAAGACAAGAGGAAGGAAATCAAGACAAGAGAAAGACATTCAGAGTTGGGAAGCCATGAGAAAGCATGATAAATATCAAAACAGAAAGGTCTGTTTTTAGTCTCAGTCTGTTTTGTCTGATTCTTTTTGTGTTGTGAGGCCCTTGGAGTATGACAGGAACACTATAGATGCAGGATTAAAAAAAAAAATTAGAAAAACATTCAGTAGACTCTTCTCAAAGGGGCTTCTATAGAGTGAAGGGAATGACAATATTTTTCTTACAAGCAGTCAGTGATTTGTATTGCTGTACAAAGTCCATGAGCAGAGTTAAAGAGAGAAGTGATCATAGGCCAAGATGAGATAGTTAAGGTATTGTATGGGCACATCTCACAGTCCCTATGTGTTCCCCTGGACCAACCAACCTCAGCAGCAGTAAAACACCAAACAGTTGCAAGAAAAATTTAAATAAGAATTAAAAATTAGTCTGACTTTTTTTGCCAGAATGGGTAAAACTTCTTTTCACATTGTTTTGAAATATATTGCCTTAGAGTGTGTCAGCTCAACTCAGTATTGTGCCTACCTGACAGTTCATTCTTTATTCACTCAGCAAATAAGTTTTTAAGCTCTTATTATATGATAGTTTTTGTTTTCCATGCAGAGGCTCCAGCAATGGATAAAAAAAGCATCATTTACAAGGAAGCAAAATAAGTAAACAAAAAACATAGTAATTCAGATATTGATGTTTTCTAAAGAAAAAAAAAATAAAGCAGAAAGGGAGATAGAAATTGCAGTCATGAAGATATAACACTTTAGGCAGAGATGGAGAGGGAAAGCACTACTGAGGAGATGCTTTAAAACCTGAAGGAAAAGAGAAAGTGAAATATGTGGATACTGGAAAGAAGTGCATTCCAGGCAGATGAAAGAACAAGGAACAATGCCCTGAATCATGCATGAGCTTGGCAAGCACAAAGGAACCGTAATGAGGCCAACCAGGAGGAGGAGGAGGATAGCAGGAAAAGAATAGGGTAGAGCAAAGGGGGTACATTTTTACCCTAAGTGATATGCAAACTCTCTGTGGATTTTGAGCAGGAATGGCATAATCTTGCCTTGGCAGGATGGCTTTGGCAAGGGTTTTGCATGTAGACTTAAAAAGGGACTAGGGTGGGAGGGAGAAGTAGGAAGCTATTAGATACAAATACAGGCAAAAGATGATGATGACTTAGACTAAGGTTAAAACTATGCAAGGGTTCAGAAAGGGCTACTTTCATTACTAACCAACTTAAAGAATAAAGGAAGTTTCAAAGTCCAGTTAAGTTACTACACTGATAAAGCTCAGGGAAATAATCATGAGTCTCATGTCTCTTTCCATGAGAAGAGTCTAAAAATATGTATTCTATTTCCTCATTTAGAAGTTATACAGGAGGAGTTAGGCTACAGTTGGTAAAATGAGAGAAGCTCTTCTCCCCTCCTTGTTTAAGGAATTACCAAATACAAAAATGGGAAGTTGAGTCATGAAAAGATAAGCCTGGCTTCCAAAGTGATAAGAAATGAAGGCATTCAAAATCACAGAAATACCTTTTACAGGTTCACAGGCTGTGCAGTAAAGAAGGAAAAGCAGGGACTCTGAAGCCAGACAAACTGGGCTCACCTGCTCTGTGACTTCAGAAAGTCACATAACATCTCTTTTTAAATGGGTGTAATCATGACCCACCGCATAGGGCTGGTTGTGCTTATTAAACAAGTTAATATGCGAAATTATTCGAACAACGTCTGGAACATGGAAACAGCCATTTAAATGCTAGAATTTTCTCTTTCCTGAGGCTAAAGAGAAAAGTTTCATTGTTTAATTCATTATTTTCTTCCAGAATTCAGCCTACTTTAAACCCCATGAGAACACTACCCCTGAAGTACCAGTTAATGGCGCAAAAGAGAAATTTAGGATTAGAAGTCAAATATTCCTTGAACTCAGATATCTCACTGGAACAAACTACAGCCCAGAGTTGCATTAAAATTTCCAAAATATATGGAATTGAGAGTATTAATAAAGGAAAGCATTTTAGATCAGTACTTTACACATAGTAAACACTCAATACTGTATTTGTTAAGTGAATTATATTTTTCAATTCATTTTTCTAATTTTCTGTCTGTCAACATTGATTTGATATAAAAAACTCATTTTAGTCTCTTTTAGATTCTCAAAAAAAGATCTATTATAGTTGTATTTTTTCCCTAAACTTTATAGCTATGGGATGTGATTATATCAAGTAAACAAAACTACTAATTTAATACAGTCTCAAAAAGTGTGAACAAAGTAGTACTGGATTTAAAATGGAATAATTTTTTTAAATGCGTTTATTGATTCTTATAGAAAAGTGGGACTTTATTATTAAAGTTGGAAACAAAATCTTTAATTAGGTGCCACACATTTGGTTCATGCTAATTTATCTTTGGCTCTTTAATGACAATGAGTTAAGAACTGAAGTGGGAAAATATTTCTTTAAATTCTATGTAGTATCATTCAGTTTCAAAGTGCTATTTTCCCACAAACAGAATATTTATATTTTATCTGAATTTCTATTTATTTTTCCCATTCTCTGAGCAGTAAAGCAACATGCCAGTTTACCTTTTAGAAGATAGTTGTAATGTTAGGTAATTAGAAGACTATTTATATATACACACACACAAGACAATAGATTTTCACATCTATTGTCATTTAGAATAATTTCTTTTATTTAAATTATTTTGTCCTGCCTTAGTCATCATCCTCTCTCAAAACCAAATTACAAGATATTTAAATTTCAACAAATCGTTTTAAATTTGCATATTTATATTTATAATCAGAAATTCAGACTCTATTTATATTTTCACATATTTTCTTTTACACTGAAAGCATAGAAGCATATCTAAGTTAACAAACTACATCATTTGCACCAGAACTATATGCAAAACTCTGACTCATTACAGAGTCTTTTAGCTTTGAATCAAATTTTATATATAGTTGGCCCTTGAACAACATGAGTTTTAACTGTGCAGGTCCACCAACACATGGATTTTCTTCAATACATACATACTACAGTACTTATGATCTGAGGTTGGCTGAATCTACAGATGTGAATAGGGAGGAAGGACCATAAAGTTATATGCAGATTTTCAACTGTGAGGGGAGTTAGCACCCCAACCTGGCATTGTTCAAGGGTCAACTATATATCTATACCTTTCAGTTACTAATAGCTACTTTTAGGGGGAAATATATTATTCTAAAATGTTTTTTCCCTCAGGAACTTAGCATGGTGCCTCTTTCAAAAAACTTGCTCAATTATATGTTAGCTGTATGAATGACAGTAAACATTTCTGGGGGGCTAAATAAATAAATAATTTGCCATAATACTATCACTCATGTGATTGTTGGTAAGCTTAAATAAGATTATATAAATAAATGCTATATAAACAGTAAAACCTATGCACATTATTTATTTTTGTTAATTTCTTATGCAATATTTCCAGTTGTTTTTCAAATGAATAGTTAACTAGAATAGTGTTAAAAAGAAACATCAAGCTCAAAATAGAGTCACTTGTGCTAAGCCCCACCAAGACTTAGTACCTAATGTAATTGCAGCCTCTCCCTGGAGTGAAATTTTCAACCAATCAGTCTGGAAAATCCTGATCAGCACTAGGTAATCTGCCTAAGGCTTGCTGCCTTCCCCTAAGGGAAGGTAACCCAAAATAATCCACTTTTTAACTTCCTTGTTCCACCCTCTTTCTGCCTAAATGAACCTTCCACTTTTTACAACTCCTTGAAACCCTTCCTGCTTGCTAAGATGGGATGTTGCCTGATTCGTGAATAGTTGAATAAAGTCACTTAGATCTTCAAATTTACTCAGCTGAATTTTGCTTTTTAACAATACAAAAACTAACTTATAGAAAAATTATTTTTATACTTCATTCTATAATGGAATTGTTTAGAACATGTTTATGTTAGCAGCCTAAAATATGGCTGAGACATGGATTTATAAAAATAACTTTGTAGCTAGAAAATTGTCAGAAAATCAGATCCTATTGTTCTCTTGAATAATATTTAAGAAATTATTCTGAGTTTTTTTTTTTTTTTTTGCTTTTATTTATTCAAAAGAGAATCCTCTTTTGGACACTTATCAGAATAGATTTAATATCTGTACAAAAATATATTTTTCCCGAATCTTAATCTGACCTTAATTTATTCTTGTGATTGCACTTCAGTATTGTAGTTATCACAGTAAAAGATTAAAAATTGGCTGAAGTTTAGAGAAAGAAATAAAAATATCAAATTTATACATAAAAACACTGATTTCTACATCTATTGTCATTTAGGATAATTTATGTAAATTAGTTTGTCCCACCTTAGTCATTATTCTCTGTCAAAAAAATTACAGAATATTTAAATTTCCACAAATATTTTGAAATGTGCATATTACATTATAATCACAGATTCAAAATCTATTTACATTTTCACATATTTTCTCTTGCATAAAAGCATACCTAAGTTAACAAATTACATCATTCACACCAGAACTATATGCAAAACTCTGACTCATTACAGTGCTTTTTTAAAGCCTCTAATCAAATTAGCAAATCTCATATCACTTTAGGTCTATCTACAAATAAACATCCAAATTACTGTAGAGGGGATCAACTTATGGCATGACAGTATGAGGAAGTGCTGTTGACTCATTTCTCAGTGAAACTGGTGAAAACTAAAGACTACAACCCCTTAAAGTCTCTGGCAATGGTCCTAAGAGTGATCAACACATGAAGAAATTATCTGTCCAAGAAAATCTATAAAAATTTGTTAAGATAAGCAAGACTCTGTGTTATTTGAACCAAGAACTCTTCCTCTCATCTTGGTGAGGGCTCTGGAGCCCTGCAGGACATAGTCCCCAGCCTGTTCCTGGGGCCCCCAGCTCACCAGCCGGCCCAGAGTAGCTGCAATATATTATCTAAAATGTCCAGTTTCCAAAAAAAAAAATTACAGACATGCAAAACTTGACCCATGCACTGAAAAAAGCGCAGCCAACTGTGACAGACAGCACATATCAGATTAGTCAGAAAAAAGATTTTAGAGTAATCAATATAAATATGTTCACAAAACTAAAGAAAACTACGATTAATGAAATAAAGGTAAATATGCTGACAATGATGCATCAAATAAATAATACCAATAAAGAGATAAGAATTATAAAAAAGAACCAAATTCAAATTATGATGTTGAAAAGCAACAATAACAGAAATAAAAAATTCACTAGAGAGGCAAAAGATTAAATATGAACTGGCAAAAGAAAGAACAAATGCACTTCAAGATAGACTGATAGAAATTATGCAAGCCAAGGAAAAGAGGAGAGTCTCAGAAACATGGGACACCAATAAGAACACCAACATACATGTAATGGGACCATCAGAAGGAAAAGAGAGAGCTGGAAGTGGGGGGGGCACCTCAAAGAAATAATGGCTGAATAATCCCCAAATTTAGTGAAAAATAATAACCTACACATCTAGAAGCTCAACAAACTCTATTATTTATTATCCCTTTGTGTAACCCACAAAGGGATACACCATAGCAAAAATGCTGAAAGTCAAAGACAAGAAGATCTTTAAAACTTTATAGAATATTTCTTCACAAAACTCTTTTTGCCTTCAAAAGATCATAAGGCTGGAGTCAAAGATTCTGTATTCATGTCTGGATTTGCCATTTATTAACAAGATGAGCTTTAGCAATTACTCAACATCTCTGATTTTCTCACTTACAAAATAGAGTTAATATTTTAAATAAACATAAAATTGTTCTTAGATTCAAGAAGGTAATATATATGAAAGTCTTTTGAAAAGAATAAATGTCCTAAACAAATACAAAACACCTTTTTTTTCTTTTTAAGTAAAAAGGTTTTGGGATTTTAAACTGAGCATCTAGATTATTCCAATTCACCCTCTGGAATTGCTTCACTATGTAAACTGAACCTAATCTAGATAACAACTGGCAGAAATGAAGGAGGCCATTTTCTGTACTGTAAGCCATTATTCTTTTTAACAAGACACAATTTGTACATCACTACAGGCAAAGATAATACATTAGCAATAATTGAGTAAGTACTAGATCAATATGCTCTAAATCAAGCACTTGAGTATTTGAGTATTTTAATATTACCAATGCAATTAATTATAAAATATGCCAGGGGCTTCTAAAAAGCCGTGCTTATATCCATGTTGATCAATTTCCTTAGAAGAGAAGAATATCTCTCTTCATTTTTTAATATAAAACTAGTAAGAAAAAGAAACAGTGTTTTGAATAAATAATATTTATATTGCTCTTGGGTTATAATGCTTTGATATTAACTTGCTATTACCTGTGTAATATTATAATGATTTGTTATGACCTATATTATATATATATATATATATATATGAAAGTTTGTGATGGAAGTGATATATGTGAAGAGACATTGATTCATGGAAATGAATTAGGTTATGGTTTCTTAGAAATTCGTGGAAATCATGATTCTCTTTCAGCAAAGTAGACAAACGCTTACAGAGATGGTTTTAACTTTAATAGACACAAAGACAGTTTTAAGTCTGATAGTTCCTGAGAACAATGTACCAGATAGCAATGCTTATGAGTAAAAGTGAATAGAAGTAGCAGGGATTTAAACAAGGTGCCGGGGGTCTGAAATTTTTCCTCACATCAAAAGAAATTTAGATGTAGGCTGTTCCAAACATTCAACCAGGCAGCCTCTCTACACATCATCAAGAATCTACATTTTTCTCTCTGTCCTCTTCTCCAATATTTTGTTGCATGGTTGCCAGTAACTCCAGATCCTAGCATGATGGATGATGAAGATATTCAGAAGCAGGAATGGGGTGGGGTCAGAAGCAAATGTGACTTTTATCTCATTCATCAATGAGAGTAAGAAAAATATCCAAGCTGACTTTCATTTACATGTCCATCTAATCTGTCATAACTGGAACCATGGCCAACCTTAGATGCACTTCAGCAGAGAATATATTTAGTTGTATGTTTTTGCCTTAATATTTAAAGATTAGCAATTGAGAATATGTTGAGAATAACCAGCTCTTGGGTTATCTAACCAACAATGTCCAGCAAAAGCACTGTGAAAGAAGAAACTATTGGGTAATTTAAAATATAATATTATCTATATAATTTTATTATACATAACATTATAATAACATATTATATAATCTAGGTATAGAGACTATATATATAGATAGGTGGGTAGGTGGGTAGATAGATATGATTCATTCTTGAGAAATCAGTTTTAAAAATTCCAATGAATGAGATAACCTTTGGGCACCCTTTTCAACCCACAACTAATTTACATATGAAACTCCCTTCTAAGTTATCAATTTTTTCCAACAGTATTAAATAATCGTGTTGCCACAGAAAAGTAAATTCTGAATTAATTTGGGGCTAACCTACAAAAAATATGTGACTTAAATTCTTTACCATTGTAGAATTTTTTCCAAACAAAAAATTTCAACTGTTGTTCTTAACAAAATGTTTCTGCCACCAACTCAAAGACTATATAGTAATGTTTGGTCTGTTCACAAATGTCCAAGAATATTTGCACTTTTAATTCCAAGAATATTTGCACTTTTCCACTTTTGAACTCAAGCATAACCATGTGACATTTTTGACCCATTGCCATGTGACTTGTAGTATAAGGAGAATTCTTCCCTGGCCCAGTGAAGTAGGGCTTACTCATGTTAGTTTTTGCCAATAGAAAGTGAGTGGAAGTGACAAACTCAATACTTGATCAGTAGTCTTAAGAGTCGTCAAATAACCTACCCTATTTCTCTTTTCATTTATCTAGATAAATACATGAAATACAAATTAGTTTATGTAAATATCAGCAGAAAAATTTCAGATTAACTTTTTAAATGTTAAATAAGTAAATGCTTAAAACTATATGTGATTCTTATAAATAGTCAGTATTATCACCTTATCCCATCCAGTTGAACTCTAGGGAAATATATCTAGATGTTTTGTACAGATGGAATATGCAAGGTCAATGGCCAACAGGACCACAAAGCCATCTACCCCAGCTCCCTTTCTCAGGGGTGTTTGGTCAAGGTGGGCAGAAACCTTCTAAGTATGTGGGGAGAGAACGGTGAAGGGAAGCCATTTAATCCAGTGGCTGAAGTGTTTAAAATGGTAATTCTGGGACACTCAGTTTTATGAAGTATTTCTCCTGCTCATCCTCATGGAGGGAAGTAAGTTTTGCTCCACATGGCAGTTTGTCCTCACTATCGCCATGATAGAGGCAGAGAGCACGTTGAGTAATTCTAGGACATAGTATATTTTATTACACTCAGAAGCATCATGATTCTAACAGAGGAAATGGCAGAAATCTTAGAAATAAAGATGCTTTGCAAATATTACTTTGTATTCTTAAAATGCAGGCTTATTTAGAAGCAGGGTCCATATCAGATGACCTCCTAAATAATCAATGACTTTGAACTATTTTGATTTACTGAAGTCTGCACTTTTAAATAATCTTACATTCTCAATGATTATTTCTATATAATTTAAGAATATGTGGAATGATGGGCTTCTAAATTATTATGAAAGTAGTACTTTATTCCTTGGAATAAATTTATATACTCCTTAGTAAATTATATTTAATTATTGCTTAGGCAATTGTAGTAATTCATTTACTAGTATTGATAAATACTGAGATTAAACTATATATGTTGTGTTATTTTTAAAAATAACCATAAACACTTAAAAAATAAATCTAAATATTTATAAGAACACTGAAAGGAAGAAGGAAAAGAGCAAACAACAGATCTAAAGCAACAGTAACAATAAAATCTTCATTTTTAAAATTTGTTGATGCATGTAGTATGCTCAAATGAACTACATATATTTTAAACAGATATACTGTGTAAAATCTTGACTACCTAAAACTGTTTTACAGCAAGTACAGTTTTATAAAGGTTGAATAAAAATGATCTACCCAGAGTAGCAAGTATCATCACAGAAATTATATGTATCAGGAAGAAAAAGCCAGTATTGTTTTTTCTATTACAAGAGCATTTTTCCTCTCAAGCTGTTCAACCATAATAAATTTGAAGTAATATATATAAAGCTACATAGTTCCTTTCAAGCAATATCTTTTATTTCATAGGAAGGTAATTGTCTGTGAGGTTCAGTAAAACCTCAAGATGTTGATCAATGTAATGGTATAACTCATCTTGTGTGTCTCTTTTGTTTTTCATTTACATTTGAATGTACAACATCTTGGATTCTTCTGCCAGTTCTCACTGAATTAAAAGATTTTGTTCATGGAAGCATGATGATGATCAAAAAAGTAACTATTATAGAGCAAACGTCCAACCTCAAATTATATTTAATGAGATGCTCTGGTTTGTATCAATCCTTTATTTGCCTTAGGAAACAGAATTTTTTGGTAGTTATGAGTTGCAAATTTTATTCAGAAAAATTCTTTGCTACACATTTACTCTAAAATTTGTCTAGGAAATGATATGTTGAAGATTAAGAATATAATATATTGGTTTGTGGAACAAAGAACGCTCATAACAGGTCTCATTTGTAACTAAGAAAATAACGTATGAAAATCTAATTAAATAACTAATTGCAATATATTCACCTTATAATGAGTAAATATAATACTTTACAATAGGAACTAGTCATCTGTGCACCACTATAAATTAGTTAGAACCATAAATCTAGTAACTTTGTGGTTCGTATTGATTTTACTTACTGATAGATTTGTAGCCTATCTATTTAGTCATAGTCACTGTTTCAATATTCAAGTAAAACAGCTTATATAATGCAAATATTGTTTTATTATTTAAAACTTGAACATAGAAAGTTTTGTTACCTTATTAGGAAAAGCTATAGAACAAAAAGATGTAGAATAATAAATACACTTAAAATACCTCATATACTCCTTAATACCATTACCACTAATGAGAATTTCTGGAAGTTTGGTTATTCTTTTTAAATCACTTTTGTTTGAGTGTAGAGTTTAAACATGAGACTAAATTATGTCTAAAGATAAAAGTTAAAAACCAATGTATGTTTCTATATAGTATACTAATTCAGTAGTTTGGGGTTTTTTTGTTTTTTTATGTTTCTTTTTGTTTTTAATTAATTTATTTTTTAATTTTTATTTTATTTTTGGCTGCGTTGGGTCTTTGTTACTGCGCGCGGGCTTACTCTAGTTACAGGGAGCAGGGGCTACTCTTCGTTGCAGTGTGCGGGCTTCTCATTGTGGTGGCTTCTCTTGTTGCGGAGCACGGCCTCTAGGCACACAGGCTTCAGTAGTTGTGGCGTGTGGACTTCAGTAGTTGTGGCTTTCAGACTCTAGAGCTCAGGCTCAGTAGTAGTGGCGCACAGGCTTAGTTGCTCCGTGGCATGTGGGATCTTCCCAGACCAGAGCTCGAAACTGTGTCCTCTGCATTGGCAGGTGGATTCTTAACCACTGCACCACCAGGGAAGCCCAGTAGTTTGTGTTTTGTTCGTTTTTTTTCTTTTTCCCCATGAATCTAACTAGCATTCACTTAGTTACAGGCCCAGTTGATTATCTCAGTGATAAATGTAATTGCACCACACATCTCACTTTCATCCTTATCTCTGGTATAATAGATATAACCATCTTTCCAAAGGAAACCAACCTAAATGCAGTTCTTTATTTTAACAAACAAGGAATAAAATTTCTAAATGTTATTTTTTTCAGAGCTTCTCCCTGACTTTGTTAGATTTTTTCTGACTTTATTTTGGAGATCAAATAAAAATTAAAGATAAGTAAGAAGAATTGAAATTATATTATTGAGTAATGAAGATATGGGTATAGTTTCAGCATGAGCTTCAGCTATTACCTCTCTTTGTGTTTCACATGTCTTTATGTCCAGTATTTTATCCATATCTGAGCAGCTTCCACAATTATAAAACCTCTCTTTTGCATTTGTACAATATGTCTTCTTCTTAGAGATTGGTTTATGAGTTTGAAAATAAGCCTAGAGCCACTAAATATTCTTAAAAGCCCTACAGGACAATACAATCAATTTGGGTCTTATAGTAGAAAAAAATAGTTCCTCTCTATTTTTCCTGTTACTTTCTTATCCACAATGATTTTTATACCTCATATATATGACCAGAGATATTGTCCGTCCATATGAATGAAGTTAAATTTATCTAATCTTTCAACAGTTTTTGTTAGGTACATACCATGGGCCAACAACAAAGGGAATATCTATCTCCTAACCTAAAGAATTTCCTATAAGCTCAGTGGAGGAGTCAGGTACATGGATAAAAATAGTCTTTCTGCACTTTAATGATTTAATAAAACAGCTATAGAAGGAGAATTCATGAAGTACTATGGTAGCAAAAAAAAGGGGGAAATTTAGTTTGCCTGTTTGAAAAGGGAAAAGCTTCAAATATAATATTTAACTGCATGTTGTATGATGATTAGGAGTTTACCAGATTGCAAAGGTAGTGATGGACGATTATTGAGGCAGAGAGAAGAATATATACAAAGGTACTGAGGCATAAAAGTGACTGGCTTTTTCTTTCCCAATTCTTCACCCTTCCTTGATTTATACACTTGCTGTGGTGTCATCTTAGGCAGTAGGCACTTCTCCAATCCTTGGCTCTGGGCCTGACCATTTGACTTACTTCGACTAATGAAATATGGGATGAAACAATAGTGCTAATGCTAAGAGGCATCATATATTTTTAATCATTCTCATATGCTGTCCATGAAAAGAATAAGTTGGTTGAAAGAAGAAGGCAGAGAAAACCCAGAGCTTAAAAACTGCAGCCTAGAGTAGAGATGCCTAAGTCAATTATGTGAGAAATAAATGTTTACAGTTGTAAGTTACTGGAGTTTGAGGTTTTATTTTATGCAACAAAACCATATTATTATAGCACAAATAAATATCAGAAAGAAGCTCAGGAAAAAAATTTAGAATTCTGAGAGATCATATGTAGGAGATCATATGTAGAAGATAAATATGTATGGAGATCACATGTAGAAGATAAATTCACAGTTGCACAAGAATCAAATCAAAAGGCCTTCGAACGGCCATACAACTGTGTTTTGGCCTCATTTTTCAGGCAAAGGAAGCAATAGAAGAGTTTTCAACACTATAGTTAAATCTAATCTTTTTAAATCTAATCTTAAAACATTACACTGACAGAATACCACTGGATAAATTAAATGGATAAAGTAGTAAATAAAGGCTAGGGACAAAAACTGGGAATGATTTTGTTGAAAGTATTTAGTAAGAAAGTTTGAAATGATTAACTGAAGCATGAGGATGTAGGAGACAAGTTTAAAGAAATATAGGGAAGAGATTTCACAGAACAAAAGAAATGAATGGATGTAGTGGTATGAAGCAGTAACATCAGAAATTTTGTCCCTGCAGTTTTGGTTCTTGGTTAGACATAATCTGTGTTTTTGAGGTTCTTTAGAGTGAGCAGGGGTTGAGGGAAAGAGGAAGGTGCCAAACCTCTCAATAAATTGAAGTGATTTGGAAATTAGCCATTAGAATGTGGAAAGGTAACAGTATAATGAGAAAATTCGATCTGCAATTGGAGTAATTTTTAAATAAAGGAGAAATAAAACTGACTGGAAAGTGTTGTAAAGTGCGAGAAGAATCTTTTTAATATGTTTTCTGCAGGATATGGGGACATAGGGCAGAATCTTCCATTTCTAGAGGGTAGTGAGAGCTTCAAATAGGATAAAAAGCTGGAGAGTATAAATAATCTAGGAAAAGGTTAAGTATGTTGGTATATTTATTGACATTTGAATATATGTGTTAAATGTATAACTGAGAGAATTAGACATTAATTCAGAAGATGGATGATAGTCTATAGCAGTGGTTCTCAGCCAGGTTGATTTGGCTATCCATGGAACATATGGCAATGACAGGAGGCACTTTTGGTTTTCAGAGCTGGGGGCAAAGTATAGAACATGCTACTGCCATCTCGTGAATGGAGGCCACTTATCCTGATAAACATCCTACAATATACAGGACATTCTCTCACAACAAAAAACTATCTGGCCCAAAATATCAATACAGCTGAAATTGAGAAAACCTGGTCTGGGAATTAGTGTGGGGGCAGTGGATGAAAGTCGACACAGGAAGGAGCGATCCTAGAGACCGAAGCAGAGAGAGAATTGAATTAAAAGCAACAAAAGAACTGTTCTTCTTTTCAGCCCTTGTTCACCTTACCTTAATCCTGATTTATATGGTTTTCTGAAGCACATGAGCAAACCTTATGTGTTGTAAGTTTTTAATAAGTGTTTTAAAAATAATATTTCCACCCTAAGAAAAGGGAACCATACTACACTGTTGGCGGGAAAGTAAATTGGTGCAGCCACTATGGAAAACAGTACAGAGGTTCTTCAAAAAACTAAAAATAGAGTTGCCATATGATCCAGCAATCCCACTCCTGGGCATATATCCTGACGAAACTATAGTTCAAAAAGATACATGTGCTCCTATGTTCATAGCAGCACTATTCACAAAAGCCAAGACACAGAAATAACCTAAATGTCCATCGACAGAGGAATGGATAAAGAAGATGTGGTACATATATACAATGGAATATTACTCAGCCATAAAAAAGAACGAAATAATGCTGTTAGCAGCAACATGGATGCAACTAGAGATTATCATACTAAGTGAAGTAAGTCAGAGAAAGACAAATATCATACGATATCACTTATGTGTGGAATCTAAAATATGACACAAATGAACTCGTCTATGAAACACAAACAGACTCACAGACATAGAGAACAGACTTGTGGTTGCCAAGAGGGGAGAGGGAGTGGGGGAGGGATGGATTGGGAGTTTGGGATTAGCAGATGCAAACTATTATATATAGAATGGATAAATAACAAAGTCATACTGTATAGTATAGGGAACTATATGCAATAACGTGTGATAAACCATAATGGAAAAAATATGAAAAAGAATGTGTATATATACATTTGAATATATATTTGAATCACTTTGTTGTACAGCAGAAATTAACACATTGTAAATCAACTATATCTCAATAAAATAAATTTTTAAAAAATATGTTTCCACCCTAAAAGAAAATGAGCATAACTCCCCACTCCTTAAATGTGGGCTGTGCATAGTGACTTCCTTCCAAAAAGTAGTGTAGAAAGGGTAACTTTCTAGAGTAAATTCATGTGGAGAAACCTGACAAACACCACTCCAACCAGGTGACAAAGGTCAACATGAAGAGTGATAAATCATGTTAATAGTATATACTGTCGATAAAATGTGATGAAAATTACACCTTATCTCTGTGCTCTTCCTCCCAAAACCTCATAACCCCAGTCTAATCATGAGAAAAATATCAGACAAGTTCCAATAGGACATCTTACAATACAACTAACTAGTATTCCTCAAAACAATCAAGGCCATCCACAACCAGGAAAGTTAGAGAAATTGTCACATCCAAGAGGAGCCTAAGAAGACATGGCAACTAATTGTATTCTGGCAACCTAGATGGAATCCTGGAGCAAAAAAGAACATTAGAAAAAAATAAACTATGGATTTTAGCCAAGAATATTAATATATCATTATTGGTTCATTAATTGTAACAAATATACCATACTAATGTAAGATGTTAATAACAGAGGAAACTGTGTGTAGAGGGAGGGGGCAGATGGGAACTCTCTGTATTATCTTCTCAATTTTTCTATAAATCTAAAACTGTTACAAAGATGGAGTCTACTAATAAAAATATTTGAATAAATGAAGCGTATTTAACCAAAAACATGATAATGATAAATGTAGTCTGTGCTAAAATTTGATAAACAAACTGAAAGGTGGAAAGTTTTTTGAAAATTATTTTAGAGTGTTACTTAGAAAGTAACACTCAAAAATTAGATAATTTATTTTTATCCCTTTTCCATACATTTGTTAGATAAAAACTGCTAATGCATAACAATAGCAAAAAGGTATTGAATATATGTACATGTAGAAATGAAAGATTTTTTTTAAAATATTGAAGTATGAAACATTAGTTTAGTAGATGCTAGTCAATAGTAAGGTTATAGCTATCTTAGATGATACCTTCATTCCCAGAACAAGAAAATGAAGATTATGTTAAAAAGATGAGTCTTCTTTGATGACAAGAAGATTTTTCTAATGGCTATTCTCCACTAAGATATTCATGTAAATTTTAATTTTGCCACATTATAACTTGGAATAGGTAAAATTTTAGCCACAACTTAATTTTTTTCCAAGCCAATTAATTTTTTAATCACATTTGATAAACAAGCCTACATGTTCTTTGATTTTTAAACTTTTCTTAGTACATAAAACAAATTAAATCTCTAGGAGCAAATCCATATATGTATTAACATAGAAATCATGTACACAAAGTGACACAATATAATTTTATCTTGAAATGCATTTAATATATGTTTACCCACATATTTTAAATTATTCATAGTTATATAAGTAGTCTATAATCTTTTTTTCTAGCTTTATTTTTTATGTTATTGATATATGACATTGTGTAAGTTTAAGGTGTACCACATTTTATATATATATATACATATATATACATAGTGATAGAGATATATAAACATATATATATCAAAGTAACTACCAAAATAAGATTAATAACACATCCATCATCTCACATAGTTAGAATTTTTGTGTGTGATGAGAACTTTTAAGACCCATCCTGTTAGCAACTCTGAAATATACAAGAGAATTGTTAACTATAGCCACCATTCTGCACATTACATCCCAAGAAATTATTCATATTAAAACGGGAAGTCTGTACACTTTGACCACCTTCAACCATTTCTCCCAACAACCCCTCATCCCCCTGGCCCTGGCAACCACCAATCTGTTCTCTGTTTCTGAGCTCAGTTTTTTTAGATTCCACATAAAGTGAGATCATACAGTATTTTTCTTCCTCTACCTGACTTATTTCACTTAGCATAATGCCCTCAAGGTTCATCTCTCCTGTCACAAATAACAAGATTTCCTTCTTTTCTAAGACTGAAAACATTTATATATATATATATATATATATATATATATATATATATATATATATATTCCACATTTTCTTTATCCATTTATCTATTGACGAATACTTAGGTTGTTTCTATGTTTTGATTATTATAAATAATGCTGCAGTGAGCACGGGGATGCAGGCATCTCTTCCAGATAGTGATTTCATTTCCTTTGGATACATACTCACCAACTGAATTGCTGGACCATATGGTAGTCCTACTTTTTAATTTTTTGAGGAACCTCCATAACATTTTCCATAGTGACTGTACCAATTTACATTCCCACCAACAGGGTACAATGGATCCCTTTTTTTACATCCTTCCCAGCACTTGTTATCTCTTGTCTTCTTATTAATATCCATTTATCAGGTGTGGGGTTATATCTCATTGCTCTTTTGATTTGGATTTTCCTGATGATTAGTGATGTTGAGCACCCTTTCATGTACCTGTTGGCCATTTGAATATCTTCTTTGGAAAAAAAATGTCTGTTCAGGGTCTTTGCCCACTTTTTAATTGGGTTGTTTCTTTTTTTTCTTTGTTTGCTTGTTCATTTTGCTATTGAGTTTTAAGAGTTCTTTATGTATTTTAAATATTAACCCCTTATCAGATCTGCAGTTTGAAAATATTTTTTTATACAGTGCTTCATAAGTTGCCTTTTCATTTTGCTGATTGTTTCTTTTGATACACAGAAGCTTTTCAATTTGATGTATGGCACTTGTTTATTTTTGCTTTTGTTGCTTGTGCTTTGGTGTCTTATCCATAAAATCATTTCCAAGACCAACGTCAAGGAGATTATTCCTTATATTTTCTTCTAGGAATTTTATGGTTTCAGGTCATATGTTAAAGTCTTTAATCCATTTCATATTAATTTTTTAAAGTCTGTTAATTTCTTTTTTATTTTTAATTTTTATTGGAGTATATTTGCTTTACAATATTGTATTAGTTTCTACTGTACAGCAAAGTGAATCAGCAATACGTATACATATATCCCCTTTTTTGGATTTCCTTCCCATTTAGATCACCACAGAGCATTGAGGAGAGTTCCCTGTACTATACAGTAGGTTCTCATTAATTATCTATTTTATACATAGTATCAATAGTGTATACATGTCAATCCCAATCTCTCAATTCCTCCCACCCCACCCCTTTCCCCCTTGGTATCCATAGGTTTGTTCTCTACGTCTGTGACTATATTTCTGCTTTGTAAATAAGATCTTCTATACCAATTTTTTCAGATTCCACATATATGTGTTAATATACGATATCTGTTTTTCTCTTTCTGACTTACTTCACTCTGTATGACAGTCTCTAGGTCCATCCATGTCCCTACAAATGACCCAATTTCGTTCCATTTTATGGCTGAGTAATATTCCATTGTATATATGTGCCACATCTTCTTTATCCATTCCTCTGTTGATGGACATTTAGGTTGCTTCCATGGCCTGGCTATTGTAAACAGTGCCGCAATGAACATTGGGGTGCATGTGTCTTTTTGAATTATGGTGTTCTCTGGGTATATGCCTACTAGTGGGATTGATGGGTAATATGGTAGTTCTATTTTTAGTTTCTTTTTGAATTATGGTGTTCTCTGGGTATATGCCTACTAGTGGGATTGATGGGTAATATGGTAGTTCTATTTTTAGTTTTTTAAGGAATGATCTTTTCTGACCCACCACCTAGAGTAATGAAAATAAAAACAAAAATAAACAAACGGGACCTAATAAAACTTAAAAGCTTTTGCACAGCAAAGAAAAGACAACCCGCAGAATGGGAGAAAATATTTGCTAATGAAGCAACTGACAAAGGATTAATCTCCAAAATATACAAATAGCTCTTGCAGCTTAATATAAAAAAACAAACAACCCAATCAAAAAATGGGCAGAAGACCTAAATAGACACTTCTCCAAAGAAGACATACAGCTGGCCAACAAACACATGAAAAGATGCTCAATATCACTAATTAATAGAGAAATGCAAATCAAAACTACAATGAGGTATCACCTCACATCAGTCAGAATGGTCACCATCAAAAAATCTACAAACAATAAATGCTGGAGAGGGTGTGGAGAAAAGTGAACCCTCATATTCATTGTTGTGAGTGGTATAAGATAGGGGGTCCAGTTTCATTCTTTTGCATGTGAATATCCAATTTTCCCAGTACCATTTATTTAGGAGACTATCTCTTCTCCATTGAGTATGTTTGGTTCCCTAGTTAAATATCAGTTGAACATATATGCATGGGTTTACTTCTGGGCTCTCTATTCAGTTCCATTCATCTATGTGTCTGTTTGGATGCCACTACTACACTGTTTTGATTACTATTGTTTTGTAGTATAGTTTGAAATCAGGAAATGTGACGCTTCTGGCTATGTTCTTACTCAGGATTGCCTTGGCTATTTGGTGTCTTTTGTGTTTCCATACAAGTTTTAGGGTTGTCTTTTCTAATTCTGTAAAAAATGCTATTGGGATCTTGATAGGGATTGCATGAAATCTATATATGACTTTGGGTAGTATGGATATTTTGACAATATTAATTCTTCCTATCCATGAACACAGGATTTATTTTCATTCATGTGTCTTCAGTTTCTTTCATCAATGTCTTTTAGTCTTCAGTATACAGATCTTTCACCTCTTTGGTTAAATTTATTCCTAAGGATTTTATTGTTTTTGATGCTATTTTAAACGAGATTGTTTTCTTCATTTCTTTTTCAGATAACTCATTGTTAGTGTACAGAAAAGCAACTGATTATATGTTGAATTTCACATTGGTATTTTAGAATTTTTAAAAATAATGGTCACTACCCTATGAGAATGCACTAAATATGAGAAGAAATAAAGGGAGAGAATTAACATTCATTGAGGTTGGCACTCTAAACATGTGCCTTCTCGTTATTTCCACACCACTGTCATCCTGATTTGACATAAAATAAAACATGGTGAGAAAGGTTTAAGTAGTATTATTTTTCCCATGAAGTTAGTAATTGTGGGTGCTGAAATTTGGACTCAAATCTGGCTAAAAAGCCTACTCACTTTCCACTGCAGACCTAAAGTGTGTTAAAACATTTCTTCAAAAATAAAAAATTGAACTAAGTTAAAATGATAACGAAATCTTGTTACAGATACTGAATGATATTGAATTGAAAGAGTTAAAACATCCTAGAGCAAATAGGTTTCAGCTTAAAGGCTAAGTATAGTTTTGAAAAATATTCTGAAACAAAGATTTTGGCTCAATACAAAAGGTAGCTGCCCCACTTCTAAAGTGAAAAGGCTAGTGGGACAAAAGGGCAGGGTTCCTTTCCCATTGTATTTGTGTTTGCATCCCCCATGCTCCCAACCTCCATTATGTTGAACATCCAAAAGCATAAAACTGATCTGAAGTTCTGAAGAGTCTTGTGTTTGGCGTTAACAACACAACTCCATAACGTTTACATGCAAACATTTTTGGAGAATTTCATTTTTTATTTTTGGAGAATCTCATTTTTTTTTATATTTATTTTTGGAGAATCTCATTTTTTTTTGGAGAATATTTATTTATTTATTTATTTGTATTATTATTATATTATATAATATTATTATATTATTATAATATTATTATATTATTATATTATATTATTATTATTTATTTTTTTATATTTATTTTTGGAGAATCTCATTTTTTTTCTACCTTCCCTCCCTGTCCTTTTAAATTAATTAATTACTTAATTTTACCTTTTATTCTCATACCCCCTCTAGGTCCCCTCTTCCTTTTCCTAGGCAACTACTCTACTATTATTATGTATATCTTTTGACTTATGTGTTTTTGCAAAATTTATGTTGTATTTTGAGCATAAACTTGAACTTATATATATATGGTACTGTGTTATATGCACATTATTCTTTTCCTTGCTGTTTTCATTAAAGACTATGTATCTGGCTTTGTGTACAACTAAATAACACATAATTGGCTGTTTCAAACCTTTGCATAATACTCTAAGGTTTGAAATTAGTACATTCCCCCCCCCCACCCGATTGCCTTTTAACTTACTGAAAGTACAAATAATAGGACAGTGAACATCCTCACAAGTGCCCCTTTATGGTACTACTGAATAATAGTATTGAATAATACACAGGAGTAGAATTGTTAAGTCTTATCTAGGAAATGCACACATTCAGTGTTACTTGATAGTTGCCAGAGTTTGTTCCAGATTGTGACGCAACTTGCAGGACTTGGGAATACTTGTAATGCTGTATCCCCATACATTTGGCATTATCCAGATTTCTGACTTTTTCAGGCTTAGTAAGTGGCTATTTTAACTATCACTTCCTTTATTATATTTAATATTTTGAGATTTCACTTCCATAAATTTCTTCATATAAGTTTTCACAGTTTGGGGGTTGCAGCCCTTTATTTTCTAATTTTAAGAATTCCACTTATGTTACAGATATTAATTCCTTGTCAGTTTTAAATGATATAGATATCTTCTTTCCATAATCTACCTATAAATTTTTTCCATGATGTTTGTGATGCACTTTATTAAATAAAAATTTGGAAATGTTAAATTAATTAACTTTTGCTTATGGTTTCAACTGCTTTTTAAGAAATTTATTGAAGTATAAAATACATACAGAAAAAGCAACAGTCTTTTCAAAAAAAGATATTGGGAAAAATGGCAGTCATTATGGAAAAATATGAACCTCATATCTTACACAAAAGTTAAAGTGAATCATTTACCTAAATGTTACATGCAAATCTATAAAACTTCAAGGAGAATATATAGGAGAAAACCTGTGTAACAGTCTGTTTGGTTATGAGTTTATAGATACAACACAAAAATCATAATCTATGAAAGAAAAAATTGGCTCAGTAGGACTTTATTAAAATTAAAAATGCTTGCTCAGTGTAAGACACTATTAAAAGAATCGAAAGACAAGCCACAGACTGGTAGAAATATTTGCAAACCACATATCTGAAAAAGTAACTGTATCCAAAATATACAAGGAACCCTTTAAGATCAACAAAAAGAAAACAACCCAATTAAAAATTGGGCAAAAGATCTGAATAGACACTTCATCACAGAAACTGTACAAGTGACAAATAAACATATGAAAAGACGTTCAACATCATTTGTCATTAGAGAAATTTAAATTAAAACAAAAATGACAGACCACTACACATCTATTACAATGGCTAAAACCCCAAAACCGACAAAATCAATTGTTGGTGAGAACTTGAAGCAAT
The DNA here is from genome assembly GCF_965194805.1 of Balaenoptera borealis. Taxonomy (NCBI): domain Eukaryota; kingdom Metazoa; phylum Chordata; class Mammalia; order Artiodactyla; family Balaenopteridae; genus Balaenoptera; species Balaenoptera borealis. The sequence continues at coordinate 45,006,054 of NC_138862.1, forward strand.
AGGAACTGCCATTCATTGCTGGTGAGAATGTAAATGGTACAGCCACTTTGGAAGACAGTTTGGCAATGCTTATACACCTAAACATAATCTTATTATATGATCCAGCAATTGTACTCCTAGGTATTAACAAATTTGAAAACTTATATCCACACAAAAACCTGCATGTGAATGCAGCTTTATTCATAATCACCAAGCAAGATGTCCTTCAACAGGTCAGTCTATTGAAACAAACCTAGTATATCCATACAGTACACTACAATTTAACAATGAAAAGGAATTAGCTATCAATCCATGCAACATCATTAATGCATCTCAAGTTCATTTACAAAATAGAGAATTATACATTTTTCTCCATCTACCGTGCAGAACCAATCTTTCTCAACTGATTTTTTTAAATCTTTACGAATTTCCATTTTAAGCAATCTCCTCCCATGTTATGTTTAGAAGAGATCTGAACTAGTCCATCTGACAACTGAAGTCAAGATACTGGTGCACAGAGTGGGCAGACCAAGTAACCAAGTAATCAGCATTTCCCAAATTACAGTGAGTGCCCATCCAGCTGCTAATAATTATTCATATCCTTAAAAGTGTTTGGAAACTTAGGTTAAACAAATTTAGATAGGCTTCAGGTCCACATAAATTCTCAGTCTTTTATATGCTAACGTGTTTTATGAATCATTGGTTATAGGGTACATCAGCAAGTGTATGTGTGTTTCCCAAACTTATTTGATAATGGAGGTATTTTATTTCCACTAACCCCCATTAACATCTGAATTTCATCTTAACAAAGCTTACTTCTAACTGGGTGTGGACATGCATAAGCATGCCAAATATTTTAAACGTTTAAGAAATTATAAGATAATCGACCTTTATAGCCATTAGGATATTTATGTAAAATTTTGCATTTCAGCTTTCACTCAATCTAACGACAAAAGTTTTCACTAAATCTAATATTTTTAAATAAATAGAGCTTTTTATCTCTTTCAACCAAATGAATTCTCTGGCCTACATTTAACTTGAACTCATGAAGAAATGAGATAAAGATTGAAGAACTTTCCACCAACTAGAAGAATGGAATAGACCACACTGAGAAAGACAGTTCTTGTTACTGAATCTTTTTTCAAACAGCAGGTGATTGGTTCCCTCTAATATATATAAAGAGTATTTTTGCATTAGGTAACCCCTAAAGTACATTCAATGTCTTGGTGTCCATAGGTGACAAAAGGCCATAAAGAAATTGGATACCCAATTCCTTAGTAGGTGTCTAAGTTAGAAAATGATTGGAAGTCATTCAACCACGTGATTATTAAGTCTTTTCTCAGCTTAAATGTTTCTGCAAAATTTACTTCAGTATTTGCACTATATAGTAATGACATAAAACTTACATAGCCATAGGCTTTAGGTTGCTTTAAATGTATTCAAATCCTAGACATAGCTGTTTTACTGTCACATAGTGGAATATCGAACATGACTAAATCATTCATTCTGAAGTTGCCAAAGTATAAGAAATGCTTAGGTCTTCATAATAGGTTCAGGAGGCTTTTTATATAATCTTTGAGAAATGCGATTCAATTTCTGAAAAGATAATTGACTAGCTCCATCACAGCAGTGTATCTTGTTTAGATGAATCAAGCTATAGAAAGCAGTATTGTTTAAAATTACCTTGGAGTGAAAAAGCTCTTGCAATGAAACACAATGTTATCAGTCTGGAAAACTAACCTTGAATACCGGTATAGTTGTGTAAATAAATGCGGCAAAAACGAAAAAGCACAGTTAAGGAAATAGTAGGAAAGGGAATAACTAATGATTTATGGTAATCAGTGTAACGTAATGAATTTCAGCATTATGAATAAATGAATGAAGTTGAAAATAACAACAGAATGCTTTGGTATTCTTCCATTTATAAAACCAATTTCTCTTATTAATAATGTTAATTACCTAAAGCCAGACTCTTACATTAATATCCTTACATAACTTTTTACCTGGAAGAGGAAGACTTACTAACATATCCATACACAGGTTTATAACAGCAGCAAGAAATAGAAAAGATGAAGTAGAATTGTAGCTGTCATTTATACAGATTTAACCATCATCATCTCTACTCTCCAGAGATGATTATGGAAATGGTTTTCTTTTTCCTTACATCTATTTAGTCTGAGTGCAGTGGCCCAAGAACTGCTAGAATATCCTGGCTTTTCTTTCTGAAGAATGTAGTATTGTGAATAAAAGAAACAAAGGAATATGGATAAAGGGGAAATAGAGAAAACAACATAAAAGCAGCACATATGGTTCACATAGGGATTGAGAAGAAAAATATCACATGAAATAAGCACCTGTTGTGGAGAAAAAGCAATGGACTGGGGTCAGGAAAACAGCCCTGGGTAATCCCTACCTGTTAATCTCTTTAAGCCTCATTTTTCACAATTTTAAAATTAGGGTGAAAGGGATTGCACAAACAATATTCAAAATATTTTACTTTTTTCAAATTCTAGACTCTGTGTTCTCATTATAGTGGCCTTTGTGTGTGTGAGTCTGTGTGTATAGATGTGTGTGTTTTCTTTCTTGGTGAAATATTCCAAGAACTAAATATAATTAGGGTACTAATGGTTCTAATAGTACTAGGGTACTAATTAACCATTTCTAATGTTTGGAGGGGGTTTTCTCCCACATCAGGAAGTTCTCTGACACCAAGCAAGCTGGATATCCTACAATTCAAATCAGTTGTGACACTATCTACCTGGAGATGGTGTCAGATCTCACAGGTTAAGGGCTCAGTCTTGCAAGACTGCTCACTCACAAACACAATAGAGATGCCAATGCCAAATCCTGTTTGTCACCTGTGTTTCTGACCTACTGGCTGTAGATTGGAGGTTCTAAGGACCCTCTCCTTGGCTTAATTAATTTGTTAAAATGGCTCCCAGAACTCAGAGAAACATTTTACTTACTAGATTACTAGTTTATTATAAAAGGTTATAATTCAGAAATAGGCAGATGGAAGAAATGCATAGGGCAAGATATAAGTAAAGGGCTTGGAGCGTCCATGCCCTCTCCTAGCGAGCCACTCTCCCAGCATCTCCACGTGTTCACCAACCTGAAAGCTCTCCAAAGCCTCTCGTTTTGGGTTTTTATGGGGGCTTCATTACATAGGGACATCTGATTAAATCATGAGCCACTGGTGATTGATTCAATCTCCAGTCCCTCTCCCCTCCCCACAAATGGAGGGGGGGAGCTGAAAGTGCTCTCTAATCACATGGTTGGTTCTCCTGGCAACCAGCCCCCATCCTTAGGTTGGGTCCAAAAGCCACCTCATTTACATAAAAGACATCTTTGTCAGTCTCATTACTTATGAAATTCCAAGGGTATAGGAGCTTTGTGCCTGAAAAGGGGACAAAGGCCAAATATATATTTCTTATTATAAATCACAATATTACAGGTATACTAAATTCATTTTGGAATCAGATAAAGTGTAAATAAAGTCATTTCAAGGTCTTAAAAATCCACGCTACATCGTTCATTTCATCTGTGTTAGATAACTTCTTAGTCAATTGGTGATTTATATACACCTGTTAAAATTTGCACATATTTCTCAACACCACTAAGCCCTTAAACACTTACAATAGAAGAGAGACCTATTTTTTCTGTGGACCCTCTCTGTAAAAGTTTTAGATATGACTCTAAGAACACAGTCTCTCATCTCTAGTTGGCTCCAGATTTATCTACTTGAGCATTCTTCTCCCAAGGAAGGAGAAAATTCCATGGAGATAGTATCTCCTTAGGCTCAACTTTAATGACCTAGTCTTTCAACTAGATAGAAAGCCAAAGAAATAGGGATCAGTCTCAGTGTTGAATTCTCACTGGATAAACAACTGCCAACAATAATTGTCCAGTATAAGATCACAGAACTGAATTTTTATAGTGCCTTCTATTTGATAGCACATCGCACCCTCCCCACATTATAGTAATTACACTCTGGTACTCTTCCCCAAATGTTGTTGCATCAGAATCATGGGATCTCCACTCATTGGTTCATTATCTTCCAAAATCCAATCAGATGAGTGGGGCCCTAATCTATATTAGCTACCTTAGCAGGAATATATTTGGGCACATGACATATCTAGACACTTATTTATTGGACTGTGTTGACCAGACCACTGTTAACTCTGAATTACACCTGTTCAGTTAAAATATGCTGATCAGCTGAAGCCCAGTTAGTATAGCAATACTATTTTCAAACGGAAATAAAAACTCTGAGAATAAAATCCTATATACATTGCTATCTCACTCAATTTCCTTCATTCCGACAAAAGTTAAATATTCACAATCTGAATCTATTAAACTTGAAATTTAAGAAATATACTATTCAACCCTTAAAGAGAAAGATTTTAAAGCTATTCTATGTTTGGAACTAACAATAATTTAAAAGATTAAGCCCAAAAGTGTACGACTCTTTATAATCCCATCTTACTACAGTCTCCCCCATCATTGACTTAAGGCAGGTCATTGCTGGGGTAACTGAGAAGACACACTGCAGCTCAGTCTTTGCTAAAATGTTTACCCTAACTCTTTGATTTCCAAATTTACTTAGATCACTGACTCCACTGTAATGATCATAAACATATTGAAATAATATAGACTCTCACTTTGGAATCTCATTTACTAGGACAATCTTGTTGACCAAATCGTTCTCTTTCCATTAGGCTTTATTATATTTAAGCTTTAATAGTATTCCTTACCTTCCTATTAATTAAGATTGATGCAGTTTTTTCTTCCAGTACAACTTCTCACCTTCTGAACATTATTACCCAACACAGACATTATCCAGAGAGATCTAATACATAGTGGGTGAAAGCAGGAAATTTGAAATCAAACAATCTAACTTCTCTATTTTTACCTTCCTAACTGAATTATGCTGAGAATTAAACCCATGTAAAGTGCTTAAAATACTAGCATATTGTAAGTGCTCAGTAAATACTATTGTTGCTGCCCTATTATCTACAAAGAGGAATTTTTAGGACCAACTATATTAGAGATAGCATAGTCTTCCAATAGTTCAGCTCAGTTTAATAGAGTTTCATGTTGTTGCTTGATGTCAAAACCCTAGATGATAATAAAATATTAATTTGACTTCCATTTGATTTCCTAATGAATGTATTTATTGGTTCATTGTATGTCTTTTTCCACTATAATGTACATTCCACAAAAGCAGAGACTTTTTGATCATTGATCTATGCCCAACTTTTCTGACAGAGTTTCTGTACGTACTAGATTCTTGATAAATACTTCATTAAATAACAAATAATTGTTTCCCTCAGGAAATTTGTATGTAGCATGGGTGGTCAGACCAAGAAGAAACTCAAGACACTCCTAGGTGACCAAGAGGAAACTTGGGCCCTCCTGCTTTATTCTTGCAAAAGAGTATCATAAAACAATCTGATATCATTCCAACTCAACCTGATGAAGAGATAAACAAAGATGTTTGCTAAAATTCAATCAAGGTTTAATATTGGGTGGTATGATTATGAGTTAGATCTACTTATTTTTTATAATTTCTACAAGAGACATATTACCTTTTTCAATAAGAAAAAAATATGTACTCTAATAAGTTAAATCACAAGAAACTTATTTAATTCTCCAATACAATCTAAAATTTTAAAAAGAAAATACTGCATACCACAAAATGTGTTGTTATATTTTTGTTTGTCAATTATCTGGAACTGAGAAAATATTTTGCACCTAGGATACTCAGGATACTCAATTAGTCCAGACATCGACCACCACCAGAGACTCCAGGTAGGAAAATATATGCCCATATGGCAAACATATAATTTCCTAGTTGATAATATCTTTCCCAAAGTCACTGGTATTGTTTTTTAGAGCATTTGTGGAACATCTTTTGCCACGATTAAAATGAAAAAGAATGAAAAGAATTGAGGACAGCCTCGGAGGCCTCTGGGACAACATTAAGTGCACCAACATTTGAATTATAGGGGTCCCAGAAGAGGAAGAGAAAAAAAAAAGGAACTGAGAAAATATTTGAAGAGATTATAGTTGAAAACTTCCCTAACGTGGGAAGGAAACAGTCAATCAAGTCCAGGAAGCACAGAGAGTCCCACACAGGATAAATCCAAGGAGAAACACACCAAGACACATATTAATCAAACTATCAAAAATTAAATACAAAGAAAAAATACTAAAAGCAACAAAGGAAAAGGAACAAATAACATACAAGGGAATACCCATAAGGTTAACAGCTGATCTTTCAGCAGAAACTCTGCAAGCCAGAAGGGAGTGGCAGGATATATTTAAAGTGATGAAAGGGAAAAACCTACAACCAAGATTACTCTACCCAGCAAGGATCTCATTCAGATTCGATGAAGAAATTAAAACCTTTACAGACAAGCAAAAGCTAAGAGAATTCAGCACCACAAAACCAGCTTTACAACAAATGCTAAAGGAACTTTTCTAAGCAGGAAACACAAGAGAAGGAAAAGACCTACAATAACAAACCCAAAACACTCAAGAAAATGGTAATAGGATTACACATATCGATAACTACCTTAAATGTAAATGGATTAAATGCTCCAACTAAAACACATAGACTGGCTGAGTGGATACAAAAACAAGACCCGTATATATGCTGTCTACAAGAGACCCACTTCAGACCTAGGGACACATACAGACTGAAAGTGAGGGGATGGAAAAACATATTCCGTGCAAATGGAAATCAAAAGAAAGCTGGAGTAGCAATTCTCATATTAGACAAAATAGACTTTAAAATAAAGACCATTACAAGAGACAAAGAAGGACACAACATAATGATCAAGGGATCGATCCAAGAAGAAGATATAACAATTGTAAATATTTATGCACCCAACATAGGAGCACCTCAATACATAAGGCAAATGCTAAAAGCCATAAAAGGGAAAATCGACAGTAACACAATCATAGTAGGGAACTTTAACACCCTGCTTACACCAATGGACAGATCATCCAAACAAAAAATAAATAAGGAAACACAAGCTTTAAATGACAAAATGGACCAGACAAACTTAATTGATATTTATAGAACATTCCACCCAAAAGTGGCAGAATACACTTTCTTCTCAAATGCACATGGAACATTCTCCAGGATAGATCACATCTTCGGTCACAAATCAAGCCCTGGAAAATTTCAGAAAACTGAAATCATATCAAGCATCTTTTCCAATCACAACAGTATGAGACTAGATATCAATTACAGGAAAAAAATCTGTAAAAAATTGAAACACATGGAGGCTAAAAAACACACTACTAAATAACCAAAAATCACTGAAGAAATCAAAGAGGAAATCAAAAAATACCTAGAAACAAATGACAATGAAAACACAATGACCCAAAACCTATGGGATGCAGCAAAAGCAGATCTAAGAGGGAGGTTTATAGAAATACAATCCTACCTCAAGAAACAAGAAACATCTCAAATAAACAACCTAACCTTACACCTAAAGCAATTAGAGAAAGAAGAACAAAAACCCCCAAAATTAGCAGAAGCAAAGAAATCATAAAGATCAGAACAAAAATAAATGACAAAGAAATGAAGGAAACAATAGCAAAGATCAATAAAACTAATAGCTGGTTCTTTGAGAAGATAAACAAAATTGATAAACCATTAGACTCATCAAGAAAAAAGGGAGAAAAAGCAAATCAATAGAATTAGAAATGAAAAAGGAGAAGTAACAACTAACACTGCAGAAATACAAAGGATCATGAGAGCTTACTACAAGCAACTATATGCCAATAAAATGGACAACCTGGAAGAAATGGACAAATTCTTAGAAAAGCACAACCTCCTGAGACTGAACCAGGAAGAAATAGAAAATATAAACAGACCAATCAGAAGCACTGAACTTGAAACTGTGATTAAAAATCTTCCAACAAACAAAAGCCCAGGACCAGATGGCTTGACAGGCGAATTCTATCAAACATTTAGAGAAGAGCTAACACCTATCCTTCTCAAAATCTTCCAAAATATAGCAGAGGAAGGAACACTCCCAAACTGATTCTACCAGGTCACCATCACCCTTATACCAAAACCAGACAAAGATGTCACAAAAAAGAAAACTACAGGCCAATATCACTGATAAACATAGATGCAAAAACCCTCAACAAAATACTAGCAAACAGAATCCAACAGCACATTAAAAGGATCATACACCATGATCAAGTGGGGTTTATCCCAGGGATGCAAGGATTCTTCAATATACACAAATAAATCAATGTAATAAACCATATTAACAACTGAAGGAGAAAAATCATATGATCATCTCAATAGATGCAGAAAAGCTTCTGACAAAATTCAACACCCATTTATGATAAAAACTCTCCAGAAAGTAGGTATAGAGGGAACTTACCTCATTATAATAAAGGCCATATATGACACACCCACAGCCAATATCGTTCTCAATGGTGAAAAATTAAAACCATTTCCACTAAGATCAGGAAAAAGACAAGGTTGCCACTCTCACCACTATTATTCAACATAGCTTTAGAAGTTTTAGCCACAGCAATCAGAGATGAAAAAGAAATAAAAGGAATCCAAATTGGAAAAGAAGTAAAACTGTCACTGTTTGCAGATGACATGATACTATACATAGAGAATCCTAAAGATGCTACCAGAAAACTACTAGAGCTCATCAATGAATTTGGTAAACTAGCAGGATACAAAATAAATGCACAGAAATCTCTTGCATTCCTATACACTAATGGTGAAAAATCTGAAAGAGAAATTAAGGAAACACTCCCATTTACCATTGCAATGAAAGGAATAAAATATCTAAGAATAAACCTATCTAAGGAGACAAAAATCTGTATACAGAAAACTATAAGACACTGATGAAACAAATCAAAGACGGTACAAACAGATGGAGAGATATGCCAAGTTCTTGGATTGGAAGAATAAACATTTGAAAATGACTATACTACCCAAAGCAATCTATAGATTCAATGCAATCTCTATCAAACTATCAATGGCATTCAGCACAGAATTAGAACAAAATTATTTTACAATTTGTATGGAAACACAAAAGACCCCAAACAGCCAAAACAATCTTGAGAAAGAAAAACAGAGTTGGAGGAATCAGGCTCTCCAACTTCAAACTATACTACAAAGCTACAGTAATCAAGACAGTATGGTACTGGCACAAAAACAGAAATATAGATCAATAGTACAGGATAGCGTGCCCAGAGGTAAACCCACGCACATATGGTCACCTAATTTACAACAAAGGAGGCAAGAACATACAATGGACAAAAGACAGCCTCCTCAATAAGTGGTGCTGGGAAAACTGGACAGCTACATGTAAAAGAATGAAATTAGAACACTCCCTAATACCATACACAAAAATAACTTCAAAATGGATTAAAGACCTAAATGTAAGGTCAGACACTATAAAACTCTTAGAGGAAAACATTCACAGAACACTCCATGACATAAATCACAGCACGATCCTTTCTGACCCACCTCCTAGAGAAATGGAAATAAAAATGAAAATAAGTAAATGGGACCTAATAAAACTTAAAAGCTTTTGCACAGCAAAGGAAACCATAAACAAGATGAAAAGACAACCGTCAGAATGGGAGAAAATATTTGCAAATGAAGCAACTGACCAAGGATTAATCTCCAAAATATACAAGCAGCTCATGCAGCTCAATATCAAAAAAACAAACAACCCAATCCAAAAATGGGCAGAAGACCTAAATAGATGCTCAACATCACTAATCATTAGAGAAATGCAAATCAAAACTACAATGAGGTATCACCTCACACTGGTCAGAATGGCCATTATCAAAAAATCTCCAAACAATAAATGCTGGAGAGGGTGTGGAGAAAAGGGAACCCTCTTCCACTCTTGGTGGGAATGTAAATTGATACAGCCACTATGGAGAACAGTATGGAGGTTCCTTAAAAAACTAAAAATAGAACTACCATACAACCCAGCAATCCCACTACTGGGCATATACCCTGAGAAAACCATAATTCAAAAAGAGCCATGTACCACAATGTTCATTGCAGCTCTTTTTACAATAGCCAGTAGATGGAAGCAACCTAAGTGCCCACTGACAGATGAATGGATAAAGAAGATATGGCACATATATACAATGGAATATTACTCAGCCATAAAAAGAAATGAAATTGAGTTATTTGTAGTGAGCTGGATGGACCTAGAGACTGTCATACAGAGTGAAGTAAGTCAGAAAGAGAAAATCAAATACCATATGCTACCACATATATATGGAATCTAAAAAACAAAAAAAACAGGGCTTCCCTGGTGGCGCAGTGGTTGAGAATCTGCCTGCTAATGCAGGGGACACGGGTTCGCGCCCTGGTCTGGGAAGATCCCACATGCTGCGGAGCGACTAGGCCCGTGAGCCACAACTACTGAGCCTGCGCGTCTGGAGCCTGTGCTCCGCAACAAGAGAGGCCGCGATAGTGAGAGGCCCGTGCATCGCGATGAAGAGTGGCCCCCGCTTGCCACAACTAGAGAAAGCCCTCGCACAGAAACGAAGACCCAACACAGCCAAAAATAAATAAATAAAATTAAAAAAAAAAAAATGGTTCTGAAGAACCTAGGGGCAGGACAGGAATAAAGACACAGATGTAGAGAACGGATTTGAGGACACGGGGAGGGGGAAGGGTAAGCAGGGACGAAGTGAGAGAGTGGCATGGACACATATATACTACCAAATGTAAAATAGATAGCTAGTGGGAAGCAGCCGCATAGCCCAGGGAGATCAGCTGGGTGCTTTGTGTCCACCTAGAAGGGTGGGATAGGGAGGGTGGGAGGGAGACACAAGAGGGAGGAGATATGGAGATATACATATATATATAGCTGATTCACTGTTATACAGCAGTAACTAACACAATATTGTAAAGCAATTATACTCCAATAAAGATGTTAAAAAAAATTTTCTGGTGAATTTATGAATTATCTCTGAAATAAATCAGTACTTGTGACAGATCTACCAAAATTAACAGTTCTAAGATCTCTTTCATACATAATTTCTTTCATAAACTGAGCTTCATGAAAACATTGATTTTACCTTAAAATGCTTCTATGCTCTGTTTATAAATTTGAAACACAGTGACTGTTTTTGGAGTAGACAAAATATCAATAATTTATGCTGTTACATTAACATAGCTTTCACCTGTACTTTAATGATTTGTAGTTTTATACTCGGAGAACTATGATCCTTCTGTAATATTTTTTACTTGGTCCAAATACCTCTCACTTTATTATATTTTCATATACCAAAGGGCAAAAATAAAACTGAAAATTTAATTACATCATTAAGACTCAAAATTATTATTTTAACTGACTTCAGGTACTTAACCGATCAATAATATTCAAGTCAATTCATGATGGCAATCAACCCCTGGTAACAAATATCTGAACCAAAATTCCCTAAGGGTTCCATAGGTTATCGATCATGAGACTCTGAAACAGTCTTAAGGTCAAGAAGTGTTGAAAATAAACAGATAGAATTTTCTTTTTTTTTGCAGCACTTCTCAAACTCTTCAATATGGCAATGTTCTTTGTAAATCTAAAAAGTTTTTGAGAGTTATCTGGATGTTATTTATAGCACACACTTTAGGAAAGAAAACTTCTCTAGACCCACACAGTTGATTATGTATATTTTATAAGCAGATTACTAAAGCAAAACTGCTAAAACCTATGAATGAGAGGAAGTTTTTTTAATATTTATCTATGAATCGTACTAATACACAACTATAATAAGTAAAGAGCCAAGATATAAACAGATAAGTAGACAGGCAGATAAATAGATAGATATAAAGATACAGTAGACTGATCATTAATACAATGGGGTTTGATAATAGTTATAGCATCAGATGATAAGAAGAACCATATCTTAATCCAACTTGTTATATACAATTTATTTTGTGTATTTATATTTTGAAAATAGAGCATACATTTTTCTATAGTATACACAAATCTCTGTATAAAATGGGTTATGTATGGCAATAGAATTTTAATGTTTGAAACAGAGGTTATATCCCAATCTACCTTGCAATGTGAAAATGATTTGTATAATATTCCTAAAAAATTATTATTCACTTTTTATCATAAAAATATTACATTAAGCATATATTAATATGCTTGTGTACTTTCTTCAGTAAGACAGATCTGAGCTTAAATTTCAGATACATCATGAACTAAGTTATATAGGCATCAGTTTCTTTACTAAAATATAAATAACAATATCTAACTCATACAGTGGTTTTGAAGATTAAATGGCAAAATACACAAGGCTCAGAACTTTACACAAGGCCTGACACATATTTAATGTTATTGTCACTACTATTAACATTTCTAAGACTTTTAAAAGCAGTATATAGAGCAATATTCTTAAACCCCTGAAATTAAATTAGAAAACCAATTTACAATGAATGACATCTGATAACTCAAAATAGATGTAGCTAACATTATTGACTTATAGTTTTTGCCCTATTCCCAGGGATTTATGCACATTAACTCACTTAATTATAACATGCTTTACATACTGTTGTCTTCATTTTATCTATGGGAAAACTGAGGCACAAAGATATTACCAAACTCCAAACAGCTAGTAAATGGCAGAGCTAGGAACTGAACCAGCAGCAATTAGGCTCCTGGATATCTGCTTTTTACTCTTATTGGATGCTGCCTCTCTAGCTATAGATAGATGACAGATTAAATAGGTTATTAAAAAACAAATGAACTAGAGAGTGAGATGAAATAGATGAAAGAGAGAGAGATTTGCTCAAGGAACCAGTGTAAAACTAGAATGATATCAGACCTAACAAAGCCTTTATCAACAGAAGGAGAGGCTGGTAACAAAGAGGTGGGGGTTAGGTGGTAGTCAAATAAAAGATTTTATAACTAGTGCTCAGAAAATCACAGTGGGGCAAATCTCATGGCTTTTGGACTCTACTTGCCATATGTCTCTTTAACAGAGTATAATACTAGGTTCCAACAAATGTTTGAATCATGTAATTCCTTCTCTTAGCTCTAATTCCATTAATGCATTTATTATATAATTTAACATTCTGGGCCAATAATAACCAGGCACTCTTGTATACACTTGAAATACAGTGATGACCTAGGCACAGAACTTGATTCTCTAAAATATTCTACTGTTCATAGAACTGTTGGAAAAAGTCCGTCCCTCTACCCTTGAGTCTACTTGGTAGACATCAAACAAGGACTTAGAGGCATTCCTCTAGACAGGAAGGATATATTTCAAATCACTTGGAAAATGAATCTGAGATGTGTGGTAAGCAAGAACATGAAGGAAAGTGTCAGAAATCAACCCTTCCATGAATAAATGCCTTCAATCATCCCTTCATTTCCAGAAAGGTCCCTAGAACTCCTGAAAGCTCAAAAGAGACTGAGATTTTACTCATACTCCTTTCAGAAGTAAGACATTATGAGATAATAAAAAATTCTCTTCTCTCCCTGAAGCCTGCTCATAAAGGACCAATTCCCATGACAGTGGACAAGGGCAAAGAGGAAAGATATGAAAGTCATCCTACATCTCAACTCAATTAAAATGTCCCAAATATTTCTGGGGAAGGTTTTAAACATGAACACACAAAACTCCTCCACATTAGAGAGATAGTATGCATCTTCGGTTAAAACACTATGTAACTCTACATCATTTCCCAAAGATTCACTATATGGTAGGAAGAAAATTTTTTACACCTGCGAAGATTTTACAGTAGAACAAGAGTATAATCTTGATGTGGCTAAAAACTGAACTGTACCCCTAAGTGACACAGACATAAGTAGAAGAGAAGTAAGAAGTAACTGTGATTGACATGAAAATCCCTGTGTGTTTCACTTTACTCACAGGAAAAAGTAGGAGTGGTCACAACCCTGGACTTGAGCTAAGAGAGCTGGGAACTGGAGAAAGGGAGGTGCATAGTTAGGATGCCCATTTCAGTCTTGGTGCAGGGGGAAAAACAAATTATCTCCAGCCTAACTGACAGTGAGCAGGACTGAAACCATGGAGTGAGGCCATAATCAAAGCACCAATTGTGATAGTAGCAACTTGAGAAGAAGTGGCCAGAACATACATATAACTACCTCTAGTAATATAATTCTCTAGGGCTGGGGCTGTGGAATCATTTGCTAAGTATTTATTAAAATATTCTAGTAAGGGACACTTTGGTGACATTTTAATAGCAGTTATGTAACTAATATACAAACCGTATATATTTACCTAGTGCAATGTATAAATATATTTTTTATAATCCCAAGCAGTTGAGAACCTTGGCAGCCAGTAAACTCAATTTGAGAAAGACAGTTTTTCCTAAGAAATGCTTTTAATCATTAAAAAACATATACAACTTCATAAATTTAGACTGCTTATCTAAATCACCTGAACATTTTGCAAGAGCATATGGTTTTCCTAAATATAAAATATTCTTCACAACATTCCTTCACTTTCTTTTATTATAGTAATGGGAAATGTGTTTTATTTTATTATATAAAAGCAAGCATATTATCTGTACCAACACCATGTAATAATTTTGAATTGACCCCTGTATTGAGCTTCTAACATGTTTTTATTCTGTGTAGTTTACAGAAATTTAACAATCACAACCCATATTTACTTATACCCCATAGAATTTGCATAGTAAGAGTTGAGTATTTTGCAGTCCTTTTAGCTCTCAGAATCTAGATCACAAATGTTAGTTTTATAGTGAGTTGCAAATCAACTATACTTCAATTAAAAATAATAATAAATAAATAACAGTAAGTTTGGCAAATATTATTACACTTTCTGTAGTAGAAATATCTTAAATGAAGATAAGTGCGTTTAACAGATATCACTTTTAAAATATTACAAAATGTTTAACACTATAAGAAATGTTTCCATAATCTGAAAAGAATAATTTATTCTGATTTAAGTACATTCATTCATTCATCTGTGCATTTAAATTTACATGCATAGATTCATTTAACACATATTTGTTGAGCCGATAAAGTAGCAGGTATTTTACTGTGCCTTGAATTTTAAAAAGGCAAATAATAGACAGTAATTGTTTTTCTGAACTGAATATGGAAGACAGCGAAATACAGCACTCCAGATAAAATTCTGTGGGCTGTTATTTGACACTAGGTTACAGCCTCTAGAGCAAGAAAAATGTGTGTTTAAATTCTGATTCAGCCTAATTGTGTAGTTCTGATTAAGGTATATACCTAAACCTTCTAAATTCTAGCTCCCTTTTCTATTAGAGAAGTTTCCTTTGCTTTAAAATAGTTATAATAATATCACTTAAGAATTGTTGGGATTAGGGCTTCCCTGGTGGCGCAGTGGTTAAGAATCCACCTGCCAATGCAGGGGACACGGGTTCGAGCCCTGGTCCAGGAAGATCCCACATGCCACAGAGCAACTAAGACCGCGAGCCACAACTACTGAGCCCACCAGCCACAACTACTGAAGCCCGCACGCCTAGAGCCTGTGCTCTGCAACATGAGAAGCCACCACAATGAGAAGCCTGCACGCCGCAGCTAGAGAAAGCCTTCGCACAGCAACAAAGACCCAACGCAGCCAAAAATAAATAAAATAAAATAAAATAAAAAACTTTAAGAATTGTCAGGATTAGATGAAATAAGACATGTAAACTACAACACTAGCCTAGTAGTTATATTTTTAATAACATACAAAATAAGAACACAGAAGTATAGTGTGAAATTCAAATATAGTGATTATTCTCATCATCTATACCACCAATACCATGGAATAAAAGTATACACATTTACTGCTATTTTGCTGTCTTCAATTCCCATACTACACACACAGAAATAAAGGATTGATAAACATTCCAAACTAAAATTAAAGCAGGAGCTAATTGAAAAATTAACCCATTTTTATGTGAAACATTAGACATTATAAAAAAGAAAGCCCTGTTCTTATCCAAGATAGCAGGAAGTATCCGTGGCTAGTGTTGGTCATTACTGATTATGGCTTTGGAATACTTTCACATCACACTTCTCATATACATTGCTCTTATAACAATGGTCAAAACTTAGGTGATCCCATAATTGAAAGAAAGTTTATATATGAAGTCACAAAATATTTTCACCATCTTTTCTTATACGAACAATATTTAGTCCCATTTATGTGCCAAGTATTTTGTTTCCTTTTTTAAAAAAAATTTTACCCACATAAGGTAAATATATTTATATTTATTTCTATTCCTTTACATGTGTTCACTTGTGTAAGTAATTTATAGCCTTATATTGAAAATATATTATATTTGATGTCATGAAACTATTATTCTGAAAGTTGAAAATATCTATTCTTTCATAATATTTTTCAGTGAAACTTTAAAACTTTGCAAGATGGATAAGACAAAAGACCTTTAAGGGGGAGTGAAGGAGGACAAAATAAAAACAGTAACAACAGCAACAATTCTCTTTATGATGAAGAAATGCAGCAGAATGCAAACATAATTGGATACTTGTTTGGACGAACTTTTTCTCTTAGGAAATGAAATCTGAGAATACATTAGAGGTGAATCGCCACTGTTACAGAAAATACACATCATGCAAAGAGATAGGATATCCTAAGCACCACAAAGCATAGAATTAGATCTAGAAAATGTTGATTTTTATTAGGTTGCAAGTCACTGAAACCAAGGAATTTCATGGTAGATGACAGAGGTAGCTCACCAATCCAAGAAAATACTGTACAAACCAAGTTTCAACACTGGCTTGTTTCAGATACTCTATTCAAAAATTCATATCACCAGGAAAGAGACTGAAGGAGGTCGTGGCAGGAGTTCTCTGCTGGCTCTTACTGTTGTAACTTGGAGGTGGGTCACATTATCACAGATGTGACTGCCAGAGGCACCATGAGTGTTTATCAAAAGAAGCGGGGATTGTAAAACACAAAGAAGCTATCCTAAATGACAGTTACTATAGGGCTGGCACTATTAGTTGATTAAGTTTACCGTCTTCAGACTAAGAGCAAGATTAAGATAGTACATACAGAAAAATAATGTCCATTTTGTACCTCAGATTCCAAGTATGTCCAGAATGTACGCACATGAGGATCTACCCAAATACTGAAATAAAGTTGTAGTTAAATATTTTGTACATATATTAGGATATTGGTTAGGCTGCTTTAAACAGAGGTGAAATACTAGACACTTCAATTAAATATAAGTTTTACTTTCTTATGTTAGAGTACAGCAGTAAGTTGACCAGACATAGTAGAGTGGTACCATCATCCTCAATATGTGACTTTGATCTCTGGGTACAAACAAGCTACTCCTTTTTGTATCACCTGCCAGCCAGAAAGAAGAGAGAAAGGAATTAAGACGCTCAGGCTTATTCATTTTAAGGAAAAGGCATGATGGCTCAAAGACTTCTGTTCATTTCTGCTGATCCAAACTTAGTCAGATGTCCACACGCCAATGCATGGGAAGCCTAAAAACACAGTGTTTAATTTGGTCAACTATGTGGCCAGCTATAACTGTTACTATGGAGAAATGTAAGAGTGGATATGGATAGACAACAAGCAATCTGTCACAAAGTTTTTAAGAAGCTGAGAAATGAAGTCAGCAAAACAAATTAGAATGAGAAATTTAGCAGGGACACAGCAAGACCAGAATTATAAAAACTTCTAATTCTCAAATACCAAAGTGGCATGAGATTTTCCAAAATCAGAGCACCCAAGTTACGACAGAGATTTCAGCTACTTACTGAAATCCAAATTACTAGAATTAACCTAAAAATGTTTCAAGTTTCTCATGACTCCAAGGAATTGTAGAAAAAGTATCTGATTTTTACCTGACTGTGATGTCTATGGCAAAAGCAGATGAACATAAAATTACACTATACATCCAGGGTTTTTTAAGTATTTATTTTTATTGAATTTTGGTTTTAAATCACAATATTTCCTAAAGCTTATTATTATAAGATTGAATTTAAGTTTTGTTAAGAAAAACACCAAAAAAAATATTGATAGTTGCTTAAGTTCGTTAAGGGGAACGTAAGATAATGCTTGCTACATAGTCTCTATGCCCATATATCTCCTCCCCATCTAGTGGCAGCTGCCTGAATAACAGAGCATGTCCCTTAGAAAAGCAATATTTAAATCATGCAATATGCAAAAATATAACTCTTCTATGGTTATATTTGTTCATTATAGAATCATATTGGACACTTCTGGAAATACAGGTACCATGTCTCATTGATTGAATGGCAATAGATAATTTGGTTCTGGAGTTACCTATATGTGTGTTTGTATGCATTCAAATAATAGTCCATGTTAAAGAAAATATGACTAGATATTTCAGTCATATATTAGACACCAAAAATTCCACACTGGATACAGATTATTTTTAAGATATCTCTACTATTCCACTCAGATGTGGCATTTGGGGACAATAATCAACAAAGATTATCCTCCAAAGAAAAAAAAATAGGAAAATTTAATTTGTTGGCTGAGATTTCCAGTCTGTATATTTATTTGATTATTTGTTGACATCATTATAAGTAAAATGTATATTCATTGTATTTAATGAATGTACTTGCATATATTCATTTTAATTTATGGCATTAAAATCAAATGCCACCGTTATTTATTTTATTACTCAAATTGTTCCAGCTTTGATCATTAGGAGCTACTTGTGGTTGGCTCCTGTGCTGTCAACAAGTGCCAATTTTATTGAGCACTTCCATATTTTCTGACCAAGATATTCCAAGTTCATATTATATTGTCCTTGCCCCAGCCCTGGAATCAATTAGTTCTTAAAGAATCTGTGGTTCCTTTTATTTGGTAATGGTGTTTAAAACCAATATCTGGGTGCTAGGTGTGCTCATCGTTGCTGGGATGTCATTGCTTCTATGCCCTCTCAATAGACATAGCCAGGAAATGTATGAATATATAGTAACCCATGCACAGGCATACATCTATATTTCTTTATCCATCTACCTACCTACATATCTACCTACCTACCTACCTATCCATCTATTTATGAGAAACATATTTACTAACTAGATTGCAGCATTTATATAGACTTCTTTTTGCATTTAAGCTTCTAGTCAAGATACTGTTTTTCAAAACAAGGTTATTTCTTTTCTTCCCCACCCATTTCAATGTGGTTATGTTTTTAAGTTTTAATTTAGTTAGGTTTAGTGTTAAGCGTTCCTATTCTGCTTTTGTTCCCCCAACATCCTGTTTGGTTCTAATTGAGGTGGGTTCTAATTGAGGTGGGGAGAGTTATGAGACACATTACTGTGGTTTGAAGAGTCAGAGCTATACAAAACGATATACTCAGAGAAATGTCACTTCCTCTTCATTGCTGCTCCACTCATTCTATCCCCTCTCCTTTTCCTCTTGTCCATGCAGCTGCTAATAGAAAGTACATAGAGAAATTCTGATTGCATTCATTAGCCTACTACCTAGATTTTTAAAAGACCACAGATAAATTTAATATGCCTATGTTTTAGGTAATATATTCCAAGCGTAAAGTCAAACTTCTTGCTTTCTTGCTTATAACACATTATGGCCAGTTTTTGATATGTACATTTTGTGTGTACACCTATGTTATCTTTTTATTTACTACTGTACAATTGCATGATTTGTATTTCCCTTTTATTTAATATATCTGTCTTCTTTTTAAATAATCCAAAATCTCTTCAAGATGATGGAACATAAATAAATAAACAAATCTCAAGCTTTCTTTACCGTCACTTAGATGGTTTTGAGAACTAAATGGAATCTTCATTTCAGATGGGACAAACTTTGAGGAAATGTGGAAGCAAAGATAAAGACAAAGACAATTTTATTCTGTATTCTTTGTTATGGTTTTGATGGTCTGTAATAATTTCACTCTCATTCTGTGAACATTCTGTGAACATGGTATGAAGAAAATTTATTTCAAATATTTTTGAAAGTAGGTACGGTTAAATAATGCATTTAAACTTAATTTAAATTTAATTAAAGTATACTTGGGAATAAACAGATTTTAACAATTTTAATATTTTTGAAGTAACATGATTCATGGTTTTAGAAGCAGTTATTAAAAAGTGAATTATTGTTTAAAATGTTAACAAAATTTAAAATATCCTGAAATGTTCATTGCTTTGAAGAAAATTTATACTTAAGCAGTTCTTATTTATATAATACGGGATATGTTAAACACACACATATACATAAAAAGAGAAAGAAAGAGAGATTCTGTACATTTATTTCATCTCAAATTCACCACAGTGTGTGTGTTTGTGTTTTCAAAGTATCAAGTTGATCAAAACAAGTTGATAACAAAAAGTATGAATCTGTTTTACTCAAATAATCTAGGGCTTGGTGAAAAGAAACCTGAAGCTTTAATGTAAGTGTGTCCTACATACTTCATAAGACATATTTATACTTTAAATTTTTTCTTGTTTAACTGAAATTCAAATTTAACTGGGTGTTCTGTATTTCATGTGATAGCCCTATCTTAGCAGGATAGGACTGGCTTACACTTAAGTTACTGAGAAAATAAGGTAACAATTCATGCACACTTAAGAGCACAGGATAAGAGTCAAAGGTCCTACACAAATACGGGGTTTAATCAAACTCTAATGAATATATACTTGGAATTCAGTATCTTTTATTGCTGTAAGCTCATAAATATCTTAAAGTTTCAACCTGGCTTCTGGCAAAGCTTACTATGACTCAAGAAACAGGGGTAAGCCTCCCTGAGAGTCTCCTGTTATTGCTCACATGCTTTGTAAGACTGAGTCCAAAGCCTAGGAACAATTATGAAAGACTGTATAGAGACTGTTTTGGTTGCCTACAGAATCATTACATAACTCTAGACGTTCCTGTATTGCCATCATGGGAATCAAGCTTGGAGAAAGAAAAGTACTGTCTAGCACTGATAAACACAAGGTTAAGTTGTTCTCTTAGAGAAAAGTGTTCAGGGTTTCATAGCAGGGAGTATTTCAGAATCAGAAAGCCTTTGCTTCGTTGGCTATCCAAACTGAAATTTGGGAAAAGAATGAACGGAATCTAGGTACATGTTCTTGAAGGAGCTTTTCTTTGATTTTTTTCTGTTTGAAATTCTTTTTGATGACTGTTTTGGAATCACATACAGAGAGAGAAAAAAAACAGAATTATCTACCATTTCAGAAACAGAGAGAGCAGCTGTAGCAATGGCGTAGAGAATAGAGGCATTAGTAAAGGCAGTGGAATGGGATAATTTTCAGAGGGCAACAAAAGTTGCTGTCTTTTGTATTCATCCCTCAGTTATATTTTGCCACTAGAGCTTGTGTTACAGTACAAATGGAAAAATATTACTAAGTGCATGCATTTGTTACCCTAGTTTATGAAAGATCATCGGTGTTTTCAAATTGTGCATAAGTAAAAGTAAATTATTTAAATTGTGCTGGGAAAGAGAGGCAAAAAAGAACATAATTATGTTTTGTTTAATGTATTCTCCTAGGTAAAGCATAGTAATTTGTTTCACTACTTGTAACCCACAGGAGTATTTCTAATAGGTTTCTTCCAGATATTTATCTGTCAATCTTTAACTCATTAGTGTGAGTTATTAATATTTGATTTGGAGGCAAAAGACTTAATTTGTAATATAATTTAAACTGGATATTGACCAATATTTATACATTTTAAAAGTATGGGTAATCCTCACTGTATGTAACAGTGCAGCACCAAAAAAATGACTGTGCAAGGTGAACTGTGCAACGTGCTCTTACTAAAAATGGGAGACTACAATACACAATTAAATGACCTTTAAAAATGTTTGTCAAAACATTAAAAACTCTCGGGACTTCCCTGGTGGCACAGTGGTTAAGAATCTGCCTGCCAATGCGGGGGACACGGGTTCGAGCCCTGGCCTGGGAAGATCCCACATGCTGCGGAGCAGCTAAGCCCATGTGCCACAACTGCTGAGCAAACCCCGCTTGCCACAACTAGAGAAAGCCCGTATACAGCAACGAAGACCCAATGCAGCCAAAAATAAAATAAAAATAAATAAATTTCTAAAAAAAACATTAAAAACTCTTTTGCTCTTGGCTATAAATACGTAGGGAAATAAAAAATATAGTAAAACTAATACTTACTTTGTACACTGTAATTTAAAACATTGGAAACATTAAGAAAGTGTTTTATTTCTTTGTAAAAAACATGTCGAGTGCTTTGAACAGTGCTTTCCTTATTCTCAATATGTAATTTACAATATGGAGCAGGTATCTTTTCTATGCCTTGGAAAATTGTCATACTCTCTTCTAAGTTTTAATCAGCTTCCAGCATTTTATCCTTTCCAATTACAAGGTCATGAAATATCTCCAAAGTTCCTTTAATGGGAATTTTTTTTTGCCAGAGTCACTTTCTCTGAGACATCATCATCCTTTTCATCACAACCACTTTTATCATTTACTTCGAGAAGTTTGCCCCACTAAGCTCCTCTGGAGTGTCTCAAGCTATTCTAGAATTCCATTTACACAAGAGTCTAATTTGATTTTCAACATTACCACTTTTTGTTTCTTTGATGCATTTTCATCTTTGTTGGACAATTCACTCTTGATTATCAATCTCTGTAAAATGTCACCTCAGTTTATGACGGAAACAAAAAGGCTATAGTTTTTCTTTCTGCGTGTGAACTGAATAACAAACACACAGTGACCAATCAATGACAGACCTTGAAGGAAGTGACACGATTGGTCACTGATCATGATGTGCACCTATCATTTACATAGAAATTTGTGGACTGAAGAGGTAGTGGCAAAGTTTTTACTTTATATGATCATTCACAGTAAATATACTGTAGTAACTGAAATTTGAACTCTGTTTTAAGGGAAAGTTGCCGTTAGTTAACTAAATTGCAGTGAATGAAATTTGTTCATATTGAAAATGCAAAGTTAGGACTGTCTGTATTTACTGCAGCCAAAACTAGACTGGATATTAAATTTAGTTGGCAGTGAATGCTTCCCTCACTGACCAATCAGGTGACTCAGCAGAGTTAACAGCAAAAGCGTTATAGAGAATTTACCTTTTTCCATAAGCCTCAAAAGAACCCCCAACACACACTAATACCCAAGGAAATATAGAATATAAGTAAAAAGAGTATGCTTATCATGTAAACATAGTTCAAGCCTAGTGCCCTAGTGGCCCATACCATGTGGACATACATAATCCTCTCTTATACAGGAATTCTGGAGTCACCACTACTACTTAGCCTCTACATCAGATGCTGCCATCAACAAGAGAGCCCAGTAGAGAAAAACTAACTTTACAGAGACCAGCATTCTACTAGAGCTTTGAGATCATTAGTTTCTCAATAAATATTAGCCAAACAGTACTCCTGCCTCCTCTCCACAAAATTGTTGATCTATTAGTTTGCCGGCTCATGTCCATTAATACTGTTATTATCCATAATTATTGAACTTGGCACAATATCTAATCCCATCATATCATATTACACTTTTGATCTGATAGAGATCATACCCTTTCCTCCAACTCAGAATCCTTTCTTACCTGTCTAATCACTTCATGCTCCCTCACATGGGTTCTCTGTTCAAAAATACTACGGAATTTCCCAAATTGTATGTGAATATTATGTTCACATTATATGCAGCCACAGTTTTGTGTATTTCTTCTATCTATTCATTATCTTTCCATGGAGAAAAGAATAATTTAAGAAAATGCAAAGATTATGTATATATTTATATAAATTAATTTATAAATATATAAATATATATATTATATAAATACATAATATATTTTATATAAATAGATATGTAATATTGTGTATATTTAGAGAATCTAGAAAGAATTTACAAAGGCTGAAAAAAGTTCTTAGCCAAAAAAAAAAAACAAAAACAAGTTTTAATAGGAGAAAGATAGAAGACCTCTTTCCCAAAACTATGGATCCTTTAAATGGTTGGTTTTTTTTCCCTATAGAAACAAGAAAAGTTTTGTTTGTCCTGAAGCAGATACTAAAACCTTGTGTTTATGATCTACAGGAAAAGAAAGCCCTAAAAAATGTATTCTCAGTAGTCAGGAACTCATGTTAAATTCTTTTATCTGACATTACCAGAGTTCAAAGATTGTTGTAAATGTCAGCAATCAAATCTACAAAGGATATCTCTGAGGATGAGATTAGGAAGCAAAAACATTCTGAAGTTAGCTGTTAACCTCAAATTATCTTTATAAACTCCAGCAAAACATATAGGAGATTAGAATCAAGGAAAAACGACACTAATCGATACTTACTAATAAAGGTCAGCCACAAGAAGTAACTAGACCTCTATGAATACCCAGACAGCCTGATCCGCTGCCTGTGCTGCAGTCTTCAACTAGAAGCCCTTAGGAGACATTGCCTCACTATGGGTGAGGGGCATTCACAGGCTATTGTAACATGAAAGTGTTGAAGATTAGCAAAGACAAGCATTAGGATACGGAGTTGGGAGAGAAACAACTAAGACATAAGAGACAAAAACCAGCAAGTTCACCAGAGCATCACTTTCAAGCTAAGATCACAGTGAGGAGTTATATCTCAGTGTCACTGGCAGATGGGAACCAACACATTTTAGAACCAAGTGACTTAACTGCAGTGAAAAATTCTCAGTTGGTATGCAGAGCCATATACTCATGGGTTAAGTAAGCAAAATATTTGACCAAAGCTTGGGTATTAAGCAAAAGATTGAGCTACTGTTAGAAGTCCCAGAGCATGTATTTTTCCATGGCAGGTCTTTTCCAAAGACCTGGGAATCATACTTTTTACCTGTCTCTCTTTCTCTCAGATTAAAAGCATGCTATATAGTATGGCATATACAATAAAAGCAGGCTATGATTACCAACTGCTTTGGAAACACTCTGAACTTGGGCAGTGCAATATTTGGACAATGTTTTCATGAGTTCAGAGGCTCTTAGGTGTACAAAATCACTGTGTTTTCTAATGTTTCTGGGCCTTAGGAGTTAATAAGGCCTAAATAGTTTACTCTATTAGCCACAGGGAAATTTTCATTTCATTCAAGTGATATGGTCTTCAGCCTTCCTTCACTCATCTAGTCAAAGATAAATACTGATCACCTAGAATGTGGCAGGAGCTTTATTTTCTATTTATTAGGAAAACAAATATAAATAAGAAAGAGTTCTACCTTGAAGAACTCAGATTCCTGGGAATATTGAGATGGAGCTAGATGGAAGCAGAAGATTTCAAGATCAATTTTGGGGTATATTAAGACATGGACTCAGTAATTGTCTTTCCATAAAGGTTACTGCAGTAGAAGTTGGTAAATATTCCTAGCAAAAACAAGCAAAACAGGCAGGCAAAAACTTTTTGCAAATGACATCAATCAGCAAGTAAGACTATTAGATATGGGGCTAATAGAAGACAGTATTCAGAATATTGTAGATTGTACAAAATTGTTTGGGATATTGATCTTCACAATGGCAATGTATGGTGATAATACTGTATAGTATCAAGGGTGATATCCATCATTGTATTTATATTTATTTTCATTTTGTACTTATTTATATATTATGTACATATCTATGTAATTATATTTATAATTATATTTATAAATATTACATATTTTTATTTGATTTATATTTCTTATAATCAAATTGTGTAATGGATGTAAGTTTTCCAATGTCATTTAGAGAGCGGTAATTTTTTGTTTTATTCTTTGGTATATTCCTAACGCTGGAACAATTCTTGCAACATAACATATACACAATAACTATCTGTTGACTACTGTGACATTTAACAGCAGGAGCAGGGCTCTTATAATCAGATTTTTCTTACCCACTACCTGACAATACGGTACTGAGAGAAATGCGTCTTTGAAAGGTAAAATAAGAATTACTGTCTGTGATTTGATGCCACTTATTCTGTTAGCCCATGGAAAATTATCATGGCTACAAGTAGCCAGACTGGCTACAAGCATGAAAGGAAATACATTATTTTTTAGAGAGGATAAAATTTCACAATGTCAATCTTGCTTGATGATGAAGGTGGAAGGTTGCCCATTACAAAAGTGTTTTCTGCAATGAAGGACAGGCATAAGATTGACATGCATTAAATAACATGGAAAACATATACAGAAGTTATTCAAGCATCTATTAATCTTCTGATTAAATCAAAGATAATGGCAATGTGCACTTATTATGTCTTTACACCTCACTTATGTTTGCTAATCTCCTTTAATGGAAGACAAAGCAGGCCTTTGTTATTAGAGCCTTTGTTAGGCAACAATATTTAGCTGGAATTTTAAAATCTTGATTTAAATTTATTTTGCATAGTTATCTTCTATTATAGTGAGTGATAATGTTTTTAAAAATAATGACACAAAATTTTTTAAATACTTATTTATGTTTAAAAAAGTCAATTGATCTAGTTAAAACTAAACAGTCTGGCAGGTGTTGTAAAGGTGACATGAAAAAGACTGAAATTTGGGAAACACCAATTAAACTCCAAGGAGATAAAATTGGTTTATTATTTGTCTTGAAGCATAACAGAGAGATCAAGACTAAAGCTTGGCCTGACCTTAGGATCAAGGTCTTCTTCATGATGGTGTATGAAGAACACATAGAAATCGTCCTAGAACGAATTTCCGATTCCCCTTCCTCAACTGCTGTAGCTCACACTGCTTGCCCAAATAACAAACTTATTATCTTCACCTTTCTTAAAATTCCCTCATCTTGATTGCCTGCTCACTCTGATCTCCAAATCTGTGGCTATTTTGTCAACTGGTTTTCATTTCCATTTTCATTCACTTCTTCAATTCTGACCCTAGGATCAATACATTGTAAATTGTTACTGAACTCCGGCTTTACCAAAATTTTTCTATACCTTTATACTACCCTGGATTAATTTTCTTTCAAGGCTAATACAGTTCCTGTGTTTCCAAACATATTCCATTCTTCTGTCAAACAATAATCAGTACGGAGGCTGCAAAGAACCAAGAGCTTTATTTGAGGTCTAAAGACTTGCAATTCAGGAAACACAGACTTGTGTAAAATCAAGTGTTCCAGAGAAGAGACTGAGTCAGGGGCTTATAAAGGCAAAGCCACAAGGTTGTTCAAAAATTATGATTGACCCTGATGATAGAAAGGAAATATTTGTCCTTCAGGAATAGCCCATTGTGAGTTATTTTAAGGTAAGGGTCTCTCGACTCTACATCTATGAAGTTGCAACCCAAGGGGACAATTCCAACCTTCGCGTTTTAATATTATTCTACTCAGAAATGGATCTACCCTGACAGTAATGAAGTATGAATATCATTGCTAAAGTCACCTTTCAAAGCCATGTGCCTAATTATTTCCCATAATATTGTATTCTTTTTCTATAAGAGAGCTGGCAAAATTGTATAAGCTTTAGGCCTCATAAAATGTGGTTGATTCCAGCTTCAACTGTAACAATAAGAATGATTCAGGCATACTAGAAAAATAATGAAACATTTGTAAAGAAATGATGGGTACAATTATCGCTTGGACACTGAGGATTGAGACCACCTACTCTCTCACATAGCTCAGCTCATTTTTTACAATAATATGATTGTATTATGCCATTACCCTCATTAGCATAACTTTACTATTCCAGGAGACTCTTATCCAGGCAAATACATTTATTTTTTCACTAAGGCTCATTTGTGGGCCTTCATGAAAGGCCCACAAACTCTTCAATATAAAGCATCAACAGTTTATATCCTAAGACTCCTTGAACCTTTAGTCCCAAAAGCCTTGCTTTGCTATTTCTACCAATCCGAGAGTGTTATATCCTGATTCTAACCCAATCCTAATCAATCCCCCTCATTCCCCACATTGAAATGCCCACATTAAATCAAACTGAAACTTCTCAGTAAAACTGAATCTTGCCCAACCCACTATGAGTCACAAAGTTCTCTTGACCACTTACAAAGTTCTTCTCCTTTACCACAGTAAGAAATTAACTGAAATCTGTATTATGAACAGACTGTGTTGGTGATATCTGGGGAGCCACTATACAATAGCTTACAAGCCCTTTTATGTATTCATATGTCTGTAAACAATCATTTTAGTCATAAACTTCTCTAAATTATGACCACACGAATGGTTTAGAGAATGTCATTTGCTAATATATGAACAGATAAGTCCAACCCCATGACATTCATGATTACCTTCATTAATTTTATCACCATCCTTTGAAGATAGAAATAAGAATTTTAATGTTTAAACACTGAATCCCAATTTTCCATAATTTTCCAGTTCCTTCTGGAAATGTGTGGGCTTTTGAAAAGTAACATTTAGGGTTTTTTATGCGAAACAAATGGAGCAGAGAGGATTTTGGGAATTTATTAAATATTATTAAATGTAGGATTTCTTTTCCTTTTCACCATATTTCAAGTAAGAGTCACTGAGTTTTAATTCCAGAGATAGGAGAAACAGAAGGTCAAGTAAAGAATGGTCTTGTCCCCATTTTCAATTTATTCAATCTAGTTCCTAAATATTTGTGATTCCCTCTCCTTATTTTCCCTATCAACTGCAACACCAGAGGAAAAACCAGAAGAGACAATGACTCA
Source organism: Balaenoptera borealis (assembly GCF_965194805.1). Lineage (NCBI taxonomy): Eukaryota > Metazoa > Chordata > Mammalia > Artiodactyla > Balaenopteridae > Balaenoptera > Balaenoptera borealis. The sequence continues at coordinate 45,034,616 of NC_138862.1, forward strand.
AGTCTGCAAACAAGGGAGAAGAGACAGCACGACAACACTACAAAAATAAATTGACTATTTGAAAATATTCATTCTTCTTCACTGCCATAGAGACAAACAGAAACCTTTTAGCCCTTTTCCCTTCTGCAGCCACAATATACTGCTTCTTTCTCTCTCCACTCCTATTGGTCCTGATATCCATTTAAACCAACTTTATTTTTGTAACAGTGTGTATGATAACAATGTAGGGATGTGAGAAAGAAAATGAATGAAAATCAAAAACCCACAGTCTATAAATAGGAACCTACATTCATCTGTGATGCCTATGATAATAATAAACTTGGTAATAGTTCATATTTGTGGTATTTGCTTTTAAGATTGGACATAATATATTGACAAAGAGGTAGGAAGAAAATAAAGATAAAGGATTAATTTTGTTGGGAGAAAATGAAAGGTGTGAAGACCTCAGGGCAGGTCAAGAAATAAGTCCTGAATCTTTTAATAGCAGCTCCTTATGACTTAACCATTTCCTTTTGACTTTTCTTGAAAAGAAAAAGTAATTTCTGTTTAAAGAAGCATTTGGTATGAAAGATTCCAAAATAAACAGAATCAGGAATAAAACAGCCTTGCATAGCAAAAAAAAAAAGGAAAAATTATAAGGAAAATAATTTTCTAGTTTTTTTCAAAAGAAATAAGTAGGTATACATTAAGTAATTATAGCTTAATGTAAGTATGCTAATATCACACAGTTAAAATAGTCAGTGTGAAATACAACTGTATGTGACATAAATGGAAAAATTATTCTGCTAATATGTTAATATTTTTCTACAGTTTGAATTATTTTTACATTTGTTTCTACTATCTATCTTATTAGTCTGTTTTACATTGTAAGTTCTAAGAGGTCAAAATCTTTGATTTTGATTTCTTTGAATTCTCCAAGTCAGTTCAATATGCACTAGAATTTTGAAAACCTGTGACAATCACATGAGCTAAGATTTTCATTTTCAGTTTGAGATATTCATCCCATAATTTGCTCTTGTAGAGGCTGTGTCTTCCATGTATGCTTTACTCCGAGGTAGGCATTTGCAATTCCAAGTTTACTTCTTTACTTCATATTACTGCTAAAATTAAGAGCCCTTTATTAGCATAATTACCTTCCCAACATAAGAGGAAAAAGTTTTTTAGAGCAAGTTGGTTTCTTGTTGGAATGATCTATAAGAAATATTCCAAATGCTTAAAACTCTCTCCCTACATACACAGAGAGCACCATTGCATGGCACTATCACACTGCTCTTTACCCTACTCAGAAAAAAAAAAAAAAAAAACTGCTTCCCAGATAACAGAAATAACAAAATAATTCTAGTCAGATGTCTCAGCAGAAAATAAAAATCATGAACTAATTGTTTCTTAAATACATCTTCCCTCATAGTCTTTACTTATCACCTAGAATTGTATGCAATGTCAATTTTTTCCCTCTTCTCAAAAGGCGGGCAACAGATGATTTCACCACTGCTCCCCTCCTTACTTGCTAACATTTAGAGGAGTAAATATAACTCATTTTGAAAGTCACTTGGGTGAAAGCTTTTCTGTTTTCAAAAAAAGTAGTAGAGTCTCCAGGACTTGAGACATGGATTTGGGTTTCAATTTACAGTTAGAGAACCATTCATTTCTTGATTCCACAATAGAGGTCAAATTTCAGATCACAGAAAGCTGTGCAGCAATGCTAAAAGAAGAAAGAACACTATACTTCCTGTCTGCAAAAGCCAACAAAAACTAAGACTGCATATTCACTGATATGTAGACTTATTCCTGCCGAAACAAGGTCCTTTCATTAAAAAATAACAATTCTTTTATTTAACAGATTTGGAATTGTTACTTTGCTTTTAGGGAATCCACAAAAGAGGAAAAATTAGTCCCTATGTCCTGGAGCAGAGGTGGTAAGTCAAATAAGAATACCTCTCCAGGGATCACATGTGTTCTAATTTACATAAATCAATATTATTCTATCAAAGTCTGATTTGGGGGACTTCCCTAGTGGCACAGCGGTAAAGAATCTGCCTGCCAATGCAGGGGACACGGGTTCGATCCCTCATCCAGGAAGATCCCACATGCCGCAGAGCAACTAAACCCGTGCGCCACAACTACTAAGCCCACATGCCACAACTACTGAAGCCTGCGTGCCCTAGAGCCCGTGTTCCACAACAAGAGAAGTCTTCACAATGAGAAGCCTGTTCACCGCAACAAAGAGTAGCGCCCACTCGCCACAGCTAGAGAAAGCTCGCGTGCAGCAATGAAGACCCAACGCAACCAAAAATAAAATAAATAAAATAGATAAATTTTAAAAAAATCCAGTATGCTTTAAAAAAAAAAAAAAAGTCTCTAAGTTTAACATCTGAGTCATTAAAAAAAATAAAAGCAAAGTCTCATTTGGAAAGGATCAACTGTAGCAGAACTCTTTTGCTAAATGTCAAAGGAGTCACTTAGGAGGAAGATTTTACCCTGGATTTTCCATCAAATTTCAATGCTATGCAAAGAGGGAAGAAATCCTGACATGCTGATTTGTTCAGCCACAACCCACATGAAATTAGTTCACACCGTGAGAAAAGGCCCAAGTTATAAGCCCACCAATAGTACAATAGAGCACCCTGGAGGAACTTCAACACCACCTACCTTGGAGCAGATGGATGTTCCCAGAGGGACATGGCTATCTGAGCAGTGGACTAGATGTCAGCTTTCACTAGTTCCCACAGCTAGATGCCTCTGTGCTATTAACAAACTGCACAACCACATGTGATAGCCTTGGGCCCAAGCAGCAGCTGTGTGTATCACCTGGGCTGATGGAATTATTCCTCTGAGTGTTTGATCTGGGCCCACTGTGTCACAGGATTGTGTCAGGTACAGAATACATGGTCCATATTCCTATACAGGCAATCTTTAAATATCATGGTAAATTTTACTTATCTCATTCTCCTTATAAAGAATTCCATTAATATAAATCTAGCTGTAAATCATCACTACAGTAATTATCTCTTATTAGAAGTATTTTTTGAATATTTACTTATAATTTAATATTGACTCATTAATATGAACCCCACATTAGTACTATTAGCTATTAAGGCAAAAATCAATAGGGTCTGCAACAACAGAAATATAACAAAATGGTAAATGATGTCAACCAGGTATGCGTACTTATAAAATTATATTGGTCTAAAATTTAATACAATAAATTGTTATATTTTCTTATCTCAGTATCCAGATAAGTGATCCATTCACAATGTCAGACCTCAGGAAGATAATCACCTGCTGTGTGCCACCAACACAACGGTGTTTAGTATCAAGAAGACGATCTTAGACATATACAATGTAGTGTCATTCAGAACACAATTTCAACTATCTTGAATTATTTGGGTGACAAAATCCTCTTTTCTGATACACTGGAAATCAAGAGGATCTTTGTCATTTGTTTTCATTCTCAATGTATGCTTTGGAAAGAGTTGATAGCTCTGTAAATTGATTTAGCTACATACTCCTGATTCCCATTTTGCAGCACCCAAAGGCCACTTAAATAAAACTCCCGGGAATTTACATATTGAGGAAATACCGCATAAGACAAAATCAATAGTCAAAGAATGACTCAATATGGTGGCTGTAGCAGGAGCGTGGCTGGAATGGGGAAGAGTTCAGCAATACTGACTGCCCAGCCAGCCATCTGAAACACACTCTACCTTCCCTGCTTGGGCAGACTAGATTCTCAGATCCTGGTGGTATTCTGAACCTAATTCTCTTGCCTGTCTACTGATTCCTTGAGCTACTTAGTATCCCTTCAATACATTTATTTTTTGCTTAATTCAGACAGAATTGGTTTCTGTTGTTCTCAATCAAGAACTGAGTGACACAGGTGCATAGAAGGTGTTGTGAGTATATCAGTGAGAGACTTTTATTCCCTGGGACATTTTTATTCACAGTGCTGCTCTAGTAACTATATAGCTTTATTTTAAAAGTCTTGAATAGTCATAATAAAATTTTCAGCTTGGGAAAATTTGTTGACGGTTAATGTATGCTGAAATCCTAAGAGATTTTTCCAAGGTTCTGTCTTTTCAATCTTGGAAGCCTAACTGCATTTCTATTCTGAATTCACTGATAGATAGCTACTCTAAAGTATGGTATATTTAAAATTATAACATATTCCAGCATATTATTCTGTATATTTTTACTCAAAAAAATTACTTTTGATTTTCATGAAGGTGATATAACTTACACAAGTATGACTGGGGCAAATAATCCATTTTCCAACCAACCACCAAATACCACTATTTACCAATAATTTATAATACATGGCTTAAGTACAGTAATAATGCCAGTGTTCTTATAGGGTAAATGTAAACTCAGACCAATATAATTATTTTGAAAGGTGCTTTATCAGAAATGGTATACAAAATTATACACTGTATTAAAAAACTTATTAAATTGAAGTTCTATATTATCTATGTGAGTAATGTTAACTTTGAACGTTATACAGAAAAAGGTAGAACATGAAGTCAAAACTTCTAGAGCATGTGTATTTTTTTGGCAGTCTAACTCCTAGATTAAAATATCTGTGGGTCATTAAGTAGAAAGAAAGGGGAGGGCAGACTTGCCTCAAAAATATTTTTTTTTAATTGGAACTGCCTTATCCTAGTACAGAGACTTGTCTATAAAATGTGATGACAATTACTTTTTAATGATTTTGTACTGACTCATTAAGAGAACAAAGATATTTAAGAATAATCATAAAGGAGAACTTGTGATATAGCTAGTGTATATTAAAGAAGTGTGAAAAGATACTTAACTGATAGCAGGAAGAAATAGTTTATGAATTTTTTAAGAGCTAAAAATTTTGAGTTAAATATCCCCAAACCTTCAGTAACAACTACTAGAATTCTATAAAACATTTTACTACCTTCCCCCTTTTAAAAAATATTTCAATATTATTTAATAATGCAAATGCAACAGTGCTCTAAAAATAGCACAAATGATGATGATACATACTACATAGAAAGATAAAATATACCGAATCCTGTTGTATGGCAGGCACTGTGTTAAATACTTTATGAACACTAGTTTATTTAATCAAAATAATCACAAGGGAATTGAAACAATTTCCTTCCTTTTTTGACAATTAAAAAAAAAAAGGAAACTGAGACTCAGAAATAGCAAGTACTTGCCCAGGAGGGATTACACAGCTGGCAAGGTAGCAAGTACTCAGTTACATTTACATGCCTGCTTCCTCCACTTATAAAAGTTCTATATTGCAGGTGATGGCATTGTTACCATGCTGTCTAGATACTACAAGTAAGTCATTCTTATTAGCATTGTTATTAATAACAACCATCAGTGCTTCCTCATCCCTATATTGATCTGGAGTAACTAGCTTTCCTCATAGATCTGGATTGAGTAATGTTCTAGCCTACTTAAGAGATTTAGTCCTGTATCTTGAGCATTTATTGAAAAGCCTGTGTCTTCTACTCTTCTTGGAATGGGGCAGAACATTAGTCCCCAATTCTAGCTGTTAGGAACACAGCACCATATAATGGCTGTTAGTTCAAAGTATATATTGATACTACATCATGAAGACTTACACCCTAAATCCATAGAGTTTCATAGCCTAACCGGCACTCTAGCTGCACCTTTAGAAGTACCATTCTAACTTTCTATCAGGCTTTCAGATCCTGGGTGATGATAAGGTACACTGTTTGATTACTGTATCCCACTTTTACATGACCTTTGCCATATAATTGGTTCCTTGTTCTGAAGTGATGTTACACACGATCTCATTAAGTAAATAAGACATTTTTTGAACTCTCAGGTAGTGGTCTTGGCCAAGAAAGCAGGCAGGAAAAGGAAACCCTCATCAGAAATATTTATCAATTACAGTAAGGATGAAATGCTGCCTCCTTTGGGTATAAGGGGTGTTAGTAATTAACTTGCCACCATGTGGCTGATTGATCTCCTTAAGAGCTTGTACCACAGTGAGGAATCCATTCTGTCTGCTACTTACGATTTAAACATTCATCACTGGCAATAGCTAAACCATCCTTGGTGAGAAGAATCCCATGCAACTGGACCTATATATAGCCTTTAATTCTGCGATGATGGCATGGGCTATTCTGCAAGTATTGGGTGTCCAAGGACAGGAACTGGCTGATCTGATGTATGCTGGATAAGTTACCCTATTCATCAGTTTGTTTACTTCTTTTCCTTCAGTGAGTTCCCACTGCTGGACACTGACTTGACACACAAATGCTTATACTTTTATACTCTCTACCATAGGTTCAATCATATACTTCCTCTTAACACCTTCTTTGTTTGAATGTGTAATTATATTCATTCCAGGCCCCTTACCAACCAGTCAAGCCAATCATCACTACCCCCATATCTGAAAACCCTTATCTCCAGTTACTTCTCCCTTTTTTGTAAAATTAATGGCCAGATATACTGTTCAAAGATCTGTCAAATGGAAGGATTTCCTCTCACTACTATATTTCAGTACTAACTCCAATGGGAGTTGTGGTGCTGTGAAAATCCATTTTTATCTTTCAACAACTTGGTATATTCAACTATCAAGGCAAGGCATTTTCCTAAAGAAACATAAGAATTTTCCCACTACTCCAAAGAACTACAATAAATAACTTTACAGTGAAGGGCCCGGGAGAACACACAAGGTGCCCACAGGTCCCCGAGCAGCTGCAACGACAGAGGTGCCCAGAGTACTGACACCTCCACCAGGTCGCCCACAGTCTTGTCTTTCTCCAATGTGACCCACTGGCCTTTCCAACTGCTTTACAGAATAAGCATTACACCAACATACCCATGAACCAATCTGAGTTTGTTTGTTCTCTCCTGTATCACATGGCCATAGTGAAGGTCCTATAGTGCCTATGGTGTGAACTGAGAAAGATGTATTGGTGCAATGGATGTGTGTGACATTGGCTAGGTTATTGTCACCAGCAAAGTCCATTAACAATTCCCAAGAAATAAAAACAGAATCTGAGTAATAAAATAAAGCCTGACCTTTACTTTTTCCTTTGTGCTCAGTCTAGTTTCACTTGGTCATAGGGTGCTGCATCCAGAGGCTCCCACCAAGCCTTTCACACCAGAGTTCTAGTGTGAAATGGCTGTGCCCCAAACTTTAGCTTGGAGGACCAAGTGCAGAAGCAATGAGCACGACACTTCAATTCAAGATGGCAACAGAGTACCATGTGCAGAAATGCTGCATTCGGCACTTTGATCTAGAGTACTGTGAACAGCATAGCTGCACCTGACCTGCAAGGACTCTGTCCCCCTCCCGTCTACAAGAACCCTATAAAGCAGCCCCATGAAGGGCCTTTTGGGGAGAGTGTGTACTCTAGAGAGCAAGCTTGCAACTCTCTATTCTTTGATCAACTTTCCTTTGCTTCTGTCCCAAACTTGGCCTTGTTCTATTGGCTCAAAGGACACTGGGCAGGAGGATCCTTGTAGAGCACCAACTCAGGAGGGTCAGTAACAAAATTTTGGCAACCTAGACGGGATGGACTGTGGCCTTTTCACCTGCACCTATCCACTAGGCTCTGGCTCTCCCTGGCTCCAATGGGAGGGCAACGGAGGCTTTGGGAGGTTTGTGTGAGGATTCTTGACTCTAATCTTTGAGTAACACTGACAGGGTAGAATGGGGGTAGCCTTTGGCCAAATTCAGCAACTCCGCCCAGCAAGCTGATACCCAGGTGTGGTGTGCACACAGCGTAGCCCCCAGAGCAGTCTAGACTGTGTCCCCTTGAGGGGATCATACTGTGGCATCATTGGCTGGCCTTTCTGCAGTACCAAATACCCACGGAATTGTGGATGAGAGGGAGCCACGACAGTCTTGCCCACTGTCTTGCCAGTAGTGCTGTCCTTCTGACCCCTGCACAAGGCAGTAGCAGTCACACCAGGGCTTTTTGCCCTCCTTGCCGACCTCCAGGGGTCAACAGTAGCATTCTCCATAGTCACTTTCTGTTTGGTAAAAAAAAGTAGCCAGCCCTGTGAGCCAAGAGACAAGATGTGGAAAAGGCTCAGGTAATAAGGAACAGCTGACAAAACAGAAAGAAGACAAGGATGCTGGGTCTGAGTTCAGGGGAAGGCACCAGGGACTCTGGAGTGCAAAAAGTCCCAAGCTAGGTACTAGATAGGTGATTTGACCTCTTTCAGTCAGCACTAGTTTCTCTGAAGTGGGCTGGGGAGTCCTGTGAACCACTTACAAGACCCAGGAACCTTATTAGCAGAAAGCACTGTGAGCTGCTGGCAAGAACAGAAAACACCCAGCCCACTGGACCCATTCTCTGCCCTCTGTTTATGAGGTAAACCTTGGGTGATTCCTTATCAAAATCTGGAATAAGATAAAGGAAATCAATCAGGAGCCAACAGAAAACCTTTTGGCATTCCTAGAGCACCTCATGGAATGCCTCCGAATCTATACTACCATAGCCCCTGAGTCATTAGAAGGGAATGCAATCCTGAGGATGTATTTCATTTCCCAAAGCGTCCCCAGTATTAGGTGTAAACTTCAGAAACTGGGAATAGAGCCAGATACCCCTACCTCTCACCTGGTGAAGGTTGTATACTATATGTTTAATAACTGAGATATAGAGGAGGAAAAGTCAGAAGATAAAAAGGCCCAGAGGCAAGCCCACCTACTGGCTACTGCCCTCCAGTGTCAACTGGTCGGCACAGGAATCTGGACTAACTGCCCACGGAGACTCAAATTCTCCGGTGAGTAACCCGCAGCCCCCCCGTGAGGGACAGCAGCCAAGGAAATTAGGATCCAGTCAGTGCACCATATGTAAACAAGAGGGACGCTGGAAGGGAAAATGCCTTTGCTGCCCCTGAAGGGGGATGGAAATGGTAGATCCCAGCCACTACCCTTGAAGGCAGATAGTCCAAACAGATGAAGAATGACAGGGCCAGAGGGCTCCTAAGCTGACCCCTGAGGAGCCTCGGCTGACATTGGACAGGGGAAAAGCCTGTCAAATTCTTAGTCAATACCCATGCCACTTACTCAGTTCTGAACACCAGATCAATCAAGCAAACTTGGTCACAAGAGCTGTAAAATTATGGGGGTATCAGGGAAGCCCCAAGAATGGGCATTCATAAAGCCATTAGAATGCCATTCCTTCCTGTATGTACAAATTGGAGATTGGCATCCCCTTAGACAAAAGGCACAAGATGAAAATGTTAATGACTGATGTCAACCCCCACCCCAGACAGCGCAAGTCAATCTCCCCAGAGTAAATCCCAAGGTCCGGGCCCAGGCATGGGTGAGATGAGCTGCAGAATCCAGTCTTGTGATAGTCCATCTAAAACCCGGACATACATGGCCCAATAGAAAACAGTACCCTCTCTGTCGGGAGGCCTTGTTGGGCATCGCCCCTGTTACACAGGGCCTAACTGACCAGGGCCTTATTAGACCATGCCAGTCAGCCTGTAATACCCTCATTCTCCACATAAAGAAACCCAATGGGGAACCCAATGGGAAACAGATCAAACCACTAAGGGATGGCCTCCTTGTTTACAGGCAGTAGCAGCTACTACAACCCTGCTAAAGAAGGCTGAAAAGTTAACATTTGGTCAGCCAATCACTATATGGACTTGGCAGTAAGTAGAGGTTTTAGTAAGTTCTAAGGGAACAGAATGGCTATCCCCTGGAAGTTCAATTCAAGTTCAGGCTATGCTTTTAGACAACCCAGTGGCTACTATAAAAACCTATCCTGTGCCAAATCCTTCCACCCTGCTACCCACAGAGACAGGGCCCTTAGAGCATGATTGTATAGACACCAGAGACACAATGTATTCCAGTCACCCCGACCTAGGAAGTGAGCCTCTCCCAAATGCTGAAGAGGAATGGTTCACAGATGAGAGAAGCTTTATGAGAGGGAAAAAGGCTGGCGGGATACATAGCAACCTCCCAGATCCAGTCATAGAAGGAGGAAGCCTACCCCCAGGGACTTCTGCCCCAAACGCCAAGCTGACGGCCCTCACTAGAGCCTTAGAGATCGGGACAGAGAAGATCTTAAATGTTTACACAGATTCCCGGTATGTGTATGCCATGCTATATGCACTTGGGGCTATCTGGAAGGAAAGAGGTATGCTTATTGTGGAGAATAAGCAGGTGAAGCATGGCTTAAACATATTGAAGCTCTTAGAAGCAGTACAGCTTCTAAAAAAGGTGGCAGTGAGCCACTGTAGAGTTCACCAAAGGGGGATGCAGAGGTAATAAAGGGAAACAACAAGGCAGATGCAACTGCCAAAAGAGCAGTCCTAGAACCAGTATCTTGTCAACTATCCCTCATGTATCAAAGGCCAGATCCATCCAATTATTCACAACCTACACAAAGGAAGAATTAGACAAAGTACAAAACTGGGGCTTCAACAGAGATCTAGGGCGCCGTGGGTAGCTAGTTAATGAACATGGGCAATGCTTTCTTCAAACCGCAGCTTGTCAAGCCATCAGGGAGGCTCCTTGATCAAGGAACTTACTTTGGGAGGGAAGCTTTATATAATTGGTTAGTTGGGGTCATGGTAACTTCTGTTATGAAAAGTATAATCAGTCAGATAGTTGAGGCATGCCCCATCTGCACAATAAACTAACCCAACACCAGAACCCCCAGGTAAGGCCCATCAGACTAGAGGGACATATCCTGGAGAAGACTGACAGATTGATTTCACTGCCATGCCGAAAGTACCAGGCAATTTCAGGTATCTCTGGGTGCTAGTACACACATTTTCTGGATGTATAGAAGCATTTCCTGCTAGAACTGAAAGAGCAGCTGAAGTGGCTAAGGCATTACTAAAAGAAATAACTCCCATGTTTGGGCTCCTGGGATCCCTACAAAGCGATAATGGTCCAGCATTTGTGTGCTCCACATGCAGTCAGCCCCAAGAGACAAATTAAGTGCATTTGAACTCATATGTGGTAGACCCATTCCCCAAGCCCGAGAGAAGGGATACCTTAACCCCGTTGAAATGGAACAACTCAAATATGCCCTCCAGGTAGGAGAAACCATGAAAGCTCTCACGGAATACGGCAACCAGGTACACGTAGCATCCACCTACCTGGCCCTCCACCCCTTAGCCATGAGACAAGGTGACCCTAAAAACCTGGAAAAGTATCAGCCTGCAATATCAGCTCACTCCTAAGTGGAACCGACCCCGCTTGGTGATCCTAAGCACCCCTTCTGCCCTGAAGATACAGGAGATCTCTCTGTGGGCACATCACACTCGAGTGAAGAAGGCCCTTGAGCCCCAACCTCCGGAAAGACAAACCTGGGGCAATGGACCCCCTTGACTACTCATGTGAACCTCTCTCTGACCTGAAGTGTGACCAGGGATATTCAGGCCATGGCAGTGAGCCTCATAATCAGGGAAAAGACCTATAGGCAAAAGACCTCCATACCTTCATTTTCAGGAAAAATTTGGCATGTGGCCATTATTCTCTTGCTAATATTTGGGGGTGTGTACCTTAAATTATCTGGTGTTCTCTGTCTCCAAAAGGTTAGACAAATGGTATTTGCTCACGGATACAAACAGTTAGGACCCGGTTGACAATCAAACATCTCTAAAGGTAGCCGTGGAGAAGTTCTGCTCTACTACCCGGGGTTATGACGACGCCCAAACTCAGCAGAAAGCAGTTACAAAAGACATTCCTTCACCCCTCAGTGCCCCTCAAGAATAAGAGCAGAACAAAAGACAGAGGAGAGATTTATCACTGGCAAAGCCTGTTAACAATTCCGGGGAAATAAAGATAGAATCTGGGTAATAAGATAAAGTCTAACCTTTTTTCCTTTGTGCACAGTCTAGTTTTACTTGCTCATAGGGTGTTTCGTGCAAAGGCTTTCACCTCGCCTTTCAGGCCAGAGTTCTTCATGTAATGTGGCTGTGCCAACACCTCACACCACGAGCAGAAGCGCCGCGCGAGACAGCTCAACTCAAGATGGAGGCGGCGGGCTGTGGGCGGAGACGCTGCACCCGGCTCTGTCTGGAGCGTGAGCAGCGCAGCTGCGCAGCTGCGCTCGCCCTGCGAGAACTCCACCCCCTCCCGCTGACAATATCCCTATAAAGCAGCCCCGCCCACAGCCTGTCGGGAGAGCGTGTGCTCTAGAGCTGGAGCTCGCAACTGTCCTGTCTCTGATCAGAGAATAAAGCTTTCCTTTGCTTCTGAACTGAACTCAAACTCAGTCTCCTTCTTTTGGCTCAGACAACACTGGGCAGGAGGACCCTTTTTGGGGACTGACGCAGGAGGGTAAGTAACTATCTGTTAATGTAATTTCTTGTGCACCCTGGACTCATTAATATCCTAACTTAATATACTATTCCTATCATATTGTAACTTGTAACCGAGCGGGACCCTATGGGCCTTTCCCAGGACAGACTCTTCCCATATCCTCTGCTTTAGCTCCTCTCTGAAGTACCTAGATAGTAGTATCTGATGTATATTTCCTGAGTTTTTCAGGTGCTGAAAAAACACCACCAAATGGAAGAAACTAACTGCTTGATGATTATGAACACGTAGCCTCCAGACCTTCTGGCACCTAAAGATTGATAATGTTAACCACCATGTTACCTCAACATCAGTCAGAGAATTGGTCACAAGCTGAGCACATACCCTGGGATGCCCCGCCCTCACATTGCCTTTAAAAATGTTTTGCTGAGCTATACAGTAGGTCCCTATTATTTATCCATTTATATATAGTAGTGTATATATGTCAATCCCAATCTCCCAATTTATCCCTCCCCTGCTTCCCGCCTAGTAACCATAGCTTTGTTTTCTGCATCTGTGACTCTATTTCTGTTTTGTAAATAAGTTCATTCACACCATTTTTTTTCTTAGATTCCACATATAAGTGATATGATATTCGTCTTTCTTTGTCCGACTTACTTCACTCAGTATGACAATCTCTAGGTCCGTCCATGTTGCTGCAAATGGCATTATTTCATTCTTTTTTATGGCTGAGTAATATTCCATTGTGTATATGTACCACATCTTCTTTATCCACTCCTCTGTTGATGGACATGTAGGTTGTTTCCATGTCTTGGCTACTGTAAATAGTGCTGCAATGAACATTGGGGTGCAGGAATCTTTTTGAATTATGGTTTTCTCCAGATATATACCCAGGAGAGGGATTGCTGGATCATATGGTAGTTCTATTTTTAGTTTCTTAAGGAACCTCCGTACTGTTCTCCATAATAATCCTCCATAATATCAATTTACATTACCACCAACAGTGTAGGAGGGTTCCCTTTTCTCCACACCCTGTCCAGCATTTACTGTTCATAGATTTTTTTTTTTTTTTTTTTTTTTTTTTATGGCTGTGTTGGGTCTTCGTTTCTGTGCAAGGGCTTTCTCTAGTTGCGGCAAGTGGGGGCCACTCTTCATCACGGTGCGTGGGCCTCTCATTATTGCGGCCTCTCTTGTTGCGGAGCACAGGCTCCAGACGCACAGGCTCAGCAGTTGTGGCTCACGGGCCTAGTTGCTCCACGGCATGTGGGATTTTCCCAGACCAGGGCTCGAACCCGTGTCCCCTGCATTGGCAGGCAGATTCTCAACCACTGCTCCACTAGGGAAGCCCTGTTCATAGATTTTTAAATTTTCTTTTCCACAACTACACTCAAAGAAAATATGTCTTTACTATCACAATTTTCTGGAAGAGACAATTATGACACAACTATTTTCCTTTTTAAAATGCATTTATTTGTTTATTAAATGGAATTAATACATGGTCTAAATTTATCTCTAGTCAAAAATAGAACAGGGTCAATGTCTGACTAATGAAACAACATCCCCTCATCAACGGGCCACATAATTCCACAACTAGATTAATTCCTTTGGTTTAAGAAGGAATTAAAACAAAAATAGAAACATTGACTCTATACAGTTATTTTTACTTAGGAATGACAAGAGGCTGTATAAGACAGAATATATATTCTTATAGTAAAAAGGAATAGAGTACTTGAAATTTTCCAGAAAGATGGAGACTTGAGTTTGACATGAATAAGCAATCTTCCCTCCCAGTTTCCTCCATAACATAAAACAACAGTCAGAGCAGCAAAGCCAATAAAACAGGAAGGTTTTTAATAATAATAAATTATTTCAAGTGACAGAAAACTCAACATTTTAAGCCTTTAATGAAAATATCAGCATTAGCAAAACTGTGGAAGAAATAGAACTCTCATGTACTGCTGGTAGGAGTGTGAATTTTATGACCATTATGAAATATTGTCAGCATCTACTGAAGCTGAATATGTGCCTATCCTTTGGCCTGGTAATTACATGCCTAGGTGTGCACCCAACAGAAATGCATACATATGTTCACTGAAAAACAAGTTCCAGTATTTTCAGACCATTACTATCAATAATAGCCTCCAACGGAAACTACCCAAATGCTATCAGCAGAAAAATGGATAAGTAAATTATGGTATAGTCACACAATGAAATCCAGAATACCAATAAGAATAAACAAACTGGAGTTACACGTGACAATATTAATGCCTCTCACAAACAAAATATCAAGCCAAATAATCCAGACCAAAAATTAATATATATTCCATTCATATAAAATTAAAACATGACAAAACTAATCTATACTGTTAGACTACAGGACACTGGTTACCCTTGGATGTTACTGATTAACTGGAAGAAAGCATAAAAGGAGCTTCTGGGGTAGTGGTAATGTTCTGTTTCTTGATCTAGGTTTGAGTTACACAAGCTTATTCAGATTGTGAAAATTCATAATTTATGATATTTCAAAAATTATTTTTTAAACTCCTTAGCAAAATAGGCATTTATATTTTCACACAATTTAAAACTCAGACAACACAGGCTTCAGACAACCTGTTTCTCAGGAAGGCAGAGTTGCCCATTTCTCAGTTCTTTTCTCATCTGTGTTGACTTATAAGGCTCTGCATGGTGTGAAAAAGACTTTCAGCCATTCCAAATATTTCCTTTCAAATATAAACACAGTGGAGAAATGAATTTCTCATTCTATGAATGCCTTGTGCCTCAACAGACTGTTCTCAGCTCTATGATCATTGTTTGAGCCAATCAATAGAGCTACCCAGAATAGAATGTGCTAATGACTGGTTTCAGTCAAACATGCTCCCCTGAATTCTGTTGTAGGGTTATTTTCTTCCAAGCTACTTGGACTGAAAAGTGGGAAAGAAATTTTTCTATTTTTAAAAACAAACAAAAATAAACATGGTTTCTTACCAGAAATAGAGTGAATGGATGCTATGCATCAGAGGTCAAGATAACTCTCAAACAATATAGAGCAGGTTTGGTTTGAACTTGAGGGTTAGATCAAACATCATTATTCTGAGTGTCCGAAGGGAAAAGTTGCATCTGCCCTGCTCTCTTGAGTGAGGTGCTTAAAAGAACCGGAGGACCATAAATATAGCTCTCCTGGTAGGCTGAGCTCTTCCCAGTTGCTGTGGTGGCTGATGTGTGCTAGCAAGGATTATTATTGCCTGTGATGAGCAAGCAAAACTAATAATAAGAAGAAGAAGACCAACAAGAAAATAAAAAACAGAGAAAGAAACAAAGAACTATCTCACAAGAAGTGGAACTAATGGAAATGTCAGATGAGATAAATAAAGTAATAAGATCTGTCAAGGGCATCAAATATAAAATAACTTGTGGAAAAACAACAACAAAACAAGATATATTTTCCAATTTAAATTTTTCAATAGTTACAATAAAAAATATAGTTATGGTTAAAAGTTAAGTTGATCAGGAAGATCTACTGAAAGAAATACAAAATATGTAGAAACGGTATAAATGATGGCAATCACTGACGAAGAGATGAGTTACTGAGGGCATAGACAAGAGAATTTTTATGCATATAGAAGGAGTCTTGAAATGTTTTTTTAAAAGGAAGTTGTAAGGGAGAGATAATATTTAAACAAATTGAGAAATTTTCCTTTAGTTGAAGAAAGATTTTGCCTGAAGATTGACAAGGTTCCCTAGGTCCCAAGGAGGATTAATAAGAAAGGTCATTTACTTAGGTATATCCTAGTGAAAATTTTAAATTCCAACAGTAGTATAAAATCTTATAAGCTTCTAGACGAGCAAGTAACTTTTAGAGGACAGAGAATCTGACTAATATCTGACTTATTTATAATATTAAAACTTAGCAGTCAATGAAATATCTACTGAGACTAAAGGAGTTAGATTCAAATTACGATTCACCTGTCAGAGAAAAGGAATGACAATTTCAGATAAAAATGGATTCAAGAATATATAACACCTGTGGGTTTCTGAGGAAAATACAATGACCAAATGACAATTAAATCAGAACTAAGATACTGTAAAAGATGAAGATGTTGGACAGAGTGGAAAGTAATTACTTGCAATTTACATAATTGACTCAATGGATTTATGACTCTAAATGTTACTATGATTGGGAAATTATAGTACTGCTGTAAAATAAGTTTTCTTAAAAGAAATGAGACAAATTGTGAGGGAAACCCTAAAACTAGATTTCAACAATTTCCAGGACCTTGAAGTTATAAGGAATGGAAAAACAATAAAAACATTTTAACTGTCACACCCAAAAGAATGATATGCAGCAGAAACTGTTAGTAACTATCCAATACCCATTTAATTTCTCTTCCTTAGTAATAGAAATTCAGTTTTCTTCACGGCAACAATGTACCCAAGTAAAAGGTGACATTTTCTGCCATGTGTTGCAGATGGACGAGCCATGTGACCAAGTGCTACGCAATAGATATATGTGCAGGTTTTGATGTGATGGCTGGAAGGCTATGAAAAGCTGCAGACTGGGCAGGGTTGTGTGCCGATTTTGCCTTCTCTTTTTCTCCTCATTGATACCTGGAACATGAATTTAATGGCTAGAAGTCCTTGAGACAATATTTTAAGATAAATGAAAAAGAAGTTAAACCAAAAGTAGGAAGAAAAATTAGTAAAGATTAATGCTGAAAATAATGAAATTTAAAAAAGGATAAATGAAGTATATAAATTTTTTTCTTTTTAAAATTACCAGTATAATAAATACTTTTCTTTAAGATTGATTAGAAGATAAAAATAAAGTCAAATTTAAAATACACAAACATGTGTGTGCATGTGTGTGTAGAAGAAAGGAAACATTACCAGATATATGAAAGAGGAGCTTATACAAATTGTGAAAGACTAATACATATTATTCACGAAAAAAAGTAAAATAGGGCTTCCCTGGTGGTGCAGTGGTTGAGAATCTGCCTGCCAATGCAGGGGACACGGGTTCGAGCCCTGGTCTGGGAAAAATCCCACATGCCGCGGAGCAACTAGGCATGTGAGCCACAATTACTGAGCCTGTGCGTCTGGAGCCTGTGCTCCGCAACAAGAGAGGCCGGGATAATGAGAGGCCCGCACACCGCGATGAAGAGTGGCCCCCACTTGCTGCAACTAGAGAAAGCCCTCGCACAGAAACGAAGACCCAACACAGCCATAAATAAATAAATAAATAAATAAATTTTTTTTTAAAAAGTAAAATAAAGTCTAGATGATATGGATTATTTACATACCAAGTGTACAATATCAAAACTGGCCAAGAAGTAAAAAGAAATTATAAAAGGGATTAAATGTTTAAAGATAAAATCAATGTATTGCTTTACAATTGAATTTTATTGCAGAAGTTTTAACAGTTAAAAAGAAAAGAAACATTCTAAATATCCATTTACAGAATGGTTAGATAAACAGTAGCTCATTTATGCTATGAAATATTATGCATCTATCAAATAAAACTATTTAGATTTCTCTCTCTTGATGAGATCTGATTTAAATGATGTATTATGTGAGAAAAGCAGTTTGTAGTATTGTGTTAGGTAAATATTAATTTTACTTAATTTTGTGTAACAATATCAAATAGCACTATGATGCTTTAAAGCAATACTGGTTTTCATGAGACATTGAATCCAAAAGATTGACGAAAGATCTAGGGAATAAATACAG
This sequence comes from Balaenoptera borealis, assembly GCF_965194805.1. Lineage (NCBI taxonomy): Eukaryota > Metazoa > Chordata > Mammalia > Artiodactyla > Balaenopteridae > Balaenoptera > Balaenoptera borealis. Next base: position 45,052,587 of record NC_138862.1, read on the forward strand.
ACACAAAGGAAACATACAAACATCCTTAAGAGGCTATCGTATTAGTTTTCTATTGCTGCACTGACAAATTACCACAAAGTTAATGACTTAAAACAATACAGATTTTTTCTCTTATAGTTCTGGAGATCAGAAATCTAAAATCAAGGTATTGTCAGTACTATACTCTAGAGCCTTCAGGGAGGATCTGTTTCTTTGCCTTTTCCAGGTTCTGAAGGCCACCGGCATTCCCTGGTTTATTGCCTGTTCCTTCGTCTTGAAAGTACATCACAACCACCGCTGGTTCAGGCACCATATCTCCTTTTTCTGTCTTTAATGCTCCTGTCTCACTCTTATAACTACCCTTGTGATTACATCAATCCACCCAGATAATCCAGAATGATCTCTGTATCTCAAGATCTTTAATCACATTTGCAAAGTTCCTTTTGCCCTATAAGTTAATATATTCAAAGGACCCCAGTATTTCAATGTGGACATTTTTGGAGGGCCACTGCTTAGCCTACCACATCTATCAATAATTTCATTGCATTAAAATAATATTCATTGGCCTAAAATTATTAGTAAATCTAATTTTTTTCCAACTAAATTGTGGGAAAGTATATAATGTCAATATTATATTCTCAAGCTACGAATGAAGTCAGGATGTAGAGTTAGGACAATGTTTTCAGCTCTGGGAAAAAAAAAAACACCCAGGTCATTCTAACAGCAACATTAAAAAAAAAAAAAAAAAAAAAAAAAACTAATATAGTGTACAAGTAATTCAAAAAACGAAGAGGAAAAAAAAATAGTTCAGAATATTTTCTGATTAATTGCACATAATAAAAGAAAAAAACCTAGTAAACTGGCAAATGCAAATTAGGTGTAAAATCTCCACCCTTCATTGAAATTATGCTACAACACAAAAAGCTACTTTAATCATGTTAATTATGTCTCAGTATATTTTGATTGAATATATTATACAGCATATAACTTTAAATGTACCTAAGACTATTAATTTTAAGGAAAAGAAAAGATAATCTTTACCTAATATATCAAGTGAAATTTGTAATTGTTATCATTTGTTAGAATTACATTAAAGTAAAACAAATAAATATTTAAATCACAAAATTCAAAACCATAATCAAACTGTGATAAAATCTGTGGTAAATTATGAGAGAGAAATGCTTTTATCAAACACTCGCTTTATGATTCTTCTACTGATATCTTCTATCAACAAATATAGCACATACAACCTGAGAATTCCGTTCTTGGAAAAAGGCTGGCAGTTATTCAAGTAAATGTCTTCACTTTACAAATCAGAATAATGATGCATAAAAGAATTTGGTGATTTATTCAAGGTCAAATCACTAATTAGTGTCAGAGAACATCTCAAATTATTATATAGAACTCATATAATGCAGAGATTTTCTTTTGAACATATCATAAAATCCCATTGTAACACATTGGGATTCTTATGTATCTGGGGAATTTGTTTATGGATTTGTTTTATTTTAGGTTGTTTCTTCCAGAGGTCTTGCTCTTATATAATAGTGATTATGTCTTGAAAAATGCTACAGTGGCAAGCTTATCTAATCATTTCTTAGTTTAAAAAGTCTTATATGCTAAATAATACTCAATTTTACAATGGCTATTTATAATTTCCTTAAAAATTAATTACACATGACAAAAATTTTAAACAACATACATTACCCCCAAATGGTTCAATGTGTAAGATGTCAATGTTAAGTTAAATATTGCATTTGCCTGGACAATCACCGTGGATTTAGAAAAGTATTATCCATTAGAAAATATGTACTCCATATGTAACATATCACAATTGTTTTGTTTTTTTTAAATTAATTAATTAATTAACTTATTTATTTTTGGCTGTGTTGGGTCTTCGTTTCTGTGCGAGGGCTTTCTCTAGTTGCGGCGAGCGGGGACCACTCTTCATCGCAGTGCACTGGCCTCTCACTGTCGCGGCCTCTCTTGTTGCGGAGCACAGGCTCCAGACGCGCAGGCTCAGTAGTTGTGGCTCACGGGCCTAGTTGCTCCGCAGCATGTGGGATCATCCCAGACCAGGGCTCGAACCTGTGTCCCCTGCATTGGCAGGCAGATTCTCAACCACTGCACCACCAGGAAAGCCCCACAATTGTTTTGTTTATTATTTTCTTATACTTAATGAAATGTCTTATTTGGAAGTTGTTTCTCATATTCACAGATATAGAAAACAAACTTGCGGCTACCAAAAGGGAAAGGGAATCGGGGGGAGCAACAAATTAGGGGTATGGGATAAACAGATACAAACTAAAACATGTAAAATACCTAAGGAACAAGGATGTACTGTATAACACAGGGAATTATACCCATTATCTTGTAATAACCTATAATGGAATATAATATGCAAAAATACTGAATCACTATGCTGTACACCTGAAACTAACACAATATTGTAAATCAACTATACTTCAATTTTTTTAAAAAAAGTTTTTATAAATGTTCACTAAGGCAGAATAAAAATGTAAAGTTTTCCAATGAAAGAAATTCTTTTGAAGTAATCCAAAACCAACTGGAAGATAATTGCTGTAAATAAAACATTCTCATGATGGGTGCCTTTATCATTATATTAATGTGCTTTTAGAGAAGGTAAAAATATATGTGTTCAATACATATAACTGAAATGTAGACTCAGTGATTAATTTTAAATTAAACAATATAAAATTGGTTATAATACTTTTGTGCAATGCAAACTATTATATATAGAATGAATAAACAACAATGTCCTACTGTATAGCACAGGGAACTATATGCAATATCCTGCAATAAACCATAATGGAAAAGAATATAAAAAAGAATGTATAAAAAAATACATCTGTGCAAACAAAAGCATGTGGATCCATTAAAAAATTTCAGTCCCTCATGAATACATTAGCCACCAAAATCTGTGAATATTTGAATTGATTGTATACGTGTGTTAATTTTATTGGCAACATTGTTTGATGTAGTCCAAAAAGCTTGGGACATTAAAAAGATCCTTTTGTAGAAATAAATTCCATACAAAGGAAATAACTTCTAAGAAAATAACAAAAAACATTTTTTAAATCAACAAAAGAATAAAAATGTTACAGTAGAAAATAGTCTCAATGCAAAAGAAGAACAACAGAGGAACAGAAAAAGACATAAGACGTAGAGAAATCAAAATGTAAAATAGTGGACATAAATTCAACTATATCAATTATATCATTAAATATGAATGGATTAAACAATCAAAAGACAGGTTGTCAGATTGGATAAAGAAATCCAAGTATATCCTGTTTACAAGAGAGATCCTTTAGATTTAAAGCTACGAATAGTTGAAAGAAACAGGTTATAAAAAAAGATATATCATGCAAACAACCACCATAACAAAGCTGGAGTGGCTATACTAATATCAGATAAAATAAACTTTAAGGGAAATAGTGTTAATAGAGATAAAAAGAGGTATTTTATAACGATAAGTGTCAATTCATCAGGAAGATATAACAATGAAAAATACACCTAATTACAGTGCCTCAAAATATATGAAGCAAGAAGCAAAAACTGACAGAATTGTAGGAACAAATAGACAGTTGGAGACTTTAATATCCCACTTTCAATAATGGCCAGAAAAATGATGCAGATGAACAATAAGAAAAGAGAATATTTGAACAACTCTATAAACCAGTTAGACCTATCAGACACCTAATAACAACAGCAGAATATACATTCTTCTCAAGTAAACATGGAACATTTCATATGCTAGGCCATAAAGAAAAAACCTCAATAAATTTAAAAGAATTGAAAACATATAAAGTTGCTCTTCAACCACAGTGAGATAAAATTCAAAACAATAACAGAAAAAAATTGGGGAAATCAAATATGTGAAAATTAAACAACACACTCCTAAATGACAGCTGCATCAAAGAAAGAAATCAAAAGAGAAACCATAAAATGCATTGAGATGAATAGAAATGAAAACACATCAATATTTATTGAATGTGGCTAACAGACTGCTTAGAGCGATATTTATAGCTGAAACACCCATATGAAATAACTAAAAATAAAAGTGTTCTACCTCACCTTACTGGAAAAAGAAGAGTAAACTAAACTTAAAACACATAGATGGAAGGATTAGAGCAGATATTAATGAAATAGAGTATAGAAAAACAATAAATAAAATCAATAAAACCAAAAGTTGGTTCTTTGAAAAGGTCAATAAAATTGACAAATCTTTAGCTAGACTGACCAAGGTGGGGTGGGGTGGGGAAGGAGAAGATTCACATTACTAAAAACAGGAATGAAATAGAGGACATTAGTACTAATCTTAAAGAAATAAAAAGGATTATGAGGCAATCTGAACTACTGTATGCCAACAAATTAGATAACAGAGGAAACAGGCAAATTCCTAGAAAGACCCAAATTGGAGAAACTGCCTCAAGAAAAAACAAACTATCTGAATAAACCTATAACAAGTGAAGAGATTGAATAAAAACTTAAGGGGCTTCCCTGGTGGCGCAGTGGTTGAGAATCTGCCTGCCAATGCAGGGGACACAGGTTCGAGCCCTGGTCTGGGAAGATCCCACAAGCCACGGAGTGACTAGGCCCGTGAGCCACAATTGCTGAGCCTGCGCGTCTGGAGCCTGTGCTCCGCAACAAGAGAGGCCGCTATAGTGAGAGGCCCGCGCACGACAATGAAGAGTGGCCCCCGCTCGCCGCAACTGGAGAAAGCCCTCACACAGAAACGAAGACCTAACACAGCCAAAAATAAATAAATAAATAAAAATTAAAAAAAAAAAAAACTTAAAAACTTCCCACAAGACAAGCCCAGTCACAAATGGCTTCACTGGTGAATGCTACCAAATTTTTAAAGAAGAATTATTAATAATCCTTTACAAACTCTTCTGATAAATAGAAGAGAGAACACTTTCCAACTGACATTATGAGATCACTATTTCTCTAAACCCTAAAGCAGACAAAGATATCACAGGAAAAGAAAACTGTAAGCCAATATCTCTTATGAATATAGTGGCAAAATTCCTCAACAAATTATTTGCAAACCAAATTTAACAACATATAAAAAGAATTACACACTATGACTAGTGGGATTTATCCCAGGAATACCAAGTTAGTTTAAAATCTGGGAATCAATTGAATTTATCTACCATTTTAATAGAGGACAAAAACCACATTATCACTTCAATAGACACAGAAAAAGCATTTGACAAAATGCAACACCATTTCAGGATAAAAACACTGTATAGTAAAATGTACATCTTCCCATGTTCTAGGGAGAAAGCCTAGGATTTCAGGTTCCACCCACTCTCTTGGCTGGGCACCTTTGGGCAGTGCAAAAGCTATACAAAGCTATAAAGCTATCATGCCTATGGTCTGCGTAGAAACCTAAACACATTGGAATGACTCAACTGAAGCAACAGAGCTATGCTTTGCATGGTACACTCCAAGCTATGGGATGTTAATTCAGAAAGTGCCTTAGACATCTCCATAGAGTCTTCCATGTCCCAGAGTGGACCTAGAGTAGTGGAATGAGTTCCATGCACCCAGGAGTAGCATGAACATAGTTCAGAAAGTGACTATACCTATAGGACCATAGGAAGACAATAAAGGAATGGATTAGCTAAAACCAGAATGGACAGAAAAATGAGGAAAACACATGATGAAGGGTGTCTCAGCTGAAGCTGGCAAGAATAGACAACACTGAGACTAGCAGTCTCTAACCCCAACACAGATCTGATGTTCCTAACACTACCATGACCGACGATAACAAAATCTCATTAAAATAGAGTCATAACTCTGGAGAAAGGCGTGTGCGGATCCCTGAAATACATAATAAGGTTATATTTCTGACAAAATGAAAACCTGAAATTAAAATTGAGTTATAAGAAAATGTTATATTTCTTGCATCTGAGTTTGTGGAGCAAGATGCATATTTACTAACTTAGAATAACAGACATTATAACCACCTTTAATAGCAAGGCCCTGGCAAGAATTCTAGACCCTCTTGGAAACTACTGTGCTTAATTTATATTTCTACCACCCAACAAAGGAATAACTGAAGTACTGAGATACAGTTAAACATGATATCTGAGATTATTGTATGTAGCTCTGTGAGGATAAACAAGACAGTCTTAGTATTGACTTGGACAAACACTGGGGGGAAAAATGAAAAACTTGATAGATCTTAACTTTAATCTTGAGCATTTTAAATTTATTGACAACATTTTCACCATCCAGACTTCATTAATTTATAGGACCATTCCAACTTTCATTTGATTACCCAGACAATGGCAAAACTTTACTTCTTTCTATGAAAGTTGAAGAACTAACATTATTGGCCGTATTCACTTTCCTAACTCATCGGAGTTTACCTAAAAACCTTCTCCCTATGGCATCCCAATCTGTTGTTGATGCTCACCTCACCTGATCCCAATCTCACCATTCATAAATTATCTTCATCTTCTTTATCTCTGTGGCATTGAATTTCACCATGAAGATACCATATTTTCCTCCACACTAAGAACAAATACTCTAAGTCATTATCTTTATGAGTCAAGACTATCCTAACTTTTCTATATGTAAAATTAATCTTATTTATATCCAATATTTGAGCAATCAGGAACAAGAATAAAGAGAAATAAAGAATAAAGAGAAATACTTCAATATCATAGTTAAAATCTGGAAGTTTTGCCAACATTCTTAAACTTAAAATAGTGACTAATTTTACCTGTGCATCAGCTCTTTCAGTAACTGGAGGTGAAAGAGACAGAGAGGAAGGATTATAGCTTATATCTTTGTAGGCCTTATCGTAATTAGGCTTTCTACAGAAGTCTCAGTTTAACAAGCTGTGGCCAACTGATGACGTTTATTCTTTTTTTTTTTTTTTTTAATTAATTTATTTATTTATTTTTGGCTGTGTTGGGTCTTTGTTTCTGTGCGAGGGCTTTCTCTAGTTGTGGCGAGCGGGGGCCACTCTTCATCGTGGTGCACGGGCCTCTCACTGTCGCGGCCTCTCTTGTTGCGGAGCACAAGCTCCAGATGCACAGGCTCAGTAGTTGTGGCTCATGGGCCTAGTTGCTCCGCGGCATGTGGGATCTTCCCAGACCAGGGCTCGAACCCGTGTCCCCTGCATCAGCAGGCAGATTCTCAACCACTGCGCCACCAGGGAAGCCCATGACGTTTATTCTTAACTTTCTGCATCTGATCCAAACTTGCCTTAATCCGCTATTTAAGTGCGTGGGAATGTTTTAAACTACTGTATGGGAAAAATTCTGCTTCAAGAACACTTCTGATCTAATCTGATAAAGGATAGAAGAGGCATCCACTTGAGAGACAATATATCAGACTCCTAAATTGACATGTTACCTCTAGCAATGCATCTTATTTTGAATCTTACTTAGCGTAAATAAAGTAAAACAGCACTATGATTACTAGGGTCAGTTATAATATTGGACTGACTGAAAACTGGTACTTGTCATAAACTCCCATGGAATATTCATTATTGGGAAAATGCTTTTTAAGGGACACTTCTTTTTTCTTTGTAATGTGCTAAGATCTTTATAAATATATTGTTAGGCTAATACTAAGCTGCTTACCTGACTGTATTGTCAGAGTTATACAGACATGTCTTGCCTTTTTTTTTTTTTGGTGTTGTTTTTGTTTTTGTTTTTAATTTTTGACTTTTATTTTATTTATTTTTTTATACAGCAGGTTCTTATTAGTCATCAGTTTTATACACATCAGTGTATACATGTCAATCCCAATGGCCCAATTCATTGTCTTTCTTAATTACAATTTAATCACATGGTTTTGGTGTCCAGTTGAATGTTAATTCTGTACCTTTTTATTCTACAAAAACTTATTGAGGGCCTATTGAATGCCCCATACACTGTGTAGGGGCTGGGAATAAAAAGTTGAACAAGTCAAGGTCAGATGCCCCTAAGAAATTTCAGTTTAATTAAACAAATGAACACATAAATTATTAAAATATATAACTACACAAATCAGTATATGCATGGGATGCAATATATCTGTGGTGCTATGGGAGTACACAGATGGGTCACAATACTGTAACTGAATACAGATTCAATTATGTTATCCAATAGCCCTTATACATGGAAATCATGTTTCTTTTTCCTGGAAGTCAATGATGAGAAGTAAGTTTATTTCCATAGAGAAATTTTATACTCTCTTTTATTATATTATAAGAACTAGATAGCCTAAAGTAATTTGCCTTTTCATTCTGACTTTAGTGCATTCCAGTAAGTAACTCACACTAAGTGCCTGATACTTTTTTTTTTTAATATCTTTTCCAAATTAACTTTTGATGAGGAATGGATGAGGAAAGGAAGAGAAGAAAACAAAGAAAGGAAGGGAAAAACGGTAAGAAATTTAGAAGGGTTTAATATTTAGTTTTCTCAAAATTTAGAAATAAATCTTAAAAATTACAAGTGTCGGGTTTCCCTGGTGGCTCAGTGGTTGAGAATCTGCCTGCTAATGCAGGGGACACGGGTTCGAGCCCTGGTCTGGGAAGATCCCACATGCCGTGGAGCAACTAGGCCCGTGAGCCACAACTACTGAGCCTGTGCGTCTGGAGCCTGTGCTCCGCAACAAGAGAGGCCGCGATAGTGAGAGGCCCGCCCACCGCGATGAAGAGTGGCCCCCGCTCGCCACAACTGGAGGAAGCCCTCGCACAGAAACGAAGACCCAACACAGCCAAAAAAAAAAAAAACTATTAAAAAAAAAAAATTACAACTGTCAAAAATCTCACCATAAAGTGAAAATATTATTCTCTTGGCAAATTTTCTGGCATAGATAAACATAGCCCCCAATTCAAATAAAATCTTTAAAATGCAGGAGAACATGTATCTTTCTTTTTCAGGGTTATTGACTTAGGTGTATTTTAAGTTGTAAGTGTGAACAAGTCTATTTGTCCAGATGCTTGACAAACAATGAGAATCACTCTTTTCCTACGTTTTCTGAAATAGGTTGCTGTTTTAAGACCTAAATGTTAACAGCTCAGGCCTCCACACTAGCAACCTGACTAATATCTAGCTCAATATGGGTTCTTGATTCATGAAGAGAAACAATTTATTAACATAATTTTAATTTCTTCCTGAAATATAAACTGAAAGACATATGTTTGTGTGTTTGTGCCTATGATTTGTAAAGTTAAGAAAGCAGCATCATGTGCTTCCACCTGAATGCTTACAACTGAACTGAAGCATCATCTGCTTCCAGTTGAATACACCTACAATGGCCACTCCACGGGGCTCGGGTTTCTTATAGCATGGTAGGTCAGTTCCAAGAGGCAGAATCCCAAGCGTTCCAAGGAGCCCAGGCAGAAAATGAAAGGCTTCTCAGATGTCCCAAGATATCACTTTCACTGCACTCTAGTGGTTCAAACAAGTTAGTACAATTAGGCTAGATTCAAGAGGATGGGGAATTTAACTCCATCTTTTGATGTGAGGAAGAGTATGAGTATTCCAGGAGGAAGGAATTGATAACAGCCATCTTTGGACATTATGTACCCGAAGAGGTTCCACCAGTATTCTCACATGGATGAAAACTCATCTCAAGACTGCATGGGAATGCTTTAGAGGAGACACATCACAGCAAAACCTTCGTCAATAAATAATTTTGAATCTGTTCAAGTGTGTAAATTATTTAGATGTACCCCCACTCACAAGTTTCACTCTAAAGAACTCAGTAAATGTGAATTTATCCTTTAGATTTTAAAAATAAATTATTACATTCCGTTGACTTTCATTTTAAAGAACCTCAATATTGCTTTTTTCATATATATAACAGAAATGAAACAGAAATCAATTAATCATAGCTTTTTCATTGTCATTGTATTTTTCTTAATTTTGCATTTTCACTATTGACTACTTATTTTCAATTGCAACAAGATTGTCAATATGATTATTAGTGGACCTAAAACTGTCATTGAAAAAAGATATATTAAACATATATTCCATACATGCATATATTAAAAATAGATAGATGAACATCCCTTTATGCACATAAGGTTTTTACTTATCATATTCTGCTAAGTTTATCTGAATGCTTTCTCTGGTATAAAGCTGGAAATAACATGAAGTGTAATTGTGTTGTATTTCCCAGAGAGCTTTTGTTACACCAGTATTTTAAGAAAAACTCCATCATATTTTACACAGCTCCCAGCAAGCAATAATACATTCGGTCACATCAATACTGCCTTTGCCTAGTTATCTTGAAGATCTGCTGTCCATATTAATGTGTTTATCTTCCAAACATTGAAGGAAAAATCACAATATCTTATGGTTTCCATTAGTTGGGTTCAAGGGTCTTATCAGTCATTACTAAGAACTGCAAATTTCTCTACAAGAAAATGTTTTTTGATAAGCAAGCCTATTAGAATTGTCCTTTAGAAGTATTTTCAGCATTCTTGCCATTTCATACACCTACAAATATTCTTACTTTTTCATGCTAATATTTTCCCTCTTACTAATTAGCAACAAATTTATCTACCCTTAAAATTCAACTTAGTATTGCAATAACTATGAACTTATAGGACTAGTTATCTTATTCTTTTATTGGTATAATATTAACAGAATGTTTTTCTACTAAAATTCAAAACATTCCCACAAATGCCAAATGACTCACTTTAGCCATTAGGAAATTTCATTTTCCAAACCAGTTGCGTGAATCCTCAGAAACAGTAACTTTTAAATTGCTTTGGATAGTCTTCTAATGCTTCTGCTGTTGTCAAGTTACCACTTGAGGAATATTGTTCCAGTTCTTCAACAGGATAATATCACACCTATGTACCTGTATCTCTGAACAACAGTGTATGGATTATATAACATCAGTTGCAATATCAGGGACTTATCTAGGTCCATTTCATATTTCCTAAATCAACTCTGGTACAAAGCGATGCCTTGAATACATGTGAATCAGTTATCACCTAGAATTAGTTACTATTGTCCTACAAGGAGTTACCTAATCTGGAAGGAGATTGTGTGTGAGTCAAGGATTTCAACAGAAAATTAGCAAGATGAGAGCAGAAATCTCACTTCTGAAAAAGTTACTACAATTTGAAACAAAATTGGTTGGCAAGCCTTGTATTCAATATTCTCTACTAATCTGACACTGGGTATTTCTTTGGGATTTAGGTTCATCTGAGGATGCATGTTTTCTGTCCTTACTAGTAGTAAGGAACAAAAGTGTGTAATTTCATAGAAGTACTATTAGCAGGCCATTAACGGGACAGAAGTATGGGTGGATTTCTGGAAGAATAATAGACCTGATCAAAGTAAGCCACATGTAACTGGTGTGTTAAACATATGACTCATAGAATGTCACCTAACTGAAAACCTGTTTTGATTTCCTCCTGTCCCTTAACATTTTTTTCCAGTGGGGAAGGAAATCCTCCCCAGCCTTGGATATAAATTTGGACATATCCTATGAGTACCGTATTCTGTTTTAGGCAATGGATAGTCACTTAACCTCATAATCATAGACTCTATTTAGAATACAGAATATCTATCAAAATACTAATTAAACACTAACTCAAGAGTATGGTTTCTTAAAACATTTCTCTCCTCCTTCAACTCTACTTCTATGTTAGTCCTGAAGAAGTCTACCTACTTTCATGTTCAGTGATATAGTTGATCTCTACTCTCTTCATATGCAAGGTTTTCTACTCTAGCTGTGGTTTGGTCCACCAGGGGAGAGAAGAGTTATAAAAGAATAGGAAGAAATTTTACTTGAATTGGGTGGCTTCTCTGTTTCTGGTTCTGGCAGGGGTTTAACACTGACTTTCTTTTTCTTTCTCATGCGCTGCTATTGGAAAATTTTCAGATATTTTTGTCTGTGACTGATATTTTCATTCCTTTGAACTGAGAAGGTGCATTTCTATTCCAGTTGGACCCTTATGACATTCCACATTCTCTACAAACCTAGTGTTTATCTCCTGTTTTTTTTTTTTTAAGTTTATTTTTTAAGAGCAGTTTTAGGTTCACAACAAAATTGAGGTACAGAGATTTCCCATATACCCCCTGCCCCCAAACACACATAGCTTCCCCCACTATCAATGTCCCTCACCAAAGTGGTACATTTGTTACACCTGATGGACTTATATTGAGAATCATTATTCTCCAAAGTCCATAGTTTACACTGTGGTTCACTCTTGATGTTGTATGTTCTATGGGTTTTGATAAGTGTATAATGGCATGTATCCATCACTGTAATATCATATAGAGTATTTTCACTGCCCGAAAATCCTCTGTGTCCCATCTATTCATCCCTCCCCATCCCCAATCCCTGGCAACCACTGACCTTTTTATTGCCTCCATAGTTTCACCCTTTCCAGCATGTCATATAGTTGGAATCATACAGTACATAGCCTTTTCAGATTGGCTGCTTTCACTTAGTAATATGCATTTAAAGTTTATCCATGTTTTTTCATGACTTAACAGCTTATTTCTTTTTAGTGCTGAATAATACTCCATTGTCTGGACGTACCACAGTTTATCCATTCATCTACTTCAGGAAATCTTGGTTGTTTCTCAGTTTTGACAATTATGAGTAAAGCGGCTACAAACATCAGTGTGTGGGGTTTTGTGTGGATAAAGACTCAACTCCTTTGAGTAAATACCAAGGACCACTGGCTTGTATGGTAAGAGTATGCTTAGTTTTGTAAGAAACCACCAAACTGTCTTCCAAAGTGTACCATTTTGCACTCCCACCAGCAATGAATGAGAATACCTGTTGCTCCACATCCTTACCAGTATTTGGTGTCATTGGTATTCTGGATTTTGGCCATTCTGATAGGTGTGTGGTAGTATCTCATTGTTGTTTTAATTTGCATTTTCCTGATGACATAGCTCCTGTTTTTACTACTGGAGTTCCTCAGTATTTTACTGTCCCTGTGAAACTGAATTCAAAATGACCTGATGGAATATTCATTCTCATATGTCCCACTCATTCTTTGCCCAACAAATTGAGGTTCAGGCTGCTCCCATTGCAGCATCTCTGTCTTAATTTTACAGATTAGTTAGGCTTTCTAAAGTGGCCACAAGACCTTCCAGCACACATGTTCTTCTTACAATGTGATATTCATATACCTCCCCTTGAGATGTAGGGCCGTTGTTCTCTGAAGAAGCCTAGACCACATGGAGGGGTATCAAGTGTAGAAGTCCTAATTGATGGTCCCAGCTGAGGTACCAGCCAGCATCAACTACCTGACATGTTTGGAAGCCTTGAGTCATCCACAGCCATTGACTCTTCTGAGCTGAGGACTCAGACATTGTGAAACAGAGATGAGTCCTGTTCCATGCTGTGCCCTGTCTGAATTCCTGCCCCCCCTGAGTCCTGAGTATAATAAAATGTTTGTTTTATGCCACTAAGGTACAGGCAGTAAAAAAAAAAAAAAAAAAAAAAAAAGGTATATCAAGAGTGAATCATGCATCAGCCTCCTATGTCTTCCATATGCAGCAAATACATTTTGAGCTTTAAGTGGTCTGACGGATCTTCCTCAACTTGTACCACCATTTTATTTTTTCAGTAAGGCAACAGATTTTTTCACAGAAGTTTCTTCAAAATCCTTCTCCTTTAAGCCCTAATCCTTTTTCTAACAGCTGGGTCAAGGGGACATGGAGTGGATTCTTTTAGAGTTCCTTTGTAAATGCACGTAATAATCTGGCTTTGCTGTATCTTGGTATCAGGTCAGTGTCAAAACATCAATTTTAATATTTGTTACACACAGTATAAAGCATCCATAGAAGTTTGGACCAGAAATGAGAGGTATTCTTCCTGTGGGGCTCCAGAGACAGACTTTATACTATGCCCACAGAATGACCAAGGACAGCAATATATGACCCAGGACAATTTCAAGGGCCTACCTCTAAAGAAATAGAATTGAATTTCTGGAGTGGATAAGGGTTCTTCAAATGGGTTTTGTTTCTCTCAGAGTAAAGAGTTAATTATTCTGATAAGAGGATGGATTGGAGTCTAAGTAGCCTGACTGCTAAAATTTGACCAAATAGAAAAAGGATTAATTGACTTGGGAAAATCAAACCAGGAGGTCCAGTTCTATATAATAATATACCAGGGATATAAAATAAATAAAAATGAGACAATATAAATAATAGAAAAAATATTTCCCAGAGACAAATAACAATGCTATTTTTTAAAAACAGACTTTATTTTTTAGAGCAGTTTTAGATTAACAGAAAAATTGTACAAAAAATACAGAGAGTTTCTATTTATCCCTGAGTCCTGGCATATAATTTCTCCTATTATTAAAATTTTGCATTAGTACATCAGTAGATGGTACATTTATTACGGTAGATGAACAAATATTGATACGTTACTATTTTCTAGAAGAAGAATAGGGGCAGAATCTAGGTACCACTTAAGAATGCACGAAATGACTTTCCCTTCTGAAAATATATAGTTCAAAATGTAGAAACATAGCTTCAAAGTCTTCTTCAATAGCTCAGTTTATGGTTTGAATAGGCTTTTTTTTTTAAACGTAAATTTGTTATATATATAATTAGGCACTAGAGCCATTTCTCATCGCTAACAAGATAGTGTGAACCACCATACAAATCAGTAGGAAGTCCTATCCATTCCACCTTCAAAATATATGGAAAATCCATTCACTTCTCCCTTCCTGTCAGCACCCTAGGACAAACCACTATTATCTCACTCCAGAATTATTGCCCAAGCCTCCTGTTTCTTCTCTGTGCTTATATTCTTACCTGCATTACAAAGAGCAGACAGAACACTCTTTAAAATGTAAGTATCACTGCTTCTGCCTCTTATTAGTATGTATTCTATATGTTTTGGCTTCATCACTTGTAAAATGGGTACAATAAGAGTACCTACCTCATAGGGCTGTGAATATTAGATGACTTAGCATGTATAATGCACTTAGAACAGAGTGAGACACATGATAAGCATTTTAAACATATGAACACTAGAGTGTAAGTTCTATGTAAGCATATTTTTGTCTGTTTTGTTCATCACTCTAATACTCAGTGCCCTGAAAAGATGCTCTGCATGCAATGCATAACATAATTGTTGAATAAATGTGAGCTAGTAGCATGGGGGGACAGGTGTCATTTAAGAGAACGATTTTAAGAAAAAAGAGAAAAAGTATTTGGCATGTCAACTGAAAAAAAAAATGTACAACGTGACAGTTGTGAGTTAAGTTTTTTGGGGGCAAAATGAGGATTATAGCCCAGGAGACAACATTTCAGATAGCTCTGAGAATCTGCTACCAAGAGGTAGGGAGTATATATGTGATTTTGGTGAAGTATATATAGGGAGTATATATGTGATTTTGGTGAAGGGGGAATACATGCAATCAAGCACATATTTTTGGCAGAAGATTGCTGCTAGTCTCATGAAGGTTACTGTTAGGAAGAGCAGACATCACCATGAAGAATTTTAGTGCTCTTTTAGATAAGAAGAGATGCAAGAATTAGGCTCATAAAATCTTCTCCTGAAAATATCTAACTATCTGAAGACCTGTTCTGCAAATTTTTCCCAGAGCACAGAGTGTCTCATTCCTGATCTCCACCCTGAACTCCTTTCAGGGAGTGTTG
Source organism: Balaenoptera borealis (assembly GCF_965194805.1). Lineage (NCBI taxonomy): Eukaryota > Metazoa > Chordata > Mammalia > Artiodactyla > Balaenopteridae > Balaenoptera > Balaenoptera borealis. The sequence goes on from NC_138862.1 coordinate 45,068,192, forward strand.
AAGGTCAGCAGCTGCAGCGGCTCATAATTTAATCCTTATAGAGGTAGATGGCAAATGCCAAAGGCAAGTGCCAATTTGTAGGTGACAGGCAAGAGTAACAAATGTGTAAATGTTGGGCCTTGAGAATGAAGAATGAGGTCATTTGGGAACTTAGTCACAGCTGGGAAGAAGACTCACTGAAAAGATTCCATGACCTAAGCTTAATTTCATAGAATTAGATAAATTTTTCATAGGTACACAGATGTATGCAAACTACATATGCATATGCTTGTGTATATTTGAGTGAACATTCAGAGATACAGGAGAGGCAGCATAACAATGAAAGATACAGCTTTTGGAGTCAGACTGCTTGGGTTCACATCCCTGCTTTACCACTTACTGGCTGGGTGACTATGGGCCAGTTCTGTGTTTCAGCTTTCTAATCTATAAAATAATGATAATAACAGCAACTACTTCAGAGTGTTGCTTTGAGGAGTAATTGAATTCCTATTTGTGATTAGTATTTGAAATTATAATCTAAAATGAATATTCATACTTGGAACAGTGTCTGGCACACAGTACAATACTATATAACTTTTTGCTAAGAAATATAAAAATTAATACTTTTTATTTTATTATATTTTAAGATTTCTTTAAGAGATGATGACTTTTTATTGGATTTTCTTTTTTCTTTTTGTTTTTTACTTTGGTGCTTATGCCAAATTAAAGTTATAAAGGATATCATCAAGAGACAAATTTTAGGACAATATTAATAAAACAGTGGTAAACATTCACCAGCTTTCCTGTGAAACCTCACATTTAAAAAAAATCTACTAAAATAAAAATGAGATCCTGACAATATTTTTACATGTAAATTTAAAAGTCACAAACAAAACAAAACAAAACATAAAACAAAGATAAATACTAGCATCTAAATGGAAAAATCTTGCTGTTTCTTTGACAAATCTCTGGGTAGGGATATTAGTTTTGGAACCTCTACTGCTATTATTGACTCTTTGAGGTCGCTGTAGTTTTGTAGAACCCAGGACGGTGCAACAGACATAGTGGGCATAGTAGGGTGATGGCAGCTCCTGAACCATTTAAAAAAGTTTAGCATCCATGATTAGGCATGTTAGGCAAGTAATTCTACTCAGAATTGAAATGATTTTTTATAAAGTTTCTATCAGTGTGACTACTTTTAATGTCTTCTGACTAACTCAGTGCAATATGCAAAAGGAACATCATATCAGGCTAGATTTGAAGACTGTGTAAACACATGCAGTAGTAAAGTTATTATTCAAAGTGACCTTCATTTTTGTTGATGATAAACATGACTGTGTGTAACAGAATTCCTAGAGTAAAAATGAGCTATTCTTGTAGAAGGTTGTACTGTGTGTTTACATGGTTTTCAAATCCCTTTCTTATTTTCCCCCATTATCAACATGGAAGTGGAAGTACTGGAAATAAAACTATAATACACATGCACACACACACATGCACTAGACGAAGCCACACATGGCTAATTAATTTTAAATTTAATAAAATTAACAAAAAAATTCAGTTCCCCAGTCACACGTCACAAACACTCAAAAGCTACATGTGAATATGGCTAGTGGTGACTGTATTGAACAGCAAATATATACAACATTTTTAGTATTGCAATAAGTTCTATAAGGCAGTATTAACATATAGCTTTGTTATAGATAAATAACATATACACTTCATATTTATTTTAAAATTGTACATATTCACCATAAGCAAGGAACTCCCTATTTTTTTCCATTGGATAAAAATACTCAAAAACAAGCTTGAATATTCTTCCCATTTCTTATATATTTCAAACCATGATGCAAAATGAATCAGGAGCAAGTAAATCAAGAAAAGTCTTTGACTATATATTAAAACTAATCTAAGTCAAGCTAGCATTTGTTTGCTTTTTTCCCACTAATTTAGAAAATTTTAGTTTTACCTGTAAAAATAGAAAATATATTACAATCGAATTCCAAATACTATGAGCTTCAGTATACTTCCAATACTATGAACGATGAATGGAATTTAACACTGATATACTAGAGAAGTCTCACGTGGACTCTGTAGTGGGGTTAAGTTCCCCAAGGAGTGAAAGACCATTTCCCCAACAACTCACAATAGGCACAACATGTATGTAATAATTATTATTCTTATATAATACCTTATAAAGTTAAAATGACTCAAGTATTTAATAATATTTAACAAAGAGAAAAAGGGCAACTACATACTTTTTTACAGTTGAAAAATGTAAGTATTAGATTATTCTTTACGAAAAAAGTTAATAAAGATGGTAAATTTGACCTAAAAGATAAATAGTATTTAAACACAAATTATTTAGCACATACTTTTTGTAGAGATTTAAAAGAAACATTCTCTGCTCTTTAGATTTTTGGAGGTCCTTGGGGAGATTGGAATGTGTATCAAAGTTAGGCAAGGATAGGAAGAACCATATGCTGATTGTCAAAGGATTGATATAAGTGAGTTATATAGAATTTGCAATTACCAGATAACTATAAGGATATATTAAGAAATGTTTATCTTCCATGTAAACATGTTAACAGCCATGGTAAAGAAACATACTATGATTAAAATGATATAGAACCCCTGACTTAGAAGGTAAATATTAGGTATATTAAGTTTTTTGGGTTGTTAAAGCTCACTGGGAAATATAATGATATGTCAGTCAAGACCTGTTCTTTTATTTTTTCATTGTTTAATATACACCAAAAAAAAAAAAAAAAAAAAAAAACAAGAGAATGTCAAAAATGCAAACGTGGTAGCCGATTTCAAACTAAACTGAAATATTGTAGAAAACAGTTTTATAAAAAGAAACTTACCCACAAAATCCAGCTTAAGAGATAATTAAGGAATCACTTCTCTTTATCTGACACTTTTAATCTATCTCCAATTTGATTGTAGTAAAATAATGTTTTGCATTATTCATACAAACATAATTAAAATGTTTAAGTGAGAATGGTTATTAATATGGATAATATTATTTATAAATTTAACTATTTGACATACCAAAGTATTTTTATTGCAAAACCTAGCTTTGCCTTTTCCCGAAGCAGGGCAAAAAGTGTCTTAGTACACTAAGATATAGTGCACTATAGCGCACTAAATAAATACTAAGTTTATTTTGATAGGCTAATTTGAATACTTGAAGAGAAATTAATAGCAACAGTCCTGTGATATTATCTTATTCATTATGATGGAAATAATCATGCAGATTTCAATATATAAAGGATTATTTTAAAGATAGTTTTACTTCTTTCATTAGTTGTTCCTTGTTTGGTATTTAGAATATGATATTTAATGGTATTTATTCTAATTCAATCAAAAAAAAGTTGTTTTGACACAGCTGGTCATTCTGGGGCATGAAAGATAAATGATAATATATCACCAGTAAAAATAAAATAAATTTAAATATATTATTAAAAATTCTCTACATAATTTAGTTAAAATAATTTTTTGTGGATACCTGATGTCACACAGACTATTAAGTATATTTCATTTAAAAATTGTAAGTTACTTGAATCTAATAGAATTATCTGGCCATTTTGCATAACCTTTAGTACTTTATTATTCTTGATATAATAAAAGTTCATGCACTAGCTTTCAGAATCAATTCATACCAGGAGTAAGTTTAACTCAAGCCAAAATAGTAACTGTAGAGATTCATGCCTTAGAGGGTGAGGGTGTGATTCCTCTTCTCTTACATAACTGCAATAATTTGGAACTCCATTATGGGATAACATACAATGTTTGTATTGGAATAATTCATATGTCTGTGCCCTTTAATACAATATAAACTTCTGATTGTTAGGAACTAAATCCAAATAATTGTTGTACCTTCCCCATAATGCTCAGCACAAATGCACAGGAAAATCTTGCTTAGTAAATTGTTACTGAATTAGAAAAGTACTAGAGAGTATGTTTTCACTGAATTAAAATTACAAATACTCACAATGCGTATTACATATATAAGATATGTACATGATATATGTAATATATATATTTTTCCTTTTACTATAAAGTACCATACAATATAAGAAGAAAATGCAATATGACAGCAGAATAAAACATGTCTTCATGTCTTATGAAGCCTCATGTTGCTTTTTTTCTGTGAGGTTTTTAAGATGTGACATGCTAACAATACAGTATCCAGCACTGTTTTGACTATCTTCTTCCAGAAAAATATTAACTACCTTCTAATATCAAAGAAAAATTTCCAGAGTAAATAGTGTATGTGCTTTATTCTCTTAAAGCAAAGGGCCTCAAATTAACTATATATATTTGACTTTGTGGATTTTTTTTTTTTTTTTACTTTAGCTGTATGCATACTAAAACATACAATCAATTAATTTATATTTAAAGGTGATGAAATGACAACAATAATACTGTTTACAGCATGTCTCTAAATTTTATATTAACAAAAAAGACTTAATGATACCTATTCTAAGTAAAAATGAATATTTTAGACCTAATGTTTTGGCATACTTGTGGATCAATATTCTTTTTACTCATGTTGCTTCTATCTTGATCTTAGATAACACAAATTATAGATTTAAGTGGATTAATTTACTCTTTTACCAAAATAAAATACTTAGGACTTTCTCAAGCCTTGAAATATGCTCAGTATTAAACATTATAATCCTTCCTCTTTTTTCTCAAAGGAATTAATTGCAGGTTAAGTCTCTCATCATTTAAAAAGCAAATAGTATTTGTGAATACTATTATTTCTGCTATAAATGAAAGCTTAGACTAGTTTTTAGTGTCATATATTCTTTATTTAATAAAAATTTAATCATTCTTACCTGAATCCAGACCACATATATCATGAAGAACAATGGTCTTAGAGAATACAGAAGAATTCTGAAAAATATAGTACTGAAAAATTAGACATGAATGCTTTTCTGAATATAGGTATGATTCAAACAGACAAGTGCAGATAAATCTACATGAATATTACATCTGGTTCATTGAATGGCTTATAATTTTGAAACTGTCACATGTCAGCAAATATATCAACACTGCTAGAAATCAAAAAGGAAGTACATTTCTGTTAAGTGAAGTTGCTTCTAGCTCACATAAGATAACCATGACTATATTTTAAATAAAAAGTTACTTTTTGAAAACAAATTATTTTTACTCATATCACCATTAACTCTTCTGAGTGACAAGAACTGAGCACTAAAAAGAGCTCAACAAATATTTTAGAATGAATATGCATATACACATTATGTATGTATGTATGTATGTGTATATATAAATATAAAATGTATAACACAAATGGTCAGATGGTTATGGTAATTCTATTTACAATCTTGTTTTGAAATTGATAATCATGTCAAACCCATGGAATCTCACTTTAGTCAAAGATCAAGAAAATTACATTTCAATTCATCTTCTTTGAGATGAGTTTTTAAAAGGCCATTATATTCTACACATGCAAAAAACAGTGTCTAAAACATGAAGTATGCTTTATTTTAATATTTAGAAAAATCTTGTAATTATTTATTTTCTTAAAAACCAAAATCAGATTATGACTTTCAATTATCTGACCAGGTAAGTAATATATTATGTCATGCCTGACAATGATTTATTTAAACAAACAAGAATTGTGAATTGTAGGTGAATTTTCAGGTAGGGGTGAGGATACAAATCCAGGTTACTCAGCACTTATTGTTACTCTGAAGTAAATACCAGTTTATTTGTACCATGACATTATACCTTAATTTGGAAATTGTACCATAATTGGAAATATTGTATCATGATTTGGAAATAAGTGTGAATCCTAGAAATAAATCTTAGGTTTTCTTTTTTTACTCTTTCCCTTTTCCCTCTATCCTTCCTTCTTTCCTTCCTTCCTTCCATTCATTAGAGCCATTTCCTTCTAGCCCAATTTTAAAAGAATCTCCTTGGTGTTCTCTTTACAATATAGTCTCTAAGATGCAATACTCAAGCAAAATATCAGAATTTAAGCAAAATATCAGAATTTAAGTTAAAATTCTGATAGTAAAATATTTTTACTCTAGGGTTTTTGGGGGAAACAACTTCTTTTTAGTGGTATTCCATTTAAAAATTCTTGCAAGTCTAGTTAATTTAAAAACTAGAAGTTTAGAAATAGATTAACATAGTTTACATTTCTAAGTTAATAAATAGTATTATACATTCCTTCAGTTTAACAGAATATAGCATATTTTTGGCATTTATAAGGAGTGTCTTCTTTAGCCAAAATTTTTCTCTTAGTGAGTTGTTAATGACATCTATAAAACTATCCACTGTAAGTGAATTTAAACATTTAAACATAAGGAATTCAAATTTAATTATGAAAAGGTCATGAAAAGATATTCTTTGACAGTAAATAAGATTATTTCGAATCAAAACATTAGTATATTGAATCATCAAACGCTTTTAAGAACTCTTATTTAAGCATAATGATTTATATTATAACGTAGTCTTTTAATTTTACAGTTTATAAATTGTAAACTGACTTTGCAAATGCATATTGCAAATGATATTGACCAATCAATATCAGTAAGAGTGGTAATATCAGTAGCAAAATCAAATTTTACTTGGTTATCTCCATACTTGGTTATCTTTTCAGAAGTGATTTGCATACATTTAAATTAGCGTGGACACGTTTAAAGGGAGGCAGTGTTTGAATTCCTAATGAAAGTGGAAGTACAGTCACCAATCGGAAACCTTCCTCAGTCTCAAAATCACTGGCATTTCACATTTCTCTTCTTGCAGCTGACTTAGACGTGGGGCATCTTTTGCTCTCCTTCTCTTTGCCTCCAACTGACTATAATGCAATAACTGAAACCACTTCTACTGTATGTGACACAAACATAGCAGCGCTGAAACGCGTCGAATGGAAGGCTGCTTTCTCCTCCAGAATTCTATAAGCGTCGAACGCCGACCCTTTGCTCCTTCATTTACTCCTTTCCCAGATCTCGCCACTGTGCCATTTCCCTCCCTCTGCCCTATAGAAGGAAAATATCCTCTACTCTTTACAATATCGCTGTTTCCTCTTCTCGGTTCACTTTTCTCCATTGCCATAAATTTTTCTTCAAAACACTCTGATGAGTTTTGAGGTGGGCTTTTCGACCTCACTCACTCGACTGTAATACCCTAAATCTTTTCAAGAAAGAAAACGATGATACTAATAACAGCCAAAATGTAAGAACCCCCACGCTAGTGACACGGGTTCCTTGGCGCGCCCTTCACAAACGCGTTAAGTATAGCCTGAGCGCATTCCTCCTTCCGCGTGATGAGCCTCTTCCACCTGCGAGCAGCGGAGGCATTTTTGTTGTCGACTAACCCCCTCTAGCGCCGAACTGACAGCATCCGAGCGGCGGCTGTCAGGAGGGCAGAGCGCGGGGCTTGGCGGAGTTCAGCTGCGCTGGCAGCTCGGGCCCTGCCCTCTAGGCCCGCCTAGGCCGCGGGGCGAGAGCGTGAGGGCCAAACGCGCTGAGACCCCACCCTGTTAGCACCTCTGTTGCCCGCCCCCCACTCCCAACCTTGGGGGGCGAGGGCCGCGTAGTCCCACCAGGCAGCGGGCCGCCGCCGCTTCCCACCGACCCGAGCGCTGGGAGGGAGTGGGCGCCGCGAGGGGGCGGCTTGAGGGTGCGCGGAGAGAGCTGTTCGCTCGCAGGCACTCGGCGCCGCTGTGGATGTGGCCACGCACCGCTCAGCCCGTGGGTTCTCTGGGCGCGAGGTCCGACGCCGCCACGCTGCAGGCGCTCCGGGCCCCCGGAATCCCAGCGCCCACTGCTGCGACAATGCTCGTGACCTCCACTGCGAAGTCACGGCCGCACGGCGACGAGAAGACCTCAGTGAGCCCTGGTGCCAGGCACCCGTCCCTTTCCAGCCTGATGTGACTCTCCTCTGCTGCTTGCCCTCTTCCTTCCCTCTCCTAGGACTAGCAAGCGGAGGCGGCCGCAAAGCTGAGGCTCTCGCCCTACTGGGCAAGTTTGGGCGACCCGCGCTGAGGAGTGGTCAGACTGGTCCGCCTCCGCCAAGCTCATCCCGGACCCGGCGCCCTTGCCCACAGCACTCGCCCCCCTCTGGCGGCAGAAATGTAGAGAAGTCGGGGGTAGCCGTGTTGGGAGCTGACAAGCCCTAAAACGCTGGACGCTGCTGCCGCGAAATGGGGAGCAAAGTGCTTGAGGGACTAAGTGCGGCCTCAGAGATGCCCGGGAAGCGGTTGTCGAGGCCAAAGCGCGGCGCAGACGCGGCCGAGCTGGAAATGTCTGCTCTGCGGGTCGCTGCCGTCGCCACCTAGGCGAGGGGCTGAGGGTGCAGCTCGGTAGCTCGCTCGGACAGCTCGTGGCCCCGCGGAGCCTCTTCAGTCGTTCGGCTCGCGCCGCACCGGCCGGAGGAAAGTTCTCGCGGCGCCCGTCCGCTTCACAGCTGCTGTGCCCTCCCTGCTTTTGGCTCTGCAAGTGTCCACTTCAGTCCGGAGAGGCGCTCGGACCGTCAGAGCTGCAGGAGCTGCCCACCGCACCTGGTCCTCGTCCCTCCCCCGCTTCCGGCCGTGAGGCGCCCTCCCCCGCCCCTTCGTTCCCCTCCCCCAAACTACAGCCCGAGCTAGCTCCTGCGCGCACGCTCTCCCGGGCCCAAGGGAATAGTCCTCGCGCGAGCGGGACACGGTGGTGGATGCAATTCCGCTCGCCTACAGCCGCCAGGAGCTCCCTGGCGCCTCAGGCAGCGTCCTCCTCCGAAGCAGCTGCGCCTGCCCCTGGGCAGCCTGGACCTTCGTGCCCTGCCCCCGGGGCCTCGCGCAGGGGGCGCCCCGGGACACCCCCTGTGGGCCGGGTGGAGGAGGAAGAGGAGGAGGAAGAAGACGTGGACCGGGACCCGTACCCTACGCGGAACACCTGGCTGCGCTGCTGCCACTTCTCTTTAAGGGGAAGAAGAGAGCCGGGGAGAGCCATGGGGGGCAGCGAAGTCCGGGAATTTCTTTTGCAATTTGGTTTCTTCTTGCCTCTGCTGACAGCTTGGCCGGGCGACTGCAGTCACGTCTCCAACAACCAAGGTAAGGGACGGGGCGGAGAAGCGAGAGGGGGCAGGAGGAGGCGGGTGCTCTGAGGACCGGTGCATTGGTCGCCTCCTGCAGGTAACTTCGTCCCGGGGTAGGCGTCTCCGGGCTCTCTACACGAGGGGGTAGAGGATGTCCCCTCCGCAGAGCGCCCTGTCCACATCGGCCGGGGCCGGCGACCTCACGAACTCCAGTCCCTTCTGCTTCCAAATGCCTTTAAACGGATGCGTGAGCATCCGCAGCAGTTGGGTCCCAGCCCTGGCGGCCACGGGACCGCTCCCCGCTGCGCGGTCTGCGCTGCAGGTCAGGCTCCGTGGCACAGGCTTAATGGAGACTTCTGGCTCTCTGCGGTCGCTCACAGCACGGTAACGTGTAGGTATCTCCCACATGCCTTCAAGAAAGCAGATCTCTCTCGCTGTAGCCTCTGGCCAAATACCAGCCTTTTGCCTTCGGTAAACTAAGCCGCCCTCGCCCAGCTGCAACCCCTTTACCCCATCCAGACCGAACGTAGACTTGTTGGAAATTATTCCGAATTATTTCTAGCCCAGATGCCCGAAGGGGCCGGGGGATAAGTATTAGGTGTGAATTAACAAGTTGTGAATATCCTGTTTATAAAGTCAGGTAAAGTGGTGAAGTGAAGATGAATAGTGTGTGAAAAGTGAAAGTGAGGTTTACTGAATGGAAAGCACTGAGAATTTTTGAACATTTTCTTGCCTTCTATCCAACAATCTTTATGAGACATATCTCATCGGATTTCTGCTATGAATATTTAAGGATCTATAAAAAATATCACCTGCATAATCTAAATCCTCCTAGACTAAGAGATGAACAACCGTAAAAGTTTTCCAGCATGTACCTGGCTTGATGCTCTCACTGGCACTGTGATGACTACCAGTGTTACCTGTTATGTCACACTTTTACAAATACTTCAAATATAAAACTTCAGTTATAGTTACCATTCAACATATAAGGCTTCGAAATAATTTGCAGATATATAAATGGAGGTCAGATGACATGAAAGTGTGCACTGTTTTTGCGAGGGTGAGAAGGTTGAGAGAGAAGGCAAAACAACACAGTCTTTTTTGTTATCAACATGTATGACCAATTTGTTAGAATTATTCAGAATCAATATTCAGTTGTTCTCATTTATACAACTGGTACTTTTGACATGTTTTTCTAATTTTCTCTTTTTTTTTTTTTGACCTGCCAAATTGCAATCACAAATGCATATGTCAATTTGAAAATCCTACACAACCATCATGCCTGTGAGGATGTATCATATGAGAACCACCTATAGTGCCATACTCTCCTATGGCGTTGTATACCTTCACACACATCCCTTATTTGTTTTCAAGGAATATTGACATTAAATATCAAAGGGGTAGTTACTTAATCTACCTCTGAAAATAGAAGATTGTTAAAAATAACATGTAATTATTTGACCTTTTTATTGAGAGAGGAAATTTTTAATAATTGGAAGATCAGACATTTATGTTGTACCAAATGTGTCTAGGGCTACTAAAGAGATGTATACTTTGAAGTCAGGTTTACTAGAGATATTTTAACAGTTATTTCCTTGCAATCATTTCCCTAAATCAACATATTTTTTCATTAAGTGCTGGTAACCATCCAAGGCCCTGAGGATACCAACATAAATAAAACACATGTTAGACTCTTCACATGACTAAAGTGCCATTCTACCAAAATGTGTCAAATGTTAAAATATGACCTTTCAGATAGTCATATTAAATTTAAGGACATAGAGGAGTTGTTTGTTAACCTCTTGCAGTAATTTTTACTTATCTATTTTAATGACTTTCTCATACTTTTAAAAGACATTTTACCTAAAATATTTACCAATTATATGTAATTTATGTGTGTTTTTATAAGTTAGCTTAACAGTGTTAGTATTACTCAGTTTACCCAACAATTAAATAAGGTAACTAAAGGTAAGTCTCCTAAAACTCTTAATTTGAACTTGTACTAACATGCTAAAAACACAGGCTATGCATTACACTTGGCTAATATAGTGCCTAAAGGCTAAGTTGGGTAAAATTTAGGGAAGTTCTTCAACAGAAGATTATAGAGAAAATATGCTCAGGTTTTTTTCATCAGACACAAATGATTCCTTTTAAAATGCTTTTTACAGCCTAAAGTCATAGTGATTAGAAATTATGCCTTATAATACTTTGAGATAATTTTTGAATACTGAAATCATCATGCTAATAGTTAATAAAATGTGAAACTTCAAAATGTTATTTTTATGAACACTTGGGGGATATTTTCTTATTTGTAGCTTCATAAATAGATGACATGAATCAACATATCTTACCAATTTGTAAACATTGAAAACATGAGGTATTACAGAATTATTATAGTATGTATACAATATAGAAATATTACTATAAAATATAAATCAGATTTTTTATACACATAGTAATAAACATCAGTAATATGATGAATAGTTAATTTTAAGGATATCATATTCATTTTCCTAGTAACTTTTCATCATAAGAGCTATGGAATTCATGTTTTATCTTTAAAATTTGTTATGGAGGGTAAAATTTCATTTTTATTTAATTTGCCTTCTCATTAAGGATAGTCACAAAGTAAACTTTTTAATGTTATTTATCTATTTTTACCAAATCATATAAAATCTTTCATGGTTGAATGAAGGAATCACCCTCTTCCAATTTCCTAGTTTTCCATACGTAGGCATAGTAAAACGATCAAAAAAGTGAACTACCTCATTTTTAACCTGGTGCTTAAGATGGTGCTAAGAGTAACTTGAGTACAGGAAGCATCTCTTCTCTTGTTTTTTTAACTGCTGTGAAGCTCTGCACTATAAAGACAAAATAAATCAGTTTGACTCTCTCTTCCTGTTACCCAAACCTCCTTGAATCCATCAGAAAGTAGAGTTGCTTCCTAGATCACTTCATCTGATTAAGTAAGTGAGAGCGTGATTTGTACTCAGATTTCTCTTATTCCATTAGTTTTCCCTCTATTTAAAACCATAGTATTTATTTCGTGTTGGTAATTTTTATGTAAAAATAACAGATTTTACCCTCTTAATATATGTAAACTTTTATTTCCGTACTAGTAGGATACTTAGGAGAATATAAAATACAATCTTGTTTCATATGTAAGTAACCAGGTGTATCAATAACAGTGGTTAGTAGCCACCAGGGATCCATTAATTCAGAGATTACTCTGCTTTAGTCTAAGAGTTGATGCATCTCTCAGGGTGTGACTCATGTTTCCAAAAATAATCAATACTCAAATAATATATTAAATCAAAATATGGTTTGAATATGAGAGTCTACTGAGCTCATTTTACTACCAAGATTGTGTGAATTGATCTTTCTCCTCCACCCAGGAAGTTCAGTGACAAATGAAATAAACAAGGAAAACAGTAGTCTGAGTCATTAGTTTCACTGAATTTATTAATTTGAATGAATTGAGTGTAAAATACACTAAGTTGTGTGTAAATACAGGTGAACATAGCTGAGCAGAAAAATATCTGCTTAATAAAATTCATAGCCCCAAATTAGTTGAACTTCCATAAGTATTGTTCACAAACTATAAGACTGTTGTTCTAATGTTTATTGAAGGGGAGGAATTGAAATATTTTCGGAAAGGTCAAGAGTGAACTTTACTGAAAATATTTAACGTTGTGTTAAATAAGGAAAACTGAATGATTTATAAAGAACATTTCTAAAAGACCTTTTATTTATATAAAATTATTTTCAGGGATAAATTATTTATAGTTGTAAAGGTGCAGATTGTAATCACATGTTTTCTTATTTACCATAAGTATAAAAACAACCTAGAATGTAATTTTATTATACATTTACAAATTGAAATAAGCCATTGTGTAATTAGTCATTATGATTAGTGTTTAAAATAGAAATATAAAATGTCATTGATATGCATTGATCATCTAAATGTTTTTTTGCTCTGGGTTTGGGATAACACTATATCTAAAAATTTTTTCTTACACAAAAATTATACAGTGTTCTTTAAGGATCTCTTCTTCAAACTAGGAATAACATGAATAAAGCAGGTTTTTTTTTGTTGTTGTTGTTGTTGTTTTTTAATTATTTATTTATTTATTTATGGCTGTGTTGGGTCTTCGTTTCTGTGCGAGGGCTTTCTCTAGTTGTGGCAAGTGGGGGCCACTCTTCATCGCGGTGCGCAGGCCTCTCGCTATGGCGGCCTCTCTTGTTGCGGAGCACAGGCTCCAGACGCGCAGGCTCAGTAATTGTGGCTTACGGGCCCAGTTGCTCCGTGGCATGTGGGATCTTCCCAGACCAGGGCTCGAACCCGTGTCCCCTGCATTAGCAGGCAGATTCTCAACCACTGCGCCACCAGGGAAGCCCAATAAAGCAGTTTTAATTGCGATTTCCCCAAGGGGAAAATATATATCTAAAATTAGTGGTTAAATAACATCTTTTTACATTTTTAATATTTTCAACTTTTCTAATAAGGAATTTGTATGACTTTTATGTTACAAAATTAAATATTGAGAAAAATACTAGAGTTGAAATTCCCTTCTTCACTGATCGCTGCTGGTATAAATAACTTAAGTGCAAAAGGCATCATAGATTTCTGGTATTTCCTTCTACCAATCCTCTTTCCCTATGACAAGCACCATATCTCAATCTTTCTCTTTCATTCTTCTCTTTTCACACACATGAGTACTTCTGACTATATATTTCATTTGTCTTAAATGGCGAGAGAACAGATCTTATTTTACAGTTTACATAGTCAACCTAACCCCAAAAGTAATAGAAGTTTCTTCATTGTGTTCTTCACTCAACATTTCTTGGGAGTATAAATATGGTGGAGATCAGTACATATAGTTAAGTAATGAAAACGGATTGACTTTGTTCAGTGTACTTTGCCAATCATGTAATCAAACTAAATTTGTACAGAAGGATTAAATTGTTTATACATCCACAGTGTTATTTTTAAATAAAAATTGTATATATTATATCATACATATAAAAATTGTGCAACATAATTTAATATACTACATCTATAGTTTTCTGATCAACTTTCAATTTCATTAGACTGGCATTAGTTCTTTAAAAAATGGAAATTATATTACCTCTACTTTTGCCTTATTTTATTGAGTACTGTGTTTTTGAGTTTAATATTTAGATGATGAAGAGAAAAAGAATAAGTAAGGCAGACTTTATAAATGCCCTCATGGAATTTATTTTCTAGTAAGGGAGACTGACAAAAAAATATTTAAGTAAATGAAACTATATGCTGTGCAGGAAAGAATACAGGCACTGAGCAAATAAAAGGAGAGACCTGCTATTTTAAATGTGATGGTTGGAAAGGCCTATCTAGGAGGTGACATGTAAGTCACATTCTCAAGGATGAGAAAGAGCTAATTGTACAGAATGGGAAGAAGTGCATTCTAGGTAAAGGGAACTGCCTGGTCAGTGACCTTGAAGGGAAATGAGCTTGACACATTTGAAGAAATAAGTCCAGTGTGACTGGACCTTACTGAGCAAGGAAGAGATTTAGCACAAAGTAAGGTTTGAAAGATAGGAGGAACCAGATACCACAGAGAAGAAAACAAGCCATGGAAAGGAACTGGGTTTTAATATTATCCTAGGTAAAATGGGAAGCTTTTGAGAGATTTTAACCATTTTTCATTTTAAGAGCATTATGGCTAGTGAGCAAAGCGATGATTGGAAGATGGCAAGAATAGAATTAGGAGTCTGTTGCAGTTACATGGGGGGTGGGATATGGTGGCCTGGCTAGAGTGGTGGTAGTGAGATGGGGAGAAAAGATGGATTTGAGATACATTTTGGAGTTAGGATTATGGGTTCATCTTATCATTACAGAAAAATAAATGTAGATATTCAACATTTATATCACTTTTTTTTTCCAAAGGGCTGAAAAAATTTTCCATTACTCCCTGTAAAAATGACCTTGCTTATAATAATTGATAATTGACAGAGGATAGGAAGGGTGGGGTGAGGCCCACTTTCCACTCTATTCAGCTCAAACTATGATTTAAAATATAATGTTAACAGTTTTACTATTTCAAACCATTGTCAAACCATTGTACATAACATTGTACACTCATATTGGATCAACAAATGAAATTTTTTAATGCATTTTTGACATGATAACTTTCCATATATAGTTGTTTTTTGTCAGAGTGGATAATGGCACACATGGGTGGAGACATCTTCACAAAGCAACATGGTAATCCAACAGAGTCTATTAAAATATAGAGCAATATTTGGAAGTTTGGTTTATGCACCAATTTTGTTCATCTTTGTTATGATCAGATTACTGTTACTGAAAACAAAAATGTAAGTGATACTAGATATCAAATAAGCGTGTTTCACATATTTTCTATTAGTCTTCTTTTATCTCTGTATTTTCTTTCAATGAAGAGAAACAAATACACGTTCAGAAAGCCTATAAGAGATCCAAAAAATGAGATCTTAAGATGAGGGAAGAAACTATTAGGCTCTCCACTAAACAACAGTAAATTGCATATAATTTAAAAAATTTCCCTGACCAGTTATTATTCATTACAGTGAGTTGCATTATAATAATAATATATGAATGTAATCATTAAATAGAAGCATAAAAATTCCTAACTTAGTCGTATATACTTTGTATATATTTAGAAAATTCATACTCTGGAAATGCTTCATTTAAACATTTCTAAATATTCTTAAATATACATATTCAAACATAGTAAACCTTATATTTTACTTTAATGCTTAGTATGTTCTGGAGAATACTATTGGTATTTTATAGTGATTTCCTTTCAGTAAACATTGACTTCTTATGGGATATACAATTTTGTTTTTCAATGATAAATATTCTAGAACTGAGTGAAAACATTCGTTCTTCAAACAGGTATTTATCAGAGGCCTACTATTTGATAGGCAGTGTACTTACCATATATAAGAATTCAAGGAGAACTTTCCCTCCTAGAATATATGATCCAGTGAAGGGTTTCCAGTCTCTTTCCAAGTCTGGCAGGAAAATTTTCTGTTTTCTTAAAATTAGATCCAAAATTAATTAGAAAAACTTCAAAAACACATTTGTTATATGGTAACATGTAACAAGTACTGTTGCTCAATTCTCATAATATATTTATGTACCATTTATTTGAAATTAATTTCTATTATTTCATTACAGTTTATCTCAAAGTTAAGAAAATAAGTCACTCAACAGTCACATATTAAAAATCTCCCTGTGTCAGGCATTATGCTAGGTTCTAAGTCTACAACAGTGATTATCATACAATCTCTGTTCCTTAGAAAATCAGTCTTCTCTGTTGATGTTACATATCCTTGAGTAATTGATATTTACTCTACTTGATGATTTTTATGAGATGAAGAATTTTACAGTAAATGAGATCATGAGGGAGAGAAGGAAGGGGCTAAAGTAATACTACTAACACTTTCATGTGGTTTATTTGTAAAATTGCTTCACAAGGATCTTCTAATATTAGTTTTATGTGGGCATATATTCTATTTAATTACATGAAAAGTAAACATAAATATGCATTTAAAAACACAACCATGCATAGAAAATATAAATATTTCACATCTGTAATGGCTTTCCATGGACTGACAGGTAGAGGGAGATTTTGTTTGAAGGATGTTAGACAAGCTTTTTATGGTGTATTTATTTAAGGTGGGTTTATTATTAAAAACTATGGTTAATGGTGAAGAAGCTAGTTTCCAGTTTCAGGTAGCAGCAAGCATACCTTTTAATTAAGCTTTGGAGTGGGAACTGGGATGAAAGTGTGTATTTTCAGTTCATGTACTGAAAAATAGATTCAGCTACTTTCCCAGGATACTGCTGTGTCCTCTAGCTGTTGGCCTGTTTGATGATCTGAACTTGCTGGATATAAATGAAAAATCACCCCTCTTCCTTCTATTTCATTTTATAACTTCAGTTGTAAAGTTGTACTTAACTTTTTGATCATAGGAGATATAACATCTCCTTAGAAACTGAATGTTCAGGAGGTAGAATTAGTTATGTATTATTCTTATAATGTTAGGTATCTGTGGATATATGGGATATTTATGTACGTAATTTATTTACTTATGTTAACTTACTAATAACATAACAGTAGAATAATTATGTGTTCTTTCAGATTATTATTATAATATTCATATTGGTGGTACATGAGCCTTGCAAAGAGAAACACATTCTTGTATAGTACATAGAGTATAATGTCTAGAATAAGGAAGAGTACTTACACATGATTTTAAAAAAATCAGTATATGAAAAATTTCCTACCTATGATGACTAGGAAATAAAAGGGTATTACATTAATATGTATTCCAAATAAGAATTATCTAAAACTAACTGAAATGATTGCCTCCAAGTATGAGTTGAAATATATCTCAATATCACCTTAATTTTTACTTCTAAAGGAAGAAATTTGTTCCTTATATTGCTATGATACTTTAATATTGCTAAAAATAATTAAAATTAAACATTTAATTAGAAAATTAAACTATGTAGTGGCTAATGAATGTTATTCTAAAAATTGATATCTAAGACAACTGAAGTTTATTTTAAAATATAATACAGTGGCTAAGTAGCTATAAACATGCAAAATGAAAAGAAAAATAGGGATAGAAAAAAACTGAATTATGGTACTATTTTTAAAATGAACCTAATTGGTTAAGAAGTCTCTCTTGTTATATATATATATAACAATATCGTGGGTTAGAGCCTTATCTCTGCAAGTATGGAAATGTCCTGATGACAGAGAACGTTAGCTAAATCTCTTTAAAAAAAAAAAATCCTGAAAATTTCCTTTCATTCTCCTTCTGGATTAAAGTATACTTAGACAACATTTAAACTGTGAATGCAAGTGAAAATAATTAGTAGTTGCCATTATGTGTGACAGGAAAGAGCTGAGCAAACTAACAGCATTGCACAAAATCATAAGACTTTTGTCAGTTTCTAAAATTAAATAAAATCTATGCATTAGTCCACTTGTTAACAATTATAATGCCTGATCAACAACAACAAAAAAACCCCAAGACTGCAGTAGCCACAACAATTTCGTAACACTAGAACATTTAATGAGGAAACTACCCTGTTTCCTTGGCTGTTTTACATGCTTAATTTAATGAGGGAGCAGTCAGAAAGAGATCCTAACTTTTATCTGAAAAAGAAACAGAATTTCAGAAGTGCATATTGCTTAGCATGTTTTAAAATAAGTGAAAAATAACATGCTCCAATTTTATTTTTATGATACTATATTAGCGCAAAAATTGTACCTATATTATAATAACTTACTGTCTTAAAGTGTTATAGTATAATAACTTCATTTTATAGTTTAGAAAACTAGAGTTCACCCCAGTTATTAAAATAGCAGGTAGTTTGTTTATTTAAAATTCCATGTGTAAGAACCTTTATGATATTCACTAGTTTATGACCAAAAACCCATGTAAACATATGCACTGTTTTTTTAGATTTTTCAAGAGCTCTATTACCTAATAAAGCAAAAGTAAAATTTAAGAATTTATTTTAAAGTTTAGTATTCTAGAGTTTTAAGTACTTGTTAAAGCTAAATGAAAATTTCCCCTGAATTTATGAAGCCTTAAAATCAGATGAAATTGTTATGCTGTTTCTGTTATAAAGTTCTGAAATACTTTTCCATTGTAATATAGATATAGTTATCTTTGGGTTTTTGTTTGTTCATTTTTATTTTTATTACTTATATATAAACACTTCAGTTCTTAATCTATATGGTTTATTTGTATATATTTTCCTAGAATTCTCAAATTAGTTCAAAATTAAGTATACATTCATCCAATTTTTAAATGAAATATATTGATACCTACTATGTTTTTTCACTGTGCTGGGAACAGGAAACGTAAAGATGGGTCACTTTGCCCTGGACTTGTGAGAGCTTAAGATTTAATTAATAAGACTATTTATATGTCATTGAATAATTGACAAAGCAATATGGATTTAGCTGTTCCATAGATAAGTTCACATCTATGAACTATTGTTTACAGAGATGAAAAGGTAAAAGTACCATTTTCACTGATCTATGAATTAATATATGGAGACACTGAGAATAAATATTCATTCAGTATATTGACCATGACCCTATATTGGCACTGACTTTGTGTGCCTGCTAGAAATGAAATAGGATCTGCCCCCTGACATTAAGTACAACGTTGTAAAGTTGAAGAGATATACTTAACAGTTAAATACTAGCAATATAGCAAAGATAAAGGGAAATAATTTTAAAAATTATAAACAAAACATCTTTTTTTTTAAAAATTAATTAATTAATTAATTAATTTTTGGCTGTGTTGGGTCTTCGTTGCTATGCGCGGGCTTTCTCTAGTTGCGGCAGCGGGGGCTACTCTTTGTTGCGGTGCGCGGGCTTCTCACCGCGGTGGCGTCTCTTGCTGCGCTTGTTGTGGAGCACCGGCTCTAGGCGTGTGGGCTTCAGTAGTTGTGGCCTGCAGGTTCAGTAGTTGTGGCGCATGGGCTTAGCTGCTCCGTGGCATGTGGGATCTTCCCTGACCAGGGCTCAAAACCATGTCCCCTGCCTTGGCAGGCAGATTCTTAACCACTGCGCCACCAGGGAAGTCCAAAAAAGAATCTTGAGTTACATATGGGAAATGAAAATGAATCTCACATTTATCAGGATTCATCATCATAAATATATATAAGCAATAAGAGAATTAAATGACTCCTCTGGAACTTCAATTTTTAAGCTACCTTGAATTAGTTATTCTGCACTTGAACATTAAAACTTACTCTGTGTATAGGTAAAAATAAAATCCCAGTGAATAATATCTTAGATTGAACATAGTTGTTTTTTTTTTTTAACATCTTTATTGGAGTATAATTGCTTTACAGTGGGGTGTTAGTTTCTGCTTTATAACAAATTGAATCAGCTATACATATACATATATCCCCATATCTCCTCCCTCTTGCGTCTGCCTCCCACCCTCCCTATCCCACCCCTCTAGGTGGTCACAAAGCACCCAGCTGATCTCCCCGTGCTATGCGGCTGCTTCCCACTAGCTATCAATTTTACATTTGGTAGTGTATATATGTAATGCTACTCTCTCACTTCGTCCCAGCTTACCCTTCCCCCTCCCCATGTCCTCAAGTCCATTCTCAGCGTCTCCATCTTTATTCCTGTCCTGACCCTAAGTTCTTCATAACAATTTTTTTTTTATAGATTCCATATATAGAACATAGAGTTTTTAAGTAGATGGCACCACTTGGCTTTTTCATTAAAAGTTTTATCATATTCTTTAAGAAACAGTGTGTTTGATGATGGTGGCTGCTTTTAAAAAGAAACAGCACAAAAACTATAACAACACAAAATCTTGATTTTAATGGATTGTGTGTGGTTTTCTCTACTGATTATTTTATATTTAGATGATGGTAAAATTGTAAAACCTGTATGATTTACACTATATGCAATTTAAAGATTAAAAATGTTTCTCTAGTTTCTTGCCATCTCTTACCATTCTTGTTTTATTGTGATTCTCTCTTCCCTACCTCTTTTAAATATTGGTTTTTAGAGGTGTTTCATAACTTTGAAATTGCTAGTATTCTTTAACATTTATGTTGAGAAATTAGATAAATTACTCTTTGATAGACCCTGTATTTTATATTTGAGAAATGTGCCTGTAGAAGAACATAGAGATAGAAATTGCTGCCAGAACTTGGTATTTTTAGACAGAGAAAAATCAATGGCAGATTATCCATGATTAGCTGTTGACATTTAGATTTGTACATTTATAATGTCAAAAAGCACTGAACTGTCAATTTAGTTTCTAAATTACAATAATATTCTTATTTTCAAATCCAATATTTTATGGTTCTCTTCTGTCCTTCAACATAGAGATATATTTAAAATAATAATTGAAATAATTGCAGATCTTTTGACAAACTGGACTTTAAATAATTAATTGAAAAATTACAGATCTGCTAAAAAGCGTAATGAATTACTCATCTCTTTGTGTGCGTCTAGGTTTGTTGTTGTTGCCCTGATCATTATTTCAATACCCTAGTGCAGGCGTTATTTCTAACTTATGAAAATATCTTTATAAAGGTATATTATGATTGGATTAATATTTCTTCACCTTTAATCATTACACAATACCTAGAATATGGTTGTGTATTGCTATGTCATAAAAATTATTTTAATTCTGTGCTAGAGTATGTATCATAAGTCTTTAAAGTATTTTCTCCTCCAGCAGATGATTTGCCTTGGCTGTGAGAATCTGAGTTGTTGTCAGGCTTTACTAGATTGAGGATATTTTTTGAGGTTTGATATCTTAATTGTAAAAGATTATGATTTTAAGTACATCCCACCACACATATGCCACATTTATTATGGAATAGATCCCATCCTCCAAATGCACACTAGCTTGGTTGGCAGTTCTGCTTCTAATGTGGCACCAGAGTGTAGGAAGCTTAAATAATATCTATATAACTAAGGAAAAAGCCATAAATTTTCTTTTTAATATACTTGTCTCTGATATACTTATTGTCCAGGTCCAAGATTATCCTGTTCAGTCAGTTGCTCTCAATTTCTTATAAAAAATTTAGACTTAATTATCTTCTAATGCAAAATTAGGGAAGATTTCATGCAAATGGACTATTTTAAATTTATCTCCTTTAGCTAGTCTTAAATTGGAATGATTATGATTTTCTTTTATGTGTAAGTTCTTTATATACTACTTACATATGTCATGTTAATTCCAAGTATTTCCCCCAAGTTACCTTTAATTATGTTTATTACTGTTTGGATATCAAGATTGGCTTCAGCCTCCAAATTTTTCCACTTATCATTTTTCCCCTCTAATATTTGCTTCTGATGACATGCACACATTGAACAATAGGCAGTTGGGAAGTAAATGCCCATTTACCAGTCACTCTAATAGTGCTTTATATACCAACGATAAGCTCCCTGACAAAATGTCAGTTGTAACTAATGTACCTTATGCTGAAGTGGTGTTTCTTACCTTCCAATTTTAATCTAAATCCTCCCAAATTCACTTATCTAATATTCACATGAACAAGAATGGCTGATACCTACCTAGTTATAGGTAGGTAGAAGAGGGGGAGGAAAGGTAGGCTCAAGTTATAGGAATATTTACCACATGGAATGAGGATGACAAAGCGGTTGCGCGTGGCTCTACTGCAGGTGTGACATTATGCTGGATCCACACACAAACACAATCTTCCAATATTGTCTAGCTTGGAAAAACTCCTTGAGTGGAAAAGCTAGAAAACAGTTGAAAGGGGGTTGAGAATTTGAGTAAGAATTTAGGCTGAATATCTAGCTGAAATCAAGGAACTTTCCTTCCTCAATGATTATTTCTCAACACTTAATCTTTTTGGAGGAGTTTATAATTTTATGGAATGATGTCTATTAATCTTTTCCTCAGTAATTTTTTTTAGTTTTTTTAATGTGTAGAGAATCTTTGCACCTCCTATTTAACTGTATTTTCTAGATGTGTTATGGCTTCAGGTTAATATATATCATACCTCAGAGTGTGCTATGACAACAAACATTTCTTTTGAAGATGTAAAGTGTTCTAGAAAGCAGTTAAGCAGAAAGTTGAAAAATATTCATATACTTAGACTGTTAATTCCACTTTTATGAATTTAAATTCTAGGGGAATGCATGGATAAAGACAGGCCAAAATTTGTATACAGGACTTTTCATTTCAGCCTTATTTATCAAACTGAAGAATTGGCATCAAAGTCAATGCCCCCAGATAGGAACATCTTCATAGAGACATAACTTCCTTTATTTGTAAAAATTTCTTCGATGAGGGCATGTGCATCAACAGGAGTTCCAAATCCCTCAATGTGAGATGGTGGAAAAACTTGTTTTGCTACTGAGAGAGCACATAAGAGAGATGATAGGAGAACAGGGAAGGAAGCCTTTGCAATAGGAGCAGTCTGATGGAGATTCTGGGACTTGTTTAGAGTAGCCAAGAGGATGGTTTAAAAATGATGGTGTCTGTTGTTCTGTTTGAAATTGTTCTCATGACTGCGATGTTAACCATTTCCCCTGTCTTCACCTCCAACATTTTATCAAACTCTGTTATACTCCAGAAAAACAAGAATAGAAATCAGTTCTAATTTAAATTCAAAATAAATGGATAACATCTTTGTACTTAAAGAGGATGTTTCTCTGAAAAACTCAAAAATGTTTTGTACTCAGCAGTCTCTCCCATTAATACACCTATAAAAATATATCTCCAGTTGATGGAGGATTTGACGTAGTAGGAAAAATGAAGAAAAAGACCAAATGCTTTTCAACTGTGTATATTAATTTAATTCTACCACTTCATCTTTTTATTCCACCTTTCCAAAGTAAGTAAGCAGCATAAATTACTGCACTTATTTTACTATAGGAATTTATATGGACGTTAAGTTACTTGGCAAAGCTGATAGAGCAAATTAGTAACCACAAAGGAAAAAGAAAGCAGGCCTTAAGCCTGTTAGATCAGTGTACTTTCTAAATGGGAAGGAGAATTTCAGGCAACTCCTAGAATATTAAAAATGCAAAGGTATTGAATTTAAATATTGTTCCTCTACATTAATGTCTTGAGAACTTTCTAAAACACTTAAACTCTATCACTTATAAATATCGATAGTCTGTTTTAAAAGAATAGAAGAATTTTTTGGAAAAATATTTATAAAGAAGGATTTCTTTTACTGGATTATACAACTTTTTAAAATTAGCATTTAATAGTTATGACTTTAAGTAATATGCCATTTTTACTCCCATTTTCTTTATATATATTATTTTTGTGGTTGTAAGGCCCATTACTGTGTGCTTTTGCTTGTATGTTTATCACTTGTTTGTTTACTAATTCGTCCAGTTGTTTAAACTGCTTGTTAGGCACTGTACAAGCAGCCTTGATTAATGGGCAATAATGACAATTTAAGTACCTAATGAGAAGCTGTACAGTTTGAGTCTTCAGCCCCAGACTCTCCTCCTTTTGGACTACTTTTGATTTTCCCTCAATTCAGATTTAGCATAGCAACTATCAAGTCTTAATGTCTATAAGAACTGCTGAAGAACTTTTTCAAATGACAGATTGCTGAGCCCCACTACCAAAGAGCTGGATTTAGTGTGTTAAAGATAGTGTTTAGGACTGTTCGTTTTTAATAAACACTCTGCTAAATGTAGATGCAGATGGTTTGAGAAACCCTGACTTAGGGATCCCTGTCTGTATCCATTGCAGCAAATACGGATTAAAGCTAGCTAAAATAAGCAGAAAAGAAATTTATAAGAAATTGGATATCTTATAAATAAAAATTGGATTTATAATATAAATATTGGATTTATAAGACCTTGGATAAGATGATTCCACAGAACTGAAGAGACTCCTAGAGAACCAACCTTAGCAAAGGATAAGAATCAGGGCAGCACCTGGGATCTAGACATCAGGAATTAATCATCAGTCTCATTGGGCTGAATTGATTTCAACCTTTTTTTCCCTATAATTGTATTACTCAGCTAAAAATATCAGTTCTGCAAGAGTGAGTCTGAATGGACTAGATTGGGTCATGAGCCCCTGCATCATAGACAGAGTAGGACCCCTTGATTGACAACCTTACCATGACTGGACACTATGGGGGACAAGGAATTCCTTAAAAATGCTGTCACTAAAACAAGTGGAATGGATAATGGGTGGCCAAAACCTAGCACATCTCTAATCACTGATAGTATAATATAATCATCCAAATAACTTCTTTTAGAATTTCAGCCCTTACACTAAAAACTCAATTATGAAATGGATATGACTTTGTATAATTAGAGTCTATAGTGTTTCCCAGTTCAGCCCAGAGGAGTTAGGCATCATATTGCTACTACCCTCAATAGAGTATTAGCAATTTAGGAGGCATATTATAATAGAATCATGAAGCCAGTCTCCCGAAAGGATAGCATATATTTGCTTTTACTCAAGTACAATTTGAAATATCCCTTGTTACGATAAAACTCTTATCCTGCAGTATAGAAGATAAGGAAACAATATAGATGGCCTGAACTAACCTTTTCTTTACAAGAAATTTGACTTTTACCAAGTGGCTTACACAAAATTTCAGTGCATTCAAAATACTGTACAATATTCTGGTCATTACCGTGTGCCTGGCTAACATGAGAAAATTTGTGACACAAAATATTGTGCCCAATATTGATCCAACTTCCATACACAATTATTGTACTTTTAAAAATAAGCCAATTCCTAAACTATAGTAACAAAATTGATATGCCTCTAAATATTATATTTTAAAAATATATAGTAAATGATGTTTTAAGGGGCTTGCATTTTAAGATTGCTAGTGTTTCATTTTAAAATAATTACATTTCTATGGGCCATTTTCCCATTAATAGCTGTTCAAATGCAGTATAAATTCTGAGTTTTTGAGTGGTTACTCCTTTCTAGGCACCATTCTAAGTACTTCAATGTATTCAGTTGTGTAATCTTCACAACAACCCATAAAGTTAATCATTTTTATCTCAGTTTTATAGGTAAGGAAATCAGGACACAAAATAGGTTAAGTAACTTGTCACAGTGTTAAATGGTAAAAGAGTGTTATGCATTCAATTGTGTCCCCCCCCAAATTCCTATGTTTAAGTCCTAATCCCCAGTACCTAAGAATATGACCTTTTTGGGAAATGAAATTGTTGCAGATGTAATTAGTTTAGATGAGGTCCTACTGGAGTAGGGTGGGCCCCTAATCCAATATGACTGGTGTCCTGATTAAAAGGGGGAAATTTGGAGATAGACATGCGCACAGGGAGAAGGCTACATGAAGATTAAAGCAGATATTGCAGTTATGCATCTACAAGCCAAGGAACACCACAGATAGCCAGCAAACAACCTTAAGCTAGGACAGAGTCATGAAACAGATTCTACCTCATGGTTCTCAGAAGGAACCAATCCTGCTGACCTCTTGATCTCAGATTTCTAGCTCTCAGAACTGTAAAACAGTAAATTTCTGTTGTTCTAATCCAGTTGTGGTACTTTGTTATGGCAGCACTATGAAACTAACATGCAGAGTAAGGATTTGGATTTACACATTATAGCTCCAAAGCGTACATTCTTAACCAACACACTGTATTGTTTCCCTGCAGATAATTGAATAAATACATCATCTGTTAGGATGTAAAAGAGATCTAGACTAGGAAAGCTAATCCAGACTAAGAGAGCTAATAACATTTTTCTGGAACCTGATGTGCCTCTTTGTAAGGGCATTGAGAAAGGTACTTAAAGTATTATTTTCCTTCAAAACTGCCAGTAACAAAATAGAAACAGACTATGACTAAATATGTTTGGAAAAAATCATGATCTGAGAACCACAAATTATAAATTTGTATAAATTAAGTTTATTTAAATATCAAAAAAGTGTCATCCTTAATTAACTCTTGAGAGAAAGATAGAAAATCTAAAGGAAGATCTCTGCTGTACCTGTTAGATGACTGTTTACATGTATTTCAGTTCATGTAGAGCATAACTTTTGCATACACCCAGGCCTTGGCTACTAGTGAATTAAACAGGGAAAAAATGCAGAAAAATGATAGCTATTACACAGACTATAATGGAGACTGTGCATGGTCTTCTGCCCATAAATTTTTCTAATTAAAACAAACAGCCATGGAATTAAGGAAAAGTCATGCATAACCTAGGTTTCTTCTGTTCAAAAATAAATGTAGTGAAAAGAAAAATGAGAAGGGAGAGCTAGAAGTAAGTAGGAAGTGTATACTTAGAAGGTATATTGATACCTCAGCTCTGAAATATTAGAGACAATAAAAGCTCAAGATGCCAGAGTTGCTATGAATTGCCAAGAATAGAGGGGTAATAGCCTAAAAACCCTGCATTTTTTTTTTTCTTTCCAACTCTAAGAGGAGATTAAAGATGAGTTAAGGGGAGGTTTCTGCTTGGATTTAGTAGTGGTAGGAAATGGTAATCTATAAAGCAGAAATATCTTCCTGTTAAAGTTTGGTAAGATGCTTGATATGTATCTCATTATATTTCTTTAATTTTTACTTTGTTCAGTGTTGCATAATCAAATAGGCCTGGGTCTGAATTCCAGTCCTATGCCTTATTAAAATTAATTTCTTAGAAAATGGCTACTGTCTTAACCTTGCTTTAATTATCTATATTATAGCAAAAATGACACCTATTCAGTTTTCTTTCGAGAATTTATAAATGGAATATACCATATATATATATATATATGTATATATATATATGTATATATATATATATACATATATATATATACATATATATATATATATATATATGTACCTGGCCACACAACAACAGTCACAATAGTATAATAATAAACATTTATCTACTGATTACTATGTTTTAAGGACTTTTGTGCATTGCTTCATTCCTTTAAGCTAAGAAGTAAGTCATATTATTCCAATTTGACAACTGAATTTGACAGCTACCTCATAGAGAGTCTGAGGAATTTCCTCAAGGTCATAAGCTAGTAAGTTATATACAAAATGTTGGAATCAAACCTAGTTTACTATCTTTGAAATAACACAATTAACTATATTACTAGTGGCCCTTTGTCAGGGATACAAATATAAGTAAACATAGTTCTTTATGAATTTATTGTCTAATAGGAAGAGAAAGTCAAATGGGTGGAGACAACTTCTTGTCGGTGTGGTGATGGAAATAGGTACAGGTTACCAATGGCTTTGAAGGAAGGAAGATGTGGTCACATGTACTTTCAGGCATCAAGAAAGACTTCATATAGGAAGAGAAGCTTGAGCTGAGTGTTAAAATACTAGTCACTATTCATTAGGTGACTAGTGATTACAAATTATTCCAGATAGATGGAATAACAGGTTCAAGGGCCTGGCGAAAAATACAATAGCATTTCGCGGGGTGCTGGTAAATAGTTACGAATAGATAGAGACTATAAGGAAGAGAGAGGCAGGAGATGAAGGATGAAAAATAGACAGGGGTCAGGACATGAAGAGCTTTGATCAGCTGTGCCTAAGTGGTTTGTACTTTATTATTAAAAGCCAGAGGTTCTTAACTCTGGCTGTCCATCAAAATCTTATGGGGGGGCCTTTGAAAAAATGGTCATACTCAGGTCCAACCCAATCTATCTTTATAAATACATTTTTGTGGTGAATTTTGAACGTCTTTCTTCCTACTTTTGTTAACACTCTATTAAGCATGTAGTAGGCAATAAATATTGGCTAATTGATCGGCTTTTGTTAGCTGATACAGCAACTTCAGAATTATTTTTATTTTGGTGAGTGATGTGAAGGGAATTTTTTTTCATTATTGAAAAGTTACATTTTTATAAGAATGTTCTAGAATTTTAAAAAAAGATATGAAGGTAATAATGACCCGGAATATCAATGTGATATTCTGATATATTTATTATTGATTTACTGATAAATAGCCAAAAGGTGCATTTTTTTGGTGAGCAGCACATTCCCATGTTCCTCCCCTACTTGCGCTGTTAGTATTAATGTAAGGCGCACTGACTGCCTTTTTTCCCATGATCTTGAAATCGACAGTATAGTTTTTTCCCTACTTTAACTTCTAATACAGAATGAGTATATTACCTGTGGGTTTTGTGTGTGTGTGTGTGTAAGAGAGATAATGCAACATGCAGATTTAAAGTTTTTCATTAGTGCTTCAAAGGCAGAAAAGAATGAAACTAATCTGAAAAAGTCTATCTGGGCATAAAAAAATTCAGTTTCACATATAAGGAGCTTGCGAGTTACCACTCGGTTCTAACAACAAGCAAAAACCTGAAAAGACTGAAAAATCAACTCTTCTTTGATCCGTAAGAGAAGGGAGGACACAGGGCAAAGTGCTTGCCCCCAAGGTTGGAGAGACAGACAGGCAGATGCAGGGAGTTACGGCTTCCCAGAGCAGAGCCTCACAAACAGAAACAGCCACAGGAACCATTGCTGGGTAGAACATATCCAGCTATCAAGAAAAAAAATTACAAGGTATACCAAATGCAAAAACCACAATTTGAAGAGACAGAGCAAGCATCAGAACCAGACCTGACAGGGGTGTTGGAATTATCAGATTGGGAATTTAAAACAACTATGATTACTATGCTAAGGACTCTAATGGATTAATTAGACAGCATGCAAGAACAGATGGGCAACATAAGCAGAGAGATGGAAATCCTGAGAATGAAACAAAAAGAAATGCATGTATATGTATGTATGTTTATATATAAGTGAAATGAATGACAGCAGTGATATGTGGGAAAGAAGAGGAAATAAGACTATTTTATTATTATAAGGTACACTACCTACAAAGAGATATAGTGTTATTTGAAAATAGGCTTGCATTAATTGTAAATGTATATTGCAAACTCAAGGGCAACCACTAAAAGAAGTGAAAAAAGAAGTATAACTGATGTGCTAATAAAGGAGAGGAAATGAAATGAAATTTCATTTAATTAAATGGAATTAAACTGCAAAAGGTAGAAAAAGAGTGAAGAGAAAGATAGGAACAAAGAGCAAGGGCAACAAATAGAAAGCAGTAATGACTGTGTTAGATATTATCCAGTTATACCAATAATCACATTGAATGTCAGTGATCTAAATGGATGAAATGAAAGACAGAGGTTGATGGAGTAGACCAAAAAACAAGACCCAACTATATGTACTCTACAAGAAACCCACTTTAAATATAAAGAAACATATGGATTAAAAGTAAATGGATGGAGAAAAATATACCATCCTAAAAATGACCAAAAGAACACATGAGAGGCTGTATTAATTTCAGACAGAACAGACTTCGCAGCAAGGCAAGTTATTAGGGGTAAAGTAGGACATTATAAAATGATAAAGGGACCATTTCTTCAAGAAACATTACAGTCCTTAATGTGTATGTGCCTAACAACAGAGCACATACTTTTTAAGGCAAAGACTGATGGAACTGCCAGGAGAAATAGATGAACACACTACCATAGTTGGAGACTTCAACCCCTCTATCAGAAATGGACATATCCAGCAGGCAGAAAATCAATAAGCCCATATTGAACTCAACAAAACTATCAATCAACTGGATATAACTGACATCTATAGACTACTTTATCCAACAACAGCAGAATGCACATTCTTATCAAGCTCACATGCAACATTCACAAAGATATACCTGATTCTTGACCATAAAAAATACCTTAACAGATTTAAAGAATAAAAATCATGTCAGCTTCGACCACAATGGAAATCAGTAATTGAAAGATAATTGAAAAATCCCAAAATATGTGGATGTAACCAACATACTAATAATCAAGACCGAATCATGAAGAAATGGAAAATCTGAACAGACAACTTACTACTAAGGAGATTGAATCAATAATCAAAAACCCCACAGCTAATAGCGAAAAGTCCAGGACGAGATGGCTTCACCGGTGAATTCTACCAAACATTTGAAGAATCATGGTACTAATCCTGCTCAACGTCTTCTAAAAAATAAGAGGAGAGAACACTTCCAAACTCTTTTAATGAGGCCAGCACTACCCTGATACCAAAATCACACAAGGGCACTACAAGAAGAGAAGATTATAGGCCAATATATCTGATAAACATAGATGCAAAAATCCTCAACAAAATATTAACAAACCAAATTCAACAGCATTAAAAGGATCATACACCATGATCAAGTGGAGATTATTCCAGGTATGTGAGGATGGTTCAACATTTGGAAATCAGTCAATGTGTAATACACATTAACAGATGAAGGATAAAAATCATATTATCTCAATGGATACAGAAGAAGCACTTGACAAAATTCAACATCCATTCATGATGTTGAACAAACTGGGGATAAGAGAACCTATGTCAACATAATAAAGGCCGTATATGACAGGCTCACAGCTAACATCATTCTCAATGGAGAGAAGATGAAAGTCTTTCCTCTAAGATCAGAAACAAGACAAGGATCCCCACTCTCACCACTTTTACTTAACATAGTACTGAAAGTCCTAGCTAGAGCAGTTAGGCAGGAAAAAGAAATAAAAGACATTCAAATCCAAAGGAAAAAGTAAAATTATCTTTATTTGTGGATAACATGGTGTTATATATAAAAAACACTAATGAATCCACCAAAAACTGCTAGAACTAATTAATGAATTCAGTAAAGTTGCAGGATACAAAATAAATATAATAAAAATCAGCTTTATTTCTATACACTAACATCAAACTGTCAGAAATAGAAATTAAGAAAATAATCTCATTTACTATTGCATCAAAAAGAATAAAATACCTAGAAATGTATACAACCAAGGAGGTGAAAGATCTGTACACTGAACACTATAAGGCATTGATGAATGGAATTGAAGACACAAATAAATGGAAGGTTATTCTGTGCTCATGGATTTGAAGAATTAATATTGTTAAAATACCCATGCTACTCAAAGCGATCTACAGGTTCAATGTAACCTATATCAAAATTTTTTCACAGAAATGGAAAAAAAATCCTAAAATTTGTATGGAACCACAAAAGACCCTTGAATAGCTAAAGCAATCTTGAGAAAGAAGACAAATCTAGAGGCATCACATTTCCTGTTTTAAAATTATATTAATATAAAACCTGTAATGAAACTTCTAGGAGAAAACATAAGGGAAAAGCTCCTTGACATCAGTCTTGGCAATGACTTTTTAGGTTTGACACTAAAATCAAAGGCAACAAAAGCAAAAGCAAACAAGTGGGGCTATATAAAACTAAAAAACTTCTGCACAGCAAAGGAAACCACAAACCAAATGGAAAGGCAATCTATGGAATGGGAGAAAATATTTGCAAATCATAGTCTAATAGAGGGTTAATATCCAGAATATCAATATAAAACTCATAACTCAAAAGCAAAAAAGCCCCAAACAATCCAATTAAAAAACAGGCAGAGGAACTGAATAGACATTTTTCTGAAGACATACAAATGAAAAGGTATATGAAAAGGTACTCTACATCATTAATCATTAGGTTAATGTTTATCAAAACCACAGTGATCTATCACATCACACTTGTTAGAAGGGCTATCATCAAAAAGACAAGATACAACAAATGTTGACAAAGATGTGGATAAAAGAGGACTCTTTTGTCCACTAGTGCAGCCACAGTCACTATGGAAAACAGTCTGGAGAGTCCTCAAAAAACTGAAAATAGAACTACCCATTGCTATGATCCAGCAATCCCACTTCTTTCCTTTCATCCCAAAGGGAATAAAAACAATATCAGTGAGATCTGCACTCCCTTGTTCATTTCAGCATTATTTACAATAGCCAAGATGTGGAAACCATGTAAGTGTCCATCACTGATGAATAGATAAAAAAAGGTGTGGTTAATATACATAATGGAATATTATTCAGCCATGAGAAATAAGGAAATCCTGCCATTTGTGACCACATGGATGGATCTTGAGGGCATTATACTAAGTGAAATAAGCCAGACAGAGAGACAAATACTGCATGGTATCACTTATATATGGAATCTAAGTTAAAGCCAAACTCAAACAGAGTGAAGGAAAGTGGTTTCTGGAGAGGGGAAGGTGGGGGAAGTAAGGAGAGGTTGGTGAAAGAGTACAAACTGTTAGCTATAATATGAATTAGGTCTGAGGATCTAATGTATAACATGGTGACTATAGTAGATAACAGTGAATTGTGTAATTGAAATTTGCTAAGAGTAGAATTTAGATATCCTCACTCAAAAGAAAAAAAAAATGATGTGAGGTTGTATACATATATCAAGTCATCATGTGTACATTTTAAATGTCTTACAGTTTTGTCCATTACACCCCAATAAAGCTGAGAAAAGACCCCAAATATAAAAAAGAAAAAGAAAAGGGAAGACATACTGAAGGTAGGGTTATTGACTGTGGAACAAATTGTATGTTGACCTTACATAGACCTGATGACAAACTACTTTCATTCAAGTATTGTAGTTTCATATCTTTGTCTCTATATCCCCAAATATGTGCTATATTTATATATTATTTCTGAGATGTGTTTTATTCTCTGTAATATAAAAGTGGGGAAAAGTATATTTTTATTACACAAGTTTTTTTCTTTCTGAGTGAAAGTCTTCTTACTTATATTTTCTATTTTAATATTAAAATGTAATAAAGTCTTAATCTACTTCCATGTGATAAGTTTTTAAAAATTGGACTTTTTTTGATACTCTAATTATGGGAGAATGGCAATAACTATTTTGATTTCTTAATGTAATCCTGCACTTTCTTTATATTATTTATATTTGTACTGATTTAAATATTTGGGCAACTGGATGTATAAAATAGGAAATCAGAGGTAGGTGTAAAGCCAGATATTACTAGCAAAACTCTATAATTTCGATTTGAGTAAAGTGAGATAAAAAAAAAATGTTAAATGACTTGTCCACAGTCACTTAGCAATTTTTGGCAAAATGAATACTAGGACCTCTAAAACACACTGAAACTTCCATACAAGATAGAAAATGGATTTTCATTGCTTTTCCTAACAAGTGGAATAAACATCGTTTCTAAACATTGGCAATGAAAATTTTACAAAAATATTGCCAAGAATTTCATGTATTAAGGGGAAATAAGTGTTGATGGTGATCTTTTCTCACACTGCTTGTATAAAATCTCTTATGTTCTATATGATGGAGCTAAATTCTATATGAATAAACTCAAATAAAATCTGGAGACTATATAATTTAAAAGTTGGTACTATATGAGCTATGGAGCACTTGGAAGTAGCTTTAATCTGACTTTTAATTGTGCAGCATAGTCATATATTCCCTCTCTCATTCCCTCAAAATCCAAAATCAGTTTTTTCAGTCATGGTTCTGGTGCATGAATAACTATCAGGCAAAACCATTTAGGTAATTAATATTTAACACTAATTTTGCTAATTTATTGAAATCATGGGAAAACATAAGAGGAAGCTTAAGAAAGTAGGCTGACTGACATTGGTCTTTTTGTGGCCTTGGGCTAATACTTCACTTTCTTTGAGCCACAGTTTCCTTCTTGGTGAAGTGCTGATAATCCTTGAAGTTTCTATTTTGCAGGGTTGTTGCAATAGAATGTTGTTTGTCAAAATGTTTTGAAAATTGTGAAGTGCCACACAATTGCATCATTTCATTACTGTTTCTCAGCAGTGCTGGAACACCTTTAAACATTGTTGATCAAGTCATTTAATCATTCATTCTAGATTTACTGAACAAATATTAACTGAATTCCAGAAACTGTGATTCATGTTGGCATTAAAAAGCCGAACCATTCTGCCTCCCTCTCAAGTCAAGAAGGAGAAAAAGAATGAAAGAGGGAAGTGAGAGAAAAGAAGGGCAGGTAAGGCAGTTGTGTCCAGGTATCACTGATTGTGCCTATGCATAGGTAAGCCTAGCTGCAGCGTATTACAGTGTGCCTTGGTCTGTGCTGCCAAGATAAATGGTGTGGTCCTGGGTTATCAAATTGAAATAGAACAAAAGGGGAAAGGGAGTCTACTCTTATGCATAGATTATACACACTTAATACCCTATCAGCCCTGGGAAGTAGGTACCACTATTAATGCCCCCCCGCTTTTTTTTTTTTTTTTTTTTTAATGAATGAGGAAGCTGAGGTACAGAGAGGTTAAGTAATTTACATAAGACCACTCAGGTAGGATGAGGACATAAGAAGGAAGTGGCAATGTGTGAGGCATCTAGATTGGGCAACATAAGATGAGACAAAGAGGAATTCATTGATACGAAGATTAGGAGATGGTGGTGATTTTTCATATTGGCTGTTAAACAGCAAATAGAGGTGTGCCCTGGATCCTCAAGTTGTATTCTAGAAACAGATGGAAATATCTTTTATAATTAAGAAGCTCAGATTTTTTGAGCACAGAATGGAAAAATATTGAACTAGTAATTCAATGTGGTAAATATTCTCTGGTAGTAATATACACAGGAGTTCCTGGAGCTTGAGGAAGGGTGGTATGACTTACTCTGCATAGAGGAATCAACAAGGCTTTCCATAGGCGATAAGATAATGCTTGTACATTCTCTGTGTGTATGTGTGGTAAAATATGCATAACATAAAACTTATTACATTAGCTATATTTAAGTGTACCGTTGAGTGGTATTAAGTGCATTCATATTGTAGTGCAACTATCACCACCATTTATTTCTAGAACTTTTCATCTTGCAGAACTGAAACTCTGTACCCATTAAAAAATAATTCCCCATGACCCCTTTCCAGCTGCCCCTAACAGCCACTGTTCTATGATTTTTCTTTCTTTTTCAAGTTTCCCCTTTTCCCCGTGCCCCAGCCTTTGATAACCACTATTTTACTCTCTTGTTATTATGAGTTCAGCTTTTTTCCCCCAAATATAAGTGAGATTATGCAATATTTGCCTTCTTCTGTGTGGTTTATTTCACTTAGCATAATGTCCTCCGAGTTCATACATGTTGTTGTAAATGTTAAAGGCTAAAAATATTCCATTGTGTATATATATCAGCATTTTCTTTATCCATTCATCCATCAACTGACGTTTAGGCTTTTTCCATATCTTGGCCGTTGTGAATAATGCTGCAGTGAACAAGGGGGGAGAGGTATCTCTTAGAGATAATGATTTTATTTCCTTGGGTTATGCACCCAGAAGTGTGATAGCTGCATAGTATGGTAGTTCTGTTTTTAATTTTTTTGAGGAACTTCCATGCTGTTTTCCATAGTGGCTGTACCAGTTTACATTCCCACCAACAGTGTACAAAGGTTCTGTTTTCTACAAATCCTTGCCAACACTTACTATCTTTTGACTTTTTGGTAATTGTCATCCTAACAGTTGTGAGGTGATATTACATTGTGGTTTTGATTTGCATTTCCTGATGA
Organism: Balaenoptera borealis; assembly: GCF_965194805.1. Lineage (NCBI taxonomy): Eukaryota > Metazoa > Chordata > Mammalia > Artiodactyla > Balaenopteridae > Balaenoptera > Balaenoptera borealis. The sequence continues at coordinate 45,104,121 of NC_138862.1, forward strand.
TTGGTGATAATGAGCATCTTTTAATATGCCTGCTGGCCATTTGTGTCTCTTCTTTGGAAAAATATCTATTCAGGTCCTTTGCCTGTTTTTTAATTGTATAATTTGATTTTTTTGCTCTTGAGTTCTAAGAGTTTCTCATATGCTTTAGATATTAACCCCTATTGGATATATGATTTGCAAATGTTTTCTCCCATTCTAAAGGCTGCCTTTTCATTTTTGTGGTTTCCTTTGCGCTCTAGAAACTTTTTAGTTTGATGTAGTCCCACTTGTTTATTTTTGCGTTTGTTGCTTGTGCTTTAGGTGTTACATCCAAAAAAATCATTGTCAAGACCAGTGTCAGGGAGCTTTTCCACTATGTTTTCTTCTAGGAGTTTTACAGTTTCATGTCTTACATTTAAGCCTTTAATCTTCAAGTTGATTTTTATGTATATGTAAGATAGGGGTCTGATTCTCTTCTTTTGCATGTGGATATCCAGTTTTTTTAAGACCATTTACTGAAGGGACTTCCCTGGTGGTCCAGTGGTTTAAGACTCCATGCTTCTACTGCAGGGGGCATGGTTCAGTCCCTGGTTGGGGAACTAAGATCCCACATGCTGTGCTGCAGAGCCAAAAAAAAAAGACCATTTACTGAAGAGACTGTGCTTTCTCCATTGTGTATTCATGGCACCTTTTTGGAAAATCAGTTGACTGTATATGTGTGGGTGTATGTGCAGTTTATTCTGTTCAATTGATCTCTGTGTTTGTTTTTATGTGCAGAGTCTTGAATGACATTGTTTATGATAAGGGAGAGTCAATAGCAAAGGGCTTTTCTGAAAGACTGAAGAGACCATTCCAGTACAGAGAGAGCTAAAGAGTTTGGCATTTCTGTGAGAGAACAAGTAATTTGATATAGTTATCTTTTGGGAGGTGGGCAGAAGGGATTGGAGATAGAGGGGAAATCGAAAAGTGAGGTGATCCTGAACCATTTTTCAGGTAGCATGTTTCAGTAATTTTGTACCTTTTTCACTATGGTATAATGTCTTTAATACCTTTAAATAATAGCTCATTTAATCACTTTTGGTGTAATATGGCAACTTTGGGTAAGGGCATTTTACTTCGTTTATTACTAAAAGTATAATGAAATTAATGTAAAATCAAATCAAAATATAAGGAAGAATTTTACCTTTTTGTTCGATTATTAATATATACCTTAACATAATTATGTAAGTAATAATTATGATTTTTCTATAACTCAAAAGTATATTTTAGTATACCAATTAAAATACATTTATTGGATATGGCATAAAAATCTCTAATATTTTGATAGTTGAAATTTATCAAATTTGCACTAAAATTCTCAGTGGTTCATTTTAATTATGTTCATATTCTAGAGCAACATGATGAAATAAATAAGAGGTCAAACTGCAGTTTCAAGTACTTATCTGTAAATAACACATTTTGTGTGTTGAAAGCCTACCCAAAATAAATAAATAGTTAATTACATACACTCTTTACCAAATTTTATCTTTTTAATGTAACTCTTCATCAGTATTTTTCATTGTTTCTACTTTAATTGGTGGTCATTTATGGGTATATAGTTAATACTTTGTGACTGAGAATGAGCAATTTCACATAGCTGGTGGAGCCTGACTGAGAGAAAAGCTGATTGAGTGTTTGCTTTATCTCTGTAAACTGGCATTAGTTCACAACCCTATGGCTTTTATTTTAAAGGGAAATTTTTTGAATATTTTTATCTACTGACTTAAAAAAAAGAAATTGTAAAGCCAAAATTAAAAGTTTTCATTTGTACATTTAATATTTAGTATCAGAGACCCAAGGATTTTAGAAGACACTAATTAGGAAGCGTAATTGATTAGAAATCCTTAATAGATTTTAAGAAATAAAAATTGTGTAATGCAATTAATATTTTAGGATGCTCTCTCTGGAAGTGACTAAACCATTGTGAAAACTAAAGTCAGTGGTGTCAGTTAAAAAATAATTGCAGTAGACTAGGAAAGAGGAAACAGTGGTTTCTAAGACTCTGGTAAGCTTTAGATTTGGTATCTTGGTCCTAATTGTTCAGTCAGTTGTGATGCTATAGGTACTTACTAGGCATTTGTTTGCACAGCAGTGAAACTACTGGCATGTCTTAAGGGAGAAGAGGATTAAAAATCCAATTTGTTTAAAAAAATGATTATTCTGATCCCAGAATGAACAAGAGTTGATAATGGGAGACCAGTTAAGACACAGTTGCCATTATTCAGGGAAAAAATTGTTGTGATTTGGACTAGAGCAGTGGCAATGAATATTGAAAGAGTGGATTGGATTTCAGAGGATCTTACACCAGCCATTGAATCCTCCAGTTCAGAAGTAATGTGTGACTTAACTCATAACTCGTTGGCAAGCTAGTCATGTCTGGAACCAAACACAAGGGGACAAGAAGTGCAGTCCATGTGCCTTGAAGTTGGAGCTCTCTATATATTTTGTGAACAGCAGTAATGCCTTTCTTAGTTTGCCCTTCTGGTAACCAAATACCCAAATTATTCTGCCTCTTGTTGACAGAATACACTCACCTTGTGGTGGGGAAATATGTTATTCTCTACTCTTATCTATTTAGTTATTCCTTTTCTCTTGAGCTATACAGGCAAGGGAGACCCCACCAAGTTGCTGTTATTTTCATCTTTATTAACAAGTGTGTCAGTGGCCCAAATCCCTCTTGCAGGAAGTTTAAAATGCCTTAGTTATTCTGGACATTGGACCCATTGTTGTGAGCATTAGTGATATGTTTCACAGATCTGAGCAGATAAGGAGAGTAGAATTGTTGGTGGAGGGAGGACATGAATTGCTTGTTGGCTGACGGCTGCCAGTTGGGATGGCTGTGTAATTTCTCTCCTAACTCAGACTTGACCCATTCTTCTGAGTGCAGGTGGGATGCTGGGTAGGGCAGGAAAAGTACCAATTCAAAGCAAAGGAGTTATTGACCCCTGGTTACTGGTTAGTGTCTTGGGATGGCACAGAAATCAGAATTTGTTAAAGCTGAATCATTAGAGTGGCTGTTTAGAGGAGAAAGAAAAGAGATATATTTCCCTTGGCCTCATTGTGGCAATCAAGTGAGTCAACAAGATTGAGTTTTAAAAAAGCAATTAATTTTTATTTCAAAGTTTCATGGAAACGTATCAGAGCTATAAAAGTAAAAACAAAAATTATGGCAGTAATTAATACTGTTTGTACAATATTTCTGGTGTTCTGTTTTCCAAGTACATTGGTAGGATTGCATTTCCTAGCCACTATTGGATTGGGTGATGCCATCTGGATAGTTCTGTTTAATGAGTTTAGAACAGAAGTGATGTGTATGTTATATTAAGTGCCACTGTAACACTCTCTAGAGGCTCATTTTCTCTCTTCTGAGGCAACATGCAAGGATGAGGTTGGTGGCTTCTCATTCAGCCTTTGTTTCTAAGTAATCACCATGAGCAGAGCTTCCCTCCAAGACCACAGTGGAGCCCACTGTACTTCTGGAGTTTTCTTTCTACAACATACTTAGCCTATTTCGATATACCTAACCAAAGTGTATGTTGGCAACCTTTTTATCTTTCTAGTATGTGAGGTAAAAGTTTGTTTGACAGTGTATTAATTTGCATTTCTTTATAAGGAAGCTTTAGTATTAGATGCTGGCAGCAGTGTTGTAATACTGAATCTGATGCTTTTGCTACCACCACTAAAATTAATTCTGTCCATGCTTGTTACCATTACTCACTCCAGGTTAAAACTTCCTGGGCTGGAACATTCCAGTGAATACCTGTGATACAGCTGTCAAGAAGCCAAATATCTGCCCTTCTTTAGATTCTCTGGTCAGAGGCAACCTCTTATCTAGCCTGAGATTTCTCCTTAAAATGAAAGTACAATTCAGGTAAGGCCACTGCTCCAGGTCTGAGGTCATAGGCAGGAAAATATCATCTCTGAATGTCCTAAAGCATGAGAGAACCAGAAGTGCTATCAATCTCATACAGGAAAATGGGGAACCTCATCTCAGGCATCAGCATGAATTAATAAGGTTTACACCTTAAGATTATGTCTACTAAACCAAGAATAAGGTGTTGGCTGCCCATTTCCTGGTCTTTTATATTCTGGTAATTGGTATGGGAGGACAAGGGTTAGAGAGAAGAAATGAAAGGTGCTGTAGCTGCTTTTTGGATTATATCTGAGAGGTTAGGCTTCCTGCAAAGTATGCTCCCCTCCCTAACCTCTAATTGTTTGTTTAGCACTACATTTTAACTCTAATGTTTTAACAAGCTTAGATTATTATTTTATTCCTTTAAAACATATCGTAAATTTCAACTTTATGCTGTCATTCTCTCAGTAATTAATCAGTTACGTATGGTGATGGGTATTAATACCTCTAAGGATTAGAGGTCTTAACTGATTTTACTTTCTCTCTTAGAAAAATCTTTAGTTTTATTCAAGATGTACTTTCCTAATGTCTTATCCTCTTTCAGAGAATTCCCCAGAAAATAAAAACAGCAGCATCACTTTGTCCTGGTTGTAATGCTACAGCTCATGTATCTTTATTTATTTATTTAATATCTTGGGTTGAGAGTGGCTTGGTTTGCATATGACAGCTGTTTACTCTTGATATACTTGATATATATTTTAAAATATTTATGTCAGCTTTTTTCACAGCTACGGTTTTCAACTCAGTGTCTTTAAAACTAGGTGCAATCAGAACATTTCAAGTGGTATATTCCCTGTTAAAACCTCAGTTAAAAATAAGGTAAAAGTTTTTTCATCACAGCATAATTCATGTTTAGCTTCCACTAAGCATCTCTGTCAATGTGTAGGATTTCCTTTGTGCAAGTCAATATACATCCCCTCATTTTCAACTTGTCAGAGTAGAGCTGCCAGTACTGTCACTAATCTCATATTTTTGTTAATGAAAATATAGTAGGGAGAGGTTGGACAGAATATTCTTGGTCAAGTTTTTACTATTATTTTACCTATAAACCTTAGAGATTTTTTTAATCTTGCAAGAACATGGATTCAGAGCTTAGTTTTCAGCTAGGAATGAACATTAATGAAAATATTTTGGGATTTGATAGCTTAGAGAGCATGTGAAGATGTGAATATCTGTATGATGTATGTTGTTTGAAATATGTTTATTTAAATAATAATTTAAATTATATAGATTAGGAATATTTATAGAATTCTTTCTTTAACAAAGTCAGGTTTAGTTTAGGTTTGTTGTGAAGAGAAGGATGTTTGTCAGGTAACTTTATCAATGAGGTGGCAGTGAACAGGTAGAAAGGGTAGTAATGAAGTTGGGTTTTAGCCTGCAGAAATCATGAACTCGTTTTTCTAGCAAGGGAAATTTATGTGACACCTTGATGAAAGTGTTTATTTTAACAATTACAATACTTAAAATAATAAGAAATTTTCTTTCTTTTGTTGTCCACTTATCTAACTCATGTTTTTCCTTGTTTTTTTAAAGAAGAAACTGGTATTGCTCAATAGATGTACTTTATTTGAATATATTTATATAAAATGCACGAAGTGTATTGGAACCATATCATTCTTTCTTACTAAATTCTTCTTTGCTTGAACCTGGACCCATTTGAGTTCCACATGTAGGCATGCTTCCCATCTAGGCTGGAGAGTAGGAGTAGGTTTGACTTAATTGAAAAGTTTCAGCATTCTTTAACACTGCACAAAGGTTCTGGTGTTAGGTTAATCTTGTATATTCATTCTAATCTCTAGGCTTCTCTGTTTTTATTCCTAAATCATGATTTAGTCTAGTGATGGAATCTCCATGCTTCACTCCTTACTTGTATCTATATACTTGATCCACAACCGGTGTTTGTGGTCTGCCCTAAATACCAATGGTTAAACTTACCCTGAGTGACTGTGACTAGATACAAAGATGAATGTCATACATTACTCCTTTAGCCTTCTCAGTTATTCATATGTAACACTGAGACTAGCTATATGCTACTCTTTAATTATGCTCTGACATTCACTGTTTTTACTTCCCAAAGGTTTGGTCTTGCTGTTTATCTTATCTGGTTTATCTTGGAGACATCAAATATGATGAAGGATTTATGGGAGTATACACATTGAGTTTATGTAGGTATAATAAAAATGTGTCTAGAGGAAGATTGAGATATTTGGAAAATAATTTTTACTTAAAGGATTAAAAAATTTTTTAAATGTATGGATTCTGAGTGATCCTAAAGTATCTTTATATGTGAAGCCTGAATTATTTCTATACTAAAAACTTTTGTTATTATTGGTTTGTTTACTTTTTAAGGTTAAATTTATGTAATATCTGAGTTGTGATTAGCCAGCTCAGAGTTGTGGCACAATTCTTATCAGAGAACAATAAAATTGTGATGAAATATGAGTGCCAAATCATACCATGGGGAATAAATAAAAATAAGTAATTTCTGTAAGCAATTGAGGGATAAACCTGATTATAATTCCAGAAGAACTTGACTTATGAAAGAGTAAGAGACAAATATAAGATGTACTTGGAAGGAAGAGGTATGGAGCATGAGAAACATGAAGACAGATAGTAAGAAGGGAGAAAACCAGCTGAAATAAAAAGTCAACCAAGATGATTCTAGCAGGCATAATTATATTCTAAGGGATGCTGATCTCCAATTGAGCCCGTCTATGTGAAACCAAATAATTAAATGATATATAAATCATATGGTAATTGAGACCATTTTTGAACATGTGTAGATAAAAATAAATAAAATATACTGTACTTTCAATGAAGTTGCATTTATTTGTTATATTTTATACCATCTCCCCAGAACTTAGCACAGAAACTAGCACAAAGACAGGACAAATTTTTTAATTTCTTTTTTAAAAATTGAAGTATAGTAGATTTACAATATTATATTAGTTTCAGATCTATAACATAGTGATTTGATATTTTTATAGATTATACACCATTAAAGTTATTATAAAACATTGGCTACATTCCCTGTGCTGTGCATTACATCCTTGTATCTTATTTATTTTATACCTAACATTTTGTACCTCTTAATCCTCTTCCCCTGTCTTGTCCCTCCCCCTCCCTACTGGTAACCACTAGTTTGTTCTCTGTGTCTGAGTCTGTTACTGTTTTGTTATACTCAATCATTTGTTTTAATTTTTAAGATGGATTTGGAGGGTATTATGCTTAGTGAAGTAAGTCAGAGATAGACTATATGTTTTCATTTATATGTGGAATCTAAAAAATTAAAAGAAATGAATGAATATGACAAATATTTATGAATTATGTGTGAAATTTTTAAAATGAGGAAGAATGACTTTAAGAAAGTAGATTTTGTGGTCAAAGAAGAAGATTAATTTTCAGGTATTAATGGATTTGTCCTCTTTAGATAATATAATTAAATGGCAACATGTAAAAAATGTAAGTTATAATTCTTCATATAAAATCAATCTATAAGAATTCAAGGTGGGGTCTTAAAGGAAACATTAATTTGTTGAGCAATCTTGTTAGGGTTAGTCTCATGCTGTGCCCAATTAACTTTCATTTAGCAGTGTATAATACAAACAGTATCTGGCTGGAGATGAAAGTAAACTTTTCACATAAGTAACATTGATGATGCTTCTCTGATGATGTCAGTTCAAACGTCTTGGTGATTGCTCTCAGTAAATTACTAAAGATATTGAGCTGCATGAGCTGCTTGTAAATTTTGGAGATTAATCCTTTGTCAGTGGGAGGGAGGGAGACACAAGAGGGAAGAGATATGTGGATATATGTATATGTATAGTGGATTCATTTTATTATAAAGCAGAAACCAACACACCATTGTAAAGCAATTATACTCCAATAAAGATGTTTAAAAAAAATTACTAAAGATATTTTTGCCTTACTTCCCTGTTTGTTTTGCTTGTCTTAGCTTCTTGACTTTCCATCAATGAATTCTAATAGTGAATTTCTAATCTTTACCCACAATGAAAACTAATTTATTAATTATCTCATCACTTTATCAGGTTTTACTTGATTTGTGTTACTAGGAAAGGGGAATCCAGCACATTTCTGTAAATCCTTACTGGGTCATAGATAAAGAATTTGTTGGTATAAAGGGCAAGGTTCTACTTGCCACACTGAAACTTTTAGTGTCTATTCTGTTCTTCTGATTCAGAACTGGCTCTACTTTGCAGTTCCAGTTCCAGGATATTTTGTGATCTCCAGGGATGGTTAGCGTAACTTGTTATAAGCAGTGATGATGTATTCAGGTGTCTATTTGAAATGTGAGGGATGAATTCACAAGATTTCTTAATATTTGAGAGTAAAATTATAGAGTTAAAAGGTTATAACTCAGTGGCTACTTGAAGAAGATAAAATCACAAAGCTTACATCTGTTAAACAGTGTTTTTCAAACTGTTTTGTGACCCAGTAGCTTACTAAATAAAATAAATTTTAAAATAAAAGGGAATAGAAAATATAAAATTATATCAGAGGCAAGTGTTGTTTTTTGAAACTTTGCTTCATTTCTATATTTACTGTTTCCTAATGTAAACTGTATTTTGAATGTGGGTGGTCAGTAAAGTTGAAAGTCACTGATTCATAGCAGTAATTCTCAAAATGTAGTGCACAGAAGAATTTTGTAAGATGCTTGTTTAAAAATGAATTTAAAAAGAAAGAGAGGGAAAAGGAAGGAAAGATGGTAATTGCCTGTTTCTACCCTACAAGATTCTGACCCAGTAGATCTGAGGTGAGGCCCAGGAATATGCTTTATTAACAAATATCCAGATGACTCTAATGTAGGTGGTCTTTATGTCACATTTTGAAAATTGATGCTCTTGTGAAAATAGAAGAGACTATGAGTCTGTAACCTTCTTCTGTGGAGGTAAAGGAAAATATTCTCTATTCTTATTTTTATACTTGGCCAAATATATTTGGAAAAAATGAAATAGTATTAAATCATTGAATAATTTTATGCATTTGATATGTGGAAGTGTGATGTACAGTAGTTACTTTAGTAGCTTGAGAAATTAAGTTTAATCCAATTACATTTCCCAGTTGGTTCAACCAAAAGATGAACTTAAACTAAGTGGGTACTATATTATTGGACATGGTATACCAAGCAAGAAACTCAATTTCTTTCTAAGCTTGTTTTAGTCACCCATAACCCCATCCCATATCTCTTTTTACAAAGCAGTTATGGTTCCTTACCCAAACTGTAGCTGGGAAAGGACACAATCTTAATAACCATTTTTAGACCATGTCCAGACTATTCCTGGCACCTCGTGTTTGGTTTTTGGCTTGTAGTTACGGGAGAGTCTGTGGGAGTGTGTTGGGTTTTGTGTCTCATATATTCTGTAGCAATCACTCTTCCTTGATTCTGGTGCAGCTCTCCTAGGGTGCAGTGTACTCTCTGGCTCCTGTACATCAGAGCATGCTCACTGATACATCTCAGAATCTTGGCTTATCTCTCATTTTTCCCAAAATCTCAACCAGTAGAGTGAGGGTCTATTTATTTTTCCACAGCTATATTATCTTGTATAAGTAAGCAGTGTTTGATACTGCTTATAAATAAGAAATATATAATTCTAGTTCAATCCCATAAATGAATAAAATTTATATCTTATTCTTGATGAATTATTAACTGAAAATATTCTAAGGAACTAATCCTAAATAGTCAGTAATTTCTTATATTTACTGACCCCTCTTACCCCTGCTTCTGAAGGGAGATAATTATAAAATAATTGTGGACACTTATCAAAACATAGATTGACACTTCAGTTTTTTTTCTCTTCTAAAATAGTGAGGTGACATAGAGAGAACCCTTAAGAATCCTCTACGATCAAGGCACAATCTAATATTTTTTTATTACTGTCATGCAAAATAGAGTAATGCTTCTCTTAAGAAGAAACATACTTTCTAAAAAAATTTATTTTATTTATTTATTTTTGGCTGCATTGGGTCTTCGTTGCTGTGCGTGGGCTTTCTCTAGTTGTGGTGTGCGGGCTTCTCATTGTGGTGGCTTCCGTTGCGGAGCACGGGCTCTAGAGCACAGGCTTCAGTAGCTGTGGCGCAAGGGCTTAGTTGCTCCGCAGCATGTGGGATCTTCCTTGGACGAGGGCTCGAACCCGTGTCCCCTGCATTGGCAGGCAGATTCTTAACCACTGTGCCACCAGGGAAATCCCAAAACATACTTTTTAAGAACTGAATGAACATGTCATGCTTAAATAAGTAAATATATGAGTATGAATTATAATCAATGAGATGATGAAACATTTAACAGAAGATTCTTAAGATTCCGGGATTATAGTCTTTAAGAAGAGAATTATATGAGAAATTCTTTTTGCTAAATAGATTAAGGGGTAAATTACATGAAAAAATGAAATATTTATTTTTGGACATCTAGGAACTGTATAATATTATAGGAAGCCAAAATACAATTTTGGCCCAAGAAATTTATAATAAAATCATTATAAATCACTCACAATTTGATTTAGTCAGGTAATATAGGAGTAGGTTAGACTTTTTTTACTAAAAGAGTCATGTTTATTCATTCAGTACACATTATTGATTGCTTATTAGATAGTCACTCAACCAAATGTCAGTGTTAAGAAGATGGGAAATTTTGCTGAGATATTTTTTGTAATGTTCACATTTTTCTTGGACATACCAAAAAAAAAAAAAAAAAGCCATTTGGAGTCCTATTAGCAGTAGGAAATGTATTCATAAATTCCACATGGATTACAATTTTTAAAAAATCACCTTTCAAGATGGTTTTATGTTTACATGTGTATGGATGAACATTCTTATGTATACGTATATTTCATTAAATCCATGTTGCAAGTCAGATTTTGCTGTAAGGTTTTACTATGCTTTTTTCCCCTAATGAAATTCCACTAATGTGTATTAAAATTCTAAACAGGTAATAATGATCCTAGATTGAGTTTTAAATTATTTTTAATATTTCTACCTTAATAAAAATTTGGTCATCTATTTTTTTTCCTAAGAATACACAAGAATATGTTAAAATAAAATTTTGTGAAAACTACTAGTGACCATATTCATTGTTATAAAAATATTTAAACCTCCATATTTTAAAAGTTTTATTTGAAAATTTGATTGGTACACTTTACCATGCTATATAGTACTTAATGGTTTTTAAATAAGTGTTCAAGAATTTCTTGGGATGGAATAAATTGGTCATGTTTATATCCTTAAAAAATAAGGTATATTTTAAGCCAGGCATTTGTTTTCCTTATTCTTAGATCATCTGAATAGCTTTATGCTTATGTTTCTTATAAAAATTTCCAAGATTAGTAATCCTGTTTAGACAAATATCAAAATATTGGGTTTCAGGCATACGTAGGTGACATAACTGTAATTTTGCTTTCTGGATACACAACAGACAGTAACTGCTTTTCCCCGAACAATTTGAAAAAATGGAAATTTCCTGGGGGAAAATACATGCTTATCAAAAGTTAGAGTTGTCTTCTTGAGCAGCCTTCAAAGCTGAAGTAAATAAGACGTGAAGTTTAGCTTCCCAGCAGGCTTAAATTCAGAAAATGCTGACCAAATACAAATGTCCATAGCCTTCTGTCATAAGATTTGTTCATTACTGTGGTCCAGTTGCTCAGATTAGGTGTAAAATAATATAAAATTCAAAGGTAAATGCTTAAAAAAGTGCCAGCTTAAATATTTTACTGTTCAATAGAAATGTGGATGACTGTGGTTCAGTATTTATTTTTTTCACACTGTAGGAGATGAGGCAGTAAATGGAACTCTTATAAAATCAAGTAAATTTAAAATCAAGTTTTATGATATTTTATTTCTAAAATTCTAAATAAATATTAAGGTAATTATTTTGTTGGTTTTATGTTAGGAAAATATCCATATAAAATAATGTAAACTTTTATGTCTTGCTGTGATTTTTTATAGCTGCTTATTAGAATCCTTTAATCAGAAAACCAAGAGAGTTGTAGGATACCTTTCAAATCTCACATTTTAGAAATCTCTTCTCCCTTTCACTCTTTTTGCACTACAGGCTGCTCTATTTTCCTCTCTCTTAAACTTTCCTGTTCTCTTGTCCTTCACAAGATCAGAGAGGCCTTAGCATAGTGGTGAGGTACTTGGGCTTTAATGTGAGGCCAGCTGGCATTGAACTCAAATGCTTGTGCCTTTTATTAGCTTTCCTTCCTGGAGTACATTTGTTTCTTTATCTCTTCAGGACCTTGCTTTCTTAACTGGTAAAGTGAAGGTAGTAATAAGAACTTTAAAAAAAAAATAAGTATGATATAAATAGCAAATAAGGTAATGCATGTGGAACATGCTTAGCTAAGTGTTTGATTCATAGGAATCATTCAACAAATGTTAGCTAATATTATTATATTACAAGATAGAATTTTAAAATGAGACATAAATTCAGCTGAAATTTCAAAGCCAAGAACAATATATAGGTACCAGTACCTATCCATACTAAAGTGAAGTATGGATAGACCATCCCCTCTGCAGGTCATAGTTAAAAGTTTTAAAAAAACCTATCTTTCTGGCATTAGAGATGACCAGTTTCAGCTACTGTAAGTGATTAAGTTTGGGGACATTGGAAGGAATTGCATTTGGGGGTGGAGAAGGGATGCTTTAGTACAGGGGACATAGGGACAACTGAAAGGTTAATATATGTTCGCTATAATTTTGGAGCCTAAGGATGGTAGGGGAGTCTGTGACTAGGTGGCCTGAGACAGGAGGGCAGAGGCAGATACAGGGCTGTACCAGAGGGAACTCTATAAACTAGTGGGTAGGGGTCAAATGTGTGCATTTCTATATCCTAAATGTGGACCATTAGGAAAGGAACTGTCCTGGAACACTTTAGAAGGGTTACTGCCTCAAATGTTAAGGTTTCCTGGTAAGATGATATAATCTAGCAGCTGAGGAGGAAGTTGAAAATAATTACTTGGAAGAGACTGTTTTCTTCAGAGTTGGAGTTTCCCAGCAGGAAATTTTCCTTACAGTGATCACGTAAGGTAAAGTCATTTTTGACCATCTTCCAGTCACAGAGAGATCCAAAGCCAGATCAAGACTAAACCAATCATGAAAAACTGTACCCCTCTCTACTTAATCACTCAGCCTGAATTTGTGAGTCAGAAATAGCAGCCAGTGAATGGTAGATTATGAAGAGACTCTAAACACATACTCCTTCCTCACTGCATGCTTCCAGGCCTTAAGCAAAATCAAATTAATGGAGAAGTGCAAAATTGTATGAATTTTGAGTTTTGGTTATTTTCTTGAACTGATATTTAAAATGTTTGAAATACAGCATATTATGACTAAGAAGGCATGGCAAATAATGTACCTGCCTGAGATTTCATTGGAGGATGGGATAAAAATATAGGTCATGGAGATTTTTTTTGAGGGAGGATGACAGAAAATTAAAATAAATAAAAAATACATAAAATTAATCATTTGAATGAATATATATACTAAAATATAAATGTAAATAAAATTAAAGCCTAATTCTTTCAATAAAATCATCACTTAATATAATCAACTACTCCCTTGACTATTGTGTGACCTAGTTACAGGAGATACATATCTTGCTGCCCTCCAGAAACATGAATGCTAGTTATGGAAATGAAATGTTATGGTATAGTAGAAAAATCAGTATACCTGGTGAGAGATATGGATTTTAATCTAGTGGTAGCACTAACTACCTGAGTGATCTCAAGTAAGTCTTCTAATATTTCTGGGACCCATATTCCTCATCTGTATTATGAAATTATCTATAAATAATTTTAACTGACATATGGTAAGTTTCCAATGAGAAGCAAAAACTAGCTGTACACATTAAGAATATTTGGGTGAGGGAGAGAGTTCACTGTGGCCTTGATCAGTTGGGAGAATTTTTTATGCCAATACTACCATCATTTCTCACCTGGACTCTTCAGTAGCCTTCTGATAGGTCATGGTGCTAGGTCCTAGAAAAAAGTTCATGAACAAGGGGACTAAGGTCCCTGAACATAGGAAACTTAGTCTCCTCTGGGAGATAAATGATTAAATAGCTACAGTAAAGTCATGCTTCTTTGCTATGGGACATGCATTAGTCTAAGGAGACTCATTAAACATGAAACTTCCCTACCATTGGGTAAAAAATATCAGAAGAGACTTCCAACAAGAGCTGTCACATAAACTGAGACCAAGGGTAGGTCGTCACCAAGATGAGAGAAAATTAGTTTGTGAGAAGCTCCGAAGAGTTTGATATTTTAGAGAAGAAATAAATTCAGTAAGACCTGGAGCAGTGAGTTTGAGGGATGTAATGAGAAGAAAGGCTTGAGGGATGAATGTCAAGATTCTGCAGGGACACAGAATCATGTTGTTGGTGTCGAGAATTGCTGAGAATTTTTGTTGAGATAGCTAATCATTGCTAGTCCAAAAACTTATTGAAAAAATTAAAATTATTTGATTTGGTTATAGTAGTGATTTAACATTGTCTTATTATTGTTTTACTATAAACTGATGGGTGTTCTTATGAATATGTAATGTATAGTACACACTGGGCAAAAGTAAATATCAGACTAGAATAAAAGGTTCTTCCTCATTGGAGGCACGAGAACACTGACCATGGTTATTTTTACTGTTATCTCAATTCTCAAATTAATCTCTAAGAATATACATTTCTTTGTTTTATTGTTAAGGACTCATAAAGACAACAAAATTATTGAGACTAAAACCAGTTTTTGGAATAAAAACAACATGTAATCAAGTTTTTTCTACTGTGTCCTCATAGCCCATGAGCCATTATTGGTGGGGTTGAGAATTGAGTCATGTTTTTAGGTTCATTCAATCACAATGAAAGGAAGAATTTTTGTTGAGTTTAGGTGATACTAGAGGAAATACCATCTTCAAGAGGAATATAAGAAAGGCTTAGTGAGTAAATGATTATGTGCAAGTTGTGTTTTGTTTTAAAATTGACCAATTGCTTAGCTTAGTTTCATCATTATTTATGGTGTTATGGTAGGAACATTTCATTATGATGTGTGACATTTTGGAGTTGGCCTGAAGCAACTGGAGTATTAATCTTCTAGAAAAAAACAGAAATTTCACTTCTTGGCAACATGAGTCCAATACTATATCAAGAGGGTGTTCATTTAAATTTAATCTTTTGTACAGGATGAATTCAAAATTCTCTCCTTAAGTCACTCAGTTTCACAAGTTTGGGTCCGTTTCCTAAATGTTCTCAACTACCCTATTTTTAAGAATTTTACATGGTACAGTATATTATTTAGAATTTGAAGTAAAAGTAATTTGTTCATCTCAAAAATGTACTTCCTAATGCAAAATGGTTTGCTGTCCATCAGCCTATTCCCCTCTGTTCCTTATTGACTTGAGTGCCTCACATAGTTCTTCGGTTTACTAAGTACTCAATAGAGGGTTGACAAAGGAGGAGCCCAATGACTGTGTCTTCAGTATTTCTCACATCAGTAGCTTCCTTACCTGGGATTGGGGCTTTAGACAGTACTATTTATTTAATAGTTGCATTGTGGAATTCCTTTGAGCCAAAAATGTTTTAATATGTCATCAATTTCTCTGTAAGCAAGATGACTAGGATATCATTTCCCTTATAATAGAGGGTATGTGAGATAATTGCCACCATGGTCAGAGTAACCTACGTATTGCTGATTATTGTCAGTTTGGCTCCCCTGCTTAGAAAAAAGAGGACCCTTTCCCCAGGAACTATGTGAAATCTTCATATATAGGGGCTTCCATACTTCCCTAAATTCACAATTTGCTCTTCTAAGGCACAAAGGAGCATGATCAAAATTTATAGCTATGTCCCAGAGGAATAATGGGCAGGAAGAATTGTTAATATTCTCCTTTATTTTCTGAGGTTTCAGCATGTTTAGTGTCTTATAAAAATACCTTTGCTAAAAGTTTGAATTTATATGAAAACCTAACCAAAGAGGGTCTCAATAAAAGGTATCATTCTGGCCACTTCAAGATTAAAGTGTCAAATCAGTAGGATCCCTACATTTAACTTCAAAGATGTTGTAGCTGCCTCTGTAGCTCTTTTTAAATGCTTTTTAATACCATCTGATGTTCCTTTGTGGCCATAATGCATTGTTTTCTTTGTTAAGAGCACCAACTGATTTATTCTGGGTAGATAGTTCTTCCTGTTCATAGGTAATTTTTTTCCTTATATTTGAGTGTATTCTTTCAGATTACATATATATATATATTTTTTCTAATCTGAAAAAATATGCCTAAAACTACTTCAAATATACTTTATCTTCCATATATAAAATCTCCCCTACCAAGTTTCCATTGAAATTTCTTTTACTTATGTAGTGATTTCATTTCAGTGTTTTTTTTTCTTTCCCATATAATCAGGATTTTAGGATTATTACTGTGGCTTTGCAAATGTTTTGACTCTGCTCAAGTAATTTGTTTTCACACAGCCTGATAGAGAAGCACAAAGTTCTTTTACTATTTATTGCTTTTGGAACAGTGGATTTATAATCACAGACCTTACCTTCTCCCTCCCCAATATAATCTTCTCAGTACTTTGCAGATACTGAAAATAAAATATATTTTTTGTGTGTTCTGAGTTATCCATTTTTATTGACATTTTGAGCCTTTACTAACTGCAGTTATATGTATTTAGTTATTCTAAATTCCTCACTCGTTCATTTTCATTTTGCTGTTCTATTCAATTATTCTTTTTAAAAAACAATCTTGAGGAAGAGTGTGAGGATTAAAATACACAGTCTGGCCTTCAAGGAATTTAGAGTCTATGGAAGAACAGTTACACAAAGAAATACATACTGTGTGGTAAAATAAAGTAAGATAATTACTGTTAGTGAAATATGTGCAAATTTCAATATGGGATAAGAATAAGAGCATCTCCATCTTATGGGGGTAAATTATGGAAGAAATCACATTTAGGTTAAGCCATAAGTGATGACTAGGAGTCGTCCTTTGGAACCAAACAAACAAGAGTATTCCAAGCAGAAAGGAATAGCGTGAAATGTGGAGAGGTGAGAGGGCAAGGTAAGTTTAAGGATTATCAGTATATCAGAGTAATGCAGGGCGAAGATGGGGTGTTGCAGAGGGACAGGAAGATGGGACCAAGCCAGGAAGTGTCTTGCATGCAACAGAAAGGAATTCAGAGTATACATTGTAAGGCAACAGTTGCCATTCAGTGTTGTCTTGAAAAATTTCCTCGAATGTTAGTATAGTCATGTTAGTATATTTTCAGTAGGAAAGAAAAATGAGTTCCAAAAAATTAAGGAAAATACTGGGTTAAAACTAGTTAAGCAATATTTTATTTTATGTTTTCTCTGATCATTGTTACATAATTCCCATCATGAATCTAAAAGCAATATAGAGAATAATTCAACTCTGTATGATCATGTCTTCCTTTCTAGAGGATTTCCATGAGCCTTAAATCCAAATTAGATTCATAGCACTTAGTATAATACATAGTTACATATTTAGTTTACAGTTTCTGTTTATTTTCTCTTTTTCACATTAGATCATGATCACCCTGAAGGTAGGGGTTATGTTTATTTTGATTTACCTTTATACTCAGAACCTGGTTGTATGGTCAGTATGAAGAAATAAGTGCACATTTGAAGCAAATATTTTGAGAGAATTTTATAGACAATAAGGAGAACCACTGAGGAATTTTGAACAGAGAATGGAGAAATCGGATTTGAATTTTAGGCAGATCACTGATGCTGCATTGTGGAAGTTAAATGAAGGGAATAAGACCAAGGAACCCTGTCCAGTTGAAAGAGAAAACTGGGGTAGGGAATAGAAAACGGATAGATTTGAAGGTGATCCAAACAGTTAAGTATCAGTTTTCTATTGCTGTTGTAACAAATTATCACAGATTTAGCGGCTTGAACAACACAAATTTATCCTTACAGTTTTGTAGGTTAGAAATCTGACATGGGTCTCCCTAGGCTAAAATCAAGGTGTGAGTGGGACTGTGTTCCTTTGTGGAGGCTCTAGGGGAGAATCCATTTCCTTGCCCTTTTCAGCTTCTGCAGTCTGTTCACATTCCTTGGCTCATGGCTCCTTCCCACATCTTCAAGCCAGCAATGTTGCATCTCTCTGTTCCTTTCTTCTGTAGTCACATCTTTCTTTGACTCTCTTCCACTTTTAAATACCCTTGTCACTACAGTGGGCCCCCCAGGTAATCTAGGAGGGGAAGAGTGTTGCCCCCCTATTTTGAGATCAGATGATTAGCAACTTTAATATCCCTTTGCCATGTAACATGGCATATCCACAGGTTCCTGGGATTAGGGCATGAACAACTTTGGGGGACCATTCTTCTGCCTGTAATATTCCATGTGCAAACTGATAGTTGGGGAGTGAAGGATGAGTCAGGGATCAGATACAGGTTCCTAATTTGTGCACTTGTGCAGATCTAGGATAACAGTAACTGAAATAGGGAAATCAGGAGGTGGTACCCTTTCATGGGAAAACAGTGAGCTCAGATGCAGACATGTTAAGTGTGAGGAGTGTGGGAGGAGGTAGTTGAGAAGATATGAATACCAGTTGACCTGTGGGCTGGACCCAGGCAACAGGAGGCTCCTCACCACCTCCCCTGTCCTTGGAATGTACAGTTCTGCCCACCATTCCCACAGTGGGACCTGTTCCACAGACTCAGCCTTGAGAGAGTAAGGTGTTGTTGAGACCATCTGGACAGTATACATGACTGAACCCAGTTGAGGCCTCTATATAAACTTTTAAGATTCAGTCCAGTGGGTGTGGAGATTTTTCATCTTGTGGCTGCCCAAGACAAGCCTCGTATAACCCCCGTGTTTATTAAAGCCTACCACCTCCCGATCTGGAGTGGTCTGCCACTTTCTTTGCTCTCGCCTAGCCTGCTGTGTACAGGGACCAGTTTGCAAACTAACAAGGGGCCTCTGAATTGTGTCTAAAGTATAAGAGAGAGATTTATGCTGGAGATACTATTTTGGAGATTGAAAGCATTGAAATGATAGTTGAAACTCCCAAATGGGTAAGTTTTCTCTGCGAAGTGTAAAGACAGAGAAAACAAGAAAGAATAGATTCCTAAATAGTGTGCAATTGTGCATTACTTAAAATATGGCAGTCTTTGATTATATGATGAAATTAAGTCATTGAGGAAGGAAAAACTATTAAGAGAAGTTGCTCAGAAACTATCTGCATTGAGAAACCAGTGGTTTTTAATTTTTTAAACTCTTTTCATTCTTTGTCAATAAAAATAAGGACGGCAGTGTGTTTACCTTTGTAAAGAGCAACCTAAGACAGAAACAGTCTGGCCAGCTAATTGTGGACACCATGCCTAAATGTTTAGATTCTTCCCTACATCATCAGCAAATATTATTCTCTGTCCTGATTTGAAACTGTATAAAATCAACTCGGTAATTGGGATTTATTTTGCTCACACATAAGAATCTTTCTTGGAAAAATACATATACTTTGTAATTAAAGAGAGTCTGCAGACAGAACCAATTCTCTTTCCAAACAATAAAAATAAGGCCTTCCAAAATTTAGCCAATATCATATGGACTATAACTATGAAAACTATAATATGCCTTGTAAATAGTATTTGAAATGCCAAAGTTGTAGTTGGCAGTACAGTACATATGTATGAAAACCTAAGTAGAAAACTTTTCATTGTTTCTTCAGCACCATTCAATGTGAAGAGCTTTGTAATGGGTAGATAAAATTCTTTGTTTCATAAATAGAAATAAACCTAGGATATTTAAAATAGTAAAACAGGGTTACTCTTTTCTCTTAATTTAGTACTTTTCAAGAAATCTGATCTTTAATTTGGTCTCTTGATATGTTTCCCTTCAGGGAAGGAGATTCCCTGGGGAGACAGATCATCAGTGAATAAATCATCCATCTCATTTATAAATTAGTCTCCTGTATGCCTGATTAGCAAGATTTAGTCTTCTAAAATATGACCATTCCTCAGAAGAATAAAAATTGAGCTTCTCAGCCATGAAAGCTGAGGATGGAATTTGGATCTTGACGACTTCACCAAAGGAGTTTCTCAACATTTTATATTTCTTACCATAATTCGTGTCTTGGGTAATCAATAAATTGAAACTGATCAAGGTCTTATGAAAGCCTGCATCTGCTTTCTTATTCTTAATTATACTTGGGAAACCCATGTTGGATAAAATATTCTCCATTTGCCTAAATGTTAAAATTCCATTATCATTTTTGTTGCATTTACTTTATTACACAGGATCCTGTTGATAAACACTATGACAGTAGAACTTAACGATTTGCCTTCCATACAGGATAATGATGATAATGCCTGTTTTTTTAAAAATGCTTTTTCTTTTCTTTTTTCTGCCAACAATAAGGCTTCCATCTGTCATTCTTTTCTATATACTGAAGCCATGCTGCTCTTGGCATGGGTCACATTTGTAAATGTTTCATTTATGAACCATTCCTCCTCCTGACTCCTCTGCAGTACAGAAATATGCCACAAAAGATCAACTGTCTTGCAGTTCATGAACTTCTAAATCTGGCATTGCATTTGCTCTGTCATTTCCTCAATAGTTTCCAGTAGGAAGTTGTCCTACATAATTCTCATGACTTTATTTATCAAATAATTATGCTAAAAAGCTGTTTAATGTGTAAAACATATGACAACTGGTTGTCTTAATATTTTATTTGTCTTCACATTTTTACTGCCCATTTCTCTCGTCATAGACTATTCTGTTCCATAGGCAATATTACTTAACAAAATCCTCAGTACAATTGAATTTAGTGATTCAGAAGACAACACACATTCTTTAGGCAGTCAAGGATGTTGAAATTATGGTAAAAGAGTTAAAAAATTATGTTTTTATTTAAATTATTCCTTTGTAGCATATCCCCAAAATGTATACTATTGTATGAACAGATTATCAAGTTTCATGACTTGACAACGGTGTTTTATAAGCAGCTGACTGTGAAATGTTGGTGTTCATAAACAGTTTAGTTAGCTGACTTAGAGTCTTAAACATTGGCAATTAACTGTACCATTTTTAGAGACTAAAGAAGCTAGGGTATGGATAATATTTCTGGGATTAGCTGGAGAGGGGATGGATGGGGAAATCTAAGAAAAAAATAATGATTTTTTTTTCTTAGATCTCTCTAGAAGACTCTTTGAGTAGATCAATTAATAAGAGAAATTCAAAGGGCAAAGGAGAGACAACCATAATCCATAAAACAATAAGCAAACTTTTGTTTTACTTTTTTTTTTTTTAACATACTATCCTGGTAGAGTGGCTAACAAGATTAGAGTGTGTTGAGAGCCAGATACTAAAGCTTAGAGCATTATCAATACTTGGTTTAAGGCAGACCAACTCCCAATAATTGGTAAAACAAGAATTTTGACTTGGCTAAGTTTACACAAGCACACAATAGTAGAGCCACATATAGAACCCAGGAAGTAGATAGAAGGTGTAATCTAAACAGAGGGTAATGTTTGGAGCTGATAGAAGTTGGAGTTTTAGGAATCTCTTTCAATATGTTTCTATGAGGAATTGCTTACGTAGTGTGATTTTAGGTATGCTGTGAAAAAACCTGAAGTCACTCTCACCTGAAGGGTGCTGTAATGAATTCAAATTTAACTTGAATAAATAAATAAACAGTGCAGGAAGGGATAAGGGGAAATGAGTATTCATAAGCACATTTGTGTGCTATTTTATTTAAGATGTTTTCTTACTGTGACAAATGCTTTCAGTGGGGCAGCAGATAGAGGGGGATGATTTGAACACTGTACATTGTCAGAGATGGAGATAGATGCACGGGATTTGGACTGAGAGAGAGCAGCCTGAGGGCACTCTGATGAAAGTGTAGTGGCTGGGTAGAGCAAAGAGGACTCCAAAAGGTACAGAAAATGTTTGTGTTCTCACAGTCCATTCTGTGCTCAATACAACAGCCTACTCACTTGGTCCCTTAACCACATTTGAGAGAGATCATATGTGATAACCTTTGACCTTCTCCATTACAAACTAAAGCACAATAACCATGTAAATTTCCTGCAATGCTTGCCTTCCCACTAATCCTCCACTGCATTTTCAATATTTGGTTAAGAACGTTTTTACTTACGGTATGAGTTTTTGACCCACGCTCCCTTCCATTCACTTAGTTCGTTTGTGCATTCATTCACTTATTCATTTTATTCAACAAGTATACACACATACATACGCAGACCCTTCCTTTGAGAAGGTCATATTATATTGGCAGAACTAAGTTGTAAATAAATATTGATAATTGTATCTCTATTTGGCTATAATTTCATTGGACAAAAATGAGAATATTGTCCTTTCAAAGTTTTTTAATATATATATTTTTCAAAATTTTGAAAATACAATTACTATTTTTACCTGAAAATTTTAAAATTTCTGATGATTAAAACTTAGATTAGAAAAATGTTTACTTCTGATAATGTTTAACTTTTTTTATCTCCCACTCTAATTAAAATACTCTGTCTCTCCTGACAAATTTAGCAGATATTTCTTATATTTGGTATTATTTTGGAGGAGAGTACCCTTCAGGTAGAGAATTATTTCCCTTCATGTTGTCTACTGGGGTGCATTTCTACAGTCTATTCATTCCTTAGCACTTCTTTAGAAACTGAGGTAAGTGGTCCAATTACTAACAGTTTTGATGGTGCTGTTGATGTAATATTGGGTGTCTGCGCTTTTAGAGTAGCAATTTAATTCTACACATTCTACTAAACAGCTTCAGCCTTTCCTCTTCTGCACCTTCAGAATAAGGGCATTTTAATCTGTTTTGCTATTTACATGTTTGAATAAACTAGGGCATGTGGGTTGACACAAAAATTCTAACAGTGGGAGTGAAAAGATAACACCAGAGACTCCTTGAGGGTAGACATTGTATCTTATAAACTTTCTATACCCTGCAGTAGTTAATATAGAGTCTAAATATAACAGGTACTCAATTAACGCTTGTTGAAATAATATGGAAATGTCTTCATATAAAATCAAGTAACATTTTTGTGGCTCCAGTGTCCTAATGAAGGAAGTAAAAAACTATTTCTATTATGTCTATGTAAGTGTAATGGCGGGAAAAAGCAATCTAGGAAAAAAATTTTTTCTTCCATTTTCAAGAAAAACTTTTTCACTAATAATTTTTTCTTAGATTCTAGTAAAAGTCATGTTTTCCTTCTCAATGCAAAGCCACTACTGTTTGTTTTTAAGGTAGGGGTTTCAATAGGTTTTTTAGACTTTTCTTCCATTATATAGAAATAGTTTTGCATTGAAATGGCCATTACATTGTAGATAAGACTTTCAAATAAGTAGTCATAATGTCTTTTACCAGAGCTATAGAAACAAAGATTTAAGCACATTTCAGACCTTGATCTTCATTTAAAAAAAAAAAAAAAAAAAAGGAAAGTGTTCAAAGCCCATGGAAGATAAGTGAGAAATGTGAGAAAGGAATGAACTAGAAACACAAGAAGCCTCTCTTATGCTGTGTAAGTGATGGGATGGAGGTGCAGTGGTTTGGGCTAAGTGAGGTTTATGTAATAAATGTTGTGAGTTTCTGTGAGAGATGGAAAAAAATCACAACATTGGTTAAATATATTGTAAGACTAGCAAATCTAAGACTAAAGCCAAGTAGTCTTTTCTACCTATTAAAACTGTGTAATTGAAGCAAATGGAAATAATACTTGTCCTAAACGAAGCTACTTAGTTTCTTTATAGATCAAATTGCTGAAGATGTCAAAATGAAAGCATTATATATTGCTATTAATTTGGAACATGCCAAATTTCCTTTACTTTTTTTTTTTTTTGCCATAGAGATAACTGAACAATTTGATGAGGAAAGCATGACTTTGAGGTGACTCATTGATAAGTCTTAATGACCTTGTTCAGGAGCCCAGAGTGAACCTATCATTTAGTGACCTTGTGATGGATTAGATCCACATCTGGGTTCTCCTTGGGTCTCTGTGGTAAGCCCTCCTGTCTAACAGCAGGCTTCAGAAATGATTATGAGACTGAAGCAGATAAGGCTGTGTCCAGCAGGATAACCATGTAAAGTTTCTTTTGAATAAACTAGGAAGGTGTAGAAGTGAGGATGAACGTTACTAGTTATATATATATATTTTTTTATATGTGGGAGGTTCTTGGTATTTTGATTATTATTTATTTATTTATTTATTTTTGACTGTGTTAGGTCTTCGTTTATGTGCGAGGGCTTTCTCCAGTTGTGGCAAGTGGGGGCCACTCTTCATCGCGGTGCGCGGGCCTCTCACTATCGTGGCCTCTCTTGTTGTGGAGCACAGGCTCCAGACGCGCAGGCTCAGCAATTGTGGCTCACGGGCCTAGTCACTCCGCGGCATGTGGGATCTTCCCAGACCAGGGCTGGAACCCGTGTCCCCTGCATTGGCAGGCAGCTTCTCAACCACTGCGCCACCAGGGAAGCCCCACTAGTTATATTTTTAATCAACTATTAACCATTCATTGTTTGGATAAGGTTTTCAGTGGCAGTTCTTACTCAATGGTATAACTTGCCTTCTAAACAGAAAACTAGCTTGAATTTTTTGCCCCTTTTCTCCATTTAAGGTGATAATTAAGGAAAGTAATTTCTGGTTATTATAGCTTATTTTTCCATCAGAACTAAAAAACAGTGACTTGTTTTCAAGAAAGGACAGAGTCAGAAGTTTGAACATGCTTTCTGAAAAAAGGTATTTTCTAGTAGAGTAGAAAGCTGAAGGTTGTGAGTTCACATGGTCTAGACTGATTTTATTCTCTGATCTTGAGAAAGCTATTTAACATCTCTATGGTCATATTACCTTATCTTTCAAGTAGGATATCCAAACTCTCATAGAGAGTGACAAAAATAATCATGAACAACACCTATATTAAAAACAAACAAGTAACAATAGAAATAAGAAAGCTATGACAAAATAAAATGCTTATAAGTATACTTAATGAACAAGTATTGATCTCAGTTTCTAGATAAAAATACTTCGTTATTTTTAAGAAGGAGTGAGTCTCCTTGGAAAATGTTGCCTTAAAAATAATGTCAATATACAGAGGAACATACCAGGGGTAAAAATAAAAATCCTATGTTTCCTTAAAGCAATCTGTGTTTGATTTATTTTTAGGAATTAAATATTGATTCTGGCTCTCCATGAGGGTAGAGAACCATAGTATCTGGAAGTTAAAACTGACTTTTGTCAATCAAACACATGCAGTTATGTCAAAATATTACTTAATGTGGTAACTTGAATCCCAGTTTAAAGTAGGATCTAAACAGGATAATGTTGAAATAGACTACTGCTGTATGTAGATAGACAGATAGATATAGATAGATACGTTTGTTTATATATCTGTGTCTATAATTTGAAATATTCTCTGGTTATATTATATCTGGTCATGATGTCAGAAGTATTCCCTTTATTTTACCTGTTTTTTTTGGAGCTATGGGAGGTGTGTTACAGTCAGTGGAACATGGAACTAACTATTAAAAGCCTTGTTACTAAGTGACTTAGTAATTTTATCTTTCTGGGTCTTATTTGTAAAATAAAGGTGCTTAATGGAATGAGTCTAAGAAGAAATGCCTTGCCTTTCTTTGTATGAAGTCTATTTGAGAAAATTCTAAACCTGCGTTTACTGCTCTCTGAACTTTTAAAAATATTGATAAATCTTTGAACTCAATTCATATACCATTAACTTGAATTTTTACAGCAAAATTATCCTAAAAGAATAACTACCTTCTTAGTGGGTTGATTGATCTCTTCCTTGTTAAATTTTTCAAAATGATATATAAATAAAATCTCATCCTTTTTTTATTGTGTAGTTAGAATAAAGGTGATCTTCAATTATATACTATAAACCTGTATGCTAATTGTTTTTAAATTAATATATCTTAAATTTACTGAAAGGGATATCAAGACCTGATAAATTATTCAAAGGAAAGAAATTAACATTGAGCTTTTTAATCTTAGGTACTCATTACTCTCACATTTAATCCAGTGCTATCAACCTTGTCTTTATCATTTGTTATCTTCTTTTAGCCACAGTAAAATTTTCTTATAACTTCCAAAAGAATGAGTAAAGGGAGCACTAATAAATTAAGAGAAATTTTCAGGGAAAAGTATAATATGCTAGAGATTTATTTCTAAAAGTTAATAGGAATATTGTACATAGTTTAGCCTATTCTGTGCATTATGTTGCTTGTTAAATGAAATAAACATTTTAAAAACTTTATTTTGATACCACCAATCTACTACTTCTATTTATTTTTTGGTTTACCCAATTTCTCATTTATTATATCAATAAGTAATTATATTTTCATATGTACTCCCTAAATAAGTCATTGGTGTTAATCTTTCTATATTTAAAATCTTGCCATTAAATTAAAAATAAAGTATTGACTTTTACTGAAGTTAATATGGACAGTGTTCTTTTCCTTCCTAAGTTTACTTTTGCACTCAAGTAGGGACTAGGAAACGTTTGTTTAAAGCCAGCAGGAGGAGCTCTCACCTTGCTGGGTCCAATGCTGTTAGTGTGCCTGAAAAACCTGAATTCGTGGGAGCTTGGCCTATGAAGCAAGTGATAAAATTTAAACATGTATCACATATAATGGTGTTAAAAATAAAAATAAATCCTCAGTTTTCTTTTGATATCAATGCATCCTTCACTTGTCAGGAATACAAATTTGAAATTTTGCTGTTCTTAAGAATTTTTAAAAGGTGTGATTTCAGTTTAATGAGGAAAGTAAAGCACTTATGTAAATCTTGTTTCTTGAAGCTACTAATAAATAAAAAAATTGCTTCCTAAGGATCTACACTGTTGTAGGTATATACATATTTTCTTTTTTGTTTGTTTTGAAATGAATATATTTCAGTTTACAAATTATAAATATTAAGAACCAAGCAGCCCAATTGTATTTTAGAAAAAATAATTATATCAATGAATGAATTAATTTGCCAATCTATGAAAAAGAAATCTCCGTTGGTAGACTTCAATATTAGGGATTTTTGAACACTCTACTCCAGTAAACCCCTTGTTTTAAATGGCATGATTTGTAGGTAGTACCAGTAAAGTTTCTGTAGAACCCATTGATGAGAAAACCAGGATATAAACTTATCTAGATTTGGAATCAGCAAAATAAATAATGATTTTTCTCTGCATCTACTAAAATAAAAAAAAAAAATGATAAAGTTTTATATTCAAACTTAAAAGGAAGGAAGAAAACACTTTAAAAAAAAAGTTTAAAGGTTTTAAATATTTTTTAAGGGATATCCTCGCATCAATCTTTTGGTTGTAATCACTTTGTGATCTAAGGAAAATTATGTAACCTCTCTGAGCCTCAGTTTTCTCATCTGTAAATTGAGCATTTAAAAAAAGAAACAACTTACAGGACAATGTGGAGATTCCTTCAAGAAGGAAATATATAGACCATCCTTCCTACAGTGACTGAATTAATATCATTACTTTAACAGCCTGCTAGCAAAATAATGATGTATTCCAAAAATATAAATGTGCTAAAGGAGTAACATTAAACTTTTGAGTGCCCCAAAGTGGATACTGGTATTACATACTTCTGAATTCTTTTCAATAGTATATAGCAAAAATAAAATAACATTTATTTAATAATAAGATAAACTTAGAGTTTTGAATATTTATTATAATATCTTCAGCTTTTTTTCTCTAATATGTGAGATTATTTTATTACACTGAGTGAACCCACACAGCATCAAATATCATTTTGTGAATTTGCATGTGTGTGTTTGTGTGTGTATGTGTATATGTATGTGTGTATGTATACATACATAGATA
The DNA here is from genome assembly GCF_965194805.1 of Balaenoptera borealis. Lineage (NCBI taxonomy): Eukaryota > Metazoa > Chordata > Mammalia > Artiodactyla > Balaenopteridae > Balaenoptera > Balaenoptera borealis. The sequence goes on from NC_138862.1 coordinate 45,131,880, forward strand.
TATATGTATTTGTACTTTCTTTTACTTCTAGGCTTGTTAGAATTGTATGTTAATATGGAGTAAATGAGGCTATAAAGAAAGCCTTTTTAAAAACTCTAGCCCTTTATGTGTCCTTTCATCTCTTTATGTGATATTAGCAGCATAAGTCATTAGCTAAATATATTAATACATTAAGAGTAGAAAATGGTGTAGCCTAATTCGATCATTCCTTCTTCATTTATTAACTGAAATATTTCAATAAGAGAAATGCACTGCACCCTGGTGGTGCAGTGGTTAAGAATCCTCCTGCCAATGCAGGGCACACAGGTTCGAGCCCTGGTCCGGGAAGATCCCACATGCCGTGGAGCAACTAAGCCCGTGCGCCACAACTACTGAGCCTGCACTCTAGAGCCCGTGAGCCACAACTACTGAGGTCTGCGCGCCTAGAGCCCTGCTCCGCAACAAGAGAAGCCACTGCAATGAGAAGCCCGCGCACCACGATGAAGAGTAGTCCCCACTCGCCGCAACTAGAGAAAGCCTGTGCACAGCAGTGAAGACCCAACGCAGCCAAAAATAAAATAAATAAAAATAAATAAAATAAATTGAAAAAAGAGAAATGTTCCTTCATTAACTATTTCCTTATTCAGAAGTATTTCATATAGAAAAAGCAAAATAAATGTTTTATTCTTTTCAGATTATTTACCAGTTTTTAAAACTAATGATTTCCTAGTGTACTGCAAAAGTTATTAGTAGGTGTATTTTATCATTATGAATGCATGGATTTCAGCATGTTTGAAGTGTTTCAATCCCTTATAGTCATTAACCTTGTATATGATCAAATTATAAATTTTTGGCCAGTGGAAGCCTATGCCAGTTGGTTCCTGTGTCCTTTTTACATGACCCTAGTATACATTGATATATTTCCTGATTTGGTATAAGGACTATAAAGCACCACCAATGAAGTAATCTTACAAAAAATAAAAATAAGTGGAACCCAGATCTGGTCAAGCCACTAAATATATCTACCAATTTAAAGGAAATACAGGGAATGGGGGAACATGTTCAATGATATCTCACGAAAAGGAAAATCTGGAATGTGGGATAAGACCACTTTTATGGGTCAAAATTTTTGCTAGTAAATTTGATTTCATGTAGTGAAAAGATAACTGGCTATTTAAAGCAACAGTGAGATACTATTGCACACCTGTTAGAATGCCTTAAATAATCTGGACAATACCAAGTTCTGGTGAGGATGTGGAACAATTGGAAAACCAGACATTCTGCTCATGGGAAAGTAAATCTTTACAGCCATTTCAGAAAACAGTTTTACAGTGTCTTAAAGAATAAGCGTTCTTTATATAACCCAGTAATCACTGTTTACCATGGAGAAATGAAAGCATTGGTTCATATAAAAATCTGTATATGAAAGTTCATCAGCTAGGGAATTCCATGCAATAGAATACTTTTCAGCAATAAAAAGGAACTGAGTGTTCAGTTGTATATATAGATGCACATAGCAACATAGATGAATCTCAAATGCATTATGCTGAGTGAAAGAAACCAGGCTCAAAAAGTTTCATACTGTATAATTTCATTCATTTGACATTATGGGAAAGGCAAAGCCATAGGGACAGAAGTCAGATTAATGGTTTCTCGGGGCTGGGGTGGGGAAAGGATTCATCATAAAGGATCACAAGGGAAATTTTGGTGGTGATGGAAATATTCTATAGCTTGATTGTAGTGGGGGTTACATGGAAGTAGGAGTTTGTCACAATCCCTAGAAATGTACGTTTAAAAAAGGTGAATTTTATTGTAAGTAAATCATACCTCAATAAACCTAACTTAAAAAAGAGAAAATGGGGGAACCTATAGATTAAAAAAAAAAAAGACCTCACCATAATGTATAGAACCTATTTGGATCTTGACTTTCTGTTAAAATAAGTTGAGACCATAGGAACATTAAACAATGACTGGATATTTGATGACATTAAGTAATACATACTATTTATAGTAGTGAATTGTTATTGTAGTTATATTGAGAGGAGTCTTTATCTTAGATATACATACTGAAATTTTTACAGATGAAATTATATGATTACTGGAATTTGCTTCAAAGAAATCTTGCAGTGAGAGTAGGTAAACATGTATAGATGAAATAAGATTGGCTATAGGTTTGTAATTATTGAAGCAGGGTGATTAGTACAATGAGGGTTCATTGTACTGTTTTCTCCACATTTTAAATTATTTTTGAGAATTTTGCATAATAAAAATTAAAGAATTATGGCTCAGTTTTACAAATGTATGCTTAGTGAATATACTGGAAGAATATTCTGCAATGAGTATGTAGAGTTTATCCCAGAAATTTAAGCATGGTTTCATACTAAAAATCGATAAAATGTATCACAGTCAAATAAGAAAACCCACCGAATCCTTGCTATAGACACGAAACAACAGATGCCAAGTAACAGACTTCCAATGACATTTTTTAAAAACTACAAAAACCCCTCCAATTTTTAACTAGATGAAGAACTAAAACTCATGATGAGATACCAAAGGATTGTTTCTCAGAGTTCAGTCCATGACCGGCATCTGGGGGACTTGAAGGTAATAGTTAAAATTAAAATCTGCTGAAACATGGGCCCTACACATTAACCTGCTGGAAACACTACAAAAATCCTCTCCTGTTGATCTCCATCTATCTTTCTGGCCTCATTTCTATCCTCCTAGTTCCCCCAAATAATCTCCACTCCTACTCCCCATTCCAGCAACTGAGAACTGATTTAGTCGTAGCTCAGTTACTTTATAGAAGGTATTCTAAAATAAATTTGTTTCTCATCACATCTGATTAAAGACCCCCTCATCCTAGCCCAGCCCAAATTGCATTTCCTTTATGAAATTGTCCCAGACCTGCCCTACCAGCCTTAGCCTAACTTAATTGCTAAGCTATTATATAGTGTTCAATTTTATAATTTAACAGAGTATGTCCTGATTATTTGTTTGCTTGTCTTCTCAACCATATTATGAGTTACATTTGGTCAGGGGAAAAGGTGCATGGTTTTTATTTTTGCTTTTGCCTTCTTTAGCAGTAAGTATACTAGCACATACAATAATAATGTAAGCTACACTTTAAAAATATAGATTTCTTCAAAATGAGTTGTTTTCATACTTTGCCAATCATGTATAAGGGCACTTAATAACACACAAAGAAAATATACAGGTAGGCCTGCTTTAGAAGTTTTTCTTTCTTTAATGTGGTATTAAAAAGACTATATATGAAAATGGGGGGAAAAGCAAAGGTGATTATTTCATTGTTGGTTTGCAAAGTGATCCTGTACTCATGCAGGGCAAGGAAAGAGAACAAAGAAACAGGTAGATCACTCCAGATTGGTAGGTGGCAGGTTTAATAAGCAAGGGAACTTATGCACAAGGCTTGTCTTGGGCGGCTGTCAGACAAGTAGATCTCTGCACTTGACCACCAGAGCCTTAGAGACTTCAACTGGGTTCAGTCACGTATACCATCCAGATGGTTTTGGCAGCACCTTATTCTCTCAGGGCTCTGTCCTTGGAACAGCTAACACTGTGGGAATGATAGGCAGAGCATAGTTCTAAGGACAGGGGAGGAGCTGAGGGGCCTCCCACGCATTGCTCAGGTCCAGCTTATGAGTCATCTGGTAGCCATATCCTCTTGATTAACTCCTCCAACATTCATCAATTTTAAAAGTCAGCTATTAAAAATGACTTTGTTACTACTGTTACTCAGTCATCTATTTCATTTAGCATTGTTAAACACCACGCTATTTTAAAATTAATTTATAACCACCTTATATATTTTATATTTACTCAATATTATTAAGTATTATATATTAAGATTTAGTACTTACAAATAATTTTAAAGTGATTCAACTTATTAAAGCTAATACGATGAATAATACTAAAGGTCGTTGACATTAATTATTTAAATAACTGATTCATTCTTATGTCAATTGAGAGGTTCATGCAAGTTTTTTTGTTTTGTTTAATTCCAGTTGTGTTGCTTGATACAACAACTGTGCTGGGAGAGCTAGGATGGAAAACATATCCATTAAATGGGGTAAGTTTAAATATCTTTTAAAATTGTTATTCTTGTTAGATTTTTAGGGTCTGTTATAATAGTTAAAGAAAGAAAAACAGTGTGGTTTTGGCTGTATTAAGTATGAATTTTAGTGTATAACTTAAATGACATAGGAAAGATTAAAATGGAATTAGAACTGCTAACCAATGGGAATGATATATAAAATTCTTTGCTTTCTTCTAAATTAGTAATTGTTCTTTAATATAGTGTTTACATAGTAGTATTAGAATAGCTATCACATAAATATTTTCTTTAGAAATAAAATTTTATGTTCAAGACACTTTTTTTTTCTGTGTATATGCTTGTTAAATTTGGTAACCTCACTGAGTATTTGTACATAAACAAACTTTAGATTATCATAGCATAAGTATATTTTCCAGATACTAACAATTTGGTATTCATTAGAAAATATGAGTCTGCTAAAGCAGTATGTGTCTTTTGAACTTGGCAAAAAGATACATTATGATCAGGCTTTTGTTAACTGAGTGTAGTTGCTTTTGAAAGGCTTATAAGAATGTATAATTTACTAAGTACACTTTTCCAGGTACTGACATCATTTTAGCTATGGTTGTACTTGACTTTTTATATGTTCTGATATATTTTGCATCATTTTCACAGTCAGTGTATTCCTACTATTTTTTTCATTTCAAGCTAAAATAAAAAGGGTGGTTTGTGATGCTTTTTACCTAGGTTTTGTCTATTTAAACAAATCTTCAATAATGGAGGTAGTCAGCTGTTTTCAGATATACTTTGGTTAGCTTTTCTTCCTTATTTTAGAAATTGTATTTTTCTCATTCATCACATTCTTCCTTGATACTGTTTTACATTGCTTTTTCTGTTACATCTACAAATTTAAATCTGAAAGAAGTTGGTTGACCCAAAATTGTTTTATATTTTTAGAATCATTCCAGTAATGCTCTTTCAGTTTGACCTTTATATCATCAATTATTCAACAGTTATTCATTAAATGTGTATTTTCAACTAAAAATTCCTATGAAGAGTATAATCTTTCTGTCTTTAACAGGTTATTTATTTATTTCTATTTGTTTGTTTATAGACTATGGTTTTATTTTTTCTGAAATTTAAATTTTATTCTTACAGAGCACTCGTCAAACCATTTCTGAGAATGTATCTTTTAAACTAAGATTATGCTTTTACCTTCATTATCTTATTTTCATTAAAATGAATAAACATCAGTATTCATTGAGTATGTTAAGTGTGTTATGTTTATCACAGTTACTTTTAGGAAATGAATGAAACTTCTTTTTCGGAATACCCTTTCAAGATATATACATATCTCGTTTTCTCAGTATATGAAGTAACTTATAAGAACTTACAAATATTAAGTAGTTTATAAGCCCCACTTTTTCATTTTCTGGAAAAAAAATGACAAAAATATTAGCAGTCATACTATCACTGACCTCATGTTGTCATAGCCAAAGAATCATGTGAGGAACAGAAGGAGTTGTGCCCTGCTCTAGTGATTGTGTTTGGCTTGATCAGGCTGCATTTCTTAAAGCAAACTGGTAACCAGGGGACACAGGGACTTACAGAGTTACAAATAAACTTACTGCTGTTGTTCTTGTAATGATTTTGTCATAGTTGTTATGAAATGGGGAATTTTTCTACTTCTGATTTATTATAGAGAGAGGGCAGAATTGTTTGAAAAGTGATGCTTACCTCATAGTTTTCTATTTTCCGGACACTGCACTAAGAATTTTATCCTTTTTTTCCACAATGGCCCTATGAAGTATGTCTTAGTTCTCTTTCCCTGTTGGAGAAACCCAGTTTTAAAGATGGTAAGGAACAAAAATTACCAAGAAGTAATAGGCCAAATAGTGAGTGATGGATTCCAATTCAAACTAAATTATTTCTGACTCTAATACCTGTATACGTATTATGGTACACTAACAGAGAGGAACATTGGAAACTTTATGAAAAGGCAATTACTTATGTGTGCTATTTGCATAATTGATTCAGATTTTTTTCTCCCCTTGATAAACATACTACTAAACTGAGATATACATTTTGGGCACCAGCCAAGAATGAACAAGAGGAAAGAGAAAAAAGCAGGGAAGGAGACTACAGTAGAAAATAAATATGATAGAATAAGGTAGAAAAGGAAAAGATGGTTAAAAATTCATTGAGCATTTACCATATGCTAGGCTTTGTTCAAAGCACTTTACTCACATGAGTCCTAGAAATCAAGTATAAATTTTCCTTATTGAAAGATGTGAAAATTGAGCTTCAGGTATATTAAATAACTTCTTCATGGTCACAGAGTGAGGAAATAATGCAGCAAAATTTCTAAGCCAAACATATTTTAATCTTCACATGTATTTCACACTAGGTGCTTTTTATTTCTTGAAGATTCTACCATGTAAAGATAAAGGGCAATGAACAATACGTATAGACTACAGAGGGAACAATAACACATGGATTCAGACGTTTAAAAGTAAATTGAATACTCAATTACCTTGGAATAGGCTATTTGACTTTTAGATTATACCCCCAAATAATAATGCTTATATGGCAAGTGTCAGCAGTAGGAGTACTTGAAAATAGGAGCACATGGACATATTTTATAATAGATATGGATAAAGCTTCATGAATTAGATAAAACAAAGATGAATCAAGGGAAACAATAAAATAGATAGATGACATAAGTAAATTTTAAAGAAAACATACAACTTAAATTTCTCTTTTAATGAAGAGGATAGATTACGGACAGGAATAGAGCTTTACTTAGTGCTATTTGTAGTTTAAAACAAGTAAGGAAATAATCAGTAAGGATAGAAAAACTTTGAAAACAGTCTACTAAAAATGGAAAGAATGAAAATCATCTAGACATCATAACTGGTTAAATAATTTAAAATCTATAGGAACTGTAAATCAGTGTATAACATTTAAACTACCATTTATATCTGTGTATTAAAATTATAATTATATCTATTTGAAATTGTGTAATTTTTTAAGGTTCTCAGGTTTTTTGAGCCATGCTAATTTGAATGGCCATTTTAACTAAAGTTGTCTTTTCTCAGAGACACTACTTCAGTTGTTTTTACAAATATGTCATGGGTAGAAAAGACAATAGATGATATATTTGACAATCTTATGATATAAAGTATATTTGGTGTTTCTCTGAATAAAGTATTTCCTAGGAGTAACTTTAAAATCGATAAAATTTTCTTTCCATAAAGAATTGAACTAAGAGATATTTTTGAAATCATATAATGTATGATTTATATTATAAATCATATAAAATATATGCTTTAGTAAATTAATTCATAGTGGTTTTAATTTTTGTTGGTTTTTTTTTTTTTTTTACTAAAAATACCTATTCCACCCTTAGTAACATGCTGATGTAATTACAAGAGTAGGCATTCATGATGTGCCTGTAAACAAAACCATTACTGGTTATTTGAGTAACCTCTGGTTAGCAAATATGGAAAATAGATGAATAGTTTTGAGCAAATGACTTTTTAGGCTTGCAAAAATTAAAAGAAAATATATTTATTTTCTTGCTTACTTGTCAACTCATTTTTGCCAACATTGAAAATACACTTTCTTTTTTTAAAAGTCATGTCCAGAATTCAATTTAACACATTTCTATTGTTCCATGTACTCTTTTGCAGTTTAGAAATAGGTCTACACAATCATAAGGCCAAAGAGAGTATCTTCAGGTAGTTTCGAGTAATGTTTTGTGAAAGAATAATAAAGGGAAGGATGAATTCTGCTTGAGGAAGATTGGTAGTAGGATGTGACCCATCAGCTCTTTCTTATAAACTAAGGAATCACATATGGGCTGGAAGAGAGGGTGGAAAGCACCTTTCAGGAAAAGAGAATGGCTTGAAGACAGGCACAGAATTCTTAAATGTATGCATTAAGTTTTAGGGACGTTGAGAATAATTTGTGTGGCTGAAGAGAAGGGATGTGGTGGGAAATAAGGCTACGATTATAGGCTAAGCCATACTGTAGGAGACTTGGAATTTCAGTGTCTTAATTGATTTACATAGTGTGCATCTCAGCCCCTGTAAGTAGAAGCACTTTCTGGATTTGCTCAAACAATCAAATTATTGAAGCTTTCTTTTGTTTAAGACAATAATATAAACACTTGGAAATGAAAGACACCTTGGAAAATTGTTAGCAAAGGATGTTCAAAATATAGGTGTTCTTACTGATATGTTGAGAACAGAGTGAAGTTGAATAATTGTATTTGTATAGAGTATGGAGCTTGGTTTTAGAAAAGAATGAATACTTCAGTGAATTTTGGAACCAGTGGTTGTAATTCTTAACACTGTGCTCTCACTGTCTAATGTCAAGAATTTTATATCTACATAATTCGAAACTGTTAAGAACTTTATCCTGTAAATGTCCCTTCTATCCTTTATCTGTCTATGTACTACACTAAGGTAATAAAATTATGATGATCTCATGGAGTAGCTAACAGAGTGCCATGATAATCAATGAAAGAATGCTGCATCAATAAAAATTTTTGCATAGCACTATAGAAATTATGTGAATACTGTAAAAGTGTTTTCACAAACATTAAGTATAGGCATATGCCCTGGATTTTCTATTTGCTATTAGTAACTAATAACTGGTTAATACTAAATCTTACTCTGTGCAAAACTGAAGGACGTATTTCAGTTTTGAAAATCTCCTGGGAAGGAAGCAGCTAATCTTTAAGAATTCATGCTATTTTAATGTTAATGAGAAAAAAAACATGAAAGACATGGCTCAGGCAATAACTTTGTACAAAAGAAGCAATTAAAAAATATATATCTCCTGAGTTTGTTCTCATAATCTGAAAAGTATGAAAAAAATTATATAAATTTTCTTGACACATTAACTCTCATGTTTACTCCTTTTCTTTGATATTTTTATTTATTCAATTTATTTTTAGCCAGTATATAACATTGTACATGAAAGAGAATACAGTAAGAGGGCCTGTAAGTTAAATATGACATTCAAAATCCTTAATACCCATTACATATCAGTCCCTATTCAGTGCCACACAACTGTGGGGGGTTGTCATATTGGGGCATCTTGGCTCAGTATTAACTCTGACTAATAAAAAGTAATTGCTGTTAACCAGAAAAATAAAAGACTTTTCATAATATAAAAATTGGATTCTATGATTAAAAACTTATATTGTTTCCTTTGAGCTTTAGTAGTTATATTTGATACTTCTTAAAATTTAATAGTCATGTGGGTTTTTTATTTAATACTGTAATTGAAAAGATAAGTGACTTATTTGGGTAGCCACATGCTGGTTTTTAAAGGTACTTAATACTTGAATAAAACCTGTTAGTTAAAGCATAGTATTTCATAATAATAATACATCCATAAAATATTATTTAATTTATACCTAAAATTATACATACTTAATGTTGATGAAAAAACTTGATTTTTAAGCACACTATCAACTCAACTGAAATATTTTCATCATTATTTTCTTTTATAGTAATATTTTTAGGAAGAAAATGAAAGATTTGCTTGTTCCAGATTTTTTTCCCCACTCTCCTCTGTTGGTTGCTACTGTACAGTAGATCAGATCTAGGTTGCAAAGTTGTAGTGGACACAGATATATGCACTTCAGTATTCAAAATCTAACTTCCCTAACTTCCCTTTCAACAGTGAAGTATGCTTTAACAAAAATTTAAGAGAAAAATGAATGTTAGTAGGAAGAAAAAGTGCTATTGGATATTAAGTTGCATTTTATATTGATTATGACAGTTAGAGATTGGAAAACTTTGTGTTTCTCAGATGCCAAATATTGGTTTCAAAAGTATATTATATGTATTTCGTGCATGTTGTGACTTAGATGATCATTAGGGTTTGAATAATGCCAGAGCATACAGGGTATGTGATCTTACCTGTTAAATATAGTGAATTAGTGTTATGAAATTTACCCTGAGATAGAAAAAAGGGATACAAGTCATTCATGCCTAAATAAAAGTTATGAGTGAACCTAACAATTCAGTCATTAATGATTCTTATAATGAAAAAACTAATGATTTTTATAATAAAAGAGGCTTATATTGCAATTAAACTGTGTAGAAAGATACTTTATTCCATATGTCAGAGCCCATTATTTCCTAATATCATTGTTCCAAAGTTGAAAAATCAAAGGTAGAATGTGTTTATGATAGAGAATGGGATACCTACTAATACTGATAGTTAATTTCTGTATTTCGTATAGTAAGAACCAGTTTATCATAGTAGCTTATTTTAGTGCTGCATTTTTATTCATTTTGTAATACATTGAAATTATCCAAAACTACATGTATGTGTTTGAATTCTGAAAATATTTATAAGCTTTAGTTATAATTTCTGTTAAAAATAGATGTGTCAGTTATTGTTTTCAAAACTGATATCTAGATAGTTTTCCTCCTGAGAAACTTCACAACATATGTGGTAGTTTTCTAAATATCCATTATATTAATTTCAATCATATTGTTTCACATTTGAAAGAAATTGCTTTTCAGTTTTGAAAGTTTCTATTGTCCTATCCCCAAACTCAGAGATTCTTGCCTTAGTTATGTCCATTCTGTTAATGAGCCCATCAGAGGCATTCTTCATTTTCCATTACATTGTTCTTGATCTCTAGCATTACTTTTTGATTCGTTCTTAGGATTTTGATCTCTTTGCGTACGTGTTCTTACATGTTGTCCAAGTTATCCATTGAAGACTTTAGCAAATTAAAAAAAATCCCTGGTCTGATAATTCCAACATTCCTGACATATCTGACTCTGGTTCTGATGCTTCTTCTCTTTAAACAGTGTTTTTTGACTGTTAGTACATCTTGTAATTTTTAATTGGAAGGTGGACATGATGTGTGGGTAAAAGGAACTGAGGTAAATAGGCCTTTAGTAATACAGTGGTAAGCTGTGGGGGGAGAGAAAATGTTTTATAGTCCTATAATTAAGTCTAAGGCTTTTGGTGAGCCTGCACCCCTGGACTGTGAACTTTACCAGGGCTTCTCAATTTCCTTTTTCCCCCTTAGGTGAACAGGATGGCTAGAGGGAATTGAAGTTAGGTATCTCCCTCCTCCTACATGGAAGCCTACAGCTGGATAGAGCTGGGTATTTTCCTTTCCTCAAGTAGGTTAGGCTCTGTCAAAACCCCAGCAAGCAGGTAGGGCTCTGGTAAAGTACTTTTTCCTTAGGGCAGGCCTTGTTAAGAAGAGCCGAGTGCTCTGGCATATTTCAAAGTGGTTCTTTTACATTTACAACTGTTATCAACATTGTATAGTGTATAAGTGGCTGAAACATTTGCTTAAAGAGTTTCACAAATTATGATTGTACTTAATTTTCTCTACCTTCTGTTTTTATGCAATGAACTGTCTGAATTTTTCACTTTCTCATCACCTCAATCACTACTGGTAGCAGTTGGCTTTATTTTCAAGTCCATTTAATCTAAAAAATGAATCAAGCTTTTATGCCTTTGATTACATGACATTACTGCTGCTATTCTTTCAATAAAGGGAGACATCAGAGTTGCCCATGGTGTGCAGTTTGAGTAGTAGACCATGACACTCCCAGGAGCTTATAGAAATTTAGTTCCACATATCTTGGCTTCACAGGAGACCTAATGTAAGTTTCTGCCCCCAAACATTCAAGTTGTTAATGTCATGGGTCTGCAATAAAAACTGTGCTTAAACATTTTATATATTTTTCATTTAATCCTAATAATACCTATGGGAAGTAAGTATTATTAGCATCATTTTACAAATGAAAAAACTGAACCTGAGAAAAGTTACATCACCTGCCCAAGTGTGTGGTGACATTTCGCTGGTACTAAAGCCAGCGTCATCTCAATCCCAAAGCCAGGATTGTTAGTGACTCAGCGTACCATGGATTGATTTTCAACATTGTGATTGGTGTTATGGAGAGTGTAAAATAATCTATACATTTGCTCAAGTGCAATCTTACTCTAGTTATAGTGTTATTACAATGATCCAGATTTTGTGTCAAAAGATACGTGGTTACTGAGAAGTGCTAAAAAAAGATTAATTCATCTTTGAAGACCAAAGGATATCCCAAAGCTAAGAATGCTTAATTGTTAAGTACAGTTGTTTAGTTAGTGGCATAACAATATTTGGTGCATGTTTAGATTGTTTACATATTTTTTCTCTTAGAAAAGAACTAAAGAAATATTCCTCTAGTGTATTTCTTCTGAGTCTGTTCTTTCGTGTCTCATTTTTAATAAGTATGTCTTTATACATGTCTGTTATTGACTGTAAGCTAAAGGGTAAAATATAGAGTAGTCCAACACAAAACCCAAAACATCCTTGTCAAAATAAGTATATTAGAAATGTTATAGAAATTAGAGAACACAATTAGAGAAATGTTAGAGCTTGTCCTTCTCACACCATCTTCTAAGTAAATTGACCAAGAGGCTTGTTGAGGGATTTCCACTATGGTTAGTGCCCAGATGCCCTATTCCTTCAACCATAACTTAATGAGACAAAGGTAGACACCTGGCTGAAAGACATCCAATTAATTGGCTAATCAGCTACCTGTCATCTCTCACATATGATTTCCATAAATGGCTAAAGCAATCACGTTCCTTTTTAGGAATTTAGGATTTCTAATTTCAGAGCTGAATGGAAATGGCAATCAGAAACTTCTGCCATAAAGATTCCCTGAAAGATTCATGCATAGAAAAGGAGTAGAGCAGAAGGGCTCTGATAAACTAGAATCATGTGCAAGTAAAAGTTCTAAGAGAACAGAAAACAAAACAAAACAAAACAGTAGTTGAAGGGCAACCAGTCAGTAGTAAGAGAATGGAGAACATAGTACATGCAGAGAAAAAAACGAGAAAATGTAGAGTGGGGTAGTCCGTACTTCCGGAGCTCACCAGGTTACTGCTAAATCTCCAGGTGCAGATCTTTAATATTTTTAAAATAAATTCCCTTTGCATGAGCTACCAAATTGTAAAGGTAGATTGTAAACTTGATGATGATGACTACAATGACGGCAGGAGAAAAAATAGGAGACGGCACTATATTGAGTTCGACCAGGAAACGTGAAAAGCCATGGAAGTTAGAATTCCTTGAGGATAATACGGGAACATGAATCATCCAGAGCTATTGGCCTTCTTTTCTTTTCTTTTTTTTTTTTTTTTTAACATCTTTATTGGAGTATAATTGCTTTACAATGGTGTGTTAGTTTCTGCTTTATAACAAAGTGAATCAGTTATACATATACATATGTTCCCATATCTCTTCCCTCTTGCGTCTCCCTCCCTCCCACCCTCCCTATCCCACCCCTCTAGGTGGTCACAAACCACCGAGCTGATCTCCCTGTTCTATGCAGCTGCTTCCCATTAGCTACCTATTTTACGTTTGGTAGTGTATATATGTCCATGCCACTCTCTCACTTTGTCCCAGCTTACCCTTCCCCCTCCCCATATTATAGGCCTTCTTTTATCAAATCTTGCATGGGTAAATGATCTCCCCTGCATGTGGGCAATCAGGGAAACAGGTGAATAAATATACATAGTTCATTAGAGCCCATAAATTTTAAAATATTTAATACCTGAGCAACTATGAGATGTGACACTTCTCTGCAGTATCTCAGAATATTCCTTCCTATATAGCAAACCCTACAAGTAAGTAAGTAAGTAAATGGCTTTCTGCCTTATTTTTCACCGGTTGAAAGAACATGTATTGGATAATGATGAAATTAATTCTGTGGTAAGGAAGAGAAGTAAGAGAAAAGCAGATAACAATGAATTAGGAAATCAGAATTGAAAGTATTTACTGACATCTGTGAATATGTAATTAGCTTATATTCTCAGGGCAGCTGAAAAATAAGTATGTATGCTATTCATTTTCCAGTATCTCCACTGTTCTTTAATGTATAGTCTTGAAGGTGTCTTCTCATAAACATATCTATTTTTAAAGATATGGGTTACTTTAAGCCATTACCCTTGATTTACATAATATAGTCTTTTCTTTATTCTATTTTTTGCATTGTTACTTATAAAACTTTAACTTTGTCTCCTACTTCCGAGAGAAGTTTCCAGTTGTCCTTTTAAAATGAACTCCGAAATTGTATATTCTAAGCTAAGATTCTGGTTTTATCAGAAAGGTCTAATTATTTTAACTATAGAGTCATTTCAAATATTTATAAACCATTTCATTCATAAATGAAAGAGTCTATACTCAATCCAAAGCAAGCACATACAAAGTTAAATTCTCTATGAAACCCTAAAGGATTATTAGTGAAATACTTAACAACTAAATGAAATATAGTAGGCCAAGTATTTTTATAAATTTGTTTGTATTTTAAGTGATTGACTTACTCTTATGCCCCGTAACCAATCACCAAGTCCTGCTGATTCTACCTCCTAAAGCTCTTTCAAATCAGTCTTTATCATCAGTGCATCAATTTGGCTCCTCATCATTCTTCTCCAAATTACCATGGTTGTGTTTTAAATTATCCACTTGCTTTGGGTCTTCTCTGGCCCCTTCCACCAACCTTTCCAATCCATCCTTCATCTTGTTGCCAGAACTGATCTTCTAAAGTGAAGATCTGATCATGTCTCTACCCTACCTAACCCCTGCTTCCCTTACCTATATCATTTAACCTGTGACCCACAACTGCCTCTCCATTTTTATCTTCAGCCACTCCACCTTCTACCTTTTACTAAAGAGACTTTTGTGTTGATAGTTTCTTCCATGTTAGTAACTTGCTTCCTCTTATCTCTGGATATAAGACAGTGCTGTTGAGTTTATCTGGAAAGTTCTCTTACCAACCCCCACCTTCTCTGGCTTTCTCTTACTTTTTTTTTTTTTTTTGTAAAGGTACAGACGATTTTCAGTCTTTTCTGGGAAAACTTATACTGCCAAAGATTGAATTAAGAATCTTTTTTGGGGGACACCAGGAACTCAGTGCATATCACAATGTTTATCCCACAATATTTAAATGTCTGTCTCTTACTAGATTTTAAACTATTGGAGGAATGGATTGGGTGTGTCACTTTGAGTTAGTGACTACCATATGACAGATGTTCAGTAAAAGTTGGTTGGATAGCTAAATAGATGTACAAGTAACAAATTATTCTACATACATATTGGTTAAAGGCTGTATTTTGCGACTCTCATTGGAGCTGGAACAGTTTGTTATTAACTTTGGGCATAATCAGATGTGACAAAAATACTAATGATTGTGAAAATTGAACCCTTTTCTTATTCAGGATTGGTTTAGAGTATGGGTAGAAAAGTGTATATGTTTACTCTCATTTTTGTATTTTAGACAATCCATTCATTTTCTCATTATCAATTTTCTCACTAAAATTGAAGTTGAAAGGTGGGTGGGAATTTACCTACGAAATAAAAAGACTATAAAAGAGCTTATAAGCTATTTAAGCAGCACCAATCAAGACATAATACACTTTCAAAGAATTAATGACTGGTTTAGAACAGTGGATGAACTGAATCACATCTGGGAAATATTAACCCCAGACAGTTATTAGTACTGCACCTTGTTATTAAGATGAGAATAAAAAATAGACCATATGGATTTTTAATGGTTGATAGATGGACTGAAAATTTTAGAGAATTTATACTAAACAGTCAAGCTTTCAAAAAGCATAGGTCAGCATTAAATGTTAAATAGGTTTTGTACTCTGAATTCCATGCAATTAGTATTTTGAACTAATGTACCATAGTAAGCAAAATAGGTTCTTCAAGTGAATTGACTTTATTTTAGCAAAAAAAACCTGTTGTGTTCATAAATGTAATGCTTAACTTAGTCTTCATCTCCCCCATAATTAGGTAGCAATGTATACCAAATATTTCAATGAAATTAAAAAAGTCTTTCAAATAAGAGAATGAATCTAGGATTTAAAGTATATAAAAAATACAGACACACACACGTATATACATAGATGCACATCTATATATATGCATTCTGCAGACCACATTTGGAGAGGTAAAATTAAATCTGTATTATTGATTTAGATATCTCAATTTAATAATGTTATTCATTTAATCAAATTATCTGCTTAACTTAAATATAGTGCTTTCTGATGCACACTAGAAGGATTTTTTCATGGTTCCTATTAAGAATTGCTCTAAGAAATACCCACGTTGTAAATCTTAAAGTAAATAAATAGGTATAGCAAACATATTATAGTTATTTTTATTCTTTATATCTATAAACACTGTATTAATTATTTGGATGACCATAAGCCCTGGTTGGTCTGGAATAGTCCTGGTTTTTTTCTGTTGTTGTATAATAATTATTAATTGTGCCCCATTTATTTTTAAAAGTGGTCCTCATTTGGATGATAAATTGTATGGCCACTCTGATATTAGTTCAGGTAATGTTAACCGAATTACAAATAAACATTAAATGTGTGATAATTCAAACATAAAAGAATATTATTCTCACTTTTGTAATAGTTTAAAGTGAGTTTTTTCCAGTTGTCAGAAATTCTTCGTCCTCCTTGTATGGAAAGGATAACTGTCCTCCTCAAAATTTCAGAAGTGGGGCACAGATAATTCAAACATAAAAGAATATTATTCTCACTTTTGTAATAGTTTAAGGTGAGTTTTTCCCAGTTGTCAGGAATTCTTCGTCCTCCTTGTATGGAAAGGATAACTGTCCTCCTCAAAATTTCAGAAGTGGGGCACAGTACTTCTTATATCTTACTGGCTACAACACATTCACATTACTACACCTAACTACAAGGGAGGTAGAAAATTTAAGTTATCCTGGGAAGAGGAAGAAGTGAACTTTAGGTGAATGGACTAAACTACTAGTTGTCACCCGATATCCATTCTCCTTTTTTTTGCTGTCATTAACAGAACCTTGATTTTGAAGAAGTGATATATCCAACTAAAAAACCCTACAGTTTCTAGTGTATTTTGCAGTTAGTTGTGTCCAGAATACTATTCTAGCCAATGAGATGTAAATGGAGGTGTTTCGTGGAATTTCCAGGAAAGCTGCTTAAAATGAGCTCTGTCAACTAGAGGTCAGCCTTTTGGATTAATACATTTCCCTTTTGCTGTCTAGAATGCAGATATGATGTCTAGCGCTTCAGCAGACACCTTGAATCCTAAGGTGAATTTGAGGATGAGATCACATGCTAGGATGATAGAGTTGCATTAAAATTGTATGTGTGCTGTTGACTTCAGTAACATTAGGATATTGCCCTATATAATATTAAGTGAAATAAAGAGCAAAACATTTCTAATCTTTATTTTTAAAATGTATATGTTGGAACAACATGAGAGGAAATATTAATAAAACCACTTATTAAGAATGTTTTACTCTAGGTCATGAGAATATGGTGATTTTGTTTTTTGTTCATATTTTCTGTTTTTTAAAATTCTCTACAATAGGTTTATATTTCTTTTAATATTAAAATAGAACATTTACTAAATGTATATTTTATTTATGTTCTAGTACATATTTTATTAATTTGTATTACTATGTAATTTTAAAAGGATTTAGTGTGGTTTAGTGTTGATATTTTCCCAACGATCAAATGTTAGTAGAAAATGACTTCAAAATACCCCTGGAATCCAGAGCTTAATATAAAAAATTAGCATATATATTAGCATATATATATTAGCATATAAAATTAGCATATATATTAGCATATATATATCTATATATATAGATTAGATATATGTAGAAATATACCTTAAAAGACTATTATATGCTTCCTGAGATTAGAAATAAGAATAAGCAGAATCTGATTTTATTAGATACTAAGAGATGTTATCTACAATTGATATAAAAAATAAGAAAGACTGCCTCAATTCAAATGGTGGAAATTGTGATTCACAGCAGAAAGAATTGTCAGTGTTTATTCAATTGTCATTAATTTGTTTTTTTATCTATTTATCCAGCCAGCCAGCAACTGTTCATTAAAAGCCTATGATAGAGGATCTTTTATATACCTTTTGGTATATAAAAACCTTTTGGTTTTTGTAAATTTTTCATTTATTTATTAACTTTGATTATTTTTAAGTGCAAATCATCTATTTAAAATTTTAGAACCAGCCTTTTGCAAAAAGGCATTTAAGATTATATTTTTTTAAAAGTGTGAACAATATTTCTGTCCTTTATCCTATTAGTCATGAAAAAACTACCACCAAATTAAAGTAGTTATTTCTCCCAATATTATTCATGGCATTTTAGGAAAAAAATCATATACAAATAGTTGTTACAGTTTTATTGTAATAAAAAGCAGTATGATTTTTAGAAATGTATTTTATTGTCATTCCCATACCAATACATTGGTAACAAAGTTTTTGTATCAACACTAATTGCCATCCAATGCAATTTATTTTATGTGTTTTATGCTAAGTTTCAGGTCAGTACACCCCCCCCCCCCAAACACACATACACACACACTCTGGCCCTCTCTGTTTATCAGGGTTCTCAGTGCTGAGTAGTGATTTTGCTATGTGTGTATTCACACATCTCATTTCTTCTTAGGGCAGCTATTTACTCATTATCTAATTTGCTTTCAAGCAGTTCTTGGTAGGTGCTAGCAACAGACCACACTGAATAAAGACAGAGGGCAAGCTACCCTCTGTTTCTGGCTCTTCGGGTTTACACCTAGGAAGCAAGGAGGATGTTACTCAGTCTTGAGGGTATCTTTCTGTACTCTCAACTCTGGACTGAGCTTCTGTTCAGAGACTCATTCTCCGTTTAGAAAAGCAGTCTGCACCCAGTGCCTTCAAAATATGCTATTCTGTAGCCCATTTCCTTCTACGTAAAAAGAAATGTGTCATTTGTCTTTGAGCAGATGTTAACAAATATAATCAGAAATTCTAATGTAGCTGCATATATTAGAGAGAACATCAAAATAAAGGGGGGAGGGTGCTAACTAAAATTAAAGTGTAGCTCAGTGACTTCCTTTATGTCGGAATTTTTCCAAACGAGTTCCAGAATTCATAAATATTTTGTGAATGCGCTGATTGACAATGTGAATGATGTTATATAAATCTCCACAGCAAGTCTTGGCCTCTCAATTTATATGATTTGGTAATTTCTCCCTTTGCTCATGCAAAATGTAGTGTGGAAGAATTAACTAATTTTTGTTTTCAATGGTGAACCAACCAGTGCTGCCACTTAGTGCCAGAAAGTTCTCAAGGCAAAAATAGCTTGTCCCTCAATTCATAATTTTTTAAATTCTAAAACCTTAAGACTTCAAAACCTAAAAATGAATGCAAACTATTGATTTTATAAGGTTTTATATTACTTGGGTTTTAAGAAATTAATATTGTTACAGTTACCTGTTTTGAAGTAAATATTACTAAAGAATGAAAACATCTATTGAAACTAATATTTGAAGTAATATTATTAAAGAAGGAAAACATCTATTGAAAGTAATGATACATAATTGAAATTTAACCCTTAACTAGGGCAATGCCTAGAAACAAAGGGCAGCTTTTAGATATTATTTTATAATCATTGTCCAAACTGTTCTTAATATTAAAGCAATGAACTCTGCCTACATAATTATTTAGTATTTATAATGTGACAAATATCAATATTTTATTGGGAAGCATGCTAAGGATAAGACAGAGATTAATATTGAAAGCAATATAGAAGGATAGTTTAACCTCAGCAATACCTTCCTGCCTTCTTCATCTCCTCCTCCTTTTTACCACCACTTATCTAATTTGGGGAGTCAGAGTAATCACTCAAAGTTGCAAAGGATTTTTCTATTCTCAGTATTTTCCCATTCATAAATTACTTAAATAATTTGTATGACCCATGATTCTTTATGTATACATGTAAGAAAATGTAATTTGTAGATAATTTCAGTAACCAACTAGTTAAAACTACAGCCCAATCAAGAATTATTATATATAATATTATATACCATATCATGATATATACTATATCATGTACTAGTTTCCTAGGGCTGCTGTGATAAATTTTCACAAACTGGTAGCTTAAAACAATAGTAGTTTATTCTCTCATAATTCTGGAGGTCAGAAGTCTGAAATCAAGGCACTGGCAATGTCAAGCTCCCTCTGAAGACTCTAGGAAAGAGTCCTTCTTTGCATCTTCCAAACTTCTGGTGTTTGCCAGCAATCCTTACATCCTTAGCTCTATCACTCCATTTCTGCCTCCATCTTCAAGTGGCTGTCTTCTCTGTGTGTATCTGTGTCTTCACATGGCTTCCTGAAAAGGACGCCAGTCATTGGATTTAGGGTATACCCTAATTCATTATGGCCTTATCTTAACTTGATTACATCTATTTCAAATAAGGTCACTTTTACAGTTTCTAGATGAACATGAAGTTTGGGGGGTCACTATTCAACCCACTGCATGTCAGCGTATTAATTTTCATAGTGCTATAAAAGATATACTCATGATTTAAAATAGAACAATATGACGGTAAAATATGTGGGCTGATTCAATATGAAGTCAATATTGTTGCTCAGTGTCTGTTTCTTTCTTCAAGGTTAACGTCTGGTGTTCTGAGTACGTCGTCAAGTATGTACTCATCAAGGAGTGATTGGAAAGCTAAGGAGAGTAAACCACATATGCATTAGTGAAAAATATTTGATAGTTATGGGCTGGTAAAATAATTGCTCTGTGTCTTCTGTCTTTTAGTATTTCATTATAAGCAGTGGTCCTGTTGTCCTGGAGGTTGCCTTCTTTAGTGAAATCCAAAGAAATGATGTTAAATACAACACAGAGAATAATGGAAACAAAGGAATTTGGGATATTTGCATATTTTTCCAATTTCAGGAAGTAATCTTAATTCACAATTTAGATATGACCTTCAACAGCCTTTATATAGATCTTGAAATGTTTCTGAAATGATGGAGACATGTAATCATTTTCTGTTAACTCTTAGGGGTCTTACTGGTGCTTCTCTCTGTCAGGCTTTGGTCTATCCTGTACTGTGAATCAATGGCAATTAAAGTAAATTATTATCCGAGATGGTTCCTTTTGAAAATGAAGTGAGCATTATTAATAATTACTCTGGGACAATAAGTGTAAACAGGGCATTAAATACTTCTGGCTATTTATTGATTTACTGATATTTTTATTGGTAGTTGGAATAATTGTGTCCCTCACATGCCTCAACACAGAAAAAAGTAATGATCAGATATAGCTTCTTTCAGTCATGGTTAATGTTTCATAGTCACTGAACTAAGGAGGGGGAAGATAATAATTCAGTGAGTTGACTGAAAATTGGTGTTATCTGTTTTGCATAATCCCACAGACGGGAGAAATTACATATGTAATTTGGAAGAAAATGTAAAAGCTACTATCTGTTTAAGTTAAAACCTCACAGGTAACAAGTTAAATATTATTCTTGTCCACATGTCCTTTTAATCCCAGGTGCTTGGATTACTGCAAATGAAATTAAATGGTATTGACTATCATCAGAGTATTATTGAAAATATTCTGAAAGGAGACTTATGTTTTCTCTACAAAAAAGCTCCATTAATCTTGATGATACCTTTTTTGGGGAAAAGGATCAGAATTTTCTTTCTAGGATCCTCAATTTAAAATAATTGCAAATTCAGTTATATAAGTTCATCTGTTGAGTCTCATTTATAACAGATGCTATGTGGAAAGATATATGTTTCAGGGCTATGTTTTTCAGTGTTCAGTTATAAGAAAAAGCAAAGGAAATCAAAATAGAGAAAGAAGGAAGTAGATAGTGAATACAGTGAACATAAGAATATAGGAAATAGAGAAGGAAAGAGAAGGGGCTTCTGAGGTACAGAGAATATGGCTGTGATTGCGAGCATGGAAAGCGATGTTTGGTTTTGGAAATTCATTATTATCTACAGAATTTAGCAGAATAAGAAGGTTTACACAGAGTATCTTTGCCACAGGAATAGGCTCTGGCATGTGCCAATGAAATTAAGCATCCTATTCATCTCTGTCAGTCACGGCCCTTCAAAGACTGATTTCAAAGAATTGCTCATTATGAGAGGGAGGACATAAGGAAACATTTGAAAGAACAAGTGATTAATGGCATCATTACAGAGTCCTGTAGCTATTACGCAAAACCTACAGTGTTGTGTGAACAAATTGAAAAACTGGAATATCCATGGATTTCCACTTTCTGAGTCTTTGATTGAAAAATGCATTAATGTAACAGGCCACAGATTGACAATAAACTTGACTGCCTGGCTAAATAGGAAGTGGTGATCAGTGTTGATTCTAACTACACATTTGTCTGCAAGTAGAAAAGAACTAATATCATTTCTGTTGCATAAATTGTGACATTTAATGCCTAGAGGGAGCATGTTAGGAGAGGCTAGAACTTGTGGAGATTGAGGCCTGCAGTAAGACAATAGTTTTTATCAATTCATGAGACTCCCATCAGCCAGGAGATACTGAAGCTCTCTGCTATGGGCTCCTTAGGTTAACCCAAATATATTCATGGAACTTGCAACAGACCTAAATATTTGAGTATGCTAATGAGGAAGCAGCACATATACTGGCTGTCAAAGGAAAAAATAGGTAGATATATATGTACAGGCTTATGAGGATAGCCATGATATTTATATATAGCTAAATGAAAACAGCTATTTCAGAACTACATGCATAACACAACCTTATTTTTAACCTTAAAACAATACCTACCAAATTATTGGCCATATATATATACATATGTATATATATATGTGTATATATATACATATATATGTATATGTATGCATAATATACATACAGTCATAGAAAAATATTTGGTGAGTGACATCTAGTTGGTTATACTGTGGTAATTCAATTACTTACTGGATTCAGGATTGGATTGAGAGGACTTTGGGAAAAGATGATTTTTATTTTTTTTTACTATGTATCATTTTATTAAAAAGTAGTAGACTCACAGATGATATTCACATTCCTTTTTCCACCTTTGTGATAAACAAGGAAAATGCTTGGGCTTCTAAAAAGGGACAGAATTGTTAAAATTTTGGTTGTCATAACAGGTAGAATAAAAATAAAACCACATGATTTATAACTTAAACTCACATTGAAGGAACAACAAAAGCTTTCCGTGTCACCAAATGGATGAGAATGGTGTCTTGATCCTTAGGGGAATAAAAGTAGAGCAGGATGTGTTTCAAAATTTCTATTGACAAGGAGAAAAATGAGGATACAGGCTTCATTTTCTGGCTTAGAGTCTACAAGTGTAATTATCATTTTCAAGAGTGTTAAAGTGACTACTGATCAATTTCCAACAAGTCATAAGAATAGTGGTATTATAAGGTATTTGAATATTCAATCATATTCACTGATATGCATTAATGTGTCAATTCTGCCAAACATCTCTTAAAGCTGCATGCTATATAGTACCAAGAGGAAGGTTGGAAATTGTCCTGGCAAGTACTTTTTATCTATTGTACTTACAAGTAACATACAAGGACTTAAAGACATCACTGTGACTTACTACAGAGTGGGATGATTATGCCAGTGTCATAAAACTTATTACTAATTTAACATATCAGAGGATTATATTGAAAGGCAATGAAAAGATGGGAAAAGACCATGGAAAGGACTAGGGCAGTGGATACCTCTTGGAATTCTTTAGCATTGTGTGGGATTGCTGCATTGGGAAGGATGGGCACACTTGCTGTTAAACTGAGCAGGTATTTGTCAGAAAGTTATTTATTTATTTATATTTTTATCTATTTATAATTTTTTAATTGGAGTATAGTTGATTTACAATGCTGTGCTAATTTAGAAAGTTATTTTTAAAGCAATGTGATCAGTCTTGTAGGAAAACAAAACCCTTCCCTAGTTAATTCAAACAAAGGAATTAAAACAGAAATTGTTTACAAATGTGTTAGAAGGACTGGAGGAGTAAAAGGGGAAAGTAAATATATGAAAATATCAGTAACTGCAGGAAACTACTCTTACCCTTTGGACTGGAGGGGCAAAAATAATTACCCAGAGCCCCATGTTGGAGGGCTGCTGTGGCCACTCCTGCTCTTGCAACTACTGACTCCATTTTTCAGCAAGCCAGGAGTCCCACACCTACGAATGCTAAAGGAGTCTTGTGGCCCACAGTTGGCTGAAGCTCTTGGACTCCTCTCTGCCATGGCTGGAGTCCACAACTCGGTTGCTGCTTCTGCATTGCCTGGAGCCAGAGCCAGTGAGGCTCTGTGGCTGACACTGCTGAACTACCCCTGCCTCAGCGGCCAGAGCCATAGTTTTGATAGAATAGGGGGAAAAAATGCCCTTTCTCCTCCTGCTTCTAATCTCCCACCAGTGTCTCATTGACAGGACTTACCTGGACGTCGGGCAGCAGTGGATTCTTGGAAATTGCTACCACATGTACTAATTCTGTCCATTAACTCAACAAGTGTATATTGAGCATCTGCTCTGTGCCAGATATATATTAAACACGGGGGACTCAGACATGGACAAAACAGACAAAGCTTCTATTTTACAGGGTGCTTACATTTTAACAGAGAGAGAAAGAAAATAATTACATGTATGTTACTACAGTGTAAAGTGGTGACAAGCACCAAGATGAAATAAAGTAGAGAGAAGAGTGACAGACTGATGGTGAAATGGTGCTGGAGTTGGGCGAGATCTCACTGATAAAGTAATACTTGAGCAAACCTTAAAGGAAAAAAAAAAAGGATTATGAGCCATGTGAGTAGCAGAGAGAAGAGTGTTCTTGGGAGAGCTGTCATCTAGTGTAATATCTTTCAAGCTTGGATGGTTGACAAGTATGAGGGAAAACATGAAAGCCAGCATGGCTAGTGCAAAGGGAGCAAGGGTGAGAGTTGTAGAAGTTCAGTCCCCTTCCTCCCCTGCATTAATAACAATTAACTCCTTTGACTCAGATATTCTATGGAACCCTCTTTGACAGTCTGTTCAAAAGGTACAGCAGAAATTTTTAGATATTTGCCAGGATTCCAGCAGCGGTAATACTTCTAAATTTGATGTACAGGATGATGATATGCATGAAGCTCCTGCCAAATAAAATAACTCTTATAGAAATGAAAACAAAAATATTTTACCTGTCAAATTAACATTGTAAACAGACAATAACACTGACAAAAGAGCTTTAAAACTAATGTTCTTGTTCATGCTGATAGCACTGTATATATTGAAAAGCAAATACATACCACAAACCATAAAACCAACAACATTCTTTCCTAGTTTTACCATTTATGAGAACCTTGCCTAGGGAGTGGAAAAAGTACAAGTGACACATGCTTGAAGATGTTAATTGCCTAGTTATTTACCATTTCTAAGAGAACAAGGAAAAATGGCTTTAGAATTCAAAGTACATTAATATTTATGATACTGCAAATAGAGTTTCACTAAATCATAGATGTTTTATGGTGACTTGCATCTATAAGAACTTCAAGGCCTTAAGATCTTTCCTGTTCTGTGAATAGTTTTATAGGAATATTTTGTTTTAAAATTGTTTGAAAACTATTTTACAGGTGATATAGAATGTTCCCCTCGTGTTTGACTTTTTTTTAAATTGTAACTTTTAATGTTCAGAATTATTAGTCTGAGCATGCAGTTACTCAATCCACGGCACTTGGCTTAATCATCCAGAATCCTGAATTCATCTAATTAAATGTGAAAATAAAGATTTAAAAATCATATGAAATATTATTATATCTCTCTGCAAAGAAAATAAACACAAAATTAAAGTTATTAATGTTATCTAAACCAAACTAGGTATTTCACAATTCTGTGGCACTGGATTCTAGAATGATAAACGTACTTGAAATGAAATATCTCAATGTGTTTTGTCACTTGCAAAAAAACTTGTAGCATGTAGGAAAGACTATTAATTATGCTTATCAGGTTTTTCTTACTATGATAGGAATCACCAAGAGTGACAATCTGTACAGATACTAGAGAAGAGAATTTGATTTTAATTTACTATCTATGGAACTTTTTAAATAGTAAATTTTTAGGCTGCATGAGTAATGAATTTTATCATAGATTACCTACAAATCATACTCTCATATTTTAAGATTTTTAAATTAGAATAACTTTGTAAGTCATTCTAATCTATAAAGATTAGCAGTTCAAAACTCAAAATTACATTCTATAAAATTACATTTTATAAGGTCTGCTGAGTACAGATCATATTGAGAAATCACTGAGAAACCCAGTGAAATACCAAAAATATTATTTTTCTTTCCTTTCTTTTACTTTTTAAAAATAACGAATTACCCAGATTAATTTACCAAGAAATTGCTATGCATAGCTGCAAGAGAGAGAGGAAGCAGGCAAGATAACTTCCAGTTCCCCTACTTTCTCTCTCTCTCTCCCTCTCTTTTTGTTTTTACTTTTATTTCTGCAGATCTTGCAGTCTCAGATTTCCACTCTGTTCTGAGACCAGCACTGTATGTGAAGTGGCTCAAGTGTCAGCCATCTTTGGTTAAGTTTTACTTAAGTCCAGGCTTTTGTCTTCCCTGGTTCTCAGTTTCTTTACTTCTGGAACCCTATTCCTCATGCTCTCACACCTGTTCCACAGTACATCAAGACCCTCTTATTTCATGTATTTACCTATTGAGTATCTTGAACACTGCCAATGAGGGAACTTGTATCATCCCAGTTGTGACATCCTGACATGCCATGTGCCCTTGTGCCCTGTCATACCCTTTTTTAAGAATATCTTTGTCTTTGCACTTTTGTCTACAATTTCCAGTTACATCATTTGTTCTTTGTCTTAATTTTCTATGCTGCTTCTTGTGGTCCATAAGACTACATAGCAGCAGCAGCAGCAAAATCTACAGTAGTTGGCTTAGGACAACTGTTGAGTTAGGAATTAAAGAGTTTTCAAGACACCTTTTTCTCTAGAAAGTTTATAATATAGAAAAGTAGAGCAGAATTTGGGTCACTGGAAGTAAATAGGAGAAACTAGGACATGGGGAAGGATGGAGGTTATGAGAAAGGACACAAGTTCTACAAGGATAAGATTATCAGGTCTAAGTTTGCAAGACACTGAGCTTTCAGATAAATGGTTCCTGGAATCCTGTTGGGAGTGGTAGGCAGCAAAGGTGGAGGGAATTTGGTACTAAGGAAATGGAGATATTCATAGACAAAAGTAGGCCCCTAAGTTGGATTTATAAAAGATGACTTCCTGCCACTTGTCTTATTTTTGATAAAATGTCAAGGAAGGTGATAATAAAAGGATCTGCAAAAAATTTTTTTAAAAAAGAAAATTGTAAATAATGTGCATGTCTGATTTACATTATATATCATTCATTAAAATATATTTAGCACTTTTAGAAATATGTTTAGAAAAGTTTGCTATAGATACCTTGAATGCAAATATTTTAAGACTGACCAGTTAAATAATTTACCTTACTTCTTTAGTAATATTTATTGTTCACCCATTATGTTTAAGGGACTGTTATTGGTGTTATTTATTATATACCCCACTGAAAAATGTTTATTTTTATTTCTTTTGATTATCCAGATTATCTGTACATTATCACAATAGAAAAGTTGCAAATCAGATTTATTAGCTTCTGGGTCTTGCATCTATTTCTAAACCTTTACTAAACTTTATTGTTGATAACAAGCAAAAACATTACTTTGATATTTTTTTCTTGTTGTTCTATAATTGCCTTGTGTTTTCTGTCTTTTATTTGCATTGATATTGCATCTTTTATATGCATCTTTTGTTTGTATTTATACTCTTTAGTGTTTTCAATGTTTAGTAAAAGATGTCAGATTCTAGAAGAGATTCAGGGATACTTCATGTTTCTGATTTTCTGTAAATATTGGTTATTTTATTACTGATTTTAAGATAGCCAGTAGTGTCTCCCTGAAGTCATATTTGGTGTAATTTAACAAAATAATTTGTAATATATGCTGAGATATATACAATCCTGGGAAAATGTCAAAGTTCAGTACCATTCAACCAAGCAGGTTAAGTTTTTTTTTAACTTTCTCTTCTATGAATCTATATCACATGTTATATATAATTTTACTCCAAAGGCTAGTATAGTCTTATTTATTTATTTAGCAGTTTCTATTTTTTTCCTATCAATAAAGGAATAAAACTGAATTACCACAGAATTTTTCAAAATGTTTCAGATATTTCACCAGAGATTTGCCATACCCTATTAATCAATGGGATGTGGTACAGTGAAACACTGACTTGTACGGCTTTTTTTATATGATTCAATTTTATGTTGCATATTTCTCATATTTTGCTTACTTAGATAGCTTATTATTAGTTCTTATATGAGGTCAGTAAGTATGGTAAAATTATATTTCTTCATTTTTTATATTCATATTTTAGCAGTTTTTATTTCATATTATGAGGTAACAATATCTGTCTATTCTTAACTGAGAGTCCATGAAGTTCAGTGGAATCTGGGAGCAGCTGGGGCAGAGGGTGAGCTGGATATGAGAAAGTGTTGTAAAGAAAGATAAGTAAGTAAATATTTGAAATCTTTTTAAAGTTTTACAATGAAGAAAACACTTCTTTTCTGTGTTCTTATTGTAAACTGTTGATGACTTTGAAAGCAAAGGCTATTTGAGTTTATTTGGAGGCACTGTGACATGAAGGGATCATCTTAATCTGGTTTTAAGGGGATGGCTTTGTTGATGTTAATCTACTATGAGCCAGAAATAAAGTTTTCAGAGATTTGTAAAGTAATTGAAGCAGCTGAGAAAGATAAAGAACAGGGGTCATAGGTTTCTCTTGCTTTATATTGATTCAGTTAGTAAGCAATATAGTCTAAGGTTTCAGCAGTAGATATAGAGAGGTATAGACAGACTTTTGATGGCAGATATGATATTTTTCATGTTCTTTTAACTGGTTGTTTTTGTTCTGTCATTATCTTTAAAAAGTAAAGAGTTTGGAGAGATTTTTCAGGACAGAGCTAAGTGTCATGTTAACTTCCTAAAGAATTAATTTTTAAACTAATATAGTTAGTGTGGATGAGGATTATATGGGTACATCTCTCAGATAATTAAGAAAAAAAACCAATAACTTATTTTAATATCTTAAGCTAGTCCACTAGATGTATAACCTTTGAATTAGTTTTCAAAATCAGGTACCAGTGAAAAACCCTGGGGTAAAGAAAAATGTAATATGAATTTTGTTTCATAAATGTATTTCAATACTTACTTGATTGGTTTTCATTCTTTTCTGCTATCTCCCTCCTTTTGGCATTTGGAAATGGCTAATATCCATATCTGAGATATTAAACTGTACAACATATGTATGTATGTAGTAAAAATAACAGTATATATTTGAATTTCACTTACTAAATTTATATTTTACCCCTTTCCAGACAGGATATGAGGCAACTGATCATAACACTGTACTTTCTATGTTAATTAATTTATAACGTTGAAACTAAAGATGGAGTAACTTTAATATATTCTAAATATTACATCTTAAGAAGCCTTCACAGTGCCTTTTATGTTAAAGGTGCACAATATATGTTTTTTATGTAAATGAATGAATGAAGTCAAACAACATGACCAATCTCAGTGAACTCTGTAACTCAACAGTTATGTAACTATTACAGTTATTACATTGTGGCCTTAAACCGCAACTTTCTTAATAGGTAACTCTGGATGGGAGTCATGAATGTTGATTCTGCTGCTGAATTTATGCTTGACCTAGAGCAAGTCCTGTGTGTCTCTGGGCATATATTTCTTCAATCATACAGTGTGGGAGTTGGTCTAGATATAATGTAAGCTTCTACCATTCCATCTGGTGTCTGTAAGTAACTCGTTTGTGCTTGCACACTCCCATAAATAATTAGCTTGTTAATTACTGAGGATGCCCGATCCACCTCTGGATAATTCTAAATGCCAGTAAAGTCTTTCTTATACTGAGCTAAAGTCTGTCTTCCTAAGTTTTGTATTATTCATAAATGTGCTATGTGTGCCCTTAGTATATTCGTAGAAATTATTGATGAAAGTGGTGTACAGGACTGAACAGGGTATTATGTTATGGTTACATTTTTTAACAACAAAGAAAATCTGTTAATCCACTTTTAAATTAATACCTTTTGGACATGGCCATTAAATTCGTAGTAATCAATTAATTGTCCTTGTGATTCAACCAACTTGTCTCCATCGTGCACAGAAGGACACCACAGAAACTTGACAGACGCCTTGAAAAGTCCTGATCCATTTTGATGACTGCATTTTCTAGGAAAGAAGGAAGGGGAAAAGTAGGAAGGGAGAGAAGGAAAAATAGAAGGGAAGAAGGAAAGAAGGAAGGAATTAATTTATATAACTAAGACTTGATATTAGAGAATCCATAGGGTTCTCTATACTAAAGAATTTCGCTTTTACAAATACCATTCTCTCTACATCATCAATCTCCATGTGCTTAAACATTCCCCCAAATGTCCTGTAATATCTTCCATGTTTAAAACAATCTTTTTTTGACAGTAGGGCATGCATGATTCTCCTTCACCTTCTCGGTAGTCTGTAGCGTGTCCAATTTTTGGGGGGCGGGGGGGGCTCACATTCTCACGATCTTTCTTCTCACAGACTTTCTCCACTAAAACTGTCCTTATCAGCCCTTAAAATCATTAACTTCATGTTGCCAGATCTTTTGTTTAATTTGAATTTTAATCATCCTCTCAGGAATATTTGACAAAGTTGGTCACTGTACCTCCCCTTTAGCTTATAAATACTATCTTTACTTGACTTCCAGGTGTTTGTACTCCATGTGTTTTTCTTCTACTTTCCTGGTCTTTTCTCTATCAGTAATAACAGGTGATCCCATCTAGTTGGTAGCTTAAATGACATTAATTTAGCAGTGTTTTTAAAAAGTATATCTTTTTCTCTAATGTTCCCTCTGAACTCCAGGCTTTTGAATCTGACTCTCTATTTGATGTCACCACTTGGATGTCTAATGGGAATTCAAAATGCTCTGTCCAAGAAGGAGTTATTGATTTTTCTCACACAGCAAAAATAAAACAAAATAAAACCCTCCTTCCGAATTTTCCTAGTGTCAGTTGATTGGAGCCATAATCTACCCAATTGCTCAGGCAACAAACATAAGAGTCAGACTTGGAGCCTCTCTACCATTTAAATATAACTTCAATTTGAACATTTCCTAACATCTTCCCCACTGCCATCTTAGTCCCGGCCTAGCAATAGCCTTATAATTGGTCTCTCTTCTTTCTACTTCTTGCCTTATTCTCTCAACAATACCCACAGTGATCCTTTAAAATTATATCATATCACTGTTTTGCTAGAAACCTCCAATAGCATCCTTTCACTTTTAAAGCAAAATTCAAAGGACTAAATATGTGTCCTGCAAGGTTCCATGTAAACAGGGCCAGCCTACCTCTCCAGCCCCATCACCTACCGCTCCCTCTGGCCAGTACTGGCCTTCTTCCTATTCCTTGAATTTGCCTTTAAACTTGTATTTTTTCTCAGTCTTTGTTTTTAACCATTTTATTGAGATATAATTGAAACAAAATAAACTGCACATGTTTAAGTGTACAATTTGATGTCTTCTGTACACCTGTGACATCAGCACCATAGCCAATTTGCTGCGAAATATAACCCAAACTATCTAAAATAACCTTCTGAATTCATCATTCTCTATCCCCTTACACACCATTCTCTTCTCCCTAACACTTGTGTATTTCCCCATAACACTATAAGCTACAAGTCTACCTTTTTTACCTCTCTATGCAGAGTTCCTGACTCATAGAAGGAGCACGTTAATTATTGTTGACTGAAATACCATTGTTTTTCTCTTGAATGTTATCTCCTTTCCATTGCGTTTATAGTACTTTGTGCTTCTAAATGCCTTATGAATTGTTTTACTTTGATATATTTGCTTAAAATATGATCATGACACTTCAACATTTTTCTGAAAATCAAGCTATCTTTAGGGGAGAAATGCTGATGGCTATTATGTTAAAATACTAGCTTTATAGACATTCAACACTCATAGAAATATTATTAATTTAGCTACAATTTTAGAAATTTTCTGTTAAATCTAATTGAGTATATATTGTAATCATAAAAATTAAAATATTATTGTCTATTATCTTGATTGTGGTGATGATTTCATGGGTATAGCATATGTCCAAACTCATCAAATCTCATACATTAAATATGTGCATTTTTTTGTGTGTATCAATTATACCTCAGTAAAGTCATTTAAAAATAACATATCAGGAATGAGTTAAATATTTACAACTCATGTTTTGTGATTATAAGTCAGAAAGCAGATGCTATTTCTGTTCATTCAAATTAAATTTTTTAATTCAAAGACACTAAAGCCCTGTCTTATTCTTTTTCTAGTTAATCTCACTTTAATGAAAACATATGGTTATATTTTTAAAATGTGGAGGGCTTTAACGTCTTAAGAACACTTTTTTTTAATATAAAAATTATGGATGTATCTAGTAAAATATGAAAAGTGCATACCAACTTTAAGATAACAGTTTCCTTTGAGCATACTCATGGAGGAGAGCAGAGGACATATGACCTTTAATGGAATTTGTAAAAATTTATTTTTTTGAAGCAAAAGATATGGAATTAATAAAATCAGAGTTTAACATTTGTTCACATGTAATGCTGAGCAAATTCTTGCCTGCTTAATATTAGTTATAACTTTGATGTCTTTTAAATATTTTTAATTTTAAAAAACCAAAC
The DNA here is from genome assembly GCF_965194805.1 of Balaenoptera borealis. Taxonomy (NCBI): domain Eukaryota; kingdom Metazoa; phylum Chordata; class Mammalia; order Artiodactyla; family Balaenopteridae; genus Balaenoptera; species Balaenoptera borealis. Next base: position 45,164,571 of record NC_138862.1, read on the forward strand.
ATTTAATAATAAGAAAATTGATCTTGCTGTTTAATGTAAATGAATCTATAACCTGGTAATGATTGGCTCTGTGTATAAGTTAAATTTACTGTTAAAGCTAGCACAGTTTTTGTATTTCTTAAAGGATTTTAATTTGCCAATTTTATTGTATTGATTTAAATGTCTTTTTCACATTATTTCATCTAAAGTCATTTGTTTTTCTACTTTCTATTACCTTTCCTCTACTGAATTTAGGACATCTCAATTTAGATGCCTAAGAACTGGAATACAAGAAATCTAAAAAAGACAGTAGTTATCCTAAACAAATTTAAATAATTTTAGATAGGGATAGAGTATACATACGTGAAATACACTTAAAAAGAAAAACAATTAAGATTCACTTTCCAAAAGTTTCTGTTCTTTTTAACTTCACCATCAGTGGTATCAATCTTCTCTCTCTTTTTAAGGCTTTTATTTCTGACCCCCTTCAGTCAGTCATTAAATATACATAATACAATCCTTTTATAATGTTAGAAGTTTAGTCTAAAAGTTGTTTGCCTTAAAAGAGAGTCCTGTCATGTTGAAGTGAATAAAATTACTGGGATGAGCCTTCTGAGTAAGTCAGGAACCAAATGCCAATCAACAGTGAAAACAAAAGATTTGCCCTCATGAAATGTGTAGCCTAGCAGGAGATAGGGAAAATTAAACAGGAAATTCCAATATTGTGAGTTAAAAGTGTTGGTGTAAAAAATACCAGGTGCTGTGAAATAGTAGAGGAAGCATCTACCCCAATCACAGAGGTTAGGGAAAGCTCCTTAGAAGTAACATCTAATTGGAGATCTGAAGGTTGGGTAGGACTTAGCCAGGCAAGAGGTAGAAAGACACAAGTTTTTCAGACATAATCACAAAGCCTTAAGCAAGAGACCACAGTGATTTAAAGAAAGGAAACATGGTTGAATATGCTAGCAGCATGGTTTTCAGAGAGGGAAAAGTAGTGTAAGATGGAACTGGAGAAGTAGCCAAGAGGAGTTTTGAACAGCCTTGTGTATGCCACATTAAAGAATGTGGATTTTATTCTAAGGGAGTGACGTAGTCCAATTCACACTGTGGCTGCAGACCCTGCTCTATCTTACTATGCATTGTTCACTTTAATTTTTTTTTTTAGGGAAGAATTCTCTAACTTCCCAAACCTGATCATATCCCCCTTTCAGCACTTTGCACTTCACCTTCAGAGAGCATGTTACAATTGTAACAAAATAATAAATTGTGAGATTAAATGCTCAGTGTCTGAGTCTCCTCTTGGATCATAATCTATGAGATAGTAGAGATCAAACAGTCTGGTTAATTGCTGTATCATCAACATCTGTCTCAGTGTCTTTTATATAGTAGATGCTCAATAAGTATGTATTGAATGAATGATCTATAGAGAGCTAATTATCAGGAATAAGATAGTTTTCAAGATTAATAATTTAGCTAAAGATAACTAAAACTCAGTATTGATTTTAACCTGTTTTTTTTTCTCATTCTTATCTCCCTCAATGTGTTTAACAAAGGATTATTGAGGTCCTCCCTGTACTAAGTGACACAGACTAAGGAATATAAGTGATTTGGTGTGAAGAATAAATATTTTAAGAATTAATGGCTACAATTCAAGCAAGGTGTAATGGAGTGGTACAATCAGCAATATTAAAAATGCAGCTAAAGATACAGATTTATTCCTCTGATTACAACTTATAGAAACAATTTTATCTTTTATGAATCTCTTGTATTCCTGAAGCTACATGTCAACTTTCAAATGAATTTTTATGCCAGTACAGAAAGAATTGTCGGAGGAGGGCTTCTTTTAGAGTATAATTACAGACTTGAGGTTAGTAATTTGTTAACAAATTATCCTAAAATATTAGAAGATAGCGATGAATCGGAAATAGCTACCTTTTTTGCTATTCAGAAAAATCTACTTAATTTTCTCAATCAATGATGAGTGCTTCTCTATTTAGGAAAGTTTTATGTTACGCAAAAATAAAATTTTTTTAGGTGGAAAAGTAAATATGATTTTAGATACTGTTAGTAATCATATGTTTTAAAAAGCCGTTCTAGTTATGATCAGCAGCCACAAATGTTCTGATAAAAGTATCTGAATTCAAAAGGATCTAGTTAGAATTCTGGCTTCCAAACTGAATATTACATTGAAAAATTTCTGACAAAATTAATTCCAGCTCTTAAAGTTATAGTTCCTGGTTTAAAAAGAATAGGAGTTCCAGAGAACCCTACTCAGTTAATTTATGCAGTGTTATGAAGAAAATACTTCGTGATCTTTGGCACAACTAGATGGCGATATGGCAGAGTTTACTAGAGAAACTCCTATCAAGGGATAAAAGGTATTAGCTAGAAAGAAAAGAAAGTTGAGGAGTCTTCTTGTTTGCCTGGGAAGTATGAAGATTTATGTATATTCTAGAGCAGAGTTACCTAGTTCAATATTTTCCCACACTCTTTCTGTTACTGAAATAGAAATTAAAAGAATGTTGAAGAAGGTCATCTAAATTTTTTTGTGACATTGGGAGAAAGTTGTGCGGTAAAAAAATCAAATTTCAATTTAGGAAAATTACATATGCAAATTAGTGAAAAATGTTAGTGTTAAAGAAGAAACAAAACCTTTAGATAGGTAATTTAAATATTTTTTGTCTGTAGTGTTTAAATATTAAATATAGGTACTATGGATGGACTCTGAAAATTTATAAAATTATGGGCATATCAAGGCATTGGCTTTTGTTTGTATTTTTTTTGGCTGCCCCATGCGGCTTGTTGGATGGTAGTTCCCTGACCAGGGATTAAACCCTGGCCCTAGGCAGTGAGAGAGTATGGAGTCCTAACCACTGGACAGCCAGGGAATTCCCAAGGCATTGGCTTTTTAAAACTAAAAGCACTGTGAAAAAATAAGATGTGTCTTCTAAAGGAAAATAAGGGAAAAAGAAGTTAAAGTAAACCATGGCAGCTAAAAGTTAATGTAAAGAAAATGTCACATATATTCAAATACTTGTTTCTTTTTCTTATTTTAAATTATGCATTCCTTTATTCATGTGTATTCATTATTTTTATTTTAATCTTAATGGGAGGTTTATTTTTTGTAAGTGGTACATAAAGTAATTTTGACTAATCCAATTCATCTATACCTGAAGAAAACCATTGTTTTCTGGTGGAAGCTATGGAATTACTCTATAATGCATAGAAATGGTTAAATTTAGGTTGAATGGGAAGTGATGAAGGGGAGAAGTTCCAGGAACGCCAACTGTGTCCCTACTATACTACCTATATTTTGAAATTTAATTCTTAACAAAAATTCTGTCATTTATTGTTATTCTAATTTTATAGATAAGGAAGATGAAGCTTGTAAACTATAAGAAAATATCTTACATAATACCAGCATTTCTCTCTCAGGGAGTCAAGATTTAAATTAAAATGTATCTCACTCCAATACATGTTCTTCCCTTTATACTGCCATAGGCCTCTCACATGATGTTGGTAATGGTAGCAATTGCTAGTAGTAATAATAATAGTGATAGCACACACTTACGGTGCTTGCTGTGTCCCCAGCACTTTACATACGTTAATTTTATTTAACTAAAAAACAACCCTATGAAATATGTACTGTTTTGTCCTAGTTTTGTAGGTGAGAAAAAGATACCGCGAAATAGGAGAAACCACCATTGTATGGGTGTATGTAGGTTTGTGGGATTCTAGAGATGCAAGTTGTGAAATGCAGGCCTTCAATAAATTAAAATTTTATAGATGCTTTGTATTTCAATGTGGTTTTAGATATATGTCATGCTTTTAATAATTTATGACTTAAAATGCTGTTAATTGAGTCCTGAAAATGTTATGTAGTATTCAAGTCCTAAAGAAAGAGAAGATGGAGAATAGAACTATCCATAATTGTGGATGGGTAAAGAATGATGTACACATGTTTGAACTTCTTGGTTCCAGGGTTACCTAAAAGGCATAATTAAATTTACTTTTTGATTTGGAAGCTTGAGAGCAGTCTTAGGGAACCGATCTATATCGGTTGTTTGTAAACATATGTCTTACTGGAGATAGAGAGAAATGTTGATTTTAACCTGTGCAGAAGATAAAGAAATAAAAGCATAATTGATAATTCTCATAATAATAAATGCAGGGAGTATTTGGCATCCTCTTTTAAGCTTTTTCCTTTTTTGTATCATCGTTGCTACTTTTGGTAATATGACATAGTAGTATTGTTGGCATTACTTGATAGGTTAATAAATATCCCGCTGTGTTTACTGAAGGTCTGAGGAAACAAATAATGTATATCATAGTCTTGAAGGGGTCATAGGGAAAACAGTGAACCATAGGAAGGACAAAAGAGATAGGGCCTCCAGTATGCACTGAGTAATGAGTAGGAGAGTGAAAGCACTGTCCTCAAATGGTGGGAAATAAACTGGGTCTAATATGGCAGAATGCATAGAAGACTGCCCTTTTGATTAAAAGACTTATTACTTACTACCTGAAGAGACCATTATTATTATTACTGTAGGCCTCCAAAACAGAGGGTCAATGAGTTCAAAATACTGGACAATCAAGAAATACAAGAAGCCCCCAAATTGCAAAGACCCAATTTTAATAACTTAATGAAATTTACAAAATGAGAAATTAGTATGTTTTATTGATTGACTGTAGTCTAATGCTTAGTAATCTACAAAAATGTGGAAGATTTAATATTTGTGAATCACTACAGTACCATTAATAGTCTTCAATTTTATAATCACAGCTAAAGAACTGTTTTTCCAACATACTCTAATTCTCCTACATATATATCTTTTCAAACTTTTTTATGCCATAGATAGAAAAATTTTTACATTGCACACATACAAATCTATATTTAGAAAATCATAAAAATGATATGTATCCTTACTATTTCCTATTTTACTTTTTTCTATCTTCTCTCCTCCTCCCTCTTCCCTCTCCCCTTCCCCTTTCTCCCTCTTCCCCTCTGCCCCTCTGCCCCCTTATATCTCTACAGTCAAGGCCCACTAAAGTATCCTGACAGTACAATCATGGTTGATGTTTGCAGTGCGTAGAGGTTGGAGCACAAAAAATTATGATTTATGGATAGGTAATTAACACTAAATTTACAAATATGCTAGAGGTTAAAATATGTTTTGAAGGCAAAATCAACTAATGCTCTACTTTTCCAATTGGATAAAATTACATTTAAATTTTTCATATTAAATTTTTATAGTCTAATGTTATTAAAACATGAAAAAGTATCCTTTTAAATCCTTAGCTTTAAGATTTCAAAAGTTGTGCTCTAATAAATTATGAGAAATTGTACTGTCAGTAATAGTTAATATATGAAGGCACTGCCTGATGGCTAGAATGTCTTCACATTGCAGTTCTTTCAGTGATGGAAGGCAGCATGCAAGGCAACAAGAACATGAGTAGGAAATGCATTAAAAATGATTTTGTTTACAGTTTTATACTATGGGACTTGAGTTTATAATGCTTTCTGAAATTGTGTTTTAATAGTATTTTAAGTAAATTATATTTGGCTTTAATCTTCTTTTAGTGAAAATAAATATATATTTCACATTTCAAACATGGGTTTGAAGTGTGTATAAAACGTGGAGGAAGATATCAATCTAATTTTTAAAAAACAGATGATTGAGAGATATTTATAGAATCTAGAAATAACTTAGTCCAAACATGTTGTAGTAATTCTTGTCAAAGAGATTTTATACAGGAACGGAACATTTTATACAGGCTCCCATCAAGAAAGTTAATGTTTGAGCTTATAAAGCAAATGATGAGAGAATCCTATCATGCCATTTCAGTTCTACCCTACTGAAAAAAAAAATGTTTCCAGATATAAAACTATAAATTGCTTATTATTGTATCACTGAGTCTATGATATGTTATGCTGTCTGTATCAGAGGAAAGTAGGAAGTAAGTTAACTATTTTGAAGTCTTAAAAAATAATTGATTATTTTATAGAGTTCAGCAGAACTCTATTATTTTATAGAGTTGTTGATTTTATGAAATAGCGCTTTCAAAATTACTTAGCATTTTCAGAGACGGTTTACCTCAATTTGTTTTACAAGTCATTATTGTAATTGTATGGACAGTTAGTAATATTTCTTATTTGTTTTGAAAAATGTTTAGATTCCAGCTTATATATGAGGGATAACCAAAAACGAATTGTAGTGATTTGAAAGCATAATATGAGCTTTTAAAATATTTATTTTATTTGGCTGCACCGGGTCTTAGTTGTGGTATGTGGGATCTTCATTGCTGCGTTCAGCATCTTCATTGAGGCATGTGGGATCTTTTAGTTGCGGCACGCGGACTCTTAGTTGTGGCATGCATGTGGGATCTAGTCTCCTGACCAGGGATGGAACCTGGGCCCCAAGCTTTAGGAGCGTGGGGTCTTAATCACTGGACCACCAGGGAAATCCCTAATATATGAGTTTTGATTCATTATTTATTTCACATTCTTATATACTTAATTTTCTGGTTAATAAACAAGTTTCTATGGGGACAAAAGGGTTTCTTTTCTGTAACACTACTTAATGAATTTACTGTGTTCTTGAATTAATTTTTAAAGTAAATTAAATAAATAAATAAGGAAATATTACTTTAATAAAATATCCATGTCACAATTTCTTAACATAAGCAGGCACATTTTATAGTTAACATAAACCAAATCTAAGTTATCCCTCATTCACTATACTACATTATTCATAAATAAGATACGGACAACAGTAGGATATAGTCATTTTTAGTAATTGTGTAATTGAAAAAAATGCCTACTCTTTGCAAGGCTTAAGGATATGTTGTATTTTTTACATTAATATCAGCAGTAAATAGCACATTAGAATACTAGTATGCAAGCTAGGGAAAGTATGAAGAAGTATCATGAACTTCAAAATTAGAGAATCTTTTCGGGAATGACAAAAGCTCCTAGATTCAGATTTGAGAGCAAGGAGTAAATTTACACATCTATACATAAAATACATAATAAAAGAAGTTTTAGGAAGAATTCATTTAAAGTTTGTGACAGGAGAATAGATTTCACAGAAATTCATAAAAGTACATTAATATTATCTACAAAGGAATATTGTCTCTTGCTTAAAGATGACTCATTTAGGCACTTCATTTAATTTAGCTTTAGGGAATTTTTTTTTATATTTATGCCTATTTCAATAATAGAAACTATCTTTTTTCAGTCTACTGAGGCAGGGTTTATAATTGACTATAATAACTTTTAGGTATTGAATACTATTTACAGTTTCATAGATCTAAAATCCTATGCCTTTAGCTAAAGTAGAAATGTGTGTCCATCTCTAATAATAATTTTCTTAATATTTCTTCATTTGACAAATCACTTTGCTTCAAGCTCTTCGTGCTGATAAGTACAGTGTGGATATTTTTTCTTCATTTTCCATACTATTTTGTTCAAGTATTATCCTACTTCATAGAATAAAGGGACTACATAAAATCATAGTACATTTCTGAGTGTAGATCTGTAATTTGTGAAGTTCTCCTTTGCCAGTTCCTCTGCCATTTGATTCAAATAATCATTAAAAAATAAATTTTTGTAGTAGCACGTATAAAAGCTAAAATCGTAAGGAAACAAAATCAATAGGAGAGCACATGATCTAAAAGTAGGCAAAGATATATATCCTAAGCTCCAATCAAAATACTTGCATTACAAATTAAGTTAAGAAACAAAGGAAAAGGCAACAGAAGTTGATTTTATCTTGTGTTCTCATCACAATAAATTGTTGGTAGAGAAAAATATTTTAAAAACTTAACAAAATATTTTGTGTTTATGTGAATTTTCTTTATCAGTGAAGTGTCTTCCTACAACAAAAGATTTTTTAATTTACACTTTAAAATAAAACCAAGTTGATGGGAAAAGTGCAAAGAATTTAATGGTATAATTCTCATCTACTTATTAGATAAATTAGAAAAATCTCCTTTCATTACACTACAGCGTAGAGAATGTAGCAGAAAACATTAAACACAATGAAAACATGCCTTCATTTATTCATTTATTCAATTCACAGTATGTTTACTGAATGCCTATGTAGTGCCAAAGACCTGCTCTTCAGGAGTTTTTAAAAGCTTAGTGTCAAACTTCTCTTGGTTAATTAAGTTCTATTTACAAAAATAAACAAACGTGTAAACATATTTCCATTTAGATAAACTATCCTCTTGTTGATGTGCAGCAATTTTTTTTTTTTTTTTGCAATTTCATTATTCCAGAAACCTTTAGGGAGGACTTCCTATATAGTTTTCTTTATGATTGTGTGCATGTGTGTCTATAATACATTGTATTTCAGTATGTGAATAAATTTTAGGATGCCTGTATTTTTCTGTGTTTTGGGGAAGTCCCCCACCCCCATTTATAAAAATAAGTCCATAAAATAGCTTCAACTTAATAAAAATTTTTGTTCTCTACAATGAAAACTGAAATAATTAAAATTTACCTACATCATGGAATAAAAGTAATTTGTTCCATTTTTGAATAGTATTTGAGGTACAGGTTTATGTAGCCTTTAAGAGGAAGTTTTATTTAATACAAAATTTTATGGATTACGAAAAGGCATTAACTTCAAGCCAGCATCTGCCCAGAATTCTTTAAGGCCATTAATTTCCTGTATAAGAAAAAGAAGTTAAGTCTCATGCAGATATCCAACAATACTGTCTTTGTTTAGACTAATTATGTTTTACTTTAAGACTAAGGATTATACATAGAACTTTATCTAGAAGAATAGTTAGGAAAACATACATAATAAAAACTCAACTGTGTTGTTTTTATATGTGATTTTAATTTTCTTTATGATTAGCACTACAATGAGAACATGTTACTTTCTAAAGGTGATAAATCATATGATAATTGAAAATTAGTAAGTACTTTTTTTCCAGATCATACATAAATAGAGGAACATATTAATTAACTATATAAATCACTGTATGTTTACTTTTTGTATTTATTATATTATTTTTTCAAATATATTTATTATGTTTGGTTAAATTTTTAAAAAATTTAAAAAATATCCAGAAAATAAAACATACCATTTTTTTACATCATGCATTTTATGATGTTTTTCTCCTAATGTAGGTTGTTAAAATATTCATGGTTGTCATGAATTGGCAATGGCTAATCTCTCAACGCCTTTATATAGCTCTTAAATTAGAATAACTCAACAGTACTAAATAAATTAAATTTCAGAAGTGATTTTGAAATTCGTTGAAAAGTCATAACTTCTAGTGCACTGTGTGTATATTTGTGATAACATAGAAGCCAATTTGATGGAGCTTCTGTTGGCCAAGATTGTGAAAATTTGTGTCATAAAGAATAATGACTGAAGTTGATTGAAATATATTAAGGTTATTAATATCCTTCCATCTACCTTGATATGAGAGAGAGGGAGAGAGAGAGAGAAAGCATAAAAGAAAGAGCCTTATATTTTATGATAGCTATTATACCAAATCCTTACTTAGGATATTTGTAATTAAAGAAAAGAATTAAGCATTTATATTCATTTTCCAGTAGGAACTCTATTTCTGGGTAACCGGATGGCCTTAGTTCATGAGGGACAGTTTTTCATTATAGAAAAATTCCTCCTACTAAATAAAGAAGAAGTAATAGAATTAGAAAAGCACCATTTTTCAAAACCTAATGGAATATTTAATTCAGCAAAGGTTGTCAAAGGATATTAAAATCACTAGATGAAATAATTGGGGAAAAGAATTGTTCAGGTTAAAAAAGAGAGACATAGCCAAATGCAAGATGTAGACCTTGATTGGATATATAGGTAAATTTGAAAATGGACTATATTTTTAGATAATATTAAAGAATCACTGTCAATTTTATTAGATATGATAATGGTTATGTAGGAAAGTGTCTTTATTTTTCAAAGATTATTTAAAATTAAAGTGTTATGAGATTTACTTTAAAAAATTAAAATGCTAAAAATATATGATACTTGTAATTAAATTTAAGTGATACAGCTCATCCAACTTTATATCCTCCTGTATTTTTTCCTATTTTGGGAGAAAATTTTCAAAACAAAATAGCTAAAAAACTATTACAGAATACACTTCAGTTATCCAGTCTACTTTTTGCTTTTTATTTCTTTATCAAAAGGCTCTAAGAGAGAACTATTTTCCCTAGTACTTAACATTTTTCACATTACATAAACCACATGAATTATAGATAATGAAAAAATGAATGTACAATAGGATTAATCTGCAGTATTTAGAAGGAAGTTAAATTGCCTTAGTGCATCTCCCTTCTACTAAGGATATATTTAATTATTTTAACTCCAAGTTTCCAAAGTTGTAGACCTTTATTTTCTCTTCACCTATTAGTGCATTTCTTTAGTTAAAGATGTTTATAAAAGCTTCAGTTTATTTTTTATACTTTTAGAATGCACACTTTGCCACAAACATCTAGCTTCCCCTACCTCTACTTCAATTTTCAGATTTCTCCAAATGAAATTACTCACTTTATAACAGAATTCTCTTGTAATTCTACAGTTTTATTAGCACCTGGCAAGAAGTGAGAAAACAGGAACAGTTCAGGATCAAGTTGCAGATCATTGAAAGTAGAGGCAGTTTAGGACATATGAAAGTTTTTTGGGAAAAGAGGAATTTAGTATGAAATTATAGGGATACAGAGTAAGTGTATGACTTTAAATTTTAGACTGAAATTGGAGGAAAGTTAAATATGTGAAACAGCCATCTAGCTATGGATTGAGGAGTCGGACAAGGGAGAGAGTATAGATATTTGTTTTTATTTTGGACTACTATAAACAATACTGTGATGATCATCTTAACACAGAACAGGAAATGACCAGACAACAGTTGTCATTACTTGTAAGAAATAGCTTTATTTCTATGGTATTTTATGACAAAAATTTTTATAATGATTTAAAAAGCTCTGGAGTCACGGTGAAACATTATTTTAATGTAGAAAACAAACAAGTTTAAGATTTCTTATATCAAAAATCAATTTACCTAGTATTATTTTTACAAATATCAAAAAATTATGGCATATTCCTTTCGCCACCTGAACACACACACACACACCCCCACACACTCACACAAACACACAACCTTGTCTGCTAGTTTGGGTTTTCTTGAAGCAGTTATAACTTCAGAATTTATGCAAGTGATATTTTCAAGGGAAGAACTTTTGCAAAATAAGGTTCTACAGCCAACAGCTTGAACTCCATAAGGATCAATAATAATTTAAAGTATTTTCCTCAGTAAGCCTTAAAAATAAATTTTATTTACATCTGCATAATCTGCAAAATTATAAGACTTTTGATACCAATCACTGCTAGAAGTAAGCTTTACAAAGGCAGAGGTTTTTATGTGCTTTTTTCATGACTATGCCAAAAATTACTTGGGAAATAATGAACATGAAATTAATAATTACACTTCCATCAGCACCATATATGAATCTGCTTTACCAAAGTTAGTAAGTTTTTTTTTTTTTTAAATAGTGTGAGATAAGTAAGGTTGCTTGAAATAATGCAAATATGGGTATTACACATATAACCATGGCAAATGGTTCCCATATATACAGCAAGCTCACCCTTGCTCACCAAGCAAACCCACATTTTATTCAGTTGTTTTTATGGAACTTCACATATAGCATTAATATTGGGTTTTATTGTATTAGCCAATTTAGTGGACTAAAATTATTTTGATTTTCAGTACTTTGCTTGCTGGTTGGTTATTGGAATTGACCATTGGTATTTTTCTTTTTCATTGTCTGATCATGCCTTTTACTAGCTCTCAGAACTTCTTCATGGCCCTCACTTTTTAGCTGTTTCCAGTGTGTGTCTTTGAACCTCAATGCTTCATAAAATTTTAATGATCATTAGCTAAATATTTCATCCTATGAGACAGATTCCATATCTTCATCCTACTCTGCCATACCAAGAAAAAAAAATGCAGTATCTACACCCAGTCCTAAAAGAGGAATAGCATAATATCAACAATGATGTGTTTTTTTTTTAAAGACGCTGCTTTTTATAATTTTATTTTGTTTATTTATTTTTGGCTGTGTTGGGTCTTCGTTTCTGTGCGAGGGCTTTCTCTAGTTGCGGCAAGCGGGGGCCACTCTTCATCGCGGTGCGCGGGCCTCTCACTATCGCGGCCTCTCGTTGCGGAGCACAGGCTCCAGGCACGCAGGCTCAGTAGTTGTGGCTCACGGGCGTAGTTGCTCCGCGGCATGTGGGATCTTCCCAGACCAGTGCTCGAACCCGTGTCGCCTGCATTGGCAGGCAGATTCTCAACCACTGCGCCACCAGGGAAGCCCCAACAATGATGCTTTAAAAGTGTATGGACTTAAGAGCACGGGGAGGGGGAAGGGTAAGCTGGGGCGAAGTGAGAGAGTGGCATGGACATATATACACTACCAAACGTAAAACAGATAGCTAGTGGGAAGCAACCGCATAGCACAGGGAGATCAGCTCGGTGCTTTGTAACCACCTAGAGGGGTGGGATAGGGAGGGTGGGAGGGAGACGCAAGAGAGAGGAGATATGGGGATATATGTATATGTATAGCTGATGCACTTTGTTATAAAGCAGAAACTAACACACCATTGTAAAACAATTATACTCCAATAAAGATGTTAAAAAAAATAAAATAAAATTTCAATGAGAAAACGGCAAAAAAAAAAAAGTGTGTTTATAAAATGTACAAGGAGAAACAGAAACCACCTCATGAATATCACTTGGTAAATTGTAATATTTATACTTTTCAAGACGTATTTTATGGTCATTATTATTTTTTCAATTTGGTGCCCTAGACTTTCAAATAACTCAAATTTCTGAAATTTTCCAGAGTTTAATGCTGTTGTTAATTCCACACAAACTACTCTTCCAACAAGTTAACTACTTTTGTAACCATTTATAAAATAATTCATATATTAGTTTTCTGAACAAACAAATGATGTCTGTAATTAAAATCTCCCAAGTTCATAATATTAAAAACAAGCTATAGTTTTCTTTTTATTTATCCTGCAAGGACTTTACTAAGCTTCCTGAAACTATGGGTTTCTCTATGATTAAATATAGAAAATTTTTTGTTATCCTTTTTTCAAAAAATATTTCTGCCCCAATTTCTCTTCCCTCTCTATCTGGGACTCCAAAAACATGTATGCAAGACCACTTCATACTGTCCCTCAGGTCATTGAGCTTTTATTCTCTTTTCTTTTCTTAAAATCTTTTTTTTTTTTTTCTGTATACTTCGGTGTAGATGATTTCTGTTAACCTATGTTTCAGGTTCAGTGATCCTTTTTTTCTGTTTTGTCCAATATGCTTTTAATCCTATCATTGGATTTTTTATTTCAGATATTGCATTGTTCAATTCCAGAATTTTTTCTTGGTTGCTTTGCTTTGTTTTGTTTTGCAGTTTTTATATCTCCCCTGATTCATTATAGTCATCTTTTCTTATAGATTTTTTAATAGATTTATCATAACTATTTTAAACTCCTCTTTACTAAGTTCAACATCTGGTTTGTATATTTGTTTCAACTGACAGATTTTTCTCTTGATACAGGGTCATATTTTCCTGTATCTTCTCAGGCTTACTAAATTCTTATTGTATACTGGACATTATGGATGATATATATTCATCCCTCAGTATCTGGGGGGATTGGTTCCATGAGTCCCCAAGTATACCAATATCCACAGATGCTCAAGTCCCTTATATAAATGGCATAGTACAATGCATATGTATTTATTGAAAAAAATCCACGTATGAGTGGACCTGTGCAGTTCAAACCCATGTTGTTCAAGAGTCAACTGTATTTTAGAGACTTTGGATAATGTAATTTTTCTCTAAAAGTTTTGAGTGTTCTTCTATCAGGCACTTGAATTGCAGACATTGATTTTTTTGAGACTTAGTTTTAGGCTTTGTTATAGGCTTTGTTAGGGCTATTTCAGTCTATTATGGTTTTGCACTCAGTTGTGGAGACAGTCCCTTAGTCTGGAGACGAGGTCTTTATTCCTAAGGCATGGTTTTTGTGGTATTTTACTGGAAAGCTGGAGTGTTTATAAAGCCTCTGAATTTGTTGGGACTTGAGATACAAACTTAACCTCCTCTGGGGTGGGCAGCTGTTAAAATCTCTACTAAGCTCTTTCAGGGTTTCAGCTCTTTTCCTCTGGGCCGCTTTTAGTCTTGCCCAGAACAAGAGCAGTTTGAGTTAGCTAAGGTTTGAGAGGTGTGTATATGCGGTTTGTGGACTCCCCTGCTCTCTGGCTCTGCACAGCTGCACCTCCACCCCCAATTTCCAGCTGCTCTGAAAGCCAGAAAGTCCAACATCTGTCCTCATTGGGGTGGGGGGGGGGTCAATAAAACGGCACCTTTCAGCTTGAGGTCTTTCTATCCCTTTCTAACCACCTCAGCCCCTATATTATAGACCGAGTTGTGCCCTCAATGTAGATGAGGTGTCTAAAATGTGACACTTCACCAGTGTGATACTTTTCTTTCAAGGATCTTATCTCCTTTAGTTTCTGCCTCCCTTAAGTCTCTTCCATTTCTCTCATCCTCTGTCATTTCCAGAGTTTATTCTTTTTATTAACAGAGGACAGTCTAACGTAAGCTATTCTACCTTTATCAGAAGCTGAAAATATCCCAGAATAGTTTTTTCAACAGTCTTTTAAGAGAACTAATGCTAAAACCACAGGTCTATGAAGCTTTATTTATCTTGTAAAATTTATTTTGTGACTCTGGGGGGCTATGTTTTCAAGGTGTCCTCACTCCTCTTAGTTGCCATCCTATCATGGCTTCGTGTTATGTTCACCTTCTGCCAATATTATATGTAGACATTATTGTTTATACTTTAATTTCTTTTTGAATGGGGGCACTTCTGAATATCTTTAACATCATGACATACAATCAAATGAAGTTTAATCCTAGAATAGTGTTTTGCTTTATTTTTAGGTGAGAAAAGCAGTTAGTTCACTAAGAGTGCACTGGAGTCATCACTCTGGGATGGAACATTTAGAGTAGGAAAGTCCCAGGGTTCCAGAAGTATTGCTGTACCCTATCAGAAGTCTCCTAATGGGGATAAGAGAGAGGATGAATTGGTGTCCTTTCATGCCCAAGGCTTAAGGACCTAGCTTTGTGTATCCCTGAAAGCATTTCAAAATTAGCAAGCACTTTGATCATCTCTTACTCCTACCCATGACTAAACTTAAACTGTGTTCACTCAGTTAGATTTTGAAATTGCTGAGAGATTCCAAGTATTTTCAGTGGCAACTCAGCAGAAAACTTTGCCATTCTTCTAACCTAAGCCTCTCCCATTGCCATGTACTATATTTTTTACTGTAGGCCAATGTTATTTGAAGTATACACTGGAGAGAAATGTCTTACAACGGTTTCACCAAAAATGGGGGCATAGAGCATATCATTGCTGGTAGGTATTCCTAATTTAAAATAAGGCTTTAAAGACTGAAATATTTTTTCAATTATAGAAATAAGAAGTACAATACAAATACACAAAGTATTTAAATTTGATTTTCTCAGATTTTCCAAAATTTATTTTACCAAGGAATCCTTTTTGGTTATTGTAGTTTTCTCATTTCTACCTGCTGATGTGGAGAATTATTCAGTGTGGCACTCTTAAATTCAGCTTGGCCTGAGTCCCTCCATGTAACCCTAGCAGTTGTCTTATATTGATTCCCTGTTGCCCTCTAAGCTAACTAGACACACACTGGGAACGTTAAAACCCTTTAATAACCAGCTAATTGTATTGATCTTTATTTTATTGTATAATGATGTTTATAATTAACAGTGTTCATGAACTTGCTATCATTCTCTTGTTTCATTTGTTTACTCGTGTACATACTTAAGGATCCAGTGTGCTTAGAAAATTTCATCTCCCTTCCTTTAAGCTGCAGTTTATACTCCATCTCTTATAAGATACTGCCTTAAATTGCCTGAAACAATTTGGTACTTAACATTTAAACTGTTTCTAATATCAACTAGTACACGTGTGCCATGTCTATCTAATTATTTGTTGCAATCTTCCAGTGAGAAAAAGAATTTGCAGTTTTTCTCCTGTTATAGCACCTGTGGCTTGTGAACCATATATTTAATCACTAAATCATGAAAAATGAAGTTTTCACTAATTTCACCTGTATAATATACCTAGTTTATGTGTCATAACTTTGGGAAGTTTTCTCTTGGACTGTCCTTTTGTTCAGCAACAAACTTTTCCCTGCTTCTACTTTTTTTTTCTTTCCAAATCTGTTCTTTTCAGTCTTTTAAATTCTGCTTGCTTGTGCAAAGTAACAACCCATTGGCCAGAAATTTATGAAAATCGAATTAATTTTACTGTTACTGTGTATTTTGACTTTGACATCTTCAAATTTGAAATATGTTTAACACTGAATCTTTTATGAACTCTCGTGAACTCTTACAAACTCTTATTTTTTAGATAAGTTGGAAGGATTTCATTTGTGTCTATGCACACTTTTAATTCAACAGGTTTTTTGATTGTTAAATATTAAATTATTTTTTTAAATGTCTGCAGTATCATGTTGATGAACAGCTTCTCCTTATAAGATTCTGTCATTAAACCATAGGTTTTTCCCCACAATATTGTATTGTTCATGCTACAATAAGTTACTAATAGAGTTTCCCTTTCAAACTATAAAATATATTTTCTTGTTTTAATGAGTTTTTTCCCATGGGAGAAATAAATTTGCACATACTTAAACCACAAAGAAGACTGTAAATAGAATACTTCGTTTTGACTGACTAGACTATTCTGATTTTTAATTTAAATGTCATGGGGGTCTGTATTTTTTTTTTTAACCACATAGTCTTTATCTATTTTTTAAATTTATTTATTTTTGGCTTTGTTGGGTCTTTGTTGCTGCACGCGGGCTTTCTCTAGTTGCGGCGAGCAGGGGCTACTCTTTGTTGCGGTGCGTGGGCTGCTCATTGCGGTGGCTTCTCTTGTTGCAGAACACGGGCTCTAGGCCCACGGGCTTCAGTAGTTGTGGCACACAGGCTCAGTAGTTGTGGCTCACGGGCTCCAGAACGCAGGCTCATTAGTTGTGGCACATGGGCTTAGTTGCTCCGCCACATGTGGGATCTTCCCGGACCAGGGCTCGAAGCTGTGTCCCCTGCTTTGGCAGGCGGATTCTTAACCATTCCACCATCAGGGAAGCCCCCATGCGGATCAGTATTAATTTCTATCAGATTTTCCTTTCTTTCAACTTTAGTCTTCAAATGAAGAGTGTTTTTAGAGTTTATTCTTAAAGATTAATTTTGGTTTTCTCTTATTCTGCCATTATTATTAAAGGAATTATGTTAACACATTTGGGTTTTCTAATCTTAGTTGTAAATTATCATTTTCATAAGTGATCATTTGATTTTCAGAAATAATTTTTTCAGCATATCTTATTAATTTTTAACTGTGGCTTTGAAATAACCAAATGCAGATTTCTAGAATAATCAAAAGACAAAATACATCAAGCAGATAGATATTTCTACTGATTTCGTGTTTTGTTAAACAAACTACATATTGAGTAACTATAATTGTACTGTAACTATATCATGGTCATATGATAAGTGGATATAGAAATATTTACAAAAATTAATTTATAATATGTATATTACTTTACAATGTTTTCAAGTATTAGTGAAGTTTAAAGTTATGAATTTAAGAATGGGCAATTAGAAAGGCAAATGAGATTGAAATAAGTTTTAACATATTAAGTACCATTAAATAATCACATGGTTCAAATGTCTTTTTCTAAAGGACTATCAATCCTAAATATGAAAACATGAGTTAGCAAAAAAGTCCTTCAAATATGATAGCTTTAAATATTTTTGCTCCTAGCATTATGAAAGAGTCTTCTTCATTACTTATTTTTAATATACTAGCACTATGAAAAATGGTGATACCATTTACAGTTTATATTCACTTTCAGTCATTATACTGGAATTCAAATAATATTGATTCTCTAATGTCTACCCAAGCTTTGTACAAGTTTAAATGATACAGTAACACTAAGAGCATTTAGATGAATGGTTACTGTTTTAGCAACCTCTCTTCTTTTAAGTAGTTTTTACAGTGTTCGTTTTCACTAAACCTGAAGACGATACTCATATTAACATTGTTATGGATTTTAGAAAATAGCTATAACTAAATCATCAGGTTTACTAGATGTCAGATAGTCAATATTGGGGAAAAATCAAATTTAAAAATATTTTTTGCTTTAACTAATTACACTGATCACTTTTACAAATTGAGAGTGGTATTTTCCTGCCAACATACAACCTTAATTTTCTTCATTCAAGGTTAGAAGTGTAATCAGCGATATTTTCATTTTTGGTGAACACATACATAATATAACTATTATATATATGACATATATATGTAAAACTATTCTATGTATTGCACATGGAAATAATTCTTATTTATCCCTATTAAACAATGCATTTAATATTTTCCAGACTGTGTAAGAGCATACAACATTTAAATATCTTTGAAATTCAGCTTATAAAGATAGCACATCAAAGTTAGGTTGTCCAGAAGCATCATATTTCATTTTGTATAACAGATATCATTCTAAATAGTTCAGCTTTTCTTAGAAATCATTTTTATGTATGCATAGTTCTAAGGATGCTTCTGCTCTGACTCACACATACATATTTTCAAATATAACTTGATTTGAGTTACTACAATGTAAATATACTTATGTTGAGTATATTGTTAATTTTACAGAGGAAGAGTCATTAGTGAAAATGAATACGTAATGTCATACCATAGAACACCTTCACCATGCAAAGTTGCTAAAACAGTACGGAACAAACCTCCTAAGGAAAATTTGATATAGCTTTCCTATGCTTTTCCAGACCTATTTTCAACACTGCTAAAAGGGGGGACAATTCAAGAAGGCACTGAAGAGACCTCCTCACCAGACCCTGATGTTACTTCTCCTCTGGATGTACATGCTGCAGCTCCATAGGAGCCAGGTTGGAAAAGTTTCTAGGAAAACAACATGTTCATTAATAACATATTTTTTAAGTAGAAAGATTCTTTTTCTATGGGAGTTTGTCTCTTTAGACCCAACAGTTAAGTACATTAAAAAGTCCATATGCTTAGTTTGAATTGAACTTTTATTTCTTAACTGTTATTTTTTAAAAAATATCAATGGCAAACATCTGGCTTCTCAAAAATATTTTTGAAATGTAATGGTTCTAAAGCATGTAAAATAAGGTAATTAGAAAACGTCATGGTTCTGTTTTATACAAACTTAAAAAAATCAAGCTGTTACTAATCCATTATAATGATAGAGTATGAAGTTAAATTATGATAAAAATTTATATCAACTTTTTCAAGTTCTGTGTATACTACATAAATGGCAGAAGGTAGTTTCTATAATTTTTTAAAATTATATCTCAGGCTCAAGGAAATGTATATTATTGCTCTTGATTTTAAGTGAAAGTTTAAAAGTAATAAGTATTTATATAATGTTGTTAATTATCTATACCTGGAAAGACTCCGGCGACACAGGTCAGTGAGTTAGCAAAATGACCTTAAAGGGGCATTTTCTTCTTCCTAAGACTAGTCTCAAAACCTAAATTTCAGATTTTATATATTTTGAAAATACAATGAATCTACACTCAGAATATTGCAGTGCTTTGCAATAAAGAGAGTTGATAATAATTCTGTGACTAGAGATTGCACAAAAGAATTATGAGTGTAAATAATGTATTTTTAAAAAATATATAGTCAAGAATTTTTAAGATATAATTGCCTAGCAATAAACAAAATGTATAAACATAAAAAATGAAAAAAATTAACTTTGACTATAGGAACATAATTAAAGAACTAATAAATTAATTTTTAAGTAAAAGATTAAGAAAAGCAATAGGTGATATTCTTGACATTTTAAATTTTTTTAATTTTTATTTTATATTGGAGAGTATAGTTGATTTACAATGTTGTGTTAGTTTCAGGTGTACAACAAAGTGATTCAGTTATACATATATATAATACATATGTCTATTCTTTTTAAGATTCTTTTCGCATATAGGTTATTACAGAATATTGAGTAGAATACCCTGTGCTATACAGTAGGTCCTAGTTGATTATTTTGTATATAGTAGTGTGTATATGTTATTACCAAACTCCTAATTTATCCCTACCCCCCCGCCACCTTTCCCCTTTGGTAACAATAAGTTTGTTTTCTATGTCTGTGAGTCTGTTTCTGTTTTGTAAATAAGTCCATTTATATCATTTTTTTAGATTCCACATATAAGTGATATCATAGGATATTTGTCTTTCTCTGTCTCACTTCATTTAGTATGATACTTTTTAGGTACAATCAAGTTGCTGCAAATTGCATTGTTTCATTCCTCTTTATGGCTGAGTAATATTCCTGTGTGTGTGTGTGTGTGTGTGTGTGTGTGTGTGTGTGTGTGTACCACATCTTCTTGATCCATTCCTCCGTTGATGGCCATTTAGGTTGCTTCCATGTCTTGGCTGTTGTAAATAGTGCTACAGTGACCATTGGGGTGCACTTATCTTTTTAAATTATAGTTTTCTCCGGATATATGCCCAGGAGTAGGATTGCTGGATCATATGGTAGCTCTATTTTTAGTTTTTTAAGGAACCTCCATACTGTTCTCCATAGTGGCTGTACCAATTTACATTTCCACCAACAATCTGACATTTTAAATTCTGAAGTAGTAAGTACACAAAAAGTAATATGTTTGCATGTGTATAAGAGCTAATGTTAAAATAGTATATATCTACATATCTACTTAAATTGTGGAACTTCTAAAGTTTTGGATATCTCTCTAATTGTTTATAATTCTCTCGCTAACTTTTTAATAGAAAAATCAGTGATCTATACGTGATTTATAGCCTTTATCACATTTGCCTTGTATTATAATTATTATTTCAAGGGAGTTTGTTTTTGTTGTTGTTATTTTTCTTTCCCTAGCATTAAGGTGTAAACTCCCTGAGAGAAGTGATTATGTCTCAATATACCATTTAGATTTCTGTCTCCTATGAGGTCTAATAAGTTTTCACACTTTAATTACTTAGAAAGTTTGTTGATAGAACCAAGTGTGCAAAGTCAGGCTTTTTAATAACAATACTTGGCCAAAAAAGTGCTTTATTGACTCGTTTGAAAATAGACCATCAGTTCCTAACGTTTTGTGCCAATTCAAAAACATTTATGAGTCCATCTGCCTGGAAAATGTAAAGCAACTTTGGAATATGTATGCATCTACTCTCTGTTCTTAGTGGCCTAAGACAGTGCTGATTGGACAGAATTATAATGGTGATCCAAATTGTACTATAAAATTCTAAGTTTTTCATATTGCATTGAGTAATAATAATATTCAATAAAACTGAAGTTCCAGTTATCAGACTTATTTAAACATAAAGTAAAAAATAATGTAGTATTCTTTGCTTTTTATGAGACAAATATGGCTGTTCAAAGTTCTGTAGAATTTAGTGTGCATCAGCAAAACTGAAAAGAGACAAGGCAGCAATTTTGAAGGGGAAAATGGGCCAATGAACAGAATTCTCTAGCAGGTTGAGATAGAGAAAAACCAACTTCATTAACCTGTTAATCAGTATATAGTTTGAATTAATGTGTTAAACATTTTTTATTTCAATGAAAAAGAAAGGGTCCTAAATAGGTCAGCTTCAGGAGTTCATAGTGACAGGTGAACATAAGCAGTAATTCTACAAACATCTGCTCCCAGTGAATGAAGCAGATCTCCAAAGAAGCTGTTAAGGAAGGATTATAGTCCCTTAGAAACAGTCTGGGAACTAAGAGGTAATTTAGTTCAACCCTCTCATTTTGTCCCCTAATAGAGACTGTATTTACATCTATCTGTATGTGTTTATATGTGTGTGTATGTATATGTATATATACACACAAACAGATATGTGTAAATATGCACATGTATGTGTACATGCACATAGTCATATTAAAAGTTGAAAGATGGGCTAGCAGCCTGTATTTTCCTAGAGAAGAAACTGTAAAAATTAAACTATTAAATGAAAATGAAAGAGATAAACAAAGAAACTGAATTGAAGATTTTGGAAATTATCATTGAAATAGAAGAAAGAAGAGTTTTTCTGTTCCTGATTTATATTCTCTTATATTAATAGTGTTATTCTAATGCATCATCAATTATATTATTTATATATATCAGCATATAAATATGCTGCAATATGTTTATCTCTGTCCAACTATTATACATTTTTCTATAAAATTCCTTGAAAAATTGTTATCTCCTTTACCTCTCCATGAAAGAGCTGTCCGTACTCCCCATCTTCTCTTACAAAACCACTCTAGTTAGACTTTTATCCAGCTGCTCCACCAGAGCAACTCAACTCAAGATCACCTGTAACACTTACATTATGAAATTTAGAAGTCGGTTTTCAACCTTCACCTTACTAGATTTATGAGCAACACTTATGCATTTATTACATATAATAACTACCTCTTTTTTGAAACAATTGTATCACTTGGCTTCCATGACATCACTTTATTTGTTTCTTCTATATTTTTCTGGGTCCTCCTCCAGGGATCAATAATTTGACTCTTATATTGCCAGTTACTCTTCATATGGTCTTATTCAGTCTCAAGACTTTCAATATGTTTATGAATCCTGAATTTGTATTTCAGCCTGGACTTCTCCTCTGCACTCAGACTTGCATATCCAGAATGGCAACTGTTCAACTTAGGTGTCTGTCAGGCATCTTATGTTACATATCCAAATCTGAACTCCTTATCTATCTGCTTCTTCCACAGTCATCACCATTTAATAAAAGGGAAATTCTAGCATTCCAGTATCTCCAGACAAAAATTTGAGTTATATTTGACCTCACTTTTTCTCAAACCTTATAACTGATTTAACAGCAAATTTCTGTGGCTTTACCTTAAAACTATATTCAAAATTTGATTGCCTTTTAACACCATTTTTGCAACCTCTCTGGTCTGTCATACCATCATCTTTTCCCCAGATTAATATACTAGCCTCCTAAATAGATTTTCTGATTCCATACTTACCATACACCGCAATAGCCTATTTAACTTTCTAGACCTGTGCTGCATAGTATGGAGCCCCAGAACTGATGGGTTCCTTGAAATGGAGTAATCTTCACTCACCCTGTAATGTCTGAAGTGCACACCTGGGCAAATTGAATGAGCAGCTAACTCACCCATATGTGACCAAGGCTAATAAAGGTTGTGTAAGCCAGATATTGGAGTTATGACAGACTCCTAACTTATTCTAATAAGTAACATATATTCCTCGCCCCCCCCCAAAATAGAAGTGTACACCTGTATGACTTTAGTTAGAACAGTTAGTACTTTCATATATAGTTTCCTCATCTATAAAATAAATAATATTATCTACTTTATAGATTTTTTTAAGGGTTAAGTAAAAAAAAATAAATGTAAACTAATTAGTGCAGCACTCACCTACCTACTAGGGATTCTCTTATTTTCTAATTCTTGGTGTGGCTAAAACTGCTCACTTCCTAATTCAAATGCCGATGCCATGCCTGGTATGTGAAGCCTAGGACCTCTTAGATAAGAGATAGTCACTGTTGACCCTGGGCCCCGATGATACCCTATGCACAATGCTGGTATGATCCTTATTGCCCTTGCTGTTCTGTTCTGAGGTATACTGAGTTGTGACTCTCTCCCTCATGAAGCTGAAATTCTGTGAAGTCAAGGGCTGTGTCTTTTTCTCGGTTTTAATATATTAGTTCATGGAAAAATGTGGTAATTGGATTCTTAAAATTGAAACAACTGAACATGGAAGTTGAACAGTAACAACTAATCATCATTATTCATGAGAGATTATCTTCCAGAGACACCCTTACTCCTTAATAACTAATTATTTGTCAACTCTCAAGCCTCCTGATTCTATGAAATCATTTTTGAATATTAATGTTTTAGTGTATATATCCAAGTTTACCTTTATTCACTTTTCATTACTTTATATATCTATTGTTGCTATACACATCATAATTGCCATTCTCCATGGTTATATATTAATTTTCTACCAATATCTTTGATGTCTGGCTAGTTTTTCATTATTAAACGTTAAAACATTTTGTAATGGAGTTAGTGTTTTAAGAGAGGTAGTGATGCCTAATTATAATTTTCTTATAATTTAGCCAACATTTATTTTTTCTTCTTTTACTTTTTCTTAGTTATGAAATATATTTTAGTGTTGACTTCCTGGCTGTTCTTTTTATTGAGTTAATAACTGATAGTCACTGTTTTGCCAATGACATTATGACAGTGAAAAAATTCATTTTTTTCTTTAATTGCTTCAATGTTTCAAATCTCATTTTCAAGAAAAACATAATTGAGAAACTGATTGAAGGAAGATTTTCTCCATCAAGATCAATATTTGTCTTATAATCAGATAGTAGTTCCATAACATCTACTTTTTCTATCCTGCATTACTTTTTTTAAGAACCAAAAGGATGCTTAATGCATAGTTTTCTTTTTTTTTAAATTGAAGTACAGTTGATGTACAGTATTACATAAGTTACAGTTGTACAACAATTTTGGTTGTTGATTCACAATTTTTAAAGGTTAGACTTCATTTATAGTTAGTACAAAATACTGGCTATATTCCCTCTGTTGTACAATACATCCTTGTGGCTTCTTTATTTTAAACATAATAGTTTGTACATCTTAATCTCCTACCCCTATCTTTCTCCTCCATTGTATGTACATACCACACCTTCTTTATCCATTCATCTGTAGATGGACACTTAGGTTGCTTCTATATCTTGGCTCTTGTAAATAATGTTCTATGAACATTGGGATGCATATATCTTTTTTTTTTTTTTTGCATATATGTTTTTGAATTAGTGTTTTTGTTTTCTTTAGATATATACCCAGGAGTGGAATTGCTGGGTCATAAAGCAGTTCTATGTTTAGGTTTTGAGAAACCTCCATACTGTTTTCCACAGTGGCTGCACTAATTTACATTCTCACTAACACTGTACGAGGGTTTATTTTTCTCACATCCTTGCCAACACTTGTTATTTGTGTTCTTTTTAATGATAGCTATTCTGACATGTGTGAAGTGATATCTCACTGTGGTTTTAATTTGCATTTCTCTGATGATTAATGCTGTTGAACATGTTTTCATGTGCCTATTGGACATCTGCATGTCCTCTTTGGAAAAGTCTATTCAGGTCTTCTACTCATTTTTTAATCAGGTTGTTTGTTTTTTGATGTTGAGTTGTATGAGCTGTTTATATATTTTGTATATTAACCTCTTATCAGTCATATGATTTGTAAATATTTTCTCCCACTTAGTAGGTTGTCTTTTTGTTTGTTGATGGTTTCCTTTGCTATGCAAAGGCTTTTGAAACTTAATTAGGTCCCATTTGTTTATTTTTGCTTTTCTTCCTTTGCTTTAGGAGACAGATCTAAAAAATATTGCTATGATTTATGTCAAAATATATTCTTCCTATGTTTTTCTCTAGGAATTTTATGGTTTCTGGTCTTACATTTAGGTCTTTAATTCATTTTGAGTTTATTTTTGTATATGGTATTAGAGAATGTTCAAATTTCATTCTTTTACATGTAGCTGTCCTATTTTCCCAGGACCACTTATTGAAGAGATTGTCTTGTCTCCATTGTATATTCTTGCCTCCTTTGTTGTAGATTAATTGACCATAAGTGTGTGCGTTTATTTCTGGGCTCTCTATTGATTTATATGTCTGTCTTTGTGCCATTACCACACTGTTTTGATTACTGTAGCTTTGTAGTACAGTCTGAAACCAGAAAGTGTGATTCCTCCAGTTCTGTTCTTCTTTCTCAAGATTGCTTTTGGGGTCTTTTGGGTTTCCATACAAATTTTAAGATCATTTGTTCTAGTTTTATGAAAAATGCCCTTGGTATTTTGATAGGAATTGCATTGAATCTATAGATTGCCTTGGGTGGTATGGTCACTTTAACAGTATTAGTTCTTCCAATCCATGAACAAGGTATATCTTTTAACCTATGACTTGATTTAATTCTTTGTTCTGATATGTCTTATCTCATATTAGCGATGTAAGGAGACGAAGTAAGCATTTTTTAACTTGATTTTATTTTATTGAAGACGAAATTATTAGATATCAAGAGTATTTACAAAGTACTCATTACTAACTACTCAATTATTAATAACTCTTAGTAAAAAGGCACATAATTCTTTGCTGAGAGATTTCAGGTATTGAAGAGACAATATCTGACATCAAGAGGATTATGATAGAGTATATATTCTATAGGTCATCATCATTATCATAATTGTTTACATGATACCTTACTTTATAGTTTATTAAATATCTTCACTTATGGAGATATAATATCCTCATATCAACTCTGTGATGTTCTTTATTTTATAGATATAGAACTTGAGGATTAGATAAGTTTAAGTAACTAATTTAAATTTACTGAAATCAAAGTGTTGAAGCCATAGGTAAAAATCACATCTTTTGATTGAAATTTCCAGTTTATATCATACACTTTATTTACAAGGACAGAAAACGATGAGTATATTATAAATGCAAACTTGGCATTATAGTCCATACAATTATAACAATTCAGAGAAAGAAGGGATCTCTATGACCTGGGGTGGTCGTGAAAAGTAGCACAGTCTCTAAGCAGGAAGAAAGATAGGAATTAAAGAGAAGGGTTACTTACTGTTTCTCAACAACCTAGGAAACCCGTGGTTTACTTGGTTTGACCTCAGGGCAGGGAAGGTGGGTAGGCCTAATCCTGACAGCAGGACTCTTGGAAAACGTAATCCTTTCTCATCACCCAAGCTGGGTACTTGTCTCATTGCTCCACGCTATACTGGGAAGAGACCATCATCATTTAGCATCTCCCAAAACACCTGTCCAGACAAGAGGATGAGCTAGCTGTGGTCTGAGCCTTCTGTTTAATGGCCTGATAAGCACCACTGAGCATGGCGACTATCACATAATATAGATATGTTTTCTAAACTTACTGTTACTCAATGTCAGAGTCAATATTTGAATTCAGGGTTTTCTGGATTTTTCCATAGCCTATGTTTTGCCACCATACCATGTAACTTAGGTTTACCATGCTTTATTGTATGCCAATCAAATATTTTATTTTTTTAAATGAGAAATTGTGTTTGGAAATTAAATTTAGTATTTATATTATTGAAAAATAAAGGATAAGATTTACATTTCTAATTATTAAATCACTATCTATTGAGAAATTTTATTTGGAAATCCATTTATTATTTATATTATTGAAAATTACAAGTCAGTTATCAGAACTGCATTTACTTTTAATTTAAACACTCATATATGTTATCATCTCTTCTTTCTTCCAGTGAGGAAGCAATTTAAAAATTGCTTTAAAATTACAGAAATGATACATAGTAGCAATAAAATACTCGAATTATGCCAGAGTCCATGAAGTAAAATGTGAACATTTCTAGCTCTGCTTCCTTTCTTAGAGTTAACTGCTATTAAAACTTGATATCTATCTTTAACATTCCTTTTTTTAAAATAAAAATCATCCAGTTCTACACATTTTAATGCAGATTTCTTTTATCACACTTGACAATATATCATGGGCAACCTTCTGTGTCAGCATGTGCTGATCTATCTCATGCTTGCCATTTCCTCTTTCTTTTATATGCCATATCCAAATAATTAGCAAGTCTTATCAGGTCAACCTGAAAATATATCTAGAATTATTACATTTACTGCTGCTGTTCTATTCCAGGCTTTATCTCCTCTTACTTAGACTATTTCAGTAGCATCTTAACTGATGTCTCTTCCTCATTGCCTTCTGCAGCCTATTATCCAGACAGCAACCAGAATGACCCACTTAAAATGTAAGCCAGATCTTGTCATTCCTCCTGGCAAAACCTTCCAGTCGTTTGAAGTCTTAAAAGAGTAAAAGCCAGAATCCTCACTATAGGCTGCTTAAGTCTTAGTGTATCACACCTTATCTGAGATCTATTTCAGATCTCAGATAAGCTGTGCTTGATCTATTTCCACTTCTTTTAATGTGCTTCCCCCAGACTTCTCCTTGTCTTGTCCCCTCAGTTAGGTTTCAAATATCGCTTGATTATCTCCTATAAAAGAACACTCCCTCATTCACTCACAGCTCCCTTACCTCACCTCACTTTATTTTTCTCTGTACCACTTTTCACCACTGATATTTTCTTTGTTTCTTTTAAAATTTATTTTCTTTTAAACAAGCTATCACCTAATAAATATTCCATGAAAGCAGATAATTTGTCTTACATTTTCACTGATTTATGTCCTAAATAGAACACTGTCTGGCACATAACAGGTTCTTAATAAATATTTGTTGAATGAATTATTTGAATGATTAATGAACTATATTAACATCTATAATATATTCTAAAATATAGATCAGCCATAATTTGTCCACTGACCTATTGTAGATATTTCATTTGTCTCTAATTTTTCACCATTAGAAAAACTGCTCGGTAAACATTCGTGTGCTATATTTCTGTAGATACACTTCTGAGACTAGAAATACTATATCAGATGGTATACATTTTTAGATCTGATATGTGTGACAGGTGCCCTTCAAAAAGATGGATCGTATGTGTGTTTCCAATATTGAGTGTTTTTATCCATGGCCGTGCTATATCCCTTACATTTATTCAGGTTTCCATGTGTTTTAATGAGTTTTATTCACACATGTGAATAGACTTGATATTTATTCATACTGTTTATGGTTTTTCAATGTCTATACAGGAAATTTTTAAGGTATTCAGTAATGCATAATTTCCAAGGAGGCAGCAGGAAAACAGTTTAGGTATATGAAGAACTTCCACTAACTTTGTGAAAGTTAGAATTGGTTATGTTAAATACTTGCATCAGTACTCCTAGTCTTTTTTGAGCTCATTTTTGGTAAATTTCAAGATTAATGGCAAAAAGGAGTATATGATCTAAAAAAATATTATGACAGTGCATCTACAGAAGCAGGCAGAAATTTTTTAAATAGGGGTCAACCTTGGTGCTTTTTATTAAATGATCTTTATTTTAACCTTCACAGACACAATTCAGTGATTTAAAAAGATATGTAGTGAAAAACACTCATTTTATTATCCATGTCAGTGAATCTATTATTTCCCACCTACTCACACATTATGCTAATAACTTTTTAGATGAATGCATTTTAATTAAAAAATGAGTCACTTGAAAAGTATTACAAGTAAGAGCAAATACAAACTGTGGTTTGTGTGATATAAAAAAATGCTTTGAAGAAATCAGCTGAAGAATCATTTGCTGGTAGCTCTGAGGGATAAAACTGCTTAGAACAATTGCCTTTTTCATGTTACGTGAATCAATATTCAGTAGGAAATTCAGTAGGAAATATACCCTCTGCATTCCTGGGCAAGTGTTTCAACAGGTCAGTGTCAAAAGGTTGCTAAATGGCAAAATATTCCATTTTGTAAAAATAACATGAAAAATTTTAGAACATTGTTCAGTACATGTGAATCTCTTTACAAGTGTCTTCCTAACCCATTCATATAGAGAAGTGGCTTAGAGATTGGGAATTAGAAAAAAATTCTCCCTTTGCATTCTCCACTGTCCAGGAAGGTTATTGAGAAACTGATAATAAGAGTTACATAGGCGATAGTAACTAATCCTGATGAGTGAATCAGAAAGTTTAAGCATATCCAGATAGCTATGACCCATTAACTGACTAGATTGTTCCTAACCCAGCATAATTCAAATGGATACAAATACTTAGCCCAAAGCTGGAAAGCAACTATCAAGTTTGGTATTTTCATTCCAAATGGACTCTGTTGGTATTTTCTTTCCTTCTAGTTGAATGCCACGACTATGGAATGAAAAGAAGCTATGTGAAGTAAACAGCTTAGAATTCCACAAAGAGGGGTTCCTGGAAGCTAGAAGACACATTTTACAAAGACCTGAATGAATTAATTTGTCAGGAAAATTAAGGCATTAAAATGAAATTTAATAAAAAGCGGCGGGAGGGGGGTGCGGGCGTTGTCCAGATAATACAACAAACCCAGTACAGGAGAGAAACTAGAAGCTATAGAAAATTTGAAATCACAGTGATGAGAAAAATAAAAATTGAATGAAGTAAAATACTTACGGACTTAGCTTAAGTATATCGAACACAGCAGGAATAATGTTCAGAGTGATTTGGAAAATAACAAGAAATCATTGAAAGGAATTTGGGTAACAGTAGCATTGGTGGGTCAAAACACAGCACCCAAAAAGAAGAGAAATCTATGAAGTTGCAGAGTATGTGAAGAATATAAAAAGGAGAAAAGGTAACGACAATGTTGGATGACTAAGGACATTACCATATTGCACACAGAGGTTCTCAATTTAATTTTGAAAATTTGAACCAAATAAAGTTATAAAATGGGGCCTCTAAATATCTGGAAATCTTCTCATATATGCAGAAGCATGCTTTACTTACTTTTAATGAAACATTTCTATTTCACAATGTAAAGAATCTGTAATTGGGAATATATTAGAGACTTGAGAACCTTGTAACTGCAAAGAATAATAGAAGTTATTAAATTTCAATCACTTATAATTCCTGTCAATATAGCACTGAATGGAGTTGTGAAAATAATGGAATCCTTGGGAGTAAATAACCAAGTTATATTAGAATTCTCATTAGTTGAGTAAAATAAGGTGGCTGGAAAAAGTAATAATTTAGTTCTGTTAATTTTTCTTTAACTTAAAGAGATCTGTAATGATGTACATGCATGGGATCTCCCCCCAGAACTGAGCTATTAGATCACAAGAAGTAGAGAAAATGTAGTAAAGCCATGCCTCATAGCAACTAGTTCAAGAGAGTCTCTGAAATCTCAGCAGTGGGAGTTTATAGATCTGTATTCTGTTGTTTTCCAGCGTGACTCAACTACTCATTGAATATTGGGCTCTTTCTTCATTATGCACTATTGTGTTTCCTTTTAAGATTTTGATTTTCAGTTCTGCTGTTTTATTAGTTCTCTGACTTGGGAAGTGGATCACTTTGAAAGTGACCCAACTTCCATAAGACTTAGTCATCATTATATGTAAAATGTAGATAATATTACCTACGTCATAGGATTTTTATGAGTACTAAAGGTGGTTTGTGCGTAAAGTCCTAACACAATGGTTATACTCATTCAGTAGATACTGTTAATAATATTTGTGTTGCCAACAACTTAGTTCAAACAATCAGCTATTACTAGTTCTATTGCAACTGCCATCCAACTAGTCCCTGCTTTTAGTCCTGCCCCTTCATGATTCGCCCAAAGACGTTAGGGAAGTCTGGGAATTCAAGTTCTCAAAAATATTCATCCATGTCTCTTCTAGGTCTTAGAGGTTTCCCTATTTATGCATGCCTGACTTTATGTAAGAGATATAACAAGGCTGTAAATTCATCCTTCTCAGCAGTTTGGTTCCTACCTAGCACAGTCCAGTCCTGAGCTTGGTTTGAATCCCTAACACCTTTCGGCTGCAGGAGACTAGTATCTCTATAAATACTATTATTATTTTTAAAAAGCCTTTGATTTCATACCATGTTAGCTGTTGGAGTTGGGTGTTGGCTGAGTTGAGTTTGTCATTTTGCTTCCTTCAATTCACTGATGGCATTTAACAGTAACCATTGTCCTTTATAATTACCTTCGCTACTGCAGTGTATCTTTCTCAAATTCTGGAGATACTACATAAACCAATGCAAACCTTCTACTTCATGAAATCCCAGTTCACCACAGGTAAGAATGTTAGTAATTGAGATACTTCAGAATGCCAGGGGGTATCACTATTCACTTATTACCAGCACTGGAATTCTTGTTGCCATTTGGCTAGTGAGTCATCCAGTTACTGGGCTACTTGCTTCCTAGAATTTTTTTTTTGTACCAACTGGCTTAGTTGCAGTTCCCCTGTGATCTGATGCTGAGGTAAGAATCTGAGTGCAGATAGTTTATCTGGTAGATGCAGGAAGCATGGGTCACGGAAGAAAAGTGATACAGAAAAAGAATGGCAGCAGTAAAGGGTGCTTTATTAAGCTAGTTAATACCATGGATAACTGGAGCTTAATCCCACTGGGACGTTCAGGGAAATGGTATAAAACATGTCTCATACACTATATTCCATAAGTTATTTTTAGAGGGCTTTTCCCCTAGGGATGTTAATTCCTTAGCACTTCCGACCCGTGTGTACACAGAGACTTCTGCAGTTTTGAGGAATAAAATGACAGCCCTCATGCACAGAGTTGTTAGAGCATCCTGAAAGGTCAGAGGAAATGGGCAGAGTACTGACAGCATCTGCTACAAGGAAGATGTGAAATTGAAGTGAATTAATGTCAGACCATGGAGCACATTAAATGCCATTCAAGGAAGAATTTAAATTTGATTATCTCTCAGGCAAGAAAGTTACACTGAAGTGACATATAGTGTAAACTGGGGAACAGAGAATGAATTGGGTAGTACAGCGGAAGGGAGAATATAACATGATCTTCCTTCTGTTTCTAGCTCTGATCGGTACCTGCTCCCAGTTCTAATACTAAATCCACTTTTAGAAAGGTTCACTAGATAGGATAGCATTCTGAGTGTACTTCAGCAGTATTTCATACCAAAAGAGAATCCATTCTCAAAATAATTGGGAATTTAGTAAGAATGCAGGCAAATATTCCTAAGATTAATTTTCTGTATTCCATTGTGAAGAGTCGCAGAAAATATCCCCTTCATCTTTAAGTTTAAATACCTCATTTTAGTTAAAAGCAAATTAGCTTTATTCTGGCAGAAGCAGCTGTATGTAGAGAGAAGCAATGTGGTCCATGCCTACATTTCCTAGTCTACTATACTTGTTCAGTCACCTGCATGTGCCCTTTGAATCCCATTTTATAATTTGTTATTTCCAGTAGCAGTTTGCCAAAGACAAGGAACAGAAATTAGATGTGTATGAAAAACACAAATGATAAAGGAGGAAATACTGAGGAGCACTTTTTGGAATAATTTGAAACCCATTCAGAAACAGAAGAGTAAAAAATAATAAGATGTTTTTATACCTTAATCACTAATCTAGTAATAGTTGCATTAATTTGTCATCTCCACATAGAACACCAACAAGCAAATTCAAATTAGGCTAACTCACCCACTCACACAAACTTTAATCCCTTGCAAACCCTTGGCCACTTTTAATATTTCTGGGATTTATACTCAAAAACTCTCCAACTTTCCAATGTTGAGGACCTTGTTACTGGGGCAACTGTAGGTTGTCTTCTTTCTTTTGGAGGTATTCTCCACCAGTATTCACAGCTTATTGCAGCAAATCCAGTGGAAAGACTTCTGTATTGTGCAGCAGACTGCCAGACATGCTTGGGTATTTCTGTGTCCACAGTGGAGACAGTTTATTTCCAGAAAACTCATCATGTGTCATGCAGTAGAGTTCTTTCTGTTGTCTCCCTTGTTAAACAAAAGTGAAGAAATGTGCCAAAGTAGTGCCAAGTAGTGGAAAAAATACTATGGTTTAAACTGTGATCTCTCTTACATATGTCTATGTAAAGTGAAAAACAACATCTGGCAATCAGTATATACAAACCTCTAGCTTTGGGCAAAATAATATCATTATATCCCCAAGATACCACAACCCTGTTTCCAAATTTGCAAAGATTAGGAGGAATTAGACTTTTCATGTGGCTCTCTCCTGTGGCGCTCTCCCAGATCTCCAAATCGGTAGGGTGGTTTATTCCTGTGTAAGAAGTGAGACCTATTTAGTCTTTTCAATCTCTGGAAGAGAGGTGCCTCTAGAGGCTGGAATGACCAATCATGGCTGCCTCTAATTGCTGGCTACTCATTAGTTCAATGCCACATTATCATCCTTAGTCTATGCAAGTCCTCTTTTGCTTTATTTATTTAATCCTATTTCCTATACATATTCCTCTTCTTTTACCATAGACAATGATTCTGTTGTATTTGAGGAGAAAACCTTTAATTTGTATATGGTTTTAGACAATGTAAATTGTCTTGTGAATATGTTACTTTGGTTTTCATAAACTATAGATCTCATTTTGATCCTCACTATTTTTTTTATCAGCCCTATGTTTTTTTTAAAAATTTATTTATTTATGGCTGTGTTGGGTCTTCGTTTCTGTGCGAGGGCTTTCTCTAGTTGTGGCAAGCAGGGGCCACTCTTCATCGCGGTGCGTGGGCCTTTCACTGTCGCGGCCTCTCCCGTTGCGGAGCACAGGCTCCAGACGCGCAGGCTCAGTAATTGTGGCTCACGGGCTTAGTTGCTCCGTGGCATGTGGGGTCTTCCCAGCCCAGGGCTCGAACCCATGTCCCCTGCATTGGCAGGCAGATTCTCAACCACTGCGCCACCAGGGAAGCCCAGCCCTATGTTTTAAAATCTGTATTTGTTGCTGGGTGTTCATTTACTCTTTTAGTACTAATTGCTGTGAATGTAGTTTTTTGCTGTTTGGTTCCACTATAGTTTACTTATCTGTAGTGATTACCTCCAACTTCAAGTTACTATAAATCGTGCTATAATGAACATACTTATACTTTTCCAGTTATAGGCCTGCTGAATATTTCTCTAGAGTTTATGTATTTGTGAGTGTGTGTATAAATATACATGTCATAATGTGTATGCATACTCAATTTAACTGCCAGAAAATTGCCCTCTATAATAGCTGTAAGAGTCTACTCTCTCATCAACAATTTATAAAGCTTCTTACTTATGTCTATCTTGACAGTACTTGAAAAGATAGAGCTTTTTCATTTTTGTCAATCTTAATGAGTCTAAAATTTTATTCCAGTGCTATTTCAGTTTCTTTAAGTTTTAATGAGTTTCTGAATCTTTTCGTATAGCTGTTGGTATTATCCTATATCCTTAGGTATTTTAAAATTCGGGTTACTGGTTTTATTTTTTTTAATTATTTATTTGTAAGAATTCTTTATGTAGTCTACATATTTTTCCTTCATAGCTCTTAACACTGCAAAAACCATATCCAAATCTGTCATCTATCAATTTTGTTCGTGGTCTCCTTTACTGAATAGGAATTCTTGTTTTTTATGTAATCAAATTCATCCGTTTTTCACTTTATATTTTGTACTTCAGGTTATTGTTTAAGAAGTCTTTCCCTAACCCTAGATCACAAAGATTTATTTACACTGTATATTAACTTTATAGTTTAACCTTTCATGTTTAGATCAGTTGCCTTTGGGGATCAACCTTCTTATAAGGGATTACATAGAAATACAGTTTTGTTCTTTATATAGTGATCCAGTTTTTCTATTGAATAGCCCATCTGTTGCACTTTGATTTTGTATATACTCATTACTTGATGTTTACTTCCCACATAAACATGGTCTATCTTTAAATACTGTATTCTGTTTCATGATCCGTTTGCCTCTTTTGTGCTAGTATATAAGATTTTATTACTGTGAATTATAGTGTATTGTAATATCAATAGGAGAAGTCATAATTGTAGGTTTTTTTTTTTAAATGACTTAGATATTCTTGAAATGTTATCCTTTCCTATACTTTTTAGAATAAGTTTACTAAGTTTCCTAAAAATATAGGGCTGGTATATATAGTAGAATTGAATTTACATTATTGATGAATGTGGGGAAAATGGACACATTTACTGTATTAAAGCATCCCATCAGTATTATGGATTACAGTATTACCATCCAGGAGCATCAGACGTGCTTCCAGTTATTCAGAATTTCTTTTGAGACCCTTACAGGGAACCAACTGGCAAAGCCAAAACGTGGTTCGCAGGGCCCAGTCCTAGCACTGCAAAGCAGAGAGATACCTCTGAAGCTGAGAGACAGTAACTTAATAATAGCTCAGATAAGATTTAACAGTTTCTTCAAAGTTTGGCTGAATTTGTTTAAGTCCACATTTCTGCTCCCAAGTTAGTTTGAGCCATGTTGCTGTTGTTGTTGCTGTTGCTGTTCCTTTTTTATAAGGGACCAATTTGTTGATTTTTTTTGTAGTAAATAAGATTGTTATATTTTTATTATCAGAAGTATATAAATTTCCTAGAATTAGTTAGGAAAGACTTTAGTTTTTTTGTGCTTGGAAACTGTATTTTTAATAATAACTTTATGCTTACACATGGAGTATATATTCCATTACTTGTATAAACATAAAATTATGGATAATTATAAAACTTACAAATCATGAAGAAGAAAGTAAAATTCACTGATAATCCTTTCTTTGAGAAATAACCACTGTTATTTCAGTTTTTTAAGAGTTCTTTCCTCAGCTCTATGTGTGTGTGTCTATACTTTTTCTGTGAATATTATTATTATTATTATATAATACTGTTAACCACATGGGTTATATAATATTATATATGTAAAATTGTTATATAATATATAATGTATGCATATATTTTTCAAAATGGGAAATATAGTTAACTTATTGTTTTATATAGTTCAGTTTTTCCACTTAATATGTATATATTTTCTAAACCATTAAATGTTCTTTTCAAAATGAATTTTAATAACTGGATGGCATTCTATCATTTCACTATTTCACAATTATTATTTAAAACTTATGATAAATTCTAGAAGTGGAATTACTTTATCAGTGGCTTAAATACCTTCTTAGAATTCTCAAATATATTCCCAAGTTTTTCATGACTGGTACCCATCAGATGCTAATATTTTTTTCTAGGAAGTCCTTTTACTCTTAACTTTTTTGGATTATTTTGTTTTAGTTGTTACCCTTATTGGCAACATGCATTTGTGTAGCAGTTGTTCCTTTGTGTGTGGGTGTATGTGTTTTAATCATTGGAATATCCTTTGTTTTGCCAAGCACTTTGATAGATTTTTGTATTTAAGATTGGAAACAGGAGATAGAGTGAACACTCTGAATAGTAAAGAGATGAATTTGATGTGTTTGCAGAAAAGTTGGAATGAGGAGAGTGGATCCACAGCTGGTATGTGGGTTGCAGTTGCATTTTGTTTATTATAAAATCTTGGAGTCTTTATCTTTTAAAAGTGGATATTTAACAATTATTGTTTGAAAACTGACATGTGTATTTTACCTTCTATCATGACGTATTTTATACCTCCTATTTATATGCTTGTTTACAATTTTTTCTTCTCTTATGACTTTTTCCCCTGGAATTTTTTCTATATTCTACTTCACTATATTTCTAATTTCTCAGACGTGTATATCATTGATTTTTTTTTTCTATTAACTTATAAACTGTTGCATTTTACTTAAATCAATGCTCTAAATATTAACTATTTTTAGTATATGTTAGATCCTTTCAGTATATGTAAAAGATGATACTGACTTTGAATGTAGGCGTCTTAACTTTGGGAACCATATCTCTTTAAGTATATGTATCACTTAATTCCATGTCCTTTTAATTTTTAGCTACTTAGGAAATGTGCAGTGTTTTGCTTATTGGATTTATGAATTGTAAACTTTCATAGAAAAACGTAATATAACTAACACACACAGAGAAACATATTTTCAATGTATTTTGATAGTATATTCATATGAAAATATTTCATAATATTTATTGTTAACACCTTTCTGTTCTTCTGTCTCTTAAGAATATTGGGTTAATCAGAAGTATACAGGATATTTAATATCCATGTAATTATTTTTGCCTGTTACGAAGCACCTAAGTACAAAAGTACCTAAGTTCACTGGTCCCATATAATATATTTTAGAGCTGAAAGATTTATGTTCCCAACATGACCTTAAAACTCCATGCAATGCATCATAAGGTTTTTTATTACTATGCTAACAGCAATTTTAGGTTATTATTCTGTGGAATATAATATGTAATATCCAGGGATAGTTCTTTTTCTTGAAGTTTGCAAGGTGAATGGTTGTTAAGCATTTTTATTTAGTTAGCTTCAAATATTATTTTGCTTTTTTTCCCCTAAGAAAAGATTAATGAAACTTTTTCTAAAGGTTGTTTGAAATAACAGGGTAAGTTTATTACACTGTCTGCCTTATTGCACAGTGATGATTATGTCAGATCCTATTTAAAACCATGCAGTTCTTTTAAACAGTCTTACAGAAAGAATATATTTAAACTGTACTCTAGGTAATCAATAATTTGTGAGATTACAAATGAGGTGTAGGGGAAAATTCCCAACTTAGCCATGAGACACTTCCCTCTAACTACTACTAATTTGATATTCTAAAGTAATTTTTTAATAATTGGAAATCAGTGCCACAGAGTTATTTGAAAGAATAGTACCTGTGCTTTTACAATTTTCCCACTATATATACACTTACATTCTGTGTTTAAGAATCATTAAATACAAACATGCCACACAAAATTAGTATAACCTATCATAATTTTGTGCAAGTCAGACATTCATTTATGGCACATGTAGTTTATATCTCTAAGTCAATTAACGTAGACAAATCTCAGTTTGAAGCCATTGGAGAAGCTGATGATCATTAGATATAGTTTCACATGTAGGATTCTGGTGTCAAGCAAGCTTTGACATATCAGGAACAATTCCTATGGAACTGTAGGCCTGGGTAGAGTTATAATTTTATTTGAATTGTGAAGATCTAACATATTTTGAAAAACCATGTCAAAATAGATATCTTTGTGAAATGTTAAGAAACATTAATGGGCCAGAACATGAACTGAAACATATGTACAGAATCATCTTCTTACCTTAAAAGAACCTCTATAAATTTATTTTACACATTACATATCTGTGATTAAAAAAAGCACTCTTTTTCAGATTCCTGCATGAAGATTGTGCTTCTGCCCACATTAGCACTCCACCAAACCTTTTTTTGTCATAGCTGCCGTAACTGCTCTGTTAAAAAATCCGGTAAATATTGAACTGTTCTTATTTTACAGGACCTTTCAGCAGCATTTGATATGCTTAAATACTTTCTCCTTCATTAATCATTTTCTTTGCAATGTGTACAGAACATCACAGTCTTAGGGGTTTCTTCTCCCAATTTGCATTAACATATACAGTTTGACTGTTCATTTATGTCATACCTTATGTTTGTAAGGATTACCAATTCATAATATAATATAGTTAAATATTACAACATTTAGTTAAAATAGAAAGTTAATCAGAGTCAAGGTTGTAGACTTTATTAATAATTAGAGCAAAGATAGGTGATCTGACTGGATCAGTAAATAGTCCTTTTTATATTAAAGTCTTCTACTAAAGAATACCTTTTAAGCCGCTTGGGTGTTATATCACCTATTCAGTTCTCTCTCTCTCTCCTGATGCAGACACATATTCTTGATACCATTTTCCTCTCCTCCTCTCTCCATCTTGAAAACACGCACCCACACCCACACACCCACCCATCCCCCGCTCCACATACACACAGCACCTCTCGGTTCTAAACCTGAGTCTTTGTTCTAAGGTAAAATCTGGTGCTCTAGCATAGTGCTGGCTGAGTCATCTGATGTTTGCAGACTTCAGTTAATTCATCTGATATTTCTGTGCTCAGCTAAGTCATTATGAAGGCTCTAAAACAGGATGATTAGTTTAGGAGGGAGCTCAAAGTTTATATATCTCTCAATAATGTGTGCTATTTAAAAACCTGATGTAAGAAACAGTAGTCTCCCATGAGTGAAAGTGTTCAGAATTGTTTTAGTTAGAATTCAAGCCTTCTATTACTCATTTCCATAGTCAGCAAATATTAAGAACCTACTGTGATCCTGGCATTGTATACCCCTGGTGCTGGGGATACAATAATGGGACAAAACAAAGTCCCTGCCCTTATACAGATTATATTCTATTTAAATGTATTTTAGTTCAAAGCCTCCATATGGGCTAATAGGACCCTCCAGATACTTGTGGTGGTGATTTTTCTGTTTTCTTTGAAGACTCAAATAAGTCAGTTCCCGCCTTTAAGTCAATTTCCTCATCCATAAAACCAGGATAATATGCTTTATTATCTCTACCATATAAGAATGAAATTAAGTATGATTTGTGAGATTATTTTCACATGCTTTCTGTATTTGTGAAGTCCTGTGGAAACTAGCATGGAATTGTTGAACATAAGACAGAACAGTTAAGATGAATATTTTCCATATCTTAATTGTAGAAATTCTATTCACAGATAGTTTTTGGAGTATCTTATTTATTGGTTAAGTGAAAATCTGAACTTTTTGTACCAATTAAGACTCACAGACATTCAGAAGATGGACTCTATTTAAGAACTTTTAATCTTCATGAATATGTGACTATTTTTTATGGCAAGAATCATTACTTCTTAATAGAAATTATCCTTCTTGCTATATTTTGGTCCTGTTAATAGGACAAATGTACCAAAAGTAATAAATTTATTTATTAAACTTAGTCTCAGTAGTTGTCTTCCAGATAGCTATACCACTGAGTTCTTACTTTTTTATTAAATATCTTTGTAGTGCTAATAAAAAAGTTTTATGTTTACCCAAAGCGAAATAGAAATGATTATGCACGTGATACATTTTGCTTCTTGTTTTAGTCTCTTGTTTTAGTCTGAAACTAGTTATCATTTAAATGCAGAGCCTTTACTTTTCTTCTGCAAAACAGATTTATGTTATTAACTACATGCCTAGCAACAGAATTCAGGGCACTAATTTTCTAAGTTTATGTCAGTATATTGACTCAAAGTGAATATTTAAGTGGTTCTGAGGAAAATATCACATTAGAATAAGAAGGCCTCTATAACAAGCTTTCCTTTGGTAGAGAGTATTAGATGCTGATGATTTAAAAATTAAGTCATTACAGCTTACATAATGAGATGCCTATGTACATTCAACCACTTTAGTCTATTTAGATTATGCAAGGTAAGAGGTAGAATGTTTGGAACAAATCAGATGTTTGTCATTTTACCAAATAAAGACTTCTTTTCATTCTCACCTCTTCTATTTTTTATCATTCTTAGAATGAAGTTGGAGATTTTCTTCCCCTGCATTGCTCCCTTTCTCATTTAAATTTAGTTTAATCTTGAGGAATAATTAGTTATAGCCACATACTACAAAACCCTTGGTAACAAGTTATACAGGGAACCTAATTAGGAATTATAGATTTCCCATGATTTTGTTGTTCTTTCTTCTTTTCATTTAAATCTATCTTTAGATTATCTTTTACTTTTGGAAAAATATCTGGGTAATGATAGGCTATTTCATTATTTTATTAATTAGTCATCTACCAATGTAATACTAGCTAATTTTAAGTCATTTGTTCTTTTGGATCCTATATCTTTGAAATGATCTTTTGTAATATTCTATTTCCTTTTCATATTTCCCTTTATATATTTATCATAACCACATTTTGAAGAAATAAGTCAAAGAAAAAATATTTTTTTTTTACCACATAGTTATCTCCCTTTTAGCTGATAGCTGGCATCTGTTACAAATAGGCAGAAATAAATTTAAGTTACTAATTTTAAAATTAGAGTGCATGTGATTTTTAAAAAGGCAGACAGAAAAAAGGGAAGAGAGGAAAGTAGTTCTACATCCGTATAAGTAAGTACTTATTCATTTAGGAATCACAGGTAAAGGTATAAACCAAATTTGTTTTTTTTTTAGCTGTCTCTTTCTTCACTGTTATTAGGATGCTTCCTTCCCTAGTCCCTACTGTCAAGATACTTAATATTGTTTTTTTATGATTTTTTTTTTCCCCTTAAACGAGATCAGCCCTGCAGCTGTTCAGGGTCCTAATGTATCTAGGGTGTGATTTTTTTTCCGCTCCCTTTTCTGTCTGTAGATAAAGAGGTAAGCATTTTAGTATGAAGTTAATTTCTCTCTTCCTTTGTTAAAATTTTCTTGAGCTATGGCCTTTGAGTAAGTTATCAGTGCTATTTAAAAATGTAATTATTTTTCCAACAGCCCTTTCTATGCTGAGAAATAGACTTATCTGCTTTTATTTTAAAATTTTTAAAGTTTATTTTTTATTTTATTATTTTCTAAAGGAATTCCTTTATTTTTATTTTATTTATTTATTTATTTATTTATTTATGTCTGTGTTGGGTCTTCGTTTCTGTGCGAGAGCTTTCCTTAGTTGCGGCAAGCGGGGGCCACTTTTCATCGCGGTGCGCGGGCCTCTCACTATCACGGCCTCTCTTGTTGCGGAGCACAGGCTCCAGACGCGCAGGCTCAGTAGTTGTGGCTCATGGGCCCAGCTGCTCCGCGGCATGTGGGATCTTCCCAGACCAGGGCTCGAACCCGTGTCCCCTGCATTGGCAGGCAGATTCTCAACCACAGCGCCACCAGGGAAGCCCCTAAAGTTTATTTTTTAAATAAACATTTATATTCCTCTTGAATTCTAAGAATTTTCAGAGGGAAGAAGGTATAAATTTGAGAGATTCACGTTAGAATTTTGGATGTTTAGGTCAGTTTATCAGCAAATTCAAATTATCTGAATGTTCTTGCCTAGGAAGGCTATTTGATTGCCTTATTTTGTTCTCTGAAAAAAGAACGCAGTCTGACTCCACAATGACTGCCCTTTGCTTTAGGAATTAATTTCCTTGTTCTAACTTTCTATGTCCAAAAGGAATCCACCTTTTAGTCTAGTTTATTTAGCTTGCTATAGAAAGAAAAACTCACTCTGTGTAGATGGGGATGGGTTTTTAGAGAACCCTCAGGCATGAATGGATTAAGTACTGTTCATAGCTTTTCACATTTCCTATCACTTCTAATAAAGATTCATTTAAAATGGAACTGACAAAGAGATTTATCAGTGGAGAACTAGTCTTAGGTGATGTACAACACTAAGCTGTATGCGCAGACTTCTGGCAACTTCAGCCGTATACCAAGTGTGTTCCAGGGGGTTAAAGTCCTGCCTCTAATTAAGACAAGCACATGTATAACTTACTTTCCAGTTTGAAATGTGTACATACACCTAGTAATTATAGAAGTTGGATGATGAAATAATCAAACCTGTCATTAGGTCTGCTGTTAAGTTGGTCAATTCTGTCAGCTATTTGCTTTTTTTTTTAACATCTTTATTGGAGTATAATTGCTTTACAATGGTGTGTTAGTTTCTGCTTTATAACAAAGTGAATCAGCTATACATATACATATATCCCCATATATCCTCCCTCTTGCTTCTCCCTCCCACCCTCCCTATCCCACCCCTCTAGGTGGTCCCAAAGCACCGAGCTGATCTCCCTGTGCTATGCAGCTGCTTCCCACTAGCTATCTATTTTACATTTGGTAGTGTATTTATGTCCATGCCACTCTCTCAGTTCGTCCCAGCTTACCCTTCCCCCTCCCCGTGTCCTCAAGTCCATTGCCTACGTCTGCGTCTTTATTCCTGTCCTGCCCCTAGATTCATCAGAACCATTTTTTTTTAATTCCATGGATATGTGTTAGCATACGGTATTTGTTTTTCTCTTTCTGACTTACTTGACTCTGTGACAGTCTCTAGGTCCATCCACTTGAATACAAATAACTCAGTATCATTTCTTTTTATGGCTGAGTAATATTGCATTGTATATATGTGCCACATCTTCTTTATCCATTCATCTGTTGATGGACACTTAGGTTGCTTCCATGTCCTGGCTATTGTAAATAGAGCTGCAATGAACATTGTGGTACATGACTCTTTTTGAATTATGGTTCTCTCAGGGCATATGCCCAGTAGTGGGATTGCAGGGTCTTATGGAAGTTCAATTTTTAGCTTTTTGAGGAACCTCCATACTGTTCTCCATAGTGGCTGTATCAATTTACATTCCCACCAACAGTGCAAGAGGGTTCCCTTTTGTCCACACCCTCTCCAGCATTTATTGTTTGCAGATTTTTTGAGGATGGCCATTCTGACAGGTGTGAGGTGATACCTCATTGTGGTTTTGATTTGAATTTCTCTAACGATTAGTGACGTTGAGCATCCTTTCATATGTTTGTTGGCAATCTGTATATCCTTTGGAGAAATGTCTGTTTAGGCCTTCTGCCCATTTTTGGATTGGGTTGTTTGTATTTTTTTATATTGAGCTGCATGAGCTGCTTATATATTTTGGAGATTAATCCTTTGTCAGTTGCTTCGTTTGCAAATATTTTCTCCCATTCTGAGGGTTGTCTTTTCGTCTTGCTTATGGTTTCCTTTGCAATGCAAAAGCATTTAAGTTTCATTAGGTCCCATTTGTTTATATTTGTTTTTATTTCCCTTTCTCTAAGAGGTGGGTCAAAAAGGATCTTGCTGTGATTTATGTCATGGAGTGTTCTGTGAATGTTTTCCTCTAAGAGTTTTATAGTGTCTGGCCTTACATTTAGTTCTTTAATCCATTTTGAGTTCATTTTTGTGTATGGTGTATGTGATGTTTTGTTAAACATCACAAATGGTGTTTAATCCATTTTGAGTTTATTTTGTGTATGTGTATTTTTGTGTATGAGTGTTCTAATTTCATTCTTTTACATGTAGCTGTCCAGTTTTCCCAGCACCACTTACTGTAGAGCCTGCCATTTCTCTATTGTATATCCTTGCCTCCTTTATCAAAGATAAGGTGACCATATGTGCGTGTGTTTATCTCTGAGCTTTCTATCCTGTTCCATTGATCTATATTTCTGTTTTTGTGCCAGTACCATACTGTCTTGATTACTGTAGCTTTGTAGTATGGTCTGAAGTCCAGGAGCCTGATTCCTCCAGCTCCATTTTTCTGTCTCAAGCCTGCTTTGGCTATTTGGGGTCTTTTGTGTTTCCATACAAATTGTGAAATTTTTTGTTCTGATTCTGTGAAAAATGCCATTGGTAGTTTGATAGGGATTGCATTGAATCTGTAGATTGCTTTGGGTAGTAAAGTCTTTTTCAAAATGTTCATCCTTCCAATCCAAGAACATGGTATATCTCTCTCTCTGTTTGTATCATTTTTAATTTCTTTCATCAGTGTCTTATAGTTTTCTGCTTACAGGTCTTTTATCTCCTTAGGTAGGTTTATTCCTAGATATTTTATTCTTTTTGTTGCA
Organism: Balaenoptera borealis; assembly: GCF_965194805.1. Classification (NCBI taxonomy): domain Eukaryota; kingdom Metazoa; phylum Chordata; class Mammalia; order Artiodactyla; family Balaenopteridae; genus Balaenoptera; species Balaenoptera borealis. The sequence goes on from NC_138862.1 coordinate 45,209,511, forward strand.
GTGGTAAATGGGAGTGTTTCCTTAATTTCTCTTTTAGGTTTTTCATCATTAGTGTACAGGAATGCAAGAGATTTCTGTGCATTAATTTTGTATCCGGCCATTTTACCGAATTCATTGATTAGCTGTAGTACTTTCCTGGTAGCATCTTTAGGATTCTCTATGTATAGTATCATGTCATCTGCAAACAGTGACATCTTTACTTCTTCTTTCCAATTTGGATTCCTTTTATTTCTTTTTCTTCTTTGATTGCTGTGGCTAAAACTTACAAAACTATGTTGAATAATAGTGGTGAGAGTGGGCAACCTTGTCTTGTTCCTCATCTTAGTGGAAATGGTTTCAGTTTTTCACCATTGAGAATGGTGTTGGCTGTGGGTTTGTCATATATGACCTTTATTATGTTGAGGTAAGTTCCCTCTATGCCTACTTTCTGGAGGGTTTTCATCAAAATGGGTGTTGAATTTTATCAAAAGCTTTTTCTGCATCTACTGAGATGATCATGTGGTTTTTCTCTTTCAGTCTGTTAATATGGTTTATCACACTGATTTGCATATATTGAAGAATCCTTGCATCCCTGGGATAAACCCCACTTGATCATGGTGTATGATCCTTTTAATGTGTTGTTAGATTCTCTTTGCTAGTGTTTTGTTGAGGATTTTTGCATCTATGTTCATCAGTGATATTGGCCTGTAATTTTCTTTTTTTGTGGCATCTTTGTCTGGTTTTCGTATCAGGGTGATGGTGGCCTCATAGAACGAGTTTGGAAGTGTTCCTCCCTCTTCTATATTTTGGAAGAGTTTGAGAAGGATAAGTTTTAGCTGTTCTCTAAGTGTTTGAAGAATTCGCCTGTGAAGCCATCTGGTCCTGGGCTTTTGTTTGCTGGAAGATTTTTAATCACAGTTTCAATTTCAGTGCTTGTGATTGGTCTGTTTATATTTTCTATTTCTTCATGCTTCAGTCTCATAAGGTTGTGCTTTTCTAAGAATTTGTCCATTTCTTCCAGATTGTCCATTTGGTTGGCACATAGTTGCTTGTACTAATCTCTCATGATCCTTTGTATTTCGGCAGTGTCAGTTGTTACTTCTCCTTTTTCATTTCTAAATCTATTGATCTGAGTCTTCTCCCTTTTTTTCTTGATGAGTCTGCCTAATGGTTTATCAATTTTGTTTATCTTATCAAAGAACCAGCTTTTAGTTTTATTGATCTTTGCCATCGTTTTCTTCATTTCTTTTTCATTTCTTTCTAATCTGATCTTTATGATTTCTTTCCTTCTTCCAACTGTGGGATTTTTTTTTCTTCTTTGTCTGATTGATTTAGGTGTAAGGTTAGGTTGTTATTTGAGATGTTTCTTGTTTCTTGAGGTAGGATTGTATTGCTATAAACTTCCCTCTTAGAACTGCTTTTGCTGCATCCCATTGGTTTTGGGTTGTCGTGTTTTCATTGTCATTTGTCTCTAGGTATTTTTTGATTTCCTCTTTGATTTCTTCAGTGATCTCTTGGTTATTCAGTAGTGTATGGTTTAGCCTCCATGTGTTTGTATTTTTTACAGATTTTTTTCCTCTAATTGATATCTAGTCTCATAGCGTTGTGGTCGGAAAAGATACTTGATATGATTTCAGTTTTCTTAAGTTTACCAAGGCTTGATTTGTGACCTAAGATATAATCTATCCTGGAGAATGTTTCATGAGCACTTGAGAGGAAAGTGTAATCTGTTTTTGGATGGAATGTCCTATAAATATCAATTAAGTCCATCTTGTTTAATGTGTCATTTAAAGCTTGTGTTTCCTTATTTATTTTCATTTTGGATGATCTGTCCCTTGGTGTAAGTGGGGTGTTAAAGTCCCTCACTTATTGTGTTACTGTCGATTTCCCCTTTTATGGCTGTTAGCATTTGCCTTATATATTGAGGTGCTCCTATGATGGGTGCATAAATATTTACAACTGTTATATCTTCTTCTTGGATTGATCCCTTCATCATTGTGTAGTGTCCTTCTTTGTCTCTTGTAATAGTCTTTATTTTAAAGTCTATTTTGTCTGATATGAAAATTGCTACTCCAGCTTTCTTTTGATTTCCATTTGCATGGAATATCTTTTTCCATCTCCTCACTTTCAGTCTGTATGTGTCCCTAGGTCTGAAGTGGGTCTCTTGTAGATAGCATGTATACAGTCTTGTTTTTGTATCCATTCAGCCAGTCTATGTCTTTTGGTTGGAGCATTTAATCCATTTACATTTAAGGTAGTTGTCGATAAGTATGTTCCTATTACCATTTTCTTAATTGTTTTGAGTTTGTTATTGTAAGTCTTTTCCTTTTCTTGTGTTTCTTGCCTAGAGAAGTTCCTTTAGCATTTGTTTTAGAGCTGGTTTGGTGGTACTGAATTCTCTTAGCTTTTGCTAGTCTGTAAGGGTTTTAATTTCTCCATCGAATTTGAATGAGATCCTTGCTGGGTAGAGTAATCTTGGTTGTAGGTTTTTCCCTTTCATCGCTTTAAATATGTCTTGCCACTCCCTTCTGGCTTGCCAAGTTTCGTCTGAAAAATCAGCTGTTAACCTTATGGGGATTCCCTTGTATGTTAATTGTTGCTTTTCCCTTGCTGCTTTTAATATTTTTTCTTGGTATTTAATTTTTGATAGTTTGATTAATATGTGTCCTGCTGTGTTTCTCCTTGGGTTTATCCTGTATGGGACTCTTTGTGCTTCCTGGACTTGATTGACTATTTCCTTACCCATATTAGGGAAGTTTTCAACTATAATCTCTTCAAATATTTTCTCAGTCCCTTTCTTTTTCTCTTCTTCTTCTGGGACCCCTATAATTGGAATGTTGTTGCGTTTAATGTTGTCTAGGAGGTCTCTGAGATTGTCCTATATTCTTTTGATTCTTTTTTCTTTATTCTGCTCTTTAGTAGTTATTTCCACTCTTTTATCTTCCAGGTCACTTATCCGTTCTTCTGCCTCAGTTATTCTGTTATTGATTCCTTCTAGAGAATTTTTAATTTCATTTATTGTGTTGTTCATCATTGTTTGTTTGCTCTTTATTTCTTCTAGGTCCTTATTAAATGTTTCTTGTATTTTCTCCATTCTATTTCCAAGATTTTGGATCATCTTTACTATCATTATTCTGAATTCTTACTCAGGTAGACTGCCTATTTCCTCTTCATTTGATTGGTCTGGTGGGTTTTTACCTTGCTACTTCATCTCCTTCATCTGCTGTGTATTTCTCTGTCTTCTCATTTTGCTTAACTCACTGTGTTTGGGGTCTCCTTTTCACAGGCTGCAGGTTTGTAGTTCCCGTTGTTTTTTATGTCTGCCCCCAGTGGCTAAGGCTGGTTCAGTGGACTGTGTAGGCTTCCTGGTGGAAGGGACTGGTGCTTGTGTTCTGGTGGATGAGCCTGGATCTTGTCTTTCTGGTGGGCAGGACTACGTCCAGTGGTTTGTTTTGGGATGTCTGTGAAGTTATTATGATTTTTGGCAGCCTTTGCTAATGGGTTGGTTTGTGTTCCTGGCTTGCTAGTTGTTTGGCATAGTGTGTCCAGCACTGTAGCTTGCTGGTCATTGAGTGGAGCTTCTTCTTAGCATTGAGATGGAGATCTCTGGGAGAGCTTTCGCCGTTTGATATAAAATGTGGCCGTGAGGTCTCTGGTGGACCAATGTCCTGAACTCGACTCTCCCACCTCAGAGACTCAGGCCTCACACCCGGCCAGAACACCAAGACCCTGTCAGCCACTTGGCTCAGAAGAAAAGGGAGAAAAAAAGAAAGAAAGAAAGAAAAAAATAAATAAAATAAAATAATTAAAATAGAAAACAGTTATTAAAAATAAAAAAATTAAAATGTAATAAAAAAAGAGAGAAAGAAAGAAGAGAGCAACCAAACCAAAAACAGAGCCACCAGTGATAACAAGCGCTAAAAAGTATACTAAAAAAAAAAAATTAAAAAAAAAAAAAACGGACAGTCAGAACCCTAGGACAAATGGCAAAAATAAAGCTATACAGACAAAATCACACAAACAAGCATACACATACACACTCACAAAAAGAGAAAACGGAAAAAAAAAATATGTATATATAAAATAAAAGGAAGAGAGCAACCAAGTCAATAAACAAATCTACCGATGACAATAAGCTTTAAATACTAAACTAAGATAAACATAAAACCAGAAACAAATGGGATGCAGAAAGCAAACCCCAAGTCTACTGTTGCTCCCAAAGTCCACCACCTCAATTTTTGGATGATTCGTTGTCCCTTCAGGTGTTCCACAGATGCAGGGTACATCAAGTTGACTGTAGAGGCTTTATCCACTGCTCCAGAGGCTGCTGGGTGAAGTTTCCCTTTCTCTTCTTTGTTCGCCCAGTTCCTGGGGTTCAGCTTGGGATTTGCCCCTGCCTCTGCATGTAGCTCACCTGAGGGTGTCTCTTGGGAAGTCTGAGGTCTTCTGCCAGCATTCAGTAGTGTTCTGTAGGAGTTATTCCACATGTGGATGTAGTTTTGATGTATTTGTGGGGAAGAAGGTGATCTCCACGTCTTACTCCTCCGCCATCTTGAAGGCGCCCCTCCAGCTATTTGCTTTTACAAAATAGGAACTAAACTCAAAATATTCCAACTCTTCCATCTCGTATTGTTTATTATAATTTTTTATATTTTCATATGACTTAAAATACCAATATATAAAACAATTCACTGTTATATAATATAGAAAGAACTCAGTAAAACAAAACTTACATACATGTGTTGAAAGGTAAACAGAGGCATATTAAAATTTCTAATAATTTATTTGAGCTAATGAAGCCACATTCCTCCTTGGATGGGTCTCATACCCAGTCACACCTCAGATTGGGACTTGAACCCATGATCCCTGACTTAGGAGGGGACCCAAACCCACTGTCTTTTAAGTGAAACTGCTCACCTGGTATCAGAACTTACTGAAGCTCAGGTTCTTTTGTCTCATCACAGAAAGAATTCAGGGTGAGGCAAAATGATAGGCAAAGAGTGAGTTTATTAGCATAGGAAGCTTGTGAGAGATACAAGTGGGCAGGCAAGGGAACGCAGCCCTGAGAGCAAAGAGGGCTACATTTTTATAATCAAAGAAAAAGTGGGCAGGGGGAAGACCACCTTCTTCATCATTCTTGGATAGATGTCAAGGCTTACATCATTAGTTCCTCCTTTGATCCTATGTGGTTTAGCCAGGACTGTCAAGGCGCTCTTGAAATCATATGTATTTCAGCAGAAAGGTGGTAACATATACTAAAAAATGGTTATTAATCTCAGGTTTTGGTATAATGTCCCCTTTCATCTAGTTTCTTTCCCCTTTCACCTGTATTCCATCTTGGCTACATGCAGAAATGGTCTTCTTCAAGGACCAGTAACTCCCTGGCTTCATGTAACAGTATTCAGATCCCATATCTATTGTCTTGTGTTTTAACTATCAGGACTTGTGGCTTGAGTGTGCCTGGAACTTGAATGCACCTGGTCTTCCTTCAAGATAGAGTAGGTTATTGGATTCTTTTCTTGAGTGGTCATTAGCTTACAACAGTTTCCCAAACTCCCTTAAAATTTCCCTTCTGTGTTTAATCCCCTAGTGGGATTTTTAAACTAATTATTCTACTCTATCCCTATCACTAACATTGATTTGAATCAGGCAGCATCAAACCAAAAGTAGTTAGGGTTACTCTGCCAACAGGAGCTAGGGGAAGGGTGTTTTTTATACAGCAGACATAGAAGCAAAGCACAGAAATTATTTGATTGGCTATAGCTTAAGTGGGTACCTCATTTAAGTGGGAAAGGCTAGATGGCTGTTTGTGATTGGTTGTTCTTAGGTTTTGATTTCCTAACCTTGGAGCATTTATAGGAATTTATTATAGCTTAAATTTGGGTTTGCTTACACAAGCTGCGAAGGCATTAGAGCCACCTCAGTCTAATAGCCTCCTTGTTTAATTACTTTAATACATGCTTCTGCAGGGTAGACTACCTTGTGAACTGTATCTGCTTTTATGGCTGGATAAGTAGAACAGAGAACTTCTTCTATCTATTAGTTATTTTATGAGTTTGTTTCTTTGGATCAAGGAGAGGATTACATGTGATGAATAGAAAAGCTCTGTCTCTTGGAGTGTCTTGCTCAATGAAAGCTTTTGATTAAGCAAGAATCAGTTGTCTTCCAAAGGGTTGGCAGGAAGAATGTGTCATGAACCATATAGCTGTTTGTTCTAAGAATGTACATGTTGGATAATGGTATGGTAAAGTCACTGTGGCCACAGGAGGAAACAAGAATTACACTTGGAAAGGAGAAGTCTATTATACGCACAGTTTCCAGGCAGGAGGTCATCAAGGCCATGCAGGGCCACAGGGGAAGCAGTCGGTTTTGGTCAAGTGACAGAAGACAGGAGTGAGGGGAAAGTCTGAGCCAGAGCCTTTATTGGGGTTTCTGTGGGAAACGCAAGGCAGGGCCCAGTAAACAGCTTAGGATTGGCTAGTTTGAATAATTCCTTCAGGCTTTGGGCTATAAGGTTGGTCTCTAGTTGCCTGGTAGCTGCCCCTGGGTTTAAGACAGAAGAAATACTGGCTTGGTGTGTGAGAGTTAGATAAGGAAGTAGTTGGGCCTGTAGACTCTGGTTTGGTTGGTTTGCCTATGAAAGATATGCTCTAGGCCCAGAGCCTTTTGGTATCTCTAAGAATTAGCTAGCCCTGGGAGAGACAATCTCCCCTAGGCCAACAAGTCACCAGTAAAACATCATGAAATACAGAAAATGAAGTTAGAAGGCCTGGTTCTAGTCCTTGGCCCATGCAATTCCTGGGTATTGAATTCCTTATCAGTAATGTGAAAATGAAAATATCTGTCTCACTTTATTGGACTGATGAGGACCAAATAAGTTAACATTTGTGAAAAAGCTTTGATGGTATAAATTCAGGATACAAATAGTTGCCCTCAGGAATCATTATATCCTAGGTACCCTTGAAGTTTATAAAAGAAAGAACCCTTTGGTGTACAACTGATTCTTGTTTAACCAAACCGTGTACATCTAAATATTTCACAACTGGAGAATAAGTATGTGTTTGTTTTTGTTTTAAATAGGGGCGAAAACTTTTACCCACTAAATATATGTAGTACAGGACTGTGCTGCCAAAAATTATATACATATAGATTAGTGTTATACATTATTTTTCTATACACTCTTCTCCCTCTGCCTTATTGAATCTTGTAATTCTTTAAGGTTAAAGTCCAGTCTCTCCATCTTGGCCAAACCTGCCAAACCACCCTCGTTCACAAGTGTTGCTATCCTTTGGACACTTACTCTATTTACTATATATACTATTTATTTGTTTCTTATATTCAGTTCTGTGCTGTCAATTATGTTTTCATAATTTATTACCTTAAAATATTATAATAAGTCCCGTAAGAGCAAGCAATTCTTGTATCTAATTTCTTCACTCCTTGTATGGAATTTAATGTATACTGTAAACTCACTAAATATTGTTTCTTGCTTATTAACACATGATCTGTAGGATCAATGGAGAACTTTAGGAAGCAAAAATGTTTTGAGGCAAATGTTTACATTAACTACCCAATAATAAAGCAGAACATAAAAGTTTTTTATAATATTTAACTCTCTTTGATATTAAAGAGTAATTATAGTACCTTACACTCCAAATCAGATTTTTTAACCTTCTTTTTAATTGAAGTATAGTTAATTTACAGTGTTGTACAGCAAAGTGATTCAGTTATGTATACAGTATACATATGTTTATATATATATATATATATATATATATATATATTCTTTTTCAGATTCTTTTCCATTGTAGGTTATTATAAGATATTGAATATAGTTCCCTGTGCTGTACAGTAGGTCATTGTTGTTTATATATTTTATATATAGTAGTGTGTATCTGTTAATCCCAGACTCCTAATTTATCCCTTCCCCCACCACCCAACTTTCCCCTTTGGTAACCATAAGTTTGTTTTCTATGTCTGTGAGTCTGTTTCTGTTTTGTAAATAAGTTCATTTGTATCATTTTTTTTTAGATTCCACAAATAAATGGTATCATATGATATTTGTCTTTCTCTGTTTGACTTACTTCACTTAGTATGATAATCTCTAGGTCCATCTGTGTTGCTGCAGATGGCATTATTTCATTCTTTTTTATAGCTGAGCAATATTCCAGTATATATATGTACCATAACCTCTTGATCCATTCCTCTGTCAATGGACATTTAGGTTGCTTCCATGTCTTGGCTACTGTAAATAGCAGACATAGCTTCCATGTCTGCTATGAACATTGGGGTGCATGTATCTTTTCCAACTAGAGTTTTCTCTGATATGCCTAGGAGTGGGATTGTAGGATCATTTGATAACTCTATTTTTAGTCTTTTAAGAAACCTCGATACTGTCCTCCATAGTGGCTGCACAAATTTACATTCCCACCAACAGTGTAGGAGGGTTCCCTTTTCTCCACACCCTCTCCAGCATTTATTATTTGTAGACTTTTTAATGATGACCATACTGACCGAAGTGAGGTGATACCTCATTGTAGTTTTGATTTGCATTTCTCTAATAATTAACGATATTGTGCATCTTTTCATGTGCCTGTATGTATTCTTTGGAGAAATGTCTATTTAGTCTTCTGCCCATTTTTTGATTGGATTGTTTAATTTTTTGATATTAAGCTGTTTGTATATTTTGGAAATTGAGCCATTGTCAGTAGCATCATTTGCAGATATTTTCTCCCAGTCTGTAGGTAGTCTTTTCGTTTTGTTCATGGTTTCCTTTCCTATGCAAAGGTTTTGAGTTTAATTAGGTCCTATTTGGTATTTTTGGTTTTTATTTTCATCACTCTAGGAGATGGATCCAAAAAAATATTTCTGCAATTTATGTCAAAAGAGTGTTCTGACTGTGTTTTCCTCTAGGAGTTTTATAGTATCCAGTCTTTCATTTAGGTCTTTAATCCATTTTGAGTTTATTTTTGTATATGGTGTTAGAGAATGTCTAATTTCATTCTTTTACATGTAGCTGTCCAGTTTTCCCAGCACCACTTATTGAAGAGACTGTCTTTTTTCCATTGTATATTCTTGCCTCCTTTATCACAGATTAATTGACCATTAATTGACCATTAATTGACCATTAAATAAACCCAGACAAGTGGGTTTATTTCTGGGTGTCTGGGTTTATTTCTGGACTTTTTATCCTGTTCCACTGATCTATATTTCTGTTTTTGTGCCAGTACCATGCTGTTTTAATTACTGTAGCTTTGTAGTAAAGTCTAAAGTCAGGGAGCATGACTCTTCCAGCTTCGTTCTTCTTTCTCAAGATTGTTTTGGCTATTTGGGGTCTATTTTGTTTCCATACAAATTTAAACATTTTTGTTCCAGTTCTGTGAAAAATGCCATTGGTAATGTGATAGGGATTTTATTGAATCTGTAGATTTCCTGGGGTAGTATGGTCATTGTAACAATATTGATTCTTCTAATCCAAGAACACAGTATATCTTTCCATCTGTTTCTGTTGTCTTCAATTTCTTTCATCAGTGTTTTATAGTTTTCAGAGTACCAGTCTTTTGCCTCCTTAGGTAGGTTTATTCCTAGGTATTTTATTCTGTTTGATGTGATGGTAAATGGGATTGTCTCATTAATTTCTCTTTCTGATATTTTATTGTTAGTGTATAGAAATGCAACAGATTTCTGTGTATTAATTTTGTATCCTGCAACTTAACTGAATTCATTGATTAGCTCTAGTAGTTTTCTGGTAGTGTCTTTAGGATTTTCTATGTATAGAATCATGTCATCTGCAAATATTGACAGTTTTACTTCTTCTTTTCCCATTTGGATTCCTTTTATTTCTCTTTCTTCTCTGATTGCTGTGGCTTGGACTTCCAAAACTACGTTGAATAAAAGTGGTGAGAGTGGGAATCCTTGTCTTCTTCCTGACCTTAGAGGAAATGCTTTCAACTTTTCACCATTGAGTATGATATTAGCTGTGGGTTTGACATGTATGGCCTTTATTATGAAGAAGTAGGTTCCCTCTATGCCCACTTTCTGAAGAGCTTTTACCAAAAATGGATGTTGAATTTTATCAAAAGCTTTTTCTGCATCTATAGATGATCATATATTTTTTAATATTTATTTATTTATTTGGCTGCACTGGGTCTCAGTTGTGGCATGCGGGATCTTCGTTGCCATGTGCAAGATCTTCGTTGTGATGTGCAGAATCTTCAGTTGCAGCATGCAGGATTTTTTTTTTTTTTAAGTTGTGGCATGTGTGATCTTTAGTTGTGTCATGTGAACTCTTGGTTGTGGCATGTGGGATCTAGTTCCCTGACCAGGGATTGAACCTGGGCACCCTGCATTGGGAGCCTGGAGTTGTAGCCACTGGACCACCAGGGAAGTCCCAAGATGATCATATGGTTTTTATCCTTCAATTTGTTAATGTGGTGTATCATATTGATTGATTTGTGGATATTAAAAAATCCTTGCATCCTGGGATAAATCCCACTTAATCATGTTATATGATCCTTTTAATGTATTGTTCAATTTGGTGTGCTAGTATTTTGTTGAAGATTTTTGCATCTTTGTTCATCAGTGTTATTGGCCTGTAATTTTCTTTTTTTGTGATATCTTTGTCTGGTTTTGGTGTCAGGGTGATGGTGGCCTCATAGAATGAGTTCAGAAGTATTCGTTCCTCTGCAGTTTTTTGGAATAGTTTCAGAAGGATAGGTGTTAACTCTTTTCTAAATGTTTGGTAGAACTCACCTGTGAAGCCATCTGTTCCTGGACTTTTGTTTATTGGGAGTTTTAAAATTACTGATTCAATTTCAGTACTGGTAATTAGTCTGTTCATATTTTCTCTTACTTCCTGGTTCGGTCTTGGGAGATTGTACCTTTCTTTAGACTTGGGAATGGAAGACGATACACTATTCCTAGAGCTTTAGATGGCTGTCCCCATTCATTTCTCTAGCTACAACCCTCTTTGTGAAGCAATGACCTTGAGCAATAAGGTAATATGCTACTTAGATCCTATGCTTTCCTTCTGTACCACACTGTAGGTAAGACCCCTGAATTCCCTGCTCAGATGGCTTCAAATCTCCTTTCAAGAACTTTAAGGCTTCTTGTTGGGGGTACATCTTCCAAAGGGTGAACTGTGCTACTGGTATGCTCAACCTAGGTTGAATAGAGGACCAGAGTTGGCAACTTTTTGTAGCAGAGGAGGGACACAGCTGGGACATGAAGACTGGGATGCTCATATATGTGCTTGTGTGAAGTCCTTCATGGTATGGGATTTACCTAGCATCAGGGAAGAAATAGAAATGGGGTTGACTAAGGTTAGGGGTTGGCTCTGGATGAACTACCACATGCTGGCATGAAATTCTGAGAAGTCCATATATTTTAAATTTGAACCTGGCCTTCCAGTATCTTTCTGAAGTAGGCAAATAGAACATACTTAGAGTTTGATCTTCTTTGAAGAATGATTTATCATTTAAAAATATTTAGACATTTGGTATGTGAGCCCTATACTTCCATTCTTTCCTTGGACCCCACATTTTTAGAGGCTCTATTTATTTTAATACTTGGAAATTGTAACTAAAAGTTATGTAACTGTATAAATACAAATATAACTTTGTGTAAATGCAGTGTTTTCAAAGGATACATTATGATTTAAATATGATAGCATTTCTATATCTACTAATGACAATATATTTTTAGTAAATTTCCTAGCCTTTTAGATCTTATAGCAATCTTGAATTTATTTATACTCTTATTTTAGTGAACATATTCAAATTTAAAAATCTAATTTAAATTACTTTCAGTATACTTGGATAAGATTAAATTTAGCAGTTGATCCCTTTTGGCTATTTTGGTATCTGAATCTCATTCTGATTTCTTTCTTTCTTTTTTTTTTGTTTTTTTTTTTTTTTTTGATTACAGAGAGAAGAAACACTATTGTTTCTCAAACATCATTAATTTAACATAGAAAATAATGTACCATTTTGTTAAACATCCTTATGTAGTGCTTTGAAAAGAACCACATTTCTCATTATTTGCATGTATTTTGTTATTTCCTTATCTCTTGGTTCAGATTAGTCCTGATTCAGTGTATGCATGTCATATTCTTCTCATTCCTGATCTTTCTTTCCATCTAAATATTTTTTCCAAACCCAACATATTTTTAAATAAAGATATATAATGATTTCAGAACTTTTTTTTCTGTCACAGATGTAATTTTTCACATTTATTTAATCTCATATTTTAGGAGAATTGATTGTTTGATGAGAATGGTTAATACTTTTGATTAATATGAAGAGATATAGTCTGAAGATGTTAAAATGTAATTATTCAAACAGAATTTATTGACAGTATATCTCTATACTCCTATATGGGAGAGTAGAGGATGCAGTGTAGACAATAGTAATTACATGCATTCTCTGAGGAATAAAATCAATTCTGATTAGAAATTTATCTGAAATAAGAATAATCACTGGATAAGTAACTTAGAGGCTCTCCAATGGGAAAAATGCTTAGAATTTTGGACACTTATTTTGACAGTTCTCAGATTTTATTAGTTGTATCTTGTCTTACTATTTATATTCTGAATGGTTAGCTTACCATTTTAAATGAGCTTTGATAGTTCTGGTTTGCCTTTAAATTTATGTGTAAGAGTCATATAAGACCTATAATATGTTAGAATGAAAGGTATTTAGATGGGTAATTTTATGTGCCTCTGTGAGATTTTTGGATCACCCCTGATAAACAGTGGGTGTGTTTTGTAAAACTGTACCCACAGTTCTAAAGAAACTCATTGTTTCTTCTGGTAAATACCTTCTGAATTTCAAGCAAGCAACTTACAAATGAAATTTTAAATACAGAATTGTTTTTAAGTGTGCTTGATGGATAATATAAATTGTTTATTTGTGGAAATTTAAAGTAGATAATTGAAAGTATTAGTGTTTCAACAATCCAGTAGACTGAGGAAGGAAGCCATTCTGTTAGAAACTATATTAATTGAAATTCCACCAGTCTCGATTAATTAACTCTCTACAGCCAAATAAAATAAGAAACTGCAAACTGGATGAGTTAAATAAGCTTATTATAAATCACTGAAGTGTGGTATCAAGAAATAGAACACATTCACTATAGAAAACAGTTTATCGTTTCCACTGTACTTTAATAGAAATGAGAAATTATGATGACTAGTATGTTTTTCCAAAAAGACTGTAAAGTTACCAGAATGTGTTTTTGTTTGTTGAAAATTATTATACCTTTTATTATACAAATAAAATATACTTATAATCTAAAATGTAATATAGAAGTATGCAGTATTAGATATATAAATAATGACAATGTCAATTAATTTCAATGTACTCAAACATTTTTACTAAAATTAAAAAAAAGATAAGTTTTTTCTATTCATATAGGTGGCAGAATGCTTGTATGTAAACATGCAGAAGTGAAGATAATCTAATGATATAGCTCAGAGTAAAAGCCAAAGTGTTTCCAATGCTTACAAAGGCTTTTTTGCACCTTCTTTGCCTCTCTGTTTTGTGCCCGTTCAAGCTGTTCCTAAAACATACCTATACCCTCCTGCCTCAGGGATTGGTACTTACTCTTTCCTCTTCACTACCTCACCTCTAAGACGTTACTTAAATGTCACAACCTCAGTAAGACCTTCTCTGGTCATACTATTTAAAATTTCAACCCTCTTCCCCATCTCCCTGCCTTATTTTTTCCCATTGTACTTTCTACCATATTTTTCAGTTGACTCATTTACAGTTTTTATTGCGTCTCCTCACTCTAAGTAAGATCCATGAAGGCAGAGAGGTTTTGTTCAGCTAGTGCACTGCTGTATTCCTAGTGTCCAGAATAGAGCCTGATAAATATTTCTTGAATAAATCTAAAGCCTTCTCTATGTCTATTTTCTATCAAAATAGACATGTAAATATTTAATTGAATACTGATGAATATACCTCAATTTGTGGCAAATTGGATATGAAGACAAATGGGTAACTAGAGTACATTTGTCATCGGTCTAGTTATTTGATCACATAATAGATGCTATTTTAGGTTGTTTATAGAGTACTAGAAACCATTTAAAGTTCTTTACATATATTAACTAATTTATGCCTCACAACAATCCTATGAAACAGGTACTCTTATCAGCTCCATTTTATAGTTGAGGAAACTAGAGGTTAAATAAAGTATCCCTTGATCTTGCAACTAACATGTAAGAATGTAAGATTCATACCAGGACAGCTGGTATGTTCAGAACCTATTGTCTTAATGAAAGGCTCCTGGTTAAAATCCTGCACCATTGTTGCTTTGCTTTGCTTTATTTGTATCCTTTTTATTCATTTTTCTTTCAGTAAAACAGAAAATTTTTGAAGTAATCATATATGTTCGACCACTGTGGTTTCATAATCATTTATTTTATTTTTGCTTTTTGCAGTGGGATGCCATCACTGAAATGGATGAACACAATAGGCCCATTCACACATACCAGGTATGTAATGTGATGGAACCAAACCAAAACAACTGGCTTCGTACAAACTGGATCTCCCGTGATGCAGCTCAGAAAATTTATGTGGAAATGAAGTTCACACTGAGGGATTGTAACAGCATCCCATGGGTCTTGGGGACTTGCAAAGAAACATTTAATCTATATTATGTGGAATCAGATGAGTCTCATGGAATTAAATTCAAGCCAAGCCAGTATACAAAGATTGACACAATTGCTGCTGATGAAAGTTTTACCCAGATGGATTTGGGTGATCGCATCCTCAAACTCAACACTGAAATTCGTGAGGTGGGGCCTATAGAAAGGAAGGGATTTTATCTGGCTTTTCAAGACATCGGGGCATGCATTGCCCTAGTTTCGGTCCGTGTTTTCTACAAAAAGTGCCCCTTTACTGTTCGTAATCTGGCCATGTTTCCAGACACTATCCCAAGGGTTGATTCTTCCTCCTTGGTTGAAGTAAGGGGCTCTTGTGTGAAGAGTGCAGAAGAACGTGACACTCCTAAACTGTATTGTGGAGCTGATGGAGATTGGCTGGTTCCTCTTGGAAGGTGTATCTGCAGTACAGGATATGAAGAAATTGAAGGTTCTTGCCACGGTAAGAAAGAAATATTTAAATAATTATTCATGCATTCAAATGATGTTTCTTTAAAGGTAAATTGGTTGTATATTTATATTCAAATAATACATTTTCGAATACTATTCCTGGAAGAATTAATTGTGGAAGAAATTAACTCATATTAACTATAAGATAATTTCTGATTTTTTTTTCCTCCTGGGAATGGTGTATGAAAATGTAAAATAAATTATATACCATGACAAGTGTTCTTCCATATTGCCTTCAGTAAAATAGTTGCTGTATGAATTGCTGTATTCACCTGATTATTATAAAGGAAAGCAACATCAATAGCAGCAACAAAAAGCAAGAGGGATCAAAGCAGGCATTTGCTTAACTTTTATGTTTTGGTGGTTTATGGAGAATATGACATTTAAAGACAGTTTGAAAACAATTCTTTCTTTCATGTTGAATTGTAATAATTGAATTGTACCTAGGTAAGCTGAAATTATATTTAAATAAATGAGGAATTCATATGTTTGCATATGAATCATACATATGTTTAAAAATATATAGGATAGTTTATAGGAATGTTATGTGTTTGGTGATTGAGTACTGAGTGTATCAGAAATTAATTTATCCTTTGCTACTATTAAATACAATTTCCTACCATATAACACATTAGCTTTTTTTGTTTAAATAGCAGTACTTGTGCAAGATCAAATTGTTAGGAAGTATGAACACAGTGCAATGCTGATTAAGTTTAAAACCATACCTTTCATGGAGTTATGATATGAAATATCTGTAATGTTCAAGATAAAACAATTTTTTTATTTGAATCATTTTATGAAGGCTTATTAATCTAATAAATATATACACTTAAAAATTTTTGTATATCCCCTGATAAAGATAATTTATATCAATTATGTTTGGATTTAGGACTCATAATCAAAACACAAATAAAGAAATAAAATTAATGCTTGGTAAATAGTAACATAGTAGAGATCTTTTCCTCTCAATGGTAAATTATTTATAGTTTTTTTTCTATAGCACCATACTGAATTTACTTACTTTTTTGGTGATGTTCAGTGGTATGTTCCCACCCATTAAAAGGGATGAAAGTAAATGAGAAAAAAAAAATTTGTTTCTATATAAGGGTCAGTGGTAATATATATGAATTTTTAAACATTTTATCTATTTACAAAGCGCTTGGGTTCTTGAATGCTGAAAAAGTTCACTAAAACCACCGGTGATGATTATGTTCGGTCATTTGAAAGTACTGTTTGTATGAAAAGTCTGTAGTATATTTATTGAAAGTGTGAGCCAACTTTCCTTCACTATTTAATCATTAAAATATATTTCATTGAAATTTATATAGATTTAATTCAAATTTTTGTTCACCTGTAACAAGGATTTAGAATGAATCAAAAATAAGTTATCAATATAAATGATCCTTTGAAGAGGTGCTATAGAATATTTTACATTTGAAAATGCAACATGAATAATTTTTCAGTGAGATTAAGGAGGCAATAATAGCCAAGGATAAAACATATGATATATACTAACCGTGTAGTTTTACCATATTTTATATTAGGTAGACGCTGGATATTGGTAAAAATAATAAAGCTTTAAAATTATTTAAACAATAATTATCTAAGGATTTATGTGATTAATTATTATTAAATATATTTTATGGCATTGATCACAGAATTAGAGATAGTGACAATCATTGATGACTAGATGTTTTTTGCTTAATATGTCTGCTCTGTGAAATTTCATTCTTGTTTGCATGCCTGAAAATTCCTTCAGCTGTTGGCAAAGATGACTTTGAACATATGATAATTATCGGCTTATCTAGAGCTACTGCTAGACTCGTTCATTTTTATGGCTTGTTATCTTTATTATAATTTATTTGACTGCAGAAATGAGAGAGTGGGTACAGTACAAATGTTCATCATCTTCTTCTAGCAGATGGCAGAAATTGGAAGATTATGCTTGGATTCTAAATCCATGGCTTACTAACTTCCTTTTCCAAAAATAAATTAGTGGTTATAATCAATTAATGGTAAAGTATATGGAATACTATTACATGCAAACACATGTGCCTGGTTCCAATTGAATACAATGAATTGCTATTTACAAACAGAAAGGAAGTGGATGTGGAGACCTCATTTTTAGAGAAAGGTATCTTACACTATCACTAGTTTCCATTTTAAAGTATTTATTTGTGTTCTTGATGCTTCATATTGCCCCTTTCTATCCTCTGATAATGATTTTTTATCATGGATTCTATTGCAGTCTGTCAACAATTTATCTCACAACCAAATCTCAGAATTACCTATAACCTACATGACAAATTAATTGAAATTTATGTGAATAAAGAATAGCTCAGGCAATAATGTGACCGTATGTTTATATATATAATGAGAAAAGAAAAAACAATGTATATCGTTCTCTTTTCTTCTGGTTTATTCTATTAGAGCATTTATTTTAGCTATTTTTTTGAGTACCTACTGTCTGTTAATCATTGTGATAGGTAGTAGAGATAAATATAAATAGAGGCATATGTCTCAATGATCTATTGCTATTGAGGTAAAATAACCCAAAACTTAATAACTTAAAGCCACAATAATTTATGATTTCTTAGGGCTCAGGTGGGTAATTCTTCTGCTTATTGTAGAGTAAACAGAGGTCACTCATGTAGCTGAATTCAGCTGGGAGCTTAACAGGGGTTGGAATGTCTAAGATGACTTCTTATATTCCAGGGCCTCTCTCTACATGGCCTTACATCATTAAAGAATCTGACTCAAGTTTTTTTACAGTATAGTGGCTTGCCAAAGAGGGAGTTTTTCACATGGCCATAATAAAGTGAGTATACGAGGGGACTGCAAAAGGGGCTGAATGCCTGTAAGTATGTTTATAGGAAGCTGCCAGTGTAACAGTATACCACAGTCTTCTCTCTTAATGCTCATGACTAATGTCCCTCCTTCATGCACAAAAGCCCACATCCTCCCAAAGATCTATTCCATTATGGCATTGTGTTGAAGTCCAGAAGAGCTTCA
This sequence comes from Balaenoptera borealis, assembly GCF_965194805.1. Taxonomy (NCBI): domain Eukaryota; kingdom Metazoa; phylum Chordata; class Mammalia; order Artiodactyla; family Balaenopteridae; genus Balaenoptera; species Balaenoptera borealis. The sequence goes on from NC_138862.1 coordinate 45,227,614, forward strand.
GTGAAATCTCTTCTGGATATGAATAAAGCTTCATAGCTAAAGCTCTCCTTCATCTGGAGAATTAAAAACTAAACGAGATGTTATTGTTCCTCACACACACAGCACACATGGGACAGGATTAGGAAGATTGTAAAAGATTCTCACATTCCTGAAGGCAGGGAACATAGCAATCACTGGTCCATTGTGATTCTGAAATCCAGCAAAGATCATCAGAGTCCCTAATTATAGGGGCAAGGACTGTTCTTTGCTTGGAGCCCAGTTCTGCAACCTGGGATTAGTTCTCTGTGGCTCTTTGTCTTCATTACTCTTGACTTTGCCCTCTGAGTTATCCTTCTTAGTCATAAGAATTTCCATGTGGCCAGTTGCTAGTTTCACCATCTGTCAGGAAAACTTCTTAATTTGATCCACAACATTATGAAGTACTTTTTGCGTCTTCCAAGTTATCACAGGTAGTATTTCTCACCAATTGTTGGTTGACCTTTCATTATCTCCAATAATAATTAATTTACTGCTCTTCCATCCTCCAGTCACAGCCTTCTTGCCACCCTTCCAGCCTCCACAGTCTTTTCGTTACTAAAGCAAATGCCACATGTTTTAGCTTTTTGTTAAAACAGTATCCTTTATCCTGTATAAGTTATTTGCTTACATTCTGGAAATATGGACCGGGTTCAGTTGGCTGGTTCTTCTGCTGGTTTTATCTGGGTCACTCAATGCCACTGCAGTTATTTGGAGGTTTAACAAGGCTGGACATCTAACATGGCTTCACTCACATGTCTGATGCTTCATCTGAGATGTTTGAGGCCCTAAAGTCGCTTATTGTGTAAATCCTGATAGCAATTTTAATACATTTCATGTTAGGAAATTATTCTATTTTTTTCTTTCTCTTCCATTAGAACTTGTTAGTCATTGTGCCATTCAAGGGACTTCGCAATTTGGCCTTGTCTTATTATTTTCTGACTTCGGCAAATTCTGTCTCCTGTTCTGTTTTTGTTGCTTTTGAATAATCCATGTATTTTTCATGTTTCTTGCTCTTTTTTTTTCATGTTTTATCTAGCTGCTTCGTGTCCCTTTCTTCTTCCTTTTCTGTGGTGGAATTTTATTCATCCTTCAGGGTCTAGCACAAATATATATGTCACATATATATAGCACATATATCTGTATCTTCACAAAGTTAATGTCTCTGTCATCTGTGCTATAATTTGTTCTAATTATTTATGTGCCTGTTTTACCAGGGCTGTCAGATAAAAGAGATATATTTAAAAATCATTTGTGTAATGAAGGGTAAGAAACTTATTGATGTGAATGATAAGTAGTACCTACTTATTCAGGTTCTACTGAATAGTTAAAGGTAGAAGTTGTTGGTATACTGACAGAATGCTCTGTGTCTTTGTATTTCTGTGAAATAGGAAAGTTTTCTTCAGGGAGGGTTGTGGTATTTTAGATCTGGAAAGCCTTTGAAAATATTTTTGTCCCTCATTTTATGAATCAGGATTCTAAGTTATAGAGAACAGAATTTTATTCCCTGGGGCCACTTGGTAACTAATACTAGATTTATAACTAAAGCCTAGATAATTCTCAGTCTGGTCTTTGTGTGTCTTTCTTCCCTCCCTCCCTCCCTCCCTCCATGTCTCCTTCTCTCCTCCCCTTCTTCACTTCTTCCCTTCCTTTCTCTTTCTCTTTCATTTCCTTATTGCAAGCATCCATGCTCTCACCTTGATGCTTTAACTTTTCCTGCTTGCCAAACAGTACAGAGGAGCCCTTAGTTACTCATCATTAATTAGGCCCTTTTTGCTCTGTGTTTATTTTGTGGAATCTGATATGGGCACTGTTAGAACAGTATCTACACATCCATTCTGAGATTCAGGCTACTGAGAATGATGGAAAAATATAGATTTATCTGGGACTTTGCTGTTAGACATGATAAATAGGAAAAATTACAGTGAGGTTTTAGGAATACTCATAATTTACTTGAATACGTTTGAGAACTCTTGGCCTGCTACATAACAAAAGTACAATAAGCTGGTTTAAAATAGAATAAATCTATATCTACCCATACTATCATATATAATGAATTGTGTATATTTATTTGCATTTAAATAATTTATTATCATATTTTATCCTAAAAGTTATAATACTAAATGTTTCAACTTGTGATTCCTTTCTCTGTAATGTTAAGGTGTATCTAGATCCAAATTCTAGAAGCACAAAAAAGAGAGGCACTTTTATTCTTATTATTTTCGATCAGGTTTAAATAGACATAAACATTATATTAAGCAGATATGCTAAAATTTAAAACCAAACACAGTAATTTGGGTAACTCTACATTATAGGCAGTATTTTATACTTGGCTCCAATATCTTATTTTTCATACATTTTTATTTTATTTCATAGGTTCATAATTAAAACTGCCATACTTAGGCATATTGATGTTACAGATTTAAATTTTTAAATTGTCTTAATTTATTCCAGTAAGGGCTTGAATAAAAAATAGCATTGATTCATAAAACATTAATTTACATCAAATAGTGTTTCACTTCATATAACTAAGAATATCTTAACACTATGGAAGAAAATTGGAATCAATTAACATGGAAAATTGAATAATTTTTGTTGAGTTGTGAGTTCCGAAGTGACATGAATCCCTAATAAACTCCTGTTGGATATTAATTTAGAATAAATCTCATTTAGGTAGTAACATTTGTACTTAGAGATATTAGTTAGGGTTTGGTATTTCAGACCTGCTTTGAATATATATGTATATTTATTGCAAAGGTATCTTCTTTAAGCCTTTAAGTATCACATGATATAATTTAATAAAATAACATCTGGCTATGAAAGTAAAGTTCTAAAACATAAAGAATATTTTATAACTTTTTCTCTTCCTAGAAACATGTTTTTGTTTATTTTCCCTCTAGTGCTGCTTAAAAATTCTGGAGGAAAGGATGGTGGCAATTCTTGGACCATTGCATTATTGTTCACAGAGGTGAATGGGATATTCAGGGCCTTTGGTGACATAGCTATCGATTTGATCTCCTGAAGAGTGTTGTTATTAAGGCTTCATGACTCTGTCCTCTGTTGCAATTCAGAAGCATTTACGCTCTGTGTTTATGATCTTCTGTCTAATCATGTTATCAGAGATGATTGTGGAAGCAGAGAGCATAAAGAAATTTTGAAACACCAGGATTTGCTGGCATTAAATAAGGGGGCTTGAGGGTATGATGAAACGCTGAAAGGTGAGATTGGGATCAGAAAAAGGGGCAGACTTACTGGCCCAAATAGTATTTTCACTTTCTAAAGGTTACCACAACGTAAATATAAACTCTTACAATATAACCTTCAATTCCAAATAAAGCTGCTTTATTGCATGAAGCAATTCCAGATTTTCATCTGGCTTGAGAATAATATGAAATCAAGAGGCTTGAAGGAGTTTAAAAATAGAAGGTATTATTTCCAAACAAAACATAATAAAGTTAAATAAGTATATTGTACTTTGTTCTTTGTCACAATTTTTAAAATAGGTTAAAACATAAACTGTCTTGAAATGATCATTCTTAATAAATTATTTTGACCAAATTTTAACTTCAATTATAGTTTCTATTTTACTGTCAGCCAACTTGAAAGCTATAAATCATATTTCTATAGGAGCTATGCTTAATTTAAAAAATCCTTTCTTAACACATATATCTCTAAGAGGGGATAAAATTATATAGTATCTCTCTTTTCTTTCCAACATGACACACCATGTCACCCCCTGAAATTACTACCTTTCTTGTGAACATTGTCTAGAGTTTTAGTTTGGCTTTTTAAAGAAACAAAATCAATAGTTTCATAAAGTCAGTACTTAGATACACCAAAATATATTAACAGATTTTATACTTGATATTTTTTTCTATCATTATATCCTTTCTACTGGGTTCATTATTCCATTTGCTGAAGTATATCCTTTGGTAGATCTTTTGGCAGGGTTCTATAATTTTAAGCCCTTTATTTAATGGATATCTAAAAATATTTTGTCCTCCCTTTTCAATGATTGTTTATTTGGAGATAGAATACTAAGTGACTATTACTTTTCCTCAGCACTCTGAAAATATTATTTCCCTGTTCATAAGAATCTGTTGTTGCCAGTGACCTTCTGACAGACTTAACTGTCATTATTTGGGAGATTACCTATAGGTTCCATATTTTTGGTCTTCAGTTACATTATTATGTAACTGCTATGGATTATTTTTTCCTGCTTCACTTCTCATTTTGTGTTTTAACCTGAAAAAGTGTGTGTGTGTGTTACTTTATTCTGTTTTGTATTTCTAGAATACCTATGAGATATTTGTTGAAGACTTTCAATATTATCCTCTTTGTCTCCGATATGTTTTTTTTTTTTTTAATTTTCAATCTCAACTAATTTCCAGGTAATGAATTTTCACTTTGGCTACAGCTAGTTAAGAGATTACTTCATCCATTGAGGTTTTTTTTTTTTCATTCTCACTTGTTATTGTTTTATTTCTGCCTACTTTGTTTCATAATTTATTTTTCTTTTTTATGGATACCATTTTATTCTTTATGTATTTTAAAGTCACATTCAAATAAATTTTGAGTCTAAATATTTCTAAGCATTAGTGTCAGCATGTACTTTAGAGTTGTAACTTGTGTGCTAACTTGTTTTCTATGTCTTTTTTTTTTTTTTTTTAATTTAGAGAGTTTATAGTTGAACTAATCTTCCCTAAGGCCTTATAAATAGAAAACTGAAGAGCCCTAAGAAATTTACCAAATAATTCATGTTAGTATTACTGGTTGACAGGAGTTCCACTCCATGCATTCAGGGATCTAGGACTTCTTGCATTTAGTGGGCCAGCCATCTCCTAGGGCCTTATAGTTATCTGTGTCCAGTTCAGAGGTTGTAAAAAGAGATTGGAGAAGACACATGTGTTTCTTAACCAACTCAGATCTGAAGAGCCACATGAATTCCTCTCAGATACAGCACTGGGAACTGCCTATGTGACCACACCTAACTGCAAATAGGGGTGGGCTGTTGTTAAATGTTATCCCTGGCTCAATAGTCACTTTCCAGCAACAATTCTTTATCATGGAAGACGAAGCCCGATTTTTGTAGATACTTGGTTATCTCTGCAGTAGCCTGCCACTTCATCCACAAAGTGTACCATAATCATCCTCATGTATCTGTCAATACAAATTTTTCTCCATCAGGTTCAGATACGTTCTTTTGTCAGCTGGTGACCTACACATTAAATGACAAGCCATTTACCCTAACACAAAATATACAATGGTTGAAATAAGTGGAAAACTGCCATTAAGAAAGGAGAATAATAGGAACTAGTGCTCCATAGCAGTGATGGGCAGGCATTGTGAAGAACCTCAACAGCAGTTGAGTTGATGCTCTTATCCGTCCTTCTCAATGGCCCTTGGCTATACTATCTGTGAACTTCTTATTATCCTGACAGTTTTTCAATTAGTTATTGGTGACTGAACGGCTTTCATGCCTGTTTCATGCTCATCTATTTTGGGGACTCCAGAGTCATTTCATAGTTACAGGCTCTTTTAGACCAGACTCATGATTTATTGGCAATAAGATTTCCTTAAAGTCATAGTAGCCTTTTAATCTATTTGTCAATTCCATGTGTCAGAAACTACACATAAAATCCACACCTGAAGTTTTTTCGTTGTGTATACACACACACACACATGCACACACATGCACACACGCCCTTCAATTAGGGTAATATTTAGAAGCTGAGAAGACAAAATTCCAAATTCTAGAGCTTTAACATATAGAAGTTCATTTTTAATTTACATTACAGTCCAGGGTGTTCCTGGCTGTTGAGGGCTTTCCTTCATACAGAAAATAGGAGAATTATATATTTTCCGTCTGTAGCTCCATTATCTCGTATGGCCTTGTAGTCATCTGTATCCAGTGAGAGAAAGAAGGAAAGCATATAGGGTACACATCTTCTTAGAAACCTTGGCATAGAAATGACATATACATTTTACTCACAGTTGACACACTTGTAAAAATTATATAATCAGTAGAGTAAAAGCTTCTTTGTGTAAACTTTAATATTAAGCTACATCCAGTATAAATAATCAGGATTTTTTTGATCAACAGACAAGCATTAGGCTATATATTAATGTTCCATCGAACCAGATATAAACTGAACTAATTATGCTAAATTAAACATTAGAGTAAAAGTTATTTCTATAAATTTATACCTTATTCTCTGTCCATAGAAATAAATAGGATTCAACTATTTGAAGAGGGGGTGATTATTTCCATGAAGTATCCATAATAGCAACAGAGAACATTCAGAATAAACTTTCCAGTGGGATATTATGTAGTACATTGAAGATATAATGGCAGAATTTTACCAGAGAAGAAAAATATCTCACTTTTCATTTTATAGGAATAGAGTATAACAAAATATTGTATTTAATAAATCTGTATATAATTCAGATTAAATTTTATTCTAAGCATCACAACAACTATATATAGTAAAATTATATCATGCGTGTTAAAATCTGAGGATAATTTTGTTATACATGTTTTCATTATATATTCAAAGCTAGCATTAGAACTACAAGGTATGGTTGACTTTGTATCCTCCATATGAAAAAAAATGTAATAATTTGCATTTTTAGAGTATTTACATATCTCAGCTCTAGGGAAGTATATTTCGAAGGACAACATAGTTCTAAGGAGAATAGGCATCAAAGGAATAAAACTTGATACAGAACAAGGAGTGGGTGTGACAGGGTTGAAGAAAAGTGTATCTGATATAAATATACTTCAGATGTTTACTTTGGTTTAACATATCTTGTTATCCTTTGTGAGAAAAGCATTTTTAATTTTATTTATAGTAACAGTTATTATGATTACCTGGGAAGTGATGCTAAACTCGAATACACATTGTGATGATATGGGGGGGACATTCTTAATATTTTTGAGTCCTTTGAAATAATGACTTATAATGAGAATTAAATAAATTACTGGTGTCCTCAATTATGCACGTGGCCTTTTAAAGAAATAGTTCTCCTTTTTTGTACTTGAATTTTTTTTCCCTTTTGGCATATAATACTATAAAATGGAAAATTTTAGTATTACAAGTATTTCTCTATCATTATTCTTTATAACCAGTTACTATTTTCAATCTGAGCTTAGGCCAAACTATCTGTTTTTAGGATAAGTTATAATAAATAAGGAATATAGGTATTACTGAAAATGGTAGTCTCCATTATACAGGGAACTATAGAGTGGTGATAAATTTAAAGGGATGGGGATTTCCAGTTGCCAGTTGCTCTATACAAGGACTATCACCATATAAAGAGGCAAGCAGTACCAAAATTGATGGGAACTTTGGGAGCATAAAAACAAGCTCTGCTTTATCTTCAGCAGTGGACAAGGAAAAAGCATGATTTATTCCCATTATTTGACAGTATCAAAGGTGACTGCTATAGAAAGCCATGAAAACCTCTTGAAAGATGCAAGCCCTGTTCCTTTGGACAGAGATAAACAACTATTGTCTTGGATAGAATTCTTTAAATAGGATCAGTTTATTTTTTGTTTTTTTTCTTAAAATGTTTTATATCCTCATTTCTTTGTTTCTATTCTTATTTTGAAGTTAACTAATACTATTCAGGATGGTTTACTTTTCACCCTACCATGGTAAAAAATTATATTCTTTATCTCTATATTAATTAAATATTTAAAATAAAATTAACTGGCAATTTTTTAGCTGGTAAAACTTTGAAATGGCAATATATATGGATTATGTGAGAGCTTTTCTAAAGATTCTCTATTAATTTACTAATTGCATTATGACCAAGAGCATACTCTTCCTAAAGCCTAATTGTATGTGGGTATTAAAGGTTGCTAAATGTGAACTAATTTTCCATGCATATGAAATATGATGCTTAATTATGTAAAAAAATTTTTAAAATAATTATCCTATACAATAAATAGGATACATTAATTAGGTAAATATTTTTATTCACAATGGTTGCTAAATTTTTTCAAAAGTTCTCTGACATCTATTGAGGTGACCACAAAATTTCTCTATATACTTATTGATGAAATGTTATAATAATATATTGACTTAGATGACCCATCTTTGACTCAGTAAAGTTATCTGTTCCTGATGCATTATTACTTTAATGCTGAATTATATATTTTTTCTTACATTTGTTAAAAATTGGCAAGAGGATATTCTATCAAATGCAGTGAATTACAAATTTGTTTTGAGTGATGTAAGGAAGAGTAGAATAATTTGATGTATACACTGTGGTCTTAGATGAGAAGTTTAAATATTTGTAAGATATAAATTTTAATTTAGAATTATAAACAAATCACACTCAAAATTGTTACTGTTTTGCCACTTTGAACTCAGCAGAAATGATTAGAAATGTTATATGAAATAATAAGTGGAATGCCATATAGACTATTTGAAAAGGATGCTAAAGGAGAGCAAGAGCCCTGGCAGACATTAAAATATATTCAAGAGAAGATATTTAAAATGTGTAGTATTAATTCCCAAAGAGAAATATTTATCAGTGGTACCGAGTAGACAGGGAAAAAATAGAATAAATTACAGATAGTTTTATCTATGGTAAAGTAGAGATAACTAATTAATAGGGAAAATAGATGGATTATTTAATACCACGGTTCTTACTTTATAGGGATTGAGATTGGGGAGGGGAGAGCAACAGTGATGTGGGTATAGTGCCAGCACTGCCATCTTTTACCAAGTCCCAGGGGAGTTACCTTCACCATTGAATCCATCTTTCTTTAGAATGTGTGCAATTAGCCTCTAATTGTACCTTGGTTTAAGAATCTATTTGGGGGCAAGAAAAGTCTCACAGAAAATTTCTTGTTACAATAAAATGAAGCCTAAGGCAAAGTTTTAACAAAAAGATGTTGGTTTGTAGGATACAAATTAGTATTTTCATGGAACTTTACAACTATGATTAAACAGTAATTTTTGAAGAATCGGAGAAAAGGTGAAAGAGAAACATGAAAATAAGAAGACATCATCTAGGTATTAAATATGGATTTTGGTCAATCAAAGGAAAAATCACAGATTATTTTTGATATTGTTAAAGAAAAAAATCCTTGTGACACGTGTTAAAGAACCAAGTTTTTCGAGAGTGGCGACCAAGCCTGTGGAGCCACCCTAGGAGCTGGAGCTGTCATATCCCCTCCTCTTCCACTTCCTGTTGCAAGCAATAAAGTCTGTTCATACCAGAGTAAAAAACAAACTGTAAGGCAGACTTTATTCAGGGGCACTGCTGCAATGGAGTGTCATAGTAGTGGAGAGAAATTGAGCTTAACTCTGAATAGGAGTTAAAAATTCCCACAACAAGAAAAAAATTCCCACAACAATAGGAGTTATAAATTCCCACAACAAGAAATGTGGGAATTTATAGCCATGGAGTGTGGTGTGGGTCAATGGATGGAAAATTACTAAGAGGGAAACATCAGGGGTAAAGCGTGGGGCAGTTCTGGCTCAACTATCCTGACAGGATTCTTTCTAATGGTGGACCAGGGTGACCAGATACCACCTGGCGGATGATGGGAGATGAGGAGTTGATCAGTTATTTAGGGTGGGGGATTTTCTCTAAACCAGTTTAGTAAGATTCTTGCTAAAACTGGACTCTGCAGGAACACAGACAAAAGTCCATGGTCAGGCCTAATTGAACAGAGGGCTCAGAAGAGCCTGACTAAAAGTTTGGTCAAGGAGAGACTCTTTGTCAGTATCACGTTAACACTCTGTAGGTGGAGTTGGCAAACTACACCCTGCCTGCCGTTCTAGCCCCTTTTTGTAAATAGTTTTTTAGAGTACAGCCAAGTTCATTCATTTACATATTGTCTATCACTGTTTTCAAGCTACAGTTGCAACGTTGAGTAGTTGCTTCAGAAACCCTATGGCCCGTAAACCTAAAATATTTGCTTTACATATAGTGTTTGTAGACTTCTTCCATATAGGCAAATTAATGTATATCTGGGAAATATAAATAAAATGATCAAACTTGTTCTTTTAAGCCTGTTATTAGTGTGTTACATTTTTACAACTAAACAGAACAAAACTTCTAGTGGAAATGTTTTCCTCACAAGTTAGCTATCTTTTTATTCAGTCATTTGTTAAAGCATCTGTGCTAAGAAATATAATTTCAGAAATGCTCAGTAAAGGATTTCATATTGATCTGTTTTGGGAAAAAGAGTTTGATTTTTATTAAAATGCAGAAATATCTGTGAGAAAAGACTTTATTTGTAAAAAGTGTAGGGTATATGTGTGTATTTGTATTAGAGGCATATTCGTTCAGCATTGGCCGTTTGCTGATGAGACCTTTTCAAAGACTGTCTTTGTTAATTCTCTTACTCTGAAACATCTTGACTAGTTGCCATGCTAGACACTGAAAATTTATTTGTTAAAAATTGGTGAGTTAATAGTTTATATTCTTTGTGGAAAATGATACATAGGAGCAAATGATAAGTAAATTCAGATTGTCATTTACTTAGAAATTACAAGGAAACAGATTTTATGTGAACCATAATACTCAGTTTCCAGTAGGTTCTCATTTTTTTTCTCCCTGCTTTCAGATTATATTGCACTTTCAGCAATGGCAGATAAGTTTTTATTAATGTATACCATAGGCTTAACAAACATTTATTGCATACCTATTACATCCTGAATTACAACTGAATTGCTATGAATTACCATGGTCCCTGCCACACAATACACACAGAACTTGCCATAATCTTTTGTTTAAATAATTGTGCTGTTGATTTTGTGAGGGGGTGTACATTTACACAGAGCCCACAATTTCATATACTTTGCTCAGTATGTTATAGAACATATTTAGAATGGGCATTTTAAAAAGATTCTCCAAGTTGTTGATAATCTTGAACAAGTGTCTTTTTATAAAGATTTTTCTAAAAAAAAGCAATATATTGTACCTGTTTAAGGTATAAATAAGAACCTTTATTTTCAGCTAAAATAACAGTTTCACATTGTAAAGCATGTATTGTGTAATGTTCTATGTATGCATAGGAATTTTTGGGGATATATTATCTTCCATAGCCCCCTTGCAAATTTATTACTGCTGTATTTTGTCATTCATTTATTTTTCTATTTGTCTTTCTTGCCCCGCCCTCCCACCATCTCTCTTATTTAGGCCCTTTGAAAAAATCAACTTAAGCTGCATGGTAAATATTTTATCTTTATTTTCATTTATATTTGAGGTTTCTTAGACTATGTACTACCTGATTAAGCTTTCCTGCAGAATTGTGACTATATCATGCCATTTTTATTCTTGTCTTTTCATATATATAGATATTCAAGTCATTCATTGCACTTAATCACAAATAAGGATTTGGAAAAATCATTTGATATTTAATCTTAAAATGTATTTTCAGCATTTCATTGCAAGCATTATCATCTCCTTCCTAAGGAATGTCAGTCTAACTCATGCTATTCACTGTTTGAATAGAATGAATAGAGCGAAGTGAATAGCGTGAATAGAGCTCTTCAAATAGAAGAGCTCCTTCCTTCCTTCCTTCCTTCCTCCCTCCTCCCTCCCCTTTTCCCTCCTTTTATTAATGCCCTGGAATAATACACACAAACTTAATTAGAGGAAATGGAGAAATAATTAATACATCTCTTCTGTTAAGATTCTTTTAGAATTTGAAAAAGAGTAGATACATGTATATGTATAAACGAATCACTTTGCTGTACACCTGAGACTAACACAACATTGTTAATCAACTATACTCCAATATAAAATAAAAATTTAAAAACAGATTCTTTCTTGTGTGTATACCAGGCATCCTTAAGAAGAGACTATGATCTTTGAACCATAGATATTAGCGATGCTTATACAATTTAATGGTCTGACTGCTAAGTGGAAAAAATATCATGCAACTCGTATGCCTACTAATGAAACATTGGAGAGAGTCTAGCATTGCATGTGAAATGTATCTTTAAATGAATATTACTTCAAAGGGATGATCAAAGTATCTAAGAATTCCTGAAGGAGATAGGAGTGCTTTTTTGAGAGAATTTCCCTCAATGCAATAACAATGAATGTCTATTCATTTACTGTCTGGTGTCCACAGAGTAGTACTATTTCATGAGAAATGTCTTAATTTTGCTATGACAGCTTGACTTTTCCCAGATGGCCAGCATTTCAAAGTTCATCTTACATATATTCATAAGAAGGATGAAAGTGTTAATTCTAATTAAAATGATGCCCAGTTCATTAGTAGGTCTAATGAATTCTCCAATATAAGTAAATTAAACTGAAGATTATTGACAAGAGTTTTATTATTGGCAAAAAAAAGCAATTACCAAATCATTGACTTTTGTTGGTCAACATTTTCACTCCCTTTCATAGAATTATGAATTCAAGTTAAGAGTTAAAAAAGTAACATTATACATCAAAAGTATTGTAGAAGAAAGGCTTACTAGTTGGTCAAACCTCGTATTGTAAGATAAGCAAAAGCAAAGTATGTTAAACTGAAAAAATTAGTGCGACGGTAAAAGCATAAAATTATTTTTTCCTGCTGTCTCACCAAACAGGGCCTAGAACCAGCAATTTTCATCCAAAGCCATCTCTCTGAATAGCAGTATTTTTTAAAGGAATCTATTCTTTAAATTTTTTCCCTTAAACTATTAAATACATTATTTTTCAGATCTCTTTTGTTTTGATCATTTGAAGTGATTTTTCTCTTTTTGGGCCTCCCATTCTTTTTAGTTGCATAAAAATAAATAATATATTACCATCAAGAATGACCTGAGTTTTCACAGAGGTAAACACTTTGCTTTATAGAGATTATCTCCTAGTTAATGTAAATATTCCAATTTCAGTAAAGTAAACTGGATGTAAAAAGTTCTAACAGAGAAAGTTATTTATATTTTAAAAGACTTGTTTACTTTAAAATAAAATGTGTAAAATTTAGTTAAAAATCAAGAGATAAATATAAAACATATTATAACAGCTTTATGAAGTATAATGACATACAAAAACTGTACTTTAAAGTGTACAGTTTGCTAAAAACATTGATGTATATATGGCTATGAAAACATCAGCATAATCAAGATAATGAACCTATCCATCATCCCCCAGTATTTCCTCATGCACCTTTATCATTTCTCTCTCCCTGTCCTTCCTGCAGCCAATCACTAAGGCTCTATACTTTAGTCTCTATGCTTTAGTTCACATATTCTAGAATTGTATATCTCAGTGATTATATAGTATGCATTTTTCTGCCTGGCCTCTTTAATTTCAGCATAATTATTTGGACATTTATTCATGTACTTGCATGTATCAATATTTTATTATTTTTTTTGACTGAGCACCAGAACATTGTTTAGATATACTGTAAGTTGCTTATCCATTCATTTATTGATAGACATTTTGATTGTCTCCTGTTCTCATCCCTAAGTATTTCATATTTTGATACTATTTTAAATATTGTTTTGTTAATTTTTATTTCCAGCTGTTTGTTGTAGAAATACAAATAATTTTTGTATATTGATCTTGCATCTTGTAGCCTTCCTAAATTCACTCACTCATTCTAGAATGTTTTCATACATTCCATAGACATTTTTAGTTCATATTTTCATTTCATCCATGAATGAAGAAACGTTTTCTTCCTTTCCAAACTGGATTTTTTTGTTGTTGTTATTTCCTTGTTTCACAAATCCTCCAGTACAGTGGTGAATAGAAATAGTAAAAACAGACATTCTTGCCTTGTTCCTGATCTTAGAATGAAAGCATTCAAATTTTCACCATTAAATATCATGCTAGTTACATTCCTGGGATAAACCACCCCTTTTTCATGATTTAATATTCTTTATAAGTATGATTGCATTTCATATTTATAAAAAACTTAATAGTTTTTCCATCTTTGTGCATGAGAGCTATTGACCTGTAATTCTCTTTACTTGTAATATCTCTTTCTGGTTTCGGTATCAAAGTAGTACTGACTTCAATAAGATGTGTTCGGTAGTAATTCCTACTTTTCAATATTTTGGAAATTTTTATTCAGAATTGGTGTTATTTCTTTTTTAAGTGTTTGATAGAATTCATTAGTAAAGCCATCTGTGCCTGGACATTGAGTTTTCCTAACATGTATGTGTTGATCATCACTCAGCTAAGTACTCAAAGAGCCTTTTGCAGATCTCAGAATATTCTGTTTTTTCATCAGTCTCCTCTACAGTAATATGTATATATGTATGTATGTATTACATTATACATAAACATTACATATTTATTACATTTTTATTTTTCCTAATAAGTGTCTATCATAATTAGTTACACACTTGTTTTAACCTGCATAATTAGAGAAGGGTGAGTATAGGTGTGACATTTGAATATGGGTTTGGCAAACTGAATTATTGGCCCCAGTTCTTCACCTTTCCTTGTATTCATTCTCTTTCCCTTGTAACTTTTCAGTTCTTCCCAGTAAAGGGCAAGTATTTTTTCTGACTCCTTGACTGTGGCCTCAACTATATGACTTAATTTGGCCAGTAAGATAAGAACCTAAGTTATTTGCAAGTTTGGAGCGTACCTCTCAAGAGACTTGGCTTGGTTTTTGTTTGTTCTGTTATACCTCTGTCAACATCATGGAAGAGCTTTACTAGTATTTGCTGGAGCAGACTGAGCCCAGACTATAATGAGGAGCCAAGTCTAGCCAGATCCACAGGCAGAAGCTGAGTAGCCCTGCCAAATCCAGGCTAGGTCAGGTGACCCCAGCAAACCCCCAGAATAAATACCAGGAAATTAAAAATATACAGAGCTGAACCCACTTAGAATAACAAAATATGAATAATGCATACGAAAAGTTAACAGATGTGGTCTTTATCTCAAAATGATACGATAACATATCATGTAACCCTGGCCAAGCTAGAAAAAAATATGTTTTCTAGGGCAGTTCAGTTTACAAAAAACGTGAAATGGGCCTGCACAATACCTAAGTGCATTGGAACATGGGTAAGGGGTCAAGAAAGTGTGGCATGGAGAGACAAAGCTATAACCATCAGTACTAACAAGGATAGAAGGTTAGGGATTATATTATTATGATCATCCTGTAGGGGTCATAAAGTAAGAAATGCATATTCTATTATCTAGGCTTAGGGCATAAAAGCTCGGAGCAGTACACAAGAAGAGATTAACACTGGTCCAATACAATAACTTCTTCTAGGCATGTGGTTAAGAAGTTACTTGCTGAAGGGAATCTGATGAGAGTATTAAGACTCACCTTTAGGTTTTTTGGTTTTTTTTTTTTTTCAATTTATGTAATTTGAATAATCTCCATTCAAGTTTGTGCTTAGATCATGTCAACAAAGCTTTTGCTTCATTTTAATGAATCATAAATTATATATTAAGAAAAAAAAAAAAAAACCTTCAGTCTAGATTTCTAACCTTGTGATCCCTGACTATTAGACTGAAGAGACTTGCAGCCAGAGTGGGGAAAGCCAGATAATTGACATTTTTTCTCGTAATTCATCAGCAAGTTCTATAGGCCTACTTTCAAAATTTAACCCAAATCTGTTCCTTCCTCTTGATCACTATTAACTTCATAGGTCAAATCCAGACTGGAATAGCCATGTTTGAACTCCAACAATCCATTCTTCTGGGAGTGGTTGGTCTTGTCTTTTATCTTCCATTGGCTTCATGTTATCTTTAAAATAAAATTCCCACCTCATGATCATGGCCCAGTAGCCCTCCCCTGCCCTCTTGGTCTAGCTCTTGCCTGTCTCTGCAACTTCATCTCCTACATTTGCCACACTTCATGTGACGGTATTCCTGCTTACATCCCTAAGTTTTTAGAGTTCTACAAGCTTCTTCCTTCTTTAGGGCCTTTGCATTAGTTGTTTATTGACATAAATATCTCCCTTTACGTATTAGTCTTCTAAGGCTGCCATAATAAAATATTTCAGACTTGGTGGCTTACAGAACAGGAATTTGTTTTCTCACAGTTCTAGAGGATGGAAGTCCAAAATCATGGTGCCAGCAGTGTTCTTTTCTCATGAGGGCTCTCTTCCTGGCTGCAGATGGCTACATTCTTGCTGTGTTCTCAGATGGCCCTTCCTCTGTACATGTACACTACTGGTGTCTCTTCCTCTTCTTATAAGGACACCATGCCCTTATGATCTCATTTAATCTCCGTAACCTTCTTTAAGGCCCTATTTCCAAATACAGTCACGTTGCGGGTCAAGGCTTTGTCCTATGAATTTGGGGGGACATAATTCAGTCTATAACACCTTCTTTCCCTTCCCTACCACTTAGATCATCACATGGCTGATGACTTTTCATTATTCAGGTCTTATCTGCAATATCACTTCTTTAGAGAGTTCTTCCTTAACTATGGTTTATCCCTAGTGTAATGGAACTCGATGAAACCAGGGACATTCTGACTCTGTTCACTCATCTCCAAGATGATTATACCCAGAATTGTGCTTGGCACTTATGAGGCATTGAAAAAACATTTGTCGAATGAATGCATTCTTCCAGTGCTCTGGCTTGAAAGGCATAGGTTATTTCTGGATGTGCCACACACTTTAACAGTGCATTTTTTGTGCCATTTCTTAGTGATGTACACCTAAACTACATGATCCATACTGATATCCAGAAAGATAGAACACAATAATGTTACTCTGATATACCACTGAATGGAGTAACTGGTTTATAGAAGAGTTACAACCTATTGTTATTTAAATAAGATATTGTTTTAGTTTTTTTGGAATAATCCCCCCAGCTATTATGAAACTTCTCCCCTTTTTTCTCACTTGGGGCCTTTTCTTTGACTCTTTCTTGGACAGATGCCATAACTTTTCAGGCACTTGGATTATTATTTTATTCTATTATTCATTTTAAAATGTCAATCTCAAATTCCACTCAAAGCTTTCCTACATGTTACCATCTGTGCTGACAGATTTTATGCTTCGAGAGTACTGGGGTGTGGTTAGGCTTCCAGATACCTCTTTTCTCTCCCACTTCTAGATGCCAGCTCCATCTGTGATGTGGCAACAGTGGACAGATTTCTTCTTACAGGACTCAATGAGATTGTAGTCTTCTTTTTGTTGGTTGTTGCTGCTTCTAAGGCTGACACTCACTACAGATGTCCCCTGTGTATCTAGCCTCCCAGTGCCCATGCTTCTCCTGTATGGTATATGTGTTCTTTCCTCTGAGAGTTATGTAATTGGTGTCCCATTTCTTGGATTACTGAAGAAGCAGATCAAGATTCAGCTTCATTTCTTTCATCTCTTTATTCTTCATTAAAAGCCAAAAAAAAAGACTCCTTCTTAAGTGACTTTTCCTTGTGGTAACTTGATGAGTGCTTAAGCCGAGGAACCTTATTCATATATATCACCCAAGGAAAGACCATATCCTTGCTTCATCAAAGAATAGGAGGACAGCTTACTAGTGCTTCTTATCTCAGCACCTCCATCTCTTGATTTGGTCATTATTTTCACACCTGGGCAGCATTAAACTATTTATGGATCCAAAGGCTCACGAACATTTTAGAAGAGAGAATAGATCTCATTTGATAAATTTGAGGGAACATTTTAGGCAACCTTAAATTTATGAGGGATTCTTTTGACTGCCTTACTTCACATTACCCCCAAAGACCATTCTCTCTCATCACTCATTATTGCTATGAGGACTGGGGGCTTGAAACTGTTGAATCCTGATAAACCATTCCTTGAGTTCACAACAGTTAAAGTTTGTGAATTAGGAGTACAGATTCCTAGCAGTGATTAAATTCAGCTTGGACCTTGCTTGAAATTTGTGGCTGTGGGAAAATTCCCATTTAACATTCAGTTACAGTAGCATTTTACTGCATGATATGCTTTACAGTGTATATCTTATGTAAAATGGGGGTTTTGTATAAAAAAGTTTTCTACTTTTTCTCATTTTCTATTTGTTTTAAATGCAGTTATTCATTTATGCTCTCAAGTTTTGTAAGATTAAGTTATGCACAATATTTTATTTTTCCCAACTTTAAAAAATTAATTTACATATTAAATATTTTAATCTACACTATAATTTTGGTTTGTCTTTACATCTGTTTTTTTCAAATTTGAATTTCTTTCCCAAGGGATTCCTAATGACCGGACTCCTGCTTAGATTTCAAGGACTTTATTCTTTTATTATTTACTTTCATTTTCATAGTCTGCCTTCTAAAATCTATTTTTCATGTTCTGATTTTACTACTATATATTAACTTCATAAGACATTAGATATAAGCAAATATGACTAAAAGCTATTGTCAGGGAAAATATATTTTTCAATTTTGTATTATGTAAACATTAGAAGTAAATTCTTTGGTTTTTTTTAAAATACCATTTTATAATGTGTCTTTTAAAATTATTTTCTATTTATATTCATTTAGATAAAAATCCTCAGATAGACAGATACCCCATTTTCTCTCTAAGGAGCTACAAAATTCGATTATTCATAAAGACAAATATCAGCCTGAGTAAAGAATTATCTGTAAGATTAGCAGAATGAATCTATTGCAACATACCCTGTAACTGATTTTTTTATGCATTTTAATGGAGGCAATATTTTACATTTAAGTATATTACATAAGAAAGTAAAATGTCAAAGCTTATCCCTCTCAGAGTTCAGAGTCTCTCCTCTCTTTTTCTCTCTCTCTTTTACTTGGAGGAATTCTGTTATGAGAGTATCTGGTGGTCAGTTCATTTCTCATTCTTTTAGAACAGATATTTGCATATCAAAGTCCTGAAGCAAACATACTCTATGATGGTCCCATCTGCTGTTCTAATCCTACTGAGACCTAGTGTAGGGAAAAGACGGTAGATTGGAGAAGACCCTAATTTTTCAACTATACACCAGTTTCTTTCAAATGGCAAAATACACATTTTCCATATGTTTAATATCTACTTATTTGAAACTGTTAGAGCCAAAATAAAGTATTGATCCCTGTTGTGGGAAAGGGTGGTAAGGTGGTGTGATTAGCAGGTCTCTACTGTAGCTTGTTATGATTTCATATGAAAAACACTGTCATTTTTATGACTATAAACAGTAAGCATTATGAGTAAATCAGTTTTAAGCTTTAAACTTGCATACATATCCTGACATATTTTATTTCTAATTGATCTGAAAGAAATTCTAAAAATAAACATTTTATATTCTCAAACATGAAGAATTTGAACCACGCGTGGAATGAACACAGGAATGTTTATTGTTTATTTTTTTCTTTGAGGATCTAAAAATTAGAATCTAAAACACCTAAGAAAATCTAGTTGAAATTTTCAAAATTCACGAAATTGTTTACACGTTTCATTGAAGTTTCACCTTCTATGAGCCCAGTGTTACATTCAAAGATGCCACATTGAAAAAGACACAGCCTCTGCCAGCAAAGAGTTAACATTTGCAAGCTGCTCACTAATTGCTTCCTCTCTTTTCCTCCCATTTTAGTGTTAGATTATTTTAAGTAACTCTTGATTCTAATGTGTTTTATTTGAAAAATTATCTTTAAAAAACACCAAAACCCAAAAAACAAACCACTCTTCAACGACAAGCGTTCTGGTTTCTGAAATCACTGCAAGATGGAAATTTTTTTGTATAACAGTAATTCTTTGTAAGGAGTTGGTTATGATATAATTGGAAATGCTGCCTCCATAGGTATAATTTTAAGAGGAGGCAGTGTGGTTTAATGATGAGGTATGCGGGCTCTAGAGTTCCAGACTGGCTGAGTTCCAAGCTCAATTCTGCTACTCACAAGAGTAAGCTGTTCAGTCATTGCAAAACAGGGGAGAAAGCAGTACCTGTGTCATGAAGTTTTTGTGAGTATTAAGTGAGATAATGTACAGAGAGGATTTAGTGTAGCATCTCTGACCTTATAAACCTTTGCCATGTTAGCTGTTATTACTATGCAAAATTTCAAAAAAAAATTAATAAAAAATATAAAATCCTACTAGGGAGGAAGGAGAGAGAGAGTGATATTAAGTAAGTGAGTTGGTTGGGAGAGAGAGTTGATAAAAAAACAAAAGCTTCTGACCTTAGTCGTTTGAAACTGGGCAGAGAAACTTTATATCTGCTTCTTACAAGTGAAGGTGTTGATGCTGCCTGAAGAATACTGGTCTCAGTAGAAATTCAGCTATTTTTAGTCTGTTAAGAATTAGCATGAATAAACATTAACAGGTTAATGAAACTTCTGTCTGAAAATAAGTGAATCCAGTTGCTTGTTTAATGTACCAAAACCCAACCTTCTAATGCTTTATAATAGTCTCAGTTCCTCTCAACACTATGAGGAAATAGCTTCTGTCCCAGAGGTATACTGTCCTTAAAGAAAGTCTATTTTTATTACCATCGCTTTGTGGCCGTAACTACTATTATGTGTTTAGGGTAAAATATCTTGCTGATGACCCATTTCTGTTTCTAATAGTTCTTAATCAAGAATGATATGCAATCCAGACACACATTTCTTTCCTTCATACTTACTCCTGATTCCCATATTCTGGTCCCAAAGTGAAACTGGGTGTTTAGAATTCCCATTAAAACTGTCAGTGACCCAATTTTCTTTGTTACTATCTAGCATTTTAAACATGTGCAGCATCATTACACAGTTTTGATTTGTTAGTTGGGTATTCCAAAAATGGGAAGTAAAAAAATAGAGAGTACATACAAGGTAGGATTAACCATGCTTTATTGGTCCATCTAGGAATGACTGGAGGAACTGGTTTATTTTGTATGGAGAATAAAAAGCTGAAGACTGATTTAGTAACTAGTGGTATATAGGGGAGAACTAAATTGTAGTTTTTATTCCATGGGTGAATTTGTAGAACTTATTTAACCACTTTAAACAACAGTTTCCTAGTTTGCAAGATGAAGATAATACTTATTCTGCCTTATGACTGTTGGGAGGATTAAATGAGACAATATAGATTAATTGTTGAATATAGTATCTGGTAATAATAGGAGCTCAATAAAAAAATGTCTTTTCCTTTATAGGTGGTGTGGTTACCATGAATATCAAAGTAGGAAATTATAGTTGCGATTACCTAAAACATTCAGAAGAATTATCTGAGCTACAGTGGTTAGCAGTGGAGTATTCTCTCTCCCTCTCTCCTCTCTCTTCAAAGAAAAAAATGAAAAATTGATCTTTTTTTTCAGGAATGACTACTATGCTCTTCACAATTAAATGTAATTTCTGAAAGAGCTTTAAAAGTGATGATGATTTTCCAGTTTACCAGAAGTGGAAAATCATTTTTAATGTGTTGTTAATAATGTTATTTTAAGGCACTCTATCCGTAGAAACTAGTCTGTTTGGCAACCCAAGTAACCACCGTTTTGATGTCTTGTCATAATCCAGAGTTAGACCCATAGAACAAAGGTTATAATCCTACTACTTCTGTAACCCCTTCCAGTGTTCCATCATCTTTTCCTCTCTCTTCTTAACCCTAAAGGTTCTCCTAACCTCATTCCCTTTCCAGTGCATCTAGTATATCCTTTTCAGTAAGTTTGGCTACTTCTTAGAACTTCCATGTAGTACCAAATTATTACCCCGAAAATTACCCTCATAAATTTATTTTAGTGAAGAATTTTAAGCAGCCTAAGTAGTCAAGGAATGAACTAGGAAAGTGTCCACTAGATGAAATATTATGGTTAGGCTAAAATTTAAGAAATAGAAGCAGAATACAAAATTGTATAAACTATAGATATGACTTCATAAGACTCATGTGTATTATTTGCTGTGATGAGAATAGTATGGGAGTTTTCCCACCTTTTAAATTTTGGAATTGTGGGGTGTGTGTGAGTGTAATTTATTAAGAAAAATATGTATGCATTAATTAACATAAAAAAGTATGATGTGGCCAATTCAAATCCTAAGAGCTAGAGAATACTGATGAACTGCAGTTACTAGGTTACACCTATTTTAAAAGTTATGCAGAGTAAAAGCAGGGACTGAGAAACTTTCAAGAAAAGTTAAGGGGTTCTTAGGAATGTGGCAGTACTTCAAGTCAGGAACATGGAAGATCCTGAGCAAGGAGTTGTGTGAGGAGGCTTTTGATGACTCACTGTTTTCAGAAAGGGTGGTATGAATTGGTTTAAGAGATCACAATTTGCTCTTTTTACTATGTGCACTGTTTTATTAAGTTGCATATTTAAGTAGTTAAAGTGTTCTGTGTGTGCACAGATGTTAATCAGATCATTCTGCATTGAAGAAAACTTGTAGATAATTATATGGACAAAATTTAATCTAGGAAAAATTGAAATACTTAATTTTAATGGTGTAGGTGAAAGGTAGTCAGTCTATCACCACAAATAAGCAATGAAGTAACATCCTGAATTTATCATCACAGATATCATGGATCTTTAAGAAAATTCCAGAAGCAATATTTAAAACAAATTATTTAAAGATCACTAGTAAGAAAACAAATTAAAAACACTCCGGTTTTAACCATAAAAAGTAGTAGCCATATGATGGTGCTTGACTGGATAGAGTATCATAATGCTGACCATATTTTACAGAAAATCGAACATATTCTTAACTCAGTTAACTAGAAGAAAAAATGGTATGGAATGTCAATTCAGATACTCCCCCAAACAAACAAACAAACAACCCTTAATTCCTGAAATGTAAGACAAATGAAAAACACAAGTTCATTACTATGGAAATGGCATTGAGGTTCAATAAGACTGCATTAGAAACAAGCCCCAAATCAGAGCTGCATAGTTCTAAGAATGCAAAAATATGCTATCATGCCTAGTCACCCCCCCAAATTATAATACATGCTTTTTGAAGTAATGAAAATCTTGATGATAAAACATATGTCTTGTGGTTTTATAAATCAAATAACATTTTCTAAGAATGATTATGAACTAAAACCAAAGACAAACAAAAAAAACTCTGACTTTGGATTTAAAGGGGTTCACCTTAGTTATTGTCTAATTCATTTTTAACCTTATTATTGACCATAATCTGTCCCTCTGTATCACGCACTAAGATTGTATTCTAAGCCTATGTTCTGATCCTTCTACGTTGCTACTTTAAAAACAAAACAGTTTCTTGACAAGTTTCAATTTGAGCATTCTTTTCTCAACTGACACAAATTGCTCCTGTTGTTAAAAATGAAAGTATAATTCATTTCTGAATTATAATTTCATGTTTGTATGAAAAAAATCATCTGATCCTAGTGATGAGTTTTTTACTTCCTGACCTCTAATGAGATGTTAATATGAACAGATATAGCAAACTAAACTCTACTTTTGTTTCTTGGGGAGAGTTTTACAGTCTTTGTAATTATCAGTGCCTGATAATGACTGTACATTTATCACAACCTCAATATTTTCATCTTTTATAGACTTAATGTATAAAACTATTTGTTGTCCATGAAAACACCATTTAGTATAATGTGATGGTTCATCCAGTTTTCTAAATAAAAGATTCAGTTTCTATTAGAATTTCTTTTAGTATCTGCATCAGTTAATGTGTTCTTTTAAAGGCATTATTCCTTGCTGGAAGTTACCTCCAGCAATGAATTGTTGTTTTAAAACATCTAGAATTCAGTTGTGTCTGAGCAGATGGCTTTCCCTTTATCTGATTGCTTAAAATCTTCCAGGTTTAGCTTTTATTGTTAGTAGATTACCTACAGCAGTTATTTTCAAAGTAACATAAGCAGGCTACTAAAAATAATGTGTGCGCGCATGCCCCTCCCCTACCCTGAGCACTGATTTTAGGTTCCAAATTGAATTGTTTATGGCAATATATAAAACAGATGCAGAAGTCCTCTTGTACTTCACTTTGAACTTTTCTGGGACCTCAGAGCAACTTAGGCTTTTCAAAATGCAGTTTGAAAAATTCCTTGACCACTGTTATACTGTGAGTGTTAAAAATAATTTTGAAAGAGATAAAATTGTAGCCATAGTTCCACATACTATTATATCTCCAGAATATAATGCCAGACTCCTCAGGATAATTTAAGAATAAATGTAAATCCTATTCATTATTTTTAACACCATGTTCCTTGTTTTGCTCTCAATTAAGATTTAGAGTTTCTGCAAAATCCTTTTAGATACAAGTGAAATTCTTTGAGAAACAAGTGAAATAATTCTTTGTATAGGATATTGCTATAGGTCAAAAGCACTCCAATTTTCCGCCAAAGAAGAGCCCAAGCACCAGCAATTTTCACTGTTATTTTGGCTTATCCCTTCCAGGTTGCTTTTCCCCTGCCTTTCTCCTCTCTTCTTTTTTCTTAAGCTAGAGAGAGCACCTTACCTTTTCAGCAATTCAAGTCCCTCAGCAGGATGCTTTGCAGATAAAATTTCTCTTTTGTATAGAATGAACAGTTGAGAAGTAAGCTCTAGTGGTACCTAACTTTTATAGCCACTAGGACTTTTTGCATGTTGCTCTTTTATCATTCTTTTCTTTCTTAATATCTCCCCAAGCATATTTTGAACCAATGATATGCCTCTTCTAGTATCATGTTACATTTCCTTGATTCTTTGTTATTTAATATTTGATTCACGTATTTAGAAATCTGTGATAACAGCCCTTAAGATTCCATTTAAAAAAAGGAATGGATATATTTAAAGGAATGGATTGTGCCTTAATGATAAAAATATTTTTTACGTATAGTTCTATTGTTGGGAATTTAACCTTGAAAATTACAGGATTTTTGTAGCATATTCCATATTCCAAAATAATTTTCTTTATATTCTCAACTTTCTATTTGTAAAGATGGATATTTCTTCATTTGTTGTCAGATTTTGCCTTTTAAAGTTACATCTGTTTTTCTCTTCTTCAGTCCCTTGCTATGTATCTGAATTTTTCATTTATGACGATATGTGATAGTGCTTTGATTTAATCCTTACTGTATTTCAGTAATTAGGATGACTTCAAAAGTACTTCAGTGTGGATTATGTCATTAATTGTTTTATCACTTTCTAAGATATTTTTGTTCTATTTTTCTCTCTTAAGACTTTTGTCCTAGAAATGGAATCATTTTGTTATATTTAGAATTAGATATATTAATTCATTTTGCCAGTGGCATTGATTAGTAACACAAAATCTAGTGTCAGACTGACTTGGGTTCAAGTCCAAATATGCTAATTCCCAGCTTATGACTTTGAGCAAGACAAAGAATTTTGTAGTTTATTTTTTCATCTATAGGAACAGCAATAGTATCTATCCCATTGGGCTATAGAGAGTGTTAAATATGAAGATACCTTCAAAGATTTCAGCATAATTGTAGTCATGTTGTAAACATCAAATGGACACTACCTAGTTTTATCTCCATTATTAATATGATGATTCTCTTTATGATGAGCAGAGCAAAATCATTATTAAAAACTGAGTCATGAATGTTTTTACATTTTAATATTTCTTGTGATTTCCTTACCTAACTTAAAAAGATGTCATTGGCAACCAAGTAATGTTTCTGTCCCACAGCTTGGAGGTTCTTCAGTTCTTTATGATTCCCTTTGCGTGTACAAAGCAGGATTCAATGGATAAAAGACTTGGTTTTAGAGTGAAAGTCCTGGGTTCCATTTTGGGCAGTACCCTGTGCTTGAGTTTTCTCTTGAACTAATCATATAAAGTTTTATATTTAATTTCATCATTATCAAACAGGACTAATAATCATATCAGTTGATTGTTTAAATGAAAAAGTGTATGTAATGGCACTCTAGATGTCTTCCCTGACCATATCCTGTTTACCGAGCAAGTGCACCCATTCCTTAGCTGCTGAGTGTTGGCTGCCAATGGCTCATAGCTGTTCCCTTCTCCAAGAATTATGCTTGGCTGGGAGCTGCATGTCCAAGGAAGCTATGTCCCCTCCTAAGCCCTGGAGAAACCCATAGTCATGAATGAATTGACATGGGGTTTCAAAAGGCTAGACCCTTTCCTTTAAAGCAAGAAAAACTCTGATGTAATTCATGTTGTATAGTTCCTTGTGGTATTCAGCTAAAGCTAGACTGTAACTGAGACCACGTCCTTGCATTGCTCCTTTTCCTGTCCTGTCTTGATTCTTTCACTTCCCTTAGAAGCCTGTCTTAGGCTTTGTTTCTTGAAAACAGTTTTAACCAAATATATTTGAAATGCTTTACCATAATGTCATGGTAAACAGTTTTTTGTGATATAATATAATAGATCATCATGAGATTTTTAAGCATACCTTGTAAGGGAGGAAAACTTTTCCGTCTACTCTTCTAGGTTCTTTTGGCTGGTCTATTAATTAAATTGACATAAGAGATTAATAGGAGAAAAAAAAATTAATTACTTATGTCCAGGAGCCCCATAAAAATATGTGACCCAAAGGCAAGTCAGCAGTTGAGGCTTACATGCCATCCTGAGCTAAGGAATGAGACAGGACCTTGGGCCTCAAAGGGGAGGAAGGTAATTCATAGGATAATAAGAAGAGCAGATGTTTGGTAGTTAGATATATGCCCTGCTATATAGATAAGTCATTCAGATAAAAAAAGTTATCTCTGTTAATAACTCTCTTTCTGGGCCAGACCCCCTATCTAAATTCTTTTAGATAGTTAAGAAAGAGGTAAAAAGTTTTTCTTGAGTCTGCTGGGTCTTAGTTGACCTCAGCTCAAAATAATTCAGTGCCAAAGTGGCACATTTGTGGATGGGATATTTTGCTCCCCTTCAACCTCTAATACTGAGATTTCAATACACAAAACATTTAACTTTGTTCATAAACAATTAAAACTACAATAGAGTTAAAAATTGTATTTAAGCAAACTAAATAGTAGATAGCTTAACCAAATGTGTTAAAGCATCTACTATGTACCTGAACTGTGCTAGTTACTAAGAAAAAGAATGATAAGACAGATAGTTCCTACCCTCAAGGATCTTATATTTCCATGGGGGAGTTACACATATACACATATATACATACTTACATAAAAATCACAATGACTTGAAAATTTCTATGAAGTATAAAGACATGAAATAGAGAATAACTAGAGGTCTAAACTTGGGAATAGTTAGGAAAGACTTCTTTGAACATGTGCCAGTTTGCCTGAAATCTGAAGAATATGAAGGGGCTGCTAGCAAATATAACAGTGGAGAGAATATCATCACGTGCAAAGACCTTTAGGCAAGATATATTTGACTTTTCCAGGAGAATACTGATGTGTCAGGAAGTACAGTGAGTGATTGTGTGAGTGAAAGAGAAAGTTGAAAGGATAAGAGAGGGTGAGATCACACAGGATTTATATGCCATGCTAGGAAGTTTGGATTTTGTTCTGAGTATGATGGGAAATCACTGAAGGATTGTAAATGGTGGAGGGTGGGCGTGGGGGTGTGGAGTGATGTGATTTGATGAAAGGATAGTGGATTATAAGAGACAAGAAAGGAAGCAGGGAAACCAGTTAGACTGGAGGAGAGATCATACTGGATAGGACAAGGGTAGTGGCAGTAAAGAAAAGAGGAGATATTTCTGAGATAGTATTTGCAGATGATTCAATTTAGTAGTTAGGGAGTGGAGTGTAGAGTTTGCAGTTGTATTGAATATTAGGTAAGGGGAGAAAATGGGAGAAATCAAGTATATGATGCCAGAAGGCGGTGAAAAAAACTGACTTTAGGAGAAAAAGAGGTTAATGGTGGGCACGTTAAATGGGAGACTACTAAACCAATAAAATGGAGATACAGAATTGTATGTAACAGTCTATACACACTGGAAAGTTTTACCTAATAGTCAACAACATAGAGATAGTCTTTAAATTTGGGAATTGATGTGCCCGGTTAGGGAGAGAGTATAGAGAAAGAGAAGATGGCTTAGCTGACAATTAGAAGGATTTAGGAGGAAAACTGGAAAGGGAGAGTTAGTGAAGAAAGAGAGAAAACAGTAAGGCATGGTCACACTGAAGTGTATGAAGGGAAAAAATTTCAAGCATGTTTATGTTTAGCGCTGAAAAAGTCAAAGTGAAATTTGGGGATAAATGGTCCATTGGAATTTGCAACTTACAGGATTCAATCAGATGACCCTAAAATAAAATTTAGGGAGTGGTAGAGACACAACCAGGTTATAATAGATTGAAGTATGGAAGATGAGGAAGTAAAGATAATATCAATAGAAAAATTATGGAAAAGAAGAGAAATAATTAGTTGGAATGGATTATGAGTCATGGAAACATTTATTTTTAAAATAGGAGAAAGAATATTATGAGTGTATGTATTTTTGTTTGACTTCAAAAATTTCTCAATTTTGAGCATTTTACTTTTAGATTTTAGTTTCAAATATCCTGAAGAAATAAGATGGTTTTTAAATGCACGTCTATATAAACCTTACGTGTAGCAGATAGTAAAGAGTTAAGAAGAAAAGTGGCAGGTGTTTGCTACATGTTTATAGCTTTAGATCCTGGCTGTTTTGTTGCAGCCAGGGGACATTTTGAAGTAAGCAGTTAGGCAGTAAGTCTTTGTGATATAATTGGATACTGAGCAAATTACAGCCTCAGAGAGAGCCCTTGTAACCTTTACACTACCAAGTTCAATAAAACTGCAGAAGACAATGAAGAGACAACATGACTCAGAAAAGAGAAAGAGAACAACTCAAAACTTGATCTATCAGCCTGTTGTTTGAGATATACTATCGACTCCAGGGGAAAGAATGGTAGTTAAAATGAGAACCACATCTGATAATTATAATAATAGTGATGATGATGCTATTTATCAATATTACAAATATATACACTTGTCAGCACTGAATTCTTGATGTCCTCTTGGAAATAAAGAACTTAGGCATTCTCAACTCTTATTGTCTTTATTTTTAATAATTTTCAGATGCTATCCATTTGGGTCTCAAGTCTCAAAAAGCATGGGGAGATACTAATTAAAATATACTCATCATATAAGTGAGCTAATATTATACAATGGGAATTTTGATAAGGACTTTCAATCAATATCCTAAGTATGGATCATATTTCATAACATAAAACAATTTTATTATGTCTGACATTTTATATAAAAATAAGTTGTTAAAGTAAGAAAAAAACAAAAGATAATAGCTCTTAATTAAGGTGTACAAGCCATTTTCAACTTACCATGGCTTTTGTTTTTAAGGATAGACAAGCTTCTTACGAATTCTTCATGTTATGGGAACTTGAACTCTTTGGAGTGTTTTCTGTATTATTATTTCAACTCTCTTTCTCTGATCAATCCCAGCTGATTTTAGCATAGCTATAACGATCCAAGGATTCTCATTCTCCCTGGAGATGATTCCTGAAATAAAATAATTTAATTCTTTAGCTATGTCAAATCCTTCAGAGATTATTTATTTTATAATCAGTAACACCAGAGAAGTGATGCAGTTACGAAGGAGTGGGGAAATTAAATTAACCATTTGTTCTCTGAGTCTTACCTATATTTTATGTATGCCCATGGATTCAAAATTTTATATATCATTGGTAAATATATTGTACCCATGATGTTTAGAATTTAATGCTGACACTTTTGAAAGGAGTATCACACCAAAGGATCTGTATATGCAAGAATTCTAATAGCCTTTATTCAGAGAACTTTCTCATTCCCCCCCCATTACTTTCTGTTTCTATTTTTGTTCGTTTATAAAAGCTTGAAATGAATTAGCATACTGTCTTTCGTTTCTTTTCTTTTCTCTGTGCCAAGAATTCTTAGGCAAAAGCATCCAAATAGATGATCCCACCACTACTAGGCTGACTTTCTCATTGGTCCTTTGCAGTCCTACAATATTACATCCATACCTTATTTAGAGCATTTATCTCATATTTCTGTATTATAATTGCCACGTGACCATTATTTAACTCCTTGAAATCAGATACCCTCCCTGCCTCTTGCCAGTCCTTGTCGCTCTGATTTAATGCCTGGGGTTGCAAATGGAACTGAGAAGTTTGAGTGTATTGGATATTACTCCTGGAAGCACTGGCTGCTCCTTTGTAATGGTATGTGTGTAATGGTGTAAAGTAAATTACATCATTTGGGAGAATTTTGCCCTGTTTGTAACCCAGATATAAATCTCCTAGGAGAGGGTGCCCTTTCCTATGACTGCCTCTTCTCACACCTACACATTTTTTATCTGACTCTCCATGTTTCAGAACTTTCTGTTGGACTGGAACACCAGTGCTAGGTGTTTGCTTCCCCAGAGATCCATCCTTGGTTCCAGCCAATAGATAACTCCCCAGGTTCTGAAGCAGGCAAGGTTACTCAGCAGGAGGGACTGTGGACATTTTGAATCTCAGAGTAGGCTTTGAGTATAAAAGCATACACTTGTCCACATCCAAATACGAGCAGTAAGATCAGATGTACTGCCCTGTGTACAATCAGATCAAACTAAAATCTTGACAACTCCCATACTGCTCATATTCTCTATAGCAGGCAGCATAGGGCCTGGTATGATGACTTGGCCTAGCAGTGTAGCTCCCTGCCAGCTTGATCTCAGTGGGTGAGCCCTCAGAGCAGACAATAGGTAGCAAAAAAGGTAGCTGTAATAGCAGAGTGGCAAAGTGAAACAGCTCCCTGCTGCAGCCACTGACTCACATGAATACTGCTTTGATCTTGCACTTCATCCTTTTTTGTTTAATCCTGTAACATTTTTTTTTTAGGTAAAGCAGGCTAGATTTTTATCCTTTGTTTTTGAAATTCTTAAATATGTGGAATTGACCCAAGAGTCTTACCTTTTGGAAATCATGAGCTAAAGGCAAACTAGCTTAGTCCTCAGTCTTATGTTAGGAGAAGAGGAAGGTGTAATAGCTCAGCAACAGCTCCACAGACAAGCCAACTCTCTTTTGGCAGGAACAGCCAGTCTGTGAATACCCAAACCAGAGCTGCCTGCTCTTCCCCTTTTGGAACTATGTTTAGCCATATATCCCAGAAGGATACCCTAATCCTCTGGGCAGAAATAAATAGACACTTGTAAAATGTAAGTGGGTCACTCTATGTATCAGGAACCCTGGAAGACCTTTCCAAGAATAAAGGCATTTTCTGTGCTGATATTCTTCAGCAGATACTAAGAGGCACTAACTGATTTTGTAGCAAACTGCAGGGACTACAGCATAATCCCCCTTTTCAAAGCAGGCTCTTCATCTGGATCATTTCACTTCCACCCTCATACCTTTATTTGTGATTTTTTCACTTGACTCCTCAATGTTGATTGCTTTTTCCAATGTCCAGTCAAGATAAAACATCTAAAATTTAGCAAGTATAAAACCCAATATATTTATTACAAGGATCGTATAGATGTTTCTAAGTTTTTTTAATATCCTGGAACACAAAGAAAATATATTTTCTGTTCAGCAAAGTGGGGTCAATATGCCTGTATGTTGCTAGAGGTGATTGACCCCAAGGGCTGCCCCAGGCCCTGCCAAAAGCCTTGATGGCTGGAGGGATCAGTATCCATGCTGGTTGGAAATCCCTGATCCATATACAACACTCAGTTCCTTGGTATGACATTCATGCTTTTTCACAGACTATTTCCCCACATAATCTCTTCCTACTTCCTACCCTTCCTTCCTTCCTTCCTTCCTACGCAAGGCTTCCTACCCTCCAGCCACATTAGTCTCTGTATATTCATTATAGTTTTAAGCTCCATATATTGCAGATACTGTTTTCCACATTTGGAATACCTGCCCAGTCCTTCTTCATTTGGCAAAGTCCTACTTATCCTTTAGGATTCAGCCAAATATTTATAACCTATCTTTTGCAGAAAGATTTAGGTATTTCTTCTTCTGTGTTTCATTAGCATTTTGCTCATGCCACAATCTTAAAATGTTTCACATTGAATATAATTATTTCTTTATTAATCAACCACTCTGAGCAAGAAAATGGAATTTCCTTTCAATTAATCAACTTCTATATGCCATGTATGGTGCTTTGTGCTTTTACATACCTGATTGAATTTAATAGTCTAAATTCTGTAAGGCTGGTTGTCTCAAACGTTTTTTACATGAGAAAACAGATATTTTTTAATCATTGTACAGTTTTCCTAAGGTGAAATATCTGGTAAGTGACAAATAATGGACTTCTTTGGATGTCCTCAGACTTCACTGGCAACTTCTTTCTAACTAGTAAAGTTCTCTAAATCTCAACCTAACATTAAGGTGCCTATTAAAATGCTTAATGAATAAAAGAAGGAAGAAGAGAAAGAACAAAAGGGTGGGGGGGGGAGAGGAATGAAAGAAAGAAAGAAAAAATGGATCAATAAACGAGGTAAACTACAAAATTCCAAACAAAAATCTCTGGGCTTGTGTGTGACACAAGGAGTTAATTGGCTTTTGACTTTCAAATAATTGTTGGACTATACCTTAGAGTTTAGGGATACAGAAAATATAATGAAAAAATGGAGTAAACTACAAAAAGTTTGGTGACCCCAACTTTTTTTTTTTTAATTAAAGTGAATGTATTAAGCTAAGTACTAAGAATTTTGTCTAACTAAAAAAAAAAAAGTAAGTCTTTAGACATTCTTAAGAAAATAACTTTTCTCATGCAGATAAACTTATAGAAAAATCCTTTATTGTGAAGAATTTTATCCAATTTGAATATATTGAAGTTTAAATATGTAGTTATGGCCATATTTCAATATCTAATATTGTATGAATGGCATTTAATGTATTTCATGGCTAAGTTTGGATGCACATGTTTTAGTAAATTATGCTATTTAATTTAATGTGATATCTAACATGATGTCTAAAACATCATGTAGTGAATGTAGTTTAAAAAATGTAGATTCTCTTTCTCAAATGTACCATTTTTTAAGCAAGTGTCTGATACTGATATTTCATACCCTGTAGAGTTCAATCTACAAGATTGTTTCCCTGGCAGATGGCTACGCACAAAGCTAATTACAATATGATTACAAAGGGTTGGAATGTCACAAAATGATAAATTACCATAAACAGGATAGAGCAAAAATCACACCGTCAATATTTATTGAACACTTTTTATGAAGGGTGTGAAGCACTAATCTGCTTTATCCATTTCATTTTTCTTTGCCTTCCTTGATTTTCCTTCTTCTTAATCAAAATCAAAATAGAAAATACTCAAAATAACATTATCATAAATAACACAGAAAAATATAGATAAATATAGTTCGAAATTCTAAATCCCCAATTTTCTGATTAAAAAGAAATACATAAATTTTTTAGAAATTTTATGAATAGAGAATAGTAAGAAAACATTACCCATAGTCCCATTATACAAAGTTGATATGCTTTGTCCTTGTGTTTTTTGAATAGTTGAAGTGGTAAAATGGCCATCTGTTTGTCAGCAGTATTTGATCACTTCCTTTGTTGTAACAAGATGGGTACAGATGTAGATATGTAGGTACTTACAGTGGTGGAAGTTTGTTGACAATCTATTTTGATTGATCTCATTTTCATGATAATATAAGAAGCAAGACAACTATCTGAGAGTGATGGGAAGCAGAGATGTTGGAGATTTGAAAACATAGTGTGAAGGAAACATCCAGGAGTCTGGAGATAAAGCATATTGCAATTTCTGGGAAGCATTGAAATCTTCAAGAAGCAGAAAATTCCCACTTTATGCACATTTCTCCACTGATTAAAAAAGAGGCACTATTCCTAACTTATAAAGCTGATCATAACCTTAATACCAAATCTACACAAGGGTAGTATAAAAAAAGAGAAATCAAGCCATCTTCATATTTGACCAAAAACTTCAAGGTCTTAAAGAAAATGGAAGACTGAGTATAACAATGTGTAAAAAGTAATATAGCATGACCTAGTTGGTTTTTATTTCAGGTATTCAAAGATATTTTAACATAAAATCTTTTTTTTTTTTTGTGCTGATGGAACAGTTCTGTATCTTGATTGTGATGGTGGTTACACAAATCTACACATGACAACATTGCATAGAGCTCTACTTGTACACATACACACACACAATGAGTTCATGTGAAACTAAAATCTAAATAAGGTCTATAGATTGTACCAGTGTCAGTTGCCTGGTTTGATAGTGTGCTATACTTAGGTAAGACATGACCACTGGCCAAAAAATTCAAAATTCTTACATGTCCGCATTCTTTAACTCACTATTTCCTTGCGACATACCCCAAGAAAATTATTAGAAAGGTAAGCAAATCTTTACAAACAACATAAAATCTTTTAATGTAATTTATAGCATTATCAGGTTAAAGGAGAAATAGGATCATTTCAATAGATGCAGAAAAATCCTCTGGTAAGATTTAACACCTATTCATGATAAAGACTGTTGGCATGGAAGAAATAGAATGGGATTTTCTTAACATAATAGAGGATTTTTAAATCAAAAATATACATTATTGTGAAACTCTAGATGAGGTGAGGGACTTGACAAAATACCCACTGTCATTATTTTGTTCAGAATTTTGCTAGATGCCCTCCTTCTAAGGATAGAAAACATTTAAGAATGAAAAGGAAGATATAAGATTGCTATTCAGAGATAGCATTATCTGAATAGAAAATCCAAGGTAATAGAGCAATAATCTATACAAATCAATAAGAGAGCTCAACAGTTTCACAGTTTCACTGAACAGTTTCAATTTACAAAAGCCAGTAGTTTCTATCTACCAACAAGAAGCATTAGAAATTATAATTGAAAGAGTCAATTTAGAAAAATCATCAAAAACTATAGGGATCCTAGGAAAAGATAAAACAAGCCCTGCAAAATCTTTAGAAAATAATTATAAAACATTATTAAAGGTCAAAAAATGAAACCTAAGTAGATAAATATACTATATTCATTGATGAGAGCCTTCACTACTCAAAATATATAAATGTATATCATAAATGTTGACAAACTAATATACCATTTGTCTGAATTAATAATTCAGTTCAAAGTATTTAATGTTCGTCTTGCTTGATCCTGTTTAAGAAATCCATATGTACCCTACCATTATAGATACTCTACGTATTATTTTAAGTGTTTTGACATATATGATTTTCTTATTAAGTTTCTGTCAACCTGGATTTGTATTTGTGTATGGTATGATGATAGGATACATATGAATTTCTTAAATAAGACCCATCAAGACAAACTATAAGGAAAAGTATTGAACGTACTGATTTAATCAATATCTGAGGTTCTCTAAGAATATAAGAAACCATTAAAAATGGAAAATACTATCCACATTCTGATTGAAGGGATTTGTGGCTCATATCATATGAGATGTGCAACTTTGTATTAGAGATAGGAAAACTTTGTGCAGGTTATTTAAAAAATTAAATCTGCAGTGCAATGTGCTTGAATCTAACTAATATACAATATGTAAAATGGTAGCATGGGTTATAAAATAATTGGTTTACGTAACTTCAGTTGGAAGGAAAGAAGCAGGGATCATTGGGAATATAAGTTCACTGAAAACAAGGCTTATCAAGGTAACTTAATTTTCCGTCTTAAAGAGTTGCTGGAGAAATGCTATAGTTGGTGTCAATTTCAGCAAGACATTGGCAGTCATTCACAATAGCCTTACAGACAAATGAAGAAATAATCAAGCCCCAGGACTGTTGAAAAATGGATCAATGTCTACTTTAATGGAATTCTTTAATGTTTATCACACAGCTCTACCGTGTGATAGAGATGTCATGTTTTAGCTTGGTCAGTATAGTTGATAAAGAGATAAATTGTGTTTTTGTGAAAATAAAAAAGAATGCAGGGACTTCCCTGGTGGTCCAGCAGTTAAGTCTCCACGCTCCCAATGCAGGGGTCCTGGGTTTGATCCCTGGTTGGGGAACTAGATCCCACATGCATGCCGCCACTAAGACCCGGCGCAGCCAAATAAATAAATAAATAAATAAATATGCAAATATGGAACACATAAGTAATTCAATAAAACAAACATAATGACTGCCTAAGATGAGGCTTTATTATGACACTCTAGGTAAAGAGTTTATAAATTAATAGGAAAGCTTCGACAAGAAGATTTAGTTGTGCTGTGGGCAAATCTAAATTATTTTTGGCTGAGAGAATAAAACACTTAGAATGTAGTAATCGAGTAGTGACTTGATGGAAAGATAGGGTTTCGTAAGCAGGGACTGGAGTGAGAGATGTTGCGGGTGGAGGAAACTACATGTGAGCAAAGGCATAGAGGTGAAAAATTGAGAGACATATTCACAAATGGCTTGAATATATCATCCAGGGGTCAAATTAAAAGGATCTTGAATGTCACATTATGTAGTTGTGCCTTTATTTGTTGAACAATGGCATTAAAGTTAGTTGAATGTAAAGATTATTCTTTCATTAGAATTTGGGATGTATTAGATTAGTGGGAGACTTCATGAGGAAGACAGTAGTTCCAGTAAAATGTGATGTGATTCTGAGCTGTGACATCGGTAATGGATGAGATTGATGGGAGAAAAACTGTAGGGGTCAAATCAGTAGAACTCTAACATGTATATACTGTACACAGGGCATCCATTCATTTGATACCTATTTATTGATTGGCAGGTACTGAAGATAAAACAGTGAATAAAATCAGGCAAAAATCTGTGCTCTCAAAGAGCTTGTTTCTAGTGGGGAGAGACAGCTAATGAACAAAAAACACTAATAATGTATAATAAGTTAGGAAATAAATGTTATCGAGAGACACAAAGCAGTGAAGAGGGAATAGGAAGTGGGGGGAGGGGGCGCAGAAGACTGTGTATTTATATATAAAGTGGTCAGAAAAGGTGTGAAGGTGATATTTGAGTGAGGACGTGGAAGAGGTGAGGGAAGCATCCCTAGAGGTATATGGGGAACACTTTTTCCTGGTAGAAGGAATGGCAAGAACAAATACCCTGAGGCAGAAGTAGGTTGGAAGAACATCAGGGCCAGTGGGACTGGGAGGATTGAATGATGGGAGACAAGGTCAGAGAGGTGCTGGAGAGCTACCTCCTGTCTAAGGCCAGTGTAAGGGCTTTGGTTTTTACTCAGTGGGAGAAAGGATTCACTGGACAGCTTTCATCAGAGAAATGTCAGGATTTGATTTGTAGGTTAACAAGATCGCTGTGGCTACTGTGTCGAAAATAGGTTGAAGGTAACAGATTGGAAGCAGGGAGACTAGTTAGGAGGTTACTAGAATAAGCACCTGGGAGCAGTGAATCGTTATCCTAGCAATTTAAGTTGGAGAAAGCATGGCTCTTAATGCTCTGTTAACAGAGCAATTAGGAAGAATACCAGATTTGTGGTAAAATAATGCACTTGTTGGGTCAGGTCGAATTTTAAGTGCAGGTAGTGCTTTCAAGTAGATTTATTAATCTAGATGTATAAGTCATTTGCACGCAGAGCTTATTAACCAGTATAGAACTTATTTGGATAACGTGCCTAGTGGAAAAAATCATTGGCATTAGGGGTAAATAAGGACAGCTATCTTTAAGTCATTTGAAAAGTGTCAGCAGACAAATCAGATATTTTCCTCTGCTAATTGACAAGTGATCTAGGACACTGAACTAGGTCAGGTTTGAGTCCAGAATCACTGAGAGGTTTGGATAAAAACCCTCCAAGTAAGTGTTAAATCCACGTGAGATCAGGAAGAGAGAGACTCAGATACAAAAGCAAATACTGTGTAGGAAAGATTATGATTAGCCAGAAGATTTGATGCAAAAGGTGAGAAGAAGACATGCCAGAAGTAATTCAATCAATGAGTAAATATACTGAGTAACTTTTTATTTGCTCTTGGGTTATATGTGACTCTGGCTAGGTTGTGTGTCAGAAGGTTAAAAGGCACAGCCAGTAGTAAGCCTCGGGGTAAGTGTAAAAGCCCAAATAATATGGGTTGTTGTGAAATTTCAGTTGCATACCAGAAAGGATATGTTTCCCAAAAAATGGAGTGTGTTGCTTTGAGAAGCATTAAAAATTACCATTAAGCTAAAATGGAGGGCCCCATGTCAGAGGTATTATTTTTAAGTGGAAATTCAGGCAGGGGTAAAGAAATAATGTTCACAATCTCTATATTAATCTCCAATTCTGAAACTATATGACTACGAGACTGATACTCATTATTTTGAGCACAAAGATTGCCTCTGATAGCTGCTGCTTTTTATGATTCTTTATTTATTTGTCTAATTATAACTTCTCACAGCCTTAAACAGGAGAAACTAAAAGACTACTGTTCATTTGTTGGGTCCTGCCCATACAGAGAACATAACCATGAAGGCATCAGCATTCTATCTTTCAGCCTGACTTTTTAGGAATAAAGTAGACTTAAAAATGTGATCCTCAGCATAATCTTGGAATTCACTCAGTAAATTTATGTACTAATATAAAACTTGAATTTACTTAGCTATGGTATGAAGAATCCCTTTGAATGAGGCTTCTATTGATTGAAAATATAGATCTTGCCAGAAAGAATAAGTTTATCCTGGAAACATATCCTGTGATACTGTTTCAGATAGGCTTGTCAGGACCCTCAGAGAAATGTGGAAATTGAGAATGGCAATACCCTACTGGAAGCAATCTGTGAAACAATTAATAAGCTATGTATCACTCATTTGTTTATCACTAAATAGGCTGAATAATTTTATTTCTGCTGACAGTGTATCTTAAAAATGGCCACTGGGACATGTAGAATTTAGAAAGTGTCACTAGAGGCTGCCTTTTTTTCTCTAATCAATTTTTGAACATAGAAATATTTGTTAAATCTTCTCTTTAAAGAACTATAGTATGTACGTTGATGTGTGGCCCAGGATTTCCGGTGCTTAAGGCCTGGCCCTTTCCCTCCAGGAATTACTATTTTGTAGAAGAGATAAAAATGTACATAACAGTTATAATTCAAGGTGCTATATGCTTTGTGTCATCTGAGTGACATACAAGTTATAGGAAGTCTGATATGCTTGGCACCTACATCAGAATAACCTAGAATACTTTTTAAAAATAAAATATCCGTTGGCCCTATCCAACTTAAAGCCATAAAACCAAAAACTCTGGGGTGATACTTAAGAATTTATATTTTTAAAGCTCATTGGATATTAGATATGGCACCCCAAAGTTACTGGTAAGTGCTATAGTAGTTCCTGGAGGGAGATCACTTCCAGTAATTCTCAATCCAGTCAAGTTCACTAATACAGTTAAAGATTCCCAAGCCTGGCTTCCATGGAAAGTTTTACTGTTACTTGGGCCTCACCCCCCGGAGATTCTGATATTATTCGAGACTGTTGTCTGGCTATGGTGTTATATATAGCCAGACATAACAGATGATACATTCCAAAAGTTATAGTTCGGTTATAAGGCCATTCATGATTTCATGTAGCTTATACTCTATCCATTAGTCACAGTGAACTACCTGCACACTCCAAAAGGATGATGGTCAAAGTAGTAGTGATGGTTAACATTTATTTTGTTATCATTATATGCCAAGTATTAATTTGTTTAATTCTCATGAAAACTCTATGAGGTAAAGTGTTATTATTATTCCCATTTTACAGATGAGAAACAAAGCTAAAGTGACTTGCCTCAGGCCACACAGCTGGTAAATGGCACAACTGGGTTTTGAACCCAACCAATCTGGCTCTAGAGAGCACACTTCTAATATTATGTTACCCACATACACATTATACTCTCCTTACCCCTCTCTTACCTCATTGAGCTATGTCATATATATTTACACTGCCTTGAAATATCTTCTTCCCATCTCTTATATGATAAATTTTTACCACTTGCAGTTTACAGCTCAAATGTCACCTCCTACAGGATGTTTTCCTTACTTCCCTACCCTGAGAACTGATATTCTTGTTTTAGCAATTATCAGAAAGTCTTTATATATATATATATATATATATATATATATATATATATATATATATATTTATTTGGTCTGTCCACATTAGTGTGTGAACTCCTTGAAGGAAAAGAGTGTGCTATATACGTTTCTGTAGTTGCCTTATCTATGTCTGGAATATAATAACTATTCAATACTTGTTGACTGAATGATTAAATGGAGGAATGCATCACTGAATATATGGGAAAGCAAAAGTGTATTTTGGTCTCATAAGTAAATTAAGTGAATTGATAAAGAGACAAAGCCAAAAATGCATCAGAAGCCATTATAAAGCTACTTGAATTCCTAACTGTGGAAGTTGGATTTCATTTGAGGATAGTGGGGGATTATTGAAGATTTTAAATAAGGAAGTCACATGATACATATTATTTCCACCAAGAAAACTTAATTGTAAACCCAGGAGGACCACCTGGGAAATCCTGTAAATAAGTCTTAACATCTCAAATCATCCTGGATACAATTTTATCCCTATCTAAGGAGGTCTGCCTCCGTCTAACCAAAGGCACACTGCGACTTGTGATGGGGAATGAAAGTGAGGAAAATGTGAGGAATGAAGGAATGATGCTAAGTCCATATCCAAGAGGTGTGATAAGGCCACAAAGTGTAAAAGGACTTGCAAGTACAGCAGTCAGGAAGGTAGGGCACATGTTGCAAGAGAAATAAGAGTAATTCAGAAGAGAAGACAGGAAAATCATCCATGAAAAAGGTCTACTTTCTTAAAAATTTTAATTTTTTAGTTGAAACATAGTTTACGTACAATATTATGTTAATTTCAGGTATACCAGGTAATGATTCGATTTGATGTTTACATACATTATGAAATGATCATCATGATAAGTCTAGTAGCCATCTGTGCTCATATAAAGTTATTAAAATATTATTGACCATATGCCTCATGCAGTGTATTACATCCCCATGACTTATTTTATAACTAGAAGTTTGTACCTCTTAACCCTCTTCACCTATTTCACCCAGCCTCTCCTCCCTCCTGGCAAACATCTGTTTGTTCTTTGTACCTGTGAGTCTGTTTTCATTTCATTTTGTTTGTTTGGTTGGTTTTTTAGAGTCAACATATAAGTGAGATCATGCGATACTTGTCTTTGTCTGACTTATTCCACTTAGCATAACATACTCTAGATCCATCCATGTTGTCACAAATGGCACAATTTCTTTTTTTATGGCTGAGTAATATTCCATTGTATATATATACTATATTGTTTTTTTATCCATTTGTCTAATGAAGAACATATAGGTTGCTTTCATATCTTGACTATTGTAAATAATGCTGCAGTGAACATAGGGGTGCATATATCTTTTCGAATTAGTGTTCTCGTTTTCTTCAGGTAAATATCCAGAAGTGAAATTGCTGGATCATCCAAAATGGATTAAAAACTTAAATGTAAGCCCTTTCACCATAAAACTTCTAGAAGAAATCATAGGCAGTATGCTCTTTGACATTGGTCTAAGCAATACTTTTTTGGATCTGCCTCCTTAAGCAAGGCGAACAAAAGCAAAAATAAACAAATGGGACTACATTAAACTTAAAAGCTTTTGCACAATGAAGGAAACCAGCAACAAAACAGAAAAGCAACCTACTCACTGAATGGGAGAAGGTATTTATAAATCCAGTAGGGGGTTAATACCCAGACTATATAAAGAACTCATACAACCTAATATCAAAAAATCAAACCACCCAATTAAAAACTGGACAGAGGACCTGAATAGAAATTTTTCCAAATAAGACATACAGATGGCCAACAGACACATGCAAAGATGCTCAACACTGCTAACCAGCAGGGAAATGCAAATTAAAACCATAAAGAGATTACCACCTCACACGTGTAAGAATGGCTATCATTAAAAAAACAACAAATAACAAGTGTTGGTGAAGATGTGGAGGAAAGGGAACCCTTGTGCACTGTTGGTGGGATGTAAATTGGTGCAGCCACTATGGAAAACAAGTTCCTCAAGAAATCAAAAGTAACAAAAGGTCTGCTTTTAGCTGAAGCTGGGTGAATGGTAAGGGGGAAATCCTGGGGATTTAAGGAACGTGGAATTACTGGTAGCAGTGAAAGGAGTGTTTTCTGAAGGTGAACCTGGCAGCAGTGTACAGGATAGTGTAGAGCAACGGTTGGCAACCTGGAGAGCTAAGAATGATTTTTACATTTTTAAATGGTTGAAAAAATTTTTTAAAGAACATTTAATGACATGTGAACATTATACAAAATTCAGATTTAAATGACCATAAATACAGTTATATTGGGAAACAACCATGATCATTCATTTAAGTACTGTTTATGGCCCTTTCACTTGCATTACAATGGCAGGGATGAGAGTTGCAGTAGAGACACAGATGGCCCACAAAGCATAAATATTATCTGGCCCTTCGGTTTGGTAAAAGTGGAAAAGTTAAAAGCAGAGATCAATTAGGAGCCCTTCCTAGGGTGGGAGCCTTACAATAGGGTATTAACAGTAGCCTCTGAATAAAATAATAAAGATTTTATCATGCATCCTTCTTAAGTTGAATCTATTGAAAGTAATGTCATCTCAGGGCATAAATGGCAAGGGGTGTAGAGCACAAGAGAAGAGTTAAGAGTGGAGAGTTAGGATAAGGGCAGGGGTTCTGTATAGAGTAGACTTGTGGGTAATCTGATCTGAAGGAGCACTAGGAAGCCAGATTTGAACAGAGTAGTGGGACCAGGAAGCAGTGAATGCTTTGAATGGGCACATGTGCTAGTAGTAATAAGGTAGAACCAGTAAGTGAGCCAGAATTGGACTTAAAGGAGACAATAGGAGGTAGTTTCTTGACCAGAGTAGGCACCTAATAAATGATTACTAAAGTGACTAAACTGGAACTGATCAGGCAGTAAAGCAATGTTGAAATCCAGGGAGACCATGGAGAGTAAGCAACCAAGAACCCAGAAAGGCTGTGCGAAAGTGGACGCATTCCAAGAAGCCTGGGTTCAGGGGGCTAGCAGCAGTTAGCCTTAATACTGAGCTATTACTTCCTAAGCAACTTGCATTTGCAAGACACTCAGTGCATTTTCACAGGTTATGTAGACCCCTTACATTAATCTGGCAATGTAAGTTGGACAGACATTATGCCTTCCATTTTACATTTATTATAATGGAGAATTATGAGTATCTCTCCAGAGGCAGATTTACTATGTAGCTACCAAAGTTTAAGTTTCAGGGTCTCTCATTTTCATGGGTTCATTCCCAGGCCCTGGTGACTTTATCTTAAAGGAAACCTCAAATTATGTAATTTTCAGGACCAAAAAAATCTTGATCTGCCTTTGTGTTTACCTAACCTAGATGGTTGCGATTGGAACTTCAAATTCAGTGTTCTTTCTACTGTACCTTGCTGTGTGTGTGTGTGCGTGTATGTGTGTACATGTCCATGTGTGTTTGTATTTAAAGTTTCCAGCTTTCACTGTAACTGAGTAGTTACTGTGAGTACATTTTTTCTTTCTTTTCATAAGTGTTTCCAAGGATAATGAGATTTTACCTCCTCCTCTCATTGCCCTCTCTACCATTTTTCATTTTTGATATTATTTTTTTTATTTTCCTCTTTGGGAAATAATGAGGATGATTTTGATTAGCTGTGTTTTTTTAAAAACTGTATCTAAATTGCATATCCTTACATGATTCTAAGTAGTTGAATGGGAACTGGGCTGACACATTTAATCTACTTTCCTCCTACAAAATGTTGCAGACCAACTCTTAAAAAGCACCAAATCAGAGATACACTCTAGAGCAACCTTCATCAGAATGGCTTGACTACTTATTAAAAATGCAAGTTCTTGTGTCTTAGCCAAATCCTACTGAACCTGAACCTCTGAGGATGTTGACTGGGGATATGCATTTTTACCAAACTTCCCAAGTGATTCTTACTCACATTAAAATTTGAGAACATGGGCTTATATATAACCTACCTTATTTAAGTCCTAGGAGTGTTGCAAATGTATTATGATGTAGTTGCTAAGAATAAAAGGATATTCTTCATCCATAGAGGGAACTTGGGAAATCTTAGCTTAAAAACCTCTACTAATTAAGATTCATAAGTAGAAATGGTTAGTTTATAGAAAGACTTTTCCCTGGGTCATGAATTTCTAGAAAGGTTTATA
Source organism: Balaenoptera borealis (assembly GCF_965194805.1). Taxonomy (NCBI): domain Eukaryota; kingdom Metazoa; phylum Chordata; class Mammalia; order Artiodactyla; family Balaenopteridae; genus Balaenoptera; species Balaenoptera borealis. The sequence goes on from NC_138862.1 coordinate 45,271,454, forward strand.
ATCTTTCAGGAATTAGATTCATCTGGAAATACACAAGGGTTTGCCAACTGACACTAAAATGAACAGCTGAGTGCTTGAGTGTGGTAAGAGACATTAAGAAAGCAGAATGAGTTGTTAGATAAAATGTAATGTTGGGGAAAAATTGTCCTCCAGGCGTCTATTTCCTTATAAAATACTTGAAAATGATTCTTCTAAAAACAAATCATTTATGAACTTTTTCAAAACTATAATTATGTTAAAGAGCATTATGATCTTTTTCCTTTAGTGCTTCTTTGATTTCTCTGTTTTTAAATAAAAATAATATATTTCCTAAGGGATGACAATACTGAAAAGTATAGTACTTAAAAATACAGCGAGGGTTAAGAATGGAGCAATCCTAGAAAAGTCAATTTTGCATTTTAACTTGGGAAAGTTTTGATATGACATAATTAAATATGGTATTTTAATTTGCAAATTAATTTTCTGTGCAACTTAGAATATATACTTATAATATGATATTCCTAGTATTATTAACACTTTCTTATACAAAATACATTTAATACAACTGTAACCAGAATGCCACCCTTCCAATACCTCAATTATTTAGAGAAAATTCAGATCAATACTTCACACAAATATTTGGAGATATTATTCATCTCATGATAGTTGATATAATCACTAGAATAGACAATGCAGCATCCCAGAACTACCTTAAATCCATTTTAGCTGTTGTATAATCCAGTATGCCTGGAATAGCCACAATTAACACCTCTTATCCCAGCCCACTTATTAGTAGTGCCCCTTTCACTCTGAGTTAACTTGCTTTAGATAACAAATTATATGCTGACCCTAAATTTGACATTCTTATATACTGGTAGGTAAAAGCTCCTTCTCTCATTTAAACATTCTCACAAATCCTTTCTCTCATCACTATCCCATGATAGATCATAGAAGCACTGCCACAAGAGGCGAGATACATGGGTCTTCTAGTTTGACTTTCTCCCTCAGTTTGGAGATGTTTGTGCTCATAAGTCTCATTACTTCTTGTTGGTTTTTGGCCTCTTGTGTTGCATAGCACCTTCTCAGAAGTGGCAAAATGTCTAGATAGATCTGTGCTACTCCTATTTTGGTAAAAGGAGAATTGCTTGGACCTGGACCCTGCCTTCACACAAGCAAGCCCTGTACCAGTGGTGCAGATGAATATAAAAAGGACAGAAGTATTATAGCACAGTGGTTGAAAACTTAGACTGTGGAGTTAAACAGACCTGGGCTTGCAACCTGGTATCTTCACTTACTTGGCTGTGTAATCTTGGCCAACTCATCCAAACTCTCTAACCTTTGGTTTCTCTGTAAAATGGAAACATTAAAAGTCCTTCTTACAACTGATCCAGCCATCGGAGTGCCCTGCAACTCCCTCAGCCCCCACCCACCCCAGCTCCAGCTGTCTTTCCAAGGTGGGTCTGGCATGGAGCTCCTCAAAACTCCCCACCAAGCTTATGCCCACTCCAGCTCCATCTGGCCTGCCAAAGCCTCCTGGCACACACAGTCTTCAGAGGGGATGCTCCTACATAAGACCACACCTTTAAGACTAGTAGAGGGACCTGTTTTGCCTGATTCATAGAAACAAACACAGAAAGCCAAAACAAAATGAGGATACAGAGGAATATGTTCCCCAAAAAGAATATATAAAATCCCAGATTAAAAAATCCGAATGAAACTGAAATATGTAATTCACCTGATAAAGAATTCCAAGAAGTGGTTATAAAAATGCTCCTCGAACTCAGGAGAAGAATGGAGGAACACAGTGAGAAATTCAGCAAAGAGATTAAAAATACAAGAAAAACCCAATCAGAGCTGAATAATACAATACATGAAATAAAAAATACACTAGAGGGAATCAACAGCAGATTGGATGATACAGAAGAATGGGTCAGCAATCTGGAAGACAGAATAGTGTAAATCACCCAACAGAACAGGAAGAAGAAAAAAATAATTTAAAAAATGAAGATATTTTTAGGGACCTTTGGGACAAGTGTACTAATGTTTACATTGTAAGTGTCCCAGAAGGAGGAAAGAGAGAGAAAGGGGCAGAAAACTTATTTGAAGAAATAGTGGCTGAACATTTCTTAACCTGGGGAAGGAAAGAGATATCCAGGTCCAGGAAGCACAGAGAGTCTCAAGGTGAACCCAAAGAGACCAACAACAACACATATAATTAAAATAGAAAAAATTAAAGATAAAGAGAGAATTTTAAAGGCAGCAAGAGAAAAACAACTAGTCACATACAAGGAAACCCTCACAATGTTATTAGCTGATTTTTCAGCAGAAACTTTGCAGGCAAGAAGGGAGTGGAATGAAATATTTAAAGTGATGAAAGGGAAAAACTTACAATCAAGAATACTTTACCCAGAAAGGTTATCATTCAGAATTGAAGGACAGATAAATAGTTTCCCAGATAAGTAAAAACTAAAGGAGTTGATCACCACTGAACTGGTCTTACAAGAAATATTAAAGGATCTTCTTTAAGAGGAAAATAAAAGCCCACTGCTGGTAATAAGAAAATATATGAAAGAAAAAACCTCACTGTTAAAGCCAAATATATATAGTAAAGGCAGTAAATCAGCCAGTTTAAAAGCTAGTAAGAAGGGTAATAGACAAAAGTAATAAAATTAACTATAGTTACAATAAGTAGTTAAGGGATACACAGAATAAAAATATGTAGACTATGATATCAAAAACAGAAAACATGGAGGTGGGGAGTAAAAATATAGTGCTGTTAGACTGTGTTCGAACTTAAGTGACTATCAGCTTAAAATAAACTGCTGTATATATAGGGTGATATATATGAACCTCATGGTAACCACAAACAGAAACCTACAATAGATACACAAAAAATAAAGAGAAAGGAACCCAAGCATAACACTAAAGGAAATCATCAAACCACAATGGAAGAGACTAAGAAGAAAGGAACAGAGAAATACTGTAAAAAAACAAACAACCCCCCCCCCACCAAAACCAAAAAAACCCAAAGCAAACAATTAACAAAATGGCAATAAGTACATACCTATCAATAATCACTTTAAATGTAATTGGATGAAATGCTCCAATTGTAAGACATATGGGAGCTGAATGGATAAAAAGCAAGACCTATCTATATACTGCCTCCAAGAGACTTCAGATCTGAAGATATACCCTTCAGGGATAGAAAAAAGATATTCCATGCAAATGTAAAGAAAAAGAAAGCTGGGGTAGCAATACTCATATCAGACAAAATTGACTTTAAAACTAAGTCTGTTACAAGAGACAAGAAGGATGTTACATAATGATAAAGGGGTCAAGCCAAGAAAAGGATAAAACATTCATAAATCTGATGCACCTAACATAGGAGAACCTAGATATTTAAAGCATATAACACCAGACATAAAGGGAGAAATTAATGGTAGTATGATAATAGTAGGGGACTTTAATACCCCACTTACATCAATGGATAGATTATCCAGACAGAAACTCATAAGGAAATATTGGAAGAGTTAGAATAATTCCTGTTGGAATAAGGAAATATTGGCCTTAAATGACACTTTAGACCTGTTGGACTTAATATCCTTAAACAGGATATTCCATCTGCAAACTGCAGAGCACATCCTTTTCAAGTGCACATGGAACATTCTCCTGGACAAGACCACATGTCATGCCTCAAAACAAGTCTCAAAAAATTTAAGAAGACTGAAGAAGTATAAGGCATCTTTTGCAACTACAGTGATATGAAACTATACATTAGTTACAAGAAGAGAACTGGAAGAAACACAAATATGTGGAGATTAATCAACATGCTGCTAAACCATCAGTGAGTCTACAAAGAAATCAAAGAAGAGATAAACATACCTGAAGACAAATGAAAATTGAAATACAATTTTCCAAAATCTATGGATACAACAAAAGCAGTTCTAAGAGGGAAGTTCATAGTGACATAGGCCCACCTCAAGAGAAATCTCAAATAAACAATTAAACCTTACACCTAAAGGAACTAGAGAAAACCACAAAGTCCAAAGTTGGTAGAGGGGAGGAAATAATAAAGAGCTGAGTGGAAATAGAGATTAAAAAAGAAAGAAAGAAAAGATCAATGAAAACTAAGAGCTGGTTCTTTGAAAAAATAAACAAAATTGATAAACCTTTTGACAGACTCATTAAGAAATAAATAGAAAGGGCCCAAATAAGTAAAATCAGAAATGAAAGAGAAGTTGCAACCAACACCACAGAACTACAAAGGATCATAAGTGATTACTACAAACAATTACATGCCAACAAATTGGACAACCTAGAAGAAATGGATAAATTCCTAAAAACATACAGTATTCCAAGACTAAATCAGGAAAAAACAAAAAATCTGAACAGACCTATGACTAGTAAAGAAATTGAATTAGTAATCCAAAAACTCTCAACAAAGAAAAGTCTAGAATCAGACGGTTTCACAGGTGAATTTTACCAAACATTTAAAGAAGAGTTTATACCTAGTCTACTCAAACTATTGCCAAAAAAAAAAAAAAAAACCATGAAGATGAAGGAATGCTTCCAAACTCATTCATCAAGGCCAGCATCATCCTGATAACAAAACCAGATAAAGACACCACCAAAAAAGGAGAAAATTATAAGCCAGTATCACTGAGAAACATAGATGGAAAAATCTGTGACAAAATATTAGCAAACAAAATTCAATAATACATTAAAAGAATCATACACCGTGATCAAGTGTGATTTATTCTAGGGCACAAGGATGGTTCAATATTCACAAATCAATCAACATAATACACCATATTAAAATTGAAGGATAAAAATTTTTTGAGTATCTCAATACATGCAGAAAGAGCTTTTGACAAAATTCTACACCCATTTATGGTAAAAACTCTCAACAAAGTGTGTATAGAGGGAACATGCATCAACATAATAAAGTCCATATATTACAAACCCACCCACCCACCACTAACATAATACTCAATTGTGAAAAGCTAAAAACTTTTTCCTAAGATTAGGAATAAGACAAGGCTGCCCACTCTCTGCATTTTTATTCAACATAGTACTGAAAGTCCTAGCCACAACAGTCAGACAAGAAAAAGAAATAAGAGGCAGTAAAATTGGAAGGGAAGAAGTAAAACTGTGACTACTTGCAGATACTACATAAAGAAAACCCTAAAGACTCCACCAAAAAACTAAGAAGTAATAAATGAATTCAGTAAATTTTCAGGATAGAAAATTAACATGCCGAAATCTGTTGCATTTCTGTACACTAATAACAGACTATCAGAAAGAGAAATTAAGAAGACAATCCCATTTACAATTGCATCAAAAAGAATAAAATACCTAGGAATAAATTTAACCAAAGAGGTGAAAGAACTGTACTCAGAACTGTAAGACTCTGATGAAAGAAATTGAAGGCGACACAAATAACTGCAAAGATGTACTGTGCTAATGGATTGGAAGAATTAATATTGTTAAAAATGTCCATACTGCTGAAAGCAGTCTACAGATTCAGTGCAATCCCTATCAAAATACCCATTGCATTTTTCCCAGAACTGGAGTAAATAATCTTAAAATTTGTATGGAATGTCAAAAGACCCCAAATAGCCAAAACTATCTTGAGAAAGAGGAACAAAACTGATTTCACAGTATACTACAAAGCTCTAGTAATCAAAACAATATGTTACTGGCGCAAAAACAGACACATTAGATCAGTGGAACAGAACAGAGAGCCCAGAAATAAAAACCCTTTCTTATACGATCAATAAATCTATGACAAAGGGGGCAAAAATACACAACGGGGAAGGACATCATTTATTGATGTTGAGAAAACTGACATCTGCATGCAAAAGAATGAAACTAGACCACTTTCTTACATGTTGTACAAAAATAAACTCAAAATGGATTAAAGACTTAAGACCTGAAACCATAAAACTCCTAGAATAAAACATAGGCAATAAGGGCTTTGACGTTGGTGTTAGCAGTATTTTTTTTTGGTCTGTCTCCTCAGGCAAGGGCAACAAAAGGAAAAATAAACAAATGGGATTACATCAAACTAAAAAGCTTTTGTACAGTGAAGGAAACCATCAAAAAACTGAAAAGGTTATGTACTGAATGGGAGAAGATAGTTGCCAGTGACATGTTAGATAAGGGGTTGATGTCCAAAATTTATTAAAACTCATACAACTCAATATCAAAAAACAAACAATTTGATTAATAAATTGGCAGAGGAACTGAATAGACATTTTTCCAAAGAAGGTATACAGATGGCTAACAGGTACATGAAAAGATGCTGCACATCACTAATTATCAGGGAAATGCACATCAAAATCAGAATATTACCTCACACCTGTCAGAATGGCATTGTCAAAAAATAAATACCAAATACATAAATAAGAAATAACAAGTGTTGGCAAGGATGTGGAGAAAAGGCAACCCTTGTTCACTGTTGGTAGGAATGTAAATTGGTACATTCACTATGGAAAGCAGTATGGAAGTTCTTCCAAAAATTAAAAATAGAATACCGTGTGGTCCAGCAGTTCCACTTCTGGGTGTTTATCTAAAGAAAAAGAAACCACTCATTCAAAAAGATAGATGCACCCCAATATTCATTGCAGCTATTTACAGTAGCCAATATATGGAAGCAACCTAAATGTTCATCTATAGATGAAAGGATAAAGGAGATGTCATATATATACACAACGGAATATTACTCAGCCATAAAAAATGAATGAAATCTTGTCATTTCTGACAACATGGATGGACTTAGTGGGTATTATGAAATAGTGAAATAAGTTAGAGAAAGACAAATACTGTATGATTTCACTTATATGTGGAATCTAAAAACAAAACAAATGAACAAACAAAACAAAAACAAATTTATAGATACAGAGAATAAACTGGTGGTCACCATAGGGTAGGAGGATGTGAAGATAGGTGAAATAGGTGAGGAGGATTAGAGGTACAAACTTCCAGTTATAAAATAAATGTCATAGGGATTTAACATAACAGCGAAGGGAATATAATCAATAATATTGTAATAACTTTGGTGACAGATGGTGACTAGACTTGTGGTGATTGTTTCATAATGTATAAAAATATCAAATCACGATTTAGTGTACCTGAAACTAATGTAATATTAAGTCAATTATACTTCAATAAAAATTCTTAATAAAAATGTTTAATAATTTTTTTAAGGTTCTTCCTTCCTTTCCTTATAGGTCTGCTGTGAGGTATGATTGAGTGAAGACATTTATCACAGTGCATTACACATAGTACCTATTATTTTGGCTGCTTCTATCTCCACGACTGCCACCAGTACTCCTGCTTCTTCTAGATAAATTATACACTTCTAATAGGAATATGTGAGGCAATATTCTAAGGAAAAAAGGGATATATGTTATCACTATCCCTATTTGTTGTCTTGTTCAAAGATCAGAAACTGCAGGAAGTTATCTAACCCATTAATGCATTCAGTCAACAAATGCATACAGGTATGAACTAGAAACAGTAGAAAGGAAAAGAATAGTGGCTTAAGGGTGATTTTACTTTAAACACCCTACCTTTCAACTGGATGCCCAGGATACTTCAGTCACAATTATTTCTAACTATCCTCCCACCTTTTTCTTTCCCCATATATATCAGTATTTAAAATAGAACACTTTGATAACTATATCCTATCTCTTCCTGCCTAATGGAGGAGGTATTAGGGGTAGTCTCTTGTATCAGTTACATATTGCTGACCTCACCTGAGCTCGCTCCTGTAGCTGCAAAGAGCAGGCAGGTCACCTGTGGGCTGTGCTCAGCTGAGGGGGCTGGGATGGCTCCCTTCTTCGTCTACCTGTGACCTTTCTCAAGAAGGCTTTATATGGCAATGACAGTGTTCCAAGAGGGCAAGCCCCAATGTGAAAGGACATTTTAAGCTTCTGCTTGGGTCACATTTGATGGTGTCACATTGTTACAAGCAAATCACATGACCAAGTCCAGAGTCATTGTGTGAGGAAAATATAGAAGGTGAAAATATCAGGAGGGTTAATACATTGAGAATCATTAATATAAGCACCTATCTCAGCTATCACATAGTAATTTTTTTTTGATAGAAGGGAAATACCCCTAATATGTGTGTAAGAGCAGGATATTTTTGACCACTGTTTATTGCTGAGCTAGGCATTAATTGTCTCTTCTAACTCAGGCGTGAAAGAACTTCTTGTCTTATTTGTTAGTAGAATGGAAGGGAAAATTGAGCACTCTTGTAATGCAGCCTTAATTTAGACCCTAATCCTTAATCATTGGTTAGTGCCAATGTTTCTATCTCTGTAGAAAAAGCAAGATGAATTATCTAGTTTTATTCTGTTCTTGTGCTTATAATTTGTTGTACTCTCATTTTTTCCTAAATAATGATATTGACTTTTTTATGGCTTTCCTATTTTAATTTAAACAATATTCTTACCACATTTTTAGTTGTAAGAAAATTAGGATAATTTATAGCATTAAAATGCATTGCAGCACAAAAATTGGTAATGATTTTAACTATCATTCTAAAATTCAATAATCTGTATTTGTTCTTAAAAACATTACCATAAATGTCTACAAAGGTATGTATGTTTATGAACAGTATAGTATATGAATATAAACGCACATATGGTTTTTACTTGGAACATAAAGTATCTAGTATAATGTGCTTGAGTAGGAAAATTTTACCAAGTCCTTTTATCATTGTTTTTTGTTTTTTAAATAAATTTATTTATTTATTTTTGGCTGTGTCGGGTGTTCGTTGCTGCAGACAGCCTTTCTCTAGTTGTGGTGAGCAGGGGCTACTCTTCGTTGTGGCGCTGGCTTCTTAGTGTGGTGGCTTCTCTTGTTGTGGAGCACAGACTCTAGGCGCACGGGCTTCAGTAGTTGTGGCTCACGGGCTCTAGAGTGCAGGCTCAGTAGTTGTGGCTCACGGGCTTAGTTGTTCCACGGCATGTGGGATCTTCCCGGACCAGGGCTCGAACCTGTGCGGATTCTTAACCACTGCGCCACCAGGGAAGCCCTTTATCATTGTTTTTAATATAAGTATTCAAATGAACAAGGAATAATTAAATCCTTAATTAAATCAATAGCTTAATTTTTCTTATATGATGGAACAAATATAGTGAATTTCTTCTTAATCATTTTTAGCCTGCAGCTGGACTCAAAAAATCATTTAAAGATCTGTGAATCAATTCTACTGATGTAAAGAGAGAACTGATAGAGGTAGCTTGAGCAAGTCTTCTTAGTGACTTAACATCAGTAAGACTGTTTTTATATTTTCATATTTGAAATGATTTCTCAAAACCACTAAAGCCTGAGAATAGTGCTGGAGAGAAAATGTCTTTCTGCTCTTAACTGAAAACTAACCTCAAGAGCTTGAGTTTTTCATTCTATGATTGGCAAGGGGCAATTATCTCTGCTTGAGCAGTGGAGTCTTTAGATCAAACACTTAGTATAGGAGATAAAGGAAACAGACAAGCCTTGAGTAAAATATACAAAAGTGAAGCAAGTGGAGAATAAGTAAACCATTGTTTTCATGGCTGTATGAGAAAAGAGAGGGGCCCCAGAAGAGAAGCAAGCAAATAAACACCCCTATGTATCTGATTTTCAGAGTCATTGAACCTGATATCTGAGAATCAAATTTTTCCTCTCAAATGGCTTTTCTTTATAATAATAGCTATGCAAAATAAAACCAGCTGTCTCAGAGGAAAACACATTTCTTTCTCTTGCATTCCAGATAGTTTCATTTGAAAGCAAACCTCAGACACCTGAGGACAATCCTGCTTCTTGGGGAAGATAATCATTTTAGGATTTGATAAGTGTAACACACATTGCAGTTCCTGTAAGATGTTTTACTAGTGTAGGGTTTTATCTTTTCAGTCATTAAAATTAATAAATCGTTTCAGATATATTTTCATCAAGGGTGTTGTTATTTGGGAACACAGGAGGGTCTCACTTTTCACCTAAATACATTTTTGAAAACTATGAAGTAAATTAGGTCATCAGAAATCAACTCATATTTTCACTCTAACAGTTGATTGTTGAAAGTTCTATTCCTGATCAGTAATTTAGCACCAGGTTCATTACAGATGTAACTAAAAATAATTAATAGAATAATTGGATTATAACTAATAACTATTCATAATTATTAAAATTCATTTTTTAAGCACCATAAAATAGACAAACATGTTGAACATACCCATAGTAAAATAAGAGCTAATATTTATTGAATACTTCTTGTGTTCAAAATGTTAAATCCAATACTTTCATATATTACCTGATCCTCTATTAAATGTTATTCTCTTATTATAGGTGAGAAAACTGAGGTTAAATAACCAGTATGAAATCAGTAGTAATACCTAAAACAATTATCTTAAGCACCTTATTATACTCTGTGGCTTATAATTTGGGGAAACTAATGTATTACAGAGTATACATACAGAACATAAGGTAATTTCATCAAATGAGCATACATTTTATAACAAGAGCTTATGTTTGATTAACAACAATTGTGCTGACCTTCTAGAATTAAGTAAAGCTATTTTGTGAATGATTTGGATGACCAAGATATCAGGTGAAAAAAGTCCAGTGAATTTCTTCTTTTGTTCACAAATTTTCTCTTAACATAGGATTACACATTCAAAATGATTAATTAATTAACATTCTGGATTATTGAAGAAAGTCAGTTAACACTCAACTCAAGAATCTTGCTAGTAGACCCAAGAACAGAAACCCTGGAGTAGAGAAGCAGATAATGGTGGCTTGGCTGGATTAAAGATTCCAATGGAATGAAGACTGCAGAATCTTGGTAATAGACTTTAGAAAATTAAGTGAAGAAGAAGTAGCTAAAGGTTTTCTTCTAGAACCCAAATACCAAGAAATGGGGTGACAGGAGTTGGATGTGGAATGTGGATTCCAGAACAGTTGGAGGTAGACCTGGGGGTGGACAAAAATTGGATGTGAAGCGGGAATTGGACAAGATGGAAACCATGTAAGTTCCCTTTTCAGCAATACTACAAAAGCAAGATCAAAGTATAGTTGAAAAAGAGATTCAGAATGGGGAAAAGGAACAACATAGAACTGGAGAGCTAGATGAAGTTGACACTGCCACAATACATGGTCATATCCAAAGATGCAAAAAACAGTCTGTGCTTTGGACCCAGAGGCTCTTTCCTTTTGTTCTTTAACTCGAAGAAACCCCGAACGCTCAACAGTCTGAGAAAGGATCCATCCTTTTGTTTCTGGATGCTGACTGAGTTGGAAAGCACACCCAAAGAAAAATATATGATCAGTTTAAAATGGAAATAACTCTAACACTATATGTTTGTGGTAAGTGGAGATGGGGAAAGTACAGGGAGATGAGAAGGTAAAAAGAAATAAGACTGGAATTTAGATAGCCCATCCCTGGAAGTCAGTTAAATAATACTCCCCGGGAAGGAGCCAAGGTTAGACAGGAAGTAAGAAGGAAAAAAGTAATCATTCATTTATTCATTTAACAACATTTTTAATGCCTACAATATTGCTATGTACTGTGCTGGGTGCGGGAAATACAGACATGAAAAGGTACATTATAAACTCAAGAGGCTCTTGATCTAGTTGAGGAGGTAGAGAAGTATAGCAAAAATTACATGGAGGTGCAGTAAGAACCACAAAGAGGTAGTCATAGGATGAATGGGTAAAGAAAGGAAGGATACTAGTTCAGGCTTAGTCCTTGGGGAGTGGAGAGGAGAAAGGAGGTGAAGATTCCTAGAGAATGTATTCTTGGTTGTGTCTTGAAGGTTGAATGGGAATTACACAGATATATAATAGAGGATGAGTATTCCAGGAAGACAGAGTGATACATAAAATATTTTGTAGTTGTGATGTAGCCTAGTATGTTTAGGAATTGGAAATACGGCACTGATGGATGTATCAGTCAGGGTCCGGTCCAATCAGGAGAGAGAAATTACACACTAAATTGGACAGGAAAAATTTGATATGAAGAATTATTAACTATAACAGGATTTGAATAACTAGGGATTGTCTAGTAAGAAGTAAAGAGAACTGTAAATAATAAAATAATATTTGATGTAAGGAGTAACCACCACTTCTAGAGCTGAACCCACCACTTTAGACTGTCAACTCGTCTAAAATCCTCTATTTATTAGAATCATATGTGGCATAATACGAATATCAGATTTTACCATACTTGAGTCAAATGTATAAATAAAATGAGCAGTGATTAAAGGTGTGCTCCTGTCAAATTTTCAGAGAAATTCACCTTTACCCAGCAATCCTAGACAGATTCTTTTCTTGCACATTGCTCTCAAAGAGCTAGCTTCCTTTCCTTCATAGCATTTATCTTAATTTGTAATTATATATTAATGCTCAATATTTGATTAAGCCTGTATTCCCCACTAAACTGTAAGCTTCAAGAGGACAGAGACTGTTTTGGTTCTCTGAGTACCTTGCACAGTAGCCGGCACATAGTATGACATCAACAATCAATGTTTCTTGAATGAATAGCTGAACAAATCATTTTAGATTTTGCCAGGATGGTCTTGATAGCCCAGAAAAGTTTCTGTCTATTCTTCTCAGTGCCATTCAGAGATAATGATACCTTCATTAATCTCATTTAAGTCTGGATTGCTTCTAATACCAACAAGTGATGCTGGTCAAGGTTTTTAAAATTATTGTATTTTTTAAAATTTAAAATAAAATGTATAATTTAAAATTATTATGTTGATATGTATTTAAAATACATATCAAGCGTTTTTATTTCCCCTTCTCATTCTCAGAGCTGCTATAATCTCTACTCTCAGGAAAGCTTCAGAACTGCACAGCTCCCCGTCCTTCACATTTGTTTCACCATGATTGCTGCTTCAGGATTCCTCCTTTAATTAATGACTGTTCTTTTCCTAGAAAGCAAATAAATAAAAGGAGAAAAGCCTTGATTAAATTCTCATTTTTTTTTCATGGTTGTTTAGCACTCTAACCTATTCAAAATGTACATACTCACAATTTAAGTAAAGTGTATTTGAGTTTGAAAAATTTACCACCAGTCAAAAATACATATCTGGTATGAAAATTAATACCTTGAGCTGTGACTGTCAAAATTCTTTGAACTAATGGACCTTTACAGGGAGCGCATTATTCAGAATAGTTTAAAATATGCAAACAATGCACAAGGAGAATCATAAAGCTGTAGAATTATTCTAAGCCTGAACAAAATTTTTCTGATCTTTAAAGGGATTTAGCTATTAATTTTTAAATGTTGAACATAGTTGACATTTCAAATTGAATTGTTACTGAAATAATCACGTCAAATCTTGTGGTTAAATGTTTAAAGTAGAATCCATGAAATATGAATGTTACTAAATCAAGGCAAAGGGACTTTCTTCTGAATACATGATTTTTATTTAGATAAAATGTTAGATGCCTTTTGTTTAGAAATAAAATAATCTCTTAAGAGTGAGATGCATTTACTCTTCAAAGAAAAATCGGGTGTGTGGAACTGAAGGGGTTTATGCAGTGTTTACTGTGTGTCCACTGTTTGTGAGGATGTAAGTTTAAAAGCTATCAAACTCAGTGTCTGATGTCAAGACAATTAGACTCTGACAGCTAATATGGGGGAAAAACACTATTTCAAAGCAGTGTTACATACCAGTAGTATTTCCCAAGGCCAAATTTCTTGAGGTGTGATATGTCTATCCTTATTGTCCATTAATTGAGTTTATATGGTACATGGGTGAATATTTTATAATTGTGTTCCATTTTTAATTTTGTATGCCTGCCTTCCACTCTACTCAGAGAATATGATGCTAGTTTTTTGTTTTTTTGGTAATTACATAAATTTACTTTTTAAATAAATCTAAGTTTGTTAAAGCAACTTGCCTTTTTTAAAAAAAATCATATATAGATACTAATACATATGGAACATAGGTATTCATAACCATAAAATGCTTCTCTAGGACTGATGTTTGAGAAATAACCCTAAAATCTCTTATAGTAGATGTTCAATAAAAATTCGTTGAAAGCAGCCCTTGGAAACTAATACACATATCCATGGTTGGATTATGTAAAAATAAAGAAAAATAGAAAGTGAATGATAAGTGAAAAAAAAAAAAATTCGTTGAATGAATGAGTAAATGAATGATTAATGTGTCTTTTTAGAACTTTATTGTTGTAATAAAAAGAATCAAGGAGGGAGTACAGAGAGTGTATGCATTTCTCTAGTTAATTCTTTGTAATTTGTTTTTAATCAGGAGTGTTTCTTTATCTACCATGGTCAAAATGCCTCATTTTCTAGGAACTTCTATGCCATTTGTTCTACTGATGGGATCTCCTTATAGAACCTACACAGAAGAAAGACTTGAGAAAACATGACATTTATCAACACAAAGTAATCCCAAAAGTGCAACGTTCTATAATGAAAAATAGATGTAGGGATTGCTCAACATATGAATTAAATGTACTTTTTAATATATTTTAATATCAAAAATTCATTTATACTGTTGACTTCAGTTATAAAACAGACTACTTGTCTTGGGATTTCTAGGTTTTAGATATCTCAAGGAACAGAGGATTTCATAAAGTATTTCCAGAGTCCTACAGAAGACATACTAGTGTTCCAAATGGGATGAGTTTCTGTTGATAAGACACAAGAGAAGGAGATATGTTTATCTTATCAAAACAGAAGTCTGTGGCTGTTACCTTCCCCTACATTTTGCAGTAAGCTGCCTCATCAGGGCCTTCTTAGCACATCAAATATCCAGTCAGCTATTTAGAGACTGTAGAGATTTCAGGATGTAGACTAATTACAGTATGTGTTTTCATTTTTTGATTTAATGAAACTAATTCAGAAATCAAGTTTTTACATGTCTGAGCTCCAAATGTTTCCCAAAGTATATCCAAATCAGTGCAGGAGCAGGCAGGACTCATCCAGGGATTAAAAAGAAAAGAACAATCACCAGATAATACAGATTGATTCAAAAGGGCAGACAGAATAAGGAGCAGAGACCTAGTTTAGCTATTTAATAGGCCAAGAGGGAAAGTTTGCTTTTATTTTTTTGTACCAGGATATCTCAGAATGGTACTTAGCACTATACAGTTTTCTGGACTGAAAACTTTTTCCTCTTCATAGTACATCTTCCATTTTGGAATTCTTTTTCCTTTTCTCCTCAGTTACTTTCAGTAAATAATAATAAATTTCAAAAGTGTTTATTGTTTAGTTTATTCTGACTACCAGTATCCATCTTACTTAAACATCTAAGTAGCATACTTTACATCATACATTTATATCATATAGTCCCTTGAATATTACATTTGTTCAAATATTTATTCAGTGTTTGTCATGTACTAGGTAATATTGTGTTCCATCAGAAATACAAATATGAATAAGACACAATTCATGGTCTAAGGAGCTTCAGGTTCAGGAGGGGGAAACTAATGATTTCCGTCTTATACATTTTAATTTCAAAATGACGATACAAAGCTTATAATTAATAAATGAGAGCTGGACAGTTGGATCTGATGCTAAAAAGAGAAGTCTGTAAACAAAGCATAAAGTTTAAAGTCAGTAAGATCTAAGTAACTGAAGAAATGATTAAGTCTGAAATTGCCCAGGAAATATATATAGAAGAGAAGCAATGGTGGGAGAGAAAAGAGAGCCAAAGAAAGAATGTAAGAGAACACAACCAAGTGGCATAAGCAAATCAAGAAGGGAGTATGTCGTAGGACACTATCCGGGCAGAGATTTTCAAGAAGCGGGAGGACTGACATTCTCAATTGTTGCTGAGCGATAAAGTACACTGAGGACAGAGAATAAGCCATTGGCAATTGAGGCCAATTAATCTTTGAGACAACCATTTCTATAGGAAGGGGAATGGGTTGTGGGAGTCAAGAAAGCTGATTTCTGAAATGTGTCGAGAAGGTTAAGTGGCACTAGCTCAACAAGGAGTCATGGATAAAGAAAACTTGTTTAATGGTAGGAAAATTATAATCAAGTATTTTTTTGGGGCGGGGGGGAATGGGCAAAAGCCAAAGGAAAAAGAGAAATTTAAAACCCTAAAAGAAAAGGATAGAACAAGATACAAGATAGCTTTGGAACAGTATCCAGAGAATAAGCAGAGGTGTTCAATGTGAAAGGAAGTTTAAGCACCTCTTCCTCTGAGACAGGAGGAAGCTTTGAAGGTATGATGTTTTAGATAACTATAGAGGTAAAGGGAGGCAAACTAAAGGAGGTCTGTGACATGCCAGGGAGTAGGACGATGATGATAGAGGCTTACAGAAAGGAGCTAATGGTTTGGAATCCAGCTGTAAAATAGAGTAGTCAGCTAGCTAAAGATGAATAGAAATGCCTTTATGAGAAACACCTTTACCAGAAGGGCTTGGATATATGCATTCCCACTATTAATAGTTTTCATGTAAAAAGAAATAGTACTTGTCTAAAAATAAAGAAATAAGTTTTCAGGCATATATGTATGTGTGTGTATATCTATATACATACATGATTTATACATGCATATGTGTATATATATATGTATGCACACACACATAAATGTACATGTATATATAATGTGCGTGTGTGTATGTGTGTGTATAGAGAGAGAGAGAGAGAGATGGTCTTTACTGAAACTCTAAGGCAGGTATTTCCATGTAATTATTTCAATGTCATTAAAAGTCAGAAAAAGTGAGAGCTTTTCTAAAGTTAGGAGAAATTCTAGAAAGTTTGCCACCTTGCTTAGGAAAGGAGTTCTAACTGTTCATTAGGAAATAATCCACTTAAGGATTTCCCCAAATAGTATCTATTTGGTAGTCTAATGGTGTAACATGTAACCACTGTAAACATGTTAAAGTGTTTCTGGCAAAGTGAACATCTATTTTGAATTAAATATATTACAATATAGTTTTAAAATATGCTTTTTAAATTGCTCGTTCTTAGAGTTTGAATATCTTACAATAAGATAGTTACTAATAGGATGTGTTTTATGATTATTAAATATTACAATTCAACATATGATTAAATAATAGGAAAAACAGAAAAGAAAGTGTATACTAATAATGTATTTTCTATATGTAATAATAATAACAGTGTTTCTAATGAGTATGGCCTTCTGTGTCTCCAGCATCCCTAGCTCTTTCACACTGTGTGGTCTTGCTCTTGTTCTTGCTCATCCTCTTACTGGGATGCCCTGCCATGGATGTGGCTTAACTGACTCTCATTATTGTCTCAAACCACACGTCAGGAAAACCTTCCTTGGCTGTATGATCTAAAAGCACTTCCCTCCCACCTCACTACTCAAATTACTCAATCGGATCTTTTGATTTCCTTCAGAACTGAGGTTATCTTTATTGTCCATTTGCTTGTCGGTTTATTGTGTATATATCTTGATTACCATATAATTCTATGAGGGCAGATACTGAGTGCCTAGAACATAGTCATCACTAAAGAAAATATTGCTTAAAAATGAATGAGCAGGGCTTCCCTGGTGGCGCAGTGGTTAAGAGTCCGCCTGCCAATGCAGGGGACACGGGTTCGAGCCCTGGTCCGGGAAGATCCCACATGCTGTGGGGCAACTAAGCCCGTGCACCACAACTACTGAGCCTGCGCTCTAGAGCCCGTGAGCCACAACTACTGAGCCTGCGAGCCTAGAGCCCGTACTCCGCAACAAGAGAAGCCACCGCCATGAGAAGCAGCGCACCACAACGAAGACCCAACACAACCAAAAATAAAAATAAATAAATTAATTAATTAAAGAAAAAGAGTAAATGGAGACAAATCAATTTTTTAAAAAAATGAATGAGCAAAGTTAAACAACATATGTATTCTGTATTTTATAATTGGCAATGTGTTTAGCTAAACGCATTTGTAGCACACATTTCCCTAAAACAAGGCTGCTATGTCAGGGAAGAGGACTTGGAGTTGAGGGAATTGGAGATGGAAGGCGATGGGGGGCTACCAGTAACACTCCTGTTCTGAACCAGAGGAGGTCAACCCGACCTCTTGATACACTGGTTTGTCTACCTCAGTTGTGAGGCACATGAAAAGCAATGTAGTACTACTAATAAATTATTAAGCTCTATGATAATAATTTTCTTATAAAATACTGTAAACCTAACAACATCATCTCTGTAATGTCACTCAAGCGTATTCCTATGTGGGAGAATAAAAGGCATTACAAATAATCGGTATAATATCATTGACTATTTACCAGGAAATGTTAATATGGTGATGAGTTTGAATTACTGTAGTGTTTTTACCCTAAAATAATTGTTTTGGCATTTTGAAAATAACTTGTAAATATCCATGGGTATTTTGTGCGTGCTACGAGCCTCTTGCCTGTGTGCCAAGGTAGAAAATAGTTTGGGAGCTACTACTCAAAGTTAATTTTGTAGGAAAACAGGTGTTCTGGGTAGGCTGAATAACCTAAGCTGCAATTTCATTGAGGGGAGAGAAGGCGATCAATGTGTCTTTGTGTTCACAGTGCCTGATACACACAGACTATGAGTTCAAAGTTGTCTGTCAAATAATATAATTAATTAATGAAATAGATAAATGGTATGATTTAACCGGCATACCAAGTCCCTGTGACATGTTGACTACTAATTGATAGAACTAACTTTGATAATCTAGAACTTTAAAGTGTAATTATGGTGATTATTTTCCCCAAAGTACCCCATCATTAATTTGGACATCTCCTGGTATGAAAATGGGATCAGATCCGCTGTTTATCAGTGATTCCAACAAGGAGGGGAGACTTTCCTGAGTAGATATTGTGGTTTATAACAACCTGCGCCATTCTTTCCACACTTCATATACACACCACTATTCCTTCTTCAGCTTGCTACTTTTTTTACACCCTACCATTCTTTACTCCTTTGATGAAAATAATTGAAGTAAGCAATGTTATTTGTAAGAGTTTGTCTTTTCCCTCCAGCATTTAGGAACTGTTATGGGTTGAATTGTGTTCCCTGTAAAGATGGTAAAGTACTAACCCCCAGTACCTGTGAATGTGATCTTATTTGGAAATAGGGTGTTTGCACATAATCAAGTCAAGATGAGGTCATTAGGGTGGCCCAAATGCAATATGACTGGTATCTTTATAAATAAGGGATTTGGACACAGAGACAGACACACATTGAGGGAAGATGATGTGAAGATACAAGGATAATACCATTTATAAGCCAAGGAACTAGGAGGGAAGCATAGAACAGATTTTCCCTCATAGCCCTTAGAAGGAACCAACCCTGCAGACACCTTAATTTCAGACTTCCAGTCTACAGAAGTGTGAGACAATACATTTTTGTTTTTTAAACTACCCAGTTTGTGATACTTTGTAATGGCAGCCTTAGAAAATTAATAAAGGGACAGAAAGTAATTGAGAATCATGGATTAGATGATAGTAACTGATTGGTATAACTTAAAAATATTCAGTTAATTATTAGGGCTTTAAATAGAAAATTATATATTAATTAAAGTAATTTACAAATACTTCAGTTTTATATAAATTACTGTAGACAGTGTTGAAAAGAATTTCAGGAAATATAATTTGCTCACTATCAGTTGCAACTTGTTGCTGGAGTGTCAATTGTTATCAAAGACTACTTAATCTAACCTTAGATTTTTTTCCCATTGGGCATGGTACCAGTCAGCACTTAAATTAATCATGAATTTTTTTCTCAGGTTCAGGAGCCTACTGTGATGTGTGTTTTGCTCACAGCATGTGGGTCTTCTACTCCAGGCTTCAGATTAACTTTGACATCAGAAGCTCTGTAACTGCTTGCAGCATAGTGAGCAAAGTGCCGTCTTCTTTTTATCCTATCTTCTGTTATCATTTTTTATGAGGAGAGGCTGCTTTCTCTTTTACATATGGCACTCCACACCACAAACGATTCAAAATAAGAAATTATAGATGTATACTGTTACATCTACTGTATGAGATTGCCCTTTCCCCCAGTCAGAACAGGGAATCCTTGGTAGCCAAATTGTACACCTTTCATCAAACTCATTCAATTCACTCTATTCTCTGTTTCATTTTGATCAATGCCATATGAAGTGAAGAGAATTTCTATATTAAAGCAGTGCTATATAACCTCTCTTCTAATCTTACTCCTTCAAATATTGCCTGTTCTTTCTCTTTTTCTGGTCTGAACATTTAAAATAACTGTTAGGCAAAAGAGGTTTAAAGAAAGTAATACATAATTATTTCCTCAAACCAAGGCTAACCCAAACATCTCTTCCACTCAATCTGGAATTTCTAACCATTAGAATTATATCTTCACTTGAAGGCAAGTTCTACTTGAGGGAGACCCAAGAAGAGGTGATATCAGGCAGTAGCAAAATTAATTTACCAGTTTTATTATTCAGTTTCCTTGACTCACTATGTTATTAGATTGGCCACCGGGATTAGTGCTATGACCTGAATGTATGTGTCTCCTCAAAGTTCATATGCTGAAGTCCTAATCCCCAGCGTGATAGCACTTGGGGGTGAGGCCTTTGGAAGGTAATTAGCTATAGAGGGCAGAGCCCTCATGAATGGGATTGGTGCCCTTATAAGAAGAGGTGGGAGAGAGATGATGTCTCTCTCCACTTTGTAAGGCTACAGCAGAAAGGTGGCTGTTCGTAAACCAGAAAGAGGGCCCTCACCAATAACCCCAACCATGCTGGCACCTTGATCTCAGACTTTCAGCCTCCAAAACTATGAGAAATAAGTGTTGTTGTTTAAGCTACCCAGTCTATGTTATTCTGTTATAGCAGCCCAAACTGACTTAAGACAGCAAGGGAACCAGACAGTATCCTCTTCTTATTCCTGAAAAGAAGCTTCAGATTTTGCTTTAAGAACATTTACACAACTTATCTTATTGTGTTAGAAAGGTGATACTTTATTTTGCACAGGGGAAGCTGTGTCAATTTCTGTTAAAATCTTGGCAATCAGTTAACTTTTTAAAAGCAGTTGTAAAAAGGTTAGTAATGTGCCCTCTTTATAAAACAAAATCCAAACAATTCAGAAGGGTTTATTATAAAGCAAAAAGTTTTTCTCCCATCTTCATATGACCCTAAATCTCTCTTGCAGAGATAAAAATTGCTAAGATTTTCTTGAATATCTTTTGGAAAATAGTCTATGCACATGTAAATTTGTATATGAAAGATTATTGCTATCTATAATCCACTTATGGATAAGCATGCTTGCCTCCCCTTTGTTAGAAGTGTAAATTATTATTTTAAAACAAAATATATACCAAATTCAGAAAGAAAAGTCAGTATCTAGCTATTGGATTAATTTACATTTATTTCAATCCTAGCAAAATTGTGTATTTTTCAAAATGTTTATTGGCCATTTATACTTTTTCTTTTATGAATTACCTATTCATGCCCTTTATTCATCTGCCTATTACTGATTAAAGTTTTTATTGATATTTCAAAGATATATGCTATTTTTATGCAAATTGAAGCATATTATAAATACATACATTTAAACTTGGATCCCTTTCCATATATGTACATCATATACCATGTTGCATTTTATGAAGTTACTATCATTTATTTTGCCAGCCTCCCTCTTGATGGGCATTTAGATTGTTTCCTTTTTTTTTCCTATGACAAATAAAAAACAACACAGTTGCATTTGTATACTTACTTGATTACATGTATAGAATATTAATAAAATTGTAATTGGCATGTCAATGGGCACATGTATTTCAGATATTGATAGATATTTCCAGTTTGCTCTTTAAAAATGTGACAGCAATTTACAATCTTAAGAACAGTGTAGGAGAGTGTTTGTTTTCTCATACCTTAAGCAACACTTAAATACTAGGAAATACTTTAATCTCAGGTAATTTGTTAATTTAAAATAATGGTTTAATTAGCAATGTTTGTACTTTTTAAAGTAGAAGTAAGAATGATATTGAGGCTTTTTTTGTTATTTTTTTTGTTGTTAATTTCAAGGAAACAAAGAATCTCTAACTCTTCATTTGAATAACGAATCCAGTAGAGTCACAGGATTTATTTTAATTTTATGCAAAAAATAAGAAGAAAATCCCAAAACTTTCATTTCTTTTTTATAGTTTTAAGGAAACAGAGGTAGGTATGATTTCTGGTATCAACAGAAATGGAAAACAATAAAGCAGATGTGCAAACTTTCAGAAATTATTCTTTGCATTTCACAACTCATAGCATCATTCTCTGAACTCTGCTTATCTGAAAAGTCTCCTCAGTTCAAACAAAGCTTCCAAATACTCTTTAATAATTGGTAACAGAACAGGGTTATAGATTCTCATGCAGGTTCCCATAGTGGATTAGAGAGTATAGTTGATACTTTTGAGAAAGTTCTCAATATACCATGTTATCAGAAGGTGTTTTATGATGTAGAGTAGTGTCTACTTTTCTGCAGCTGAACGGGGTGGGGAAAGGAACTTTATTTCTTAATTTTTTGGTATTTATTTCTCCACCAGTTAGGACAGCCTGCAGCTTCAGGGCAAAGCATAGGAATTGCATTAGTTAGTATAGAGAGGGGGAAATGAAAGCAATTCTCAGAGGCTTAAATTATGCAGAATCAAAAGGGCAAAAGAGAATTTTAATAGATGGAGTATGACACGTGATGTTTTACATCTAGGTTTGGTTTTTTTTGGCCAGTGTGAATTTTTTGTTCATTTAAAAATAAAGATAATATTTATATTGATATGCATGTTAGGAAAACTGAGTAATTAGATGTCACATGTTCCAAATAATTTTTTCTAATTTTCCATTTAAACTTTGACTTTTGTTCATCATGTTTTTACTTACTGCAATAATTTAAACTTCTATGGAGCTTTGAAGTATCGTGCCACACTTTTAAAGGCAATAGTGATATGCTTAGCTTTAGAAAATCTATGGCACTTTAACATACTTTTTCATTCTTGAGTGAATGCAAACGATTTTTCAGTCTAATATTTTATTACTGTGAAAAACATACTTTACATGACACCATGTGTAATGGATAGCAAATTGTATTTCTCCCCTTTTATTACAGTGGGTAAATTAATTAATTTACCAGTGCTTATTATATGCCATATTTTAAAGATAATACCATCTTCAGTGTGTATCCATGTTAACATTACAATTAATGAAATAATGTAATCTTCTAAACTCTGTAATACTGGAAGTGATAACTTTGCACCTCAAGCTGCTACAGCTCGGTGTATGTGTGTTTGTGTGTGTGTGTGTGTGTGTGTGTGTGTCTGGAGAGTGGAGGGAAATCAGTGGCAGGATATGGAAGTCGTTTCATTTAGTGGTGTGTTCTTTGTAATTAGTCTGTTTTTCAAACAAAACTGACCTCAGAAGTAGTTTTCCTCATCTAAAGTCAGATAACTCTCCAAAATTGCCTCTATCACTGTTTATACAAAAGGCATCATGAAGAGAATATTTAAAGAGAGTGTATAATGAACTTAAACTCAAGAATGTATAAAATGTGGAATAGTAATAAGAATGGAAATTACTATGTCTGGAGACCTTCAATATAGCGGAAGAGTAAGACGTGGAGATTGCTTTCCTCCCCACAAATACATCAGAAATACATCTACATGTGGAACAACTCGTACAAAACACCTACTGAATGCTGGCAGAAGACCTCAGACTTCCCAAAAGGCAAGAAACTCCCCACATACCTGGGTAGGGCAAAAGAAAAAAGAAAAAACAGAGACAAAAGAATAGGGACAGGACCTGCACCTCTGGGAGGGAGCTGTGCAGAGGAAAGGTTTCCACACACTAGGAAGCCCCTTCACTGGTGGAGATGGGGGGCGGCGGGGGGGAAGATTCAGAGCCACGAAGGAGAACGCAGCAACAGGGGTGCGGAGGGCAAAGCGGAGAGACTCCCGCACAGAGGACTGGTGCCGACCTGCACTCACCGGCCCGAGAGGCTTGTCTGCTCACCTGCCGGGGCGGGCAGGGGCCGGGAGCTGAAGCTCGGGCTTCAGAGGTCAGATCCCAGGGAGAGGACTGGGGTTGGCTGCGTGAACACAGCCTGAAGGGGGCTAGTGCGCCACAGCTAGCCGGGAGGGTGTCTAGGAAAAAGACTGGACCTGCCTAAGAGGCAAGAGACCATTGTTTTGAGGAGCGTGAGGAGAGGGGATTCAGAGCACCGCCTAAACGAGCTCCAGAGACAGGTGCAAGCTGCGGCTATCAGCGTGGACACCAGAGATGGGCATGAAACACTAAGGCTGCTGCTGCAGCCACCAAGAAGCCTGTGTGCAAGCACAGGTCACTATCCACACCTTCCCTCCTGGGAGCCTGTGCAACCCGCCACTGCCAGGGTCCCATGATCCAGGGACAACTTCCCCGGGAGAATACACGGCGCATCTCAGGCTGGTGCAGCGTCATGCCGGACTCTGCCGCTGCAGGCTCGCCCCGCATTCCGTACCCCTTCCTCCCCATGGCCTGAGTGAGCCAGAGCCCTGTAATCAGCTGCTCCTTTAACCCCGTCCTGTCTGAGCGAAGAGCAGATGCCCTCAGGTGATCTACACACAGAGGCAGGGCCAAATCCAAAGCTGAACCCCAGGAGCTGTGCGAACAAACAAGAGAAAGGGAAATTTCTCCTAGTAACTCAAGAGCAGCAGACTAAATCTCCACAATCAACTTAATGTATCCTGCATCTGTGGAATGCCTGAATAGACAATGAATCATCCTAAAACTGAGCCAGTGGACTTTGGGAGCAGCTGTAGACTTGGGGTTTGCTTTCTGCATCTGATTTGTTTCTGGTTTTATGTTTATCTTAGTTAGCTTTTAGAGTTTATTATCGTTGGTAGATTTGTTTATTGATTTTGTTGCTCTCTTTTTTTTTTAATATATAGATATATATATACTTTTCCTTTTTCTCTTTTTGTCAGTGTGTATGTATATGCCTCTTTGTGTGATTTTTGTCTGTATAGCTTTGCTTTTACCGTTTGTCCTAGGGTTCTGTCTGTTATTTTCTTTTTCTAGTATAGTTTTTAGTGCTTGTTATCATTGGTGGATTTGTTTTTTTTGTTTGGTTGCTCTCTTCTTTTTTCTTTCTTTTGTTTGTTTTTATTACTTTTTAATTTTTTTAATAAATTAAAAAAATATTTTATTACAATAAATTTATTTTATTTTATTCTTTCTTTCTTTCTTCCTTCCTTTCTTCCTTCCTTCCATTCTTTCCTTTCTTTCTTTTTTCTCTTTTTCTTTTTTCTTTCTTTCTTTCTCTTTCTTTCCTTCTTTCCTTCTCTCTTTCTCTCTTTCTTTCTTCCTTTCTTTCTTTCTTTCTTTCTTCCTTTCTTTTTTTCTTCCTTTCTTTCTTTCTTTCTTTCTTTCTTTCTTTCTCTTTCCTTCCTTCCTTCCTTCTTTCCTTTCTTTCTTTTCTTCCTTTTCTTCTGATCCGTGTGGCTAACAGGATCTTGGTGCTCCGGCCATGTGTCAGGACTGTGTCTCTGACCTGGGAGAGCTGAGTTCAGGACATTGGTCCATCAGAGACCTCCTGGCTCCAAGTAATATCAAACATCAAAAGCTCTCCCAGAGATCTCCATCTCAACACTAAGACCCAGCTCCACTCAACAACTAGGAATCTACAATGCTGGACACCCTATGCCAAACAACTAGCAAGACAGGAAAACAACTCCACCCATTATCAGAGAGGCTGCCTAAAATCATAATAAGGTCACAGACACCCCAAAACACAACACCAGACGTGGTCCTGCCCACCAGAAAGACAAGATCCCGCCTCATCCACCAGAACACAGGCACCAGTCCCCTCCACCAGGAAGCCTACACAGCCCATTGAACCAACCTTAGCCACTGGGGGCAGACACCAAAAACAATGGGAACTACGAACCTGCAGCCTGTGAAAAGGAGACCCCAAAAACAGTAATTAAGGAAAATGGGAAGACAGAGAAATATGCAACAGATGAAGGAGCAAGGTAAAAACCCACCAGACCTAACAAATGAAGAGGAAATAGGCAGTCTACCTGAAAAAGAATTCAGAGTAATGATAGTAAAGATGATCCAAAATCTTGGAAATAGAATGGAGAAAATACAAGAAACATTTAATAAGGACCTAGAAGAGGTAAAGACCAAACAAACAATGATGAACAACACAATAAATGAAATTAAAAATTCTCTAGAAGGAATCAATAGCAGAATAACTGAGGCAGAAGAACGGATAAGTGACCTGGAAGATAAAACACTGGAAATAACTACTGCAGAGCAGAATAAAGAAAAAACAATCAAAAGAATTGAGGACAGTCTCAGAGACCTCTGGAACAACATTAAATGCACCAACATTCGAACTATAGGGGTCCCAGAAGAAGAAGAGAAAAAGAAAGGGACTGCGAAAATATTTGAAGAGATTATAGTTAAAAACTTCCCTAACATGGGAAAGGAAATAGTCAATCAAGTCCAGGAAGCACAGAGATCCCATACAGGATAAATCCAAGGAGAAACATGCCAAGACACATATTAAACAAACTTATCAAAAATTAAATACAAAGAAAAAATATTAAAAGCAGCAAGAGAAAAACAAATAACATACAAGGGAACCCCCATAAGGTTAACAGCTGATCTTTCAGCAGAAACTCTGCAAGCAAGAAGGGAGTGGCAGGACATATTTAAAGTGATGAAAGGGAAAAACCTACAACCAAGATTACGCTACCCAGCAAGGATCTCATTCAGATTCGACGGAGAAATTAAAACTTTTGCAGACAGGAAAAAGCTCAGAGTATTCAGCACCACAAAACCAGCTTTACAACAAACGCTAAAGAAACTTCTCTAGGCAGGAAACACAAGAGAAGGAAAAGACCTACAAAAACAAACCCAAAACAATTTAAAAAATGGTAATAGGAACATACAGATCAATAATTACCTTAAATGTAAATGAATGGATTAAATGCTCCAACCAAAAGACATAGACTGGCTGAATGGATACAAAAACAAGACCTGTATATATGCTGTCTACAAGAGACCCACTTCAGACTTAGGGACACATACAGACTGAAAGTGAGGGGATGGAAAATGATATTCCATGCAAATGCAAATCAAAAGAAAGCTGGAATAGCAATTCTCATATCAGACAAAATAAACTTTAAAATAAACACTATTAAAAGGGACAATGAGGACACTACATAATGATCAAGGGATCAATCCAAGAAGAGTATATAACACTTGTAAATATTTATGCACCCAACATTGGAGCACCTCAATACATAAGGCAAATGGTAACAGCCATAAAAGGGGAAATCGACAGTAACACAATCATAGTAGGGGACTTTTAACACCCCATTTTCACCAATGGACAGATCATCCAAAATGAAAATAAATAAGGAAACACAAGCTTTAAATGATACATAATAAGATGGACTTAATTGATATTTATAGGACATTCCATCCAAAAACAACAGAATACACTTTCTTCTCAAGTGCTCATGGGCCATTCTCCAGGATAGATCATATCTTGGTCACAAATCAAGCCTTGGTAAATTTAAGGAAATTGAATTCATATCAAGTATACTTTCTGATCACAATGCTATGAGACTATATATCAATTACAGGAAAAAATCTGTAAAAAATACAAGCACATGGAGGCTAAACAGTACACTACTAAATAACCAAGAGATCACTGAAGAAATCAAAGAGGAAATCAGAAAATACCTAGGAACTAATGACAATGAAAACACGATGACCCAAAAGCTATGGGATGCATCAAAAGCAGTTCTAAGAGGGAAATTTTTAGCAATACAATCCTACCTCAAGAAACAAGAAATATCTCAAATAAACAGCCTAACTTTACACCTAAAGCAATTAGAGAAAGAAGAAGAAAAAACCCCAAAGTTAGCAGAAGGAAGGAAATCATAAAGATCAGATCAGAAATAAATGAAAAAGAAATGAAGAAAACAATAGCAAAGATCAATAAAAGTAAAAGCTCGTTCTTGGAGAAAATAAACAAAATTGATAAGCCTTTAGCCAGACTCATCAAGAAAAAAAGGGAGAAGACTCAGATCAATAGAATTAGAAATGAAAAAGGAGAAGTAACAACTGACACTGCAGAAATACAAAGGATCATGAGAGATTACTACAAGCAATTCTATGCCAATAAAATGGACAACCTGGAAGATATGGACAAATTCTAAGAAAAGCACAACCTTCCAAGACTGATCCAGGAAGAAATAGAAAATATAAACAGACCAATCACAAGTAATGAAATCGAAACTGTGATTAAAAATCTTCCAACAAGCAAAAGCCCAGAACCAGATGGCTTCACAGGCGAATTCTATCAAACATTGAGAGAAGAGCTAACACCTATCCTTCTCAAACTCTTCCAAAATATAACAGAGGGAGGAACACTCCCAAACTCATTCTACGAGGCCACCATCACCCTGATACCAAAACCAGACAAAGATGTCACGAAGAAAGAAAACTACAGGCCAATATCACTGATGAACATAGATGCAAAAATCCTCAACAAAATACTAGCAAACAGAATCCAACAGCACATTAAAAGGATCATATACCATGATCAAGTGGGATTTATCCCAGGAATGCAAGGATTCTTCAATATATGCAAACCAATCAATGTGATAATCCATATTAACAAATTAAAGGAGAAATACCATGTGATCATCTCAATAGATGCAGAAAAAGCTTTCAACAAAATTCGACACCCATTTATGAAAAAATCCTCCAAAAAGTAGGCAAAGAGGGGACTTACCTCGGCATAATGAAAGCCATATATGACAAACCCACAGCCAACATTGTTCTCAATGGTGAGAAACTGAAACCATTTCCTCTAAAATCAGGAACAAGACAACGTTGTCCACTCTCACCACTCTTATTCAACATAGTATTGGAAGTTTTAGCCACAGAAATCAGAGGAGAAAAAGAAATAAAAGGAATCCAAATCAGAAAAGAAGAAGTAAAGCTGTCACTGTTTGCAGATGACATGATACTATACATAGAGAATCCTATAGATGCTACCAGCAAACTACTAGAGCTAATCAATGAATCTGGTAAAGTAGCAGGGTACAAAATTAGTGCACAGAAATCTCTTTCACTCCTATACACTAAAGATAAAAAATCTGAAAGGGAAATTAAGGAAACACTCCCATTTGCCATTGCAACAAAAAGAATAAAATACCTAGGAATAAACCTACCTAAGGAGACAAAAGACCTGTATGCAGAAAACTATAAGACAAGGAAAGAAATTAAAGATGATACAAACAGATGGAGAGATATACCATGTTTTTGGATTGGAAGAATCAACATTGTGAAAATGACTATACTATGCAAAGTAATCTCCAAATTCAATGCAATCCCTATCACACTACCAATGGCATTTTTCACAGAACTAGAACAAAAATTTCGCAATTTGTATGGAAACACAAAAGACCCTGAATAACAAAAGCAATCTTCAGAAAGAAAAACAGAGCTGGAGGAATCAGGCTCCAGGAATTCAGACTACACTACAAAGCTACAGTAATCAGGACAGTATGATACTGGCATAAAAACAGAAATATAGATCAATGGAACAGGATAGAAAGCCCAGAGATAAACCCACACACCTATGGTCACCTCATTTGTGATAAATGAGGCAAGAATATACAATGGAGAAAAGACAGCCTCTTCAATAAATGGTGCTGGGACAACTGGACAGCTACATATAAAAGAATGAAATTAGAACACTTCCTAACACCATACACAAAAATAAACTCAAAATGGATTAAAGACCTAAGTGTAAGGTCAGACTCTATAAAACTCTTAGAGGAAAACATAGGCAGGACCCTCTATGACATAAATCACAGCAAGATCCTTTTTGACCCACCTCCTAGAGAAATGGAAATAAAAACAAAAATAAACAAATGGGACCTAATGAAACTTAACAGCTTTTTCACAGCAAAGGAAACCATAAAGAAGACGAAGGTTGCTGTGAAAAAGCTTTTTCATTCTTTTATATGTAGCTGTCTAGTTTTCCCAGCACCACTTACTGAAGAGGCTGAAGACGAAAAGACACCCCTCAGAATGAGAAAAAATATTTATAAATGAAGCAAGTGACAAAGGATTAATCTCCAAAATTTACAAGCAGCTCATGAAGCTCAATATCAAAAAAACAAACAACCCAATCCAAAAATGAGCAGAAGACCTAAATAGACATTTCTCCAAAGAAGATATACAGTATGCCAACAAACACATGAAAGGATGCTCAACATCACTAATCATTAGAGAAATGCACATCCAAACTACAGTGAGATATCACCTCACACCAGTAAGAATGTCCATCATCAAAAAATCTAGAAACAATAAATGCTGGAGAGGGTGTGGAGAAAAGGGAACCCTCTTGCACTGTTGGTGGGAATGTAAATTGATACAGTCACTAGGGAGAACAGTATGCAGGTTCCTTAAAAAACTGAATATAGAACTACCATACAGCCCAGCAATCCCACTACTGGGCATATACCCTGAGAAAACCATAATTCAAAAAGAGTCATGTACCACAATGTTCCTTGCAGCTCTATTTACAATAGCCAGGACATGGATTCAACCTAAGTGTCCATCGACAGATGAATGGATAAAGAAGATGTGGCACATATATACAATGGAATATTACTCAGGCATAAAAGGAAATGAAATTGAATTATTTGTAGTGAGGTGGGTGGACCTAGAATCTGTCATTCAGAGTGAAGTAAGTAAGAAAGAGAAAAACAAACACCGTATGCTAACACATATATATGGGATCTTAAAAAAAAAAAAGTGGTTCTGAAGAACCTAGGGGCAGGACAGCAATAAAGACACAGATGTAGAGAATGGACTTGAGGACATGGGGATGGGGAAGGGTAAGCTGGGACAAAGTGAGAGAGTGGCATGGACATATATACACTACCAAATGTAAAATAGTTAACTAGTGGGAAGCAGCCACATAGCACAGGGAGATCAGCTCGGTGGTTTGTGAACACCTAGAGGGGTGGGAAATGGAGGGTGGGAAGGAGACACAAGAGGGAGGAAATATAGGGATATATGTATATGTATAGCTGATTCACTTTGTTATAAAGCAGAAACTAACACACCATTGTAAAGCAATTATACTCCAATAAAGGTGTTAAAAAAAGGGAAAAGTAAATAACAATAAAGTGGATTTAAATAATATTTTTTGCATTAAATAAAAAAAAATAGAAATCACTAGGTCTATAGAATACAGGTGATGACTTCTTGGTATTTCACAAATTGAACCACAAAAAAGTAGCTGACACTGAGAAATGAACATTCTCCTAAACTGTTAATTTAAGAGTATATAGTATGCTTATATATAAAGTATACATGTGTATATATTTATTAATTTGAGCATTTGTGACAAAAATGAATAGGCTTATACACTATATAGTTTCATAGTTACATTTACACTATAAGGTGAGAAACAGTTGCAAAAATAATTGCATACTCTTTTAAAGACTGAAGGAGATTTGCTTTAGTTTTGTGCCTACTATTTTTATTAAAAGTGAAGGTGTTTTGCTGTAGTTTTGTTTTGTTTTCCTCAGTAAAATGTCAGTATCATATATAATACTAATAAAGAAAAAAATTTCTGTCAAATTAGTGCTAGAGAGAAGACATAAGAAGCAGAATTCAGAATTCTCTTGATCTAATCAGCACTTTAACAGAGATATTAATGTAGGATGAGTGAGTCTCTTAAATAAGGCACAAAGTGATAAAAATTTTAAAATATCCCCCAAAATAATATGAAAAATTTAAAACAAATTATAACTTTAAAGATGAAGGGGTAAATATTTTAAAATGTAAAGAGCTTTTTTTAATTGAAGTATAGTTGATTTACAGTATTGTGTTAGCTTCAGGTATAGAGCAAAGTGATTCAGTTATATGTATATATATATTTTTGTTTTCAGATTATTTTCCATTATAGGTTATCACAAGATACTGAATATAGCTCCCTGTGTTTTACAGTAAATCTTTGTTGCTTATCTATTTTATGTATAGTAGTTTGTATCTGTTAATCCCATACTCCCAATTTTTTTTTTAACATCTTTATTGGAGTATAATTGCTTTACAATGGTGTGTTAGTTTCTGCTTTATAACAAAGTGAATCAGCTATACATATACATGTATCCCCATATCTCTTCCCTCTTGCATCTCCCTCCCTCCCACCCTCCCTATCCCACCCCTCTAGGTGGTCACAAAGCGCCGAGCTGAGCTCCCTGTGCTATGCGGCTGCTTCCCACTAGCTATTGGTTTTACATTTGGTAGTGTATATATGTCCATGCCACTCTCTCACTTTGTCCCAGCTTACCCTTCCCCCTCCCTGTGTCCTCATACTCCTAATTTATTATTCCCCCACTCACTCCCTTTCCCCTTTGGTTACCATAAGTTTATTTTCTATGTCTGTGAGTCTGTTTCTGTTTTGTATATAGAGTCATGTGTATTATTTTTTACATTCCATACATAGGTGATATCATATGTCTTTCTCTGCCTGACTTACCTTACTTAGTATGGTATACTCTAGGTCCATCAATGTTGCTGCAAATGGCAGTATTTCATTCTTTTTTATGTCTGAGTAATATTCCATTGTGTGTGTACGTGTGTGTATGTGTGTGTATACGCCACATTTTCTTAAACCAATTATCTGTTGATGGGCACTTGTTTCCATGTCTTGGCTATTGTAAATAGTGCTGCGATGAACATTGGAATGCATGTATCTTTTTGATGTAGAGTTTTCATTTTTTCTGGTTATATGCCCAGGAGTGGGATTGCTGGATCATATGGTAGCTCTATTCTTAGTTTCTTAAGGAATCTCCATACTGTTTTCCATAGTGGTTGTACCAATTAATGTGCCCAACAATAGGGTAGGAGGGTTCCCTTTTCTCCACACCTTCTCCAGCATTTGTTATTTGTAGGCTTTTTGATGATAGCTATTCTGACCAGTGTGAGGTGATACTTCATTGTGGTTTTGATTTGCATTTCTCTAATTAGAGATGTTGAGCATCTTTTCATGTGCCTATCAGCCATCTGTATGTCTTCTTTGGAGAAGTGTCTTTTTAGGTCTACTGCCCAATTTTTGATTGGGCTATTTGTTTTTTGATATTGAGTTGTATAAGCTGTTTGTATATTTTGGATCATAACCCCTTGCTGGTCACATTCTTTGCAAATATTGTCTCTCATTCCATAGGTTGTCTTTTTGTTTTGTTGATGGTTTCCTTTGCTGTGCACAAGCTGTTAAGTTTGATTAGGTTCCATTTGTTTATTTTTGCTTTTAATTTTTTTGTCTTGGGAGACTGATCTAAGAAAATATTGCTATGATTTATGTCAGAGAATGTTTGGCCTATGTTCTCTTCTAGGAGTTTTATGGTGTCATGTCTTGTATTTAGGTCTTTGAACCATTTCTAGTTTATTTTGTATACGGTGTGAAGGGGAGTTCTAATTTCACTGATTTACATGCAGCTTCCCCAACACCACTTGCTAAAGAGACTGTCTTTTCTCCATTGTATATTCTTGCCTCCTTTGTCAAAGATTGAATTGACGGTAGGTGTGTGGAAATGTAAAGAGCTTTTAAAAATTATTTTAAAAACAGTACAGTCCCAATCAAAAATCAAAGGACAAAAACAGGCAGTTCAAACAAATATATGAAAAAGCTAATATATATAATAAAAATGTTCAAACTTACTGTTATTAAATATAAATTAATACTCAGTGAGATAAGTGTTTCTTCCTGTCAAATGAATGCATATTCTTTAAATGTTTATACTTTATTTCCTGTCCAGAGTAGATTGAAATGACACACTTATACACTTTTGATGTGAATATACAGTAAAATAATCATTTCAGTACAGGATAGTCATGTCCTTTGCCAGTATAGCAAGAGACCTTCATATACTTTGACAATGTGATTTCGCTTCTAAAGATACTTGCACACATGGAGATTAGCACTTATATTTACTCTAATATTATTTAAAAAGAAAAAAATCCAAATATCCAAATAAAAGCAATTGTTTATCAATATAATGGCAATGAAATATTCGTGCATCCATTAAAATTGTATTTTAAAATTAATGATAGGAGATAATGCTGACCACATCTTGAAAGAAAATTTTAGGGAACAAAATTTATATATCAACCTAGAACAATATTTAAACATCTGCCTCAAAAGTTCCAAAACAAAATTTATCAAATTATTAGGTGTTTATTTTTGTGTATTGGGTTGTATGTGATTTATTTGACATTACACATTATTTCCAATTTTCAAAAACGAGCACATATTACTTTTAATATTTGAAAAATACAAATACACTATTATAAAACATTTATGAATTAGATATGGAATTTACACATGTAGAAAGCAGAAAATGTACAAAATAGCCTAAGTTATTTATTTCATTTAATCTTTAAGTCAATTATGTATTTTATATAACACTTGTTTTCATAAGTATCTAGTATGAGGATAAAAATATTCACTAAATGTAAATCACTTTTTACCATTTTTAAACTGTTTTCAGCATCAGCTGTGTTCAATTTTTTCCCTTGCTTTATCAATGTCCTATGTTGTTAGGATATTGGCCATGGATACCATTTTTTTTTAACTTGCATTTAGAAAACCTGTATTTAGTTTCACTGCAAATAATTATTGCTTTTTAGTATAAAATTCTACTATTTATGCTGTAGATTTTGTTCCAGATTTGCTAATTGCCTGTAAGAATGGATGGCCATGCACATAACACATGTAAAGTAAAAATGCTCATGAAAACTTAGTCTTATCTTTGGCCTGGGACGCAATCAGCATATTTTTTTGTTCTTTTATATTCTGTCAAAGCTGCCACTACATACCATTAAATTTACTCAGTATTGACTGACAACTTGTTTTCACACGTTTTTAAATGTAATGTATTAAAGTTCATAGACTCCTATAACTGTATGTTGAGAGCAGTCTGGTAAAATTTAACAGCCTTCAGTATTTCTTATAGCTTCACATTTCTTCTTGTGTTAAAAATATTTAAATTAGAAAGTGCTTTGGCTTTATGATATATAATAAAATATATTCTAATCCCCAAGTTTGTCCATTCTAATTTAATATTTCATTCTATAATTCAGATCTATCACATAAGAGCAAACCATTTTAACCTCGGCTAATTCATTTGTCATAAGAATGAACAATTATTTTGTGCTTAACCTCCTTCAGATTATTTCAACAAATGTCTTTTACGAAGATAGATGCTGCCTCAAAGCCACTTTCCTTACCATTACCATACATTTTTGGAAACGTTTTTAAAACTTCCATTTCTTTATCTCTACCTGGCCATTTCCAATTTATATCTTAATCATTAGTGTTTTATAGAATCATGCTTTAGTGACAGTGATCTCACAGCTAATTTCAGCATCCCCCCCTTTGTTTTTTAAAATGAAGAGTATTAACTTTTAATAGCTATTCACCTGTTGTTAATTTTGACTCTGTTTGGAGGGATCTCTTTTCCATGTCACATGCTTATTATACTCATCATTTTCACTGTTTCTACAAAACTTCTGGTATACGGCATAACAAGATTTGCCCTGAGCTTCTTACCTTTTTATTTTTACCTACCACTTTTCTCTCTAGTGCTTTTATCACGCTGTTACGTTCATAATTAACAGGTCTTTTTTTCTATTCCTAAACTTGTTCCTTCAATTAATATCTATACTTCTTATATTTAGTACTACCCACAAATGAATGTTTACTACCACTGTATACCTTTCTTTCAAATACATATTTCCACTTTTAGAAATTTATTCAATAGTCATACTCACACAAATTTGCAAACTTAAATACACAGAGATAATCACTGAAACATTATTTGTAATATTAAATAATGAAAAAAATCTAAGTATTCCCCAATAGAAAAATGAGTAAATTAGATTATTGTATATACATACCTTGAATTCTATTTAGCCAGTAAAAATAATAAGGTAAGTCTGAGGTTGAAAGCTGTCTGTGGTATGCGGCAAAGTGAAAAAAACAACCAATATAACTATATGAATCCATTTTAGTTTAAAATAGAAATTGTATGTGTGTGTTATGTGTTTGCAAGTGGTTATTAATGCATATAAAACATCTGATAGATGTAGGTCAGACTGTTAAAATGCTCCTTCAAGGGTTTAGGTAGAAACAATGCTTTTTTTTCTTAAAGCTTTATACACACACACACACACACACACACACACACACACACACACACACACACGCACACACAGAAGAGACCCTATTATATTTATAGTACTGAGAAAAAAATTAATTCATTTTAGTAAACTCACTCTCTTTTTCTGTCAATTTTATTTATAATGTTCCTATATGGAAGCAATTTTATTCTACTTTTCATCCCTTGCAAAACACCAATTGTTAAATATATTTGCATCATTCATG
Source organism: Balaenoptera borealis (assembly GCF_965194805.1). NCBI lineage: Eukaryota > Metazoa > Chordata > Mammalia > Artiodactyla > Balaenopteridae > Balaenoptera > Balaenoptera borealis. The sequence continues at coordinate 45,307,810 of NC_138862.1, forward strand.
ACAAAAATGGCAGATAGAGGCCAATATCCTTGACTTTTCCTACTCTATCTTTCCCTGTAAAGTGCTTATACACCACAGACACGTGTGCGCCCATGCATGCACTCACACATGTACATTTAGAGAATTCTACTACCCTGTAATAACACAAACTCCTCCAACTTTTCTTCATTATTATACTAGAAATGTTATTCTGTATTCTCTGCCTTTTGCATGATGCACAAAGTCCTTTTCTCACTGAGTCTAATCCAACTACAGGCATGACTTTAAATTCATGCAGGCAGCCTATGTTCTTTGCAGCTACCCTTCTTGTTGTCTGTAATTCCTCTCAATTTCTGTTTGAATATATTTATGTAATTGCTGTATTTATAGATAATGTTGATTATAGGATTTTTAAAAAATTCGTTAGTTTATACGAAGCTCTAGGACATGGACTTTGTGACGTAGAAGACAATAACCCTTTAGTGTCTGACATATTTTTGTGTACTCTGTGACCTCGGGATAAATATGTAAAATGTGAAAATAATTTATACATCACACTTCCTTGCCTACCATTATTTTAAAACGTTATTTATCTGAATATTACAAAGATCACTTATAAATCGAAAGATAATTTTTAAGAAAGATCTTAGACTTCATTAGCAAAATAATACATTTCATGGTTTGAATAATACCATAGAAATAGTTTCAGCACTTCAAAGTTCTATGAATAATACCAGTTGAGCATTAAAATATTTTAAAACCACAACATGTATGATTACTTCAAAATATTCCACTTCGAAATGACTTCCAGTAACAATTTATGACTGGTTCCTATACTTAGCTTAATATGATCAAGTAAGTAAAAATTTTATAAAGAAATGCTTCTTTCACCAAAAAGCAATTTATATGAGTTGTATGTATGGTCAGAATATGGAAGCTTCATTCTGTTTTTAAACATCATGCCACGAACTCAACCTTAGGAACTGTATGTCCTCTACTTGCCAACCTTGCCTTTTGCTCTCATAAAATCATAGTTTGAGTGATGGAGTTAAAGAACTTTGACAAACTGAGTCAAAATTTATATCAAACTTGAAGTAATGCTGCTATAAACATAAGTGACATAGCACATGGTCGGCATGTTCATGTACAGTGATTCTTTGATAAAATGGCTGGACATGGTCTTAAGCAAGTCGCTTTGGGGGTACTGAAGAGTATCTAGTTCTCGGTGATATATGCTTTATATGAGTTAGACCTCAAAGCAGCTTGTTCATGGCCTAATATAATACATTTCACAGGTTCACATTTCATTTATAGACCATAAAGAATGTTATCAAAAATAATTTACTATACAAAGATAAAACAGAGTTAATAGTATGAGTGAAATGTTACTGTATAATTGAGTTTGTTGTTTCTATTTAATTTACACTTTACTATTTACACATTACTAAATTTAATTTACACTTTACTAATTTACACTTTACTAAAACAACAACTATTTGTTGTTTCTATTTAATTTACACTCAGAAACAAAATCGAGCTTTTATTCAACCTTTATTTTTACTTCTTAAAATACTTTTCATCTCTTTTTTAGTTTGAGTATATTTCTCTCATACCAATAAAATAAATCAAGAAGTCCTAGCTTTGAAATTGATGAGATAAAATTTAAAATTCACATTTGAGAGCTATTTATTTATATAATGACAACGTAAATTAAAATTATTTTAACATTCTCTGGAAATTATCAGGTCAATACAAAATCAATATGTAATTATAGTCTTAAAGTCTTGAGCTATAATGTCTTCTTCATGATGAAATTTAAAAATTTTGTGTGTAACAAAGGCCTCATCTCTGTCAGTATTTGTATTCAACTATAATTTAGATACAGGCATATCTCACTTTATTGTACTTTGCTTTGCTGTGCTTCGCAGATACTGCATTTTTTTATGAATTGAAAATTTGTAGCAACCCTGTATCGAACAAGTCTATCCATCCCATTTTTCCAACAGAATTTGCTCACTCTGTGTCTCTGTTGAATTTTTTTTTTCTCTGTTGCATTTTGATAATTCTCACAATATTTCAAACTTTTTCATTATTATTATATTTGTTATAGTGATCTGTGATTAGCGATCTTTGGTGTTACTATTGCAAAAACATTACAACTCATCAAAGGCTCAGATTTTATGGTTAGCATTTTTAGCAATAAAGTGCGTTTTAATTAAGGTATATATATTGTTTCGTTAAACATAATGCTATTGCAAACTTAATAGAGTACAATGTAGTGTAAACACAACTTTTATATGCACTGGGAAACCAAAATATATGTGTGACTTGCTTTATTGCTGTGCTTTGGAACCAAACCTGGAATATCTCTGATATACCTGTATCTGCCAAGCAGGCATTTCTAAGTTTACTTGTATTGTACTTACTAAAAAACAATTTTGAAATTTACTGATTTTTATAAAATATCAAATTTTAAAGCAACACAAATATTAAATATTTTATATGTAGTTTAGTGTTTAATGTACTAGGTTTACAATATTAAAGTTATTATTGTCCTACTCTCTACAGTGATACACTCAGAAAATGGAAAGTGTATTAAGTTACAAGGCTTACCAGGAAATATAAATATAAATATATATACTTACAGGAGGACAGACAGACAGACACATATTGGCAATTATTTTTTAACATTCATTGGTTATATTTTATTATTTAATATTTCAAATATCCTAAAGATTTAAATATCTACTTAAATAATAATGATTCAATAAATTTATACCAGAGAGAAAAATCAAAAGATTTTGTACATGAAGAATTTCTTATTCTTGTGATGAATAAATTTTAATAAATTACTAATTTTAATATCTAAAAATATACTAATCTATAATTTATAGCATTTTAAAAAGTCTCAATTTTAGCCTATCATCAAATTGCATATTATTAAAATTATTTTAAGAGCAATTAAATATTTTGGGATTATTACTGTAGAAATAGGACTCAAAGCTTTTGGGATCCCTGCAGAACACGCTGAATATAATTCAGTAGGAAAACAGACTTATGTTTCATGATGTGGGCACATCACAAAGGAGCCTTGCCTTCCGTCCAGGCACCACCCTTTGCTAGAGAAAAGTTTAATGACTGTTTTTGGGAATGCCTAACCTACGGGAAGAAAAAGACCCAGATATTTAAAAGAGCAGGAATTTTTCTGGCTCTAGGTGAGGTGGGTTCTTGGAAATTGAGAAGGACAGTAGCAGCCTCTGTGCATGGAATATCCTCCATTCTCACACACCGCAGCAAGCACTGGAGCTGCTTGGTGGAGATATTTCTCATGGAGGTGGATTTCTGAAGACTGAACCTCAAGTACAGTAGCTTGGGAATAACAACAAGGGCACATCGCCTATATTTAGCATGAGGAATGGGCTTGATGATCAGACCCAAGAGACTTGGATGAGAATATCAGTTGAACTGAAAACTCATCTCTTTTCCCAAGATTTCTGTACTGTGTAAGAAGCCAGAGATACTTTATGACCTAAACAGAGGGAAAAGGGCCTGCCATCTAGGCAGATAGGTATTCAGAGCCAGATTTAGTTGATTTAGAAAATGAAAGATAAAAGGTTTAAGTTAATTTTCACCTGAGTAATGTGGAGCAAATGATACTCATTGCAAGGATTTGCATGTTAAAGTGGAACATGTTAACTGCATTCTCAGTTATTGCTTCATCTCAGACAATAAGTAGTAGTGAATAGCGGCTCACCCCAATGTTCATTCCCTTCATGGAAGGGGAGTTTTAACTGGCAAGGTATTAAGGACTCTGCTGATGAAGTCTCTTTACTATTCAATGCAATCATTATCAGCACAGCTTTTATTTATTGAGTGCTGACAGTCCAGAGCAATTTTAAAATATTTGTGCTCTTACTTCCCATGAAAACATTTTTCAGTTGAGGAAATATTCAGAGGCTATAAATCACATGCTAAGGTCACAGCATTGGTAAGTGGAAGCCCCAGGATTTAAATTGAAGTTTATGTTATTCTAAAGTCCATACTGGAATTTCAGTCATTATACCTTGCTGGACAATTAATTTTGGCAAATACCAAGAATTATCCATGTGAAAAGGTCACTCGGCCTTCCCTGGGACTCACTCTGTCTCCGTTAGATACCATGAGCTGTACTATCTTCCACCTCTGTCAGGTCTCTGGAGAAACATGGTTGAACTCCTGCTATGTGGCTAATATGTGCTCTTAGTGCTTCATTTCTGTCAGTATTGTTTCTTGCATTTACCTATCTGATGACACAAATTTCCTGGAACATACTTTGTTTTTGATGTTTTTATTCCCTCTGCCTCTACTTCACTTCCAATTTCTTCTTAGTCTTCTGAATTATTTCCCACCTTAGATCTCAGTGCCTGCCTTGGAAGGGACTGCGTTTGACCCATCCCTTTTTTCTTTGATTGTCAGCCCCTGACATCTTCTCCCAGTATCTGTGTCCCTGGATTCCCCCAAATGCTAAACACCAGCTCAATCCACCAAAACGTGGTGTGCTTAACATTCCATATGGAAAAGATCCTAGATAAAAGCAACCTCTAGATGTGACACTTCAGACACTAAGGAAGTTTGGGAAAAGGAATGCTGATGGTGTAGCACAGTCTGTTTCTAAAGGCACATTCAATGTGTTTTATAACCAATAAGACATTGAATAGATACTGGACAAGAGCAAAATCCTTGGCACCTTCTTTTATGCCAAGGTTACTTGCCAGATCTTGGAGAGGATCGGATAAAGGAAATCAGGATAGAGACCAGTGTGGCAGAGTGGCTACTCGAGAAGTTTGGATACCACGTATTTACCAATTGGTAGAGAAGTATTTCATACTTTGGCAACATGTAGGGTTGTACCAGTGAGTGCTGGCTGAATATAAGCTCTGACTCTTACATGTCTGAAAAACAAAGAAACAATAGAGTGACAGATACAGAAAACAGTCTTATGGTTATCAGGGGGAAAGGTGGGGGAGGGATAAATTGGGAGATTGGGATTGACATATACACACTACTATATATAAAATAGATAACTAATAAGGACCAACTGTATAGCTCAGGGAACTCTACTCAATATTCTGTAATGACCTATATGGGGAAAGAATCTAAAAAGAGTGGATATATACATATGTATAACTGATTCACTTTGCTGTACAGCAGAAAGTAATACAACACTGTAAATCAACTATACTCCAATTAATTAAATAAAAAATATCAAACCTAACAAGATGCTGAATATTACATGATCTTTTCACAGTCCACTTTTCTAACTATTGATGACATAATTTTTACAAATTAAGATAGTACCTGAGTCAGTTATCTATGTGCTTATTTTTCTCTGATCATTTTTATCAACTGATGCTTCTACTGATGGAATGTGAACAATCTGAAACTCATGCAAAATAGGTTTCCCCTTGATATTCTCCACAAAATGGAGAGAATTACAGGGTCTCGCAAGTCTGTCATTTTTTCTTTCTGTATAAATGGAGCTCCCTAAACAAAGGGAGCTCCCTAAACAAATTGAAATTGAACTCTCTAGACCTATTCTATGAATCTGAGTATCAGTAGCTTTGAACCCTATGATATGTAAATAGTATTAAAATCTTCTGTCATTATTCACAGGCTGCACAGCAGGGCCCGCTTTCACCTTAGGAATCTCTAGAAGTGGAAAAATGCCTTTTTCAGAGCATTTGGAAACCCATCAAACTATAACCACTTAGAAAGCTGAGCAATTCATAAGTTTTATGACATATCTAGCTTCAAAAACTGATGTAAAACTGATGCAATGCAGATTTAATTGAAAACACACAGGAAGATTATTTTCACCACTTCCTGAGTAAGGAACAGAGCATTATAAATTATATTGAAATCTTGTCTGTGTGTTTAATTGCTGAGTAGAGCACTGCAATTGATAGTTTAAGTACTAATTACTTTAATGTGATTATATTTAATTATTATAATTGCTATTCATATCTTATGTCCTAATAGAGAGACATCAAGGGGCTTTTGCACAAAATTATTCTTCTCATGCTAGAAAACAGAATGGGGAATTTATCTTAGTTTAGTTGAAATAAGCTATTTTCTACTTCATTTATTTCAAAATGAAATGTTACTAATTCTTTTTTTTGACCAGAATATTTTATAACAAATGCTGTGCAACCCTTTGAAATTAAAAAAATAGAAATAGTGTGGATTCTTTTTATGCGAATTATGGCTTTGAACATTGTTTACTTGTAGATCACACTATAAATTCACATCTTTTTTTCCTGTCGGGCATTACTCTATAGAGAAAGGGGTGGTTAGACATTGTGATTTTTTTTTTTTACTCTCAGTTTATAATGTGTGGCGATATATTCATCTCAGTAAGTGTGTAAATTACAACACAAATAAGATTTGAAAATTCAAAAAATGGAAGGGAAAAAGTAACTATGAAACAAATTGTAATTTATTGCCTCATGATTGAAGTTTAATTTGTTTACATTTTGCAAGGGAAACACCTATTTACCATATTCTCTTTGATATATATAGTACATATAAAGCTGAAATATTGTGTTTCAGCTTGGATAATGGAGTCATTACCTCAATTTTAAACATTCTGCACCTGAAATTGGGATTCATGATGGACTCATTGGCTAAACAAAATTACAGCAAGTAAAAACAATTTCTAGAAACTTAAAGACTTGAGATTTATTTTTAAAATTTCTTTGTTACATAGTATGGGGACTAGAACTCAGGGAAGTTATAAAGATTATACTTTTAGAACCAAGAAAAACCTAAAATTATATGTTGTAGAGAATAAGAGAGCTCGATGTTTATAACACCTGGCTATAGCCATTAAGAGTTATAACAATCTCTAACATTCATAGTGTACTTAGCAGGTACAGCCATTTGCCAAAAACTTTGTGTATTATTATATTTAATCTTTACAACAGCCCTGTAATTAATATATTACTCACCCCCCCCCCATTTTATTGGGACAGTGGCATAAACAACACTGTCCCAAGAAAATTGACTTGTATGGTTTCCTATCCTGACCAATTTTCAGATAATAGAGTGATTTACAAAATAGTTTTTCCCTAGATGTTTCCCACAAAATGTGGAACATAGTCTCAGAGGTCTTTGTCATTTTCCACTCTGTATGTTGTTTCCAAAAGGAGCTACCCAAACTAACTGAAACCAACATTATTAAGATCTATTCTACTATGGATCAGAGTATCAGTAACCTTAGAAACAGACCAAAAATCATCTATGGAAATCTGTGTGCATTGGGTCATGTTTTTAGAAAAGGCCCAGTCAGAGCTAATGTTGCTCTAAAAGTCTAAGCAAGTTAGATTATGCAGAGCAAGAATACAACTATTTGTGTTCTGTTGCATAGGAAGTCCATACAGAGGTTTAAAAGCATTCATAGTATCTGTATCCAAGAGGAAAAAATAAGAATCTAGAAGTCAACATTTATTGACTTTATGACCTTGGGAAATATACTCACTTTCTCTAAACTTCAGTTTTTCATTCTATAAGGTTAGGCCTAATATTTTTGTTAAATAATTATTGTGAAGATTATGGAAAAAATTGGCCATAGTCTGCTTAGTGTGGACAGACTACATACTCATTGAATGTTAGCTACTTGTTATTACATAAATATTTCAATGGTATGGGCTATATATTATTGTTTCTGTTAAGATGGCTTTCAGTCTGGTTGTCTTAACATCACTTGCGGTACTTTAAGAAAAGAAATGTGAACCTTTAAAAAAGAAGTGCTCAGGTTCCATCTCTGTAGCTTCTTAGTTATGTGGTGTGCTTGGGGAGACAAAAAAGGCCCAGTTGATTCTGATGGGTTGAGAATAATAAAGAATATTCTCAATTAACAAGGTTTTTTCTTTTTAATGTATTATTTGGTTAACAAGGTTTTTTAAAAAAATTTAACATATAGTCACCACCACATATAACTAAATAATAAATAGATATTTTCCCCTGGAAAGGCATAGCTTTGATTTTACAAATTCTTACCACATTTATTTTTTCTTTAATTTAACAATGTGTGTGTAAACTCTTATCTTATTCTGTGCTGGTCATATGCTAAGTAATGTGAATATCACTGCTGTAATGGGAGTAATGACAGCCGATAAAGTTACAGAGAAAATATTAATATTCAAGTGGACATCACAATTTAAGCTTCATCAATATATGGATAGCACTCCCTGACTTCAAAATGTACAACTTCTATAAATTGTCTTGGAGGACAAGGCTTAGACCTAAGCAAAAATGATGTGTTTGAGTCTCTCCTTGAATACAGATTTTGTGGCCTGTTTTTTATTTTTTTCACGAATTTGGTAGACAAAAATATATCTACAAAGCTTTCTGAGTCAGTTACTCAGCATGGTGATGATGATGATGGTGATGATGATTGTCATCACCACTATCACCATTATTACTTTGATGAGTTACAAACATTCTCTTCTCAGGAGATATAAAAAGCTGGTTACCAATGTTATTGGTACTCTGAACAACTTAAAGTGTGACTCATTGATGGAAGAAACCATATTGTAATATTGAGCAGTTCTACTCAGACCTGTCTAGGAACATCAGGAGGACATATGAGGGCAAACACGGGTCTTAGAATCAGACACACTTAGGTTCATTTCCTGTTTCACTACTTACTGGCTATATTAGAGTTATACTATGGCAAAAAAAAAAAAAAATCCCCAAATGTCTGTGGCTTAACGCTATGGAAATGTAATGCAGCTGTCCTCCACAAAATGATTTAGGGACCTAGGCCCCTGCCATCTCATGGCTCCACCCTCCTTATAAGACCTCACTGTCTTCCTCATGTAGTTGATGACAGGGTAAGAGATATTAAATATCTTGACCTAGAAGTGACACAGTCATCTTTATTCTTTGACAAGAATTAGCCAACAGATCTACCTACATAAAAAAGGGAGGCTGAGAAATATAATCCCTGCTTGTATAACTACTTCCCAACTGCAACTCTAATTTAGAAAAAGGGGGTACAAATCATTTTTGGTGGCTCTCTAGCCATGTTACCAAACTACCTATATGACTTTAAAAAATAAATTTCTATAATTCTGATTCCTGACTGAAAAAAAGGGAATAATACTCCTGAAATATAGGTAATGAAGAGTTAATGAGATAATGTACATAATGCATTTGACATATAGTCAAGCAAAATATTGCAGGCATGCTGTAATCATCATCATCACGTGTTCTGCACTTCATGTATGTAGGATGATCACCTACTCCTACTTCTCTTTAGTAGCGTGATGTAATATTTCTGTCCCATTTATCATGAATGGTGATTAAATCTCAATTTTATAAAATTACAAATTATTTGCTTACGCCCTTATTTTATGAGTCTTCTTTCCTACAGGGGTATAGATATCAAATGCTTCATTTTTATAGTTATGGACTCTGTCAAGGAAATTTCTGAGATTGAAATGGCTCTTTTTGGTCAGTAACTATGCAACTTCAGACAGGGCATGTTATGAGCAAAGGAGTTCCCTCTGGTCTTGCCTATGTCATGGCCAGATCACCTTCCATACTGCTGATTCTGCATTAGAAAACCTATGCCAGTCAGAATATAGAGACTTCTGTGTGTAAACTGATTTGGCCTTTCAGTAACGTTTCTTTTATTCTGTATTTTAAAATAGATGCTTACTGTTAAGGATGTGCACTGTTGATAATGTCCCATTTATCTTCATATTTGTAAATTACATAGCATTTTTTGTTGTTGTTTTCTAAAATGCTAGAGCAAATCATCAGATAGTTTCGGTTATGAGAACACTAGCAATAAGTATTTCGAAAATAATACAGAAGAGAATCAGTGACTTGAATAGAGTTGAATATTCTGATCATGATATCAAAAGTAAACAGGAGCTTTTAATCACTTTCCGTTCTCATTATAGTTCCTGTCATAACAACTATTTTCTGTTTTTTAAACGGAAGAACAAGCAAGCAACAATTTAATGTCAATTGTCCCAGCCTCTTAAACACTGCATTGTCACATTAGTTTAACTTCAAATCAATGTTCAGAAATATTAGTGCTAGGCAGCTATTTATCTTGAGTTATTAACATTTCTCAGTTATTAAAATCTGGTTACTTCTTTCATATTTCAATGATTGAAATATAAACAACAAATAGAGGCAAATGTCAAGTGTATCTCATTCTGATTAGTAGTATAATTGTAAAGTTCTTTTAGTCTTGCTACATAAACCATTATTTTAGCCTTCACATTTAAAAAGTCTTCAACATTTTCATGGGGAAGATTTGCAGGAAAAAAAGTGTTTGGGGTGAAAGAAAAGTGGAAAGCTAAGGTGTGAAAGATTAAGGATAAAGAGTGTAGCCCTCATTAAATAAATGTGAAATAATGTAAAGGGTAAAAGTCCTTTATGAACCTGATTTCTAGGTCTGACTCCAACCAGCCAGGTGTGAGATCTTCCAGTAAAAAAATCTGTAATTCGGGAATCTCAGTTTTCTTATCTTTGAAATGGGGACCAAAATGATCCTCATCCCCTATGATTAGTATATGATTTAAAAATTGAATAGGTAAGAGAAAAGACTGCTATTAAAATCAATAAAGGCCCAGAAAAATAGCATTCTCTTTTTAATCAGAAATATTATACAAAGGAATATTACTCAGCCATAAAAAGGAATGAAATTGGGTCATTTGTAGGGACATGGATGGACCTAGAGACTGTCATACAAAGTGAAGTAAGTCAGAAAGAGAAAAACAAGCATCGTATATTAACGCGTATATGTGGGATCTGAAAAAATTGGTGTAGACGATCTTATTTACAAAGCAGAAATAAAGACACAGACGTAGAGAACAAACATATAGATACCAAGGGGGGAAGGGGTGTGGGATGAATTGGGAGATTGGGACTGACATATATACAGTATTGATACTATGTATAAAATACACAACTAATGAGAACCTACTGTATAGCACAGGGAACTCTACTCAGTGCTCTGTGGTGACCTAAATGGGAAGGAAATCCAAAAAAGAGGGGATGTATGTATATGTAAAGATGATTCACTTTGCTTTACAGTATTAACTAACACAATATTGTAAAGCAACTTATACTCTAATTTTAAAAAAGTATCTTTTTCCTTAACAAAAGTAGAACTTATAATGGGAAAAAAATTCCTGTTTTCTATAGTTGTGGTCCCCCCACCTTCTTTATAAAATTATGTGACACGGGCTGATAGTGTTTGCCATTATTCCATCTCTCTTTAGACCAACGAAATCCCTGGTTTTTAGCTAGGCTTGTGACTATTTAAAATAACTAATGCTTTTCCTTGCCTCCTTTTCAGCTCTGTGTGGCCATATGACTAAGTTCTGGCCTACAGAATGTGAGGAGAAGTGACAGGTGTAGCTTCTGGGATACATCCTTAGAGCAGTAGTCTTCAAACTTTAGCTTGTATCAGCATCACTTAAAGGGCTTGTTAAAAAAACAGTTAGCTGGGCGCCATCCCAGAGTTACAGATTCAGTAAGTCTGGAGAGGGGCTTGAAAATTTGCATTTCTAACAAGTTTCTAGGTGACACTGATCTGCTAGTCTGAGGGCTACACTTTGAGAACCTCTGCCTTGTTTTCCTTTTATCTTTAATACTCAGAATGTGAATGTGATGGCTGGTGCTGATTCTGGAGCCATAAACTTGAGGGTCCTATCCTAGGAACACAGGTAAGAAAGTTGGAAGCCTGCCTGCAGGACACTGCAGAGCTACTATATCAGCTATGAACTGTCTACATCTATATTTTTCTGTGAGAGAGAAATAAGCTTTTAAATTATGCAAGTCCTATTAATTGTATTTTCTGTCAAATTCAGCCAAACCTAATTCTTAGTAATAAAATGTATTGGATATAATTAGAGCATCACTGTCCCAACTTTCCTACTCCTAGTTTCGGACAGTGCCCTGTAGTAGTCTTTCACCCAAACCTGTGTACATCACAGAGTTTTAAGCCTAACACCTCATCAGAAACTGAGAACTGAGCAACTTATATGAAATTCATTATTTAGGATTAAGACATTTTTGAGCTGGAGGAATGGATTTTGCCTTAATTCCTGTTATTTCTTTTATATGTGATTTTATATGTATCTGACTATATGGAGGAAATATATTTGTAAAATATGTGTTTGTACGTGTATGTTTAACCTAAGGAGATATAAACATATCCTATACTTGAATGTTGAGTTTTTATAGCAAAGCTATATTTAGAGTAGTTTTAAAAGCATGTTATTGTATACATACATTTTAAATCTATGAACATTTCATAGCAGTACTTAAACATGTTCAAGGATAAGGATTGATAATGAGATTTACTGACTTCATAAGTGTTGAGAGTGCTTGGCCTTCGTCCTCATGCTTTATGGTTTTTCTAAACCACTGAATATAACTCAAAAGGAGAATATAACCTGCCATGGGTTATGCTGACCAAGGCATTTAAATTCTCAGTGAGACATGTAAGAATAGTCAGTATATTCAGGTTTTTTTATTGAAAGCTAAAATCATTGGTAAACTCTGGCCTTTTTAATACAATTTTTGAGTTTTTTAAGGTTTGAATAATCAGGAATGGTTCTAATGATGAAAGACTTGAAAATTGAAAACCGAAAGTTAGTACTTAATTTAAAAGGGATATAGAATAAGCTTTGGCTTTCGTATTCAAATTTAGAACTATATTGAAAAAAAACCCAAATCAAATAAAACCTTTATCATCCGTTAAACAACTTTTTAAATCATAGGTAGCTCAAGGTTAAATTCCCCTATCTCGTAACATTTTCCTTCATTATAGTTCCCTGAGAATATGTTTGGTCATAAATAATCATTTACATGAAAATTCAAATGCCAGTAGGAAAAAATCCAATTTTCAGACATTTCACTAATGTTTCTCATTAAAGCAGTTATATTTTCATATTATGAGAACAAAGAGAAAATACAGTTTAAGAAGCTACAATAATTTTTTTAGGTATAAGTATTGAAAATTACAAACATGTTACATGGAAGATATTAGGTGATTTACAAAGATAGCATATAAATAAATCAGTAATAAAAGAGAAATAAAGACATTAAAGGAAAAATATAAAGAAAAGTACAAGCTTTTAAAAAATGATGTAAAGAATAGTTTAAATGACTGAACCATCAAGATTGACATCATTGCTATATTTTATTTCCCGGCAGTCAAAGGGAACAAAGTAATAACCAGTTACATAATTATTATTACCTTTTTCTGAAGGAAGGAGATGTACCAGCTATTAAACAAAACAAAACAAAACAAAAAAAACCTTTGAATTAAAAGCATTGAATTTGAAAAACAGAAAAAAAATATTGTGGATGTTAAAATGTTACTTGTAGCTGAATAACCATCTCAGTGAAGATAAGATTACATTGGTTCCTTTTTCATAATGAAATTCTCATGTGATACTTTTAATATATTACTTTATGTAATAGTTATTTGATTAAAATTTGTATCTTCATTGCCAGATTAGAAGATCCTGAGTACCAAAATATGTCCTGTATTTTGTGTCACACATGTCATATGTCAAACCTCTGTCTATAATAGGTAAAAGAAATGTTTTTTTAGTAATTAATGAATTATCAAAGTTTATGCTAAGAAATTCTGCCCAGTATTTTAACATAGCAGATAAATCAGAAGAATGAATGTAGCTAGTATATCTAAAAAGAAAATTCAAAGTAGGAAGTGGTTATTAAATAACATTTGTGGATATGAATAATGATGTAGATATGAGTAATACCATTAAAAATGCCACATTTCCCTTTCTGTCAAATTAAAATTTTGCAATAACAGTATAAAATAAATCTTAAGTTTAGGAATTTGAATTCAGATAACTCAAGCTATGAAATTAGGGGAGAATAATAATGACACTAATATATATTATTTACAATATATTCAGCAATTTTCTAAGTTCTTCATATATAGAAACTAACATACTTCTCACAGAAACCTTTTAAGATGGCATCATTACTGTCCTCATTTTGTAGTTACGGTTACTGAAGAACAAGGAGATGAAGGTCACACAACTACCAAGTGGTAGAGCCAAGGATTGTATCAAATCTAATTCCTGGGTACATGCTCTAATCAGGCCTTATTCAGTACCTCTCAAACATCTGAACAATTCACTTTCTTTTTTGTATTTAATATTTCAAGTTATTTGAATTTTATTCAATGTCTAGGACTGGTGGGAGTTAACTTTTGATTTGTAGGATTACTTTAATTTTCTTGCTTTTTTACATTACCTTTCTTAAGCATTAAATCTGGGTAGGCATCACAATTTATGGGAGGAAAAAAAAAAAGAAGAATCCCGGCAGGGTATGGAAAGATAAATTAAAATAGAGGGGTCTGAGTAGATTTTAAATGTGAATCAGTTGATGTCATATGGTTATGGTCTATTATGTGAAATATCTGCCTAAGTTATTATGAAAAAGTAGTTGGGCCTCTAACACTGTTTCTAGGACCCTTATCATAAAGAAATCAGTAAAGCGGGAGAAGATAACACTTTTTGTTATTAATCTACAAAAGAAAGAGGGTATATGGAACACCTTGGGGGCTACATCATAGTTTATAACTGTACAATCTACCATATCTATCAGGAAAATAGAGATATAATTGTTACGTTGTTCCATCCACCATTGGCGAATGTGTTTACTGCTGTTTGATGATTCCTAACAAATTGGTGTCTTCTGCTGTCAGCATTACTATGAGAGTGCAGTTCTATTATATTCTCATTAACATAATGATAAAATTAACACTAAGAAAACAGTTTCAGTGAGAATTTATGAGATTCTGTGCAATTAACCATGTAACAATATGGACAGAAATTTTGCAGAAGGCTGTATAAGAATAAAAATTAAAAGTAAAATATTTGTAGAAGTAGTCAGTGACCTGAAACTTTAGACTGTTGATTGCCGGCTTGTTGATATGTTAATGTAAAGTAATTATTACAGTGAATTGAAGCTGAAAGTAAACATGTATATTAATTAATTTAGTTTAAACTTCCTTATTGTTAATCACAGTTGGGCTATCTATTTTCAGCAAACTGATCCAAACTTTCCCATCATGCTTTGCCAACCATAAAATGTAAATATTCTTTCCTGTCAGCTTTCTAATGTCTAACTAGGAAATGCTTTTTTGATCATTTAAAATCATAAGCACTTGTTTGTCTTTAAAATAAGAATAGATTTTTTTTGTCAGAAATCTGTTTAATATTACATATAATTTGTGTTTTGGTATTACAAATATGTTCACAATTTTTTTGCTGTCAGCATGTTCATTTGTTAAAGCATTACATATTTCTTAGTATCTCTTACTAATTAGTATATTGTGTCAGAGACAGTAGTATGTGTTCATCAGATCTCCCTTTTAATAACTCTTTGTCACCCATCTGGATGAAATTTGACAGCATACCTTGTGGCTGGATAGGGTCATGTGACTTAGTTCTGGCCACTAAAGATGTAGATTAAAGTGATACATGTCTCTTCCGCCAATTAAATGGCCTTCCATATCTGTCAAGCCCTCTCCCATCTTCTCACATTCTAATGATGAAAATCCAGTGGAAAACTTCAATGCCTCTAGGGTATGGAGAAGCATAAAATGGAGGTATCCTAGATCCTAGAATGACCATATATGTAACTCAGTCTCTCTGCTGACTACATTCAACTATAAAGTGAGTGATAATAAAATGAGTGAGTTAGTAAACCTGTATTAAGCAAATGAAATTTGGGGGTGCTTTGTTGAAGCTGTTGGTCTAATATATCTGAGATTAGCAACATATTGGAAGTTGGAGAAAATTAAGAACAAAGGAGTATGCATATATTTTTAGGTGGCAAGTTAAAATTCACTATAGGATGGCATAGTTTATGGTGACACTATCATATTGATTAAAGCAACTGTACTATGAATACAGTAAGAACTGGCAAAACAAAAGGCCAATAAACAGAAACTGTTTTCACTTCAAATTCAGTATTGTATCTCTAGTTATAATAGAATAAAAGATGCCAACAGTCATCTAGTGATCAAAGCACATGGTAGATAGATAGATAGATAATATATATATGTATAATCAGTAGCACAGAGGAGCTTAACATTTGCTAAGCAATTTTGATGAACACAGGCAACAGAAAAGAGATCAGTATTTTATGGGATATAATAGATTTCTTTCTGATTATCTCTCCAAAATACCAAAGATAAGTAATAATGATAACAGTTATTCTTTAAGTGCTTCCCAGGTACCAGGGTACTCTGGAACCCTATTATATACATTGTCTTATTTAATGCCCACAACTGATTTTAGTGACGGAAAACAAAACCAGAGAGGCTAGTTAACTTGCTCAGATCACATAGCTCTTGTGTGATAAGGCTGAGACTTACCCCCAGGCTCCACTTATTCTAGATACAGCACATTTTTCATTGTGCTGTGAGACACAGAGGAGTTAGTAAGAAGGAACCAAGGAAGATCAAAGGGACGTGTTTCAAATATTTTCAAGAAATCATGAGTTTTTATTCTTAACATTCTCAAAATGATATGCCAAGTATCACTTATTATTTTCCACTTTTCTATTTGTATTGAAATATCTATACATTTTAGATATTATTATTTGTAATTCTCTCTCCTTATTCTATAATTTTGTCACATTCAAAATATAACTGCTACTAAGAAAAAAGCTTCTTCCAGGTAAAATACCCAGGTAACTGCACGTGTTTGCCTGTCTTTTGTCCCCTTTGCAGTCTTTCAGCAGATTCATTTTGCTAAAACAGTACATAACTTTTCTATTCAAAACTTTACACGTGCATGTGAATTTATTATATGAAAAGGGCAGCATTTCATAAGGTAAGGAAAAGGTGAATTTTTCAGTGAATTTTTAGAGACTACTAGGTAACCACCTAAAAATAAAGTTCTATTTGCATATCACACCTTACATTAGAGAGAATTCCAGATGGAATAAATAGTAAAATAAAAGTAAATAAATATAAAAAATTAAATCACAAAATAAATAGAAGATATAAAGGGAAAAGTTTGTTTTTCAGAAATCTCAGATTGTGGAAAGCTTTCTGACATTGATGTAATAACCAGAAGCTATAAAACAGAAGATAAATTTGATGACACGCAAAATCCATAAGGCTAAAACCACTGTAAGCAAAAGCAAGCAAAAAACTGGGGAAATATCTGAATCTCATTTCAAAAACAGAAAACCAATTTCCCAAATACACACAGTTTCTGTAAATCAATAAGGAAAGCATTGGAAATCCAATTGAAAAATAGGCAGAAAATATGAACAGATAACTTAGGAAATGAAATACAATTGACTATTAAAGACAGACAAAATTGTTCACAATCAGGTAAATATATGCATAAAATATATATTAAAATATAATTTATATTATTTTGTTAGAAAACAAAATGTTTGTTAGCACACTGGGTTTACAGGAATGCAAGGAAACTGGTACCATCCCACATTGTTAGAGAGGACAAAAGGGGTATAGCTTTAATGAGGGCCATTTGGCAATATATTTTGAAGTAAGAAGTAAATTTTTTTATATAAAGCAATTCCACTTCCAGAAAATTATTCCTTATATTTACTCATGCAGATATGAACTAACACGTGCACAAGGCTTTTAATTACATCATTGTTTATGACACCAAAATATTGCAAAATAAGGCTATATCTTCATCTTTGGGAATTAGTGTATCCATACAATAAATAAAACATGACTATAAAAATCAGAAAGATTATGTGCCCTGATATGTAACAATTTCTAATATATATTATATACAGAAATGTAAGAAGCATAATAGTACGTAGACTTCTAAAATTTCTGTTGAAAATGAGTTAAAAGAATTTCCATGTAATATACTTTTATAACCATAAAAAATATCATAAGGATTGGTTGGCCCATGGAAGAATTGAGTGACAAACAAACATGCATGAGATTTCACTACAGAGTCTTTAATTCCTTTTGAATTTTAAATCATATGAATTTATTTCTTATTCAAAAAATAAATTAAGAAACAGTTTGGTATTGATAGTTTGTCAAAATAGGGTTACCAAGTGGCCTAGCAGCTTCCCTCCTAGGTATCTACCCCAAAAGAAATTAAAACACATATCCACACACAAACTTGTATACAAATGTTTATAGCAACATTATCCATAATAGCCAAAGAGCTGAAATGCACATCAACTGATGAATGGATAAACACAATGTGGTATGTCCATACTATGGCATATTATTCAGTAAAAAAAGAATGAAGAACTGATATTTGCAAAAACATGATGAACCTCAAAATTAATACGCTTAGTGAAAGAAGCCCATCATAAAAGACCATTTATATTCTGATCCCATTTATACTAAATATCCAGAATAGTTGAATCTATAGACACAGAAAGTAGATTAGTGTTTGTTTAGGGCTGGAAGGAGAGGGGACTAGGGAGTAATTGTTAGTGGATATGAAATTTCTTTTTGGATGATGATGATCTAGAATTAGGTTGTAGTGATTGTTCTACAACTTTGTAAATATACTAAAAAACCATTAAATATTGAATTACACAGTTAACTGGGTGAACTATAATGATGTGTAAATTATATCTCAATAAAGCTATTAAAAATAAATTTATAACTTCCACATTGTTTACAGGATAAAGTCATTTACTCATTCAAACAGTATTTTAGGACCCCTAAGTGCTGTATTAATCACTTAGAATACAGAATAACTGAGACATAGTATCTGTCCTGAAAGGGAAATAAGGAGGAAAACATAATAAAAAACTACATGAAAAGTTCTATAATAAAGGAACATACACAATACTTGAAAGCAGAGAGTTAGCAAAACTTCCTGGGGAATCTGGGGAAGGCTTCATAAAAGGAGGTAACATTTTAACTTTCCTTAAAGTATTAGGAGAATTTTTCCAGGTGTTGAGCAACAGTGTGTGAATTCAAGGTAAGGTCATAAAAAAAAAAAAGAGTAGCTTTGTGGGATTGCAGTGCAAGCAGGCAGCTAGGGAGAGGGATGGTGGATGAGGCCAAAGTGGTCAATGGAAGCCAGATTGCGAAGGGCCTTGTGTACTTTGCTGAGGAATTAAAGGTTCATTTTGTTTGAAATAAGGAGTCATGGGTAGTTTTAAGAAGGAATTAAATGTTTGTTTTAGAAATCTTTTTGTGATAGTATGAATAATAGATTGGAAAGAGGTGAGATTAAAGGAATGGAGACCATAGAGGAAGGTATTGCGTTATGCCCTGAGGAGAAAGGATGAGGGTCTGATCATGATAATGCAAAAGTGATGCACAGTTAGATTTGGACATTTCAGTGGAAGAAGGCTTGATACTCACCAAAGTTGTGATGGAAAAGGAAGAGTATTTCAGTTTGACTAGGTGAATAAGGGTGGGCTTACCAAAGAAAATAGGTATAGAAAATTTACTATCCTAGTATCTTCAAATCTACCAAATGCCTTGCTCATCCTAGGTACTCAAGGGTTGAATGAATGGATGGATGAATAAACTAGTCTCATACCATACTATTTTTCAGGCTTCTGTATATATTAATACCATATGTTTATATATGTGAATATTGACAATTAAGTGACATTTTTATTGACATGTATTTTATATTGGGGGAAAATTTGCCTGAAGATCTAAGAAGTATTGTAAATAAATAGTAATGAGAATAGCTGCTTGCACAGTTTCATCTGGCCTTCTCAAAATATTTTTTGAGCCAGGGTCCCTGCTTCCATTCCTATTCCCTTCTATAATCAATTCATCTTAGATGACACTGTCTGTTTATATGTTATAGACCACTTTCCTCATTGGACTCCTTTGTTCAAGAAAGACTGTGTGTTGTTTTCCTGTTGCCTACCGAATCAGATCTATGCTTCCCTACTTTTACTAAAAGGCCTTTCATAAGCTGAGCCTATTTTCTTTCTCCAGCTCCTGTGAGGATAATTCTTTATAATTGGCTGAACCTCATGTCTGTTCCTTATATAAATTGTTCTAACCCGTGTTTGTATGTTTTCAGTTATGCTGTTTCTATTCTGGAATGCACATTTCCATTCTTATTCAGAGTCCCTTTCATGCCTATTGTCTTCCATGAGGATTTCCTTGATTCTGACAGACTAGGAAGGCTGAATCTGTAGAGAGTAAATAAAGTATATACTACATTATTTATCATTTAATGAGTATTATCTTTTGGTATTCCTCATTGTTTTTCTCTATTTTATTTCCTCAAATAGACTGTCTTTCAGCCTAGGGATCTCATTTTAGTTGCTTAGCAGGTCATTCCTTTTAAAGTGAAATTATGTGTTGTATATTTTAAACATTTTTATTTTAAAGCTTATATTCTAGGGTTTTCAAATGAAACTACATGATACTTTTCTAAGTGCCAGAACTATTATTGTACATAAGAGACCTAAGTTTCCTTCACTAAGTTTGGCCTCATTCAAAACATAGCAGGATACCTTTTCTTGTCTCTGAAACCTTTGTAATTCTAACTGGTACTTCCCATATCATGTGGTGCAAACCTAGGTAAATTGCATGCTAGGTAAGAGCTGCCATGGTGTTACCCACCATAGGAAGTAGCAGGAAAGGAGTGTTAGTGGAAACGTAGTGTAGCGCTCAGTAGG
This sequence comes from Balaenoptera borealis, assembly GCF_965194805.1. Lineage (NCBI taxonomy): Eukaryota > Metazoa > Chordata > Mammalia > Artiodactyla > Balaenopteridae > Balaenoptera > Balaenoptera borealis. Next base: position 45,328,462 of record NC_138862.1, read on the forward strand.
AAAAGGAACACATGAAAACAATATGCTGGTTATTATCAATAGTTAAAACCAACTGGATAGCAAGTGTTCCCATTAAAAATCAATCAATGGATGCCAAAATAGCATAGTCAGCATGAACCACTGATCTTTGCAGATTTTGTTCATTCTAACTCTGGTATAGGATTGGACAGGGAATGACGCTGAAGGGGCTTCAGGAAATGGTACAAACTTTATTTCATGTATAGACCCTTATGCCTGTTTCTTCAAAATATGACTACATTGCCAAGAAAGAAGGACAGTACAGGAAAAGGACACAATGGGTGGCTCAAAATACATGTGTAATACTACATTATATGATCTTATAGACTCATGAGATCTAAGAGCTAAAGGGAGTATTGTTCAGTAAGCCTACCCTCCCATCCCATATACCTCTGACAAAAGCCACCATTTGAGAGGCTATAGGCAGAGAATTTACCATCTTACAAGGTAACCTATTTCATTTTTGACTAGTTTTGTTCTATAATCTGTATTCCCCAAGCTATCCCAAGAATGAATGGGTAAGGCAAACATTAACAACTAGTGAGTTTCCGGTGCTGTTTTCACCCTCTTTGGGACCTCAATGTCTCCAAATACTCCTAATTATTTCTGGAAATTTCCAAGGTTAACATGAATGTGTTCTGAGGACTGTTTTTTGTGTCTGCAGTATTGCAGTCAACATTCTCCTTCCTTGCTCTGGCTTCCAGTGTTGATATCCAAGGCTCTGGCGGATATCAAATGTGGAAGCAATTCCAGTGGCAATTGTAACATTCCTGGGAAAGAGCATAGGGCAACCAGAGTGACAGATGACAGGCCATACTCATAACCACATCTTTGTCCTATTGTACCTGGTACATTGGTTACAAAGAAGTAACTATTGATTTATTGTCAACTTTTCCTATTACAGTATAAGATGATTGAGAGCAAAATCTAGGATTTATTTGATTTAGATCACTAATACTTATTAAATAAATGAGCAACTATAAGCTTCTGTCCTCAACCAAAATTATGCAATATTCACTTTTCTTTGGGTGAGTGTTTCCCCCCACCGCCCCAAGGGAAACCTGCTTGGTCAAACATATAAATAGACCATTTGCAGTCTAGCTCCTTATAGACATGTATGGCTGAAATTTAGGGTGAAGGCTGTTTTGGCTTAAGGTAGAATCTGAGATAGATTTATGAAGTAAGTTTTGTGTAAAACAAAACTATCTCCCATGGGCCTACTTCATCCCAGTGGAGCTTAACAGAATAAAACTTATAATCTTGCAGGGAAGGGAGAGCAGTGTTAGGGCCTCAAATATACAGCTTCATGAACATTTTAAAGTTAAATTTTAAAGAGACTTGGAAAAATTGCTGTCAATAACTCCACTATTTGTAGTGAAAAAGTGAAGATGCTAAAAGCTGCTACTTTTTCAGCTTTTATAAAATACAGAGGTTTTTTGTGTGTGTTCAGAAGAAGCGAGGAGCAAAACTGCGAGAAGCAGCGACCTTGGAGAGGGGGATGTGAAGAAGATGTGTAGCATCATTTACTCATTAACTGCGGAATATTTATTGAGCAAGGTCAAGGCACTGTGACAGATGCTGACAGCAGTATACTGGATGGATAAATGCTCCTGACCTTATGAAGTTTAGGTGGGTTAGTAGAGGACAGACAAAAAGTTTTAATTATTCAAATCATTAATGATAGTTGTGATAAGTACAGAAGTAATCATATACGAACCTAACAATTTCAACCAAAGTAATCATTGGCACTGTAAGGGCTGGAGCGTAGGGTAGGCATCATGTCAAGAAACATATTTTAGATCAACAGAAAATGAAATTCTAGGAGCAATTAAGGAGTATTGAAATATTCTTTATTATATTTCTTACTTTTTGGAGAAATGAAAGGGTGAACTAACTTTTTATTTTAATCTTTAACTAGTGGACTACTTCACATATTCACTGTATTTTAAGTTAACACCATTCAGTGAAAAAGATGAAATTATCATCATGCGTAGGGATTAAAGTGACTAAAATATTTGCAGGTGGGGTTGGGTGATGGTCACAGATTACTTAGACATGGTCATGGTAGTATCTCCATGATGGTAATTTGCTACTTACACAACTCTTCTCAGAGAAGATTCAGGTAACTTCCCACAGTTTCACAGCTAAATGGCAGTCAGAAATCAAACTCACCTCCATTTGATTGTTACATCTGATTCACTTTATTTTCAAAAAGTATTTTCCATGTTAAACCACACTGTTACATGTTTCATTTATTATTATAATTGTTGTTGACTTGATTTAAGAACTCAGAAATGTTACATCACCAATGTAAGCCCTTCATTTTACAGAAGAGGAAACTGGAATTCAGAGAGATACTATGACTTGTTCAGAATCTTACTAAGATTAGACCAGAATTGTCATAAATTGCAGGAAGCACTGCAAAATATATGATTGTTATGTATATTTATATTTAAACAATAATTTGCATGCTAGTAAGAAGGCAGTATTTTTCCTGTAAATTTTATTATTGGAGATCTTTAGTAAAGGGTCTGGGGAGAGGTTTACATATAAAGTGATAGCACCTGGTGAGCTTCTAACTCTTAGTGAAAACTTCTCCAAACTCAGCCAGGGATTAAAGGCTCTGAGTTATACACCTAGAGGTTTTCGTCATGAACAGATTTAGAGGTTATGTTCAGCAACAACAGTAATCCATTTACAACTGTAGAATTTTCATGTGAAAAAATTTAATTTTTCTTCATGAATTTCTTCTTTGCCTGTCATAAGAAATATCATTTGAATTGAGTTTTTAAGATCTATTATTGTGGTGTTCGTTTGTTGTGAGTGAATTTGTTTTTAAATTGTATTTGACATGTACCTAGTTAAGTACTTGTTTTCAGCTTTTAACATAATAAGCAACATGTGCTATCACAGCTTCAATTTTCCTGCCAAGTAGAGAGTGACAGCTGTGTGGCAATATGTAATGCATATTTTCATCGACAAATAAATTGGAAGGAAGGAAAAATAGCTATATGCAGGTCACCATCATTTAAATGAATCGTTAAAATTATATCTTTCCCTAGAAACAAAAATGTAATTGCTTTTCTGGTTAGCTGCACACTGGAAGGCCTTATTTATATTATTGTAACATACTTTCTCTCAATTTACAACTTTCCCAAGATCCTTTGGATTTTTTTTCATTTTTGTTACTCTTCTCCATTCAAGCAATATGCACTTATTTCTTAGTAAAGCTCCATGATATTTGTGTAAATGTATCCCTGAAGGACAGAATTGCTCAGTACACAGCCTTGTAAGTGAGACCTTGCTCTTCCACAGTCATCTGATTGGCAAGCAAGGGAATTGAAGCTATAAGTAGGCTGCCACTTAAGGAAGGTTCTTATGGTCACCATGATTGAGGAAAGGTTACAGTACTAGGCTGGGGAGTTTAAATATGCTGTATTTTAACTCAAAGTAAAATATGAAATATTTATTTATTACTTACTGCTATTTTGTAACTTTATATTTTATCACAAATTGTAATACATTTACTCATCTCCAAGAAGGAATAAGAATGCCTTAACTATATTTTGAAATCATGGTTCAGTGTTGCTGCCTGAAACTTAAAATTCCCTCACCGTATTTTACTTTTTAGTATGTGGTTTGTAAAGATGTGGTATACATTTGATGACTTGCATGAATAGCAAACAAAGAAAACATTTTAATTTCTATCTTTTCCTACTCTCAATTTGCTTGTGTGTAAGTAATATTTTGGTATTTTATGTTCTGGCATGTCTTTATTTTGAAACTTCCAAAAGGTTAGCCTGGGATAGGACAGCTATTCATGAGTTCTTTGATACTCTGAGTAAAACTTTGGACTTGAATGATGTCATTTGCAATTAAAAGAGCATTAGAAAAATAAGTCTGTTATCTCTGGTGATCTTTTCTACAATATTTAGGCCTATCAGATTAATTACATTGGGACAGAAATCACATTTAGGGACATTAGAAAGGGGAAGAAAAGATAAGTGCTATTTCTCCAGAGTTTATTAAGGATTTGAAAATTGTGTTGGTCCAAAGGTGATAATAGTTTCTGTTGTCCTCTAAGTGCATGAAGAAGTTAACTTTTTATGTGAAGCTTAGTCAACATACTCTAACTTTCTGGCTGAAACAATACACCATGAGGGAGTTTCTTCTAGACTCCTCTGATGCTTTAATATACATTTTGTAACTTTTTTTGCCCAAGCAATATTTCATAGGTCTTTGTTCAGAGGATTCAGATATGGAACTGTACCTCTTTTATATGGGCTTCTTAATGCAGGCCCCTTTCAGTTTTTTCCCTCCTCTTGAAGTTTGTACTGTAGAGTTAATATCAGTATGTGCTCCCAATTATCATAATCAATAACTGACAGCCTTCATGTTTCTTTCATGATTTACATGAGAATCATTGTTTTTCTCTCTACGCAGTCATGTTAGTGAACCTCAGAGGTCAACCCTTGATTTTTCTAGTTTACTGTCCTTATACTTGTAATGTATTTGACTCGTTTTTAGTTACTCACTGAAAAAACAGTTATTAGTTGGAGTCTCCACTATGTGTCAGGCCCTAATTTTGGCTATGCCTGCTTCCCTCGGGCTCAGCAGTGTCCTATAGATAAGGATTGTCCAGAATGGATATATTTCTAAGTTAGCGTACTCTGAAAATTACCTGTATAACCATTGTTTTGATTTGTATTTATCCTATCTTAGGTCAGATTTCCTGTAAAAAAGATCCTGAAGCAGTATTTGCATTCAGGAAATTTACTGGGGAGTCCTCTAGGGAACTAGAGGGAAGATGGGCAGATGGAGAAGTTGAATTGAGATGTAGTTGCAGAAGAGGACTCCCTCAACCTCACAGATTGCTCTGAAGCTAAATGGCTATTCAGAGATTTAATGGCGGCAAGGAGATCCCCTGGCCCCCTCATCTACAAGTCATCTGTGTAAGCTGTAGGCCCCACCTTGTGTGAGCAGCTACCCCTTTGGTGGAGGACAAGTTCCAAGGAGGTACTCGTCTGTGTTCTACCAGCAGCCAACATGCTTTGCAGCTGACATAATGGAAGCCTCGGTCCACAGAAGGGGATCTGAGTGACATACTATAGTACCTACAGAAAACATCTTCCTTAGCTTTTTTCCTTTTTCCACCCAGCAGTAATACCTGTTAATGTCTCTCTCACATTTATTCATTCATATTCATTCCCTCCCTCCCCCTCTTCCCTCTCTCCCTCCTTCCCTGTCCTTCTCTCTCTCTCCCTGAATCCCCCTACCCTCCCAACCCACACAGCATTTCATCTGTATCTCTGTTGTGACATTTACTGCATATTATCTTTTATTTTTTTTTCTAGTGTGTATGAGTTAGATTCATAACCATGAGGTGTGGGTACTTTAAAGGAGAGGCTATTCTAATTGTATTTCTTACTGTCAGGCACACAGAGTTAAATCTTTTTAAAACATATCTAGTGGAAAAAAAATGTCCCGTAGACTTCTTCTTCATAATTCACCTACAAAGAAAAGTAAAACAAAGATAATATTTTATGCATATCTAAAATCATGAGAGATATGATGAGAGATTTTAATAACTTTTTATTTCATTTCTAGATTAAGTCTAGGCATTCTCTGTCCTAGACTACTACAGAAATATTACTGGTTTTGCTTGGATATCTTGGGACATACGGCCTGTTCCTGATTACCATGAAGAGGTGATTACTACCTCTAACATAACATCTGCTGCTATTGTGCTATTCATTCAAAACTTAGAAGTAAAAATTGAATGTAGCAAAAGCAGTATTACCACAGAGGAGCTCCCTGATGAACAAGGCCCCTTATACCTCCAATCAGACACTCTATAAACCTGAACCACATTTAGGAGAGCTTGCCACACCAACCACTTTTTATAATGATTAAGCTTAGTTTACATCAAAAGGAATCTGAAAATTTTGATACAGATCTTCCAGTAATATCAAGTGACTGTTTTATCAATTGGTATGGGGGCAAGTCCTTATATTTAAAAGTTTTTGATTTCACCAGCAAATATGACTGAGTTATATGTTAGAACTACTGGATTAATTTCAAATATCTCTTCTTGTTACACCGCAACAAAATCTTACCACATATAAGAGCACCTGCTTAGATCATTATCAGTGCTCTTTTATTATTTTACAATTTCAGAATTTTACTTTGGTGATTCTAGATTTGATATCATTTAATTTTCAAATTGTCTCTTCTCTCAGTAAATATAAATAAATGATCATCACTAGCCCCCTGTATCTTCCCATTTAAGATATATTTCGTATTCTTATAACTGTATAGCTTGTTGTAATTTCCTTCATTGATTAAGATCATGTAGAAGGAAAAAACATTTTTTAGCTGTGATTCCACTCATTCATTCAAAAACCATTTTGGAGCTCGTTTTGTATACATAGGGGATTCAAAGACAAATAAGATGCGTTATTTTCTCTCAGAATCCTCACAAGTGTGGTGGAAGATATATATAAGCTTATCTGATACAATTGGATAAATGCTCTCTGGTACTGTGAACAGTGCTATTGGGAGCACTGAAAACAGAACAAATTCTTGACAGAAGATTTATTGAAAAATAAAGTGAACGAAGGAGGTCATATTTGAGCTGATCCTTGAAAGATAAACCGCACTTCTGATCGGCATCACCAGTGTGTGTGAAAAAATACTTCCGATATAGTTGGAAAATAGGCTATGTGATGGATAGTAGAACATGACAGTACTGAAATTAAAGTCAGTTATTAAAGGGCTTTAAAATAAATTTACCTTGTATTTAATGGATAGCTACTTAAAGATTTTTTTTTTGTTTTGTGTTGTTTTGAGAAAGGGAATGATATATCTTTATTTCAGAAAGGAAGTTTTGGTTGTATATTTAGAACAAAATATTAGTGAAAGCCTAAACAGGAGGCAATTTAAATAATCCAGAAATGACATTGCTGAACTATGAATGAAGGCAAAGAAAACTAACAGCTATATTTTGCTAGGCAGATAAAGAAAATGTAGGAAAGGAGAGGTGGAGAATTACTAGAGTTTCTATCTTGAATGACTGGGTGAATGGTGATAGAGTAATTAGTATAAGGTATTGGGGAGAAGGAACTGAAGTGGCAGGAAATATTAATTCACTTTTAAAATAGTGTCATTTTCCATGTGACATTAGCACAACCAGATCTGTTTGTTCTACAGGAATTTGGGAATTTGCATCTGTAACTCAGCATCATTGTATATGTAGCAACTGAAATCATTGGAATGAATGATAATGCTGAGAGAAGGTGGGGAGGTGAGGGAAGGATGAAAAGAGAGAGAATGAGAATAAAGAGAAAAAAGAGTTGAGGACTCATATCATTATTTGTGGGCACATGTCCCTTTATATAGTTGCAATCATTGTATACACTCATTTAACATTATACCCTACATACTCTCTCATTTTGTTATTTAATGAAAGGCCTTTTAGGATGCTGGAGTTAACTATATTTTAGAGGCACCACCCTTATATTTTATCTAAACATATCAAATAATTGCATATAAAAGACACTTTTGAACAGCATCACCCTGTTACATAATTCCCTAAAAAAGAATCCAGTACCAAATGGTCTAGTTTCAAAAGACGATCGGTTATATAAAGAGTTTTTGAGTTTGGGCCCAAAGGCAAACAGACCATGAGTCGGCACTGGAACTTTTCTTCTTTATTTCCTTTCATACCTATGAAGATGTTCTTCTGCAGCAAGTGCATATAGAAAGAAAGGGGAAAAAAACTAGGAGGCTAATTATTCGCATGTATCCAATTTTAAAACACTAGCTAATTTTAAATGTTTTATTTTAGATTAGAGGATCATGCTTTTTAAATCAAGGTTGCAAGCTTGGCTATGTTCACTTGTAATCAACTGCACATTACACATGTAAATCTCACAAGATGTCTTATGCTGGAAATTAATGTTTTTACAAGGAGAAACCAAGTGTTAGATAAATGGTACAGCATAATTATTTTATTCTTAAAAAAGACATGAAAATATATTCTCTATCTTTGGTAGTTGCTTCATATACCAAGAAGTATGTATTATTTAATGTTATGTTCATCTCCTTTAGTGTTTGGCACAATGTTAGAACACGGTGAATGTCTGTTTAAAATTTAGGATGCTAAGAGTTCAAATTCATTAATTTGAATAAAATCATTAAATGATTATACTGGATTAAGATTTAATTTGAAGTTACTGATACAGAGCAATTTTATATACAAAGGATTATTTCCAAGTCTTCTGGTTCTTTCAAACCTATTTCAGAGTACCTGACAACTTCTGATTCAGAATGATGTAAAGCTTCAGTGTGCATATTACTAACACATGCACTGGAATATCGTTTGTCCTCTTTTCTCATACTTAGGCTTTCTGGTTCACTTCTGGAACCCCATCAATCATAAATATTCTAGAATCAGAGATTCTTTCAGTTGAAAAATTCCTTAAAAACTGCCTAGTCCAATCAACTGCCTAATGTGTACAGAACACTTGACAAATGCTCATTCAGCCTGTGCTAAACCTCCCAGAGACTGGTGATTCCCTATCCTTTGAAGCATCTCAGTACAAAGATTTTGTCTAACATATATCTTCCCTTGCCTAGTCTTAACACAGTAGTGCCTTTTCTGTTTTGGGGGGGGAAGGGGAAAGTAGCTTTCAGTTTCCTTCACCACATTCATTTTAGTTCGAATATCTGGATCCATTTCTATAACGTAAAACCTGTATGTTTTAGAATCACACAGCCATGGCTTAAAATACTATTTCCTAACTTTAGTACCTATGATCTTGGGAAGATTGCTTAACTTTTCTAACATTCTATTTTGTCATCTGTAAAGTGTGATAGCAATAAATTCTCATAGAGGTTGTTGTGCGAATTAAATTAAAAAGTGTCTAAAATATTCCAACACAATACCCCAGTAGTTTAATACATTTCCATTTCTTTATCTGACTTCTTATAGTTACTGGTAGGTCAATACTATCACCTCAAGTAGTCTAGATACTACTGATTAATACAAAAATTGCATTAGCTTTTGGAAGTGTTATTGTGCTATTTACTCACAAGGAACTGGCAAGGAAAATTTTAAGTAATTTTTGTATAAGAGCTGCTAGCCTTCATATAACCCTCATATATATACCTTTTTCACATTTCAGTGATATAATGCTTCATGTTAGAATCTGCCTGTGGCTCCAACTTGTTAAGCAATCTTTAAAAATTTTATTCAGTTAGCCAATGTCTTGGCTAGGTTCCCAAATTTGTCTTTTGTGAATTTGATCATTTTCTTTCTGACTCAGTGATAAAACACTGAGACTAGGAGGGGAGCAGACTCAAGCCAGGCTGCTAGGGAACTGTACACTAATCCACTACTCTGCACCTCTCGTTCTTGCACCCACTTCCAATCCATCTTAGCTTACCAGCATCCAATGCATTTTCTCTAGCTGCATGTTGCCTACAAAGTTATCATGAGGGAAAAGTAGCAAATGCCTTGCTAAAATACATAGAATGATTATACCTGTTCATTCCTCTGGGCACATGTCATCAGGGCCATTAACTAGTGGGCTAGTGGTAGGTGGCAGTCTCCAAGGAGACCAGGAACAGACACAACAGCAAGCTGAGCCCAGACCAGAGTTTGTATGAGATATCAAAAGTCAAAGCCGCAGAAACAATGTACCAACTGCAAGAGCAGGGCTAAAATCCAGAGTAAAATCCAGTAGCTGCAAAGAAATGAAATGGAATGGGAGAAGATTGGGAGAGAAAAATAGGAGGGTTCTGAGTGATCATTGTGAATGGAGAAAAGGAAATATTTTTGCTTTGCCTATGTAACTGGAGTTGTCTGAACTTGTGAAAAGAGAAGAAAAATGAACATATTTACAATTCCCCAAATTTTTATATTATTTTAGTTATTAACTCTACTTTTGAGGAGGGAGTATTTAATCTGTCAAATGGTTTTTGGTAGGCTATATTGGTTCTTTGTTTGCCACCCTTTCTCTGAAGAAGCTCTTAACCATTCCATTTGTAGTATGTAATTTCATTCAGGATAAACATAAAGCCATTTTAATAAATGAATCCTTTTCTCCCTTTTGAAGTCTGAGGCCCATTTATGCACTTTCAGTGTTGCAGCCTTGTTGTCCCAATGTCACTGTTTCCCAAAGGTCATTGGTAAAATCATCGACTCACATGCAAGTGTCCTGGGATATATTTAGTCTGGGTAAGAAAACTTGAACTAAATTAGAGTAGTTAGATGTGTGCTTAAGATCCCTTACCTTTTGAAGTTCAAATTATTTTTTGTCAATATATCTGATACTGCTTTTTGATTCAAAAATTATTCTTTCTATTGATAAGCAAAATATGAATTTAGATATTTAAATTCTTTTGCATTTCATAAAAGTGCTTGTGTGAAGTCGACATCTTGTTTTTAATAGCTTATAATTTGTATATTTTTACAATAAATCATAACATAGTTCTTGTTTTCCTAGTAATTCTTCTTAGAAACTGGGTACAGATGAGTTTTATAAACTTGGTGTACAAATGTTATATGTTTCTGTGAAAAGTTTTATAAAACTGTGTGGATATTGCTTGTACTGTTCAGTCACTCAACTTTGCATGATTAAGAAAGTGCAGAAGCATAAAATACAGTAACTGCCCAAGTAATTGAGAAAGACAAAATGATAATGAGCTAAAATCTGCCAAGCAACTGCTAATATGAGGAATGAGTTTAAAAAGTGAAATATCTTAGTTATAAACAATGGTCGTGTTTTACTAAAAGAGTATTATTTTTCCTTCCTTTTTCCTAGGTCTTAAGTCTTGTCGCTGTAACTTAATCTTAAACTAACCTAAAAAATTCAAATGTGTTTAAAAGAATGCTATTTCCTAGATCACTGCATGTCTCTATGGTATGGTGAGATATACAGATATAATCATTAGTTATAAATTATATTAATTTTAGTTATAAATTATATAAAATTATAATAATTTTATAACTGTTAGTGATTTTCAAAAACCAAATAGAGTTTTCAGCATTCATAGTATATTAAAAAGTAAACATACCATATTATACTGGACCCAAATAATTTTATAGTGTAAATAAAAATAAATGCTAGCTTCTAAATAATATTTAGTATATAAAAGAATTAATCTAAATTGGGATGATAAATACTTTCTAAAAAATGTTTATTAGTTTAGAATTTTTTAAATGACAAAATAGATTCATAAGTATTATGTCCTTCCATGATCACATAACTACTGAGAGAAAAGGAAGTTAAACCAAAGTCCATATTCTTTTTAATAAACCACTTCAGATAGAAGATATACCCATTTCCTTCCTACCACTTTAAAGAGTGAGGCCTGATGATATCACTCAACCTCACAATACCCTAAGGAAGTAGTTTCCAATTATTTTCAGATATTAACACCTTAGAGAATCTGATAAAAAGCTGTGTACCTTTTCTCCAAGGAAAAAATCACAAATGCACATTCAAGAGCTGGTTTTAAGTAGTGGTCTGCTGGGCAGTTATCCAAGGTGCTAATCTAAGAGTAGCACTAAAATGCCACTAGGAACATGTTGAGATGAAGATTGATTTACAAAATTCTTCTTAGGGATTATCTTGTATGTAACTGGAAGGATTATTTTTGTAAGAAGAGGTGGACTTAAAGATTTGGGCTGCCTCTAGCCCACATGGCACTTAGGTGCACATTTCTGCTTCTAGCTGGATGCAGTTGGACATGTTGGACAGCTTCAGGAATCCAAATACAAACTGACTGTCCACCTCCACTTGTCCGCTTGTCTGGAAGGCCTTGTGACAATATCATAGAGACCTTGCTCAAAGGCAGAGGCTCAGGTAGCAATAGAATGCTCTATAAATGCCTTCTCAACAGGCTGGATCTAGTTAACAGCAAGATTCCCTTTTACTGAAAGGATTACGCTAGGGTAGGGCTTCAATCCAGGACAGAAGATAAAGGTTAACTGTTGCAGCCACTGCCCATTTCTTTACTTTCCCTAAAGCAGAGTAATCTGTTCCAGCTCTAAAGTAATGTCCAGCAGATAGGCTGATGAGTTATTAAAGGACAGAAATTCATCAACCTATCTGCTTTTCAAACTCTCTGGATGCTTAGGTATATTGGTCTGGCCCACACATACATTAAATATTTTCTATACATTTTTGGGGGAGTTTATAACCACTTGACACTTGTAGATGTTGTATATTTCTTCGTTAACTGTTTATTTAATGAGGACACATTTTGTGCCACGAACTAAACCTGCTTACAGATGTGTCTTCAATAACAAGTGGGATAATTAGCATATTTGGTAATACTAGATTTAGGTTATATACTCTAGAAATTACTATAAAATTTACATGAGCCATGATATCTCATTGAAAAAAAAACAAGTAGGAACTTCACTTTGGTCCTCTTTCATGTGAGCTATTCTCAAATGTTTCTCTGTTGCACCAAGTTCTGTCCTTGCTGAAGGGATCAGCTTGAATTTCATGTGACTCTATAGTTAACAGTATCATCTCTCTGACACATAGTCATAAAATAAAATGTCTGTATCCTTCAATTGAATTTACACATATTTTTTAAAAAAATCGGATTGTTTTAATGGATTTCAGAATTACTTGCTGTTATTCATCATGTTGGTTTGGTAAGCAAGGAAATCTATTGATTTTATGTGTTCCAATTTTCTACTGAGTGGTTAGTCCTTTTATAAAACAAAATGTATTTCAATGGGAAGAAAACAGTACAAATATCTTTAGGCCAACAAAATTCAGCCTGGCATCAGATTCTCCTGACATTAGAGAAATTGAGTGATTCATTATTAGCTTGTATATAACATATCATTGCTGGATACCTAGCAACGATAAAAAGGTGAAAGATTATTGTAAGAGATTGTATCATTCAGATAGAGGATATGTGTTATCCTTAAACACCAACAGCCTTAAAAGCCATTTATGAGCAGTATTAATTGTATGAAATTCTTTATATACAAGCCTGTGAAAGTGGAAAGTTTATAATAAAATCATATGGTTAAAATAGAAAATATGAACATATATGTATAAAGTATATATATGTAATATATTGATAAAGGAAATGCTGCTGAGTGTAAAAATAAAAGGGATGATAATGTTATTTGATGTTTGTAGTATTTGAAAAATATAATACTATCTTATTTATATCTCTTTGTATGTAAGCCATTGTTCTTTGTATATATGTAGATTTTTCCCAGAAAATTTTTCTTTTATCGGATTTAGAAATAACCGCAACCTATTCTGCTTTCAAGTTTGATATCAAAAAGAATGCTCATGTATGTGATTATCATTTCATTACTTATCCAAGGGCAAATGAAAATCACAAATTACGTACAAATTCACAATATATTTGGTAGTTTAAAAATGTAAAATAATAGCACAAGTAGCTGGTACCTTCAGTTATGCTAATACTTGGATTGCATTGGAAGTATTCTTCTCTTTAAAAGTTCTGTAATGCACTTAAAAAATTCACGTGTGCTGCCGTAATATATTTCCATGGCTAATAATCCATGTATAGGATACTGTGATTTCTCGTCTTCTTTTTTCTCCTTGTATAATAGTATTCCAAAAAAGGAGTTCAGTCTGCTTTAAGCGGCATTCAGGCTTCGGCTATGTAATGCTCAGGCTTATTGCCATCAACACCTCTTCTTCCCTTAAATTTAGCAACACATGAAGTATAGGCTAAGACAATAAAATACCCCTTGAAAAATTAAAATTAGAAGCGTAGTCATTGAAATGTTAATCCAGATGGGGCTGGGACAGCCATTTTCAAGCATGTGCATAATGGTAAAGTCAGTATAGAATGCAGTCTTCTAAGAGAATCAGAAGGATGGATTGAACATGCAGAGAGAAAAGGTCAATAGACATTGTGGCTGAGAGCAGTAGTGTACTGAAGTCAGCTTAGTCCATTTCATAGGAACCTTTTGCTAAATTTAGGGGAATTTTTACAGACTGGTTGACTTCAGCTGGTAGTTTGAAATCTGTGTGTGGTGTATTTAACACAATAGAACCTGGCAAACAATCCAAATCAAACCTTTCCTGTCCCTGAGAGCTGGTGGTTATATGTTTAGCTGCCTACACTGCCAGAGAGACAGAAAGAGAGAGATAGGAGTGTAGTTCCCTAGATCACTGACACATTCCCAATTCCAGCTCTAAATCCTGGCTTTATTTCTGTGAAATGCTTTCATAGCCTTCTAATAAACCCCACGTTTATATTATGCTACTTTTCTTATTCCCACCAAAAAACAAAACAAAAACAAAAATATGCACATCTCGCCCAAGATAGCCTTAAAAAAAGGAGCATCCCAAATAATTAACTTATTGACACAATTCCAATCAATGCAAGTAGAAGATAAGGAAACTGAGGGTAGTAATTTATCATATTCATGTGAAATGTCTTACATGTACACATGTTTTAGTCTCTGTGCTTCTTTATTGACCTCATATAATTCAGATTCAGTCCCAACATGGAATGACAACTATGTTGGCACCATGGTGAGACATTTTTTCATACGTATTTCAGTGTTAGTCTGATCATCACCAAGAGGAAATTTAGAGAGGAAGGAATAAAGAGAATAAATATGGTATCTTAAAAGATATTTGAATATTTTATTAAAGACTCTGTGTTTCTTTAATACAGAGCTGTGGCTGATTTCTACCATCACAGGCATAAGGAGAAGTTGGAATTGATTTGTAGGAGAATTAGCCTGATTAAAAAAGAAAAAAAAGAAGGCCACTCACCTGGATTGTCTTTATGGTAATTTTTCCTAGCCTTGCTTTCAGACCTTCCTCTAATGTCTTTTAAAGTAAGGTTAATAATTATCTTGTCAAAAATTACCTTAAAAAGACTAATTCTTGGACATTATTTTGAGGGGAGGTCGCCACTCTCCCTTCTCCCTGTTCCATCCTACCCCAGCTGAGCAGCTGGATAGAGATAAAGTGAAAAATTCAATTAGAGTGAGACAATTCTACTGATCTTAGCAAGACATGTCCAAAAATATGTGCTTAATCCTAGGAGTTACTAAAGCTTAGTAACCTCTGCAGGTCCTGCTTCAGGCTGTCTTTTTTGACCTCAGAAATTTTAAGATTAGGTATCAAATGCCGGCAGGGGCATGAACAGTTCCAGATCTATCTTTTGAATTGCTGGAAGCATCTTTATTAAAACACAGTGACTGACCCACTTTTTTAAGTCTTTACAAATCTTAATTGGGAGGAGCTTGACTCCCCCCGCCCCCCACCAAAGTGCCCAAGAAAGGATTTTACTTCATTAGAAGAAGTCCAGCTATATTGCTTAGAGAAATGCAGGATGTCATAAAGGACTCTTGGAAAAGGACATGCCTTTGGGCTATCAGATTTAAAGATAGAAAAACCAGTGTCCTGTTTGTTTTGTGTTTATTTAGAAAATGCCACGAGAAGACACCACTATTCTCCCCTTTGGACTTAAAGTCTAATGGTGTTGTAGGGCAAGTGTTAACCTTTAGCTGAGAAAATATTTAGTTTGGATATATATTGAAACGTGTTTCTATTGACTGCTTTCACATACTGCATAAAGTATAGAACATGAAAGGATTCCTATAGAAGCTGACTCAATTCAACAAGGCTTTTTTTTTTTTTTCAGTTATACGCATATGAAATTGAAATGCTCTACTACCATATAAATAAGTAGAAATATTTCTAGAATGTTTAAGAGCGCATCTGTTATCACTATATATATTTTGGGTACTTTTTCCCATTAATGCAAGAATATGGGCAGATATTCATTGGAAGGCAACATGGAGCTACATAATTTGTCTTCAGATTTGTGAATAAGAATTTAACTTACCAGATTATTCTTTTCTTCTTTCAAGAGAAATAGAAAAACAACTGTAAAGCCCTTATAATTATATGGCTAAATAAATAAATGATTAAAGTGAAATAGGTGTTTTCAGACAGTATTACTTAAATGCATAAGTGGTTAAGTTTTAATTATTAATGGAATCACAGGCTGCTGATCAAGTAGCCTGGGAGATAGCCCCCCCCCCCACCCGCCAACCTCTTTCACTGAATTTCAAACCCAGTTATAAATGCTTTCAGATTGTTTTAGAGTATTCATTTCAGTTGTAATAAGGACATAAGTAAGGCCATTGATGTAGTTCATCTTTGTAGAAGACTGAGAAACTGCTTCAATCAGAGTCACGCATCCTACTGTGCTTTGGTTTAGTGAATGGATTACAAAATGAGACTTATTCAAGATCAAAAGGCAAGCAGGCTTGCATCCTAAGGCTATGATTATATCACAAAAGCCTATCTTGGTGCAGGTATGGGATTTCCTACTACTTTAGAAGACAACTTTTTTTAGCCAGCACTGCTGGTCTCTTAGACTTTTGAAAAGGCACTGCAGTTTCTTTCCTTGACCCAGGCTTGAGATTTTTTGATTTAGGCCTGGTGGCCACATTAACAGGTTATCACCCGCACCTGATTCTAATGGCCAGGGGATTGTAGTTCTGTTGTCTCTTAATCCACGACACAGCACTGGCAGCTTGGAGCACAGCCCAGGAATGCTAACTCCAGGTGTGAGGCTTTAGTTGGCATTCACTGAGTGCAGACGAAAACAGTAATTTTCCTGCTTTTCTGAACAGCTGTTTCAGTCTGAAAACAAGCAAAATAAAAATATAAGATGCATCCAAGATTGCTTTATTTTTGGCATTTAGCACAAATGACAGTACAGCTCTACAAAACTACCTCCAAATAATTACGTAAAGAGGCAAAGTAAGAAATAATTTATTACTGCATCACTGCTAAACAGCTTTCTCCTGGGAATTTAGATATTGTTAAAGAAAAAAATTATTCATAACACTTATTAAAGATGATGTCAGACTTTGTTTAAGGAGGACTATCATGATAGGTATACCGACAGTTACTACAATGGGGTTTTATAGTAGGAGAGAGAAATCAGGCTCAACTCCAAATACAACAAAGAAAACGGGGGAATTTATAGCCCAGGAGCAGGGTGAGCAGTTCAGTGGATGGAAATTATAAAGAGGAGGATACATCAGGGAGAATTCTAGCTAAACTGACCTAATAGGATTCTTGTGAAGGCAGGTCAAGGTGATCAGATGTCACCTGGGGGATGGTGAAGGATAAGGCACACAATCAGATATTGAAGATGATTGGATATTTTGGGTAGGGGATTCTTGTTGAACTGACTTAGCAGGATTCTGGCTAAAACTAGACAATGCAGAGATGACGAAGGAAGCCCAAAAGGCCTCATTGAGAAGAGAGTTCAGAGAAGCCTGAGTAGAGTTTGGTGAAGTTGAGAGTCTTTGCAAATAGGCCACACCAAAAGGTGGCAGATTACTTCCCATTACACTCAACTAACTGCTACTAGGTTCTTAACACATGTTACATCTGTTCTGCTTTGTAAGCTGTACTCAGGAACAGTGGAAATTCAGAGCCCTCACTTGTGTCCAAAAAGTATTTGTAGTGATTCAGGATAATCAAATTAAATCCACGAGAACTGAAACTAGTTTATAAATTCAGTTCTGCTAATGTTTAAGTAATCAATATTAGTTTATTGAAAATCAATTCAGTAAGAGGATAGAGAAGAAGATGGGCCAATGGGAGGAAACCCAGGAAAAGGTAACAAAATGTTTACACCTAATTGGAAAACAAAGAATAAAACAACTAAAACAATGGTAAGCATAAAAGAGTAATGAGGTAAAGTACCATTCTATAATGATCTTGACGAAAAGGATATTACATTCTATAAGTTAATCTGCTTCTATGCCACTGTTTGTTGGGTTACACTCCTTGATAATTAGCTTGTTGGATGTATCAATAGATACAGCCTAAACCCCAAACAATAAAAAATGTGTATTTTTATTTAGATATTTTCACATTTTCCTTTCTTCTCCTACCAGAATATTTATGTCCCCATTGGAATCACCTAGGTATAATCATTCACAAATCACTTCCTGAGTGTCTATTGTGTGGTACAGTGGTAAATTATGTGTTGTGTGCAGTAAAACTATATTGGAACTTCAAGGTCTGTCTTTGATCAAAATAAATATTATTTGGTGTCTGTCGAAGTGGAATTTACTAGTGAAATCATTTCTCTTTTTCTTGGGTGGTGGTAGTTGTGGTAGTGGTGGTGGTGATACACAGAAACTGTCACTGACTTCCTGAACCAACCTCTGTTATTTTCCCCTCTCCGGTTATACATATGTCTGCAGTATTCTGTGTACCCTTTGTACATTCTCTTAACATCTCGAGTTTTTTTCTCTTTTCCTTCCTTTGTTCTCCAGTTACCATCTGTCAAACGGATCCACTATTCTTCTGCATATGGGTAGTTATATCCAATTTGCTTTCATTGTAAATTGGTTTGGTCATAATTCACATATAATTTTCATAGAATCCCATTAACTCTTTTGTTAACATCTATGCCCTATTTGATTATACAGGTATTTCTAATTGACTCAAATTTTCTGACTCTATCTTGAATGCCATTTTTGTCATCTTTCTATATCAGTTAAAATATACCCGTTACCTTAAACAGACTTTACAATATGATTTACAGAATTTCCACTCATACACACTCTAATTTATCAGTTTCTTTTTGTATTGCTATATCATTTCACTTTGATAAAATCTTTATTTTCATGTTAGTATACATATGTATCTGACATTAGGGGATATTAAGAAGTATAGATATTAATAATGCTATGACTGTGTAAAGCTTCTAATAAAAGTATGTCTGTTCTAGACAATGTGTATGTTCCTAGATCTAACTGTTAAAAGTGAGAAATATATCATTTATTTTCCCTGTAATTTTCCCTGGTTACAGCCAAACGATCTTTTTTCCTAGGGAGAAGGGCTAAATTTTTCTCTGAGAGGAAATGTTGCTGCAGAAGTTTATTGTTACTACGATTATTTTATTGTATACAATCCTATGCCACTTAATTTACACAAAGTGAACTTTAATCATTCAGTAGTTAATTCTTCCATCATTTCATGGGGAAAAAATCAATAGTGCAGTTGATTTATACCTGTGAAAACCCTGCTACTGCAATGGCAGATTAAAGTTACCATAGCAGAGGAGAAAAAGATTTAGTATTTAGACAAGTACTAGTATGTAAATTAATTCCCTAGTGTGTGCTTTGCTTAATTTTAGACATGTATAAAGTAAAATATACAGAAGTCTCTATTATATGAATGTAATAATAGTATGTTTGCAGATTTTAAAATATAAATGAAAATAGTAATATACACATAGGTTTATATAGAAATGGATGGATAGATGAAATAGAGAAGAAAGGTAGATAATACACACTTGTCAATATCCCCAAAGAACTGTATAAGAAATAGTAATTGATCAAGCATGCTTAGAATATTTCTTAGTCATAATAATGATTAAATTGAACTACAGCAATATTAAATATAAAATAACAGTGATACTAAATTTTTGATGCCAGATTCCATAATAATATGATAATCAAATGAAGATGAAAAATTGGGAAAAAATCTGTGCATTTTCATTATATATATATTTTTTGGACAATATTTATTACAGAAACTTGGTCCCTTCCTTCTATCAAGAGAGAACAATTATGTACACCTAACCTTATTTGCAAATGGAAAGCTAAAAAAGACCCAACCAGATGCTTGGTGCATTATGTAAGAAACTGCTAGGATAGTGGCAGCAAACAGATCATGAATCAGAAAAGTTCTCACTTGTCAAAGCATGTGGAGTAATGAACACTGTCCTCATATTGAGCTGTTATTGCTAAAAATAATAAGCAAGAAAGATGCTATCTTGGTCAAAGTGTGTGGCTGTCTGTTTATATATTAGTATACAGGCTGTATGTCAGCAAATAAGCCTCTGGAGGCAAACAACATCTGATGGTTTCAATCATAATCTAAGTGACCTGCCATGTTAAAACTAAACTGGTATGTCTTCCACCAAAGATTTTAAAAAAAGAATTATGCAAAATTAAAGTGTATAAAACCCCTAAGATATATGATAGTAAAACAATGTAATATTACCCATGTGTGGTAAATTTGTGAATGCTATTGTACCATTCGAAGAAGCTAGCCCTCAAATTATTAGTTTGATAATGAAAGCAAATATATATAAATACATTTTAATTAGGTATAGGTTTCACTGCATAATCAGAGCCTTTGTGTTACAGAGCAGTTATCCACTTTGAAATAAATGCATTTATTTATTAATTCATAAAACAAATAATTGATGAGCACTTGCTAAAACTCAGGGACTGTTTCTGGGTCTTGAGATACACATACAGTACTTTCCAAGAGAGGTGCTTAAGATTTATTAAAGTGCCGTATATCAAATGCTATCTTTAAAGTTCTTTTCATATTTTGATTATTTGATTTTGGGGAAATCCCAAATTATGGGAGGTGGAAAACTGTTAAATGATTCTTTCAACCTGTTATCTTTCTTAATATCTTACTCTAACCCTGTATTAAAAAACCATGATTTGGCAAGGTAAATCGTTCTTTTCATGATGATAGTTAAGGAGTTACTAATAAGAAAATATACCAGTTTTCTTGCACAGAACTATTTTTCACCTGCTTATTTCCCTGCCTAAAATGCCATAATGAAGATATATCCTCCAAAATCACACACACCTTGTAGGACTTAACACATTCATCTGTTGTAAGTTTTATTCTACAATCCCTAAGGTGTTGGTTTATCAGGCTACTCTTAGCCAGTTGAGAATACACAGCTAAGCAAAGGGGCAATTACAGAATTTGGAACATCACCTGGAGGGCATGGGCCTGAGCAGAACAAAGTCATGAGGAGGAGTAAATGGGTACCCAAAGTAAATTTACCAAGAGTAATCAATGTATGCTTTCTCCCAAGGCTAAGCTTGCTGCTAAATTCAATAGATATAAATAAGTAAAACAGAGAAAATAATTTTTACCCTTGAGGGCAAAAATATTACTATTTGGCCACTCGAGGCAACAGTTTTTCCTCTTGTTTTAGCATTGTAGCATTATAAAATGGCATACACATGTATGTGATTTTAAAATAGAATATTAAATAATGAGTCCATAAGTAGTAATGGAATAGTGAAGAGAAGGTAACTCATGTTCTTAAAGGCTTCCAGTGATTGGTATAGGTTGAGATTTATCTTAAAAGATAGTAGACATAGATTGTAAAGGCAGGACATTGAGTGGGAGTGAACAGCCACCTTACTGTGACTGAAATAGAGAGGTGGATAAAGTAGGAAAGTGATTTATGTTGGGCCTAGAATACTGGATTAAGGCATGTATATTTGTAGCAGTCAACTTTTGACAAGCAAAGTTTCTCAGATCTTAAGTGTCAAGTTTCTTTCAGATATTTAAAGCATTTTCAAACTGAATGGGAAAATTGGCATAAGGTAGTTTTGACTAGATTTTTCAACTGTTACTTGTTCATATCCATTTTGTCTTCTGTTTTACTAGAAAATATTTATCAGAAGCCTTATTAAATATTTATTAGAAAAAATATATAATGGGTAAAACATTCAGAATGACTCTGAAGACTCTAAATACTTACATTTAAGTGTTAAGCAATAGAGTTAAGATTATCAGGAAATATCCCTATGTCAAACACTAAGTTGCAAACATAAAATCATGATGTGTTTTGTAAAATATGTCTGAATGTACAGACCAGGAAATCAGAAATTATATTGTTGATGTTTTTTATTCTTGGACTGGCTTAATAGTGTTTCCTTTTTGAACTTGTATTAAAATTTTAATATTAATAATTGATATTTTAACAGTACAAAAGTGATGACATGCCATATGAACACCTATACCACCTAGGAGGTCAAGGAGGTCAAAAGTGTCTTCTCGAATAATGAGTTTAATTTGTTCTCAAGAGTGAATTCTAAATTTTATCCTTTTAAACATATCAACATAACTCAAGCTGTTAATTGTAAAGTAGATTAATGATGCTGAGTATGTTATATAAAATTCTATTAGCAGCTCAGAGGGTGATTTTAGAAAAGCAACTGTATATTTGACCTGAAGAAAATTGCTTTTGCCTTTGTTTTCGTGAAATTAAAAAAAAAAAAAAATGTAAGTATGACACAATGCAGAAGATGACTACAGCCAGATTTCAGTTAAAAACAAATGAAGAGTGATTTGATATAAGGTTTATATTTCATATGCATTGTAGTTATCCAAGGATTTCCCACTGGATAAGGTGATTTATCAACATAAGCAAATAGCAGCTCTTTCAGTACACTATTTCTGAAGCTATATATTTAGACTGTTTCTTTGATATTTTTTTCAAACAGAATTGTTATTTGAAGCATTAATGAGGAAGATAGATCAGTGGTTCCTAACTCTAGATAAATTTTAGAATCATACAGGGAACCTTTAAAAAATACTGATATCTATGTCCAACACCAAAGAGATTCTGAGGTAATTGATTTTGTGAGTGTCTTGGGCACTAATTTATTTGCAAATCTACCCAGGTGATTCGTGAATAGTGACAGAATTTTGAACAGTTGAGAGAAATCACATATCACCTACTCTGAAATACGAGACAGTATTTCCAAGACCTTAATACTAGATTTTATTTCAAAGCAATTAACCAATAAAATTATCTATTATTAAAATGCTTCCTTTTAATAATACTTTTATACATGTATTTTATGATTAAAAACTAAAGAATCATAAATATATCTCAAGTGAGGCAAAAATCACTGCATTATAAAAATGTATTAATATAATGAAAAAGTAAATAAAATTTTATATTTACTGACTTTTCCATATATTTAATTAAATTAAAAAAAATCAAGAAGTAGACTCCAACCAGAATAAATGAAGAAAGAAACTTCAAATAATAGTACTGAATAATAAGAGATTGGTTCAAGATGG
The DNA here is from genome assembly GCF_965194805.1 of Balaenoptera borealis. Lineage (NCBI taxonomy): Eukaryota > Metazoa > Chordata > Mammalia > Artiodactyla > Balaenopteridae > Balaenoptera > Balaenoptera borealis. The sequence continues at coordinate 45,351,408 of NC_138862.1, forward strand.
TGGAGTAGAAGGACATGCACTTACTCCCTCTTGCGAGAGCACCAGAATCACAACTAATTGCTGAACAATCATCGACAGGAAGACACAGGAACTCACCAAAAAAGACACCCCACATGCAAAGACAAAGGAGAAGCCACAATGAGATGGTAGGAGAGGTGCAATCACAATAAAATCAAATCCCATAACCTCTGGGTGGGTGACTCACAAACTGGAGAACAATTATACCACAGAAGTTCACCCACTGGAGTGGAGATTCTGAGCCCCACATCAGGCTTCCTAGCCTGGGGGTCTGGCAACGGAAGGAGGAATTCCCAGAGAATCAGACATTGAAGGCTAGCGGAATTTGATTGCAGGACTTCGATAGGACTGGGGGAAACAGAGACTCCACTCTTGGAGGGCACACACAAAGTAGTGTGTGCATCAGGACCCAGGGGGAGAAGCAGTGACCCCATAGGAGACTGAACCAGACCTACCTGCTAGTGTTGGATGGTCTCCTGCAGAGGCGGGGGGCAGCTGTGGCTCACCGTGAGGACAAGGACACTGGCAGCAAAAGTTCAGGGAAGTACTCCTTGGCATGAGTCCTCCCGGAGTCCACCATTAGCCCCACCAAAGAGCCTGTAGGCTTCAGTGCTGGGTCGCCTCAGGCCAAACAACCAACAAGGAAGGAACTTAGCCCCACCCATTAGCAGACAAACAGATTAAAGATTTACTGAGCTCTGCCCACCAGAGCAACAACCAGCTCTACCCACTGCCAGTCCCTCCCATCAGGAAACTTGCACAAGCCTCTTAGATAGCCTCATCCACCAGAGGACAGACAGCAGAAGCAAGAAGAACTACAATACTGCAGCCTGTGGAACAAAAACCACATTCACAGAAAGACAGATAAAATTAAAAGGCAGAGGAGTATGTACCACATGAAGAAAGAAGATAAAGCCCTAGAAAAAACAACTAAATGAAGTGGAGATAGGCAACCTTCCAGAAAAAGAATTCAGAATAATGATAGTGAAGATGATCCAGGACCTTGGAAAAAGAATGGAGGCAAAGATAGAGAAGATGCAAGAAATGTTTAACAAAGACCTAGAAGAATTAAAGAACAAGCAAACAGAGATGAACAATACAATAACTGAAGTGAAAAATACACCAGAAGGAATCAATAGCAGAAGAACCGATAAGTGACCTGGAAGACACAATGGTGGAAATCACTGCTGCAGAAGAGAATAAGGAAAAAAGAATGAAAAGAAATGAAGACAGCCTAAGAGACCTATGGGACAACAGTAAACGCACCAACATTCACATTATAGGGGTCCCAGAAGGAGAAGAGAGAGAGAAAGGACCCAAGAAAATATTTGAAGAAGTTATAGTCGAAAACTTCCCTAACATGGGAAAGGAAATAGCCACCCAAGTCTAGGAAGCACAGAGAGTCCCAAACAGGAGAAACCCAGGGAGAAACATGCCAAGACACATAGTAATCAAATTGACAAAAATTAAAGACAATGAAAAATTATTAAAAGCAACAAGGGAAAAACGACAAATAACATACAAGGGAACTACCATAAGGTTAACAGCTGATTTCTCAGCAGAAACTCTACAAGCCAGATGGGAGTGGCGCAATATATTTCAAGTGATGAAAGGGAAGAACCTACAACCAAGATTACTCTACCCGGCAAGGATCTCATTCAGATTTGACGGAGAAATCAGAAGCTCTACAGACAAGCAAAAGCTAAGAGAATTCAGCACCACCAAACCAGCTCTACAACAAATGCTAAAGGAACTTCTCTAAGTAGGAAACACAAGAGAAGAAAAAGACCTACAAAAACAAACCCATAACAATTAAGAAAATGGTAACACGAACATACATATCGATAATTACCTTAAATGTGAATGGACTAAATGCTCCAACCAAAAGACACAGGCTCACTGAGTGGATACAAAAACAAGACCCATATATATGCTGTCTACAAGAGACCCACTTCAGACCTAGGGACACATACAGACTGAAAGTGAAGAGATGGAAAAAGATATTCTACACAAATGGAAATCAAAAGAAAGCTAGAGTAGCAATACTCATATCAGATAAAATAGACTTTAAAATAAAGAATGTTACAAGAGACAAGGAAGGACACTACATAATGATCAAGGGATCAATCAAGGAAGAAGATATAACAATTTTAAATATATATGCACCCAACATAGGAACAACTCAATACATAAGACAAAAAAGCTAACAGCTATAAAAGAGGAAATCGACAGTAACACAATCATAGTGGGGGACTTTAACACCTCACTTACACCAATGGACAGATCATCCAGACAGAAAATTAATAAGGAAATGCAAGCTTTAAATGATACAATAGACCAGATAGATTTAATTGATATTTATAGGACAGTCCATCCTAAAACAGCAGATTACACTTTCTTGCAAGTGCACATGGAACATTCTCCAGGATAGATGACATCTTGGGTCACAAATCAAGCCTCAGTAAATTTACGAAAATTGAAATCATATCAAGCATCTTTTCCGACCACAACACTATGAGATTAGAAATAAATTACAGGGGAAAAAACATAAATAACACAAACACATGGAGGCTAAACACTACGTTACTAAATAACCAAGAGATCACTGAAGAAATCAAAGAGGAAATCAAAAAATACCTAGACAAAAATGACAATGAAAACACGACAATCCAAAACCTGTGGGATGCAGCAAAAGCAGTTCTAAGAGGGAAGTTTATAGCTATACAAGCATGCCTCAAGAAACAAGAAAAATCTGAAATAAAAAATCTAACCTTACACCTAAAGGAACTAGAGAAAGAAGAAAAAACAAAACCCAAATTAGTGGAAGGAAAGAAATCATAAAGATCAGAGCAGAAATAAATGACATAGAAACAAAGAAAATAGCAAACATCAATAAAACTAAAAGCTGGTTCTTTGAGAAGATAAACAAAATTGATAAACCTTTAGCCAGAGTCATCAAGAAAAAGAGGGAGAGGATTCAATAAAATTACAATTAAGAAAGAAGTTAAAAAAGACACTGCAGTAATACAAAGCATCCTGAGAGACTACTACAATCAACTCTATGCCAATAAAATAGACAAGCTGGAAGAAATGGACAAATTCTTAGAAAGCTATAACCTTCCAAGACTGAACCAGGAAGAAATAGAAAATATGAACAGAACAATCACAAGTTATGAAATTGAAACTGTGATTAAAAATCTTCCAACAAACAAAAGTCCAGGACCAGATGGCTTCACAGGTGAATTCTATCAAACATTTAAAGAGCTAACACCCATCCTTCTTAAACTCTTCCAAAAAACTGCAGATGAGGGAACACTCCCAAACTCATTCTACAAGGCCACCATCACCCTGATAGCAAAACTACAAAAAAAGAAAATTACAGACCAATATCACTGATGGTTATAGATGCAAAATTCCTCAACAAAATAGTAGCAAACAGAATCCAACAACACATTAAAAAGATCATACACCATGATCAAGTAGGATTTATCCCAGGGATGCAAGTATTTTTCAACATACACAAATCAATGTGATACATCATATTAACAAATTGAAGAATAAAAACCATATGATCATCTCAGTAGATGCAGAAAAGCTTTTGACAAAATTCAACACCCATTTATGATAAAAACTCTCCAGAAAGTGGGCATGGAGGGAATCTACTTCAACATAGTAAAGGCCATATATGAGAAACCCACAGCCAACATCATTTTCAATGGTGAAAACTGAAAGCATTTCCTGTAAGGTCAGGAACAAGACAAGGATGTCCACTCTCACCACTTATTCAACATAGTTTTGGAAGTCCGAGCCATGGCAATCAGAGAAGAAAAAGAAATTAAAGGAATACAAATTGCAAAAGAAGAAGTAAAACTGTCACTGTTAGCAGATTACATGGTACTGTACATAGATAATCCTAAAGATGCCACCAGAAAACTACTAGAGCTAATCGATGAATTTGGTAAAGTTGCAGGATACAAAATTAATGCACAGAAATCTCTTGCTTTGCTATACACTAACAACAAAAGATCAGAAAGAGAAATTAATGAAACAATCCCATTCACCATTGCAAAGAGTAAAATACCTAGGAATAAACCTACCTAAGGAGGTAAAAGACATGTACTCAGAAAACTATAAGACACTGATGAAAAGAATAAAAAATGACACAAACAGATGGAGAGATATACCATGTTCTTGGCATGGAAGAATCAATATTGTGAAAATGACTATACTACCCAAAGCCATCTACAGATTCAGTGCAATTCCTATCAAATTACCAATGGCATTTTTTAGAGAACTAGAACAAAAAATCTTAAAATTTATATGGACACACAAAAGACCCGAATAGCCAAAGCAATCTTGAGGGAAAAAAACAGAGCTGGAGGAATCAGACTCCCTGACTTCAGCCTATATTACAAAGCTATAGTAATCAAGACAGTATGGTACTGGCACAAAAACAGAAATATAGATCAGTGGAACAGGATAGAAAGCCCAGAGATAAACCCACGCGCCTGTGGTCAACTAACCTATGATAAAGGAGGCAGGAATATACAATGGAGAAAAGACAGCCTCTTCTATAAGTGGTGCTGGGAAAACTGGACAGCTACATGTAAAAGAATGAAATTAGAATACTTCCTAACACCATACACAAAAATAAACTAAAAATGGGTTGAAGACCTAAATGTAAGACCAGACACTATAAACCTCCTTAGAGCAAAACATCAGAAGAACACTCTTGGACATAAATCACAGCAAGATACTTTTGTGACCCACATCCTAAAGTAATGGAAATTAAAAAAAAAAATAAACAAATGGAATCTAATGAAATTTAAAAGCTTTTGCACAGCAAAGGAAACTAAACAAAACGAAAAGACAACCCTCAGAATGGGAGAAAATATTTGACAATGAATCAATGGACAAAGGATTAATCTCCAAAATATATAAACAGCTCATGCAGCTCAATATTAAAAAACAAACAACCTAATCAAAAAATGGGCTGAAGATCTAAATAGACATTTCTCCAAAGAAGACATACAGATGGCCAAGAAACACATGAAAAGCTGCCCAACATCACTAATTATTAGAGAAATGCAAATCAAAACTACAATGAGGTATCACCTCACACTGGTTAGAATGGGCATCATCAGAAAATCTACAAACAACAAATTCTGGAGAGGGTGTGGAGTAAAGGGAACCCTCTTGCACTGTTGGTGGGAATGTAAATTGATACAGCTGCTATCGGGAACAGTATGGAGGTTCCTTAAAAATCCAAAAATAGAATTACCATATGACCCAGCAATCCCACTACTGGGCATATACCCAGAGAAAACAATAATTCAAAAAGACACATACACCCCAATGTTCATTGCAGCACTATTTACAATAGCCAGGATATGGAAGCAACCTAAATGCCCATGGACAGACGAATGGATAAAGAAGATGTGGAACATATATACAATGGAATATTACTCTGCCATAAAAAGGAATAAAATTGGGTCATTTGTAGAGATGTGAATGGGCCTAGAAACTGTCTTACGGAGTGAAGTCAGAAAGAGAAAAACAAATATCGTGTCTTAACCCATATATGTGGAATATAGAAAAATGGTGCAGATGAACCAGTTTGCAAGGCAGAAATAGAGACACAGATGTAGAGAACAAACGTATGGACACCAAGGGGGGAAGCAGGAGGTGGTGGTGGGATGAATTGGGAGATATGGATTGACATATATACATTAATATATATAAAATAGATAACTAATAACCTGCTGTATAAAAAATAAATAAAAATCAAATTAAAAAAATAGTACTGAATAAATAATTATGGCTCATTTATTTGAATTTAGAAATATATACCTTATAGAGTTTTCAATATAACTGAGCATATGAATGAAAATTTTAAATATTTGGATTTATTATTTTATAAAATACCAATTTTATAATGTTTAACCAAACATTTAAGAAAAAAAATTGGGAATGGTATTACTGACTTTTCACAGAACTTATCATTATAGCATTGTGTTTGAGATAGAAACATGTATGTCAGTCTTTATAGCTTTAGATTTATGTTTCCAAAATACAAATGACTGATTCATTTTAGTCTCATGTGGGTTAAGTTTAGTTTGTCCAAAAATGCATTTTTAAGCTGTATACAAAAAAAAGAGAAATGGGAAAAAATAAATTTTGACTTTGTTTTTTGTAATTTGTAAGAAATTGGGTGTAAAACAAGTACCTCTGTTATTTTCTTAAAGTAAGGAGAGAGTGCAAGGTAATACCCAGATGACAGTTAAAAACTTGAAAAGACACATATTTGAGTTTTTGGCCTATGCCTAGCACCCAAGAGGGTTTAACATGGTAGCATAATGCTGACTTTCAAAGGACATCTGTATTCAAAACTTGGTTTTTTTAGTAATGAGCTGCATGAAGTTGAGACAAATCAATTTATGCAAGCCTGTAAATTTCAGATCCAGTTGAGCTTTCTAATCCTAGAGCCCCAAACCTTATTGATTATACCCCAGCACCCACCCCTGTCATTTCTCTTTGAACCATCTCCATCTGAAAATTTGAAAAATCATTTCTACTTCAAAAATTTTTGCTGACACAGAAATAAGTTAGGGTGTTGAAAGTCGACGCTAATTACTAAAAATATGTTGGAGAAAGCCCACCCCAACTTTAATTTTATTCATTAATTCTTTTTTTTTTTTTTTAAAGAAATTCACGTTCTTTTATTTATTTATTTATGACTGTGTTGAGTCTTCGTTTCTGTGCGAGGGCTTTCTCTAGTTGCGGCAAGTGGGGACCACTCTTCATCGCGGTGCGTGGGCCTCTCACCATCGCAGCCTCTCTTGTTGCGGAGCACAGGCTCCAGACGCGCAGGCTCAGTAATTGTGGCTCACGGGCCCAGTTGCTCCGTGGCATGTGGGATCTTCCCAGACCAGGGCTCGAACCCGTGTCCCCTGCATTGGCAGGCAGATTCTCAACCACTGCGCCACCAGGGAAGCCCTATTCATTAATTCTTAAAATCTTTATGCTTATTCATTTTAAGGGTCTGTCAGAACCATGTCTATCAAACTTTAAAGTGCATTCAAGTCACTGAGGAATCTTGTTAAAAATGCAGATTCTAATTGTGTGTCTCAACTGCAACCTGAGAGCTGCTAGCAAGCCCCCGATTGATGCCAACGTTCTTGATTCTTGTATGTTATCTTGAGTAGCAAGATATAAAAGGACTCACACTTGGCTGTATGGATAAGTGGACACTTTGAGGGAACTTCTGAACAAAATTCAACTGGATCCTGGATTAAATACAAAAAAATAAGTTTGATTGCATTGCTGGGTTTGCTGCAAAGTAAAAGAAACCTTGAAACATACACACACCCCAGCAAGCTGAAACTGCTGCAGGAAGCTGTGAATGGTGAGCATAAAATAGGGTTGCCCTGAGGTCAAAGCGGATATTAGTGCTGTATCATGTAGGCAAGCGTAGTTTTCTTATGGGCCTTAGATTCCTATTTCTTATAGTTTTTCTGACCTCTGGTTGTTTATTCTACCTTCTGTAGAGTTGGCTTTCACTTGCCAAGAACACAGGCTAGGAGACCTCTTGGATTCAAATCTTGATCTAACCTTTGTACCTGGACAACTTATTCTCCCTTTATTTCAGTTTATACAACTGGAAAATGGAGATAGTAATTGAGCCTACAAAGTTGAAGTTGTTTTGAGGGTTAAGTGAAGTAATACATGCTCAGAACAGTGCCTGGAATATAAGTGCTTAGTATTGTTTTCTGTAAGTCATCATGTAATATTTCAATGCCTTTAATACATAGAAATTAATTTAGCAAAATCTTTATAAAGCTATACTGGGACTTATTGCTAAAAAGGAATTAAATCATTTGCCAAGTGCCAGTAGTAGAAATTGATCTAGAACCTTGTTTTACTTGCTATCTTTATTTTTCCATCTACATCTTTATGAGTAATAAAAAAACTACCTGCATTCTTATGCTTTAACACTTATTAGTAATTAATTAATAACTTCCTAAAAAATATGAAATAGTTACAAAATAAATTTTAAAATACTGAGTAAAGTAGTTTATAGATTGCACTATAAACCATAGTATCTCATGGTGATATAACAGAAGCTGGAGGTTTTCATTGTTTTGCTCCAATTCTGATATACCTCCTGGAGAAAGTACTAAGACCACTTACTCATACAGCCACCTCAAAAGCCTGCCAAATATTAGATAGCAGTTATTCTTTGAACAGTGCAAATTCACCAAAAAATAGTATGATCCAGAAGTATTATAATATTATAATATTGTTGTTCTCCATGGTTAAGTCAATTAGTTACTTTGTGTGATGCTAGAGTATCCTTTTCTGGTATCCCCACCAGCAATAAGTGTTAGAGAACTTCCCATTTTTGTCAGCAGGGTGGGTATAGGTAGTCTTATTTTTGATTTAATTTAAATTTCTCTTACCAACGAGTTTAAGTTATCTTCTCCTTTTTGAAATTGTTTTTCCTTTATATTTTTCATTAATATACTTTACACATTTAAAATTACTTATATGCCAAAGCTTTAAAATCGTATAGATAGATAAGGTTTATAAAAAAAAAGAAACTAGTCGCTATGCACACCCATCTCCTTTCTTATCCCACTACCCAGAGGCAACAGTTTTCTCTTTTTTAGCTACTATTTATAGTTTTTTATCTGCATATATCTAAATAAAATGCATATATTACAATCTCATTTTAGATTTTATCTATTATGGTAAGTTAACATTTTTAGCTAACTTCCTTTTTTCTTCTCAAATGTTACTAAATCCATATTCAATATTTTGTTGTTATGATTCTGTAAATATTGTTCACTGCTGGGCCATATAATGTACAAGAACATAAAATTTTCTTTTCTTCTACACCATTTTTGTCCTGGAATTAATAATCTCCACAAATCTTTAGTGTGCACAGTTTTCTTTAGACATAAAAGTAAGTTTACCTATATATCTTATATTCTATAGTTTAATAAAATTTTTCATACAGTTAAATAGCTCATATATTGTTTCTCTTCCTTTTTCCCCTGTGAACTTTTCTTCAGCAGGTCCCATTTTGTTTTTGCTTTTTTTTTAAATGTCTGCTGCCCAGTTGTTGTCCTAAGACTTCCTCTTGCTCATTCTTGAAGTTCTTTGCCTTGTTCATCTGCTGAATTCCCTGTTTTTAGACCTTATGTTTTAATTTTCCCATGTTAATGCTCTTCTGTTTTTATGGACTACATCTTCTCAAAGCTTCTTGAACTCTTGAGGAAAAGGGTAAAAAACATAAATGTTTAGAGTCTCTGCATATAGTGTCTGTGTATACACAGAATTCTGAATTGACTAGGGAATTAAAAAATATTCTTTTAACTTTATATTAAGCTTATTTTTCCTTAAATTTTATTTTACTTTGAAAATGTATTATTGTGTATGATAAATAAAATCAAACAATACAGATTACAATGAAATGTGACTCCCACTCTAAATTTTTAATACATGAGGAAACAATCTAATTTTTTGCATCTGTTCTCTCCCACTTAATATATCTTGGAGATCTTTATCATTATATAAAATATAACCCTCATTTAACTATATCTTTATACTAGGCCATTGTCTAGAAGCTCTCACATAAAATTATCACAGTCAGTACTTTCTAGATATTCTGTATTTATGGATTTGATTCTCTACTTGTTCCAAATGGGTTTTATTTTTTGGCTTTTTAAACAGGAATATTTTCATTATTCAAAATGTTATTTAGACTTTTTTGTTGACTTTTTTCCTTGCATATGGCTTTTTCTTATCTATTTTTATTTCTCTTGATTTTCCTAATTTTAATTTTAAGATAGCTTATTTAGCTTTAGGAAATGACAACAGTAAAGAAAACATTTTAATGCACTGTACTACTGTCCTGTTTTGTTGTTATACTACCACTTGATATTTTTTAAAAGGGAAATTTAAAAAAAATCATTTGTAATTGGAAGAATTTGGCAATTCCCAATCAGTCTTGGAACTCTACTATATATAGGTGTTTTATTTTGTGTCAAACCACATTTATTGAAGGGTTCGTTTTTTAAATGTGAAGAATGTTTTTTGTTAGCTGAAATAAATCCTGAAAAGTGATTTTGTATTTTTACAAAGCAGTGTTTTGGGAGCAAACTGTAGTTTAAAAGAGAAGAGCAAACTGAATCATTTGAAAAGTGGAGCACTTTCCAACAATTCCAGGAATGTGTTGGTTGTAAAATTCTTACCTGCTTATACCAAGTGGAAGGATTTCCAGTACGCTTTGGTGAATTTTTAAGCACTGTGATCTACCTTTAATGGAAACTTTTTCACTTTGGTTATTTGAAACATTGCTGTGGAGTACATAATAGAACATAGTGTTAAAATGGTGAAGGCTCAAAAATTACCTAGTATTAGTTTTTTCCACAAATGTATGCTTCACTTCGTAAAAGTTTTTAAATTGATTCATTTTCATATATTAGCAAGTTTGTACCAAAACTTTTATTTTGAAATATAATGTTTAATAGATCCTTTGATTACTCCTCTTATTCATTATAAAATAATCTATATTAACTCACCTATCTGTAGCTTTGGCACCATTGACCTTTCTCTGCTTTTTGAATCTCTGTCCTTGAATATTAAACCTCCATCCTGGTTTCTGTGGTAAAGTTTTCTTGGTTTTACTCTACTTTTGCTTGCCATTCTTTCTCCATATCCTTTGCTGGCTGGTCTATCTCCACACATGCATTAGATGTAGGTGCTTCCTGAGAGTTCCAACAACAGCCTTCTTTTCTCATTCTATATGCTGCTGAAGGATATCATCTACTTTTATTATTTCCAATACTATCTATATGGTAATGTCTCCCAACCTGTGTTCTCAGCCCATCTCTCTCCTTAGCTCCATTTCCAATAAACACCAACCTATTGGGCATCTCTATGTAATGTCCTCAAAATCAGACGTCTTAAACCCAGTCTGTTCAAAACCGAAATATTTTCACATCTGCCTACCCCCTCACTCTTTGCCTCTAATATTCCCTGTGGCAGGTAACTCACACCAGTCAGTACCTTATCAACTAAGTAGAAATACAGTGATAATCTCCTCTCCTTTTATTCTCTTATTTTCCATATTCCATTGTATGCATGTCCTGTAGATTCTACCTCTCTTTAAAAACTCTTCTCCATTTCTAGGTCATAACCTCATTATTTTGTCTTTTTTTTTTTAAAGACTTGCTTTTCTTTTGAAGCAGTTGATTTACAATGTTGTGTCAATTTCTGCTGTACAGCAAAGGGATTCAGTTATACGTATGTATACAATCTTTTTCATATTCTTTTTTGTTATGATTTATCACAGGATATTGAATATAGTTTCCTATGCTATATAGTAAGACCTTGGTGTTTATCCATCCTATATATATAATACTTTGCATCTACTAAGCCAAAACTCCCAATCCATCCCTCCCACCCCCACCCCACAACTTGGCAACCAGCAATCTGTTCTCTATGTCTGTGAGCCTGTTTCTGTTTCGCAGATAAGTTCATTTGTGTCATATTTTACATTCCACGTATAAATGACATCATATGGTATTTTTCTTTCTCTGTCTGACTTACTTCACTTAGTATGATAATCTCTAGTTGCATCCATGTGGCTGCAAGTGGCATGATTTCATTCTTTTTATGGCTGAGTAATACTCCATTGTATACATGTACCACATCTTCTTTATCCATTCATCTGTAAATGGACATTTAGGTTGTTTCCATGTCTTGGCTATTGTGAATAGTGCTGCTATGAACATAGGGGTGCACAGATCTTTTATTTTTTAATTTTATTTAATTTATTTTTTATACAGCAGGTTCTTATTAGTTATCTATTTTATACACAGCAGTGTATACATGTCAATCCCAATCTGCCAATTCATCACACCACCACCACCCCCCGCCACTTTCCCCCCTTGGTGTCCATACATTTGTTCTCTGCATCTGTGTCTCTATTTCTGCCCTGCAAACCCGTTCATCTCTACCATTTTTCTAGGTTCCACTTTCATGCGTTAATATACGATATTTGTTTCTCTCTTTCTAACTTACTTCACTCTGTATGACAGTCTCTAGATCCATCCACGTCTCTACAGATGACCCAATTTCATTCCTTTTTATGTCTGAGTAATATTCCATTGTATATATGTACCACATCTTCTTTATCCATTTGGCTGTCGATGAGCATTTAGGTTGCTTCCATGTCCAGGCTATTGTAAATAGTGCTGCAATGAACATTGGGGTACATGTGTCTTTTTAAATTATGGTTTTCTCTGGGTATATGCCCAGTAGTGGGATTGCTGGGTCATATGGTAATTCTATTTTTAGCTTTTTAAGGAACCTCCATACTGTTCTCCATAGTGGCTGTATAAATTTACATTCCCACCAACAGTGCAAGAGGGTTCCCTTTACTCCATACCCTCTCCAGCATTTGTTGTTTGTGATTTTCTGATGATGCCCATTCTAACTGGTGTGAGGTGATACCTCATTGTAGTTTTGATTTGCATTTCTCTAATAATTAGTGATGTTGAGCAGCCTTTCATGTGCTTCTTGGCCATCTGTATGTCTTGTTTGGAGAAATGTCTATTTAGGTCTTCTGCCCATTTTTTGATTGGGTTGTTTGTTTTTTTAATATTGAGCTGCATAAGCTGTTTATATATTTTGGAGACTAATCCTTTGTCCGTTGGTTCATTTGCAAATATTTTCTCCCATTCTGAGGGTTGTCTGTTTGTCTTCTTTGTAGTTTCCTTTGCTTTGCAAAAGCTTTTAATTTCATTAGGTCCCATTTGTTTATTTTTGTTTTTATTTCCATTACTCTAGGAGGTGGATCAAAAAAGATCTTGCTGTGATTTATGTCAAAGAGTGTTCTGCCTATGTTTTCCTCTAAGAGTTTTATAGTGTCTGGCCTTACATTTAGGTCTCTAATCCATTTTGAGTTTATTTTTGTGTATGATGTTAGGGAGTGTTCTAATTTCATTCTTTTACATGTAGCTGTCCAGTTTTCCCGGCACCACTTATTGAAGACACTGTCTTTCCTCCACTGTATATCCTTGCCTCCTTTGTCACAGATTAGTTGACCATAGGTGCATGGGTTTATCTCTGGGCTTTCTATCCTGTTCCATTGATCTATATTTCTGTTTTTGTGCCAGTACCATATTGTCTTGATTACTGTAGCTTTGTAGTATAGTCTGAAGTCCGGGAGTCTGAGTCCTCCAGCTCCGTTTTCTTCCCTCAAGACTGCTTAGGCTATTCGGGTCTTTTGTGTCTCCATACAGATTTTAAGATTTTTTGTTCTAGTTCTATTAAAAAGTGCCATTGGTATTTTGATAGGGACTGCACTGAATTTGTAGATTGCCTTGGGTAGTAGAGCCATTTTCACAATATTGATTCTCCCAATCCAAGAACATGGTATATCTCTCCATCTGTTTGTATAATCTTTAATTTCTTTCATCAGTGTCTTATCATTTTCTGCATACAGGTCTTTTGTCTCCCTAGGTAAGTTTATTCCTAGGTATTTTATTCTTTTTGTTGCAGTGGTAAATGGGAGTGTTTCCTTAATTTCTCTTTCAGATTTTTCATCATTAGTGTATAGGAATGCAAGAGATTTCTGTGCATTAATTTTGTATCCTGCAACTTTACCAAATTCATTGATTAGCTCTAGTACTTTTCTGGTTGCATCTTTCGGATTCTCTATGTGTAGTATCATGTCATCTGCAAACAGTGACAGTTTTACTTCTTCTTTTCCAGTTTGTATTCCTTTTACGTCTTTTTCTTCTCTGATTGCCGTGGCTAGGACTTCCAAAACTATGTTGAATAATAGTGGCGAGAGTGGACATCCTTGTCTTGTTCCTGATCTTAGAGGAAATGCTTTCTGTTTTTCACCATTGAGAATGATGTTTGCTGTGGTTTTGTCATATATGGCCTTTATTATGTTGAGGTAGTTTCCCTCTATGCCCACTTTCTGGAGAGTATTTATCATAAATGGATGTTGAATTTTGTCAAAAGCTTTTTTTGCATCTTTTGAGATAATCATATGGTTTTTATTCTTCAGTTTGTTAATACGGTGTATCACACTGATTGATTTGCGTATACTGAAGAATCCTTGCAGCCCTGGGATAAATCCCACTTGATCCTGGTGTATGATCCTTTTAACATGTTGTTGGATTCTGTTTGCTAGTATTTTGTTGAGGATTTTTGCATCTATATTCGTCAGTGATATTGGTCTGTAATTTTCTTTTTTTGTAGTATCTCTGCTTTTGGTATCAGGGTGATGGTGGCCTCATAAAATGAGTTTGGGAGGGTTCCTGCCTCTGCAATTTTTTGGAAGAGTTTGAGAAGGATGCCTGTTAGCTCTTCTCTAAATGTTTGACAGACTTCACCTGTGAAACCATCTGGTCCTAGACTTTTGTTTGTTGGAAGATTTTTAATCACAGTTTCAATTTCATTACTTGTGATTGGTCTGTTCCTATTTTCTGTTTCTTCCTGGTTCACTCTTGGAAGGTTATAGCTTTCTAAGAATTTGTCCATTTCTTCCAAGTTGTCTATTTTATTGGCATAGAGTTGCTTGTAGTAGTCTCTCAGGATGCTTTGTATTTCTGTGGTGTCTGTTGTAACTTCTCCTTTTTCATTTCTAATTTTATTGATTAGAGTCCTTTGCCTCTTTTTCTTGATGAGTCTGGCTAATGGTTTATCAATTTTGTTTATCTTCTCAAAGAACCAGCTTTTAGTTTTATTGATCTTTGCTATTGTTTTCTTTGTTTCTATGTCATTTATTTCTGCTCTGATCTTTATGATTTCTTTCCTTCTACTAACTTAGGGTTTTGTTTGTTCTTCTTTCTCTAGTTTCTTTAGGTGTGAGGTTAGATTGTTTATTTCAGATTTTTCTTGTTTCTTGAGGTAAGCTTGTATTGCTGTATACTTCCCTTTTAGAACTGCTTTTGCTGCATCCCATAGGTTTTGGATCGTCATGTTTTCATTATCATTCGTCTCTAGGTATTTTTTGATTTCCTCTTTGATTTCTTCAGTGATCTCTTGGTTATTTAGTAACGTATTGTTTAGCCACCATGTGTTTGTGGGTTTTACGTTCTTTTCCCTGTAATTGATTTCTAATCTCATAGCGTTGTGGTCAGAAAAGATGCTTGATATGATTTCAATTTTCTTAAATTTACTGAGGCTTGATTTGTGACCCAAGATGTGATCTATCCTGGAGAATGTTCTGTGCGCACTTGAGAAGAAAGTGTAATCTGCTGTTTTTGAATGGAATGTCCTATAAATATCAATTAAATCTATCTGGTCTCTTGTGTCATTTAAAGCTTGTGTTTCCTTATTAATTTTCTGTCTGGATGATCTGTCCATTGGTGTAAGTGAGGTGTTAAAGTTCCCCAGTATTACTGTGTTACTGTCGATTTCCTCTTTTATAGCTGTTAGCAGTTGCCTTATGTATAGAGGTGCTACTATGCTGGGTGCATATATATTTATAATCATTGTATCTTCTTCTTGGATTGATCCCTTGATCATTATGTAGTGTCCTTCCTTGTTTCTTATAACATTCTTTATTTTAAAGTCTGTTGTATCTGATATGAGTATTGCTACTCCAGCTTTGTTTTGATTTCCATTTGCATGGAATATCTTTTTCCATCCCTCACTTTCAGTCTGTATGTGTCCCTAAGTCAGAAGTGGGTCTCTTATAGACAGCATATATATGGGTCTTGTTTCTGTATGCATTCAGTGAGCCTGAATGTCTCTTTTGTTTGGGGCATTTAATCCATTCACGTTTAAGGTAATTATCAATATGCATGTTCATACTAGCATTTTCTTAATTGTTATGGGTTTGTTTCTGTAGGTCCTTTTCTTCTCTTGTGTTTCCCACTTAGAGAAGTTCCTTTAGCATTTGTTGTAGAGCTGGTTTGGTGGTGCTGAATTCTCTTTGCTTTTGCTTGTCTATAAAACTTTTGATTTCTCCTTCGAATCTGAATGAGATCCTTGCTGGGTAGAGTAATCTTGGTTGTAGGTTCTTCCCTTTCATCACTTTAAATATATCATTCCACTCCCTTCTGGCTTGTAGAGTTTCTGCTGAGAAATCAGCTGTTAACCTTATGGTAGTTCCCTTGTATGTTATTTGTCATTTTTCCCTTGTTGCTTTCAATAATTTTTCTTTGTCTTTAATTTTTGTCAATTTGATTACTGTGTGTCTCGGTGTGTTTCTCCTTGGGTTTATCCTGCCTGGGACTCTCTGCGCTTCCTGGACTTGGGTGACTATTTCCTGTCCCATGTTAGGGAAGTTATCCACTATAATCTCTTCACATATTTCCTCAGGTCCTTTCTCTCTCTCCTCCTTCTGGGACCCCTATAATGCGAATGTTGTTGCGTTTAATGTTGTCCCAGAGGTCTCTTAGGCTGTCTTCATTTCTTTTCCTTCTTTTTTCTTTATTCCGTTCCACAGCAGTGAATTTCACCATTCTGTCTTCCAGGTCACTTATCCATTCTCCTGCCTCGCTTATTCTGCTATTGATTCCTTCTAGTGTATTTTTCAGTTCAGTTATTGTATTGTTCATTTCTGTTTGTTTGTTCTGTAATTCTTCTAGGTGTTTGCTGTTTAATTCTTCTAGGTCTTTTTTAAACATTTCTTGCATCTTCTCTATCTTTGCCTCCATTCTTTTTCTGAGGTCCTGGATCATCTTCACTATCATTATTCTGAATTATTCTTCTGGACGATTTCCTATCTCCACTTCATTTAGTTGTTTTTCTGGGGTTTTATCTTGTTCCTTCATCTGGTACATAGCCCTCTGCCTTTTCATCTTGTCTATCTTTCTGTGAATGTGGTTTTTGTTCCACAGGCTGCAGTATTGTAGTTCTTCTTGCTTCTGCTGTCTGCCCTCTGGTGGATGAGGCTACCTAAAATCCAATATCTAAAATGTTAACAGTGTGGAAACTGGGTGAGGAGTACGTGAGAACTAAGGCTCTGTACTGTTTTTGCAATTTTTCTGCAAATCTAAAATTATCTCAAAATAAAAATTTCATTTTCAAAAATGCAATTATGACTTATGAAATGACTTAATTATTAACATAATACAATATACAGATTTTCTAAATACTATGTGCACTCAGAGAACTCTTGTAATAAAAGCATACTTTGAATTTTAAAAACAATCTTTTTCAAAAATTCAATGGAAACTTATAATTGTTAAAAATGTAAATTTTCTTTTATTATATACTATTTGCTATTAGATTGATGTTTAATTGAGGTGCTTTAACTGCTTTTATGCTTATACACGATAGTGTTAATGATCTGTTTTATATCAAAATTTGATGACATTGTTTTTTACCTGTTTTTATCAGAATATTTGTGTAAAACTCTGACCTTAAAATCAATGGAAATTTATACTGACTTTTGTCTACCTGAATATTATGAATCATTTTCAATTTTTATATTTTTAAAACCCCTCACAGCAAAATATGTTTAAGCAATTGGTCTTTTCATCTATTACAAAAGTGAAACATTCCATTTTCTGATATCAGGGGACATATTTGAGGGGTGGGCAGGCATACATTTGTTTTTCCTTTTTATTAATGTTTTGCTGGAGGGCAAATGTCAATGTAGCCACTTTCATTTATTTTTACCCCTCTTGCTGAATTCCTGTAGGGAAATTCTGCATATGGGTTTCTTTTATGGTTCTTTTCATTTTTATTTCCTGCTGTGACTTTGACAGTCAGACTGGCAGTGGGAGACAGAAATAAAAGAAGAAGCCTTAAAGAAATGTTATAGTCTCATGCTGTGAATTTAGAAGATGACAGGGGTTTTTGGCTTGCTTCCTCTGGCCCATGACTAAAAGAAGAACTGTCACCAGGTTACAGGGCTAAGGGGAAGTAATGAGAACATATTTTCTCATGCAGGCTACCTAGAGGACTTTGATGCACATGGGCCTCCCAAGTCAATCTGAAACTCTAAGGCTAAAAATTGCTGTGGCTAGATTCAAAATCACATTACTAAGAGGCTTGACCATCCTCTCTGTACAGGTTACACACAGTAGGCGTATAATAAGCATTTATTAATGATAATGGTGTGTAAATTTGCTTTTCACACCATTGTACCAGCAAGAGTCGGTAATTGGTCAGTTTGTCTGTCTCTAGTGTAGCTAATGTATTCTTTAAAAAAAAAAAGATAATGAAATCAGTGTAGTGAATTTGACCTTCTCATTTTCCACCTTTGTTAGAGACAAAGGTGTCTCCAACTCATTTGGTAGGCAGCTGGGATTACATTTCCACTAATGAGGATCTTTAGGGCTATGCTAGCAACATTTCTAATTGGGAAACTCAAGAATTGCCTATGAAAAGACTTCAAAATGTGAAATTCCTTGGGCTTCCTTGGTGGTGCAGTGGTTGAGAGTCTGCCTGCTAATGCAGGGGACACGGGTTCAAGCTCTGGTCTGGGAGGATCCCACATGCCGCGGAGCGGCTGGGCCCGTGAGCCACAATTGCTGAGCCTGCGTGTCTGGAGCCTGTGCTCCGCAACGGGAGAGGCCGCGATGGTGAGAGGCCCGTGCACCGCGATGAGGAGTGGCCTCCGTTTGCCACAACTGGGGAGAGCCCTCGCACAGAAACAAAGACGCAACACAGCCATAAATAAATTAATTAATTAAAAAAAAAAAAAAGTGGGACTCCTGATATTCATCTCACTTTAAAAAAAAAAAAGTGAAATTCCTTAAGTTTACAATAAATTTGAAGAAATATGTAAGAGAAAACTACTTAGAATAGAAATGAGGAAGAATTAGCTTCTGATGGTCAAAATGGTCAAATTTGTTATCATTTTTAAATACATACTTAATTTTAGGTAAGATACACTTCATTTTTTGAGCATTTGGTCCATAAGAATAATATGTATTTAAGATTAATACGCTTTGTTTTCAACTGAAATATAGTCAATCTTGTTGATTTTTTTTTAAAAGTTTAAAAAATTTGGAAAACAGATTCTAGAAGTTCATGAAATTACATACACACGTTCATGTATATATAATTAAATGTATATTATTAAAAATAAAATGGAATGTTGTCCTTTACATATTGAAATATGCAAACCAAAAATTTGAAATTAGAAAAATGTAAAGTTTTTTCCACAAAAAGTTGAAATATTATCTCCTGAATATAATTTTTTTTAGAATTGGGACTTATGCAAAGTGAGAACACAGTCCACACAAGACCACCCTCACTTCTGATACCAGTTGCAAGTTTGGAGATTCCCAAAACCACTGTCAGGTTCAAACATTCACTAAAAGGATTCACAGAACCCAAAGCTGCTATATTCATGGTCACAATTTATTACAGCTAAAGGATACAGATTAAAAATCAGACAAGAGAAGAAGAGCGTAGTAGAGACCAAGAGAGTTCCAATCGTAGTGCTTCCACTTGTCCTCTCCCTGTGCAGTCAAGATAACATTACCTCCCCACCCTGACTGCCGACTTACAGTACAGACAGAGTTTTCCCAACCGAGGATGCTCACCCACGTTGCAGTGTTCAGAGTTTTAATTGGGACTCTATCACATAGGCATGATTGATTTCCCATGTGACTGATCTCAATCTCCACCCCCTCCAGATGTCAACTGATACCAGGTGACCCAAAGACCACCCTAAATTAAATTTTTGGCACGGCTCAGATCCCACCCACCCACCCAGACCAAGTAAAGATAATCCTGTCAAGTATGACGTTACAAGGGTTTAGAGATTACCTCTCAGAAACTGAGGGTAAAGGCCAGATCTCATTTTGGGGTAAGGTTTAATTCTTTACCACAAGACCTAGTAAGTGTGTGGCCCTGTTGCTTCTGCCTTGCTTTTTAAAAGCCATTGCTATATTCACAGCTCAGAACAAAGCATATTGACTCTGATATTTTAGTTTATCTGCATAATTGATTGATCCTTTTTCTTAATACATAAATGTTTTAAATTCAAATTCATGGAGTTTATTTATATACTACTATTGGGTTTTGTCAAGATGGTAGAAAATCTCCTTAGGTTTTGAATAGCCTTGCTGAGTTCTGCAAATTTATCTTCCATCTTCAAGAAAAGTACAGAAGTGTTAAATTCTGACTGATAATTTATTCTTGTAAGAAGTCAACATTTCCCTCCTATGATGAACATTGGTATAGAAGCAATAAAGTAATTATCTTTTCTACTAGTTTGAGAAAAAAATAACAAAAAAATTCTCCTGCTCTTGTTAAAAATTTGATCTTCAGGCTAAATAAAAATCATAGAAACTTTCATGAATACAGTGATTACGTGAATGGAATTTTCACTGCCACCTCCTAATTCAGGTCTTCACTACTGGGAGACAATCCTCTATGGGTCTTTCATGTTTCTGCACATCTTGTAAGCTACCTTTGTTTTAGACTATCTTTTCAAGGATGCTTATATAGTTAACAGCCTTAGATGAAAGAGATAGTGTCTGTCTCTGGAACAAAGAACAGGTTGATTTACTGTCCAGTGTAATAAAGTTAATATCTCTCTCTGGGACAAAGTTTTGGTTACCTTACTGCCTTATACAAGGGTTCAGTTTCCTCTCCAGTAATGTAGCCCACTGAGTATGAATATGTCACCTGTCTCTGTGGGAATTGAGGCTTGAGGAACCAACACAAATGCTGATATCTGGTAAGCTTTTTACCTGTGAGTAATAAAGTCATTTGTCTCTGATCCAGGAGTCTCTTGTCCTCTGCCAGCATCCATGAAACTGTGGCAGCCTAATATGTAAGCTTGCAAGTAGGATAAATCTCAGCCCCTTCATAGTTGTTGACACTCACTTCCTCTTCCCTCATTCATAAAAAGTGTTTCCTTTTACTCTCTCCCCCGTTAATTTCTAACCTCTTTAATTCATCATAATCTGCCACTGTCTGATCATTCTTTCTAATGTCCACTCTTGACCCATGTCATGGCTACCCATTTCTTATTAAAGTACAAACTTTCATTAATTCACTAAATCATTCATTTATCAAAAATTTTAAAACATTTACTACCTACTTTTTAGGCACCTAAGGTAAATAATAGACAAGAGAATCATACAACTGGTCCCCATAAGGCCAAGGACAAGTGCAGTGCTTTAAACTGGAATGCTTCGGTATTGGCTTAATGTACCTTCCTTGTCTTATTTTACACTATTCTCTTCAAAGAATCTATGCATTAGGAACCAAGATTGAGTCCCACAATAGGTCCTGTTATTTTCCAACCCTATGCTTTTGTTCATCCCAATACCTAAAATACTGTGCTTCTGATCTCCACCTATTAAGAACCAGCCTGTGCTCTACAGTCTTTTTTAATAACAATTTCTTTATAAATGTTTCCCTTTTAAGTCCACTTAGAAGTGATCTTTTCATTTGTCTCCTTTCATGTGACACTCCTTTATATTGTACTCATTAAATCCATTCCTTTATCTTATACCAGATGATGGCTACTTGAGGAAATATGAAATATATTACATGTCTTTTATGTCTTATAGTGCCTTATGCTTAGTAGGTACTCAGTAAAATTGAAATGACTAAGAAGCTAAATACAGATGTGAGAAACACCCAAAGCCTCACAAGCCAAGTCAAACATTTTCTTTAACTGTCATCATCTGCTAGTCAAATGCATTTGATAGATTCAGTTTCTTCCATCAGACCTGGCCATTGGAGTACCAGCACACACAAGCATAGGACTGCTTGTTTGAATTTAGCACTGTCTATTGGCCTTATTTTTTTTTTAACTTTTTATTTTATCTCAGAGTATAGTTGATTAACAACGTTGTGTTAGTTTCAGGTGTACAGCAAAATGATTCAGTTATACATATACATGTATCTGTTGTTTTTCAAATTCTTTTCCCATTCAGCTTGTTACATGTTATTGAGCAGAGTTCCCTGTGCAGACATGGAAGCAACCTAAATGGCCTTATTTTTAATAACTGAATAAATATTGTAATTAGATTAAGTGCCTTACTGAGAAGTTTCAAAGTTCCTGACAAGTAATAAAAATCTGAAACATAAATCTAGACAATCATTGCATGAAAGATGTCATGCTAAAAATGAAACAATCAAATAATTTCCATTTTAATCAATATAATAAACATAGCTTGGTGGCATCATTATTAAAATTACTATAATTTATATTAATAGTCTATAATTTTTATTATATTACATCAATTATTAATCAATATTAAGTTAATATAATATAATTATAAAATACTTTTATATGATCTAATCTTTTAGTATTTTTATTATTAATAAATAAAATTTATTTAGTCCTTGCTATGTCAAACATTATGTTAAATGCTTTACATACATTAACTACAATAGGTAGAGTCTATTATTATTTCTATATGTAATGAAGGAAGAGAAATTAAAATCTAGAAGTACTAAGTAACTTGCCTGGGTATATAAGTAACCTTGAAGATTATATGGCCATAATGGTTGAGAAACAAGGTATGAAGAATCAAGTTTTATTTGGGGATTATACTCCTTTACGAGGGTTGTGTTTCACTAAGTGTAATCCTTGACAAGAGAAGCAGAGTTGTACTAACAGATTGTTTAGGTGATTTCTCCCAATATTTTTACAATTAGGGAAGAAAAATAATAAGAGTTTATATTAGCAGGTGAAGATAAAATTCAATACTGTAATAGCTCCATCGCTTTATCATTTTATAATAAATTGAGTTAGGTGAAATAATTGATTACAGTAAAGCCATTTCCCCAAATCATAAGCTAGTGTTAATTATTTCATTCTTGAAGAACAATATATATAAAATGTTTTGTATGAGTAGTTTTGAGTACTTGAACAGAAAGTCAAAAATATTACAGGACTAACATTAAAATGTATAGAGAAGCAAAATTGAAATATTGTTGCTATCTCTGATTTTGACTCTAAAAAGACTATGTTAACCAAGATGTAAAATTAGACTTTTCATATTGCCTTGATTAGTGATTCAGCATTTACTCAATACCTGTTATCCTTTACTTTTGTTTGGCTACACAACTAATGGTTTCTTAAAGTTAACAGGAGAATGGTTTTAATGATTAGTTTTTTTCTACCTGTATAATTACTTCATTGCCCATTTCTGTCCCTCTACAATAAGAGGGCAATAAGAAGGGAAGCTGACTCAATACCTTTTTCTCCTCAAAGTGAGACGAAGGAAGGGCATACTAGGATTCAGATCCAAAAACCATGCTTGGGCAGCATTATCTTCAATGTCTCCTGTGAATTCTCTTCCATTATGACTTCACCTGCTTTGTATCTCATGATGCTACCAAGATGTTTAGAGACAGTGCTAGTAATAACACTAATTATCACCTATTGATCATTCTAAGAACTTAAATAGGCGCAGGTTAACAGAGAGGCATCTCTGTCATTTACCTAGTTAAAAAAAAAAAAATTTAAACTAATGAGCTCTAGAATACAAAGAGAAAGATAGAGTTTAGTTAATATATTGTATAGACATAACCCTGCCAATTTGATAGCTCTCTTTAAAACCACTGTGTACACTTTTCTCCACAAAGAGTGAACATATGTAGTTTCTGAAAAGATCAGAATCCACATGTAGCTTTCATGTATCGTAGTTTTTCCTCAAAGTGCTTGACAGGAATTAAATGACTGATCAGAAATATAATTCTGGACAATCAAATTATGATTGCATGAATAGTTAACTACAAAAATAAAATAATCCATTTTTTCCATTTCACTCAGTGCAATGAAATTACTCCTTGTCATCATTCAACCTTGTATTTTCAAAATGGCTATTGTTAATATAAAAGCAAAGTGGTGCCTTTTTGCTTTTCAAGGCTCCCTTTCGGCTAGGGCATGGCATGATGTAGGTTCTGAAAATAATATTCAGCAGTCGGAACTATCAGTATTCTTTTTGCTGATAAGTTGTGGCAACTATGGCAACTGTATCTGATTTCCAGAGAGGGCAGAAGCAGCAGTTCTATTGGCAGATTCCAGTGACTCAGCTGGCGGTTAACACTAAGGCATCTAGTGTCCAGATCTAGTTGGAAAGTTGGAAGAGAGTGCCATGGTTTTGGATGTAACTCTGAATCCAGTTCTCTAGCTCTCCCAAAGATTCTCTGAGTTACCCAATATTCTTTCAGTAAATTACTGTTCTGCCTATATCAACCACATTCTGTCACACCGTTGACCAAGGTCATTCTACACACATTAATAGAAATTATGTAAGAAATCTATATAAATATTATCATTGTTGATCATTATTTTGGATGGTTTTCTTTTTTATATGTTTTGTGCAGACTGTTAGATTTCTGTAAGTTTAAACTACTTTTCCTGTGTTGCTAATTTTTTTCTACTCTGTACTTTTTAAGTGTTATTGTTTCCTTTAAAATTACAAAACAATTACAGGCTTGGTTTAAATATTGTTTAAAATTAAGAATTGGAAATACTATTTGGTGTTATTTGAGGATATATTGTATTCATATGATGTTTATGGTTCCCGGCAGTCACATGCTATTTTGGGAGACAATCTTTTCCTCATGATTAAGTAATTAACTCTACCTTTACTTTCCTCTCACAACCAATTAGTTGTCAGATTCTATTGGCTCTGCTTTCATGATGCCATTCACCTATCTTTATTCCTACTACCACCATCATCCTATTCAAGGGTCCTGTTAACTCTTTCTGGAACTTTTATTTAATGAATCTTCCTTTCTTTAATCACTTCTGCCTCCGATTCACTCTGAGGCCAGTTTAATCTTTCAAGAGCAGAACTCTTAGCTATAATCTTTCTCACCACTGCCAGCTCAGTTGAATGTGAAATCCACAGCTTAACATGTAGGATTCTCCACATTACGGCCTCAGCCCACCTCCTCAAACATATTTGTTAACTGCTGTCCTATGTGTACAGAGTTAGGGTAAAACTGGCCGTTCTTTTGTTAAACAGTGTCTTTATTTTTGTATTTTCATCTCTTTGCTTGTGCTGTTATTACTGGCTGTCCTTTTCTTAATCCTGACCCATAATGTCTTCCTTGGAGATCCCATCCATACACCAAGATCGCCTCAAATGTCTCCTGACTCCCCAACAACATAGAGATTCCTCTGAAATCGCACAGGAGTTTGCCTAAATTCTACTTCAGGGATTTATAATGTATTATATTTTCAACATCAGATTATATATATTTTAATAAATTCTCCCCAATTACATATCCTCTGCAGGGTATACATATTGCTTTAAACTTACAAGGTATTTAATAAGCATTTCTTAAATTTTATTCATTCACATAGGTGTTTGGTGAGTTACAGGTTGCATAACGATAACAGGCGATGGAAATCGGAGCAAATAAATGTACAGTGTCTGGCTGGCTTTAAGGAGGAATGGAAAATGTCTGAGGCTGATAATGAGGAGTGTGTGGACTGAAGTAAAAAAGACTAAAAGTGATTGCTATTGCCTGGGATCATTATGACTCTGCCAGTTAAGTTTTCTGCAGAAGGGAACGAAGCTTTCACTAGCATCAATGAGCACCATTGTATGAAACAAATTAGCTAGAAAGTAGTAGGTAAAAGAACTTCATATCAGAAGTTGAAATGGTATTCTCTTTTGGTGATTAATGATTTCTTTGAAAGTGTATTTTTAACTATTCAATACAAATTGCAGTGCCTGTCTATGCAAAGCAAGCTTGCAAGGCAGTCTGACAAATACAGACACTTGGTTTCGATTTAAAAGACAAGTACATGACTAGATTTCTGCACACCTATGAAAATATGAGGAATTATCTCTTCTATTTAGATTAGGCTTGTCTTCTACAGGACCTCTGTGTTTCTTTAATATTGAATTTGGGTGATTGTTTTGTTATAGAAAGCAATTACTCTCCCAAAGGAAGTTCTTAATTTAATGGAACAAGCATTTAGTAATACCATCTGTTGTTATTATGTGCAAATATATAAGTGCTGCTATGAAGGACACTAGATGTGGCTCTTAGTCCTGAACAATTACACTCTAAACAGTTAGTTTTACTTTTAAAAAACCTTTATAATTAAAAAGAAATATGATAATAATTAACAAAACATCTATCCTTTCACCCTTTGTAGTTAGAATAGAAAAGCATGTACTTTTTTTTCCTTTTTTTTTTTTGTCATTAGTCATATAGTGATTTAATTATCTTTTTTCCATTTCATCAAAGAGTCAAACTGGTGGATATTGGTTTCTGTGGGTGGAAAAACTCTGCCTGTCTTCTTGTATATCCTGAGTACATTATCACGTTAGGTTTGGCAAGTCAAATTAGAATACAAATTAAAAGTGTTTTCTCATAATTTAAAAATCCATATTTGTTCACATTTGGCAGATATTTTAGAATCATTGTTTTTAAAGAATAACTGGAAGAATATTGAATTAGAATGCAGTGTTATGGCTGCCATGCACAGTTGTTCAGGCTGCAGACTGCATAATTCCATGGGCTCCATAATACCTTTGTAATTTTGACATAACAAATGGCCTCTAAATCAGAGTGGATTATCATAAAAAAGTTTTTTTTTCTTGTTCATGTTATGTGACCACTGCTGATCAGCTGCTCTTCTGCTGCATGTCATCTTCATGCAGGTCCTAGGCTGAAGATATATCTTCTATTATGAATTTCTAGTTATAATGAAAGGGAGGAAAGTAAACATAGTGAAGCACACCCAGGCTCTAAGACTTCCACCCAGAAATAATAGAGGAATTTTGGCTTATATTTTTTTGGACAAAATAATTTAAATGACCACAGGTCACCAAGCCATAGATGTATAATCTTGTCACAAGATAAGGCAGGGAATTTTGGAGAACAGTAATGTAATCTACCAGAGGCACCATTCATATGAATGAATAATGAAGCCTCTATGAATTCTGTTTCACTTAGACTCTGAATTGTTATGTTTGGATTCTCCCTATACATTCATTTTAGTTAAATTTCTTTAAAAATTTGCTATGTTTTGAGGTATGGATATTCAGATTTTAAAATTCTATTTAAAAATAATATTTATCCAAATTAACTAGAGAATTGACTTAGACATATCATTAATTTTGAAGTTCAAAACCCTGAATATTAATAATGAAGCTAGCCAGCTACCTCTCTGTGCTTTAAGTTACAAGGTGTCATAAATGATTACTTTTGTTCTTTTTTATGTTATCAGACTTTAAAGAATAGTGTTCATTAAGGTGCTTTTCATGAAGAACAGCCTAATTTATACAAGTCATTTTAGTATATAATCTGTTTAAAATCAACAGCATTATTCATTAATAATTAATTCTAATGGATAGTAAGTTTCGAAATCTATCATATATTGAGGCCAGAAGGCTCCTTAAAAAAGACATAGCTCACAACTTTCATTATTCGTTCCATAGCATCAATTTCAATGCAATGAAGCTTTAATTACTTATTTCATTACTACACAAATTAAGATTTTAGACTTTTTCTCTCTCCTTGATTTCAGAAATAGCAATATTTAAATAATAGGTGGAGGTTATAATAGAATTCCATTTTAGATGGACTTAGTCATGAAAATCCAATTTAGATTTTATTTTTAAAGTCAAGTCTATTAATGCCTTCTTTTTCACATGATGACATTGTCCTTAAAATAATTAGTTCTATTTGTAGTGTTGCTATGGAATTTGAAATATTAATTGATATAAAGCTACCATGAGATATTTATTATTTTTATTATGACCCAAAATACTGTGTTTGTAAATCCTGACATCTACCTTTTCATTTTCTTTTTAAATATATTTTATATATATATATATTTTTATAAATTTATTTATTTATTTATTTTTGGCTGTGTTGGGTCTTCATTGCTGCATGCAGGCTTTCTTTTTAGTTGCGGTGAGCAGGGGCTACTCTTCATTGCGGTGCACGGGCTTCTCATTACGGTGGCTTCTTTTGTTGCAGAGCATGGGCTCTAGGTGCACGAGCTTCAGTAGTTGTGGTGTGTGAGCTTCAGTAGTTGTGGCTGGTGGGCTCTAGAGCGCAGGCTCAGTAGTTGTGGAGCTCGGCCTTAGTTGCTCCATGGCATGTGGGATCTTCCCAGACCAGGGCTCGAACTCATGTCCGCTGCTCTGGTAGGCAGATTCTCAACCACTGTGCCACCAGGGAAGCCCTATCTTTTCATTTTTAATCAAAGATTTTAACTCCACTGTTCTTTATTCTAAAGCACTCCTTTTTTCTAGTGTACATGGGGTGGCATCTTACATTGGTGTCAGCATATTATATATAGCAGCATTTATGTGCCGAATAGGATACTGCTTTACACTCTCTAAAAATGTCCTACATTCAGGTTTTCCTCCAGCATTGAAACAGGTTGTTATTTCTTCACTTGATCTCCAGATAAAGTTGTTTGCTGATGTTTAGTGGCCAACATGGGGTGAAATATGCACACCTTCAAGCGTTCAAATCACATTCAGTGTGGAATTACATTTGCTGAGGCTAGATGTATGAGAGATACGTGGTAGCTTAGCTAATAAGACACACGGATGCAATAGCAGGTTCTCTTCTATTTCATGTTCAAACTAGAATACACATTCAATGCATTGGTTAGTAAAATCACCTTCAGTGTTTACATAATCTGCCTTCTCTTCTTTCCTCACTTTCTCTTCCTACCTCTCTTCCCCTTCCCATCTAGTTTAAATATCATTAGTATCTTGTATGTATAATGTGATTCCATTGTATACATCTTTAGACGGTTATTATGGCCTCTCTGACAGACTCATTCTCTGACACATCCTCCCATTTCATTTTCAGGTGTATAGGATCAGTGTCCAATTAATATAAGTGCACAGATACA